>NC_092340.1:360377500-361795000 GCF_046630445.1 Rutidosis leptorrhynchoides | reverse complement strand
GCACCCAGCGAGATGAAAGAACTGCAAAGCCAATTACAAGAACTTTTAGAGCGTGGTTTCATTCGACCAAGCACATCACCGTGGGGAGCTCCTGTTTTGTTTGTCAAGAAGAAAGATGGTACATTCAGGTTGTGTATCGACTACCGAGAGTTGAACAAACTTACCATCAAGAACCGCTACCCACTACCAAGAATCAACGACTTATTTGATCAACTACAAGGCTCGTCTGTTTATTCAAAGATTGACTTACGTTCCGGGTATCATCAAATGCGGGTGAAAGAAGATGATATTCCAAAGACTGCTTTCAGAACACGTTACGGTCATTACGAGTTTATGGTCATGCCGTTTGGTTTAACTAATGCACCAGCTGTATTCATGGACCTTATGAACAGAGTGTGTGGGCCATACCTTGACAAGTTTGTCATTGTTTTCATTGATGACATACTTATTTACTCAAAGAATGACCAAGAACACGGTGAACATTTGAGAAAGGTGTTAGAAGTATTGAGGAAGGAAGAATTGTACGCTAAGTTTTCAAAGTGTGCATTTTGGGTGGAAGAAGTTCAATTCCTCGGTCACATAGTGAACAAAGAAGGTATTAAGGTGGATCCGGCAAAGATAGAAACTGTTGAAAAGTGGGAAACCCCGAAAACTCTGAAACACATACGCCAGTTTTTAGGACTAGCTGGTTACTACAGAAGGTTCATCCAAGACTTTTCCAGAATAGCAAAACCCTTGACTGCATTAACGCATAAAGGGAAGAAATTTGAATGGAATGATGAACAAGAGAAAGCGTTTCAGTTATTGAAGAAAAAGCTAACTACGGCACCTATATTGTCATTGCCTGAAGGGAATGATGATTTTGTGATTTATTGTGACGCATCAAAGCAAGGTCTCGGTTGTGTATTAATGCAACGAACGAAGGTGATTGCTTATGCGTCTAGACAATTGAAGATTCACGAACAAAATTATACGACGCATGATTTGGAATTAGGCGCGGTTGTTTTTGCATTAAAGACTTGGAGGCACTACTTATATGGGGCCAAAAGTATTATATATACCGACCACAAAAGTCTTCAACACATATTTAATCAGAAACAACCGAATATGAGGCAGCGTAGGTGGATTGAATTATTGAATGATTACGACTTTGAGATTCGTTACCACCCGGGGAAGGCAAATGTGGTAGCCGATGCCTTGAGCAGGAAGGACAGAGAACCCATTCGAGTAAAATCTATGAATATAATGATTCATAATAACCTTACTACTCAAATAAAGGAGGCGCAACAAGGAGTTTTAAAAGAGGGAAATTTAAAGGATGAAATACCCAAAGGATCGGAGAAGCATCTTAATATTCGGGAAGACAGAACCCGGTATAGGGCTGAAAGGATTTGGGTACCAAAAATTGGAGATATGAGAGAAATGGTACTTAGAGAAGCTCATAAAACCAGATACTCAATACATCCTGGAACGGGGAAGATGTACAAGGATCTCAAGAAACATTTTTGGTGGCCGGGTATGAAAGCCGATGTTGCTAAATACGTAGGAAAATGTTTGACGTGTTCTAAGGTCAAAGCTGAGCATCAGAAACCATCAGGTCTACTTCAACAACCCGAAATCCCGGAATGGAAATGGGAAAACATTACCATGGATTTCATCACTAAATTGCCAAGGACTGCAAGTGGTTTTGATACTATTTGGGTAATAGTTGATCGTCTCACCAAATCAGCACACTTCCTGCCAATAAGAGAAGATGACAAGATGGAGAAGTTAGCACGACTGTATTTGAAGGAAGTCGTCTCCAGACATGGAATACCAATCTCTATTATCTCTGATAGGGATGGCAGATTTATTTCAAGATTCTGGCAGACATTACAGCAAGCATTAGGAACTCGTCTAGACATGAGTACTGCCTATCATCCACAAACTGATGGGCAGAGTGAAAGGATGATACAAATGCTTGAAGACATGCTACGATCATATGTTATTGATTTCGGAAACAGTTGGGATCGACATCTACCGTTAGAAGAATTTTCCTACAACAACAGCTACATTCAAGCATTGAGATGGTGCCGTTTGAAGCACTTTATGGTAGAAAGTGCAGGTCTCCGATTTGTTGAAGTGAAGTGGGGGATAGACAGATTACAGGTCCGGAGATTATACAAGAAACTACCGAGAAGATCATCCAAATTCAACAACGGTTGAAAACCACCCAAAGTCGACAAAAGAGCTACGCTGACATTAAAAGAAAAGATATAGAATTTGAAATTGGAGAGATGGTCATGCTTAAAGTTGCACCTTGGAAAGGCGTTGTTCGATTTGGTAAACGAGGGAAATTAAATCCAAGGTATATTGGACCATTCAAGATTATTGATCGTGTCGGACCAGTAGCTTACCGACTTGAGTTACCTCAACAACTCGCGGCTGTACATAACACTTTCCACGTCTCGAATTTGAAGAAATGTTTTGCTAAAGAAGATCTCACTATTCCGTTAGATGAAATCCAAATCAACGAAAAACTTCAATTCATCGAAGAACCCGTCGAAATAATGGATCGTGAGGTTAAAAGACTTAAGCAAAACAAGATACCAATTGTTAAGGTTCGATGGAATGCTTGTAGAGGACCCGAGTTCACCTGGGAGCGTGAAGATCAGATGAAAAATAAATACCCGCATCTATTTCCAGAAGATTCGTCAACACCTTCAACAGCTTAAAATTTCGAGACGAAATTTATTTAACGGGTAGGTACTGTAGTGACCCGAACTTTTCCATGTTTATATATATTAATTGAGATTGATATTTACATGATTAAATGTTTCCAACATGTTAAGCAATCAAACTTGTTAAGACTTGATTAATTGAAATATGTTTCATATAGACAATTGACCACCCAAGTTGACCGGTGATTCACGAACGTTAAAACTTGTAAAAACTATATGATGACATATATATGGATATATATATATATAGTTAACATGATACTATGATAAGTAAACATATCATTAAGTATATTAACAATGAACTACATATGTAAAAACAAGACTACTAACTTAATGATTTTTAAACGAGACATATATGTAACGATTATCGTTGTAAAGACATTTAATGTATATATATCATATTAAGAGATATGCATACATGATAATATAATGATAATATAATAATTTAAAATCTCATTTGATATTATAAACATTGGGTTAACAACATTTAACAAGATCGTTAACCTAAAGGTTTCAAAACAACACTTACATGTAACGACTAACGATGACTTAACGACTTAGTTAAAATGTATATACATGTAGTGTTTTAATATGTATTTATACACTTTTGAAAGACTTCAATACACTTATCAAAATACTTCTACTTAACAAAAATGCTTACAATTACATCCTCGTTCAGTTTCATCAATAATTCTACTCGTATGCACCCGTATTCGTACTCGTACAATACACAACTTTTAGATGTATGTACTATTGGTATATACACTCCAATGATCAGCTCTTAGCAGGCCATGTGAGTCACCTAACACATGTGGGAACCATCATTTGGCAACTAGCATGAAATATCTCATAAAATTACAAAAATATGAGTAATCATTCATGACTTATTTACATGAAAACAAAATTACATATCCTTTATATCTAATCCATACACCAACGACCAAAAACACTTACAAACACTTTCATTCTTCAATTTTATTCATCTAATTGATCTCTCTCAAGTTCTATCTTCAAGTTCTAAGTGTTCTTCATATATTCTACAAGTTCTAGTTACATAAAATCAAGAATACTTTCAAGTTTCCTAGCTCACTTCCAATCTTGTAAGGTGATCATCCAACCTCAAGAAATCTTTGTTTCTTACAGTAGGTTATCATTCTAATACAAGGTAATAATCATATTCAAACTTTGGTTCAATTTCTATAACTATAACAATCTTATTTCAAGTGATGATCTTACTTGAACTTGTTTTCGTGTCATGATTCTGCTTCAAGAACTTCGAGCCATCCAAGGATCCATTGAAGCTAGATCCATTTTTCTCTTTTCCAGTAGGTTTATCCAAGGAACTTAAGGTAGTAATGATGTTCATAACATCATTCAATTCATACATATAAAGCTATCTTATTCGAAGGTTTAAACTTGTAATCACTAGAACATAGTTTAGTTAATTCTAAACTTGTTCGCAAACAAAAGTTAATCCTTCTAACTTGACTTTTAAAATCAACTAAACACATGTTCTATATCTATATGATATGCTAACTTAATGATTTAAAACCTGGAAACACGAAAAACACCGTAAAACCGGATTTACGCCGTCGTAGTAACACCGCGGGCTGTTTTGGGTTAGTTAATTAAAAACTATGATAAACTTTGATTTAAAAGTTGTTATTCTGAGAAAATGATTTTTATTATGAACATGAAACTATATCCAAAAATTATGGTTAAACTCAAAGTCGAAGTATGTTTTCTAAAATGGTCATCTATACGTCGTTCTTTCGACTGAAATGACTACCTTTACCAAAACGACTTGTAACTTATTTTTTTGACTATAAACCTATACTTTTTATGTTTAGATTCATAAAATAGAGTTCAATATGAAACCATAGCAATTTGATTCACTCAAAACGGATTTAAAATGAAGAAGTTATGGGTAAAACAAGATTGGATAATTTTTCTCATTTTAGCTACGTGAAAATTGGTAACAAATCTATTCCAACCATAACTTAATCAACTTGTATTGTATATTATGTAATCTTGAGATACCATAGACACGTATTCAATGTTTCGACCTATCATGTCGACACATCTATATATATTTCGGAACAACCATAGACACTCTATATGTGAATGTTGGAGTTAGCTATACAGGGTTGAGGTTGATTCCAAAATATATATAGTTTGAGTTGTGATCAATACTGAGATACGTATACACTGGGTTGTGGATTGATTCAAGATAATATTTATCGATTTATTTCTGTACATCTAACTGTGGACAACTAGTTGTATGTTATTAACGAGGACAGCTGACTTAATAAACTTAAAACATCAAAATATATTAAAAGTGTTGTAAATATATTTTGAACATACTTTGATATATATGTATATATTGTTATAGGTTCGTGAATCAACCAGTGGCCAAGTCTTACTTCCCGACGAAGTAAAAAAATCTGTGAAAGTGAGTTATAGTCCCACTTTTAAAATCTAATATTTTTGGGATGAGAATACATGCAGGTTTTATAAATGATTTACAAAATAGACACAAGTACGTGAAACTACATTCTATGGTTGAATTATCGAAATCGAATATGCCCCTTTTTATTTAGTCTGGTAATCTAAGAATTAGGGAACAGACACCCTAATTGACGCGAATCCTAAAGATAGATCTATTGGGCCTAACAAACCCCATCCAAAGTACCGGATTCTTTAGTACTTCGAAATTTATATCATATTCGAAGGGTGTCCCGGAATGATGGGGATATTCTTATATATTCATCTTGTTAATGTCGGTTACCAGGTGTTCACCATATGAATGATTTTTATCTCTATGTATGGGATGTGTATTGAAATATGAAATCTTGTGGTTTATTATTATGATTTGATATATATAGGTTAAACCTATAACTCACCAACATTTTTGTTGACGTTTTAAGCATGTTTATTCTCAGGTGATTATTAAGAGCTTCCGCTATCGCATACTTAAATAAGGACGAGATTTGGAGTCCATGCTTGTATGATATTGTGTAAAAACTGCATTCAAGAAACTTATTTTGTTGTAACATCTTTGTATTGTAAACCATTATGTAATGGTCGTGTGTAAACAGGATATTTTAGATTATCATTATTTGATAATCTACGTAAAGCTTTTTAAACCTTTATTGATGAAATAAAGGTTATGGTTTGTTTTAAAATGAATGCAGTCTTTGAAAAATGTCTCATATAGAGGTCAAAACCTCGCAACGAAATCAATTAATATGGAACGTTTTTAATCAATAAGAACGGGACATTTCAATTGAGGCCTGGTAGATTTCCAGTCGATTTTAGCAATGACTTTTCAAGATTTTTCGTCACCCTACAACTGGTCTGGACTACAACTTCTGAAACAAATCAGCAAGTGTGTCGTTCGGGAGACTTGACTCCCTTTAGGATGGAATGGATACATCCTGTGTGGTTAAATAAAGTGGTCGGGTGCAACATTGTCCTTGTTAGGAGAAACAATGAGGATCGCCCTGTTAAAGTTTTCGATCTAGCGCATGGTCCGGTTTCGACCACACGCTACTACCACCGTTCATACGGTTGACACTTGCCTTGGTGCAAGTGACCTACGTATGAATTTTAATATTCATGTAGGATTTCACATTCAAAATAATGAACATGTTTCGAAAGTTCAAGACTTTTACCTCTAACAGTACCTCATCGTGAAATGATGGGTAATGAAATGGTACAACTTAAGAGGTATACGTACCAAGTGAAACGGTTGAAAGACTTTACTTCCTTAATGAGTGGATCTGACTCACTCGGGAATGCCAATCTATTTCAATTGACACTCGGTTTAAATCCCAAAAACCTTTGGGTGCCATAGCTTTTGCCTATGGGTTGTGTTGTCTTAGCAAACACAAGCACGTAGCTATTGTTCCTAAAAAGGACAACACTGGTGAAGCTCTAGGCTCCTCTTCCCACAATATCACACCATTAAATGATGTAATAATAAAATGATATAGTTTCGGAAGTCTGCTATACCAAGTAACCACAAGTTTTTGATCTGGCACGTGATTCGGTCACAATCACGCTACGCAATCACCGCTCTCTCATGGTTTACACCCATTTTGGTATAGGTGACCTACAATTTAGTTCCCCGAACTCATATGATTTCATGTCCAAGATAATGAACATGTGGGACAATTTTGGCTTCTTTAAAAACACGAAATATGTCATAAAATACCAAGCCAATTTTCATAATAAAGGTTTTGGCCGAATTTTCAATTGTTTTTCTAATTTTGTTTTTATTTTTAAACTAACTTTTCTATTTTTTATGATTTTACCCCTAAATTTTTCATTTTTTTTTTACTACCAAAACCCGTGAAACATCAAGTATTTTTAAATCAAAACTGATATGATGATGATTCCATTAACAACCAACCCGAGAGATTTTACATCCCCCACCTCACACTTGAAATCAAGTAATGTCCCCATCACTTGAGATCAAAATTAGATAAAAATCGAAAGGGTTATGTGAGAAAGAAAATATAAAACTTATCGAGCTTAACCTCTGATCGCGGAATGCCAGTGACAGATGGCGCTGAACTGACTGCCAGCATAAGAACATCGCCCATTCCCGATCATCACACCAATATCATCAGTCATGCAGTTTTGCTGAACTTAATGCCAGACTTGAAAAATCGTTTCACCAACAAACCTAAGAAAAGAAAACAAACGAACTACATAATAGGACAAGGTGGCACCACCCGATGCCGAAACACCGTGTCCCTCAAATAAGTTTCAAAGAACACAATTAGAGAATATAATTATTCAAGTACAAACCAACGAAAAGGAAATAGTTTTAAATAAATTACAACATAATCAACGGGCTCGCAGGCCCTCCTCACTGAAAACCATCATACGGCCAATTTCCGTACGGATACTGCTGCTGAAACCTTTGACACGCATCCACCAACCTTTCCTGCTCACTATAAATCGGGGACTGTACTCGTGGCCAAACTGGACTGCGATAATACACGGGTGTCTGAGAAGTAGTACCATAATAATGATCCAGGTTGAAGTAGAAGAGACGAGCATTGTGCCTTTGCCAATCGTTCCCATAAGCAATCCATTGTTGGTCATGTAAGGACTCGACCGACCTCTCATCGACCCGCTGCTGACTTTCCCACATACGGTTATTATGCGACCGTTGTTCTCCCCGAAAATTATTAAAACTCTCCGACACACCGATTTGCACATTATCAACCCTCGAGACCAAGTTATCCCAAATTTCTTGGGAAATACCCCAAGGCTGACCCCCTGCAGGAACATTCTGGGCAACCGGCTCCGCCTCATCACCTCCTTGATCATGATCACCAGCCTCATGCGCTTGTTGCCGAACATACGCCACTAAGCCAACTCAATTTGCATCCCACATTACAAAATTTGCATTAATATAAAACCTTACATTAAAAGGTTTCATAATCTGTAATGGATCGGTCAATTTCGTACACCTGCTGAAATCAATGTTGAAAAACCTCGCAATTTTTGTAACAAAATGACCACCAAGAAGTGGCCATGATGCCCTTGTTTCCCTCGCATGATGAGATAAATAAGTAGCAATTAACATACACAAATCAACATATGTATCGGCCCGAACTCGATGCATAATCCACAACTCGGTCGAATTGACTTTATCGTTCCCATTTCTTCGACAACAAAAAGTACACTAAAGCAATTTATGAAGTAACCGTAGCTGTCTGCTCCGAATATCAGACCCCTTCGACTCATTGGAAACAAAAGGAGTCAAACCCGAAATTTCATATCAAAAGTCTCGCTCGTTATAATCCTCCGGGTGTCCTATAAACTCAGTTTCTTTTTTCAAGTACCGTGTTAAAGACTTCTCATCCAATTCCTCATACAAATTTAGTGCTCGAGCCAAATCCATTCTACTCATGGCTCGATTCTCTCCACCTAGCTGAAATTTCATAAACCCTTGATCCGTAGGATCCCTTCTTGAACGCACACTTAAAGAGGAGAAAAACTCAACCACCAACTCACGATAAAGGTCATCTCTCAAAGACATGGCACGTTCCCAAGTGCCAAGATAGACTCTATTTCTCGACATTGCTAACATATCAGTAATTTCATCCCTAATCTCACTAGTAGCTCTATTCAACTCATCCAAACTGAAATACCAAGTCGCTTGTATACTTCGAACTGAAATAAATTCAAAGTATTGTGAGTAGTTTTCTCCAACTCTTTGCAACCAAATCTCTGGGTTCGTTCTTCTCTCTTCATCCCTTCATGATTAAGATGTGGAGGACGAAGGGACATCAACTCTGCTTCTCTGCACACATGAAACAAGAAAAAAACCAAACACAAAACCTTGAAAAGTTAGCGTTAGGACAATTATAATAATCAAACCAACATGATCCACATACTTGCATCAACTACCATTAATACTCGTTTCAATTTCAATTAGGCATTTAAACGAAAGCAAGTATTTAAAACATGTGTTTTTGTTCCATGTTACCAATATCAAACTAATTCTCAAAACACTATATCATGTAAGTGCTCCATTAAACAATCCTCACTTAACCCAAATTCACAACTCGTCTAATTAATTCACCAACCTACGATAAATTATTCCTATAATCACAAGTTAACTTCCAACAACCAAATTAACATCTCACAAATCACAAAAATCATCATGCTTTACCAATTACCAAAATCACATACGACCCACCCAAATCACCCCACACTATCTTTAAACATGTATCTAGTAGCAAACATCTCTCTCACAAACAAAATCCCCAAATATTCAACATCAAATTCGGATTTATCGCTACCCTAATCTCAAGAATCAATATTATGCATAAACTACACAAGAATTCATGAAGAAAACACAATAATATCATATTCATCAACAATTCATCACATAATAAGGCATAAAAGTCTCAATTAAACAAACCCCACAAAATTTCAAACATGAAACCTAGAATTAATAAAATTAATCAAGAAACATGAGAGAAAAAGAAAGAGAATAGCAAAATCGGACCTTAACCGGCATGATTGAACAAGAAATTGAAGAATTTAGGCAAGAATTAGTGATAATTGAACTTAGGGTTTGAGAGCTCTAAGTGTGTTAGAGAAATGAGTATAAGAATAGTGGGTGAAAACAGATCCAAAAACCCCTAAAAAGGGTGGAATTCCCGTCGAGTTTAATGTTGGGTCGGGTTGACCCATTTGAATTAAAACCTTGACCGTCGGGTGAGAATCTGCGCAGTAGGAATGTCGCTCCGCGACATTAGTGGCCGCGCCGCGGCATTATGCAGTACCTGATTCTATTTTTTTTTAATAATACGTGTACCTCAAAAACTATGAAAACTCGCGCCGCGACCACATTCCTCGCGACGCGGAAATGAACGTGGTTATGACCCATTCTAAATCGCTTCCTGACTTTGAAAACTTTGAATTATCTCGCCGGGGCCATATGTGTCGCGCCGCGGAAATGTGCGGGACCTGATACTTCGACGTAAGAATTATTCAGCAACCTTAAATCACTTTTAGGAACCAAAACAACCAGCAAAAATGACAAGAAATCTATCATAATTAATCATTTAGCATTTAAGACGCAGCAAACCCGTGATCACACCGATTAATACAAACTATACAACAATGTGAACCATATTTAACGAGTCGTTCACACAACTCGTCCCCAACTCGATGTCCGTTAACCTTAAAGGTAGTACCACTCACATTTTTCAACTCAATCGCACCGTATGGGTATACCTTAATGAAATGTCCCGTTCATATTGATTATAAACGTTCCATATTAATTGATTTTGTCGCGAGGTTTTGACCTCTATATGAGACGTTTTTTAAAGACTGCATTCATTTTTAAAACAACCATAATCTTTATTTTATCGATAAAGGTTTAAAAAACATTACGTAGATTATCAAATAATGATAATCTAAAATATACCATTTACACACGACCATTATATAATGGTTTACGATAAGAATATATTACATCAAAAATAAGTTTCTTGAATGCAGTTTTTACATAATATCATACAAGCATGGACTCCAAATCTTGTCCTTATTTTAGTATGCAACAGAAGAAGCTCTTAATAATCACCTAAGAATAAACATGCTTAAAACGTCAACCAAAATGTTGGTGAGTTATAGGTTTAACCTATATATTATCAAATCATAATAACAGACCACAAGATTTCATATTTCAATATACATCCCATACATAGAGATAAAATTCATTTATATGGTGAACACCTGGTAACCGACATTAACAAGATGCATATAAGAATATCCCCTATCATTCTGGGAAATCCTTCGGACATGATATAAACGAATTCGAAGTACTAAAGCATTCGGTACTTTGGATGGGGTTCGTTAGGCCCAATAGATCTATCTTTAGGATTCGCGTCAATTAGTAGATCGGTTTACTAATTCTTAGGTTACCAAGTAAAAGGGGCATATTCGGCTTCGATCATTCACCCATATAATGTAGTTTCATTTACTTGTGTCTATTTCGTAAAATATTTATAAAACTGCATGTATTCTCATCCCAAAATATTAGATTTTAAAAGTGGGACTATAACTCACTTTCATAGATTTTTACTTCGTCGGGAAGTAAGACTTGGCCACTGGTCGATTCACGAACCTATAACAAATATGTACATATATATCAAAGTATGTTCAAAATATATTTGTAACATTTTTAATACGTTTTACTGTTTTAAATTTATTAAGTCAGCTGTCCTCGTTAGTAACCTACAACTAGTTGTCCCAAGTTAGATGTACAGAAATAAATCGATATATATTATCTTGAATCAATCCACGACCCAGTGTATACACGTCTCAGGCTAGATCACAACTCAAAGTATATATATTTTTGGAAACAACCGCAACCCTGTATAGCTAACTCCAACATTACTGCATATAGAGTGTCTATGGTTGTTCCAAATAATATATATACATGGTTCGATATGATATGTCAAAACATTTGCATACATGTCTATGGTATCCCAAGATTACATAATATATTAGAATACATGTATAATACAATATAAGTTAGCTAGGATATGATTTGTATAGAATTGTTACAATATTTCCCGTAGTTACAACAATAAAAAAATACCCAATCTTGTTTTACCCATAACTTCTTCGTTTTAAATCCGATTTGAGTGAATCAAATTGCTATGGTTTCATATTGAAATCTATTTTATGAATCTAAACATAAAAATTATAGGTTTATAGTCTGAAATATAAGTTACAAGTCATTTTTGTAAAGATAGTCATTTCAGTCGAAAGAACGACGTCTAGATGACCATTTTGGAAAACATACTTCCACTTTGAGGTTAACCATGATTTTTGGATATAGTTTCTTGTTCATAAGAAAAATCATTTTCCCAGAAGAACAACTTTTAAATCAAAGTTTATCATAGTTTTTAATTAACTAACCCAAAACAGCCCGCGTTGTTACTACGACGGCGTATATCCGGTTTTACGATGTTTTTCGTGTTTTTCGTTTTTAAATCATTAAGTTAGCATATCATATAGATATAGAACATGTGTTTAGTTGATTTTAAAAGTCAAGTTAGAAGGATTAACTTTTGTTTGCGAACAAGTTTAAAATTAACAAAACTATGTTCTAGTGATTACATGTTCAAATCTTCGAATAAGATAGTTTTATATGTATGAATCGAATGATGTTATGAACATCATTACTACCTCAAGTTTAGTAGTTAAACCTACTGGAAGTGACAAGAAATGATCTAGCTTCAAAGGATTTTGATGGCTTGAAAGTTCTTGAAGTAGAATCATGACACGAAAACAAGTTCAAGTAAGATTATCACTCGAATTAAGATAGTTATAGTTATAGGAATTGAATCAAAGTTTGTATATGAGTATTACCTTGATTTAGAATGATATATTACTATAAACAACAAGGATTTCTTGAGGTTGGATGATCACTTTACAAGATTGGAAGTGAGCTAGTAAACTTGGAAGTATTCTTGATTTTATGAAACTAGAACTTGTAGAATTTATGAAGAACACTTAGAACTTGAAGATGGAACTTGAGAGAGATCAATTATATAAAGAAAATTGAAGAATGAAAGTGTTTGTAGGTGTTTTTGGTCGTTGGTATATGGATTAGATATAAAGGATATGTAATTTTGTTTTCATGTAAATAATTCATGAATGATTACTAATATTTTTGTAATTTTATGAGATATTTCATGCTAGTTGCCAAATGATGGTTCCCACATGTGTTAGGTGACTCACATGGGCTGCTAAGAGCTGATTATTGGAGTGTATATACCAATAGTACATACATTTAGAAGCTGTGTATTGTACGAGTACGAATACAGGTGCATACGAGTAGAATTGTTGATGAAACTGAACGAGGATGTAATTGTAAGCATTTTTGTTAAGTACAAGTATTTTGATAAGTGTCTTGAAGTCTTTCAAAAGTTTATGAATACATATTAAAACACTACATGTATATACATTTTAACTGAGTCGTTAAGTCATCGTTAGTCGTTACATGTAAATGTTGTTTTGAAACCTTTAGGTTAACGATCTTGTTAAATGTTGTTAACCCATTGTTTATTATATCTAAATAGATGTTAAATTATTACATTATCATGGTATTATGATATATTAATATATCTTAGTATGATATATATACAGTTAAATGTTGTTACAACGATAATCGTTACATATATGACTCGTTTCGAAATTCTTAAGTTAGTAGTCTTGTTTTACATATGTAGTTCATTGTTAATATACATAATGACATGTTTACTTATCATTTATCATGATTAAACATAGTGTAACAATATCTTAATATGATTCATATGTAATTAGTAAGACGTTGTTATAACGATAATCGTAATATATATCGTTTCGAGTTTCTTAATTCAATAAACACGATTTTATGTATATAACTCATTGTTAAAATACCTAATGAGATACATACTTATCATAATATCATGTTAACTATATATATAATCATATATATGTCATCATATAGTTTTTACAAGTTTTAACGTTCGTGAATCACCGATCAACTTGGGTGGTCAATTGTCTATATGAAACCTATTTCAATTAATCAAGTCTTAACAAGTTTGATTGCTTAACATGTTGGAAATACTTAATCATGTAAATATCAATTTCATTTAATATATATAAACATGGAAATGTTCGGGTCACTACAGTACCTACCCGTTAAATAAATTTCGTCCCGAAATTTTAAGTAGTTGGAGGTGTTGACGTATCTTCTGGAAATAAGTGCGGGTATTTCTTCTTCATCTGATCTTCTCGTTCCCAGGTGAACTCGGGTCCTCTACGAGCTTTCCATCGAACCTTAACAATTGGTATCTTGTTTTATTTAAGTCTTTTAACCTCATGATCCATTATTTCGACGGGTTCTTCGATGAATTGATGTTTTTCATTGATTTGGATTTCTTCTAACAGAATAGTGAGATCTTCTTTCGCAAAACATTTCTTCAAATTCGAGACGTGGAAAGTGTTATGTACAGCCGCAAGTTGTTGAGGTAACTCAAGTCGGTAAGCTACTGGTCCGACACGATCAATAATCTTGAATGGTCCAATATACCTTGGATTTAATTTCCTTCGTTTACCAAATAGAACAACGTCTTTCCAAGGTGCAACCTTAAGCATGACCATATCTCTAATTTCAAATTCTATATCTTTTCTTTTAATGTCGGCGTAGCTCTTTTGTCGACTTTGGGCAGTTTTCAACCGTTGTTGAATTTGGATGATCTTCTCGGTAGTTTCTTGTATTATCTCTGGACCCGTAATCTATCTATCCCCCACTTCACTCCAACATATTGGAGACCTGCACTTTCCACCATAAAGTGCTTCAAATAGCGCCATCTCAATGCTTGAATGGTAGCTGTTATTGTAGGAAAATTCTGCTAACGGTAGATGTCGATCCCAACTGTTTCCGAAATCAATAACACATGCTCGTAGCATTTCTTCAAGCTTTTGTATCGTCCTTTTGCTCTGCCCATTAGTTTGTGGATGATAGGCAGTACTCATGTTTAGACGAGTTTCTAATGCTTGCTGTAATGTCTGCCAGAATCTTGAAATAAATCTGCTATCCCTATCAGAGATAATAGAGATTGGTATTCCATGTCTGGAGATGACTTCCTTCAAATACAGTCATGCTAACTTCTCCATCTTGTCATCTTCTCTTATTGGCAGGAAGTGTGCTGATTTGGTGAGACGATCAACTATTACCCAAATAGTATCAAAACCACTTGCAGTCCTTGGCAATTTAGTGATGAAATCCATGGTAATATTTTCCCATTTCCATTTCGGGATTTCAGGTTGTTGAAGTAGACCTGATGGTTTCTGATGCTCCACTTTAACCTTAGAACACGTCAAACATTCCCCTACGTATTTAGCAACATCGGCTTTCATACCTGGCCATCAAAAATGTTTCTTGAGATCCTTGTACATCTTCCCCGTTCTAGGATGTATTGAGTATCTGGTTTTCTGAGCTTCTCTAAGTACCATTTCTCTCAGATCTCTAAATTTTGGTACCCAAATTCTTTCAGCCCTATACCGGGTTCCGTCTTCCCGAATATTAAGATGCTTCTCCGATCCTTTGGGTATTTCATCCTTTTAATTTCCCTCTTTTAAAACTCCTTGTTGCGCCTACTTTATTTGAGTAGTAAGGTTAGTGTGAATCATTATATTCATAGCTTTTACTCGAATGGGTTCTCTGTCCTTTCTGCTCAAGGCGTCGGCTACCACATTTGCCTTCCCCGGGTGGTAACGAATCTCAAAGTCATAATCATTCAACAATTCAATCCACCTACACTGCCTCATATTCAGTTGTTTCTGATTAAATATGTGTTGAAGACTTTTGTGGTCGGTATATATAATACTTTTGACCCCATATAAGTAGTGTCTCTAAGTCTTTAATGCAAAAACAACCGCGCCTAATTCCAAATCATGTGTCGTATAATTCTGTTCGTAAATCTTCAATTGTCTAGACGCATAAGCAATTACTTTCGTTCGTTGCATTAATACACAACCGAGACCTTGCTTTGAGGCATCACAATATATCACAAAATCATCATTCCCTTCAGGTAATGACAATATAGGTACCGTAAGTTAACTTTTTCTTTAACAATTGAAATGCTTTCTCTTGTTCATCTTTCCATTCAAATTTCTTCCCTTTATGCATTAATGCAGTCAAGGGTTTTGCTATTCTGGAAAATTCTTGGATGAACCTTCTGTAGTAACCAGCTAGTCCTAAAAACTGGTGTATACGTTTCGGAGTTTTCGGGGTTTCCCACTTTTCAACGGTTTCAATCTTTGCTGGATCCACCTGAATACCTTCTTTGTTCGCTATGTGACCGAGGAATTGAACTTCTTCCAACGAAAATGCACACTTTGAAAACTTAGCGTATAGTTTTTCTTTTCTCGGCAACTCTAGCACTTTTCTCAAATGTTCTTCATGCTCTTGATCATTCTTCGAGTAAATAAGTATGTCATCGATAAAAACAATGACAAACTTGTCAAGATATGGCCCACACACTCGGTTCATTAGGTCCATGAACACGGCTGGTGCGTTAGTCAATCCAAACGGCATAACCATAAACTCGTAATGACCGTAATGCGTCATAAAAGCAGTCTTTGGAATATCATCCTCCTTCACCCGCATTTGATGATATCCAGAATGTAAATCGATCTTCGAATAAACAGACGAGCCTTGTAGTTGATCAAATAAGTTGTCGATTCTCGGTAGTGGGTAGCGGTTCTTGATGGTAAGTTTGTTCAACTTTTGATAGTCAATACACAACCTAAATGTACCATCTTTCTTCTTGACAAACAAAACAGGAGCTCCCCATGGTGATGTGCTTGGTCGAATGAAACCACGCTCTAAAAGTTCCTGTAACTGACTTTGTAATTCTTTCATTTTGCTGGGTGCGAGTCTGTACGGAGCACGAGCTATTGGTGCAGCTCCTGGTACAAGGTCTATTTGAAATTCAACGAATCAATGTGGGGGTAATCCCGGTAATTCTTTCGGAAATACATCGGAAAATTCTTTTGCGACGGGAACATCACTGATGTTCTTTTCTTCAGGTTTAACTTCCTCGATGTGTGATAGAATGACGTAACAACCTTTTCTTATTAGTTTTTGCGCCTTCAAACTACTAATAAGAATTAATTTCGCGTTGTTCTTTTCTCCGTACACCATTAAAGGTTTTCCTTTTTCACGCATAATGCGAATCGCATTTTTGTAATAAATGACCTCTGCTCTCACCTTTTTCAACCAGTCCATGCCAATTATTACATCAAAAATTCCTAACTCGACTGGTATTAAATCAATTTTAAACGTTTCATCCCCCAGTTTAATTTCTCTCTCCCGACATATATTATCTGCTGAAATTAATTTACCGTTTGCTAATTCGAGTAAAAAATTACTATCCAAAGGCGTCAATGGGCAACTTAATTTAGCTCAAAATTCTCTACTCATATAGCTTCTATCTGCACCCGAATCAAATAAAACATAAGCATATTTATCATTAATAAGAAATGTACCCGTAACAAGCTCCGGGTCTTCCTGTGCTTCTGCCGCATTAATATTGAAAACTCTTCCACGGCCCTGCCCATTAGTATTCCCCTGATTCGGGCAATTTCTAATAATGTGGCCCGGTTTTCCACATTTATAACAAACAGCATTGGTATTACTTGCTCCAACACTATTCATTACGGCATTACTTGTTCCGACATTATTTGTTCCTTTAGTTCTATTAAACTTTGATCCGTAGACCTCACACTTTTTCGCGATATGACCATTTCTTTTACACCTGTTGCAAAATGTCGTGCAAAACCCCGGATGATTTTCTTCACACCTATGACATGGCTGTTTTTGGTTTTTGTTGTCGTTGTTGTTATTGAGGTTGTTGTTGGGATTGTTATTATTGTTGAAACGGTTGTTGTAGTTGTTGTTGTTGTTGGGATGTTTGTTGTAATTATTGTTAGGATTGCGGTTATTGTTGCGATTGTTGTTGCGGTTGTTGGGATAGTTGTTGCGATTGTGGTTGTAATTGTTGTTGTTGTTGTTGTTGTTGTACTGGTGACACTTGTCACCGTTTTCCTCCCACTTCCTCTTGAGTTGTTTCGTGTTGGCTTCTTTGGCCGCCTGCTCTTTAATTCTTCCCTCAATCTGATTTATGAGTTTATGAGCCATTCGACTTGCCTTCTGTATAGAAGCGGGCTCGTGTGAACTCACATCTTCTTGAATCCTTACTGGTAACCCTTTTACAAACGCGTCGATTTTCTCTTCTTCATCTTCGAATGCTCCCGGACACAATAGGCACAACTCTGTGAATCGTCGTTCATATGTGGTAACGTCGAACCCTTGTGTTCGTAACTCTCTAAGTTCTGCCTTGAGTTTATTGACTTGATTTCTAGGACGGTACTGCTCGTTCATCAATTGCTTGAATGCCGACCACGGTAGTGCGTAAGTAGCATTTTGTCCTACCTGTTCAAGATAGGTGTTCCACCACATTAATGCAGTACCTGTGAAGGTATGCGTAGCGTACTTAACTTTGTCCTCTTCAGTACACTTACTTATGGAAAACACCGATTCGACTTTCACGGTCCACCATTTCAATCCAATTGGTCCATCGGTTCCATCAAATTTCAAAGGTTTGTAGGCAGTGAATTCTTTGTTGTAGCATCCTACACGATTTCTTGCGCCGTTAGCTGCATTGCTAGATTCAGAGTTATTGTTGGTATGTAGCGCAGCCTGTACTGCGGCTATATTTGCAGCAAGAAAGGTACGAAATTCCTCTTCGCTCATATTCATGGTGTGTCGAGTAGTCGGTGCCATTTCCTTCAAAATAGCCAACTGAATCGAGTTAATCATACAGAATATTAAGAGTAGTCAATAGTATTTCGTAGCATAATTTGAACTCATTTATAAAAGCTTTTTCTTCATATTAGCGTTTTATAAGTTTAAATTCGGGTACTACCTACCTGTTAAGTTCATACTTAGTAGCTAATATACAATTCAACTACTACAATTCCATAAGAAAAACTGATTATAATAATATATCGCATACAAATATTCTTCAAACTTACAACTTCGCTATATTACATATAACATGAAATATAGTACACTATGATACAGGACCGTTTTTGAAGATAAATCTAGTTAATACGCAAGTTGTTCAGCAAAGGAAATAAAGACACGTAATTCATAAGTCCAGAAACAAGTCATGAATTCTGGTTTTACTAAGACGACTTCCCATCCTTGGTCTTGTGGAAAATAACCGTTATGACCATTGGCTAGGCAGCATGTTGTAATGTCGTCAAAAGGACGAGGGTATTGTAATGTCCAACAGCCCCGTAATAATCTAAAAACCTTGTTTCTCACCCCAACTACTGAATCCGTCACTTGTAGGAAGGTTTTATTTAAAAGTTGCAATCCGATGTTCTTTTTCTCACTTTGGTAAGAAGCGAACATCACTAACCCGTAAGCATAAAATGCTTCTTTATGTTGCATGTTAGAAGCTCTTTCTAATTCACAAAATCCTATGTTGGGATATGTTGAGTCAAAATAGTTTCTTAACCCGTAGCGTAAAATTGCATTTGGGTTCCCCATATTTAATGCTTTAAAGAAAACACGACGTAACTTACGGTCTCCCCAATGTGATATACCCCACCTATCAAAGGAAAGCCTTTTATAAACTAAGGCATTTCTGGAAAGTCTTTCAAATGTTTGACAAGTTAATTTTGCCATAACTAAATGTGCTGATGAATTCTGACCGACTCTAGACAAGATTTCCTCAATCATATCCTCTGGTAGGTCTTCTAAAATATTCGGTTATCTACCCTTAATGTCCATTTTGTTTTTATACTGTAAAATAGACAAGGATTAGATTCGTAATAACAAACACTACAAGCAATTTTTTATGTAGAACATAAAAGTACAAGCACACTACAATACATATAATACACAACATGATTACAACCCTCTAATCTGAATAACTGGTTTCTTCTTCTTCGGACTTGGTTCGTTTTCCTAATTTTCTAGGAATATATGGTGTTCCTCTAATACGAGCTGTCGTTTTCCATAATGGTTTAGAAGAACCTGGTGGTTTAGAGGTTCCCGGGTCATTGTTACATTTTAGGAAATACGGATGATGCCGATACATATAAAGTTCATCGGGGTTGGAATTGGGTTTCTCTATTTTTATACCTTTTCCCTTATTATTTTCTTTCGCTTTATTAAATTGGGTCGAGGTAATTTCTATAACATCATCGGAATCCTCATCGGGATCCGATTCATTGGAAAATTGGTAATCTTCCTAATATTTTGCTTCCTCGGCGGAAACACCATTGACCATTATTAACTTTGGTCCGTTAGTTAATGATTTTCTTTTATTTAATTGATTTACTATAGGTATCAATATTTCTTCCTCTGGAACCTCTTCTTCTTCTGGTTCCTCCTCTTTCGATTCCTCCTCTTCTAGTTCCTCTTCTTCCGGTTCCTCCTCTTCCGGTTCCTCTTCGGGAATTTGTGAATCTTCCCAAAATATATTCGACTCTTCATTATTATTAGGTGAATCAATGGGATTTTTACTAGAGGTAGACATCTATTACACAATATCAAACACGTTAAGAGATTAATATATCACATAATATTTACATGTTAATAATATATAGTTTCCAACAAAAAAATGTTAAGCAATCGTTTTTGAAGAAAAACACGGTCGAAGTCCAGACTCACTAATGCATCCTAACAAACTCGATAAGACACACTAATGCAAATTTCTGGTTCTCTAAGACCAACGCTCGGATACCAACTGAAATGTCCCGTTCATATTGATTATAAACGTTCCATATTAATTGATTTTGTCGCGAGGTTTTGACCTCTATATGAGACGTTTTTTAAAGACTGCATTCATTTTTAAAACAACCATAACCTTTATTTTATCGATAAAGTTTTAAAAAGCATTACGTAGATTATCAAATAATGATAATCTAAAATATACTGTTTACACACGACTATTACATAATGGTTTACAATAAGAATATATTACATCAAAAATAAGTTTCTTGAATGCAGTTTTTATATAATATCATACAAGCATGGACTCCAAATCTTGTCCTTATTTTAGTATGCAACAGCGGAAGCTCTTAATAATCACCTGAGAATAAACATGCTTTAAACGTCAACAAAAATGTTGGTGAGTTATAGGTTTAACCTATATATTATCAAATCATAATAATAGACCACAAGATTTCATATTTCAATATACATCCCATACATAGAGATAAAATTCATTTATATGGTGAACACCTGGTAACCGACATTAACAAGATGCATATAAGAATATCCCCTATCATTCCGGGAAATCCTTCGGACATGATATAAACGAATTCGAAGTACTAAAGCATCCGGTACTTTGGATGGGGTTCGTTAGGCCCAATAGATCTATCTTTAGGATTCGCGTTAATTAGGGGCTAGTTCCCTAATTCTTATGCTACCAAGCTAAAAGGGGCTTATTCGATTTCGATCATTCAACCATAAAATGTAGTTTCACGTACTTGTGTCTATTTTGTAAAACATTTATAAAACTGCATGTATTCTCATCCCAAAAATATTAGATTTTAAAAGTGGGACTATAACTCACTTCCACAGCTTTTTACTTCGTCGGGAAGTAAGACTTGGCCACTGGTCGATTCACGAACCTATAACAAATATGTACATATATATCAAATTATGTTCAAAATATATTTACAACATTTTTTTATTACGTTGATGATTTGAGTTTATTAAGTCAGCTGTCCTCGTTAGTAACCTACAACTAGTTGTCCACAGTTAGATGTACAGAAATAAATCGATATATATTATCTTGAATCAATCCACGACCCATTGTATACACGTCTCAGGCTAGATCACAACTCAAAGTATATATATTTTTGGAATCAACCTCAACCCTGTATAGCTAACTCAAACATTACTGCATATAGAGTGTCTATGGTTGTTCCAAATAATATATATACACGGGTCGATATGATATGTCAAAACATTTGCATACGTGTCTATGGTATCTCAAGATTACATAATATTTTAGAATATATGTATAATACAATAACTTAGCTAGGATATGATTAATATAGATTTGTTACCAATTTTCACGTAGCTACAACAAGCAAAATTACCCAATCTTGTTTTACCTATAACTTCTTCGTTTTAAATCCGTTTTGAGTGATTCAAGTTGCTATGGTTTCATATTGAACTTAAGTTTATGAATCTAAACAGAAAAAGTATAAGTTTATAGTCAGAAATACAGGTTTCAAGTCGTTTGGTAAAGGTAGTCATTTCAGTCGAAAGAACGACGTCTAGATGACCGTTTTGGAAAACATACTTTCACTTTGAGTTTAACCATGATTTTTGGATATAGTTTCATGTGCATAAGAAAAATCATTTTTCCAGAAGAACAACTTTTAAATCAAAGTTTATCATAGTTTTTAATTAACTAACCCAAAACAGCCCGCGGTGTTACTACGATGGCGTATATCCGGTTTTAGGGTGTTTTTCGTGTTTTCAGGTTTTAAATCATTAAGTTAGCATATCATATAGATATAGAGCATGTGTCTAGTTGATTTTAAAATCAAGTTAGAAGGATTAACTTTTGTTTGGGAACAAGTTTAGAATTAACTAAACTATGTTCTAGTGATTACAAGTTTAAACCTTCGAATAAGGTAGTTTTATATATAGGAATCGAATGATGTTATGAACATCATTACTACCTCAGGTTTTGTGGATAAACCTACTGAAAATGAGAAAAATAGATCTTGCTTCAAAGGATCCTTTGATGGCTTGAAAGTTCTTGTATTAGAAAGATATCTTACTGTAAATAAGAAAGATTTCTTGAGGTTGGATGATCACTCAAAGTGGATTTTCAAGATTGGATGTAAGCTAGCAAACTTGGAAGTGTTGTTGGTGTGTTCTTGAGTAGTTGTTTTATAACTTGGTTTATGTATGGATTTATGAACTAGATTGAGCTAGATTTTGAGGAAGATGATGAAGAACACTTAGAACAATGTAAGAACACTTGATAGAGAGTAATTTGATTCAAGAAAATTGTAATGGAAATGTGTTTGTGAGTCTCCCAGTTCACGTGAACTTAGGCATCCATAAAGGCTCCATTAGTTTGCTGTTTTGTTAGATATTTCTTGATAGATGTTAAATGATGGTTACCACATGTGTTAGGTGACTCACAAGGGCTGCTAAGAGCTGATCATTGGAGTGTATATATCAATAGTAAATACATTTAGAAGCTGGGTATTGTACGAGTACGAATACGGGTGCATACGAGTAGAATTGTTGATGAAAATGAACGAGGATGTAATTGTAAGCATTTTTGTTAAGTAGAAGTACTTTGATAAGTGTCTTGAAGTCTTTCAAAAGTGTATGAATACATATTAAAACACTACATGTATATACATTTTAACTGAGTCGTTAAGTCATCGTTAGTCGTTACATGTAAGTGTTGTTTTGAAACCTTTAGGTTAACGATTCTTGTTAAATGTTGTTAACCCATTGTTTATTATATCTAATGAGATGTTAAATTATTACATTATCATGATATTATGATGTATTAATATATCTTAATATGATATATATACATTTAAATGTCGTTACAACGATAATCGTTACATATATGTCTCGTTTCGAAATCCTTAAGTTAGTAGTCTTGTTTATACATATGTAGTTCATTTTTAATACACTTAATGATATGATTACTTATCAATTATCATATTTAAACATAGTGTAACAATATCTTAATATGATTCATATGTATTTAGTAAGACGTTGTTATAACGATAATCGTTATATATATCGTTTCGAGTTTCTTAATTCAATAAACTCATTTTTATGTATATCACTCATTGTTAATATACCTAGTGAGATACTTACTTATCATACTATCATGTTAACTATATATATATATATATATATATATATATATATATATATATATATATATATATATATATATATATATATATATATATATATATATATATATATATATATATATATATATATATATCATCATATAGTTCTTACAAGTTTTAACGTTCGTGAATCGCTGGTCAACTTGGGTGGTCAATTGTCTATATGAAACCTATTTCAATTAATCAAGTCTTAACAAGTTTGATTGCTTAACATGTTGGAAACACTTAATCATGTAAAAGTTCGGGTCACTACACTTAAGAAGATCGAATGCCTTTAGGCACTCTTCGGAGAAATTCCACGGTGTGTCCTTTTCGAGGAGTTTGTTCATCGGGTTAGCAATTTTAGAAAAATCCTTAATGAACCGCCGGTAAAACTGGCATGCTCGAGAAAACTCCGAACACCTTTAACATCGGTGGAAGGTGGAAGGTTCTTAATAGCTGTTACCTTCGCGGGATCCACCTCAATACCGTTCTTAGAAATCTTGTGCCCGAGAACTATGCCCCCTAGAACCATGAAATGGCACTTTTCCCAATTGAGCACAAGATTAGACTTCTCACACCTTTCCAACATCAGCTCTAAATTAAGAAGGCATGAATCAAAAGTGTCACCGAAGACTGAAAAGTCATCCATGAACACCTCCATGCAATCCTCTATCATATCATGGAATATGGCCATCATGCACCTTTGAGAATTGGTCGGAGCATTGCAAAGGCCAAAGGGCATGCGTCGATATGAGAATGTGCCATACGGGCACGTGAAAGTAGTTTTCTCCTGGTCCTCGGGCGAGATAGGAATTTGGAAATAGCCCGAAAAACCATCAAGAAAACAATAAAAGCTGTTTCCCGCTAACCTCTCTAGCATTTGATCCATGAAAGGTAACGGGAAGTGGTCTTTGCGTGTGGCGTCGTTCAACTTACGATATTCAATACAAACACGCCACCCCGTGACAGTCCGAGTGGATATTAACTCATTTTTATCATTGGTGGTAACTGTCATACCACCTTTCTTAGGTACACAGTGTACCGGGCTAATCCAAGGACTGTCAGAGATCGGGTAAATCAGACCTGCATGGAGGAGCTTAATGATCTCTTTCTTCACGACATCTTGCATGTGCGGATTCAACCTCCTTTGTCGTTGCACCACAGGTTTGGAGTTATCCTCCATTAGCATTTTGTGGGTGCAATAGGAGGGACTAATACCCTTAATGTCGTGAATTTTCCATGCGTTGGCCAGTTTATGGGCCTGCAGCATGGTTACAAGCTCAGTTTTCTGACATGTAGTAAGAGAAGAAGAAATAATTACCAGGAGCTTAGATTCCTCCAACAAATAAGCGTATTCCAAATGATCTGGAAGTGGCTTCAATTCTAACTCGGGAGGTTCTTCAATCAAAGACTTGCTCCGGTAATCTGCATAACGTTCGAGTTCTTTGAACTCCTCCTCAGTCGGCTCATAGCCGTTTTCCATCAAGGTGTTCAAAATATCCACCTCCTCAACCTGCAACTCTTCATCAATGTCAATCAATGAACATTCTCCTGAACCTTGTAACTCTGGGAATTCCTACAAAAACTCAGACTGGACATTCACAGTGTTAATAAAATAACATGTATCATCAGTGTAGGCAGGGTATTTTAAAGCATGGTCGATTGAGAAAGTTGCATGCAAATCATCTATCCTAAGGGTCAACTGTTGGCCATAAACATCAATGATACATATTGCCGTATTTAAAAATGGCCGACCCAAAATCAGTGGAATCCTCTCATCCACTTCCATATCCAACACCACGAAATCGGCCGGAAAAACCAACGACCCGGTCTTAACTAGCATATTCTCTATAATTCCACGAGGGAATTTAATGGAGCGGTCAGCTAGCTGAATAGCCATACGCGTGGGTTTCAACTCCCCAGGGTCTAGCTTTAAATAAATATAATAAGACATTAAATTTATGCTAGCCCCCAAATCTGCCAACGCTCTCATACAATTCAAATTACCCAGTAAACAAGGGATGGTGTAACTCCCAGGATCCTCAAGCTTCTCAGGAAGCTTGTTTGCAACTACCGCTGAGCATGCGGCATTCAACCTGACTGAAGACACGTTCTCCAGCTTCTTCCTGTTAGTTAGCAAGTCCTTAAAAAACCTTGCATACTTGGGCATACCTGCAATCACATCAATAAAAGGCAAATTTATGTTAACTTTTTAATCAAGTCCATGAACTTGGACTTTTCTACCTCCAGCTTCTCCAATCTCTGCTTCCTTGGGAATGGGAGCAGTGGTTGATACTCTTTAACTACCGGTTTAGCAGCAACAGTTTCCGGTACCCTCACAACTTTCTCAATCACCTGTTCCGGCTCCTTATCCCCCTCCGGTTCACTAACAACAATCGGCTCACTATCCTTAACCAACGGCACTCGCAAATCATACTCATCGGGCTTCCTTGGTGGATCATATGCTAAACCAATGCGTGTGGTGATAGCATTAACGTGCCCATTCTTTGGGTTATTATCTGTCTTACTCGGTAACTCTCCCGGTTTCCTCTCATTGTTCTGATTAGCAAGTTGACCAATTTGTTTCTCCAAATTCTGAATAGCCGCTTGATGATTTCGAAACATTTGATCATTCTTCTCATTGTTTTGAGTAACAGTAGTAACAAGCTGAGTTTGAGACATCACAAGCTTTTCGATCATAGCTTCAAGGTTGGCCTTTTTCTCTTCGGCTTGGGGTTTCTGAAAATACCCGGGAGCTTGCTGTTGATATCCTCCACTATAACCTGGCTGGAACCTCTAACCTTGATTACCTTGAGTATTATAGGGATTGTTGAAATTCCAATTAAACTGCGCATGTCCCTGAAACTGATTTTTGTTCTGTTGACTAATATAAGCGATCTCTTCTTTCTGGTTCATAGTCAAACCCGCATCACAATCTTTTCCTAAGTGTAATCCCCCACAAAATTCACAACCAACCTTAATACCATGCATGTCCTTCTCCAACTTCTCCAAATGTCTAACAAATTTGTCTAACTTAGCATTAATAGACCCATAATCATCATACACACCAGTGGTTTCGGTTCTCTTAACTGACGCTGAACGAGTTGACTCATGATCTTGATGCCATTCGTGAGTGTAAGCAGCTTGCTTTTCAATAATCTCTAGTGCCTCTTCTTCGGTTTTATCCATTAAAGTTCCACCTGCTGCTTGATCAATACTCTGACGAGTTGGTATGTCACACCCCTTATAGAAAATCTAGACCTCTTGTAAATCATTCAACCCATGTTGCAGACACGAGCGTAACAGATTAGAATAACGGTCCCAAGCGTCAAACAATGTCTCACAACTCTTTTGTCTGAATTGCGAAATATCTACTTGAAGTCTAGCAGCTCGAGACGCAGGGAAAAACATTGCTAAAAACTTATCCATCAAAACTTCCCAAGAGGTAATCGCTCCCTCTGGCTGCTTATCTAACCATCTCTTAGCTTCTCCCTTAAGAGTCCAGGGAAAAAGCCTTGTCTTGATCGAAGTATCGGCAACCTCAAGCAGCTTGAAAAGGTTGCAAACATCATTAAAAATACGAAGATGCTCGTTAGCATCCTCACTATCCTTGCCATGAAATTGGCAGTCAGAAGAAATCAAACTCAGAATCGGACCTGTAACTTGAAAAGGCTGAGTTATGTTCGGTTGAGTAATCGAATTGCCTTGGCCGGCTCGGGTGGCCTTCAACTTTTCTGCCATAGTCTGAGGACAATTTGGTTGATCAGCTTGGTCAGCCATATCTTCAGTCTCGAAAAGATCTAATGAAATGTAAGATTCTTGAAAGGACCCATTCATATACATTATAAACGATTCTCAATAGTTGATTACATCGCGAGGTATTTGACCTCTATATGATACATTTTTCAGATATTGCATTCGTTTTTAAATGTTAAACTCTCTTTACATCGAAATTTGACAGGCATGCATACCATTTCATAATATCCAACTATAAATGACCTAATCTGTCATTTACTTAATAAAATCTCTATTGAACTCAATGACTTGAATGCAACGTCTTTTGAAATATGCCATGAATGACTGCAAGTAATATCTTTAAAATGAGCAAATGCACAGCGGAAGATTTCTTTATTACCTGGGAATAAACATGCTTTAAAGTATCAACCAAAAGGTTGGTGAGTTCATTAGTTTAACATAATCGATCATTTTCATCATTTTAATAGACCACAAGAATTTCATTTCCAGTTCTCATAAATATACGTCCCATGCATAGAGACAAAAAATATCATTCATATGGATTGAACACCTGGTAACCGACATTAACAAGATGCATTTAAGAATATCCCCAATCATTACGGGATCCTCCTTCGAACATGATATAAATTTCAAAGTACTAAAGCATCCGGTACTTTGGATGGGGCTTGTTGGGCCCAATAGATCTATCTTTAGGATTCGCGTCAATTAGGGTGTCTGTTCCCTAATTCTTAGATTACCAGACTTAATAAAAAGGGGCATATTCGATTTCGATAATTCAACCATATAATGTAGTTTCGATTACTTGTGTCTATTTCGTAAAACATTTATAAAAATTGCGCACGTATTCTCAGCCCAAAAATATAAAGGGTAAAAAAGGCAAATGAAACTCGCCATACTGTATTTCGTAGTAAAAATACATATAACGTCATTGGACAAGTGCAAGGTTGGCCTCGGATTCACGAACCTAAATTAATTTTATATATTTATATGTTGATCAATATTTGTCTAACAAATTAAGTCAGGTCATAGTGTACCACAATCCTAATGCTCGAGATTAATATGCAAAAGTCAACAAAAATCAATTTGACTCAAAATGATTTTCATAATTATAATATATTTTAAATATCGTCGTTTTATATTTTTAAATATTTTTAAAAGATTTAATAGAGTAAATAATACAATTCATTTATTAATAAATAAAATTTCATATTAAAATTTATATACTAAAATATACTTCTATATATATTAAGTAATAAAATTTATAGAGTTCATTTAATATCATAAAGATAATATTTATTAAAGTAATTTATTACACGTAGTAAAATATGTTTGTATCACATATTTATTTGATAAAATATTATCTATAATAATAGTAAGTAAAAGTTGTATTATTTTGTAATAATAATTATTATTATAAAAATATCAATATTTATAATTTCTAAGATGACATTATGATAAAACGATAATTCTAATTATGATAACTTTAATATTTACGATACTTTTTAATATTATATTTAAAAATAATAATTCGATTTAAAATGATAATAATAATGCTATTTTATAGTAGCAATGACATTTCTATTAAAATGATAATTTTCGTAAAAAAAAATGATAGTTTTAATACCAACGATACTTTTAATAATAATAAAAATAATAAGAACAATAATTTTATCTAAATCAATAGCTTATAATATATTAATTTCATCATAATGCTCTTACTCATTATTTCCTAATCGTTTCGTTCAATAGCTTTTAATCGTCTTTTACATCGTGTTCATAATAACGATAATAATAGTAATTAAAATAATTAGGTGTTATTAATATTAGTTTTAATTACAATAATACTAATAATAATAATTACTTATAACTTTATTAAAGATAATACTAATAATTATTTTAATGATAATATAATAATAATAATAACAATAACAATAACCATTTTTGAATAATGATATATATATATATATATATTAATGATGATAATAATAATAATAATAATAATAATAATAATAATAATAATAATAATAATAATAATAATAATAATAATCATACTAATTATAACTTTAACGATAATAACGATAAAAATAATAATTTTCAATGATAAATCCCTTATTGATAATAATAATAATAATAATAATAATATAAAACTAGAACGACGATAATAACGACGATAAAAATAATCATTTTTAATAATAATATAAAGATTCAATTGGCTATAACTTCTAATCCGTTCATCGAAACCATTCGGTATCTAATGGAAAAGTTCTTAATTTTTCGCTAGCTTTCCAAGGACATGCATATCTTATACCTTATCTCAACCGCAAGTGTAACTAATTCAAGGTCCAACACAACCTATCTAATGGCAATATTAAAAGTACAAGCATGCATAATCCTATATACTCGAGCACTAGTCAGGGATACACTATTAATATGTAAAAATAAATTTACGAGTACTCACGTATCAATATTGAGATTCAATATTGCAGGAAAGGTACGTAGACGCAACGGAGACGATAAACACTAGATTGACCTCATGAGCATACCCATGAACCATACCCATCACCTCCATAGCTATAACCCATAATTTCCTTAGCCCTATCCCACTCACAAAACAGTTTTTTTTAAAACTCATTTCAGATCACTCGAGCAGCACTCCGTCGTAGTATTTTATGTATAATACTAATAATAATAATAATAATAATACTCCTAACCAAACCATAAGGTTAATATTAATCTTAATAATAATAATATTGTTAATAATTATTATTATAATTAGTAGATATATAAAGAGAGTAAGAGACGAGATAGATGAATGACTGAATATAGATAAGAAACTGGATACTTTCGATATTTAAAGGGATTAGTCTCACCAACTACCTCATGTGCATGACTTACCAAACTGGCACACCGTTTTTGCTTCATAATAGCACGTAGTTTATTAGTTAACATAATATAATATTATTTAATCTATAGAATTAATTAAATATTATATTATATTTATGCTCATGGTAAAAATATAATTTTTACAAAAATGACTCGTACGTTGTTACTCGACTCATGTACCACTTTGGTTTTTCGAGCGAACTTTCGTACGTTTAGAAAACTAGCCTTTTACGTTACGCGACATGTACCTTTAGTAATAGTTTGATTTATTCATCAATAAATTACATTGTAAAAATGAATCTTATAAAATTTGAGCGTCGTGGTCATTTGCTTCTATAAATCAGTGACTCGTTGTTTACCAAAATATTTTATTTTAAATTAAGACGTTTTATGACGAGATTAATATATATAGATATATATAGATATATATATATATATATATACACATTTTTAGAAATATAAATTTTGTATCCAAAATCTTTCATATAACTATATAACATTTAGTTTTTCAAAAATATTTATTTTTCAAAGTTTATTTTCATTTCATTAGGAAAATAGTTTAGCGCGTAACGTTTTTCTTTTTAAGAATTTAAATGGATACAAGTACTAATCATTTTTAAATATCAATTGCGTCACTAGGCGGGTGTTACTACCATATACTTAATTTGAAAACATATATATTTAATGAACACTTTTTAAATACACGTTACAACCAATATTTCAACTTACGTTTATTTATTTAAAGGGAGTTTAGATAGACAAGTCCTATTATATCAAAAAGTGTTGCGTACGTCTGAAATCAATTCAATTGATTACTATGTAATTTAGTCTTCCACTAGTTTTTGTCTAATTCTTGATATTTGACACATTGTTCTTATATACAAATCACTTTACCATTTTTCGAATATCGTTAAAAAGAATATAGATTTCTTAAATCAAAGTGGACCTCTCAACAGAGACTCGTAAATCATAATTCAATGTATCTGATAATTTAATCATTAAATCTTATCTTTTAATTTCATCGATAAACATATTGAAACGGATACAATCATGTAAAGCATTAAATCTAATATTTTGTTTACGTTTCAAGTTATAATATATATACACATATACATATATAATCATATCCGTTTAATGGTTCGTGAATCGTCGGAGTTTGGTCGAGGTTAAATGAATGTATGAACATAGTTTAAAATTTTTGAGATTCAACATACAAACATTGCTTATCATGTCAGGAATATATAAAGATTAACGTTTAAATTTGGTTGGAAATTTCCGAGTTGTCACAATTCTTCTTCTTCTCTGATTTCAGGTGGTGTATCGGGCACCATAGTCTCAGAACTACTACCCAAATTAATTATATTAGCACTCGAAGAAAAAGATGAATCCACTGTAGACTATTGCTCTTGACTTAACGCTCTGAATAACTCTCTTTCGGGTTCATCAAACGATTGAAGAATCGGAGAATTAGAAGAACGCGTACGTGGCATGCACTACCTGTTATCTACGAAATCACAACTAACAACTGATTAAACGCACCGATTCAACTGAGAATAAATGAAAAGAAATAATAAACTATAACTAAAACTAAACTAAGAACAATTAGATAACAATCTTAATTTTCGACACAACTGTCCCCGGCAGCGGCGCCAAAAACATGATGTGTGAGATCTAGTATATAATTTATCTTGGAAAATGCCGGTTTAAAGATTACTACACACTAACGGGCAGTGTACCTGATCGTGCAATAGTATAAAGTTGGTAATTCCGAAATCGTTCCAAGGACAGTTTTAAACGTGAGAATTAAGATTGCAACTAATAAAATAAACTAAGTCAATCTATGAAAATCAAAAGTACGAGATAATTTGTTTTGTGGCTATTTAACGATTAGCCAAATCAAAGATTGATTAAAAGTAAAAGACAATATTTTTGTGTCTTTAAGTTTATAAGAAATAAATGCAGACTCAACGAAAAGTAAAGATATTTGAATTCAATAGATAAAAGAATGTTCGCCTAGATCTCCTATTCGCAGTGTCGGATGATTTGTTATTAAGCTCTAGTTCAATTTATCAATACATGCAACTACAGAGTCAGTTTACCCAGAGTTCTCTTTAAGCAAACACGTCAAACTTGGATTTATTGGCTTAGGGTTCCCTTTCACCAAAGACCTCTTTCGTTTGTGACTTAGTAATTAGCTAATTATAAGATTAAGATTCAATTGGTTACGCGTTCGCTCCACACAATTCACCCCTATTTTGTTCAATCTATGTTACCCGGTTTACCCCCTTGGTCCAGTAAACACCCAATTGGTTAAGACAAATCAATTGAAAACGAGTGTACTAAATTGAAACAAGGTTCCCTTTGTTCAAACAAGATCACTAATCAACCTAATAACAATAATCAACACCCACAAGAATGGTTCTTAATCAAAACTTATAATTATCATGCATTAATCAAATCAAACATTAAAGTATCATCCAAACACATACGAATATTCAATCTAGACAAACATTAAAATGCTTAGCCAACCATGGCTAAAACCAAAATCACAAATAAATAATTAAGAGTATTCATAATGATGATAAGAATTAAACCTAATGAAAATTGTTTTCTTGAATGATGAACGGATCGAGACGCGTTTCCAGAATGATTGATGTGTTAGAATGATCTTGGGGTTCCCCAAAAATCACCCTTTTTCGTCAAAAAGCTGCTGGAATTCGTCTGGATGCAAAAAGCTACTGCCGTGCCTAGGCCCATATCGTCGTGCCGCGACAAATAACTTGAACTGGAACATCTTTAAATCCTCTCCTGAGATTGAAACTAGGCAAACACCGCTTTTTAAATGATTTTGAAACTAGGCAAACACCTCATAGTATATATAGTCTTAAGGCTATTATTTCACTCACAATCTAATTATGTATAACGCATATAATTTTGAATCTAATATCACTTCATCAAACATGCTTTTTAAATCATTAATATGCGCCGCCAGATGGAGTACCATTTGGCGGCGCATAACCTTCAGTTTCAGATTGTGTTGAAATTCTCAAGACCACCCTAAAACGGCTGAACGAGCAAGACTCTCTGAACGTGCTTGCCATTCGAGGTCGTCTAGATTCCAAAAAAGACATCTTTCCTCGCAAATCGGCACCACGCACCAAACACCACCGACGGTTCGTGGTGCTTGTTGTTTTGTGTCTTTAGCCAAAATGTTAGATCTATCGTATCTTTTGACTCGTAGCTCCGATTTAGTCACCGTTTTTTTAAATCGTGTATTTTTTCGGGATCTATCCGTTAGCAAACTGCCGTAGGCGGTTTGTCCCAAATATTTTTTGAAACGAGACCTCGAAAGCCTTCAATTTTGCCTTTTTTCGATTCTGACCGTTTTGAATTTCTTTTATATTAATCCTTTTGTGTATGCATGACTTAGCATGTATTGTTTTAAGGCTTATTATTTCACATATAATGTAATTATGTATACCACATATAATTTTGAATCTAATGTCACTTCATTAAACACGTTTTTTATATCACAAATATGCCCCGCCAAATGGAGTAACATTTGGCGGCGCATAACCTTTGGTTTCAGATTGAGCTGAAATTCTCGAGGTCACCCTAAACGACCCTACCATTAAGACTCTTGGATAGTGTCTTGACATTCAAGGTCTTCAGGATGCCGAAAAAAGACATTTTACTCATTTTTAATGTTTTCTTTGAACGTTTTCAATTTATATCATATTATTAGATTTATGTATGCAAGATTTAGCATGGTATATATAGTTTAAAGGCCTATTATTTCACTCGCAATGTAATTATGTATAACACATATAATTTTGAATCTAATGTCACTTCATTAAACACGCTCTTTTAAATCATTTGTATGTGTCGCCAGATAGAGTACCATTTGGCGGCGCATAACCTTCAGTTTCAAATTGTGATGTGTTCTCAAGATCGCCCTAAAACGGCCGAATGAGCAAGACGCTCTAAATGTTCTTTCAATTCGAGGTCGTCTTGATTTCGAAAAAGACATCTTTCCTCGCAAATTCGCACCATGCACCAAACACCACCGACATTTCGTAGTGCTTGTTGTTTTATGTCTTTGGCCAAAATGTTAGATCTATCGTATCTTTTGACTCGTAGCTCCGACTCAGTCAACTTTTTTTTAAATCAAGTATTTTTTTCGGGAACTATCCATTGGCAAACTGCCGTAGGCGGTTTGTCCCAAATATTTTTCGAAACGAGACCTCGAAAGCCTTCAATTTTTCCTTTTTTTGATTTTGACTGTTTTATATTTCTTTCATATTAATCCTTTTGTGTATGCATGACTTAGTATGGTACATATTGTTTTAAGGCTTTTATTTCACTTACAATGTAATAATGTATAACACATATAATTTTGAATCAAATGTCACTTCGTTAAACGCTGTTTTTAAATCACTAATATGCGACGCCAAATGGAGTAACATTTGGCGGCGCATAACCTTTGGTTTCAGATTGTGCTAAAATTCTCGAGATCACCCTAAAACAACCCTAACTTCAAGACTCCTGGATAGTGTCTTGACATTCGAGGTCATCAGGATGCCGAAAAAAGACATTTTACACATTTTTATTGTTCTCTTTGAACGATTTATATCGTATTGTTAGTTTTATGTATGCATTACTTAGCATAGTATATATAGTTTTAAGGCCTATTATTTCACTCGCAATGTAATTATGTATAATGCATATAATTATAAATCTAATATCACTTCATCAAACACGCTTTTTTAAATAATTAATATGCGCTGCCAGATGGAGTACCATTTGGCGGCGCATAACCTTCAGTTTTAGATTGTGCTTAAATTCTTAAGATCACCCTAAAACGGCGAAAACTAGCATGACTCTCTGAACGTGCTTGCCATTCGAGGTCGTCTAGATTCCGAAAAAGACATCTTTCATCGCAAATTTGCACCACGCACCAAGCACCACCATTGGTTCGTGGTGCTGGTTGTTTTATGTCTTTGGCCAAAATGTTAGATCTATCATATCTTTTGACTCGTAGCTCCGATTTAATCACCGTTTTTTTAAATCATGTATTTTTAGGGATCCATATGTTTGCAAACTGCCGTAAGAGGTTTGTCCCAAATGTTTTTTGAAACGAGACCTCGAAAGCCTTTCATTTTGCCTCTTTTCGATTTTGACCGTTTTGAATTTCTTTCATAGTAATCCTTTTGTGTATGCATGACTTAGCATGGTACATATTTTTTACAAGCCTATTATTTCACTTTCAATATAATTATGTATAACACATATAATTTCGAATCTAATGTCATTTCATTAAACACGCTTTTTAAATCACTAATATGCGCCGCCAAATGGAGTAACATTTGGCGGCACATAACTTTTGGTTTCAGATTGTGTTGAAATTCTCGAAATCACCCTAAAATGAACCTAACATCAAGACTCCTGGATGGTGTCTTGACATTCGAGGTCGTCAGGATGCCGAAAAAAGATATTTTACTCATTTTTAATGTTCTCTTTGAACGTTTTCAATTTATAATGTATTATTAGTTTTGTGTATGCATGACTTAGCATAGTATATATAGTTTTAAGGCTATTATTTCACTCACAATCTAATTAGGTATAATGCATACAATTTTGAATGTAATATCACTTCATCAAACACGCTTTTTTAAATTATTAATATGCTCCACCAGATGGAGTACCATTTGGCGGCGCATAACCTTCGGTTTCAGATTGTGCTGAAATTCTCAAGACCACCCTAGAACGGCCGACCGAGTAAGACTCTCTGAACGTGCTTGCCATTCGAGGTCATCTAGATTTCGAAAAAGACATCTTTCCTCGCAAATCCGCACTACGCACCAAACACCACCGACGGTTCGTGGTGCTTGTTATTTTGTGTCTTTGGCCAAAATGTTAGATCTATCGTATCTTTTGACTCGTAGCTCCGATTTAGTCACCGTTTTTTTTAAATCGTGTATTTTTTCGAGATCTATCCGTTAGAAAACTGCCGTAGGTGGTTTGTCCCAAATATTTTTTGAAACGAGACCTCGAAAGCCTTTAATTTTGCCTTTTTCGATTGTGACCGTTTTGAATTTGTTTTATATTAATCCTTTTGTGTATGCATGACTTAGCATGATACATATTGTTTTAAGGCCTATTATTTCACACATAATATAATTATGTATACCACTTATAAATTTGAATCTAATGTCACTTCATTAAACACGCTTTTTAAATCACAAATATGCACCGCCAAAAGGAGTAACATTTGGCGGCTCATAACCTTTGGTTTCAGATTGTGATGAAATTCTCGAGATCACCCTAAAACGAACCTAACATCATGACTCCTGGATAGTGTCTTGACATTCGAGGTCGTCAGGATGCCGCAAAAAGACATTTTACTCATTTTTAATGTTCTCTTTGAACGTTTTCAATTTATATCGTATTATTAGTTTTTTTTATGCATGACTTAGCATGGTATATATAGTTTTAAAGCCTATTATTTCACTCGCAATGTACTTATTTATAACGCATATAATTTTAAATCTAATGTCACTTCATTAAACACGCTTTTTTAAATCATTAATATGCACCGCCAGATGGAGTACTATTTGGCGGCGGATAACCTTCAGTTTCATATTGTGATGAAATTCTCAAGATCACCCTAAAACGGACGAACGAGCAAGACTCTCTGAACGTTCTTGCCATTCGAGGTCATCTAGATTCCAAAAAAGACATCTTTCCTCGCAAATTCGCACCATGCACCAAACACCACCGACGGCGTGGTACTTGTTGTTTTGTGTCTTTGGCCAAAATGTTAGATCTATCGTACCTTTTGACTCGTAGCTCCGATTTAGTCACCGTTTATTTAAATTAAGTATTTTTTCGAGATCTATCCATTGGCAAACTGCCGTAGGCGGTTTGTCCCAAATATTTTTCGAAACGAGACCTCGAAAGCCTTCATTTTGCCTTTTTTCGATTTTGACCATTTTGAATTTCTTTCATATTAATCCTTTTGTGTATGCATGACTTAGTATGGTACATATTGTTTTAAGGCCTATTATTTCACTTACAATGTAATTATGTATAACACATATAATTTTGAATCTAATATCACTTCATTAAACACGCTTTTTAAATCACTAATATGCGCCGCCAAATGGAGTAACATTTGGTGGCGCATAACCTTTGGTTTCAGATTGTGCTGAAATTCTCGAGATCGCCCGAAAACGACCCTAACATCAAGACTCCTGAATAGTGTCTTGACATTAGAGGTCCTCAGGATGCCGAAAAAGATATTTTACTCATTTTTAATATTCTCTTTGAACGTTTTCAATTTATATCGTATTATTAGTTTTATGCATGCATGACTTAGCATAGTATATATATATATATATATATATATATATATATATATATATATATATATATATATATATATAGTTTTAAGGCCTATTATTTCACTCGCAATGTAATTATGTATAACGCATATAATTTTCAATTTAATGTCACTTCATCAAACACGATTTTTTAAATCATTAATATGTGCCGCCAAATGGAGTACCATTTGGCGGCGCATAACCTTCAGTTTCAGATTGTGCTGAAATTCTCAAAACTACCCTAAAACGGTCGAACGAGCAAGACTTTCTGAACGTGCTTGCAATTCGAGGTCATCTAGATTTCGAGAAAGACATCTTTCCTCACAAATTTGCACCACGCACCAAACACCACCGACGGTTCGTGGTGCTTGTTGTTTAGTGTCTTTGGCCAAAATGTTAGATCTATCGTATCTTTTGACTCGTAGCTCCGATTTAGTCACCGTTTTTTTAAATCATGAATTTGTTTTGGGTTCTATCCATTGGCAAACTGCCGTAGGCGGTTTTTCCTAAATATTTATCGAAACGAGACCTCGAAAGCCTTTCATTTTGCCTCTTTTCGATTTTGACCATTTTGAATTTCTTTCATAGTAATCCTTTTGTGTATGCATGACTTAGCATTGTACTTATTTTTTAAGGCCTATTATGTCATTTACAATTTAATTATGTATAACACATATAATTTTGAATCTAATGTCACTTCATTAAACACGCTTTTAAAATCACAAATATGCGCTGCCAAATGGAGTAACATTAGGCGGTGCATAACCTTTGGTTTCAGATTGTGCTGAAATTCTCGAGATCACCCTAAAACGACCCTAACATCAAGACTCCTGGATAGTGTCTTGACATTTGAGGTCGTCAGGATGCCGAAAAAGTCATTTTACTCATTTTTAATGTTCTCTTTGAACGTTTTCAATTTATATCGTATTATTAGTTTTATGTATGCAAGACTTAGCATGGTATATATAGTTTTAAGGCCTATTATTTCACTTGCACTGTAATTATGTATAACGCATATAAATTTGAATATAATGTCACTTCATTAAACACGCTTTTTTAAATCATTAATATGCGCCACCCGATGGAGTACCATTTGGCGGCGCATAACCTTCAGTTTCAGATTGTGCTAAAATTCTATAGATCACCCTAAAACGGCCGAACGAGCAAGACTCTCTGAACGTGCTTGCCATTCGAGGTCGTCTAAATTATGAAAAAGTCATCTTTCCTCGCAAATTCGCACCACGCACCAAACACCACCGACGGTTCGTGGTGCTTGTTGTTTTGTGTCTTTGGCCAGAATGTTAGATCTATTGTATCTTTTGACCCGTAGCTCCGATTTAGTCACCATTTTTTTAAATCACGTATTTTTTTCGGGAGCTATCCATTGGCAAACTCCCAAATAATTTTTGAAACGAGACCTTGAAAGCCTTCAATTTTGCCTTTTTCGATTTTGACCATTTTGAATTTCTTTTATATTAATCCTTTTGTGTATGCATGACTTAGCATGGTATATATTGTTTAAGGCCTATTATTTCACATATAATGTAATTATGTATACCACATATAATTTTGAATCTAATGTCACTTCATTAAACACGCTTTTTAAATCATAAATATGCGCCGCCAAATGGAGTAACATTTGGCGGTGCATAACCTTTGGTTTCAGATTGTGCTGAAATTCTCGAGATCACCCTAAAACAACCCTTACATTAAGACTCCTGGATAGTGTCTTGATATTCGAGGTTTTCACGATGCCGAAAGAAGACATTTTACTCATTTTTAATGTTCTCTTTAAACGTTTTCAATTTATATCGTATTATTAATTTTATGTATGCATGACTTAGCGTGGTATATATAGTTTTAAGGCCTATTATTTCACTTGCAATGTAATTATGTATAACGCATATAATTTTGAATCTAGTATCACTTCATCAAACACACTTTTTTAAATCATTAATATTCGCCGCCAGATGGAGTACCATTTTGAAAGGACCCGTTCATATACATTATAAACGATTCACAATAGTTGATTACATTGCGAGGTATTTGACCTCTATATGATACATTTTACAAACATTGCATTCGTTTTTAAAAGACAAACTTTCTTTACATCAAAAATTGACAGGCATGCCTACCATTTCATAATATCCACTATCCAACTATAAATTGATTTAATAATAATCTTTGATGAACTCAATGACTCGAATGCAATGTTCTTCGAAATATGCTATGAAAGACTCCAAGAAATATCTTTAAAATGAGCAAATGCACAGCGGAAGATTTCTTTAACACCTGAGAATAAACATGCTTTAAAGTGTCAACCAAAAGGTTGGTGAGTTCATTAGTTTATCATAATCATTTATTTCCATCATTTTAATAGACCACAAGAATTTCATTTCAAGTTCTCATAAATATACGTCCCATGCATAGAGACAAAAATAATCATTCATATGGTGAACACCTGGTAACCGACATTAACTAGATACATATAAGAATATCCCCTATCATTCCGGGATCCTACTTCGGACATGATATAAATTTCGAAGTACTAAAGCATCCGGTACTTTGGATGGGGTTTGTTAGGCCCAATAGATCTATCTTTAGGATTCACGTCAATTAGGGTGTCTGTTCCCTAATTCTTAGATTACCAGACTTTAATAAAAAGGGGCATATTCGATTTCGATAATTCAACCATAGAATGTAGTTTCAATTACTTGTGTCTATTTCGTCAAACATTTATAAAAACGCATGTATTCTCAGTCCCAAAAATATAAAGGGTAAAAAGGTAAATGAAACTCACCATACTGTATTTCGTAGTAAAAATACATATAACGTCATTGAACAAGTGCAAGGTTGGCCTCGGATTCACGAACCTAAATTAATTATATATAATTATGTGTTGGTCAATATTTGTCTAACAAATTAGGTCAAGTCATAGTGTACCACAATCCTAATGCTCGAGACTAATATGCAAAAGTCAACAAAAGTAAATTTGACTCAAAATAATTTCCAAAAATCTATACATGATTAATATATAGTTTAAATATCGTCATTTTATATTTTTAAATATTTTTAAAAGATTTATTAGAGTAAATAATATAATTTATTTATTAATAAATAAAATTTTTATATTAAATTTATATAATAAAATATACTTTTATATATATTAAGTAATAAAATTTATAGGGTTCATTTAATATCATAAAGATAATATGATAGTTATTATTAAAGTAAGTTATTACACGTAGTAAAATATGTTTGTATCACATATTTATTTGATAAAATAATATCTATAATGATAGTAAGTAAAAGTTGTATTATTTTGTAATAATAATTATTATTATAAAAATATCAATATTTATAATTACTAAGATGACATTATAATAAAACGATAATTCTAATTATGATAACTTTAATATTTACAATAATTTTTAATATTATCTTTAAAGTAATAATTCTATTTAAAATAATAATAATAATGATATTTTATAGTAACAATGACATTTCTATTAAAATGATAATTTTTGTTAAAATGATAGTTTTAATACTAACGATACTTTTAATAATAATAGTAATGATAAAAATAATAAGAACGATAATTTTATCTAAATCAATATCTTATAATATTTTAATTTCATCATGATACTCTTACTCATTATTTTCTAATCGTTTCATTTAATAGCTTTTAATTGTCTTTTATATCGTGTTCATAATAATGATAATAATAGTAATCAAAATAATTAGGTGTTACAAATATTTGTTTTAACTACACTAATATTAATAATGATAGTTACTATAACATTATTAACGATAATACTAATAATTATCTTAATGATAATATAGTAATAATAATAATAACAATAACAATAACCATTTTTAAATAATGATATATATATTAATAATGATAATAATAATAATAATACTAATACTAATAATAATAATAATTGGATAATAATAATAATACTAATTATAACTTTAACGATAATAACGATAGTAATAATAAAAAAAAAATAACAATTTTTAATGATAAATCCCTTTTATTGATAAAGATAATAATAATGATAATAATAAGATAAAACGAGAACGACGATAAAAACGACGATAATAATAATCATTTTTAATAAATATATCGAAAATTCAATTGATTATAACTTCTAATCCGTTCATCGAAACCATTCGATATCTAAAGGAAAAGTTCTTAATTTTTCGCTAGCTTTCCAAGGACATGCATATCTTATACCTTATCTCAACCGCAAGTGTAACTAATTCAATATTCAACCTAACCTGTCTAAGGACAATATCAAAAGTACAAGCATGCATAATCCTAAATACTCGAGCACTAGTCAGGGATACACTATTAGTATGTAAAAGTTAAATTATGAGTACTCACGTATCAATATTGAGATTCAATATTGCAGGAAAGGTACGTAGACGCAACGGAAATGATAAACACTATATTGACCTCACGAGCATACCCATGAACCATACTCAATCACCTCCATAGCTATAACCCATAATTTCCTTAATCCAATCCTACTCGAAAAACAATTTCGAAATCACTCGGACAGCACTCCGTCGTAATATTTTATGTATACTAATAATATCTTGAAATAATACGGAGTAAATATATATATATAAATCGATTGAGAGAGTTTAGAGAAAAATATTTTCAAGTTTCTATGAAATAATGAATCCTATTGAATTCTATTTATAATAGATTTTTAAATTATTAAAGTGAATTATTAAAGTATGAATTATTAAAGTGAATTATTAAAGTATGAATTATTAAAGTATGAATTATTAAAGTGAATTATTAAAGTATGAATTATTAAAGTGAATTACTAAAATTAAAGTAAAGTAAAAATAAAGTAAAGGTAAAGTTTAAGTATAGTAAAAGTATAAAACTATGTACGTATAATACGCGTATAAATATATATAATATTAATTTAAATCGTTATATGTATTTAATAAAATAAAATATAAATATCGTTATCTTTATCATACTAGTTAAGTAATGAGTTGTCAAAAGTGGTTCTAGATATTTATAAAAGTTATATACGTTTTAATAATAAAGTTCTTTTTAAACTGAAAACGTTTTTTTTACGTTTGAAACTAAATAGATCAATCGAGTCTTTATGAGATTCAATCTTCCACTATCCTTTGTCTAGTTCTCAATGATTGACAATTTGTTCTTATTTATAAATCACTTTACCATTTTTTCGAATATTGTTAAAATGGAATATTTTCTCAAATCAACGTGGGCCTTTCAACAGAGACTTGTAATCATAATTCAATATATCTGATAATTCAATCATTTGATCTTATCTTCTAATTCTATTGATAAACATTTTGAAACAGATACAATCATATAAAGTATTTAATCTAATATTTTGTTTACGTTTCAAGTTATAATATATTTACACATATACATATATAATCATATTAGTTCAATGGTTCGTGAATCGTTGGAACTTGGTCGAGGTTGAATGAATGTATGAACATAGTTTAAAATTCTTGCAATTTAACTTAACAAATATTGCTTATCGTGTCGAAAACATATAAAGATTAAAGTTTAAATTTGGTTGGAAATTTTCGGGTTGTCACAGTACCTACCCGTTAAAGAAATTTCGTCTCGAAATTTGAGTGGAAAGGTCGTGAATGATAATAAGTATGTTTTCATGATGCATACGGGCTGAAAATTAGAGTTTTATCATCAGCGAATAATTTGGATATACAATCCATTTATATGAAGAGTACGAATGAAGCTAACATAGAAGAGTGAAATGAGTAAGTGTAGATTCATCTTATCATTTGACGTAGATATGATTGATTCCCAGATTTCAAGGGATTTGAAGAAAATCTTCTTAATAAGATTTAACTCTCCGGTAATCAAGGGAATTAGGATCCGCTTTAAATGCGATCGTCCATTTTAATTGTTCTGTCGGAGATTTTCTTATAAATTCACCTCCTTCATTTCCTTACAACTCACACCTTCTGTTGATGCATTTTATGCAAGTCCCTAGTCATCTACCCACGTCCATTGCAGGTACAACAGTTTACAGGCCACCATGATTGCTCGTTATTATCCTATCCGTGTTTGTATGTGGTTATAGGAACTGCAAGAACGAGATTTAGATGTTTGACTATGTTAGACTTAGTCAGACGTACGAGTGAAGCCTCACTAGTACGGCTGACAGGCTCATACGCACGGTTGATGCTGAGCTAAGTCACAATTACAACCTAAATGAGAAGACACGAGTGAGTGATCACCCGTACGGCTGATGAAGCCAACTCGTACGTGTGATGAATGAATCGTATGGGTGAGTCATCAGCAGGGGTATATAAAGTCATATGTTCTTCATTTTAGGTTAAGCCTCTCATTTGTTACACACACTCAGATCTAGTGAGCTCCTCCGATTCTCTCTCAGTCCAAATCACCCAGGTGGTGAATAATAGCTCTAGGTGTTGATCTAATCACACTTGATTTAGTTGTGGTTTGACTAAATTAATCAAAAAAAACTTAACCTATTCACTAGAGAGTTTGATTCACTTATTCCGCCAGTGTGTGAGTTAAATCTGTTGATTTCTAAGTTCCTAGTCATGTTTCATCACCTTCTATTCTTTCCCCCTCAACTCATATTTTAATGTATTCATCAATATGCTCCATCCAGTTCTGATTCTCGATATACTTCTAACTTTCATATCGATCATTCTTCTTTTTCATCTACCGCCGGAAGAATCTATTTACTTCTACTATACTTCTGGGTTTATAGTGTTTCTAGTTCTCCCGTGTCTTTATATTGCTATATGCATCGATATATATGGTTTATAATTTCTGGTTTGTCGTTGGGATTTATATGTTCCCTTATATTTCAAAGTCTCTGCTTCTATCTTCTATAATCATTATCATTCACAGTTAATGCTCTCTTTTATTTGCTGCAATTTATACCCCAATTTCTATTTCGGAGTTTTGTCCTTTCGTTTCTTCTTCTTGCGATTAAGCACCGCTTGTAATGGTCCAGAATTCACAGATATGAATTTCGGAATGAACATTGTTAATGTTCTAGGAAGGAAATTGTGATGGCACGATCTTGACTTGTCAAATTACTAGAATACCTTGGAAAAGGCCGAATCATCAAGAAATATTTTCTTGATATTTTAGAGGTTAAATAGAATACAAGAGTCGTATAACATGGCACATGATGATGTTATGATCTGTGAATCATCACGTTCCATTTAGAAACTCAGCATGACTTACTGTAATATAATCACATTGATCAAGTGTCATTATATTATACTAATTCATGCTTCAGTTCCCAACATTACTTCAAAATATTCCTATTTTAAACTTGAATGTTTCAGAATTTAGAAACTAAAATAGTTTCTTTTATGATGTAATACAGATAGCGCGAAGAGGTAAATGATTTCAAATAAGAAAAATTAAGAAAATATCTTCAGAAATATGGAGAATATTTATAATGAAAGATATGATGATATTTTAGAATTTATAATATCAGAGGATGATGAAGAATATTGTCCGCAGGGATTTAGAGTCAGGAGCAAGGTATTCGTTAATGACTTCAGCAGGTACTGAATCATTTGGATCCTTTGAAGTCAGGTTCAGTCTTTGTAATTTGTCCACAGCCTCCTTCCTACTTTGCTCAATCCGTTTTCCAGTTCCAAAACTTCTCTTTTTCTGCACTTTGCCAGCACATTTCATCATTATCATCCAGCTTTTACCGTTTAAAGTAGTTTATAGTTTTTTGCTGCTTCATCAGCATTTTTTTTTTCCATTTTCGGAGAACCAATTCGTAGTTCGGAGTGTTTTTCAAAAACTTCACATTCAAATTAAGTCCAGAAGATAGACGTTATATATACACATATAACTGTTGGCGTAGACATCCTACGAGATTTCAAAATACTGATTGCTAATTCCCAATGATTCGTATGGCAATTCTCATTACAAGATGCGAATGAGCAAATGATGGGGTTTCAATGAATAATTATAATGACTTTTTGAAGAGGCTAAAGTTAAAGGGTAATGAAGTTGTTGGTACATCTGCTAATAATGTGGTGGAATGTAAAAGGTTCCCTGGTAACGATGGTGTATATCTCAAGGTTATAATAAGGTTAGTCTGACTGAAAAGTCGAAGTTGACTTGCTGGAGCTGTGACAAAACTGGCTACTTTAAATAGGGGTTGCAAAGTTATTTTTGCTAATAAATGCCAAAGAATCTGACGCGGATACGTTGTTTAAACTTTTACTTTGGTTTCAAGAGTTTTTCGGGTACATAACTGTGGGTAACATGTGGTTGGATCATCATCTCGATTGCTCATCATTCGAAGTGTCTTCAGAAATTTTCGAAGGGTTTGAACACAAATTGTAATCGTTAACATACATTTGATGTTCTAACACAGTTTTGAAGTCAAAATATAGCTTGTGAAAGATGTAAGGATCTAAGAGTGATGATTTTGGTCATATCTCAAGTTGAATTTTGAGATTTCAAAATCAGAATATGTAATTAAATTTTGAATGAGTATGGTTGTTTTGATTTCTATAAAAGAATGTATATTGTTGTGAAAGTAGGGAGTATAATGGATGATTTGCTGAATCAGATTCGAAGAATGTAACATATTAATTGTGAATTTATATATCTCTCGGGTATTACCTACCCGTTAAAAAAAAATTCACAATTAATATTTTGTACAAAAGAATTTTATTACAGTCTTTATGAAAATATATATATGTATATTTTCTTCAGATGTAACATAGATTTAATGAGTTAATGTTAAATTAAACTCATTTGATTTACGGTTGAAACTAGAATTGAATAATCCCTAAAGGCTTTAAAAAGTACATAACTTTTACGCAGTATTTCTTTAATGACATTGAAATTATAAATCAATAATTCGTTATTTGTTGAAGTACGAATGATGTTATCTGAAAAGTTTCGGGTACATCGATGATGAAAGTGTAAAATCAAATATATACTTGATTTATTATGAATTGAAATTTGTTGAATTGCGACAGAGATTGTAGTTAACGCTGGTTAAGTTGCGGCCGAAGGACATACATTATTGCATATTTGTAATATGAATTAACCGAGTAGTTAAGATTCACACACAATAGCTTAGCACGGAAAGATTTATTTCAATATATATATATATATATATATATATATATATATATATATATATATATATATATATATATATATATATATATATATATTTATATATATATATAATATACATATAATTTCTTCAGAGGGAATGAGTTAATTCTTCATAACTCGTTGATACAATGTACACGTTATTGATTCGTAATGATGTCCACAGTGATTCTTGAACTGACAGAGTTTGTGATGTTATCGGTGTTGTTGATTCGGATGTTGACTGTACTGACGATGCTGGTAACGCTGACGGTACTGTTGATGCTGTTGGTAAAGCAAGTTTAGCTTGTTAATCATACACCATTTTTGTCAGGGTTTCTACTCTTCCTTCTATCATTTTGGTTCGTTTAACTGATTTATGGTTAGGGCTAGATTAGATAATCTCTAAGACTTTAGAGATTACATAATCGCCGCGGAATGTTTATCCAATGAAGTTATGAATTAATACTTCATCAGTTATTGTTGTTGGTACTCCTTGGTATCTATGGTGCGTATGACGTTGATGCTCGTGGGACAGATTGTGAAGTTGAGGATTAAGACGCGGTTGTGGTTGGAGGTGGTAATGGTACTGTTGGCATTGATGATGGTGGTACTGGTTATGCTGCTGATGCTGCTGCTGGTGTTTGTAATCTCTGCACCATATTCTCCAAAGCCACTACCCGATCGCGAAGCTCGTTGACTTCTTCTATTACACCGGGGTGATTGTCGATTCGGACGAGCGGATAAATAAAATCTAAAATTTGATGTAATATATAATCGTGACGAGATACTCTGGAAATGAGCGATAAAATGGTGTTTCGGACAGGTTCGTCGGTAAGTGCTTCAGGTTCTTTGTCAAGAGGGCAATGTGGTGGATGGAAGGGATCACCTTCTTCTTGTCTCCAATGATTGAGGAGGCTACGAACCCATCCCCAATTCATCCAGAATAGGTGATGACTGATTGGTTGATCTATTCCGGTCACACTGCTTTCGGAGCTTGAATGGGATTCCATTTCGAAATCTGAGTGACTTGAACTGATGACGAATTCCATTTCGTACGATTGGATAAAGGATTTTTTTTTTTCGATATGAAATGATTTTGGCTAATGGATGGTATTCTAATTACATAGAATATATATATATATATATATATATATATATATATATATATATATATATATATATATATATATATATATATATATATATATATATATATCAAAAGATTTCGTAGATTACGGAGGACTTTACGGGATATGTCAGGCAAAGTTTAAAGTAACAGATACGATAAGATATGATTTAGCAGATATGCTAAGATATGAATTTTTGTCTATACACTATTCTTGCAATCAATGCAGCAAGACGTGTCTTAGACTAAAAATGATAAGCAGGTAATTTCTTGAGGATGATAAGTAGTTAATTTTAGACACAAAATGATAAGCAAAACTTTTGACATGCAGACACGGTCGAAGTCCAGACTCACTAATGCATCCTATCGACTTATCAGTTAGACACACTAATGCAGACCTGGTTCGCTAAGACCACCGCTCTGATACCAACTGAAAGGACCCGTTCATATACATTATAAACGATTCACAATAGTTGATTACATTGCGAGGTATTTGACCTCTATATGATACATTTTACAAACATTGCATTCGTTTTTAAAAGACAAACTTTCTTTACATCGAAAATTGACAGGCATGCATACCATTTCATAATATCCACTATCCAACTATAAATTGATTTAATAATAATCTTTGATGAACTCAATGACTCGAATGCAACGTTCTTCGAAATATGCTATGAAAGACTCCAAGAAATATCTTTAAAATGAGCAAATGCACAGCGGAAGATTTCTTTAACACCTGAGAATAAACATGCTTTAAAGTGTCAACCAAAAGGTTGGTGAGTTCATTAGTTTATCATAATCATTTATTTCCATCATTTTAATAGACCACAAGAATTTCATTTCCAGTTCTCATAAATATACGTCCCATGCATAGAGACAAAAATAATCATTCATATGGTGAACACCTGGTAACCGACATTAACTAGATACATATAAGAATATCCCCTATCATTCTGGGATCCTACTTCGGATATGATATAAATTTCGAAGTACTAAAGCATCCGGTACTTTGGATGGGGTTTGTTAGGCCCAATAGATCTATCTTTAGGATTCGCGTCAATTAGGGTGTCTGTTCCCTAATTCTTAGATTACCAGACTTTAATAAAAAGGGGCATATTCGATTTCGATAATTCAACCATAGAATGTAGTTTCAATTACTTGTGTCTATTTCGTCAAACATTTATAAAAACGCATGTATTCTCAGTCCCAAAAATATAAAGGGTAAAAAGGCAAATGAAACTCACCATACTGTATTTCGTAGTAAAAATACATATAACGTCATTGAACAAGTGCAAGGTTGGCCTCGGATTCACGAACCTAAATTAATTATATATAATTATGTGTTGGTCAATATTTGTCTAACAAATTAGGTCAAGTCATAGTGTACCACAATCCTAATGCTCGAGACTAATATGCAAAAGTCAACAAAAGTAAATTTGACTCAAAATAATTTCCAAAAATCTATACATGATTAATATATAGTTTAAATATCGTCGTTTTATATTTTTAAATATTTTTAAAAGATTTATTAGAGTAAATAATATAATTTATTTATTAATAAATAAAATTTTTATATTAAATTTATATAATAAAATATACTTTTATATATATTAAGTAATAAAATTTATAGGGTTCATTTAATATCATAAAGATAATATGATAGTTATTATTAAAGTAAGTTATTACACGTAGTAAAATATGTTTGTATCACATATTTATTTGATAAAATAATATCTATAATGATAGTAAGTAAAAGTTGTATTATTTTGTAATAATAATTATTATTATAAAAATATCAATATTTATAATTACTAAGATGACATTATAATAAAACGATAATTCTAATTATGATAACTTTAATATTTACGATAATTTTTAGTATTATCTTTAAAATAATAATTCTATTTAAAATAATAATAATAATGATATTTTATAGTAACAATGACATTTCTATTAAAATGATAATTTTTGTTAAAATGATAGTTTTAATACTAACGATACTTTTAATAATAATAGTAATGATAAAAATAATAAGAACGATAATTTTATCTAAATCAATATCTTATAATATTTTAATTTCATCATGATACTCTTACTCATTATTTTCTAATCGTTTCGTTTAATAGCTTTTAATTGTCTTTTATATCGTGTTCATAATAATGATAATAATAGTAATCAAAATAATTAGGTGTTACAAATATTTGTTTTAATTACACTAATATTAATAATGATAGTTACTATAACATTATTAACGATAATACTAATAATTATCTTAATGATAATATAGTAATAATAATAATAACAATAACAATAACCATTTTTAAATAATGATATATATATATATTAATAATGATAATAATAATAATAATACTAATACTAATAATAATAATAATTGGATAATAATAATAATACTAATTATAACTTTAACGATAATAACGATAGTAATAATAAAAAAAATAACAATTTTTAATGATAAATCCCTTTTATTGATAAAGATAATAATAATGAAAATAATAAGATAAAACTAGAACGACGATAAAAACGACGATAATAATAATCATTTTTAATAAATATATCGAAAATTCAATTGATTATAACTTCTAATACGTTCATCGAAACCATTCGATATCTAAAAGAAAAGTTCTTAATTTTTCGCTAGCTTTCCAAGGACATGCATATCTTATACCTTATCTCAACCGCAAGTGTAACTAATTCAATATTCAACCTAACCTGTCTAAGGACAATATCAAAAGTACAAGCATGCATAATCCTAAATACTCGAGCACTAGTCAGGGATACACTATTAGTATGTAAAAGTTAAATTATGAGTACTCACGTATCAATATTGAGATTCAATATTGCAGGAAAGGTACGTAGACGCAACGAAAATGATAAACACTATATTGACCTCACGAGCATACCCATGAACCATACTCAATCACCTCCATAGCTATAACCCATAATTTCCTTAATCCTATCCTACTCGAAAAACAATTTCGAAATCACTCGGACAGCACTCCGTCGTAATATTTTATGTATACTAATAATATCTTGAAATAATACGGAGTAAATATATATATATAAATCGATTGAGAGAGTTTAGAGAAAAATATTTTCAAGTTTCTATGAAATAATGAAACCTATTGAATTCTATTTATAATAGATTTTTAAATTATTAAAGTGAATTATTAAAGTATGAATTATTAAAGTGAATTATTAAAGTATGAATTATTAAAGTGAATTATTAAAGTATGAATTATTAAAGTGAATTATTAAAGTATGAATTATTAAAGTGAATTACTAAAATTAAAGTAAAGTAAAAATAAAGTAAAGGTAAAGTTTAAGTATAGTAAAAGTATAAAACTATGTACGTATAATACGCGTATAAATATATATAATATTAATTTAAATCGTTATATGTATTTAATAAAATAAAATATAAATATCGTTATCTTTATCATACTAGTTAAGTAATGAGTTGTCAAAAGTGGTTCTAGATATTTATAAAAGTTATATACGTTTTAATAATAAAGTTCTTTTTAAACTGAAAACGTTTTTTTTTACGTTTGAAACTAAATAGATCAATCGAGTCTTTATGAGATTCAATCTTCCACTATCCTTTGTCTAGTTCTCAATGATTGACAATTTGTTCTTATTTATAAATCACTTTACCATTTTTCGAATATTGTTAAAATGGAAAAATTTCTCAAATCAACGTGGGCCTTTCAACAGAGACTTGTAATCATAATTCAATATATCTGATAATTCAATCATTTAATCTTATCTTCTAATTCTATTGATAAACATTTTGAAACAGATACAATCATATAAAGTATTTAATCTAATATTTTGTTTACGTTTCAAGTTATAATATATATACACATATACATATATAATCATATTCGTTCAATGGTTCGTGAATCGTTGGAACTTGGTTGAGGTTGAATAAATGTATGAACATAGTTTAAAATTCTTGCAATTTAACTTAACAAATATTGCTTATCGTGTCGAAAACATATAAAGATTAAAGTTTAAATTTGGTTGGAAATTTTCGGGTTGTCACACATTTGGCGGCGCATAACCTTCAATTTCAGATTGTGCTGAAATTCTCAAGACCACCGTAAAACCGCCGAACAAGCAAGACTCTCAGAACATGCTTGCCATTTGAGGTCGTCTAGATTCCGAAAAAGACATCTTTCCTCACAAATTCGCACCACGCACCAAAAACCATCGAAGGTTCGTGGTGCTTGTTGTTTTGTGTCATTGGCCAAAATGTTAGATCTATCGTATCTTTTAACTCGTAGCTCCGATTTAGTCAACGATTTTTTAAATCATGTATTTTTTTCGGGATCTATCCATTGGTAAACTGCCGTATGCGGTTTGTCCCAAATATTTTTCGAAACGAGACCTCGAAAGCCTTTCATTTTGCCACTTTTCAATTTTGACCGTTTTGAATTTCTTTCATAGTAATCCTTTTGTGTATGCATGACTTAGCATGGTACATATTTTTTTGAGGGCCTATTATTTCACTTACAATATAATTATGTATAACACATATAATTTTGAATCTAATGTCACTTAATTAAACATGCTTTTTAAATCACTAATATGCGCTGCCAAATGGAGTAACATTTGGCAGCGCATAACCTTTGGTTTCAGATTGTGCTGAAATTCTCAAAATCACCCTAAAACGATCCTAACATTAAGACTCCTGGATAGTTTCTTGACATTCGAGGTCGTCAGGATGCCAAAAAAAGATATTTTACTCATTTTTAATGTTCTCTTTGAACGTTTTCAATTTATATCGTATTCTTAGTTTTGTGTACGCATGACTTAGCATAGTATATATAGTTTTAAGGCTATTATTTCACTCGCAATGTAATTATGTATAATGCATATGATTTTGAATCTAATATCACTTCATTAAACACGCTTTTTAAATCATTAATATGCGCCGCCAGATGGAGTACCATTTGGCGGGGCATAACCTTCAATTTCATAACCTTCATTTGGCGGCGCTGAAAATTCTCAAGACCACCGTAAAATAGCCGAACGAGCAAGACTCTCCGAACGTGCTTGCCATTCGAGGTCGTCTAGATTCCGAAAAAGACATCTTTCCTCTTAAATTCGCACCATGTACCAAACACCACCGACGGTTCGTGGTGCTTGTTGTTTTGTGTCTTTGGCCAAAATGTTAGATCTATCGTATCTTTTGACTCGTAGTTCCGATTTAGTCACCATTTTTTAAATCGTGTATTTTTTTGGGATCTATGCGTTGGCAAACTGCCGTAGTCCCAAATACTTATCGAAACGAGACCTCGAAAGCCTTCAATTTTGCCTTTTTTGATTTTAACCGTTTTGAATTTCTTTTATATTAATCCTTTTGTGTATGCATGACTTAGCATGATACATATTGTTTTAAGGCTTATTATTTCAAATATAATGTAATTATGTATACCACATATAATTTTGAATCTAATGTCACTTCATTAAACACGCTTTTTAAATCACAAATATGCGCCACCAACTGGAGTAACATTTGGCAGCGCATAACCTTTGGTTTCAGATTGTGCTGAAATTCTCGAAATCACCCTAAAACGAATCTAACATTAAGACTCCTGGATAGTGTCTTGACATTCGAGGTCATCCAGATGCCAAAAAAAGATATTTTACTCATTTTTAATGTTATCTTTGAACGTTTTCAATTTATATCGTATTATTAGTTTTGTGTATGCATGACTTAGCATAGTATATAAAGTTTTAAGGCTATTATTTCACTCGCAATGTAATTATATCTAACGCATATAATTTTGAATCTAATGTCACTTCATTAAACACACTTTTTTAAATCATTAATATGCGCCGCAATATGGAGTGCCATTTGGCGGCGCATAACCTTCAGTTTCAGATTGTGCTGAAATTCTCAAGATCACCCTAAAACGGCCGAACGAGCAAGACTCTCTGAACATGCTTGCCATTCGAGGTCATCTAGATTCCGAAAAAGACATCTTTCCTCGCAAATTCGCACCACCCACCAAACACCACCGACGGTTCGTGGTGCTTGGTGTTTTGTGTCTTTGGCCAAAATGTTAGACCTATCGTATCTTTTAATTCGTAGCTCCGATTTAGTCACCGTTTTTTTAAACCGTTTATTGTTTTAGGATCTATCCATTGGCAAACTTCCATAGGCGGTTTGTCCTAAATATTTTTCGAAACGAGACCTCGGAAGCCTTCAATTTTGACTTTTTCGATTTTGACCTTTTGAATTTCTTTTATATTAATCCTTTTGTGTATATATGACTTAGCATGGGACATATTGTTTTAAGGCCTATTTTTTCACTTATAATGTAATTATGTATACCACATATAATTTTGAATCTAAGGCCACTTCATTAAACACTCTTTTTAAATCACTAATATGCGCCGTCAAATGGAGTAACATTTGGCGGTGCATAATCTTTAGTTTCAGATTGTGCTGAAATTCTCGAGATCACCATAAAACGACCCTAACATCACGACTCCTAGATAGTGTCTTGACATTCGAGGTCGTCAGGATGCCGAAAAAAGACATTTTACTTATTTTTGATGTTCTCTTTGAACGTTTTCAATTTATATCGTATTATTAATTTTATGTATGCATGACTAGCATAGTATATATAGTTTTAAAGCCTATTATTTCACGCGCAATGTAATTATGTATAACGCATATAATTTTGAATCTAATGTCACTTCATTAACCACTCTTTTTTAAATCATTAATACGCGGCGCTAGATGGAGTACCATTTGGCGGCGCATACTTCAGTTTCAGATTGTGCTGAAATTCTCAAGATCACCCTAAAACGGCCGAACGAGTAAGACTCTCTGAACGTGCTTGCCATTCGAGGTCGTCTAGATTCTGAAAAAGACTTCTTTCCTCGCAAATTCACACCATTCACCAAACACCGCCGACGGTTCATGGTTCTTGTTGTTTTGTTTCTTTGGTCAAAATGTTAGATCTATCGTATCTTTTGACTCATAGCTCCGATTTAGTCGTTGTTTTTTTAAATCATGTATTTTTTCGGGATCTATCCATTGGTAATCTGCCGTAGGAGGTTTTGTCCCATATAATTTTTGAAACGAGACCTCGAAAGCCTTTCATTTGGCCTGTTTTCGATTTTGACCGTTTTGAATTTCTTTTATATTAATCCTTTTGTGTATGTATGACTTAGCATGACACATATTGTTTTAAGGCCTATTTATTCACTTATAATGTAATTATGTATACCACATATAATGTTGAATCTAATGTTACTTCATTAAACATGCTTTTAAAATCACTAATATGCGCTGCCAAATGGAGTAACATTTGACGGCGCATAACCTTTAGTTTCAGATTGTGCTAAAATTCTCGAAATCACCCTAAAACGACCCTAACATCAAGACTCGTGGATAGTGTCTTGACATTCGAGGTCGTCAGGATGCTGTAAAAACACATTTTACTCATTTTTAATGTTTTCTTTGAACGTTTTCAATTTATATCGTATTATTAGTTTTATGTATGTAATACTTAGCATGGTATATAAAGGTTTAAGTCCTATTATTTCACTCGCAATGTAATTACATATAATGCATATAATTTTGAATCTAATGTCACTTCATTAAACACGCTTTTTTAAATCATTAATATGCGCCGCCAGATGAGTACCATTTGGCGACGCATAACCTTCAGTTTCAGATTGTGCTGAAATTCTCAAGATCACCCTAAAATGGCCGAACGAGCAAGACTCTCTGAACGTGCTTGCCATTCGAGGTTGTCTAGATTCCAAAAAATACATCTTTCCGTGCAAATTCGTACCACGCACCAAACACCACCGATGGTTCGTGGTGCTTGTTGTTTTGTGTCTTTGGACAAAATGTTAGATCTATCGTATCGTTTGACTCGTAGTTCTGATTTAGTCACCGTTTTTTTAAACCATGTATTTTTTTCGAGATCTATCCATTGGCAAACTACCGTAGGCGGTTGGTACCAAATATTCTTCGAAACGAGACCTCAAAAGCCTTTCATTTTGCCTCTTTTCGATTTTGACTATTTTGAATTTATTTCATAGTAATCCTTTTGTGTATGCATGACTTAGCATGGTACATATTTTTTTAAGGCCTATTATTTCACTTACAATGTAATTAAGTATACACATATAATTTTGAATCTAATTTAACTTCATTAAACACGCTTTTTATGTGACAACCCGGAAATTTCCAACCAAATTTAAACTTTAATCTTTATATGTTTCCGACATCGGAAATTTCCAACCAAATTTAAACTTTAATCTTTATATGTTTCCGACACGATAAGCAATATTTGTTAAGTTAATTTCAAGAATTTTAAACTATATTCATAAATTCATTCAACCTCGAGCAAGTTCCAACGATTCACGAACCATTAAACGAATATGATTATATATGTATATGTGTATATATATTATAACTTGAAACGTAAACAAAATATTAGATTAAATACTTTATATGATTGTATCTGTTTCAAAATGTTTATCAATGAAATTAGAAGATAAGATCAAATGATTGAATTATCAGATATATTGAATTATGATTACAAGTCTCTATTGAAAGGCCCACGTTGATTTGAGAAATCTTTCCATTTTAACAATATTTGGAAAATGGTAAAGTGATTTATAAATAAGAACAAATTGTCAATCATTGAGAACTAGACAAAGGATAGTGGAAGATTGAATCTCATAAAGACTCGATTGATCTATTTAGTTTCAAACGTACAACAACATTTTCAGTTTAAAAAGAACTTTATTATTAAAACGTATATAACTTTTATAAATATCTAGAATCACTTTTGACAACTCATTACTTAACTAGTATGATAAAGATAACGATATTTATATTTTATTTTATTAAATATATATAACGATTTAAATTAATATTATATATATTTATACGCGTATTATACGTACATAGTTTTATACTTTTACTATACTTAAACTTTACCTTTACTTTATTTTTACTTTACTTTAACTTTAATAATTCACTTTAATAATTCATACTTTAATAATTCATACTTTAATAATTCACTTTAATAATTCATACTTTAATAATTCACTTTAATAATTCATACTTTAATAATTCACTTTAATAATTCAAAAATATATTATAAATAGAATTCAATAGGTTTCATTATTTCATAGAAACTTGAAAATATTTTTCTCTAAACTCTCTCAATCGATTTACATATATATATGTACTCCGTATTATTTCAAGATATTATTAGTATACATAAAATATTACGTCGGAGTGCTGTCCGAGTGATTTCGAAATTGTTTTTCGAGTAGGATAGGATTAAGGAAATTATGGGTTATAGCTATGGAGGTGATTGAGTATGGTTCATGGGTATGCTCGTGAGGTCAATATAGTGTTTATCATTTCCGTTGCGTCTACGTACCTTTCCTGCAATATTGAATCTCAATATTGATACGTGAGTACTCATAATTTAACTTTTACATACTAATAGTGTATCCCTGACTAGTGCTCGAGTATTTAGGATTATGCATACTTGTACTTTTGATATTGCCCTTAGACAAGTTAGGTTGAATCTTGAATTAGTTACACTTGCGGTTGAGATAAGGTATAAGATATGCATGTCCTTGGAAAGCTAGCGAAAAATTAAGAACTTTTCCTTTATATATCGAATGGTTTCGATGAACGGATTAGAAGTTATAATCAATTGAATTTTCGATATTTTTATTAAAAATGATTATTATTATCGTCATTTTTATCGTCGTTCTAGTTTTATCTTATTATTATCATTATTATTATATTTATCAATAAAAGAGATTTATCATTAAAAATTGTTATTTTTTTATTATTACTATCGTTATTATCGTTAAAGTTATAATTAGTATTATTATTATTATTATTATCCAATTATTATTATTATTATTATTATTATTATTATTATTATTATTATTATTATTATTATTATTATTATTATTATTATTATTATCATTATTAATATATATATCATTATTTAAAAATGGTTATTGTTATTGTTATTATTATTATTACTATATTATCATTAAGATAATTATTAGTATTATTATTAATAATGTTATAGTAACTATCATTATTAATATTAGTGTAATTAAAATAAATATTTGTAACACCTAATTATTTTGATTACTATTATTATCATTATTATGAACACGATATAAAAGACGATTAAAAGCTATTAAACGAAACGATTAGGAAATAATGAGTAAGAGTATCATGATGAAATTAAAATATTATAAGATATTGATTTAGATAAAATTATCGTTCTTATTATTTTTATCATTACTATTATTATTAAAAGTATCGTTAGTATTAAAACTATGATTTTAACAAAAATTATCATTTTAATAGAAATGTCATTGTTACTATAAAATATCATTATTATTATTATTTTAAATAGAATTATTATTTTAAAGATAATATTAAAAATTATCGTAAATATTAAAGTTATCATAATTAGAATTATCGTTTTATCATAATGTCATCTTAGTAATTATAAATATTGATATTTTTATAATAATTATTATTATTACAAAATAATACAACTTTTACTTACTATCATTATAGATATTATTTTATCAAATAAATATGTGATACAAACATATTTTACTACGTGTAATAACTTACTTTAATAATACCTATCATATTATCTTTATGATATTAAATGAACCCTATAAATTTTATTACTTAATATATATAAAAGAATATTTTATTATATAAATTTAATATAAAATTTTATTTATTAATAAATAAATTATGTTATTTACTCTAATAAATCTTTTAAAAATATTTAAAAATATAAAACGACGATACTTAAACTATATATTAATCATGTATAGATTTTTGGAAATTATTTTGAGTCAAATTTACTTTTGTTGACTTTTGCATATTAGTCTCGAGCATTAGGATTGTGGTACACTATGACTTGACCTAATTTGTTAGACAAATATTGACCAACACATAAATATATATAATTAATTTAGGTTCGTGAATCTGAGGCCAACCTTGCACTTGTTCAATGACGTTATATGTATTTTTACTACGAAATACAGTATGGTGAGTTTCATTTTCCTTTTTACCCTTTATATTTTTGGGACTGAGAATACATGCGCTTTTATAAATGTTTGACGAAATAGACACAAGTAATTGAAACTACATTCTATGGTTGAATTATCGAAATTGAATATGCCCCTTTTTATTAAAGTCTGATAATCTAAGAATTAGGGAACAGGCACCCTAATTGACGCGAATCCTAAAGATAGATCTATTGGGCCTAACAAACCCCATCCAAAGTACCGGATGCTTTAGTACTTCGAAATTTATATCATGTCCGAAGGAGGATCCCGGAATGATAGGGGATATTCTTATATGTATCTAGTTAATGTCGGTTACCAGGTATTCACCATATGAATGATTATTTTTGTCTCTATGCATGGGACGTATATTTATGAGAACTGGAAATGAAATTCTTGTGGTCTATTAAAATGATGGAAATAAATGATTATGATAAACTAATGAACTCACCAACCTTTTGGTTGACACTTTAAAGCATGTTTATTCTCAGGTGTTAAAGAAATCTTCCGCTGTGCATTTGCTCATTTTAAAGATATTACTTGGAGTCTTTCATAGCATATTTCGAAGAACGTTGCATTCGAGTCATTGAGTTCATCAAAGATTATTATTAAATCAATTTATAGTTGGATAGTGGATATTATGAAATGGTATGCATGCCTGTCAATTTTCGATGTAAAGAAATATTGTTTTTTAAAAACGAATGCAATGTTTGTAAAATGTATCATATAGAGGTCAAATACCTCGCAATGTAATCAACTATTGTGAATCGTTTATAATGTATATGAACGGGTCCTTTCAGTTGGTATCAGAGCGGTGGTCTTAGTGAACCAGGTCTGCATTAGTGTGTCTAACTGATAAGTCGATAGGATGCATTAGTGAGTCTGGACTTCGACCGTGTCTGCATGTCAAAAGTTTTGCTTATCATTTTGTGTTGAAAATTAACTACTTATCATCCTCAGGAAATTACCTGCTTATCATTTTTAGTCTAAGACACGTCTTGCTGCATTGATTGCATTAATAGTGTATAGACAAAAATTCATATCTTAGCATATCTGCTAAATCATATCTTATCGTATCTGTTACTTTAAACTTTGCCTGACATATCCCGCAAAGTCCTCCGTAATCTACGAAATTTTTTGATCTATATATATATATATATATATATATATATATATATATATATATATATATATATATATATATATATATATATATATATATATATATATATATATATATATATATATATATATATATATATATATATATATATATATATATATATATATATATATATATATATTCTATGTAATTAGAATACCATCCGTTAGCCAAAATCATTTCATATCGAAAAAAAAAATCCTTTATCCAATCGTACGAAATGGAATTCGTCATCAGTTCAAGTCACTCAGATTCCGAAATGGAATCCCATTCAAGCTCCGAAAGCAGTGTGACCGGAATAGATCAACCAATTAGTCATCACCTATTCTGGATGAATTGGGGATGGGTTCGTAGCCTCCTCAATCATTGGAGACAAGAAGAAGGTGATCCCTTCCATCCACCACATTGCCCTCTTGACGAAGAACCTGAAGCACTTACCGGCGAACCTGTCCGAAACACCATTTTCTCGCTCATTTTCAGAGTATCTCGTCACGATTATATATTACATCAAATTTTAGATTTTATTTATCCGCTCGTCCGAACCGACAATCACCCTGGTGTAATAGAAGAAGTCAACGAGCTTCGCGCTCGGGTAGTGGCTTTGGAGAATATGGTGCAGAGATTACAAACACCAGCAGCAGCATCAGCAGCATAACCAGTACCACCATCATCAACGCCAACAGTACCATTACCATCTCCAACCACAACCGCGTCGTAAACCTCAACTTCACAATCTGTCCCACGAGCATCAACGTCATACGCACCATAGATACCAAGGAGTACCAACAACAATAACTGACGAAGTATTAATTCATAACTTCATTGGAAAAACATTCCGCGGCGATTATGTAATCTCTAAAGTCTTAGAGATTATCTAATCTAGCCCTAACCATAAATCAGTTAAGGGAACCAAAATGATAGAAGGAAGAGTAGAAACCCTGACAAAAATGGTGTGTGATTAACAAGCTAAACTTGCTTTACCAACAGCATCAACAGTACCGTCAGCGTTACCAGCATCGTCAGTACAGTCAACATCCGAATCAACAACACCGATAATATCACAAACTCCGTCAGTTCAAGAATCAGTGTGGACATCATTACGAATCAATAACGTGTATATTGTATCAACGAGTTATGAAGAATTAACTCATTCCCTCTAAAGAAATTATATGTATATTATATATATATATATATACACATATATATATATATATATATACATATATATATATATATATATATATATATATATATTGAAATAAATCTTTCCGTGCTAAGCTATTGTGTGTGAATCTTAACTACTCGGTTAATTCATATTACAAATATGCAATAATGTACGTCCTTCGGCCGCAACTTAACCAGCGTTAACTACAATCTCTGTCGCAATTCAACAAATTCAAATTCATAATAAATCAAGAATATATTTGATTTTACACTTTCATCATCGATGTACCCGAAACTTTTTAGATAACATCATTCGTACTTTGCGAAATTCACAAGAATTCCACGAACCGAACATCATACATCAACAAATAACGAAGTATTGATTCATAATTTCAATGTCATTAAAGAAATACTGCATAAAAGTTATGTACTTTTTAAAGCCTTTAGGGAATATTCAATTCTAGTTTCAACCGTAAATCAAATGAGTTTAATTTAACATTAACTCATTAAATCTATGTTACATCTGAAGAAAATATACATATATATATTTTCATAAAACTGTAATAAAATTCTTTTGTACAAAATATTAATTGTGAAATTTTTTTTAACGGGTAGGTAATACCCGAGAGATATATAAATTCACAATTAATATGTTACATTCTTCGAATCTGATTCAGCAAATCATCCATTATACTCCCTACTTTCACAACAATATACATTCTTTTATAGAAATCAAAACAACCATACTCATTCAAAATTTAATTACATACTCTGATTTTGAAATCTCAAAATTCAACTTGAGATATGACCAAAATCATCACTCTTAGATCCTTACATCTTTCACAAGCTATATTTTGACTTCAAAACTGTGTTAGAATATCAAATGTATATTAACGATTACAATCTATGTTCAAACCCTTCGAAAATTTCTGAAGACACTTCGAATGATGAGCAATCGAGATAATGATCCAACCACATGTTACCCACAGTTATGTACCCGAAAAACTCTTGAAACCAAAGTAAAAGTTTAAACAACGTATCCACGTCAGATTCTTTGGCATTTATTAGCAAAAATAACTTTGCGACTCCTATTCAAAGTAGCCAGTTTTGTCACAGCTCCAGCAAGTCAACTTCGACTTTTCAGTCAGACTAACCTTATTATAACCTTGAGATATACACCATCGTTACCAGGGAACCTTTTACATTCCACCACATTATTAGCAGATGTACCAACAACTTCATTACCCTTTGACTTTAGCCTCTCCAAAAAGTCATTATAATTATTCATTGAAACCCCATCATTTACTCATTCGCATCTTGTAATGAGAATTGCGATACGAATCATTGAGAATTAGCAATCAGTATTTTGAAATCTCGCAGCATGTCTACACCAACAGTTATATGTGTATATATAACGTCTATCTTCTGGACTTAATTTGAATGTGAAGTTTCTGAAAAACACTCCGAACTACGAATTGGTTCTCCGAAAATGGAAAAAATGCTGATGAAGTAGCAAAAACTATAAACGACTTTAAACGGTAAAAGCTGGATGATAATGATGAAGTGTGCTGGCAAAGCGCAGAAAAAGAGAAGTTTTGGAACTGGAAAACGGATTGAGCAAAGTAGGAAGGAGGCTGTGGACAAATTACAAAGACTGAACCTGACTTCAAAGGATCCAAATGATTCAGTACCTGCTGAAGTCATTAACGAATACCTTGCTCCTGACTCTAAACCCCTGCGGACAATATTCTTCATCATCCTCTGATATTAGAAATTCTAAAATATCATCATATCTTTCATTATAAATATCCTCCATATTTCTGAAGATATTTTCTTAATTTTTATTATTTGAAATCATTTACCTCTTCGCGCTATCTGTATTACATCATAAAAGAAACTATTTTAGTTTCTAAATTCTGAAACATTCAAGTTTAAAATAGGAATATTTTGAAGCAGTGTCGAGAACTGAAGCATGAATTAGTATAATATAATGACACTTGATCAATGTGATTATATTACAGTAAGTCATGCTGAGTTTCTAAATAAAACGTGATGATTCACAGATCATAACATTATCATGTGCCATGTTATACGACTCTTGTATTCTATTTAACCTCTAAAATATCAAGAAAATATTTCTTGATGATTCGGCCTTTTCCAAGGTATTCTAGTAATTTGACAAGTCAAGATCGTGCCATCACAATTTCCTTCCTAGAACATTAACAATGTTCATTCCGAAATTCATATCTGTGAATTCTGGACCATTACAAGCGGTGCTTAATCGCAAGAAGAAGAAACGAAAGGACAAAACTCCAAAATAGAAATTGGGGTATAAATTGCAGCAAATAAAAGAGAGCATTAACTGTGAATGATAATGATTATAGAAGACAGAAGCAGAGACTTTGAAATATAAGGGAAAATATAAAGCCCAACGACAAACCAGAAATTATAAACCATATATATCTATGCATATAGCAATATAAAGACACGGGAGAACTAGAAACACTATAAACCCAAGAGTATAGTAGAAGTAAATAGATTCTTCCGGCAGTAGATGAAAAAGAAGAATGACCGATATGAAAGTTAGAAGTATATCGAGAATCAGAACTGGATGGAGCATATTGATGAATACTTTAAAATATGAGTTGAGGGGGAAAGAATAGAAGGTGATGAAACATGACTAGAAACTTAGAAATCAATAGATTTAACTCACACAATGGCGGAATAAGTGAATCAAACCCTCTAGTGAATAGGTTAAGTTTTTTTTTTTTTGATTAATTTAGTCAAACCACAACTAAATCAAGTGTGATTAGATCAACACCTAGAGCTATTTTTCACCACCTGGGTGATTTGGACTGAGAGAGAATCGGAGAAGCTCACTAGATCTGAGTGTGTGTAACAAATGAGAGGCTTAACCTAAAATGAAGAACATAAGACTTTATATACCCCTGTTGTTTACTCACCCATACGATTCATTCATCACACGTACGAGTTGGCTTCATCAGCTGTACGGGTGATCACTCACTCGTGTCTTCTCATTTAGGTTGTAATTGTGACTTAGCTCAGCATCAACCGTGCGTATGAGCCTGTCAGCCGTACTAGTGAGGCTTCACTCGTACGTCTGACTAAGTCTAACATAGTCAAACATCTAAATCTCGTTCCTGCAGTTCCTGTAACCACATACAAACACGGATAGGATAATAACGAGCAATCATGGTGGCCTGTAAACTGTTGTACCGGCAATGGACGTGGGTAGATGTCTAGGGACTTGCATAAAATGCATCAACAGAAGGTGTGAGTTGTAAGGAAACGAATGAGGTGAATTTATAAGAAAATTTCCGACAGAACAATTAAAATGGACGATCGCATTTAAAGCGGATCCTAATTCCCTTGATTACCGGAGAGTCAAATCTTATTAAGAAGATTTTCTTCAAATCCCTTGAAATCTGGGAATCAATCATATATACGTCAAATGATAAGATGAATCTACACTTACTCATTTCACTCTTCTATGTTAGCTTCATTCGTACTCTTCATATAAATGGATTGTTTATCCAAATTATTCGCTGATGATAAAACTCTAATTTTCAGCCCGTATGCATCATGAAAACATACTTATTATCATTCACGACCTTTCCACTCAAATTTCGGGATAAAATTTCTTTAACGGGTAGGTACTGTGACAACCCAGAAATTTCCAACCAAATTTAAACTTTAATCTTTATATGTTTCCGACACAGGAAATTTCCAACCAAATTTAAACTTTAATCTTTATATGTTTACGACACGATAAGCAATATTTGTTAAGTTAATTTCAAGAATTTTAAACTATATTCATAAATTCATTCAACCTCGAGCAAGTTCCAACGATTCACGAACCATTAAACGAATATGATTATATATGTATATGTGTATATATATTATAACTTGAAACGTAAACAAAATATTAGATTAAATACTTTATATGATTGTATCTGTTTCAAAATGTTTATCAATGAAATTAGAAGATAAGATCAAATGATTGAATTATCAGATATATTGAATTATGATTACAAGTCTCTATTGAAAGGCCCACGTTGATTTGAGAAATCTTTCCATTTTAACAATATTTGGAAAATGGTAAAGTGATTTATAAATAAGAACAAATTGTCAATCATTGAGAACTAGACAAAGGATAGTGGAAGATTGAATCTCATAAAGACTCGATTGATCTATTTAGTTTCAAACGTACAACAACATTTTCAGTTTAAAAAGAACTTTATTATTAAAACGTATATAACTTTTATAAATATCTAGAATCACTTTTGACAACTCATTACTTAACTAGTATGATAAAGATAACGATATTTATATTTTATTTTATTAAATATATATAACGATTTAAATTAATATTATATATATTTATACGCGTATTATACGTACATAGTTTTATACTTTTACTATACTTAAATTTTACCTTTACTTTATTTTTCCTTTACTTTAACTTTAATAATTCACTTTAATAATTCATACTTTAATAATTCACTTTAATAATTCACTTTAATAATTCATACTTTAATAATTCACTTTAATAATTCATACTTTAATAATTCACTTTAATAATTCAAAAATCTATTATAAATAGAATTCAATAGGTTTCATTATTTCATAGAAACTTAAAAATATTTTTCTCTAAACTCTCTCAATCGATTTACATATATATATGTACTCTGTATTATTTCAAGATATTATTAGTATACATAAAATATTACGACGGAGTGCTGTCCGAGTGATTTCGAAATTGTTTTTCGAGTAGGATAGGATTAAGGAAATTATGGGTTATAGCTATGGAGGTGATTGAGTATGGTTCATGGGTATGCTCGTGAGGTCAATATAGTGTTTATCATTTCCGTTGCGTCTACGTACCTTTCCTGCAATATTGAATCTCAATATTGATACGTGAGTACTCATAATTTAACTTTTACATACTAATAGTGTATCCCTGACTAGTGCTCTAGTATTTAGGATTATGCATGCTTGTACTTTTGATATTGCCCTTAGACAAGTTAGGTTGAATCTTGAATTAGTTACACTTGCGGTTGAGATAAGGTATAAGATATGCATGTCCTTGGAAAGCTAGCGAAAAATTAAGAACTTTTCCTTTATATATCGAATGGTTTTGATGAACGGATTAGAAGTTATAATCAATTGAATTTTCGATATTTTTATTAAAAATGATTATTATTATCGTCATTTTTATCGTCGTTCTAGTTTTATCTTATTATTATCATTATTATTATATTTATCAATAAAAGGGATTTATCATTAAAAATTGTTATTTTTTTATTATTACTATCGTTATTATCGTTAAAGTTATAATTAGTATTATTATTATTATTATTATTATTATCCAATTATTATTATTATTATTATTATTATTAGTATTATTATTATTATTATTATTATTATTATTATTATTATCATTATTAATATATATATCATTATTTAAAAATGGTTATTGTTATTATTATTATTACTATATTATCATTAAGATAATTATTAGTATTATTATTAATAATGTTATAGTAACTATCATTATTAATATTAGTGTAATTAAAATAAATATTTGTAACACCTAATTATTTTGATTACTATTATTATCATTATTATGAACACGATATAAAAGACGATTAAAAGCTATTAAACGAAACGATTAGGAAATAATGAGTAAGAGTATCATGATGAAATTAAAATATTATAAGATATTGATTTAGATAAAATTATCGTTCTTATTATTTTTATCATTACTATTATTATTAAAAGTATCGTTAGTATTAAAACTATGATTTTAACAAAAATTATCATTTTAATAGAAATGTCATTGTTACTATAAAATATCATTATTATTATTATTATTTTAAATAGAATTATTATTTTAAAGATAATATTAAAAATTATCGTAAATATTAAAGTTATCATAATTAGAATTATCGTTTTATCATAATGTCATCTTAGTAATTATAAATATTGATATTTTTATAATAATTATTATTATTACAAAATAATACAACTTTTACTTACTATCATTATAGATATTATTTTATCAAATAAATATGTGATACAAACATATTTTACTACGTGTAATAACTTACTTTAATAATACCTATCATATTATCTTTATAATATTAAATGAACCCTATAAATTTTATTACTTAATATATATAAAAGTATATTTTATTATATAAATTTAATATAAAATTTTATTTATTAATAAATAAATTATGTTATTTACTCTAATAAATCTTTTAAAAATATTTAAAAATATAAAACGACGATACTTAAACTATATATTAATCATGTATAGATTTTTGGAAATTATTTTGAGTCAAATTTACTTTTGTTGACTTTTGCATATTAGTCTCGAGCATTAGGATTGTGGTACACTATGACTTGACATAATTTTTTAGACAAATATTGACCAACACATAAATATATATAATTAATTTAGGTTCGTGAATCCGAGGCTAACCTTGCACTTGTTCAATGACGTTATATGTATTTTTACTACGAAATACAGTATGGTGAGTTTCATTTGCCTTTTTACCCTTTATATTTTTGGGACTGAGAATACATGCGCTTTTATAAATGTTTGACGAAATAGACACAAGTAATTGAAACTACATTCTATGGTTGAATTATCGAAATCGAATATGCCCCTTTTTATTAAAGTCTGATAATCTAAGAATTAGGGAGGCACCCTAATTGACGCGAATCCTAAAGATAGATCTATTGGGCCTAACAAACCCCATCCAAAGTACCGGATGCTTTAGTACTTCGAAATTTATATCATGTCCGAAGGAGGATCCCTGAATGATAGGGGATATTCTTATATGTATCTAGTTAATGTCGGTTACCAGGTATTCACCATATGAATGATTATTTTTGTCTCTATGCATGGGACGTATATTTATGAGAACTGGAAATGAAATTCTTGTGTTCTATTAAAATGATGGAAATAAATGATTATGATAAACTAATGAACTCACCAACCTTTTGGTTGACACTTTAAAGCATGTTTATTCTCAGGTGTTAAAGAAATCTTCCGCTGTGCATTTGCTCATTTTAAAGATATTACTTGGAGTCTTTCATAGCATATTTCGAAGAACGTTGCATTCGAGTCATTGAGTTCATCAAAGATTATTATCAAATCAATTTATAGTTGGATAGTGGATATTATGAAATGGTATGCATGCCTGTCAATTTTCGATGTAAAGAAATATTATTTTTTAAAAACGAATGCAATGTTTGTAAAATGTATCATATAGAGGTCAAATACCTCGCAATGTAATCAACTATTGTGAATCGTTTATAATGTATATGAATGGGTCCTTTCATTTTAAATCACTAATATGCGCCGCAAAATGTTACTCGAAATCACCCTAAAACGACCCTAACATCAAGACTTCTGGAAAGTTTCTTGAAATTCGAGGTCTTCAGGATGCCAAAAAAAGATATTTTACTCATTTTTAATGTTCTCATTAAACGTTTTCAATTTATATCGTATTATTAGTTTTGTGTATGCATGACTTAGCATAGTATATATAGTTTTAAGGGTATTATTTCACTCGCAATGTAATTATGTATAACGCATATAATTTTGAATCTAATATCACTTCATCAAACACGCTTTTTTAAATCATTAATATGCGCCTCCAGATGGAGTACTATTTGGCAGCACATAACCTTCAGTTTCAGATTGTGCTGAAATTCTCAAGACCACCTTAAAACGGTCGAACGAGCAAGACTCTCTGAACGTGCTTTCCATTCGAGGTCGTCTAGATTCCTAAAAAGACATACTTCCTCGCAAATTCGCACCACACACCAAACACCACCGACGGTTCGTGGTGCTTGTTGTTTTGTGTCTTTGGCCAAAATGTTAGATTTATCGTATCTTTTGACTCATAGATCCGTTTTAGTCACCGTTTTTTTTAATCGTGTATTTTTTCGGGATCAATCCGTTGGCAAACTACCGTAGGAGGTTTGTGTAGTGACCCAAATTTTTCCATGTTTATATATATTAAATGAAATTGTTATTTACATGATTAAGTGTTTCCAACATGTTAAGCAATCAAACTTGGTAAGACTTGATTAACTGAAATAGGTTTCATATAGACAATTGACCACCCAAGTTGACCGGTGATTCACGAACGTTAAAACTTGTAAAAACTATATGATGACATATATATGATTATATATATAGTTAACATGATATTATGATAAGTAAGTATCTCATTAGGTATTTTAACAATGAGTTATATACATAAAATTGAGTTTATTGAATTAAGAAACTCGAAACGATATATATAACGATTATCGTTATAACAACGTCTTACTAAATACATATGAATCATATTAAGATATTGATACACTATGTTTAATCATGATAAATTATAAGTAAACATGTCATTAAGTGTATTAACAATGAACTACATATGTAAAAACAAGACTACTAACTTAATGATTTCGAAACGAGACATATATGTAACGATTATCGTTGTAACAACATTTAACTGTATATATATCATACTAAGATATATTAATATATCATAATATCATGATAATGTAATAATTTAACATTTCATTAGATATAATAAATATTGGGTTAACAACATTTAACATGATTGTTAACTTAAAGGTTTCAAATCAACATTTACATGTAACGACTAACGATGACTTAACGACTCAGTTAAAATGTATATACATGTAGTGTTTTAATATGTATTCATACACTTTTGAAAGAATTAAAGACACTTATCAAAATACTTCTACTTAACAAAAATGCTTACAATTACATCCTCGTTCAGTTTCATCAAAAATTCTACTCGCATGCACCCGTATTCGTACTCGTACAATACACAGCTTTTAGATGTATGTACTATTGGTATATACACTCCAATGATCAGCTCTTAGCAGCCCATGTGAGTCACCTAACACATGTGGGAACCATCATTTGGCAACTAGCATGAAATATCTCATAAAATTACAAAAATATTAGTAATCATTCATGACTTATTTACATGTAAACAAAATTACACATCCTTTATATCTAATCCATATACCAACGACCAAAAACACCTACAAAAACTTTCATTCTTCAATTTTCTTCATCTAATTGATCTCTCTCAAGTTATATCTTTAAGTTCTAAGTGTTCTTCATAAATTCTATAAGTTCTAGTTTCATAAAATCAAGAATACTTCCAAGTTTGCTAGCTTACTTCCAATCTTGTAAAGTGATCATCCAACCTCAAGAAATCTATCTTATTTACAGTAATATATCTTTCTAATACAAGGTAATACTCATATTCAAACTTTGATTCAATTTCTATAACTATAACAATCTTATTTCGAGTGAAAATCTTACTTGAACTTGTTTTCGTGTCATGATTATGCTTCAAGAACTTTCAAGCCATCCAAGGATCCTTTGAAGCTAGATCTATTTTTATCATTTCCAGTAGGTTTATCCACAAAACATGAGGTAGTAATGATGTTCATAACATCATTCGATTCATATATATAAAACTACCTTATTCGAAGGTTTAAACTTGAAATCATTAGAACATACTTTAGTTAATTCTAAACTTGTTCGCAAACAAAAGTTAATCCTTTTAACTTGACTTTTAAAATCAACTAATCACATATTCTATATCTATATGATATGCTAACTTATTGATTTAAAACCTGGAAACACGAAAAACTCCGTAAAACCAAACATACGCCGTCGTAGTAACACCGCGGGCTATTTTGGGTTAGTTAATTAAAAACTATAATAAACTTTGATTTTAAGGTTGTTCTTCTGGGAAAATGATTTTTCTTATGAACATGAAACTATATTCAAAAATCATGGTTAAACTCAAAGTGAAAGTATGTTTTCCAAAATGGTCATCTAGACGTCGTTCTTTCGACTGAAATGACTACCTTTACAAAAACGACTTGTAACCTGTAATTCCGACTATAAACTTATACTTTTTCTGTATATATTCATAAACTTAAGTTCAATATGAAACCATAGCAATTGGATTCACTCAAAACGGATTTAAAACGAAGAAGTTATGGGTAAAACAAGATTGGTTATTTTTGCTTGTTGTAGCTACGTGAAAATTGGTAACAAATCTATATTATTCTTATCCTAGCTAACTCATATTGTTTTATACATGTATTCTAATATATTATGTAATCTTGGGATACCATAGACACGTATGTAAATGTTTTGACATATCATATCGACCCATGTATATATGTTATTTGGAACAACCATAGACACTCTATATGTAGTAATGTTGGAGTTAGCTATACAGGGTTGAGGTTGATTCCAAAAATATATATACTTTAAGTTGTGATCTAGCCTGAGACGTGTATACACTGGTTCGTGGATTGATTCAAGATAATATATATCGATTTATTTCTGTACATCTAACTGTGGACAACTAGTTGTAGGTTACTAACGAGGACAGTTGACTTAATAAACTTAAAACATCAAAATGTATTAAAAGTGTTGTAAATATATTTTGAACATACTTTGATATACATGTACATATTTGTTATAGGTTCGTGAATCGACCAGTGGCCAAGTCTTACTTCCCGACGAAGTAAAAAATCTGTGAAAGTGAGTTATAGTCCCACTTTTAAAATCTAATATTTTTGAGATGAGAATACATGCAGCTCTATAAATGTTTTACAAAATAGACACAAGTACATGAAACTACTTACTATGGTTGAATGATCGATGCTGAATATGCCCCTTTTTGCTTGGTAGCCTAAGAATTAGGGAACATCACTAATTTTGAGAATTAGTGCACGCCTAATTGACGCAAATCCTAAAGATAGATCTATTGGGCCTAACGAACCCCATCCAAAGTACCGGATGCTTTAGTACTTTGAATTCGTTTTTATCATGTCCGAAGGATTTCCCGAAATAATAGGGGATATTCTTATATGCATCTTGTTAATGTCGGTTACCAGGTGTTCACCATATGAATGATTTTTATCTCTATGTATGGGATGTATATTGAAATATGAAATCTTGTGGTCTATTATTATGATTTGATAATATATAGGTTAAACCTATAACTCACCAACATTTTTGTTGACATTTTAAGCATGTTTATTCTCAGGTGATTATTAAGAGCTTCCGCTGTTGCATACTAAAATAAGGACAAGATTTGGAGTCCATGCTTGTATGATATTATGTAAAAAATGCATTCAAGAAACTTATTTTTGATATAATATATTCTTATTGTAAACCATTATGTAATGGTCGTGTGTAAACGGTATATTTTAGATTATCATTATTTGATAATCTACATAATGCTTTTTAAACCTTTATCGATAAAATAAACGTAATGGTTGTTTTAAAAATGAATGCAGTATTTGAAAAATGTCTCATATAGAGGTCAAAACCTCGCGACGAAATCAATTAATATGGAACATTTATAATCAATATGAACGGGACATTTCAGTTGGTATCCGAGCGTTGGCCTTAGACAACCAGAAATTTGCATTAGTATGTCTTATCGAGTTTGTTAGGATACATTAGTGAGTCTGGACTTCGACCGTGTTTTCTTTAAAAACGATTGCTTAACACTTTTGTTGGAAACTATATGTTATTAACATGTAAATATTATGTGATATATTAACCTCTTAATGTGAAAGGACCCGTTCATATACATTATAAACGATTCACAATAGTTGATTACATCGCGAGGTATTTGACCTCTATATGATACATTTTACAAACATTGCATTCGTTTTTAAAAGAAAAACTTTCTTTAAAACGAAAATTGATGGTATGCACACCATTTCATAATACATCCAACTATAATTGACTTAATAATAATCTTGATGAACTCAATGACTTGAATGCAACGTCTTTCAAAATATGCCATGAATGACTCCAAGTAATATCCTTAAAATGAGCTAATGCACATCGGAAGATTTCTTTAATACCAGAGAATAAACATGCTTTAAAGTGTCAACCAAAAGGTTGGTGAGTTCATAGGTTTATCATAACAATCATTTCAATATATTAATAGACCACAAGATTTCCGTTTATAAATATATGTACACTCGCAAGTGTATAAAAGTATTCTATAAGTTGTAGGCACCCGGTAACAAGCCTTAACGTTCATGTTTTACCCTCTGAAAGTACACCGAATCAGGTGTGTTATATAAACCTCGAAGTACTAAAGCATCCCATAGTCAGGATGGGGTTTGTCAGGCCCAATAGATCTATCTTTAGGATTCGCGCCTACCGTACATAGACAAGTAGTTTAATGTTACCAAGCTAAGGGTATATTTCTGGTTTAAACCCACATAGAATTAGTTTTAGTACTTGTGCCTATTTCGTAAAACATTTATAAAACAGCGCATGTATTCTCAGCCCAAAAATATATAAAAAGGGAGTAATGAAACTCACAATACTGTATTTTGTAGTAAAAATACATATGACGTCATTGAACAAGTGCAATGTTGGCCTTGGATTCACGAACGTATCAATATTGAGATTCAATATTGCAGGAAAAGTACGTAGACGCAACGGAGATGATAAACACTAGTTTGACTCACGAGCAATACTCTCGATCAATACCCATAACCTCCATAGCTATAACCCATAATTTCCTTAGCTTTATTCCGTTTGAAAACTTATTTTGAAATTGTCTGAGTATAACTCCATCGTAGTATTTTATGTATACTAATAACATCTTGAAATAATACAAAGAAAATATATATATGTAATTCGATTGAGAGAGTTTAGAGAAATATATTTTCAAGTTTCTATGAAATAATGAAACCTATTCAATTCTATTTATAATAGATTTTTGAATTATTAAAGTATGAATTATTAAAGTGAATTATTAAAGTGAATTATTAAAGTATGAATTATTAAAGTGAATTATTAAAGTGAATTATCAAATTATGAATTATTAAAGTGAATTATTAAAGTGAATTATTAAAGTATGAATTATTAAAGTGAATTATTAAAGTATGAATTATTAAAATTAATTATTAAAGTATGAAAAATTAAAGTTAAGGTAAAGTAAAAGTAAAGTAAAGGTAAAGTTAAAGTATAGTAAAAGTATAAAACTATATACGTATAATACGCGTATAAATATATATAATATTAATTTAAATCGTTATATATATTTAATAAAATAAAATATAAATATCTTTATCTTTATCATACTGGTTAAGTAATGAGTTGTCAAAAGTGATTCTAGATATTTATAAAAGATATATACGTTTTAATAATAAAGTTCTTTTTAAACTGAAAACGTTTTTTGTACTTTTGAAACTAAATCAAATAAATATGATAATTTTGTTTCCAAAACTAAATATATTTAAGAATCATTTTGTTAAAAGGTTAACATAATGGAAATCGTTATATCATAAAACATTTTAGAAAAGTAGAATTATATATATTCATAATAGGTTTCAAGTTTTTAAATTACAGTCTATTGGTGAAGCATGGGATAAAGTCCAAAGGTTAAATAAACGTATGAAATCATCTTAATGAAAAATGTCGAGTTACTTAACTTGTCGATATCCAACATCTAAGTTATTTACACTCCACGTTCTTATTTTCATATTAAATAAAATGAAAGTTAACATAGTTATCTTATCAAGGTCACGAGAAAAATATTATAAAACATTCCTTGGAAATTAAACAGGAATTTCCACTAACCCTTGTCTAGTTCCCGTTAATTGACACATTTGTTCTTATTTATAAATCACTTTACCATTTTCCAAATGTTGTCAAAAAGAATAGATTTCTTAAATCACAGTGGACCTCATAACATAGGCCCGTAATCATATCATAATGTATCTGATAATTCAATCATTTGATATTATCTCTTAATTCTGTCGATAAATGTATCGAAACAAATACGTTCATGTAAAGTATCATATATCTAATACTTTGTTAATGTTTTTAGTTAATATTATATATTATATATACATATCTATATACTCATAATTGTTCGTGAATCGTCGAACACGGTCAAAGGGTAATTGATTACATGAATGTAGTTCCAAACTTTTTGAGATTCAACATTACAAATTCTGCTTATCGTGTCGGAAACATATAAAGGTTAAGTTTAAATTTGCTCGGAAATTTCCGGGTCGTCACAGTACCTACCCGTTAAAGAAATTTCGTCCCGAAATTTGATCGAGGTCGTCATGGCTAACAATAAGAATGTTATTATGACGAATATAAGTTGATTCATAGGGTTTTATCATGATTGAGAAATATGGATAAAATAATTCGATTACTCGAAACGTAAGAGTAAAGCTATCGTAAAAGAGTGAAATGAGAAAATAGGGATTCATCTTATCTTTTGACGTCATCACGGTTGATCTTCGGATTAAAGAAAATCTTTGTAATCTATATAGGATTTGATTCTTCGGTGATTAAGGAAATTATGATCCTCTTCGATTTAATGCGATGATTCATCTCAATTTTTCTGTCGGATATTTCACTATAAATCCACCTCCTTCGTTTCCTTTTAATTCACACCTTCTATTCTTTCTCCCTCAATTCTTACTTTAAAATTATTCGTCAATATGCTTCATCCAGTACTGATTCTCGATATACTCCTCACTTTCATATCTGTCGTTCTTCTTTTTCATCTACCTCCAGAAGAATCTATTTACTTCTACTATACTCTTGGTTTTATAGTGTTTTTAGTTCTCCCGTGTCTTTATATTGCTATATGCATCGATATATATGGTTTATAGTTTCTGGGTTGTTGTTGGGTTTTATATCTTCCCTTATATTTCGATGTCTCTGCTTCTGTCTTCTATAATCATTGTCATCCTCAATTAATGCTCTCTTTTATTTGTTGCGATTTATACCCCAATTTCTATTTCGGAGTTTTGTCCTTTCGTTTCTTCTTCTTGCGATTAAGCACCGCTTGTAATGGTCCAGAATTCGCATATATGAATTTCGGAATGAACATTGTTAATGTTCTAAGAAGCAAATTGTAATGGCACGATCTTGACTTGTCAAATTACTAGAATACCTCGAAAAAGGCCGAATCATCAAGAAATATTTTCTTGATATTTTAGAGGTTAAAGAGAATACAAGAGTCGTGTAACATAGCACATGATGAAATTATGATCTGTGAATCATCACGTTCCATTTAGAAACTCAGCATGACTTACTGTAATATAATCACGTTGATCAAGTGTCATTATATTATACTAGTTCATGCTTCAGTTCCTAACACTACTTCAAAAATATTCCTATTTTAAATTCGAAAGTTTTAGAATTTAGAAACTAAAATAGTTTCTTTTATGATGTAATACAGACAGCACGAAGAGGTAAATGATTTCATATAAGAATAATTATGGAAATATCTTCAGAAATATGGAGAATATTTATAATGAAAGATACGATGATATCTTAAAATTTCTAATATCAGAGGATGATGAAGAATATTGTCCGTAAGGGTTTAGAGTCAGGAGCAAGGTATTCGATAATGACTTCAGCAGACACGGAATCATTTGGATTCTTTAAAGGTAGATTTCATCCTTGTGATTTATCCACAGCCTTCTTCATGGTTTGCTCAATCCGTATTTTTCAGTACCAAATCTTCTCTTTTTCTGAGCTTTGCCAACACACTACTCTTTATCATCAAACTTTTTACTGTTAAGGTCGTTTATAGTTTTTGCTGCTTAATCAGTATTTCGAGAACTAGTTCGTAGTTTAGGGTGTTTTTCAGAAACTTCACATTCAAAGTATATAAGTCCAGAAGATATACACATATAATTGTTGGCGTAGACATGCTGCAAGATTTCAAAATACTAATTGCTAATTTCCGATGATACGTATGGCAATTCTCGTTACAAGATGCAGATGAGTAAATGATGGGGTTTTGATAAATATAAAGATTTTTTGGAAAGTCAAAGATCAATGAAGTTGTTAATAAGTTTACTGCTAATGTGGCGACATATGAAAGGTTCCCGGGTAATAATGATGAAGGGGTAATCATTATAATAAGGCTTATTCGAATGAACAATTGAAGTTGGTTTGCTGGAGCTGTGACAAAACCGTCTATTTTTAGAAGGGATTGAAAAGTTATTTTATCTAGTAAATGCCAAAAGGTCTGACATGGATACATGTTAAATTATGACTTTGGTTTCAAGAGTTTTTCAGGTACGTAACTGTGGATAACATGTGGTTGGATCATCATCTCGATTGTTCATTATTTGAAGTGTCTTCAGGTATTTCGAAGGGCTTGAACACAGATTATAATCGTTAATATACATACGATGTTCCAACACAGTTTTGAAGTTAAAGTATAGCTTTGAAAGATGTAAGAATCTAAGAGTGATGATACCGGTTATAACTTGAATTGAATTCGGCGATTTCAAAATCAGAAAATGTAATTAGATTTTTGAACGAGTATGGTTGTTTTGATTTCTATAAAAGAATGTATATTGTTGTGAAAGTAGGGAGTATAATGGATGATTTGCTGAATCAGATTCGAAGAATGTAACATATTAATTGTGAATTTATATATCTCTCGGGTATTACCTGCCCGTTAAAAAAAATGTCACAATTAATATTTTGTACAAAAGAATTTTATTACAGTATTTATGGAAATATATGTGTATATTTCTTCAGATGTAATATAGATTTAATGAGTTAATATTAAATTAAACTCACTTGATTTATGGTTAAGGCTAGGATAGATAATTTATAAACTTTAGAAATTACATAATCGTCGTAGAATGTTTTCCCAATGAAGTTATGAATCAATACTTCATCGTTGTGGTATTCCTTAGTATGTACAGGGCGTATGACGTCGATGTTCATGGGACTGATTGTGAAGTTGAGGTTTGCGATGCGGTTGTTGTTGGTGGTGGTAATGGTACTGTTGATGTTGTTGATGGTGGTACTGGTTATGTTGCTGGTGTTTGTAACCTTTGCACCATATTCTCCAAAGCCACTACCCGAGCGCGAAGCTCGTTGACTTCTTCTATTACACCGGGGTGATTTTCGGTTCGGACGAGCGAATAAATAAGATCTAGAATTTGGTGTAGTATATAATCATGACGAGATACTCTGGAAATGAGAGAGAAAATGGTGTTTCGGACAGGTTCGTCGGTAAGTGCTTCAGGTTTATTGTCAAGAGGTCAATGTGGTGGATGGAAAGGATCGCCTTCTTCTTGTCTCCAATGATTAAGGAGGCTACGAACCCATCCCCAATTCATCCAGAATAGATGATGGTTGATTGGTTGATCCATTCCAGTCACACTGCTTTCAGAGCTTGAGTGGGATTCCATTTCGGAATTCGAGGAACTTGAACTGATGACGAATTCCATTTCGTACGATTTGATAAAGGATTTTTCGATACAAAATGATTTTTCGGCTATCGGGTGATATTCTAACTACATAGAATATCTATATATATAGATCAAAAGATTTCATAGATTACAGAGGAATTTACGGAATATGTCAGGAAAAGTTTACGGTAATAGATACGATAAGATATGATTTAGCAGATACGCTAAGATATGAATTTTGTCTATACACTATTCATGCAATCAATGCAGCAAGACGTGTCTAGACTAAGAATGAAAAGTAGGTAATTTCCTAAGGATGGTAAGTAGATGATTTTCGACTAAAAATGATAAACAAAACTTTTGACATGCAGACACGGTCGAAGTCCCGACTCACTAATGCATCTTAACAACTATCAGTTAGACACACTAATACAAGACCTGGTTCGCTAAGACCACCGCTATGATACCAACTGAAAGGACCCGTTCATATACATTATAAACGATTCACAATAGTTGATTACATCGCGAGGTATTTGACCTCTATATGATACATTTTACAAACATTGCATTCGTTTTTAAAAGACAAACTTTCTTTAAAACGAAAATTGATGGTATGCACACCATTTCATAATACATCCAACTATAATTGACTTAATAATAATCTTGATGAACTCAATGACTTGAATGCAACGTCTTTTAAAATATGCCATGAATGACTCCAAGTAATATCCTTAAAATGAGCTAATGCACAGCGGAAGATTTCTTTAATACCTGAGAATAAACATGCTTTAAAGTGTCAACCAAAAGGTTGGTGAGTTCATAGGTTTATCATAACAATCATTTCAATATATTAATAGACCACAAGATTTCCGTTTATAAATATATGTACACTCGCAAGTGTATAAAAGTATTCTATAAGTTGTAGGCACCCAGTAACAAGCCTTAACGTTCATGTTTTACACTCTGAAAGTACACTGAATCAGGTGTGTTATATAAACCTCGAAGTTCTAAAGCATCCCATAGTCAGGATGGGGTTTGTCAGGCCCAATAGATCTATCTTTAGGATTCGCGCCTACCGTACATAGACAAGTAGTTTAATGTTACCAAGCTAAGGGTATATTTCTGGTTTAAACCCACATAGAATTAGTTTTAGTACTTGTGCCTATTTCGTAAAACATTTATAAAACAGCGCATGTATTCTCAGCCTAAAAATATATAAAAAGGGAGTAATGAAACTCACAATACTGTACTTTGTAGTAAAAATACATATGACGTCATTGAACAAGTGCAATGTTGGCCTTGGATTCACGAACGTATCAATATTGAGATTCAATATTGCAGGAAAAGTACGTAGACGCAACGGAGATGATAAACACTAGTTTGACTCACGAGCAATACTCTCGATCAATACCCATAACCTCCATAGCTATAACCCATAATTTCCTTAGCTTTATCCCGTTTGAAAACTTATTTTGAAATCGTCTGAGTATAACTCCGTCGTAGTATTTTATGTATACTAATAATATCTTGAAATAATACAAAGAAAATATATATATGTAATTCGATTGAGAGAGTTTAGAGAAATATATTTTCAAGTTTCTATGAAATAATGAAACCTATTCAATTCTATTTATAATAGATTTTTGAATTATTAAAGTATGAATTATTAAAGTGAATTATTAAAGTGAATTATTAAAGTATGAATTATTAAAGTGAATTATTAAAGTGAATTATCAAATTATGAATTATTAAAGTGAATTATTAAAGTGAATTATTAAAGTATGAATTATTAAAGTGAATTATTAAAGTATGAATTATTAAAGTGAATTATTAAAGTGAATTATTAAAGCATGAATTATTAAAGTGAATTATTAAAGTATGAATTATTAAAGTGAATTATTAAAATATGAATTATTAAAATTAATTATTAAAGTATGAATTATTAAAGTTAAAGTAAAGTAAAAGTAAAGTAAAGGTAAACTTAAAGTATAGTAAAAGTATAAAACTATATACGTATAATACGCGTATAAATATATATAATATTAATTTAAATCGTTATATATATTTAATAAAATAAAATATAAATATCTTTATCTTTATCATACTGGTTAAGTAATGAGTTGTCAAAAGTGGTTCTAGATATTTATAAAAGATATATACGTTTTAATAATAAAGTTCTTTTTAAACTGAAAACGTTTTTTGTACTTTTGAAACTAAATCAAATAAATATGATAATTTTGTTTTCCAAAACTAAATATATTTAAGAATCATTTTGTTAAAAGGTTAACATAATGGAAATCGTTATATCATAAAACATTTTAGAATAGTAGAATTATATATATTCATAATAGGTTTCAAGTTTTTAAATTACAGTCTATTGGTGAAGCATGGGATAAAGTCCAAAGGTTAAATAAACGTATGAAATCATCTTAATGAAAAATGTCGAGTTACTTAACTTGTCGATATCCAACATCTAAGTTATTTACACTCCACGTTCTTATTTTCATATTAAATAAAATGAAAGTTAACATAGTTATCTTATCAAGGTCACGAGAAAAATATTATAAAACATGCCTTGGAAATTAAACAGGAATTTCCACTAACCCTTGTCTAGTTCCCGTTAATTGACACATTTGTTCTTATTTATAAATCACTTTACCATTTTCCGAATGTTGTCAAAAAGAATAGATTTCTTAAATCACAGTGGACCTCATAACATAGGCCCGTAATCATATCAGATATATATCTGATAGTTCAATCATTTGATATTATCTCTTAATTCTGTCGATAAATATATCGAAACAAATACGTTCATGTAAAGTATCATATATCTAATACTTTGTTAATGTTTTTAGTTAATATTATATATTATATATACATATCTATATACTCATAATTGTCCGTGAATTGTCGAACACGGTCAAAGGGTAATTGATTACATGAATGTAGTTCCAAACTTTTTGAGATTCAACATTACAAATTCTGCTTATCGTGTCGGAAACATATAAAGGTTAAGTTTAAATTTGCTCGGAAATTTCCGGGTCGTCACATAATGTGTTTGATATTGTGTGATAGATGTCTACCACTAGTACAAATTTCATCGACTCACCTAATAATAATGAAGAGTCAAATATACTTTGGGAAGATTCACAAATTCCCGAAGAGGAACCGGAAGAAGAGGAACCAGAAGAGGAGGAACCGGAAGAGGAGGAACCGGAAGAAGAAGAGGTTCCGGAGGAAGAAATATTGATACCTATAGTAAATTGATTAAATAAAAGAAAATCCTCAACCAACGGACCAAAGTTAATAATGGTCAATGGTGTTTCTGCCGAGGAAGCAAAATATTGGGAAGATTACCAATTTTTCGATGAATCGGATCCCGATGAGGATTCCGATGATGTTACAGAAATTACCTCGACCCAATTTAATAAAGCGAAAGAAAATAATAAGGGAAAAGGTATAAAAATAGAGAAACCCGATTCAACCCCGATGAACTTTATATGTATCGGCAACATCCGTATTTCCTAAAATGTAACAATGACCCGGGAACCTCAAAACCACCAGGTTTTTCTAAACCATTGTGGAAAACGACGGCTCGTATTAGAGGAACACCATATATTCCTAGAAAATTAGGAAAACGAACCAAGTCCGAAGAAGAAGAAACCAGTGATTCAGATTAGAGGGTTGTAATCATGTTGTGTATTATATGTATTGTAGTGTGCTTGTACTTTTATGTTCTATGTAAAAATTGCTTGTATTGTTTGTTAATTATCTTTTACGAATCTAATCCTTGTCTATTTTACAGTATAAAAACAAAATGGACGTTAAGGGTAGACAACCGAATATTTTAGAAGATCTACTAGAGGATATGATTGAGGAAATCTTGTCTAGAGTCGGTCAGAATTCATTAGCACAATTAATTATGGCAAAATTAACTTGTCAAACATTTGAAAGACTTTCCAGAAATGCCTTAGTTTATAAAAGGCTTTCCTTTGATAGGTGGGGTATATCACATTGGGGAGACCGTAAGTTATGCCGTGTTTTCTTTAAAGCGTTAAATGCGGGAAACCCAAATGCAATTTTACGCTACAGGTTAAGAACCTATTTTGACTCAACATATCCCAACATAGGATTTTGTGAATTAGAAAGAGCTTCTAACATGCAACATAAAGAAGCATGTTATGCTTAAGGGTTAGTGATGTTCGCTTCTTACCAAAGTGAGAAAAAGAACATCGGATTACAACTTTTAAATAAAACCTTCCCACAAGTGACAGATTCAGTAGTTGGGGTGAGAAACAAGGTTTTTAGATTATTACGGGGCTGTTGGACATTACGAAACCCTCGTCCTTTTGACGACATTACAACATGCTGCCTAGCCAATGGTCATAACGGTTATTTTCCACAAGGCCAAGGATGGGAAGTCATCTTAGTAAAACTAGAATGCATGACTTGTTTCTGGACTTATGAATTACGTGTCACGACCCTACTTTTTCCGTTATCTTTTATCGTTAATCATTTAACGACCGTTAACTGTTAATTGTGCTACGTCATTTCTATGACCTATATTATTATATTAATAATAATATATTAATTATTATGTGTTATGTGAATATTTGTATTCATATTTTGAATTATACGTTTCTACGTGTCGCGGATTTCTATCCGGCGAATCTTTTCGATTTTTAAACCAACGGTCGCGTTTTTGGGATATTTAAATCCTAATTATTTTAAATATGATATTTTAAGATCATATAATTATATAGGGTATTTATATTTATTTTTCGTCGCGCGTTTGTTATTTCTCCGAATTTTTAATCGCGTAAGCGTGTTTTCGCGTTTCGGGATTCGTTCGGGCTTTCGGGCCATCAGGAATTAAACATTTAGCAATATGGGCTAGTGGGGCCCACTCCTCACCCCACCATTCGGCCGAAATAGCCAAGGGAGGGAGTAATACTCCTTGTTTCCTTATTTTGTGATTTTAATTTCCATTCCACCATAATTTCCTAAACCTAAATCTAATTTTTCTCTTTTTCTCTCTTCCCCTTCCCTTTGGCCGTCGCCTACCACCTCCCCAACATCATCATCTTCATCAATTTTTATTACTTGGATCAAGGATTAAACAACAGCAACGCGTTCCTCGTTCCGTTCTCTACGCGATTATACTTCTTGTTTCTCGATTAGGGTATAAACCCTAACCCTAGAACTTTTGATTTTTCTTTATTTTTCTGTATTTTGATTATATTTTAATAGTATGATGATTACTTGTTGTTGTAATGGTGTTTGTATGCATAGAATTACTCGTAAACACATGTTTTCGGTTTGATAAAATTGGGACAGAAGCTTTTTCGTGTATTTCTGATATTGTGACTCTTATAAAAGTTAAAATAAAGTATCTAGATGATTTCCTCTCATCAAGACATTAATTTTAGACTCCGGATTCATGTCGTTTCGATTCCCGGAGCCCTAGATATGATCAAAGTGGTATTTTGTTAAGATTGAAATGTGATTTTGGTATGAACCAGGTTTGGTCCGACTTTGTGACCATATTTGTTGACTTTAGGGTGTGTTAGTGTGTTAGGACTAATGGTGGGACGGACTTTCATGTTCGGGTCATCTCAATCTGAGCCACGAATCACCCGTTACGTCTAAAACACGATTTTGATTGAATTGAAGTTCCAAGTAGTGTATTGGCTGTACATCACGACTTGTAGGCTGTTCTTGGTGTTGAGTGTACCCAAGTGTCGGGTGTTTTGATTAGGCAGAGATATATGTAAGGCTCGCTGAAAACCGACACCCGAGGGCTCAAGATACGACCCGATGAACTTTTGATTTAAAACTTGTGATTAATTATTAAACTTATGATATAAATAATGAATTTCATTATCATTTAATTACTTATGATATAAAAGGTAATTATTATAATTTAAGACTTATGATATATATTTATTATATCATTTAATTATTATTTATGATTTAATTAACATTTTAATTAAACATATGATTAATAATACTATATTATTAATGGAAAATACTTATGATAAGTATTAAACTTATATTATGAGATTATTATAATAAGACTTATAATAAGGATTAATTAATTATTTAATTATTATAAGGCTTAGTTATTATTTAATTATAATTTAATTATTAAATACTTATGATTTAATAATTATAATTAGAAACTTATGATATGATTAATAATTCATTATTAATTAATAATACTTATGATATGATTTAAAATTTATTATTAATTAATAATACTTATATTATGACTAATATTTAATTAATTAATTAAATACTTATGTTATATTAAATATATCATTTAAACATATATTAACTTTAATAATTCATTTTAAGTTAATTAAACTTATGTTATGACATAATTAGACATATTTAACTTTAACAAATGTTATAACTTACATTATTATTATAACTTACACTTTTAAAATTAACGTTGACTATGTTTGACCAAGGTTGACTTTTGAGTTGACTTTCGGTTGACTTTGACTTTCGTTGACTGTTGTTGACTTTCTAATTAAGGAAACTTTCTTAACTTATAAACTTTCCTAAAATAGCAACTTTCTAAATTTGGAAACTTTCCAAAAATAGAAACTTTCCAAAAATAGAAACTTTCCAAAAATGAAAACCTGCTAAAAATAGAAACTTTCTAAAAATAGAAAGTGTGTGTCCGTAAGCTGTTTCGATCAAACCGATGCATATTGAGTATTGTTCTATGACTACTTGCAACATGTACAATAGCGATCATACTAAGACTTGACCTAAGTTAGTTATTTATATCGACCTGCTTTATTTATAGGTCGGCGTTGTGATCATTCCTGATCACTGTACTCATTTGTTGTTCGCTTAATTTTGTTGGTTACTTCGTTACTATTAAGGTGAGTTATAGTCCCGTTTTTACATACTTTTCAAAGTATATTTTTGGGATGTGATTACATGCATTTTATTTCACGTTTAGACACAAGTGACAATTAAATTTAAATTATTCATTGTGAGTTGGACAAAAATATTCCCTAGTCTGGTAACTGTAATCATTGGTATCTACCGGTGAACGCGAATCCTATGGATAGATCTATCGGGTTTGACAACCCCATTTCGAGCTAGTCGCGCTAGCAATTTATAATCAGAATGTTTAGTACTTCGTAATTTGTTGTAGATACACTGTCCAGTGTATATTTTTTATTGTGTTTGGCAAGGGTAAATAAAGGGTTAAGTGGTTACCAGGTGGCTCATTGATAATGGAATAATGTTTAATGTTTTCTAACATTTTTAAATCTTGTGGTCTAAAGTTTATTCAATTATTTAAACCTATAATTCACTCAACCTTTGTGTTGACAGTTTACTCGCATGTTTTCACAGGTACTTGAGTTTATGTGATGCTTCCGCTGTGTTTAGAAGAGTCTGCATGCATTTGGGCAGATTTTAATGAAACAATTTATGAAACTTTAGCTTGCATTCGGTTTTGAATAATTAATACTTGTGGGTTGTTGACAATGTTTTGTGTCAACTTTGGATTTTTAATATGTTGGGTTACTTTTAAACTACATATTTTGGTATGCTTTCCTTTTTGGGAAACTTTTGAAATAAAAGAATGCAATGTCGTTTGTTAAATTCATTTAAGTTCGATCAAGCTATGGGACCAAGTGACGGAGTCGTTAAGTGTTTTGACGGGGCCATCACATTACGTGTCTTTATTTCCTTTGCTGAACAACTTGCGTATTAACTAGGTTTATCTTCAAAACTGTCATGTATCAAAGTGTACTATATTTCATTTTATATGTAATATAGCGAAGTTGTAAGTTTGAAAAATATTTGTATGTGATATATTATTATAATCAGTTTTTCATATGGAATTGTAGTAGTTGAATTGTATATTAGCTACTAAGTATGAAATTAACGGGTAGGTAGTACCCGAATTTAAACTTATAAAACGCTAATATGAAGAAAAAGCTTTTATAAACGAGTTCATATTATGCTACGAAATACTATTGACTACTCTTAATATTCTGTATGATTAACTCAATTCAGTTGGCTATTTTGAAGGAAATGGCACCGACTACTCGACACACCAAGAATATGAGCGAAGAGGAATTTCGTACCTTTCTTGCTGCAAACATAGCCGCAGTACAGGCTGCGCTACATACCAACAATAACTCTAAATCTAGCAATGCAGCTAACGACGCAAGAAATCGTGTAGGATGCTCCTACAAAGAATTCACTGCCTGCAAACCTTTGGAATTTGATGGAACCGAAGGACCAATTGGATTGAAACGGTGGACCGAGAAAGTCGAATCGGTGTTTGCCATAAGTAAGTGTACTGAAGAGGACAAAGTTAAGTACGCCAAGCATACCTTCACAGGTACTGCGTTAACGTGGTGGAACACCTATCTTGAACAGGTAGGACAAAATGTTGCTTACGTACTACCGTGGTCGGCATTCAAGCAATTGATGAACGAGCAGTACCGTCCTAGAAACGAAGTCAATAAGCTCAAGGTAGAGCTTAGAGAGTTACGAACACAAGGGTTCGACATTACCACATACGAACGACGATTCACAGAGTTGTGCCTATTGTGTCCGGGAACATTCGAAGATGAAGAAGAGAAGATCGACGCGTTTGTAAAAGGATTACCAGAAAGGATTCAAGAAAATGTGAGTTCACGCGATCCCGCTTCCATACAAAAGGCAAGTCGAATGGCTCATAAACTCATAAATCAGATTGAGGGAAGAATTAAAGAGCAGGCGGCCGAAGAAGCCAACAAGAAACAACTCAAGAGGAAGTGGGAGGAAAACGGTGACAAGAGTCACCAGTACAACAACAACAATTACAACCAAAATCGCAACAACTATCCCAACAACTGCAACATAAATCGCAACAACAACAATCGCAATCCCAACAACAACAACTACAATAAACGTCCCAACAACAACAATTACAATAATCGTCCCAACAGCAATAACAACCGCAACAACAACAATAATCAGAAATAGCAATGCCAAAGGTGTGAAGAGAATCACCCAGGGTTCTGCACAACATTTTGCAACAGGTGAAAAAGAAATGGTCATAGTGTGACAAAGTGTGAGGTCTACGGACCAATGTATAACAGAACTAAAGGAACAAATAATGCCGAAACGAGTAATGTCGGAACAAGTAGTGTCGGAGCAAGTACTGCCAACGTAGTCTGTTATAAATGTGGAAAACCGGGCCACATTATTAAAAATTGCCCGAATCATGGGAATACTAATGGGCAGGGCCGCGGAAGAGTTTTCAATATTAATACGGCAGAAGCGCAGGAAGACCCGGAGCTTGTTACGGGTACGTTTCTCATTGACAATAAATCTGCTTATGTTTTATTTGATTCGGGTGTGGATAGAAGCTATATGAGTAGAGATTTTTGTGCTAAGTTAAGTTGCCCATTGACGCCTTTGGATAGTAAATTTTTACTCGAATTAGCAAACGGTAAATTAATTTCAGCAGATAATATATGTCGAGATAGAGAAATTAAACTGGGGGATGAAATGTTTAAAATTGATTTAATACCAGTCGAGTTAGGGAGTTTTGATGTAACAATTGGCATGGACTGGTTAAAAAAGGTGAGAGCAGAAGTCATTTGTTACAAAAATGCGATTCGCATTATGCGTGAAAAAGGAAAACCTTTAATAGTGTACGGAGAAAAGAACAACGCGAAATTAAATCTTATTAGTAGTTTGAAGGCACAAAAACTAATAAGAAAAGGTTGTTATGTCATTCTAGCACACATCGAGGAAGTTAAACCTGAAGAAAAGAACATCAGTGATGTTCCCGTCGCAAAAGAATTTCCCGATGTATTTCCGAAAGAATTATCGGGATTACCCCCGCATCGATCCGTTGAATTTTAAATAGACCTTGTACCAGGAGCTGCACCAATAGCTCGTGCTCCATACAGACTCGCACCCAGCGAAAAGAAAGAATTACAAAGTCAGTCAAGAAGAAAGATGGTACGTTCAGGTTGTGTATCGACTACCGAGAGTTGAACAAACTTACCATCAAGAACCGCTACCCACTACTGAGAATCGACGACTTATTTGATCAACTACAAGGATCGTCTATTTATTCGAATATCGATTTACGTTCTGGATATCTTCAAATGTGGGTGAAGGAGGATGATATTCCAAAGACTGCTTTTAGGACGCGTTACGGTCATTACGAGTTTATGGTTATGCCGTTTGGATTGACTAATGCACCAGCTGTGTTCATGGACCTCATGAACCGAGTGTGTGGGCCATATCTTGACAAGTTTGTCATTGTTTTCATCGATGACATACTTATTTACTCGAAGAATGAAAGCACGAAGAATATTTGAGAAAAGTGCTAGAGTTGCTGAGAAAAGAAAAAACTGTACGCTAAGTTTTCAAAGTGTGCATTTTGTTTGGAAGAAGTTCAATTCCTCGATCACATAGTGAACAAAGAAGGTATTCAGGTGGATCCAGCAAATATTGAAACCGTTGAAAAGTGGGAAACCCCGAAAACTCCGAAACACATACACCAGTTTTTAGGACTAGCTGGTTACTACAGAAGGTTCATCCAAGACTTTTCCAGAATAGCAAAACCCTTGACTACATTAACGCATAAAGGGAAGAAATTTGAATGGAAAGATGAACAAGAGAAAGCGTTTCAATTGTTAAAGAAAAAGTTAACTACGGCACCTATATTGTCATTACCTGAAGGAAATGATAATTTTGTGATATATTGTGACGCCTCAAAGCAAGGTCTCGGTTGTGTATTAATGCAACGAACGAAAGTAATTGCTTATGCGTCTAGACAATTGAAGATTCACGAACAGAATTATACGACGCATGATTTGGAATTAGGTGCGGTTGTTTTTGCATTAAAGACTTGGAGGCACTATTTATATGGGGTCAAAAGTATTATATATACCGACCACAAAAGTCTTCAACACATATTTAATTAGAAACAACTGAACATGAGGCAGCCCAGATGGATTGAATTGTTGAATGTCTATGACTTTAAGATTCGTTACCACCCAGGGAAGGCAAATGTGGTAGCCGACGCCTTGAGCAGAAAGGACAGAGAACCCATTCGTGTAAAATCTATGAATATAATGATTCACACTAACCTTACTACTCAAATAAAGGAGGCGCAACAAGGAGTTTTAAAAGAGGGAAACTTAAAGGATGATATACCCAAAGGATCGGAGAAGCATCTTAATATTCGGGAAGACGGAACCCGGTATAGGGCTGAAAGAATTTGGGTACCAAAATTTGGAGATATGAGAGAAATGGTACTTAGAGAAGCTCATAAAACCAGATACTCAATACATCCTGGAACGGGGAAGATGTACAAGGATCTCAAGAAACATTTTTGGTGGCCATGTATGAAAGCCGATGTTGCTAAATACTTAGGGGAATGTTTGACGTGTTCTAAGGTCAAAGCGGAGCATCAGAAACCATCAGGTCTACTTCAACAACCCAAAATCCCGGAAAGGAAATGGGAAAACATTACCATGGATTTCATCACTAAATTGCCAAGTACTGCAAGTGGTTTTGATACTATTTGGGTAATAGTTGATCGTCTCACCAAATCAGCACACTTCCTGCCAATAAGAGAAGATGACAAGATGGAGAAGTTAGCACGACTGTATTTGAAGGAAGTCGTCTCCAGACATGGAATACCAATCTCTATTATCTCTGATAGGGATGGCAGATTTATTTCAAGATTCTGGCAGACATTACAGCAAGCATTAGGAACTCGTCTAGAGTACTGCCTATCATGCTACGAGAAAAAGGACGATACAAACGCTTGAAGACATGCTACGAGCATGTGTTATTGATTTCGGAAAGAGTTGGGATCGACATCTACTGTTAGCAGAATGTTCCTACAACAACAGCTACCATTCAAGCATTGAGATGGCGTCGTTTGAAGCACTTTATGGTAGAAAGTGCAAGTCTCCGATTTATTGGAGTGAAGTGGGGGATAGACAGATTACGGGTCCAGAGATAATACAAGAAACTACTGAGAAGATCATCCAAATTTAACAACGGTTGAAAACCGCCCAAAGTCGACAAAAGAGCTATGCCGACATTAAAAGAAAAGATATAGAATTTGAAATTGGAGAGATGGTCATGCTTAAGGTTGCACCTTGGAAAGGCGTTTTTCGATTTGGTAAACGAGGGAAATTAAATCCAAGGTATATAGGACCATTCAAGATTATTGATCATGTTGGACCAGTAGCTTACCGACTTGAATTACCACAACAACTCGCGGCTGTACATAACACTTTCCACGTCTCAAATTTGAAGAAATGTTTTGCTAAAGAAGATCTCACTATTCCGTTAGACGAAATCCAAATCAACAAAAAACTTCAATTCGTCGAAGAATCCGTCGAAATAATGGATCGTGAGGTTAAAAGACTTAAGCAAAACAAGATACCAATTGTTAAAGTTTGATGGAATGCTCGTAGAGGACCCGAGTTCACCTGGGAATGAGAAGATCAGATGAAGAAGAAATACCCGCACTTATTTCCAGAAGATACATCAACACCTCCAACTGCTTAAAATTTCGGGACAAAATTTATTTAACGGGTAGGTACTGTAGTGACCCGAACTTTTCCATATTTATATATATTAAATGAAATTGTTATTTACATGATTAAGTGTTTCTAACATGTTAAGCAATCAAACTTGTTAAGACTTGATTAATTGAAATAGGTTTCATATAGACAATTGACCACCCAAGTTGACCGGTGATTCACGAACGTTAAAACTTGTAAAAACTATATGATGACATATATATAATTATATATATAGTTAACATGATATTATGATAAGTAAGTATCTCATTAGGTATTTTAATAATGAGTTATATACATAAAATTGAGTTTATTGAATTAAGAAACTAGAAACGATATATATAACAATTATCGTTATAACAACGTCTTACTAAATACATATGAATCATATTATGATATTGATACACTATGTTTAATCATGATAAATTATAAGTAAACATGTCATTAAGTGTATTAACAATGAACTACATATGTAAAAACAAGACTACTAACTTAATGATTTCGAAACGAGACATATATGTAACGATTATCGTTGTAACAACATTTAACTGTATATATATCATACTAAGATATATTAATAAATCATAATATCATGATAATGTAATAATTTAACATCTCATTAGATATAATAAATATTGGGTTAACAACATTTAACATGATCGTTAACTTAAAGGTTTCAAATCAACATTTACATGTAGCGACTAACGATGACTTAACGACTCAGTTAAAATGTATATACATGTAGTGTTTTAATATGTATTCATACACTTTTGAAAGAATTCAATACACTTATCAAAATACTTCTACTTAACAAAAATGCTTACAATTACATCCTCATTTAGTTTCATCAACAATTCTACTCATATGCACCCGTATTCGTACTCGTACAATACACAGCTTTTAGATGTATGTAATATTGGTATATACACTCCAATGATCATCTATTAGCAGCCCATGTGAGTCACCTAACACATGTGGGAACCATCATTTGGCAACTAGCATGAAATATCTCATAAAATTACAAAAATATTAGTAATCATTCATGACTTATTTACATGTAAACAAAATTACACATCCTTTATATCTAATCCATATACCAACGACCAAAAACACCTACAAACACTTTAATTCTTCAATTTCCTTCATCTAATTGATCTCGCTTAAGTTCTATCTTCAAGTTCTAAGTGTTCTTCATAAATTCTATAAGTTCTAGTTTCATAAAATCAAGAATACTTCCAAGTTTGCTAGCTTACTTCCAATCTTGTAAAGTGATCATCCAACCTCAAGAAATCTTTCTTATTTACAGTAAGATATATTTCTAATACAAGGTAATACTCATATTCAAACTTTGATTCAATTTCTATAACTATAACAATCTTATTTCGAGTGAAAATCTTACTTGAACTTGTTTTCGTGTCATGATTCTGCTTCAAGAACTTTCAAGCCATCCAAGGATCCTTTGAAGCTAGATCTATTTTTCTCATTTCCAGTAGGTTTATCCACAAAACTTGAGGTAGTAATGATGTTCATAACATCATTCGATTCATATATATAAAACTACCTTATTCGAAGGTTTAAACTTGAAATCACTAGAACATAGTTTAGTTAATTCTAAACTTGTTCGCAAACAAAAGTTAATCTTTTTAACTTGAATTTTAAAATCAACTAAACACATGTTATATATCTATATGATATGCTAACTTAATGATTTAAAACCTGGAAACACGAAAAACACCGTAAAACCGGACATACGCCGTCGTAGTAACACCGCGGGCTGTTTTGGGTTAGTTAATTAAAAACTATGATAAACTTTGATTTAAAAGTTGTTCTTCTGGGAAAATGATTTTTATTATGAATATGAAACTATATCCAAAAATCATGGTTAAACTCAAAGTGGAAGTATGTTTTCCAAAATGGTCATCTAGACATCGTTCTTTCGACTGAAATGACTACCTTTACAAAAATGACCTGTAACCTGTAATTCCGACTATAAACTTATACTTTTTCTGTATAGATTCATAAACTTAAGTTCAATATGAAACCATAGCAATTGGATTCACTCAAAACGGATTTAAAACGAAGAAGTTATGGGTAAAACAAGATTGGTTATTTTTGCTTGTTGTAGCTACGTGAAAATTGGTAACAAATCTATATTATTCTTATCCTAGCTAACTCATATTGTTTATACATGTATTCTAATATATTATGTAATCTTGGGATACCATAGACACGTATGCAAATGTTTTGACATATCATATCGACCCATGTATATATGTTATTTGGAACAACCATAGACACTCTATATGCAGTAATGTTGGAGTTAGCTATACAGGGTTGAGGTTGATTCCAAAAATATATATACTTTGAGTTGTGATCTAGCCTAAGACGTGTATACACTGGGTCGTGGATTGATTCAAGATAATATATATCGATTTATTTCTGTACATCTAACTGTGGACAACTAGTTGTAGGTTACTAACGAGGACAGCCGACTTAATAAACTTAAAACAACAAAATGTATTAAAAGTGTTGTAGATATATTTTGAACATACTTTTATATATATGTACATATTTGTTATAGGTTCGTGAATCGACCAGTGGCCAAGTCTTACTTCCCGACGAAGTAAAAAATCTGTGAAAGTGAGTTATAGTCCCACTTTTAAAATCTAATATTTTTGGGATGAGAATACATGCAGCTTTATAAATGTTTTACAAAATATACACAAGTACATGAAACTACTACTTCTATGGTTGAATGATCGAAGCCGAATATGCCCCTTTTTGCTCGGTAGCCTAAGAATTAGGGAACATCACTAATTTTGAGAATTAGTGCACGCCTAATTGACGCGAATCCTAAAGATAGATCTATTGGGCCTAACGAACCCCATCCAAAGTACCGGATGCTTTAGTACTTCGAATTCATTTTTATCATGTTCGAAGGATTTCCCGGAATGATAGGGGATATTCTTATATGCATCTTGTTAATGTCGGTTACCAGGTGTTCACCATATGAATGATTTTTATCTCTATGTATGGGATGTATATTGAAATATGAAATCTTGTAGTCTATTATTATGATTTGATAATATATAGGTTAAACCTATAACTCGCCACCATTTTTGTTAACATTTTAAGCATGTTTATTCTCAGGTGATTATTAAGAGCTTCCGCTGTTGCATACTAAAATAAGGACAAGATTTGGAGTCCATGCTTGTATGATATTATGTAAAAACTGCATTCAAGAAACTTATTTTTGATGTAATATATTCTTATTGTAAACCATTATGTAATGGTCGTGTGTAAACGGTATATTTTAGATTATCATTATTTGATAATCTACGTAATGCTTTTTAAACCTTTATCGATAAAATAAAGGTAATGGTGGTTTTAAAAATGAACGTAGTCTTTGAAAAACGTCTCATATAGAGGTCAAAACCTCGCGACAAAATCAATTAATATGGAACGTTTATAATCAATATGAACGGGACATTTCAGTTTGTACCAAATATTTTTTCAAAAACAAACCTCGAAAGCCTTCAATTTTGCCTTTTTCAATTTTGACCGTTTTGAATTTATTTTATATTAATCCTTTTGTGTATGCATGAATTAGCATAGTACATATTGTTTTAAGGCCTATTATTTCACTTATAATGTAAATATGTATACCACATATTATTTTGAATCTAAGGTCACTTCATTAAACACGCTTTTTAAATCACAAATATGCGCCGCCAAATGGAGTAACATTTGGCGGCGCATAACTTTTGGTTTCAGATTTTGCTAAAATTCTCGAGATCACCCTAAAACGACCCTAACATCAAGACTTCTGGATAGTGTCTTGACATTCGAGGTCGTCAGGATGCCGAAAAAAGACAATTTACTCATTTTTATTGTTTTCTTTGAACGTTTTCAATTTATATTGTATTATTAGTTTTATGTATGCGTGACTTAGCATGGTATATATAGTTTTAAGGCCTATTATTTTACACACAATGTAATTATGTATAACGCATATAATTTGAAATCTAATGTCTCTTCATTAAACACGCTTTTTTAAATCATTAATATGCGCCGCCAGATGGAGTACCATTTAGCGGCGCATAACCTTCAGTTTCATATTGTGCTAAAATTCTCAAGATCACCCTAAAACGGCCGAATGAGCAAGACTCTCTGAACGTGCTTTCCATTCGAGGTTATCTAGATTCTAAAAAAGACATCTTTACTCACAAATTCGCACCACTCACCAAACATCATCGACAGTTCGTGGTGCTTGGTGTTTTGTGTCTTTGGCCAAAATGTTAAATCTATCGTATCTTTTGACTCGTAACTCCAATTTAGTCACCGTTTTTTTAAATCGTTTATTTTTTTAGGATCTATCCATTGGCAAACTGCCGTAAGCGGTTTGTCCCAAAAATTTTCGAAACGAGACCTCGAAAGCCTTTCATTTTGCCTCTTTTTGATTTTAACCTTTTTGAATTTCTTTCATAGTAATCCTTTTGTGTATGCATGACTTAACATGGTACATATTTTTTAAGGCCTATTATTTCACTTACAATGTAATTATGTATAACACATATAATTTTGAATCTAATGTCACTTTATTAAACACGCAATTTAAATCACTAATATGCGCCGCCAAATGGAGTAACATTTGGCGGCGCATAACCTTTAGTTTCAGATTGTGCTGAAATTCTCGAGATCACCCTAAAACGACCCTAACATGAAGACTCCTGGATAGTGTCTTGACATTCGAGTTCGTCAGGATGCCAAAAAAAGAAATTTTACTCATTTTTAATGTTCTCTTTGAACGTTTTTAATTTATATCGTATTATTAGTTTTATGTATGCATGACTTAGCATGGTATATATTGTTTTAAGGTCTATTATTTCATTCGCAATGTACTTATGTATAACACATATAATTTTGAATCTAATGTAACTTCATTAAACACGCTTTTTAAAATCATTAATATGCGCCGTCAGATGGAGTGCTATTTGGCGGCGCATAACCTTTAGTTTCAGATTGTGCTGAAATTCTCAAGATCACCCTAAAATGGCCGAACGAGTAATACTCTCTGAACGTGCTTACCATTTGAGGCCGTCTAGATTCCGAAAAAGACATCTTTTCTTGCAAATTCGCACCACGTACCAAACATCACCGACGGTTCGTGGTGCTTGTTGTTTTGTGTCTTTGGCCAAAATGTTAGATCTATCGTATCTTCTGACTCGTAACTCCGATTTAGTCACCGTTTTTTTAAATCATATATTCTTTTGGGATTTATCCATTGGCAAACTGCCGTAGGCGGTTTTTCCCAAATATTTTTCGAAACGAGACCTAGAAAGCCTTTCATTTTGCCTCTTTTCAATTTTGATCATTTTGATTTCTTTCATAGTAATCCTTTTGTGTATGCATGACTTAGCATGGTACATATTTTTTAAGGCCTATTATTTCACTTACAATGTAATTATGTATAACACATATAATTTTGAATCTAATATCACTTCATTAAACACGCTTTTTAAATCACTAACATTATAACACCCCACCAGATTCCCATCTGACACGTGTTAATCATAGGTCCCACAGTAACAGTTACGCCCTCTATATGAGACGTTTCAAAGCATTCACATTTAATTTTATTAAAACATTTGACTTTAAAACATAAGTTAAAACCAAAGTAATAATATTTTGATCGTAACCACCAGCCAACAGTATTAAACATGTTTAAATGTTTAAATGAGAACGTAATAAATGTCTTTATTAAATCATGTTGATTCCACGGCCAGTCCCAAAGCATCAAAACAGACAGCGGAAGCTACACCTCTTATGGACCTGAGAATAAAACACGTAAAAATAGGTCAACAATATTGTTGGTGAATCTACAGGTTTAAATAATGTAAACATTATATGAAAACAGTACTCAGAAAAATAGTGTAATTGCATTGACCACGATATTTCAATAAATACAACCCAAATGTTGCAAAATGTTACATAATCCATGAGCATCTGAATACTAGCATAAAGACTTGCATATAGTATACACTACACTTATCCTTTACCCCATAAAATGTATACACTTGTTCGAGTGTACATAAAGTTCAAAGTAAATGCACCACAGTTATAGTAGGGTGAGGTTTGTCTAACCTAACGGATCCGTCCATCTAAATTGTGCTTACCCGAAGGTAATAAAAGTATTCAAGCTAGGGGCTTTGTGAACAATAACTCAATATGTAATAATAGTACTCATGTCAAAAGTAAAAGCATTTGAAAAATGTAAATATAACCAGCATGTATTCTCATCCCAGAAAATATATAAAAAGCGGTACTGTAGACTCACCTTTGAAAAGCTCGGAATGAAAAGTAAGCGAAATAGCTTGTATGGTTTACTATCGAGTAATGCAACCTAATTATATGTATTTAGGTTGGTCAGTATATATGTCTTATAAAATACTGGTTTCGTAGAGTAAGTTGTCCTATTGCTTAGACTCGACGCGTTTCAAGTAGAAGTCAACACATAGTCAACTAGTCCGTGCAAGTCAACAAAAGTCAACCAAAGTCAAACCAAAAGTCAAACTTGGTCAAAGTGGTCAAAAAAAGTCAACACATCAGTACGTTCATGAAATCTTGGTCAACATGTCAATCTTAAGTCAGCTAACATAGTTTAGCTCACAGTTTGTCAAGTACGCGTTCACAGTTTATCGTTTAGCATACAATTCATGCACAAGTTGCAATCAACGCACATAATTCACTGCACACAAATCAAGGTAATATGAAAAACTCTAGATCACAACTAGACTCATAAAATTTTCCAAAAAGCCTAGCCAAGGCCTCGTACGATGTATACAAGTCGAGTTTCAGATAAGGTGCAATTAAGGTTTACCAAATCAGTTTCTGCTCGCGCAGCAGTTTTAGAAAAATTCTCATTTAATTTAGAAAATAGCTATTAAAGAACGGCCAATTGGAAATGACTCTAGATATTCCAAATTATGAGTGGTAAAATAATCAAATCATTTCATGTAGCTATTTTGTACAGTTTATTCCCTAAAATCAGACCATCTGTTTTAAACAACATCCAGGCATGTCATTTAGTGATGCATATAACACATAGCAAACGATGTTTTCAGAAGCTACCATAAATGAAATATATTTAGGAATATCTAAATAACAATAATCCAGAAGATCAAGTTCTCAAACTATGCAAAAGTCGACTTATATAGCTAAAGGTGCATACGTAGCAGATTTGGACAGAATACAGGTTATTGTTTTCGAACGCACATTATGCAAGCTATACCAATCCATACAACACAAGGCCTAGATGAAAAGTTATCTACAACATATGAATTTTATATATATGCAAATACTTGATTCAATACGCATTTCAAATTGCTTTTAGAATTTATTTTAAGTTACCGAGCAAATCAGTTTTGTCATGAACATTCGTTTAAGCATAACGTGAGCTTTACAACACCAAATAGCATGATATCCTAGTCTAAATTGAATGTTTTTGAATTATCTACTCAATTATGATTATTATATAACTCAATTCCATACCCATTTTTTCAGAATTCGAATAAATCACAGATTCATCAATAAAACTTCATTTAATCGTAACTTACACATACGGTAACGAAAATACGCAAATCCAAAGCCTAAAATTATCAATTTTTAGAGAGGATTAAAAATATGTAATAATATTTAACATTCAACAAGGTTAAATTTTTGTTATCATGCAAAACAAATTCCGAATTAACCCTAATCACATCAAACAATAGAATTAACGCACGCAATTAACATAGACGCGTATAGGCATGAGCAATAGACTTCATACACTATCAAACATCAATAAAATCATATTTATATCAATTAGGGTTTATAGATTTATACCTCAAACAATCAAATTGGTTACACCAATGCGTAGAGGATGACGAGAATTGCAACGTTCGTGTTGAAGGTTTAATCTAAAAGTGAAAATTGAGTGGTGATTGTAGGGTGGTGATGGCGACGGTCGTAGGAGAGGGAGAAGCAAAAAAAAATGTCGACTGGAATTAGGGTGTACATTAGGGTGCAGTATTATTATGCTAGCTATTTATATCCAAGGCCCTAATTCTAATCACTAGTTAATTTGTAAACTCAAACAAAAAATAAAAGGGGAGGGTGTAGGCCATTCGGATGAATGGGGCCCACCTGTGTATCTCGGGCTCGTGTTGTCCAAAAGCGTGTACTCGTGGTCCGTTTCAAGTGCCGTTTAACGTACCGAAGGCCCGGAACGCTAAACTGATCATTAAAACGCAACCAAATGTTTAATTTATTAAAATACCAATAAATTAAATATTTTACAAAGTTATTAATTATTAAAATAATTATTAAAAATAAACCCGAGCGTTTCGTTACTCGAAAAGTAATTTTGCAGTTATTCAAACCGTATCATTTTTATCGTATTTCATTAACCAAAATAAGCTTATTAATTAATATTAACCCATATTAATTCATGTAACCCTCCACGGATCAAGTATGCATTTAATACATTTAAACACATATAATTTCAAGTAATCACCGTTAAAATGAATAACAGACAGTTAACGGAAGTGACGGAAAAAGTAGGGTTGTTACATTACCCACCTGTTAATGAAAATTTCGTCCCGAAATTTTAGTGAACGTCCGCTGAAGTAGTTCCTTCCGGAATAAGTTGCGGGTACTTTTGCCTCATTTGATCATCACGCTCCCACGTGAACTCTGGTCCTCTGCGTGCATTCCAACGATAGGAATGTTACTTTGCTTTAAGCGTTTGACCTCGCGGTCCATGATCTCGACAGGTTCCTCAATAAAATGAAGTTTGTCATCGATGCGCAGTTCCTCTAAAGGAATCGCCAAGTTCTCGTCGGCTAGGCATTTCTTCAGGTTGGATACATGAAAAGTGTCGTGTATTCCACTGAGTGCTTGTGGCAGTTTCAATGTGTAAGTTACTGGTCCAACCCTTTCAGTTATCTCGAACAGTCCAACATATCAAGGACTCAATTTACCTCGTTTTTTGAACCGTGCTTGTCATTCGAGGTCGTCAAGATTTTGAAAAAGACATCTTTCCTAGCAAATTCGCGCCACGCACCAAACACCACCGAATGTTTGTGGTGCTTGTTGTTTTGTGTCTTTGGCCAAAATGTTAGATCTATCGTATCTTTTGATTCGCAGCTCTGATTTAGTCACCATTTTTTTAAATCGCGTATTTTTTTCGGGATCTATGCGTTGGAAAGCTGCCGTATGTGGTTTGTCCCAAATATTTTTCAAAAAGAGACCTCGAATGCCTTCAATTTTGAATTTTTCGATTTTGATCGTTTTGAATTTATTTTAAGTTAATTATTTTGTGTATGCATGACTTAGAATGGTATATATAGTTTTAAGGCCTATTATTTCACTCGCAATGTAATTATGTATAACGCATATAATTTTGAATCTAATGTCACTTCATTAAACACGCTTTTTTAAATCATTAATATGCGTCGCCAGATGGAGTACCATTTGGCGGCGCATAACCTTCAGTTTCAGATTGTACTGAAATTCACAAGATTGAAATGCCCCGTCCGAATCCATCTGGATGAAGTCTTCAACAGTTGGTCCCATTGCGAGGTTCTGACCTCTATATGCCATAAACGACTCCATGTAATATGAGCAAATGCACAGCGGAAGATTTCTTTCATACCTGAGAATAAACATGCTTTAAAGTGTCAACTAAAAGGTTGATGAGTTCATAAGTTTATCATAAACAATAAAAATTCATCATTTTGATAGACCACAAGATTTAAATGCTGCAGGTATAAATGGCCCCGAATCCTATACCCACCTGTAATGTACATGCGATATCTTTTAAATACAGTACACCTTTCTTGTGTACGAAACCATTTTTCATAAATCTTAGTAACCGTACACATATCTCGTGCACAAAATAACATACACATAACCTGTGTATAAAATCATTCTCTCGATACATAACATTCATATCAATTGGTGGCAATTATCATGTCCACATAATTCAATGGTGGCAATTATCATGTCCACATAATTCAATGGTGGCAATTATCATGTTCACATAATTCAATGGTGGCAATTATCATGTCCACATAATTCAATGGTAATCCGCAAAACTTCCGTCTTCATAATAATTCATTCGAGGAATGTTTTGCTTGTGTCTATCTCGTCAAACATTTATAAAAGCATTTCATGTATTCGCATATCAAAATATATTTCAAAAGTATTTAATAAAGCAGTTGTAAAAACAGCGCATGTATTCTCAGTCCCAAAATTTTAAAGAGTAAAAGGGAGCAAATGAACTCATCATACTGTATTTTGTAGTAAAAATACATATGACGTCATTTAACAAGTGTAGGGTTGGCCTCGGATTCACGAACCTATATTATTAATGTATATTAACACATATATTTGTAATCGAACAAATTTATATATATTATATCTTAGTTTATATGTTATATGTATTTAATTTGTATATATTTAAAATGATTAATATTTATATATGTAGATATCTTAATATGTATATTAGTATTTTATCAATAATTTGTTATTTGTAATATTTATAAAAATAATGTTAATATGTTTAGTATATAATTATGTGTAATATAAGTATAATATTTATTTGTTATAAAAATAATAATTAAAATGATAATTAAAATAATAATGATAGTTAAAATAGTAATGATAATAAAAATGATAGTTTTTAATAATACTATAAATTAATTAGAATAATATTAACACTAATATTTTTTTTATATAAAAATCATTTCAATAATAATAATAATAATGATAATGATAATAATAATAATAATAATAATAATAATAATAATAATAATAATAATAATAATAATAATAATAATAATAATAATAATAATAATAATAATAATAATAATAATAATAATGATGATGATGATGATAATGATAAATAAGTAAACTACCTCAAAGGAGTAGTCCTATAAATAAAAATGCCCAAGTCCGGGTCTGAACCCGCGACGTCCCGCTAACCCTATAACAACCTAAACCATTATCATCTCAGCTCATCTCATCATCACTTTTCTTCGTAAGAAAAATAATAGAAACAGGAACGAGTAAAATAATAGCGTGCAGTAGCAACCAAGGATTTCATCTTTATCTTCGGTTCAACATCTTGATGGACTCATCATCATATAAACTGAGATTTGGGTTTTGGCCCAAAAAGAAACCGAAACTTGGCAGCCCAATTAGAAGTCGAAGCATAGTGGTCCAATAGCAGCAACATGGGTAACCGATTAACACTAGTAACGGGTAGTAATTTAGTATGTAATTTTTCGGTTAGTTATGGTTTTATTTGAATATCTTCATCATCGTTTAGTTAACACAATCACTATCATCTCGTATCACAACTTCATCGTAACACAATCCTCATCATGATAATATTCATCATCTACCATCGTTACCATCATCATAACGTCGAACCCATCATAAAATTATGATTATCATTATCTCTTTTATGTATTATTCATCGTCCCCGTTAACATTCCTCATCTTACATCATAATTAACTTGCTAACATGTCATTAAACGTCATCATCTCAACGAATTTCCTCATGACACAAAGTGGATTCAGTGTTTGAATATAGAGCTTAATTAATATAGCCCAATCGATTAAACAAAACAAGCCCAATCCATTTAATAACATAAGTCCATTCGAATTAACAGATAAGAATAAGAGGGGAACAAAGAAATCGTCAGTGGGGTTCTTGTGGCCAAGTGAATCCTTCAATTAATCACTAAAAAAAATATGCCAAAGATGTCGACAGCAGCCACTCCATTTATTTTATATATTGCTTATATAACGTGATATATTATGTGGCCAATAATCTTTGAAAAACTAAGCTAATACCTTTCTTCATATACCATCATTTTTATCTCGTGGCCTTCCTTAAATTTGTAAGATTGGTGTTTTAAATAGAAGGACAAAGCAAGTGAGTGTGTGATGTTCAAATGAAATATAAACAGGAAGGAACCGCGAGATAGCAGCAATAGTTTGGGTTGTTGAGTATGATTCTCGGAGAGAGATGGTAGAGAGAGATGATCATGGTGTAAGCTCACGGTGGTGTTGGGTTATGATGGAAGTGGTGGTTACCGTATGGTTGTGGGGTGGTGATGTGGTGGGTTCGATATATAGGTGGTGGGTTGTGATCCATGGTGGTGATCTTTTGCCACAATGGTGTTCAATGGTGAGGTTATAAAAGTGGTGACAATTAAGTGGGTATCAAAATGGTGTTGGTTTAATGATGTTTGAGTCTATTTGACAGCTGCAACAACAATAATACAACTTACAATGGTAGCTGCAGTTTAGCAGAAGTTTTGATGATGGTTTTGGATTAGCTTTCGATCTTGGTAATAAATCTGAAAAAGGTACATAAGCTGAAATATCGTGTAAGTGGTTTCAATGGTCGAATGGGGATCCGTGGTGGTTGTTGTGTCGAATAGGAATAGGAGACACACGCAGTTATAGCTTCTATAAATGGGTTGTTTTAAACGGCTGCAGATCAATGAAAAAGAAACAGAAAATCAGGAAAGAGAGAGGAGAGAGAGATGATGGTTGGAGATGTATGGTAATTGTTGATGATGGTATTCTTCGGGTCAAGATGGTGTTTTGTGTTCGGGTTAGCTTACATTTGAAACAGAATAGAAGTTCATAGTAGTAGACCTTAACAATAACAATTTACAAGTTATTAATGTTGTGGTGTTCGATGATGGTAGTGGCGATTAGGTTTGATCAATCTGAAATAGAAAGATGACATAGTTCGATCATTTGCAGGGAATAAGAAATTGGAACTTAGGGTGACTGTTTTCAAGCTTGAAGAAAGACACAAGGAAGAAATTGGAAGAGAAATGCATGGTTGGTGATGTAAATGATTTGTGATGATTGAGGTAATATGTACCTGCATATATAATTCATATGTAAAGGTAGTTTGATTGGTTATGGCTAATCATGTAGAGAGTAAGTGGCACCTAAACATAAATTAATAAAATAAGAAAAAGTAGTCTTAAATCTTGACACTAGTACACGGGTAAACAGAAAAATATAGCAAACTGATTGTGATTTCAACTAATATGGTACGATTGATTTTGATAGATAGCAAATTAAGAGACACAAACAAAATCTTAAACAGTTTGATTGTTATGTTAAACTGATCCACTTATCTACCTGATTTTATAATCGTTATAATTAAATAGTTAAATAGATTTATAATAATAATATTAATAAAATTATTAATAAAAATTCATATTTTATAAATAATAATAATAATAATAATAATAATAATAATTAATAATAACATTAACAACTATGATAATAATAAACAATTTTAAGAAATGATATTAGTAACAATAAAATGATGAATTGTTTTATTTATATGATAATATTAATTAATAATTAATAATGACTTTAATAATAATGCAATTATATGTTAAAATTTCATTTTATCATATATATCTACATTCATATATATATATATATATATATATATATATATATATATATATATATATATATATATATATATATATATATATATATATATATATATATATATATATATATATATATATATATATATATATATTCTTACATCAATCGTTCGTGAATCGTCGGGATTAGCCAAAGGTTATCTGGATACATGTAAACAGTTCAAAAATATTGCGACTCGATTTAATAGACTTTGCTTATCGTGTTGGAATCATATAAAGTTTAAGTTTAAATTTGAGCGAAAATTTCTGGGTCGTCACAGTACCTACCCGTTAAAGAAATCTCGTCCCGAAATTTGATTGGGATAGTCATTGCTAACAGTAAATATGTTTTTATGACACATATGAGATGGAAGTTAGAGTTTTCTCACCATTAAGTAATAAGGATAAAATAATTCGATTATTCAAAGAGTACGAGTGAAACTATTACAAAATACTAAGATAGGGATTTAACTTTTGACGTAGTCTTGGTTGAATTCCGAAATTCAAGGAATTTAAAGAAAATCTTCGTAATTTATATAAGATCTAATTCTTCGGTGAAAAAGGAAATTAATATCTCTTTAATTAAATGCGATGATCTGCCTCGATTGCTTGGTCTGGTATTTCCACTATAAATGAACTTCTTCCATTCCATTACTTCCCACCACTCCTATTTTCTATATTTTAATTCGTACTTTCAAATGATCAGTCAATATGCTTCTTCCAGTTTTAAATCCGGATATAATCCTGACTTTCATATCGATCATTCTCCTTTTTCATCTACCATCGGAGGAATCTGTTTACTTCTACTTCACTCTTGGGGTTATTGTATTTATCATACTCCCGTGTCTTTATATTGCTTTTCGTATTAATGTACATGGTTTTGTGATTTATGTGTTGTTGTCGAGTTTTATATCTTCCCTTATGTTTCAGAGCTCTTTGCCTTTTTCTTCTCTTCTCGACCTCTAGTAAAGAGAGTAACGGTCAAGAATTCATAAGTATGGAGTTTTGAATGAACTTAATGTTTTAGTCAAGAAAGAACTTAATAGCACGATTTGATTTGTCAAATTACCAGAATCATTGAGATTAGAACTATCAAGAATATTTTCTTGATATGTTCATAAGTCAAGCAGAATGAAAGAGTTATGTAACATGGTACATGATGAGGGCATGATCTGTGAACCATCATCACGTTCCATTAGAAACTCAGCATGACTTACTGTAATATAATCACGTTGGCCGGATGTCATTATATTATGCTAAACCATACTTCAATTCCCAACACTTCTCCACCATTCATTCATAATTTATACTTAGATTTTACCGAAGTTTTTAATATAATGGAATACAGAAAACACGAAGAGGTAGATAATTTTGGACAAGAATATTTATGAAAATATCCTCAGAAATATCGAAGATATTTATGATGATATTTTGGAATTTCTAAGTTCGAAGGTTGATGAAAAAATTTTTTTTCGCAAGATTTTAACATGACTTCGGAGCAAGATACTCTCTAAAGATTTCATCGGATCCAAAATTACCTAGATTCTTTGAATATAGGGTATGGTCCTTATATTTGTCCTTGGTCTCCTTCGTGGTTAGCTCAATCCGTTTTCCAGTTCCAACTTTTCTGAGCTTTTCCAACATACTATACTTTATCATCAAACTTTTGATGATTATGGTCGTTTACGGTTGTCTACGATTTCTGCTGCTTCATTCAGCTTTTCAACATTCAGAGTATTGATTTGTAGACTAAGTGCTTTTCAGAATTTCATAATGAAAGATCATAATTCTAAGAGATAAATGTTATACATATAACTATTGATGTAGATATGCTGTGAGTTTCCAAAGTACTGATTGCTGATTCCCGATAATTGGTATGGCAGCTCTCGTTACAAGATGCGGATGAGTATATGATAGGGTTTTAACGAATAAATATAATGATTTATCAGAGAGATTTAAGCCAAGAAGCAACGAGGTTGCTGGTACGTCTGCTGGTAATATGGTGGAATATAAAAGGTTCCCTGATAACAATAAAAGAGCACGCATATATATCAAGGTTATAATAGGGTTGTTTCGAACGAAAAGTTGATGTTGACTTGTTGGAGCTGTGACAAAATTTGCTACTTTGAAATGGATTTCCAAGTTATTTTGGGTAATAATAACACTAAGGAATTAGCATAGCTACGTTTTAAACGTTCACTCAATTGCCGAGAGTTTCTCAGGTGCATAACTATATGCATCAATCTTTTTTTCCGTAGGTAAAGTGCGGTCGGGTTATCATTTCGGTTGAGGTGTTTTCAAGAATCATGAAAGGTTTGAACGTAGATTGTAATTGTCAAGATACAAATGAGGTTTAAGATGAAATCAAGTGGCAAACTTGAAGAATCGTTTAGTTTAATATGTTATAATCAATATTTTAATTCATTTTAATTGTCCAATGTTATTAGTCCACAGTTGATAGTCCACAGTTAACAGTCCAATAATTCATATATAGTTTAATTTATAATATTCGAATTAATTAATACGTATCATGACCTATATACGTCTCAGACTCGATCACAACTCAAAGTATATATATTATTGTAGAATCAACCTCAACCCTGTATAGCTAACTCCCGCATTACTGCATATAGAGTGTCTATGGTTATTCCAAATAATATATATATATATATATATATATATATATATATATATATATATATATGCGTCGATATGATATGTCAAAACCTTGTATACGTGTCCCGATATTTAAAGTGCGTATAATAAATAACAGAAATTAAATGACGATAAATTAAATGCGTAAAGTAAATAACAAAAATTAAATGACGATAAATAAAATTCCGAGAATATAAATTGCGATAAATAAACTGCGATAAAATAAAATGTAATACGGAATTAACAGTTAGCTAGGAACAATTAGCTAGGATTTTGTTAGCGTAGTTTCTTAACAAAATTTCATATTGTTAATTAGTCTGTTTCTAATCAATTTTTATTGTGTCCATTATTTCTTCATTATGCCACTTGTTGGATTCTGATAGATCAAAATTCAAATATCAAATTGAATTTGAATGAAAATAGTTATTCTTTGGTGAAAGGATACGTATATCGGTGGTTGTAAATAGAATAGTAAATGATCGTTGAATTAGATTTGAAAGAATGTACAGTGTACCTATTAATGTGAAATCTAAATATTCCTCGGGTATTACCTACCCGTTAAAATATTTTCACCATTAATAGTTTGTACGAAAGAATTTTTAATTACAATCTTTATGAAAATATATATACATATATATTTTCTTCAGATGTAATCATGGATTTAATGAGTCAATATGATATTAAACTCATTTGATTTACCATTAGAACAAGAATATATAATCTCTAAAACATTAGAGATTACATAATCGCCATGTCGGACGAAGATAAATGATGTAGAACGATTCGCAGATTGATGATTATGCTCGAGGTACAGAATGAGATGTTGAGACATGGATTGTGGATGGTACTGTTGTTGTTATTGATGGTACTGTTGGTGCCGATGATGTTGCTGAAGCTGGTAAATTTTGCACCATATTCTCCAAAAATCATTACTCAGGCGCGAAGCTCGTTGACTTCTTCGATTACTCTGGAATGATTGTCGGTAAGAACGAGCGAATGTATAAGGTTTAGAATCTGAGATATTATGTAATCATGACGAGATATTAGGGAAATGAGGGTGAAAATGATGTTTCGGATAGGTTCGCCGGTAAGTGCTTCAGGTTCATCGTCAAGAGGGCAATATGGTGGGTGGAAGGGATCACCTTCTTCTTGTCTCCAATAATTAAGTAGACTACGAACCCATCAGATGACTTGGGAATGGATGATTGGTTGGTTCATTCTGGTGTCACTGCTTTCGGAGCTTAAGTGAAACTCCATATCAGAATAGTTGTCGGAATTCGAGGAATTTCAAACTGGTTGAGGGATTCATCTCGTACGATCAGATGAAAGACTTTCGATAAGAAATAGATTATAGGATGTAGATTAGTACCCTGCAATACATAATTTACATATGCATATATAATACTAAAATACCATTAATTACAGAGGAATCTACGGAATATATCAGATAAGTCTACAGTAACAGATACGCTAAGATATGAATTTTGTCTATACATTATTCATGCAGTCAATGCAGTAAAACGTGTCTAGACTAAGAATAATGAGCAGGTAATTTCCTAAGGATGATAAGCAGATGATTTCCGACAAAAAATGATAAGCAAAAGTTTTGACATGCAGACACGGTCGAAGTCCAGACTCACTAATGCACCCTAACGACTATCAGTTATACACACTAATGTAAGACCTGGTTAGCTAAGACCATCGCTCTGATACCAACTAAAATGCCCCGTCCTAATCCATCTGGACGAAGTCTTCAACAGTTGGTCCCATTGCAAGGTTCTGACCTCTATATGCCATAAACGACTCAATGTAATATGAGCAAATGCACAACGGAAGATTTCTTTCATACCTGAGAATAAACATGCTTTAAAGTGTCAACCAAAAGGTTGGTGAGTTCATAAGTTTATCATAAATAATAAAAATTCATCATTTTGATAAATGGGCCCGAATCCTATACCCACCTGTAATGTACATGCGATATCTTTTAAATACAGTACACCTTTCTTGTGTACGAAACCATTTTTCATAAATCTTAGTAACCGTACACATATCTCGTGCACAAAATAACATACACATAACCTGTGTATAAAATCATTCTCTCGATACATAACATTCATATCAATTGGTGGCAATTATCATGTCCACATAATTCAATGGTGGCAATTATCATGTCCACATAATTCAATGGTGACAATTATCATGTCCACATAATTCAATGGTAGCAATTATCATGTCCACATAATTCAATGGTAATCCGCAGAACTTCTGTCTTCATAATAATTCATTCGAGGAATGTTTTGCTTGTGTCTATCTCGTCAAACATTTATAAAAGCATTTCATGTATTCGCAGATCAAAATATATTTCAAAAGTATTTAATAAAGCAGTTGTAAAAACAGCGCATGTATTCTCAGTCCCAAAAATATAAAGAGTAAAAGGGAGCAAATGAACTCACCATACTGTATTTTGTAGTAAAAATACATATGACGTCATTTAACAAGTGTAGGGTTGGCCTCGGATGCACGAACCTATATTATTAATGTATATTAACACATATATTTGTAATCGAACAAATTTATATATATTATATCTTAGTTTATATGTTATATGTATTTAATTTGTATATATTTAAAATGATTAATTTTTATATATGTAGATATCTTAATATGTATATTAGTATTTTATCAATAATTTGTTATTTGTAATATTTATAAAAATAATGTTAATATGTTTAGTATATAATTATGTGTAATATAAGTATAATATTTATTTGTTATAAAAATAATAATAAAAATGATAATTAAAATAATAATGATAATTAAAATAGTAATGATAATAAAAATGATAGTTTTTAATAATACTATAAATTAATAATAATAATATTAAAACTAATATTGTTTTTATATAAAAATCATTTCAATAATAATAATAATAATAATAATAATAATAATAATAATAATAATAATAATAATAATAATAATAATAATGATAATGATAATGATAATGATAATGATAATGATAATGATAATGATAATGATAATGATAATGATAAATAAGTAAACTACCTCAAAGGAGTAGTCCTATAAATAAAAATGCCCAAGTCCGGGTCTGAACCCGCGACGTCCCGCTAACCCTATAACAACCCAAACCATTATCATCTCAGCTCGTCTCATCATCACTTCTCTTCGTAAGAAAAATAATAGAAACAGGAACTAGAAAAAAATAGCGAGCAGTCGAAACCAAGGATTTCATCTTTATCTTCGGTTCATCATCTTGATGGACTCATCATCATACAAACTGAGATTTGGGTTTCGGCCCAAAAAGAAACCGAAACTTGGCAGCCCAATTAGAAGTCGAAGCATAGTGGTCCAATAGAAGTAACATGGGTAACCGATTAACAATAGTAACAGGTAGTAATTTAGTATGTAAGGTTTCGGTTAGTTATGGTTTTATTTGAATATCTTCATCATCGTTTAGTTAACACAATCACTATCATCTCGTATCACAACTTCATCGTAACACAATCCTCATCATGATAATATTCATCATCTACCATCGTTACCATCATCATAACATCGAACCCATCATAAAATTATGATTATCATTATCTCTTTTATGTATTATTCATCGTCACCATTAACATTCCTCATCTTACATCATAATTAACTTGCTAACATGTCATTAAACGTCATCATCTCAACGAATTTCCTCATGACACAAAGTGGATTCAGTGTTTGAATATAGAGCTTAATTAATATAGCCCAATCGATTAAACAAAACAAGCCCAATCCATTTAATAACATAAGTCCATTCGAATTAACAGATAAGAATAAGAGGGGAACAAAGAAATCGTCAGTGGGGTTCTTGTGGCCAAGTGAATCCTTCAATTAATCACTAAAAAAAATATGCCAAAGATGTTGACAGCAGCCACTCCATTTATTTTATATATTGCTTATATAACGTGATATATTATGTGGCCAATAATCTTTGAAAAACTAAGCTAATACCTTTCTTCATATACCATCATTTTTATCTCGTGGCCTTCCTTAAATTTGTAAACCAAAAATGGTTATAAGATGACTGCAGAAACAGCGTGACCGTAGCAATTGGTGTTTTAAATAGAAGGACAAAGCAAGTGAGTGTGTGATGTTCAAATGAAATATAAACAGGAAGGAACCGCGAGATAGCAGCAATAGTTTGGGTTGTTGAGTATGATTCTCGGAGAGAGATGGTAGAGAGAGATGATCATGGTGTAAGCTCACGATGGTGTTGGGTTATGATGGAAGTGGTGGTTGCCGTATGGTTGTGGGGTGGTGATGTGGTGGGTTCGATATATAGGTGGTGGGTTGTGATCCATGGTGGTGATCTTTTGCCACAATGGTGTTCAATGGTGAGGTTATAAAAGTGGTGACAATTAAGTGGGTATCAAAGTGGTGTTGGTTTAATGATGTTTGAGTCTATTTGACAGCTGCAACAATAATAATACAACTTACAATAGTAGCTGCAGTTTAGCAGAAGTTTTGATGATGGTTTTGGATTAGCTTTCGATCTTGGTAATAAATCAGAAACAGGTACATAAGCTGAAATATCGTGTAAGTGGTTTCAATGGTCGAATGGGGATCTGTGGTGGTTGTTGTGTCGAATAGGAATAGGAGACACACGCAGTTATAGCTTCTATAAATGGGTTGTTTTAAACGGCTGCAGATCAATGAAAAAGAAACAGAAAATCAGGAAAGAGAGAGGAGAGAGAGATGATGGTTGGAGATGTATGGTAATTGTTGATGATGGTATTCTTCGGGTCAAGATGGTGTTTTGTGTTCGGGTTAGCTTACATTTGAAACAGAATAGAAGTTCATAGTAGTAGACCTCGACAATAACAATTTACAAGTTATTGATGTTGTGGTGTTCGATGATGGTAGTGGCGGTTAGGTTTGATCAAGCTGAAACAGAAAGACGACATAGTTCGATCATTTGCAGGGAATAAGAAATTGGAACTTAGGGTGACTATTTTCAAGCTTGAAGAAAGACACAAGGAAGAAATTGGAAGAGAAATGCATGGTTGGTGATGTAAATGATTTGTGATGATTGAGATAATATGTATCTGCATATATAATTCATATATAAAAGTAGTTTTATTGGTTATGGCTAATTATGTAGAGAGTAAGTGGCACTGATATTTCTTAATAACATTATATATATCTATCGCAATATGGTGTAAAATACTCTCGAATCAAGGATACTGAAAGCGTTTCTACAAGTGATAGGCCAAGATATGCAAATTTGTATTGGAGAGTAATTTGTAAAGAGTTTTGATGATTTATGACCGTTATATGAGTCGCAATATTATAATGGTTGATCCCGATGCAAGATAAGGTCAAGTTAGCGCTCTAAAATGATAAAACAACGCTTCAGATATGTTGGACTTCGTCCAAAATGATTGGGGCTTCGTCCAAATGAAAGGAGATTACAAAGAAAACAAGACAGTAACCAACAGTACATCTGGACGCCGTCCAATATTGTTGGACGTTGTCCAGCTTTTCACACTTGGACGCCGTCCAAAATTTTGGGACGCCGTCCAAGCCTTAAAGATGGGACGCCATCCAGAAGTAGGTTACAGCCACTTTTGACTTTCTGACCCACTTTCTCCACTTTATAATCTCATGATTGAGGACCAATTTTACCAGATACGAACCAGAGAGTACATAGATGAATTTTGGGAGCAATATTGGAGAACTCCAAGCTCTTGGAAGAGGCTCAACATCAAGGCATCAAAGATCAAAACCTTCTTCATCCAAGAACTCATTGTTCTTATAGGTTATTCCTTGTTCTAAAGCAATGATTTCCATTGATAATCTGATTGTTATGTTGTCTGTTACCATGATTGTTGGCTAGTTTCTATAATGTTTGTCTAGATTAATAACCAAGGTATTGGATGTAATCTTATCGATTGTATGTACTATGTGTGAAAGATTGAAGCTTGAATTAAAGAACCATGCTTATTGATGTTTAATCATTTGTATCTAGTTAATTGATATGTTGTTGATAAAGAGAACTCTTGTTGATGTATCATATTGATTTACAATCAACTTGTCTTAGATTGATTGTTTACTAAACTGGACCAAGGGGGTAAATTAGATCAATACGATTAAACGATATAGGAATGAATTGTGTAGAGCGAACGCAAAGACAATTATTATTTAAGTCTTTGATCTTGCTAATCAACTAGTCACAAACGAAAAGGTCTAGGTAATAGGGAACCCTCACTTAGTACTTCTAGTTTGAGTACTCGCTAAAGAGAACTCTTGGCGGGTCGATTTAGGTGATTAGCACATTTCATAGTTATTTGATTACAAACACGAGAACTATAGAGAAAAGGGAACCCTTAATCTTGTAATTGTGTTTGCGTGTTTATTTAAGAGAACTCTTAGTGAACCTATTAGATAACTTACACACATAATCATTCAATCAAGACTTAATAGCAAAACTTACATCCAATACCGAGGGTAAAATATCTAGATGAACATTTCATCTCTTTGATCTAAATCAAACTATCTTAATTGCTTTCTTTGCACTTATTTTCATTATATGAACTTAAAAGACCAAAAATATTGTTTTTACTTTTAACCTTCTCTGATTTGGCTAAATCGTTAAAAAGCCACAAAAACATAATATCTTGTACCTTTAAGTTTCATTTACTTAGTTAATCATAATATAGTTTCTAATTCTAGTTTGACTAATACAACTGTCCTTGGAACGATACATGGAACTAAACCATTATTTATACTACTACACGATCGGGTACACTGCCCGTTAGTGTGTAACAGTCTTTTTAACCGGTATTTTTCCATACAATAATTTATATACCTGATTTCGCACATCAAGTTTTTGGCGCCGCTGCCGGGGACAGTTTTGTGTCAAAATAGAATTATTGATTAATTTGTGATTAAGTAGTTTATTAATTATTTTAAATTATTAATAGTCTTTGAATTTTAAACTTATAGAATCGGTGCATTTAATAGTTTTGTTAGTTGTGTGATTGACAGATTTTAGGTTGCATATGCCACATACCCGAAGTTCAGATTCTCCATTACTTACACCGCTTACGGAACCTGATAGAAAGCTTGGTAGGATCCCAAAAGAAGTACTAGAACTTTTTGAATCATCATCAAAGCAGGAAACTTTTAAGTCGGAATCAAGTACAACCAAGCCGAGGTATTCTGAATTTGGTGAGCCCGTACCTCCTCCAAAATTTGAAATGGAAGGAGAAGCAAGACCGGTGGTACCAAGACAATCAATGGCGGCCAAGATGAAGGCAACCCGAACCGGACAAGGTAGTGCCATTACTCCGCCCACTGGTGAGGTAAATTTTGAAATAAAAGGACCTATTCTCCAAATGATTAATAACAGGTGTCATTTTAGTGGTGGTCCAAATGAAGATGCAAACGAACATATTCGTCTCTTTCAAGAGATATGTCTTCTTTTCAAACTTAAACCAGACACTGACCAGGCCATATTTTTAAGACTTTTCCCATGGACACTCCACGGGGAAGCACGAAGTTGGTTAGATTTATTGGCCGAGGCTACGATAGAAACTTGGGATGGTATGTTGGAAAAATTTCTTAAGAAATATTTTTCAGCATCTAAGTCCGCGAGACTCCAACACGAAATTACCCAATTCTGTCAAAAGCCGATGGAAACCTTGTACGAAGCATGGAATCGATTTTCCAAAATGCTGAGAGGTTGTCTAAACCATGGTTTAGATACCTTCCAAAAAGTCCAAATATTTTACAAGGGTTGTGATGTTGCAACCCGAATTTCCATTGATCAAGCGTCCGGAGGTTCACTCATGGACAAAACTGAGCAAGAGGCTTATGAGATAATTCAGAAGCTAGCCGATTATTCTCATGAGTGGTATCAAGAACGACCAATTACTCGTAATGCTCAAGTCCAAAGCGCCGGAGCATATGATGACCTTAGTTCCCTAAGTGTGAAAATAGACGGTGTTGCTCGAAACATGGACAAAATCACCAAGGAAATTCATAGCATGAAAGTAGGTTGTGAATACTGTGGTGGTCTCCATTTAGGAAAAGATTGTGATGCCAGTTTAACAATAGCTCAAAAAGAAGAAGTGGCTTTCATAAGCCAAAGAAATAATAATCAATTTCAAGGAAGAGCCCAGTTTAACCGAAACTTCAACAACCCCTACAACCCTCAAGGTCAAAATTCCAATTACCAACAAGGGTCAAGTAGTGGGTACCAACAACAAACTCTGGGTTTTAATCAAAAACCCCAACAGGAAGAAAAAAAGTCAAATTTGGAGAGTATGTTGGAAAAGTTGATTTCATCACAAACCCAGCTTGTTACAAAAATAAATCAAACAAACGAGAAAAATGAACACCAATTTAGAAACCAACAAGCCTCAATTCAGAATCTGGAGAAGCAAATGAGTGGTTTAGCTAGTTTACTTAGTGAGAGAAAATCAGGAAGTTTACCGGGCGATACCAATAAGAACCCCCGAAATGAGCACGCCAATGTTATTACCACACGGAGTGGTTTAGCATACGATGCTCCAAGAATGCTCGAAAATTCTGATTTCAGTATTCTGTTGAACAAAGATGATGAACCGATTAAGGAGCCGGAACAAGTGGTTGAAAAGGAAGAACGGGAGAAACCCGTAGTGAAACCATATCAACCACCGCTCCCATACCCAAGAAAGCAACAACAAGAAAGGCTAGAGGCCGAAAGGTCAAAATTCCTAGATATGTTTAAACAAATTAACATAAATATGCCTTTCATTGATGTAATCTCAGGTATGCCCAAGTATGCTAAGTTCTTAAAAGACTTACTTACTAATCGGAAGAAAATGGAGGAACTTTCATCCATCACCATGAATGCTAATTGTTTCGCAATTTTGATGAACAAAATACCAAAGAAGTTAGCAGATCCTGGAAGTTTTACCATACCATGTCTCCTAGGAGATTTGGAATGCATTAAAGCATTAGCGGATTTAGGGGCTAGCATTAATTTGATGCCTTATTCATTATATGTTAAGCTAGACCCCGAGGTACTAAAACCAACCCGAATGGAAATTCAACTAGCGGACCGCTCTATTAAATTCCCTCGTGGAATTTTTGAGAATATGTTAGTAAAAGTGGGTACCCTAGTATTTCCGGCCGATTTTGTAATTTTGGACATGGAGGAGGACACACGTGTGCCTCTTATATTGGGTCGACCTTTCCTCAATACCGCTAGAGCTATGATAGATGTTCATGGGCAGAAATTAACCCTTAGCATTGAGGATATTAAGGTCACCTTTTCCATTGACCATGCCCTGCAATACCCCGAGTCTACTGATGATCAATGTTATTATTTGCAAACCGTAGACACATATTCAGAGTTGTTGCAGGAATTTCCAGAATTGCAAGGTTTGGGAGAATGTATTTTTGCGGAAGGTAATGAAGAAAACATAGTGGAAGAAGTGGAGATGTTGACCGCTTTGATGGCTAACGGTTATGAGCCAAATGATGAAGAATACAGAAAGTTAGATTTAAAAAATGAGTACCGATGTAAAACATCGATTGAAGAACCTCCCGTTTTAGAACTGAAGCCACTTCCAAGTCATTTGGAATATGCTTACCTTCAAGAGGATTCTACTCTCCCGGTTATCATTTCATCCGAACTCTCTGTAAGTGAGAAGTCTAAACTTGTTTCCATGTTAAAAGCCCATAAAACGGCTCTAGCGTGGAAAATTCATGACATCAAGGGTATAAGTCCCTCTTATTGTAAGCATAAGATTTTAATGGAAGATGAATATAAGCCATGTGTACAAAGACAAAGGCGACTGAACCCTAATATGCAAGAAGTCGTTAAAAAGGAGATTGTCAAACTCCTTGATGCAGGTCTTATTTACCCAATTTCGGATAGTCCTTGGGTGAGTCCGGTCTAATGTGTACCCAAAAAGGGTGGCATGACCGTTATCACCAACGAAAACGATCAATTAATTTCCACTAGGACTGTCACGGGTTGGAGGGTATGTATTGATTACAGAAAATTAAATGATGCTACCCGAAAAGACCATTTTCCCCTTCCTTACATTGATCAAATGTTGGAAAGGTTGGCAGGAAAGAATTTTTATTGTTTTCTTGACGGTTTCTCGGGATATTTCCAAATCCCTATAGCACCCGAGGACCAAGAGAAAACCACCTTTACATGCCCTTATGGTACTTTCTCCTATCGACGTATGCCCTTTGGCTTATGCAATGCTCCTGCCACCTTCCAAAGGTGTATGGTAGCTATTTTTCATGATATGATTGAAGACTTTATGGAAGTATTCATGGATGACTTTTCAGTCTTCGGTGATTCTTTTGACTCATGTCTTCATAATCTTGAGTGTATGTTGATTAGGTGTGAAGAATCTAATCTTGTACTTAACTGGGAAAAATGCCATTTTATGGTAAGAGAGGGCATTGTTTTAGGTCATAAAATTTCCTCTGCGGGACTGGAGGTGGACAGAGCTAAAGTGGAAGTCATAGCTAAATTACCACCACCATCGAACGTGAAAAGGTGTAAGAAGTTTTCTGGGGCACGCCGGTTTCTACCGTCGGTTCATTAAAGATTTTTCTAAAATTGCGACCCCAATGAACAAACTTCTTGAGAAAGACGCTCCATTTGTCTTTACAGATGAGTATCTCAAAGCCTTTAACCTCCTTAAAGCAAAACTCACGCAATCACCCATTCTCATATCGCCGAATTGGTCAATTCCATTCGAACTTATGTGTGATGCTAGTGACTTTGCTATTGGTGCCGTCTTGGGGCAAAGAATTGAAAAACATTTTCAGCCCATTTATTATGCTAGTAAGACATTGCAAGGAGTCCAACTTAATTACACTACCACCGAGAAGGAACTCCTGGCAATTGTCTTTTCATTTGATAAATTTCGATCTTATTTGGTACTAGCAAAGACGGTTTTCTATACAGACCATTCAGCATTAAAGTACTTGCTTGCTAAGCAAGATGCTAAACCCCAGTTAATACGTTGGGTCTTGCTTTTGCAAGAATTCGACATTGATATTAAAGACAAAAAGGGGGCCGGAAACCTAGCTACCGATCACCTTTCTCGACTTGAGAACCCGAATCTTGAGGTTCTCCATGAGACTGTTATTCAAGATAACTTTCCGGACAAAAATCTCATGAAAATTGAGAAAATTGATGATCCCTGGTTTGTTGACATAGCCAACTATCTTGTTGGAGGGTACTTAGAAACCGGTTGGTCACATCAGAAAAGAAAAAAATTCTTTAGTGACCTGAAATACTACTTCTGGGAAGACCCTTATCTTTTTAGGCGTTGTGTAGATGGTATGATTCGGAGGTGCATTTCGGGAAAGGAATGCACTCAAATTCTTCTTGATTGTCACCGTAGTCCAACGGGTGGGCACTTTGGTCCCCAAATTATGGGGAGAAAAGTCTACAAGGCCGGTTTTTATTGGCCCACAATATTCAATGATGCCTACGCCGTTTGTAAGGCTTGTGACGCGTGCCAACGGGCCGGTCAAATCACTAAACGGGATGAAATGCCTTAACAAAGCATCCAAGTATGCGAGGTGTTCGATGTTTGGGGAATTGACTTTATGGGGCCCTTTCCAAAATCTCATTCTTATCTCTACATACTCGTAGCCATTGATTATATTTTCAAATGGGCGGAGGCAAAACCTCTCCCCACAAATGATGGCCGAGTTGTAGTAAATTTTTTGATGAAACTTTTCTCTAGGTTTGGCACACCAAAAGCTCTTATCAGTGACCGGAGCACCCACTTTTGCAACAAGCAATTAGAAAAGGTGTTGAAGAGATATGGAGTAACCCATAAAATTTCAACATCTTATCATCCCCAAACAAGTGGGCAGGTGGAGAATACCAATCGATCTTTAAAACGCATACTTGAAAAGACCGTTGGTGCAAATCCAAAAGAGTGGTCTGTTAAGTTAAACGATGCATTGTGGGCCTTTCGCACAGCTTACAAAACACCCATTGGAACCACTCCTTTCTGAATGGTATACAGAAAAGCATGCCATCTCCCTTTAGAGATTGAACACAAAGCGCATTGGGCGCTAAGGGCATGTAATTTGGATTACCAAGAGGCGGGTCGGTTACGTTTGACCCAGTTAAATGAATTAGACGAGTTGAGGTTTGAAGCCTACGACAACTCTCTAATTTACAAAGAAAAAACCAAACAATGGCACGATAAGAGATTGAAAAATCCAAAGGAATTCATGGAAGGAGATCGTGTCCTTGTTTACAATTCCCGTTTCAAGTTATCACCAGGAAAGCTTAAGTCCCGATGGACGGGACCATTTGTTGTAAGAAAGGTGTACCCTTATGATACAATTGAAATGGTGAACTGGAAGGGTGATACTTTTAAAGTGAATGGCCACCGGGTCAAGCACTATGTTGATGGTCCCCTGTAAAACGAAGATGAGGTTAGCCTCAACTTCGACAACAAAGCATAAATCGATATGGGGATGAGTTGGGTGAACGACTCGTTAAAAAATGGTTCACAAGTGTAAATATTTTGAATTGTGTGTACGATTGTTTTTAGTTTTGTGCAAAATGATATACGTTTGAATTTTAAACTGGCGAGTGTCGAAAATTTTGGTCAGTACTTTTCAGCTCATTTGGACGCCGTCCAAACCTACTGGACGCCGTCCCATCTTTTTATTCTGGACGCCGTCCCAAAATTCTAGACGCCGTCCCGTTTCTTAAACTTGGACGCCGTCCCATGTTCTGGACGCCGTCCAAGATATCTGACTCAGAAAAAAAAATAATAATACGCGTTTTAAACCCTATCCACCCCATTTTTCAACCACAAAACACACTTCTATCAAATTTTCTCTGCCAAACACGAACCCAATCCCAAAAATCCTAATTTCTTACTTCAAATTCGTGATTTATTCTATAAATTCCAAGCTCCAATCATGTTTTCTAGGGTATGGTTACTTCATTTTCACACTTTTCTTTCTCATTTACTTGAATTGTATGTTTATATGTATAAATTGGTGAAAGATAAGTGTGGGGTGTTTGATTTTCAGGATTCATGTTTAGATTAACATACCTTAGTTGTTTAATTACCCATATTGTTTTTATTTTGCAAAAATTACATGTTTTTAGGGGTATGCTCATGATTTTAGGGTTTGTAGTAATTGAATCCGAATTTAGGGTAATTAAGTCAAGATATTGAGTTGTGTATGATGTTTATGAAGCTTGTGAAAGGTTTAATTATTTTTGATGATGAAGATGTTAATTTGGCCGGGTCATAAATTGAATTGTGGTGAATTTCTAGCATGCTTTGAATTGTTATGTTCTTATGAAAGATGTATGCTAGTTTCTCACATGTTTAAGCCTTTTGAAGTGGATTGATGGTATGGAATGCTATAATGTAGTGGCGTTATAATGGTCCTTTTGAGCTAAAATTGTATTATGATTTGTGATGAGTATCATTAGAATGCAAGTTTAAATGTTATGACCTATGAACGCGACATGCCTAAGTCCTAAGTTGATGCTAAATTGTGAATTTGTGATCTTCATTTTTTTTTGAAAGTGTATTAGCAAGTTTATGTTGACTTTCATTTACTTTGGTTAAAAATTTTGAACATACGCTTTTGCTTAAATGAATCATAATGCTTATGAACTATGAATGGAATGATTAAGTGCTCTTGCTATCCGGTTATGTTTTTAGCTAACATTAACACAACGGTTTCTATGTTCTTTTGGTTTGGTGTTATTATGTTTTGCAGGGACAATCTAGCAGAAGAGGACAACCAAAGAGAGGGAGGACCTCAGGTTTAGTTCCACCACCACCACCACCACCGCAACAACATTCATCATCATCTGGCGAAGATGAAGAGGAGGATCTAAATGATCCTTGAGTTTGGTTGACACAGGTTCAAAACGACAACTATTACGCAGAAACATTTGATAGGATAAACAGTAGGCCTATAAATGTAACGTGGTACTTTATTTGGGGCCCATTGGATGAGGCAAATATGCACCAACATGTTTTCCGTTTGCTAGCCATCCCCTACGATAGGATCGTTACCTACGCATGGGAGCACATTTTTAGCATCCGCGAACCAATTTTTCCGGTTTTGTTAAAAGAATTTTACTCAACTGTACGGTTTAATAATGTTCGGGATTATTTATCGAATGATTTTCTTCGGTTTCTGTTAGGGGGCAAAAATAGAGGGATAAGCAGATTTGAGTTGTGCATAGTGTTGGCGATTTTTGATGAACTTACCGACAACCAATTGGGTGATTACTTACGGGGTTCCGATTACGTTGGTCGAGATCCCTTTAATGAGATTGCTTATTGGCGAAGAATTTGTGGGCCAAATGCATCTACACCATTCAAATCGAGCAGACACAGGTATAATGAGATTGCATCCCGGGATGATAGACTTCTTCATCGACTTATCGCATGCACTTTCAATACAAGAGTCGAAGGCAACGAAAAGGTTAAAATGTTGGATCTATGGATAATGGATCAAATAAAACGGGGTTGCTATACTAATATTCCTGGATTGATAGGAAACTATTTTCTGGCCATCGCTACCAAGACACGGAGAGAAAAGTCGCTTCTTGGAGGCCACTATATCACAAGGATTGCTCGTCGCTTCGACATAGATTTCAGCCGATTGATGGAGTGTACTAACGTCATGAAACCATTAAAGAAAATTTCTTATATCAACGCTGAAATTCTTATGAAGGATGGAAATGGGCATTTAGTACCTTTTATGGCAGGTGGCGCGAGTAGTAGTGGAGCGAACGTGCAGCAGGAACAGCAGGTAGAAGAAGAAGCAGAAATGGAAGCCCAGACAAATGTTCAAGGTTAAGGTCCTTGGTATCCGTCTCAATCTGGTTGGGATGATTTGGTCAACAGTATGAACAGTATTAGGTTGGGTCAGCAAGATATGGAGCAACGCCAGATTGCTCAAGTGCATAACCAGGGATGGAACAGTTATGGTATTGACTGGAATAACCATAACACCGAGTTATATTATTCCAACCCCGATCTGTACTATGGCACAACACGTCTGACGCCCCAATACTACACTGATCCGGAAAACCCACCTCCGCCTTACCCAATTTATAATAATAACGATGCGATGCAGGATGCCAGGAGCCGATTTGAGCAGGAATAAACACGAGGACGCCGAAGCAGAGATGGCTCAGAAAACTACTTTTGGCCTTACAACAACTGAAGGCCTGCGAGCCCATGATCATTTTGTTGAAACGTTTTTGAACAATTTATTTGTTATGGTGTGTTTTTAACAAATGTTTGGTTTGTAATATTAACTAATCGTGTGGTTTGATAAACGGTTGTGGTTGTAAAAACACCGTTATTTTTATTATTATTTGTGTAGTTTGTTATTTTGTGCAGCGTGGTTGAACTTCAAAGACTGGCATTAAGTTCATCAACATTTGATATTATGATGTATTTATGTTGATAATCGAGGAATGGACGATGCTCTTATGCGGGCAGTATGTTCAGCGGCATTCGTCTACATGTTCCACGATTTACAGGTCAAAAATTTGAAAATTTCTAAAAACACCCTATCACTTTGCCCTCTAAATTTAATCATTTTTCTGATTTCATGCAATGAGGGCCTTGCATGATCTTAAGTGTGGGGTGGGAGATAGAAATTTATACGGAATTCGTTTTACAAAAATTAAGGCATTTATGATCAAAATTTTAAATTTTTTTTTTCTTCAAGTAGCCTTAGAAACGAAAATTGTCCAAAACCATTTTTACATACATTGTGTTCTAAAACTAGAAAAGAAATGTTGAGTTATGTTTTAAATTATTAATAGTCTTTGAAGTTGTACTATCATTCAATTATTTGAATGAAAATCCTACTAGTTTAGTAAAGCTAACTGGTAGGTCACTTGTACCAAAACGAGTGTAAACTGTGAGAGAGCGGTGATTGTATAGCGTGGTCGGAAACCGGATCTCGCGCCAGATCGAAAACCCTAAGGACGATCCTCATTGTTTCTCCTAACAAGGACAATGTTGCGTCCGACCACTTCTTATGACTAATAGGATGTATCTATTCCATCCGCAAGGAAGTAAAGTCTTCCGAACGACACACTTACTGATTCAATTCAGAAGATGTAGTCCAGACCAGTTGTAGGGTGGCGAAAAATCTTAAAAAGTCATTGCTAAAATCAACTGGAAATCTACCAGGCCTCAACATCAAACAGGGAAACTGGTAGTCAAAGCTTTTCTCAATGAGGGAGAATTGCTGGCCAAATGGGAAGCGCACCATGATACACAAAATGTTAGTGAATTGATCAGATTCCCAGTGGATAACCTCCGGAAAGGTAAGATATCAGCTTTTAAGCCTGATGAACCTCAATCTTTACGGTTGACTTAACAGATTAGATGATTACCTCATGATTATCGATGATATCTGGACATAATGTGTATCCTCCTAAACGCATTATTTTCTTACCAACATCTAATGATGTTAGGTACCATGGGAGGGATTGGCTTGACCAGTAGCGGGAAACCCGCACTCATTTTTCAAAAATTCAGAAAATCCGACAAAATCGAAAAACGTGCCTAGTATTAAAACTAGCATGATATTTTCAAAACCATAAAACGTTTTCATCAAGGTCCTGACTTCCCTAGGATCAAATTTTTCGAATACTTGGCTCTAATCTCCCAAAAATGTGTGTGTGTGTGTGTGTGTGTGTTTTCATTGTGTATATAGCGTGAGTGTGATTACAATAAATATGTGTGTTATACTTAAAGCGTGTGTTTCATATAGCGTGAGTTGCGTTTCAAAAGAACGTGTGTGTTTCGTGTGCTTCGAGTAAATTGTGTAATGTTTGTAATCTATATTATGTAAGTATGTTTGATATTGTTCTACTTTGTAAAGAAAGAATTGCTTGAGGACAAGCAAGGTTTAAGTGTGGGGTGTTTTGATATTGCTCAATAACATTATATATATCTATCGCAATATCGTGTAAAATACTCTCGAATCAAGGATACTGAAAGCATTTCTACAAGTGATAGGCCAAGATATGCAAATTTGTATCGGAGAGTAATTTGTAAAGAGTTTTGATGATTTATGACCGTTATATGAGTTGCAATATTATAATGGTTGATCCCGATGCAAGATAAGGTCAAGCTAGCACTCTAAAATGATAAAACAACGCTTCAGATATGTTGGACTTCGTCCAAAATGATTGGGGCTTCGTCCAAATGAAAGGAGATTACAAAGAAAACAAGACAGTAACCAACAGTACATCTGGACGCCGTCCAATATTGTTGGACGCCGTCCAGCTTTTCACACTTGGACGCCGTCCAAGATTTTAGGACGCCGTCCAAGCCTTAAAGATGGGACGCCGTCCAAAATCTAGGACGCCGTCCAGAAGTAGGTTACAGCCACTTTTGACTTTCTGACCCACTTTCTCCACTTTATAATATCATGATTGAAGACCAGTTTTACCAGATACGAACCAGAGAGTACAGAGAAGAATTTTGGGAGCAATATTGGAGAACTCCAAGCTCTTGGAAGAGGCTCAACATCAAGGCATCAAAGATCAAAACCTTCTTCATCCAAGAACTCATTGTTCTTGTAGGTTATTCCTTGTTCTAAAGCAATGATTTCCATTGATAATCTGATTGTTATGTTGTCTGTTACCATGATTGTTGGCTAGTTTCTATAATGTTTGTCTAGATTAATAACCGAGGTATTGGATGTAATCTTATTGATTGTATGTACTATGTGTGAAAGATTGAAGCTTGAATTAAAGAACCATGCTTATTGATGTTTAATCATTTGTATCTAGTTAATTGATATGTTGTTGATAAAGAGAACTCTTGTTGATGTATCATATTGATTTACAATCAACTTGTCTTAGATTGATTGTTTACTAAACTGGACCAAGGGGTAAATTAGATCAATACGATTAAACAATATAGGAATGAATTGTGTAGAGCGGACGCAAAGACAATTATTATTTAAGTCTTTGATCTTGCTAATCAACTAGTCACAAACGAAAAGGTCTAGGTAATAGGGAACCCTCACTTAGTACTTCTAGTTTGAGTACTCGCTAAAGAGAACTCTTGGCGGGTCGATTTAGGTGATTAGCACATTTCATAGTTATTTGATTACAAACACGAGAACTATAGAGAAAAGGGAACTCTTGATCTTGTAATTGTGTTTGCGTGTCTATTTAAGAGAACTCTTAGTGAACCTATTAGATAACTTACACACATAATCATTCAATCAGGACTTAATAGCAAAACTTACATCCAATACCGAGGGTAAAATATCTAGATGAACATTTCATCTCTTTGATCTAAATCAAACTATCTTAATTGCTTTCTTTGCACTTATTTTCATTATATAAACTTAAAAGACCAAAAATATTGTTTTTACTTTTAACCTTCTCTGATTTGGCTAAATCGTTAAAAAGCCACAAAAACATAATATCTTGTACCTTTAAGTTTCATTTACTTAGTTAATCATAATATAGTTTCTAATTCTAGTTTGACTAATACAAATGTCCTTAGAACGATACACGGAACTAAACCATTATTTATACTACTACACGATCGGGTACACTGCCCGTTAGTGTGTAACAGTCTTTTTAACCGGTATTTTTCCATACAATAATTTATATACCTGATTTCGCACATAAGGCACCTAAACATAAATTAATAAAATAAGAAAAAGTAGTCTTAAATCTTGACACTAGTACACGGGTAAACAGAAAAATATAGCAAACTGATTGTCATTTCAACTAATATGGTACGATTGATTTTGATAGATAGCAAATTAAGAGACACAAACAAAATCCTAAACAGTTTGATTGTTATGTTAAACTGATCCACTTATCTACCTGATATTATAATCGTTATAATTAAATAGTTAAATAGATTTATAATAATAATATTAATAAAAATATTAATAAAAATTCAGATTTTATAAATAATAATAATAATAATAATAATTAATAATAACATTAACTACTATGATAATAATAAACAATTTTAAGAAATGATATTAGTAACAATAAAATGATGAATTGTATTATTTATATGATAATATTAAAAATTAATAATGACTTTAATAATAATGCAATTATATGTTAAAATTTCATTTTATCATATATATCTACATTCATATATATATATATATATATATATATATATATATATATATATATATATATATATATATATATATATATATATATATATATATATATATATATATATATATATATATATATATATATATATATATATATATATATATTCTTACATCAATCGTTCGTGAATCGTCGGGATTAGCCAAAGGTTATCTGGATACATGTAAACAGTTCAAAAATATTGAGACTTGATTTAATAGACTTTGTTTATCGTGTTGTGATCATATAAAGATTAAGTTTAAATTTGAGCGAAAATTTCTGGGTCGTCACAAAGATCACCCTAAAACGGCCGAACGAGCAAGACACTCTAAATGTTCTTGCCATTTGAGGTCATCTAGATTCCGAAATAGATATCTTTCCTCGTAAATTAGCACCACGCACCAAACACCACCGACGGTTCGTGGTGCTTTTTGTTTTGTGTCTTTGGTCAAAATGTTAGATCTATAGTATCTTTTGACTCGTAGCTCCGATTTAGTCACCGTTTTTTTAAAATTGTCTATTTTTTCGGGATCTATGCGTTGGCAAACTGCCATAGGCGGTTTGTCACAAACATTTTTCAAAAAGAGACCTCGAAAGCCTTCAATTTTGCCTTTTTTTGATTTTGACCGGTTTGAATTTCTTTTATATTAATCCTTTTGTGTATGCATGACTTAGCATGGTACGTATTGTTTTAAGGCCTATTATTTCACTTATAACGTAAGTATGTATACCACATATAATTTTGAATCTAATATCACGTCATTAAACACGCTTTTTAAATCACAAATATGCACCGAAAAATGGAGTAACATTTGGCGGATTTCAGATTGTGCTGAAATTCTCGAGATCACCCTAAAATGACCCTAACATCAAGACTCCTGGATAGTCCCTTGACATTCGAGGTAGTAAGGATGCAAAAAAAAAAAACATATTTTACTCATTTTTAATGTTCTCTTTGAACGTTTTCAATTTATATCGTATTATTAATTTTATGTATGCATGACTTAGCATAGTATATATAGTTTTAAGGCCTATTATTTCACTCACAATGTAATTATGTATAAAGCATATAATGTTGAATCTAATGTCACTTCATTAAACACGCTTTTTTAAATCATTAATATGCGCCGCTAGATGGAGTACCATTTGGCGGCGCATAACCTTCAGTTTCAGATTGTGTGGAAATTCTCAAGATCATCCTAAAACGGCCGAACGAGCAAGACTCTCTGAACGTTCTTGTCATTCGAGGTCGTCTAGATTCTGAAAACGACATCTTTCCTCACAAATTCGCACCACACACGAAACACCACCGACGATTCGTGGTGCTTGTTGTTTTGTGTCTTTGGCCAAAATATTAGATCTATCGTATCTTTTGACTCGTAGCTCTGATTTAGTCACCGTTTTTTTGAATCGTGTATTTTTTCGGGATCTATGCGTTGGCAAAGTGCCGTCGACGATTTGTGAAATGTCCCGTTCTTATTGATTAAAAACGTTCCATATTAATTGATTTCGTTGCGAGGTTTTGACCTCTATATGAGACGTTTTTCAAAGACTGCATTCATTTTAAAACAAACCATAACCTTTATTTCATCAATAAAGGTTTAAAAAGCTTTACGTAGATTATCAAATAATGATAATCTAAAATATCCTGTTTACACACGACCATTACATAATGGTTTACAATACAAATATGTTACAACAAAATAAGTTTCTTGAATGCAGTTTTTACACAATATCATACAAGCATGGACTCCAAATCTCGTCCTTATTTAAGTATGCAACAGCGGAAGCTCTTAATAATCACCTGAGAATAAACATGCTTAAAACGTCAACAAAAATGTTGGTGAGTTATAGGTTTAACCTATATATATCAAATCATAATAATAGACCACAAGATTTTATATTTCAATACACATCCCATACATAGAGATAAAAATCATTCATATGGTGAACACCTGGTAACCGACATTAACAAGATGCATATATAAGAATATCCCCATCATTCCGGGACACCCTTCGGATATGATATAAATTTCGAAGTACTAAAGCATCCGGTACTTTGGATGGGGTTTGTTAGGCCCAATAGATCTATCTTTAGGATTCGCGTCAATTAGGGTGTCTGTTCCCTAATTCTTAGATTACCAGACTTAATAAAGAGGGGCATATTCGATTTTGATAATTCAACCATAGAATGTAGTTTCACGTACTTGTGTCTATTTTGTAAATCATTTATAAAACCTGCATGTATTCTCATCCCAAAAATATTAGATTTTAAAAGTGGGACTATAACTCACTTTCACAGATTTTTACTTCGTCGGGAAGTAAGACTTGGCCACTGGTTGATTCACGAACCTATAACAATATATACATATATATCAAAGTATGTTCAAAATATATTTACAACACTTTTAATATATTTTGATGTTTTAAGTTTATTAAGTCAGCTGTCCTCGTTAGTAACCTACAACTAGTTGTCCACAGTTAGATGTACAGAAATAAATCGATAAATATTATCTTGAATCAATCCACGACCCAGTGTATACGTATCTCAGTATTGATCACAACTCAAACTATATATATTTTGGAATCAACCTCAACCCTGTATAGCTAACTCCAACATTCACATATAGAGTGTCTATGGTTGTTCCGAAATATATATAGATGTGTCGACATGATAGGTCGAAACATTTTATACGTGTCTATGGTATCTCAAGATTACATAATATATAATACAAGTTGATTAAGTTATGGTTGGAATAGATTTGTTACCAATTTTCACGTAGCTAAAATGAGAAAAATTATCCAATCTTGTTTTACCCATAACTTCTTCATTTTAAATCCGTTTTGAGTGAATCAAATTGCTATGGTTTCATATTGAACTCTATTTTATGAATATAAACAAAAAAAGTATAGGTTTCTAGTTGGAAAAATAAGTTACAAGTCGTTTTTGTAAAGGTAGTCATTTCAGTCGAAAGAACGACGTCTAGATGACCATTTTAGAAAACATACTTCCACTTTGAGTTTAACCATAATTTTTGGATATAGTTTCATGTTCATAATAAAAATCATTTTCTCAGAATAACAACTTTTAAGTCAAAGTTTATCATAGTTTTTAATTAACTAACCCAAAACAGCCCGCGGTGTTACTACGACGGCGTAAATCCGGTTTTACGGTGTTTTTCGTGTTTCCAGGTTTTAAATCATTAAGTTAGCATATCATATAGATATAGAACATGTGTTTAGTTGATTTTAAAAGTCAAGTTAGAAGGATTAACTTTTGTTTGCGAACAAGTTTAGAATTAACTAAACTATGTTCTAGTGATTACAAGTTTAAACCTTCGAAAAAGATAGCTTTATATGTATGAATCGAATGATGTTATGAACATCATTACTACCTTAAGTTCCTTGGATGAACCTACTGGAAAAGAGAAAAATGGATCTAGCTTCAATGGATCCTTGGATGGCTCAAAGTTCTTGAAGCAAAATCATGACACGAAAACAAGTTCAAGTAAGATCATCACTTGAAATAAGATTGTTATAGTTATAGAAATTGAACCAAAGTTTGAATATGATTATTACCTTGTATTAGAATGATAACCTACTGTAAGAAACAAAGATTTCTTGAGGTTGGATGATCACCTTACAAGATTGGAAGTGAGCTAGCAAACTTGAAAGTATTCTTGATTTTATGAAACTAGAACTTTTGGAATTTATGAAGAACACTTAGAACTTGAAGATAGAACTTGAGAGAGTTCAATTAGATGAATAAAATTGAAGAATGAAAGTGTTTGTAGGTGTTTTTGGTCGTTGGTGTATGGATTAGATATAAAGGATATGTAATTTTGTTTTCATGTAAATAAGTCATGAATGATTACTCATATTTTTGTAATCTTATGAGATATTTCATGCTAGTTGCCAAATGATGGTTCCCACATGTGTTAGGTGACTCACATGGGCTGCTAAGAGCTGATCATTGGAGTGTATATACCAATAGTACATACATCTAAAAGCTGTGTATTGTACGAGTACGAATACGGGTGCATACGAGTAGAATTGTTGATGAAACTGAACGAGAATGTAATTGTAAGCATTTTTGTTAAGTAGAAGTATTTTGATAAGTGTATTGAAGTCTTTCAAAAGTGTATAAATACATATTAAAACACTACATGTATATACATTTTAACTGAGTCGTTAAGTCATCGTTAGTCGTTACATGTAAGTGTTGTTTTGAAACCTTTAGGTTAACGATCTTGTTAAATGTTGTTAACCCAATGTTTATAATATCAAAAGAGATTTTAAATTATTATATTATCATGATATTATGATGTACGAATATCTCTTAATATGATATATATACATTAAATGTCGTTACAACGATAAACGTTACATATATGTCTCGTTTCAAAATCATTAAGTTAGTAGTCTTGTTTTTACATATGTAGTTCATTGTTAATATAATTAATGATATGTTTACTTATCATAATATCATGTTAACTATATATATAACCATATATATGTCATCATATAGTTTTTTTACAAGTTTTAACGTTCGTGAATCACCGGTCAACTTGGGTGGTCAATTGTCTATATGAAACCTATTTCAATTAATCAAGTCTTAACAAGTTTGATTGCTTAACATGTTGGAAACATTTAATCATGTAAACATCAATCTCAATTAATATATATAAACATGGAAAAGTTCGGGTCACTACAGTACCTACCCGTTAAATAAATTTCGTCCCGAAATTTTAAGCTGTTGAAGGTGTTGACGAATCTTCTGGAAATAGATGCGGGTATTTCTTCTTCATCTGATCTTCACGCTCCCAGGTGAACTCGGGTCCTCTACGAGCATTCCATCGAACCTTAACAATTGGTATCTTGTTTTGCTTAAGTCTTTTAACCTCACGATCCATTATTTCGACGGGTTCTTCGATGAATTGAAGTTTTTCGTTGATTTGGATTTCATCTAACGGAATAGTGAGATCTTCTTTAGCAAAACATTTCTTTAAATTCGAGACGTGGAAAGTGTTATGTACAGCCGCGAGTTGTTGAGGTAACTCTAGTCGGTAAGCTACTGGTCCGATACGATCAATAATCTTGAATGGTCCAATATACCTTGGATTTAATTTCCCTCGTTTACCAAATCGAACAACGCCTTTCCAAGGTGCAACTTTAAGCATGACCATCTCTCCAATTTCAAATTCTATATCTTTTCTTTTAATGTCAGCGTAGCTCTTTTGTCGACTTTGGGCGGTTTTCAACCGTTGTTGAATTTGGATGATCTTCTCGGTAGTTTCTTGTATAATCTCCGGACCCGTAATCTGTCTATCCCCCACTTCACTCCAACAAATCGGAGACCTGCACTTTCTACCATAAAGTGCTTCAAACGGCGCCATCTCAATGCTTGAATGGTAGCTGTTGTTGTAGGAAAATTCTGCTAACGGTAGATGTCGATCCCAACTGTTTCCGAAATCAATAACACATGCTCGTAGCATGTCTTCAAGCGTTTGTATCGTCCTTTCGCTCTGCCCATCAGTTTGTGGATGATAGGCAGTACTCAGGTCTAGACAAGTTCCTAATGCTTGCTGTAATGTCTGCCAGAATCTTGAAATAAATCTGCCATCCCTATCAGAGATAATAGAGATTGGTATTCCATGTCTGGAGACGATTTCCTTCAAATACAGTCGTGCTAACTTCTCCATCTTGTCATCTTCTCTTATTGGTATAAAGTGTGCTGATTTGGTGAGACGATCAACTATTACCCAAATAGTATCAAAACCACTTGCAGTCCTTGGCAATTTAGTGATGAAATCCATGGTAATGTTTTCCCATTTCCATTCCGGGATTTCGGGTTGTTGAAGTAGACCTGATGGTTTCTGATGCTCAGCTTTGACCTTAGAACACGTCAAACATTCTCCTACGTATTTAGCAACATCGGCTTTCATACCCGGCCACCAAAAATGTTTCTTGAGATCCTTGTACATCTTCCCCGTTCCAGGATGTATTGAGTATCTGGTTTTATGAGCTTCTCTAAGTACCATTTCTCTCATATCTCCAAATTTTGGTACCCAAATCCTTTCAGCCCTATACCGGGTTCCGTCTTCCCGAATATTAAGATGCTTCTCCGATCCTCTGGGTATTTCATCCTTTAAATTTCCCTCTTTTAAAACTCCTTGTTGCGCCTCCTTTATTTGAGTAGTAATGTTATTATGAATCATTATATTCATAGATTTTACTCGAATGGGTTCTCTATCCTTCCTGCTCAAGGCATCGGCTACCACATTTGCCTTCCCCGGGTGGTAACGAATCTCAAAATCGTAATCATTCAATAATTCAATCCACCTACGCTGCCTCATATTCAGTTGTTTCTGATTAAATATGTGTTGAAGACTTTTGTGGTCGGTATATATAATACTTTTGACCCCATATAAGTAGTGCCTCCAAGTCTTTAATGCAAAAACAACCGCGCCTAATTCCAAATCATGCGTCGTATAATTTTGTTCGTGAATCTTCAATTGTCTAGACGCATAAGCAATCACCTTAGTTCGTTGCATTAATACACAACCGAGACCTTGCTTTGATGCGTCACAATAAATCACAAAATCATCATTCCCTTCAGGCAATGACAATATAGGTGCCGTAGTTAGCTTTTTCTTCAATAACTGAAATGCTTTCTCTTGTTCATCATTCCATTCAAATTTCTTCCCTTTATGCGTTAATGCAGTCAAGGGTTTTGCTATTCTGGAAAAGTCTTGGATGAACCTTCTGTAGTAACCAGCTAGTCCTAAAAACTGGCGTATGTGTTTCGGAGTTTTCGGGGTTTCCCACTTTTCAACAGTTTCTATCTTTGCCGGATCCACCTTAATACCTTCTTTGTTCACTATGTGACCGAGGAATTGAACTTCTTCCAACCAAAATGCACACTTTGAAAACTTAGCGTACAATTCTTCCTTCCTCAATACTTCTAACACCTTTCTCAAATGTTCACCGTGTTCTTGGTCATTCTTTGAGTAAATAAGTATGTCATCAATGAAAACAATGACAAACTTGTCAAGGTATGGTCCACACACTCGGTTCATAAGGTCCATGAACACAGCTGGTGCATTAGTTAAACCAAACGGCATGACCATAAACTCGTAATGACCGTAACGTGTTCTGAAAGCAGTCTTTGGAATATCATCTTCTTTCACCCGCATTTGATGATACCCGGAACGTAAGTCAATCTTTGAATAAATAGACGAGCCTTGTAGTTGATCAAATAAGTCGTCGATTCTCGGTAGTGGGTAGCGGTTCTTGATGGTAAGTTTGTTCAACTCTCGGTAGTCGATACACAACCTGAATGTACCATCTTTCTTCTTGACAAACAAAACAGGAGCTCCCCACGGTGATGTGCTTGGTCGAATGAAACCACGCTCTAAAAGTTCTTGTAATTGGCTTTGCAGTTCTTTCATCTCGCTGGGTGCGAGTCTGTAAGGAGCACGAGCTATTGGTGCAGCTCCTGGTACAAGATCTATTTGAAATTCAACGGATCGATGTGGGGGTAATCCCGGTAATTCTTTTGGAAATACATCGGGAAATTCTTTTGCAATGGGAACATCATTGATGCTCTTTTCTTCAGTTTGTACTTTCTCGACGTGTGCTAGAACAGCATAGCAACCTTTTCTTATTAGTTTTTGTGCCTTCAAATTACTAATAAGATGTAGCTTCGTGTTGCCCTTTTCTCCGTACACCATTAAGGGTTTTCCTTTTTCTCGTATAATGCGAATTGCATTTTTGTAACAAACGATCTCCGCTTTCACTTCTTTCAACCAGTCCATACCGATTATCACATCAAAACTCCCTAACTCTACTGGTATCAAATCAATCTTAAATGTTTCGCTAACCAGTTTAATTTCTCGATTCCGACATATATTATCTGCTGAAATTAATTTACCATTTGCTAATTCGAGTAAAAATTTACTATCCAAAGGCGTCAATGGACAACTTAATTTAGCACAAAAATCTCTACTCATATAGCTTCTATCCGCACCCGAATCAAATAAAACGTAAGCAGATTTATTGTCAATAAGAAACGTACCCGTAACAAGCTCCGGGTCTTCCTGTGCCTCTACCGCATTAATATTGAAAACTCTTCCACGGCCTTGTCCATTCGTGTTCTCCTGGTTCGGGCAATTTCTAATAATGTGGCCTGGTTTTCCACATTTATAACAAACTACATTGGCATAACTTGCTCCGACACTACTTGCTCCGCCATTACTCGTTCCGACACCATTTGTTCCTTTCGTTCTATTAACCCCTGGTCCGTAGACCTCACACTTCGCCGCGCTATGACCATTTCTTTTACACTTGTTGCAAAATTTGGTGCAGAACCCCGGGTGATTCTTTTCACACCTTTGGCATAGTTGCTTCTGATTGTTGTTGTTGTTGCGGTTATTATTGTTGTTGGGATGATTGTTGTAGTTGCTGTTGTTGTTGTTGTTGTTGTTGTTGGGCCGTTTGTTGTAGTTGCGATTGATGTTGCGATTGTTGGGATAATTGTTGCGATTATTGTTGTAATTGCTGTTGTTGTTGTATTGGTGATTCTTATCACCGTTTTCCTCCCACTTTCTTTTGACTTGCTTCACATTGGCCTCTTCAGCAGTCTGTTCTTTAATTCTTTCTTCAATCTGGTTCACTAGTTTGTGAGCCATTCTACATGCCTGTTGTATGGAGGCGGGCTCGTGTGAACTTATATCTTCTTGGATTCTTTCCGGTAATCCTTTCACAAACGCGTCGATCTTCTCTTCCTCATCTTCGAATGCTCCCGGACACAATAGGCACAATTCTGTGAATCGTCTTTCGTACGTGGTAATATCAAATCCTTGGGTTCGTAACCCTCTAAGTTCTGTCTTGAGCTTATTGACCTCGGTTCTGGGACGGTACTTCTCGTTCATCAAGTGCTTGAATGCTGACCACGGTAGTGCGTACGCATCATCTTGTCCCACTTGCTCTAGATAGGTATTCCACCATGTTAACGCAGAACCTGTGAAGGTATGCGTAGCGTACTTCACTTTGTCCTCTTCAGTACACTTACTTATGGCAAACACCGATTCAACCTTCTCGGTCCACCGTTTCAATCCGATCGGTCCTTCGGTTCCATCAAATTCCAAAGGTTTGCAGGCAGTGAATTCTTTGTAGGTGCATCCTACACGATTTCCTGTACTGCTAGATCCAAGGTTATTGTTGGTATGTAGCGCAGCCTGTACTGCGGCTATGTTTGAAGCTAGAAAAGTACGGAATTCCTCTTCATTCATATTCACGGTGTGTCGAGTAGTCGGTGCCATTTCCTTCAAAATAGTTAAATGGAACAAGTTAATCATACAGAATATTAAGAGTAGTTAATAGTATTTCGTAGCATAATATGAACTCATTTATAAAAGCTTTTTCTTCATATTAGCGTTTTATAAGTTTAAATTCGGGTAGTACCTACCCGTTAAGTTCATACTTAGTAGCTAATATACAATTCAACTACTACAATTCTATATGAAAAACTGATTATAATAATATTTCGCGTTCAAACTTTTATACAATATTTTACAAACTTACAATACCGCTTATTTTACATAAAGCATGAAATATAGCACACAATAACTTTGATACAAGATAGTTGTGAAGACAATTCTAGCTAGTACACAAGTCGTTCAGCAAAGGCAATAAATACACGTAATTCATACGTCCAGAAACAAGTCATGCATTCTGGTTTTACTAGGACTACTTCCCATCCTTGGTCTTGTGCAACATAACCGTTATGGCCGTTGATAAGACAGCGTGTTGTAACGTCATCAAAGGGACGAGGGTTACGTAATGTCCAACAGTCCCGTAATAATCTAAAAACCTCATTTCTTACCCCAATTACCGACTCCGTCACTTGTGGAAATGTTTTGTTTAATAGTTGTAGCCCGATGTTCTTGTTCTCACTTTGGTGAGAAGCGAACATTACTAATCCGTAAGCGTAACATGCTTCTTTATGTTGCATGTTAGCCGCTTTTTCTAAATCACGAAGTCCAATATTCGGATATATTGAGTCAAAATAATTTCTTAACCCGTTGCGTAAAATAGCATTTGGGTTCCCCGCAATATATGCGTCAAAGTAAACACATCGTAACTTATGGGTTTCCCAATGTGATATCCCCCATCTTTCAAACGAAAGTCTCTTATAAACCAAGACATTCTTGGAACGTTCTTCGAATGTCTTACAAACTGATCTCGCCTTAAATAGTTGTGCTGAGGAATCCTGGCCGACTCTAGACAAGATTTCATCAATCATGTCTCCGGGTAGGTCTCTTAAAATATTGGGTTGTCTATCCATTTTGTGTTTTTAAACTGTAAAATAGACAAGAGTTAGATTCATAAAAAAATACTTATTAATACAAGCAATTTTTACATATATCATAAAGCATACGAACACTATATTACATATATTACACCACACGAATACAACTATCTTATTCCGACTCGCTCGTTTCTTCTTCTTCGGTTTTGGTTCGTTTTGCCAAGTTTCTAGGGATATATGATGTTCCCCTAATACGAGCCGTCGTGATCCACATTGGTTTAGAAAAACCTGGTGGTTTAGAGGTTCCCGGGTCATTGTTACAACTTAAGGACTTCGGGGGTTGACGATACATATAAAGTTCATCGGGGTTGGAATTAGATTTCTCTATTTTTATGCCCTTTCCCTTATTATTTTCTTTTGCCTTTTTAAATTCAGTTGGGGTAATTTCTATAACATCATCGGAATTCTCGTCGGAATCCGATTCGTCGGAGAATTGGTAATCCTCCCAATATTTTGCTTCCTTGGCGGAAACACCATTGACCATAATTAACTTTGGTCGGTTGGTTGAGGATTTTCTTTTACTTAACCGTTTTATTATTTCCCCCACCGGTTCTATTTCTTCATCCGGTTCCGATTCTTCTTCCGGTTCCGATTCTTCTTCCGGTTCCGACTCTTCTTCCGGTTCCTCTTCGGGAACTTGTGAATCAGTCCACAAATTATTCCAATTTACATTTGACTCTTCATTATTATTAGGTGAGTCAATGGGACTTGTTCTAGAGGTAGACATCTATCACATAATATCAAACACGTTAAGAGATTAATATATCACATAATATTCACATGTTAAAAATATATAGTTTCCAACAAAATTTGTTAAGCAATCATTTTTCAAGTAAACACGGTCGAAGTCCAGACTCACTAATGCATCCTAACAAACTCGATAAGACACACTAATGCAAAATTCTAGTTCTCTAAGACCAACGCTCGGATACCAACTGAAATGTCCCGTTCTTATTGATTAAAAACGTTCCATATTAATTGATTTCGTTGCGAGGTTTTGACCTCTATATGAGACGTTTTTCAAAGACTGCATTCATTTTAAAACAAACCATAACCTTTATTTCATCAATAAAGGTTTAAAAAGCTTTACGTAGATTATCAAATAATGATAATCTAAAATATCCTGTTTACACACGACCATTACATAATGGTTTACAATACAAATATGTTACAACAAAATAAGTTTCTTGAATGCAGTTTTTACACAATATCATACAAGCATGGACTCCAAATCTCGTCCTTATTTAAGTATGCAACAGCGGAAGCTCTTAATAATCACCTGAGAATAAACATGTTTAAAACGTCAACAAAAATGTTGGTGAGTTATAGGTTTAACCTATATATATCAAATCATAATAATAGACCACAAGATTTTATATTTCAATACACATCCCATACATAGAGATAAAAATCATTCATATGGTGAACACCTGGTAACCGACATTAACAAGATGCATATATAAGAATATCCCAATCATTCCGGGACACCCTTCGGATATGATATAAATTTCGAAGTACTAAAGCATCCGGTACTTTGGATGGGGTTTGTTAGGCCCAATAGATCTATCTTTAGGATTCGCGTCAATTAGGGTGTCTGTTCCCTAATTCTTAGATTACCAGACTTAATAAAGAGGGGCATATTCGATTTTGATAATTCAACCATAGAATGTAGTTTCACGTACTTGTGTCTATTTTGTAAATCATTTATAAAACCTGCATGTATTCTCATCCCAAAAATATTAGATTTTAAAAGTGGGACTATAACTCACTTTCACAGATTTTTACTTCGTCGGGAAGTAAGACTTGGCCACTGGTTGATTCACGAACCTATAACAATATATACATATATATCAAAGTATGTTCAAAATATATTTACAACACTTTTAATATATTTTGATGTTTTAAGTTTATTAAGTCAGCTGTCCTCGTTAGTAACCTACAACTAGTTGTCCACAGTTAGATGTACAGAAATAAATCGATAAATATTATCTTGAATCAATCCACGACCCAGTGTATACGTATCTCAGTATTGATCACAACTCAAACTATATATATTTTGGAATCAACCTCAACCCTGTATAGCTAACTCCAACATTCACATATAGAGTGTCTATGGTTGTTCCGAAATATATATAGATGTGTCGACATGATAGGTCGAAACATTGTATACGTGTCTATGGTATCTCAAGATTACATAATATATAATACAAGTTGATTAAGTTATGGTTGGAATAGATTTGTTACCAATTTTCACGTAGCTAAAATGAGAAAAATTATCCAATCTTGTTTTACCCATAACTTCTTCATTTTAAATCCGTTTTGAGTGAATCAAATTGCTATGGTTTCATATTGAACTCTATTTTATGAATATAAACAAAAAAATTATAGGTTTCTAGTCGGAAAAATAAGTTACAAGTCGTTTTTGTAAAGGTAGTCATTTCAGTCGAAAGAACGACGTCTAGATGACCATTTTAGAAAACATACTTCCACTTTGAGTTTAACCATAATTTTTGGATATAGTTTCATGTTCATAATAAAAATAATTTTCTCAGAATAACAACTTTTAAGTCAAAGTTTATCATAGTTTTTAATTAACTAACCCAAAACAGCCCGCGGTGTTACTACGACGGCGTAAATCCGGTTTTACGGTGTTTTTCGTGTTTCCAGGTTTTAAATCATTAAGTTAGCATATCATATAGATATAGAACATGTGTTTAGTTGATTTTAAAAGTCAAGTTATAAGGATTAACTTTTGTTTGCGAACAAGTTTAGAATTAACTAAACTATGTTCTAGTGATTACAAGTTTAAACCTTCGAAAAAGATAGCTTTATATGTATGAATCGAATGATGTTATGAACATCATTACTACCTTAAGTTCCTTGGATGAACCTACTGGAAAAGAGAAAAATGGATCTAGCTTCAATGGATCCTTGGATGGCTCAAAGTTCTTGAAGCAAAATCATGACACGAAAACAAGTTCAAGTAAGATCATCACTTGAAATAAGATTGTTATAGTTATAGAAATTGAACCAAAGTTTGAATATGATTATTACCTTGTATTAGAATGATAACCTACTGTAAGAAACAAAGATTTCTTGAGGTTGGATGATCACCTTACAAGATTGGAAGTGAGCTAGCAAACTTGAAAGTATTCTTGATTTTATGAAACTAGAACTTTTGGAATTTATGAAGAACACTTAGAACTTGAAGATAGAACTTGAGAGAGTTCAATTAGATGAATAAAATTGAAGAATGAAAGTGTTTGTAGGTGTTTTTGGTCGTTGGTGTATGGATTAGATATAAAGGATATGTAATTTTGTTTTCATGTAAATAAGTCATGAATGATTACTCATATTTTTGTAATCTTATGAGATATTTCATGCTAGTTGCCAAATGATGGTTCCCACATGTGTTAGGTGACTCACATGGGCTGCTAAGAGCTGATCATTGGAGTGTATATACCAATAGTACATACATCTAAAAGCTGTGTATTGTACGAGTACGAATACGGGTGCATACGAGTAGAATTGTTGATGAAACTGAACGAGAATGTAATTGTAAGCATTTTTGTTAAGTAGAAGTATTTTGATAAGTGTATTGAAGTCTTTCAAAAGTGTATAAATACATATTAAAACACTACATGTATATACATTTTAACTGAGTCGTTAAGTCATCGTTAGTCGTTACATGTAAGTGTTGTTTTGAAACCTTTAGGTTAACGATCTTGTTAAATGTTGTTAACCCAATGTTTATAATATCAAAAGAGATTTTAAATTATTATATTATCATGATATTATGATGTACGAATATCTCTTAATATGATATATATACATTAAATGTCGTTACAACGATAAACGTTACATATATGTCTCGTTTCAAAATCATTAAGTTAGTAGTCTTGTTTTTACATATGTAGTTCATTGTTAATATAATTAATGATATGTTTACTTATCATAATATCATGTTAACTATATATATAACCATATATATGTCATCATATAGTTTTTTTACAAGTTTTAACGTTCGTGAATCACCGGTCAACTTGGGTGGTCAATTGTCTATATGAAACCTATTTCAATTAATCAAGTCTTAACAAGTTTGATTGCTTAACATGTTGGAAACATTTAATCATGTAAACATCAATCTCAATTAATATATATAAACATGGAAAAGTTCGGGTCACTACAATTTGTCCCAAATATTTTTTGAAACGAGACCTCAAAAGCCTTCAATTTTGCCTTTTTTCGATTTTGACTGGTTTGAATTTCTTTTATATTAATCCTTTTGTGTATGCATGACTTAGCATGGTACATATTGTTTTAAGGCATGTTATTTCACTTACAATATAATTATGTATACCACATTTAATTTTGAATCTAATATCACTTCATTAAACACGCTTTATAAATCACAAATATGCCCTCCAAATGGAGTAATATTTTGCGGCGCATAACCTTTGGTTTCAGATTGTGCTGAAATTCTCGAGATCACCCTAAAAGAACCCTAACATCAAGACTCCTGGATAGTGTCTTGACATTCGAGGTCGTCAGGATGCCGAAAAAAGACATTTTACTCATTTTTATTGTTCTCTTTAAAGTTTTCAATATATATCGTATAATTAGTTTAATGTATGCATGACTTAGCATGGTATATATAGTTTTAAGGCCTATTAATTCACTCGCAATGTAATTATGTATAACGCATATAATTTTGAATCTAATGTCACTTCACTATAACGCTTTTTTAAATCATTAATATGTGCCGCCTGATGGAGTACCATTTGGCGGCGCATAACCTTCAGTTTCAGATTGTGCTAAAATTCTCAAGATCACCCTAAAACGCCCGAAACAAGCAACACTTTCTTAACGTTCTTGCCATTCGAGGTCGTCTAGATTCTGAAAAATACATCTTTTCTCGAAAATTCGCACCACGCACCAAACACCACCGACGGTTCGTGGTGCTTGTTGTTTTGTGTCTTTGGTCAAAATGTTAGATCTATCGTATCTTTTGACTCGTAGCACCTATTTAGTCACCGTTTTTTATTAAATCGTGTATTTTTTCGGGATCTATGCGTTGGCAAACTGCCGTAGTCGGTTTGTCCCAAATATTTTTCAAAATGAGACCTCGGATTTGCCTTTTTTAATTTTTGACCAGTTTGAATTTCTTTTATACTAATCCTTTTGTGTGTGCATGACTTAGCATGGTACATATTGTTTTAAGGCCTATTATTTCACTTATAATGTAATTATGTATACCACATATAATTTTGAATCTAATGTCATTTCATTAAACACGCTTTTTAAATCACAAATATGCGCCGCCAAATGGAGTAACATTTGGCGGCGCATAACCTTTGGTTTCAGATTGGGCTGAAATTCTTGAGATCACCCTAAAACGACATTAACATCAAGAATCCTGGATAGTTTCTTGACATTCGAGGTCGTCAGGATGCCGAAAAAGACATTTTACTCATTTTTAATGTTCTCTTTGAACGTTTTGAATTTATATCGTATTATTAATTTTATGTATGCATGACTTAGCATAGTATATAGTTTTAAGGCCTATTATTTCACTCGCAATATAATTATGTATAACGCATATAATTTTGAATCTAATAACACTTCATTAAACACGCTATTTCAAATCATTAATATGCGCCGCCAGATGGAGTACCATTCGGCGGCGCATAACCTTCAGTTTCAGATTGTGCTAAAATTCTCAAGATCACCCTAAAATGGCCGAACGAGCAAGAATCTCTGAACGTTCTTGCCATTCGAGGTCATCTAGGTTCCGAAAAACACATCATTCCTTGCAAATTCGCACCGCGCACCAAACACCACCGACGGTTCGTGGTGCTTGTTGTTTTGTGTCTTTGGCCAATATGTTAGATTTATCGTATCTTTTGACTCGTAGCTCCGAATTAGTCATTGTTTTTTTCAAATCGTGTATTTTTTTTAGGATCTATGCGTTGGCAAACTGCCGAAGGCGGTTTGTCCTAAATATTTATCGAAATGAGACCTCGAAAGCCTTCAATTTTGCCTTTTTTTGATTTTGACCAGTTTGAATTTCTTTTATATTAATCCTTTTGTGTATGCATCACTAAGCATGGTACATATTGTTTTAAGGCCTATTATTTCACTTATAACGTAATTATGTATACCACATATAATTTTGAATCTAATGTCACTTCATTACATACGCTTTTTAAATCACAAATATGCGCCGCCAAATGGAGTAACATTCGGCGGCGCATAACCTTTGATTTCAGATTGTGCTGAAATTCTCGAGATCACCCTAAAACGACCTTAATATCAAGACTCTTGGATAGTCCCTTGACATTCGAGGTCGTAAGTATGCCAAAAAAAGACATTTTACTCATCTTTAATGTTCTCTTTGAACGTTTTCAATTTATATCGTATTATTAATTTTATGTATGCATGACTTAGCATAATATATATAGTTTTAAGGCCTATTATTTCACTTGCAATGTAATTATGTATAAATCATATAATTTTGAATCTAATGTCACTTCATTAAACACGCTTTTTTAAATCATTAATATGCGCCGCTAGATGGAGTACCATTTGGTGGCACATAACCTTCAGTTTCAGATTGTGTTGAAATTCTCAAGATCACCCTAAAACTGCCGAACGAGCAAGACTCTCTGAACGTTCTTGCCATTCGAGGTCGTCTAGATTCTGAAAAAGACATCTCTCCTCGCAAATTCGCACCACACACCAATCACCGCCTACGATTCGTGGTGCTTGTTGTTTTGTGTCATTGGCCAAAATGTTAGATCTATCGTATCTTTTGACTCGTAGCTCCGATTTAGTCACCGTTTTTTAAATCGTGTATTTTTCGGGATCTATGCGTTGGCAAACTGCCGTCGGCGGTTTGTCTCAAATATTTTTCGAAACGAGACCTCGAAAGCCTTCAATTTTGCCTTTTTTCGATTTTGACTGGTTTGAATTTATTTTATATTATCCTTTTGTGTATGCATGACTTAGAATGGTACATATTGTTTCAAGGCCTGTTATTTCACTTACAATGTAATTATGTATACCACATTTAATTTTGAATCTAATGTCATTTCATTAAACACGCTTTATAAATCACAAATACGCCCACCAAATGGAGTAACATTTGGCGGCGTGGTTTCAGATTGTGCTGAAATTCTTGAGATCACCCTAAAACGACCCTAACATCAAGACTCCTGGATAGTGTTTTGACATTCGAGGTCGTCAGGATGCCGAAAAAGACATTTTACTCATATTTAATGTTCTCTTTGAACGTTTTCAATTTAAATCGTATTATTAGTTTTATGTATGCATGACTTAGCATAGTATATATAGTTTTAAGGCCTATTATTTCACTCGCAATGTAATTATGTATAACGCATATAATTTTGAATCTAATGTCACTTCATTATAATGCTTTTTTAAATCGTTAATATGCGACGCTATATGGAGTACCATTTGGCGGCACATAACCTTCAGTTTCATATTATGCTAAAATTCTCAAGATCACCCAAAAACGGCCGAACGAGCAACACTTTCTGAACGTTCTTGCCATTATAGGTTGTCTAGATTCTGAAAAATACATCTTTTCTCGGAAATTCGCACCACGCACCAAACACCACCGACGGTTCGTGGTGCTTGTTGTTTGGTGTCTTTGGCCAAAATGTTAGATCTATCGTATCTTTTGACTCGTAGCTCCGATTTAGTCACCGTTTTTTTAAATCGTGTATTTTTTCGGTTGTCCCAAATATTTTTCAAAACGAGACCTCGAATTTGCCTTTTTCGATTTTGACCAATTTGAATTTATTTTATATTAATCCTTTTGTATGTGCATTACTTAGCATGGTACATATTGTTTTAAGGCCTATTATTTCACTTTTAATGTAATTATGTATATCACATATAATTTTGAATCTAATGTCATTTCATTAAACACGCTTTTTATATCACAAATATGCGCAGCCAAATGGAGTAACATTTGGCAGCGCATAACCTTTGGTTTAGGATTGGGCTGAAATTTTCGAGATTACCCTAAAACGACCCTAACATCAAAACTCCTGGATAGTGTCTTGACATTCGAGGTCGTCAGGATGCCGAAAAAGACATTCTACTCATTATTAATGTTCTCTTTGAACGTTTTTAATTTATATCGTATTATTAATTTAATGTATGCATGACTTAGCATAGTAATTAGTTTAAAGCCCTAGTATTTCACTCGCAATGTAATTATGTATAACGCATATAATTTTGAATCTAATATCAGTTCATTAAACACGATTTTTCAAATCATTAATATGCGCCGCCAGATGGAGTACCATTAGGCGGCGCATAACCTTCAGTTTCAGATTGTGCTAAAATTCTCAAGATCACCCTAAAACGGCCGAACGAGGAAGACTATCTGAACGTTCTTTCCATTCGAGATCGTCTAGATTCCAAAAAAGACATCTTTCCTCGCAAATTCGCACCACGCACCAAACACCACCGACGGTTCGTGGTGCTTTTTGTTTTGTATCTTTGGCCAATATGTTAGATCTATCGTATCTTTTGACTCGTAGCTCCGAATTAGTCACTGTTTTTTAAATCGTGTATTTTTTCGGGATCTATGCGTTGGCAAACTGCCAAAGGCGGTTTGTCCCAAATATTTATCGAAACGAGACCTCGAAAGCCTTCAATTTTGCCTTTTTTGATTTTGACCGGTTTGAATTTCTTTTATATTAATCATTTTCTATATGTATGACTTAGCATGGTACATATTGTTTTAAGGCCTATTATTTCGCATATAACGTAATTATGTATACCACGTGTAATTTTGAATCTAATGTCACTTCATTAAACACGCTTTTTAAATCCAAATATGCGCCGCCAAATGGAGTAACATTTTGCTGCGCATAATCTTTGGTTTCAGATTGTGCTAAAATTCTCGAGATCACCCTAAAACGACCCTAACATCAAGACTCCTGGATATTCCCTTGACATTCGAGGTCGTAAGGATGCCGAAAAAAAGATATTTTACTCAATTTTAATGGTCACTTTGAACGTTTTCAATTTATATCGTATTATTAGTTTTATATATGCATGACTTAGCATAGTATATATAGTTTTAAGGCCTATTATTTCATTCGAAATGTAATTATGTATAACGCATATAATTTTGAATCTAATATCACTTCATTAAACATGCTTTTTTAAATCATTAATATGCGCCGCCAGATGGAGTACCATATGGCGGCGCATAACCTTCAGTTTCAGATTGTGCTGAAATTCTGAAGATCACCCTAAAACGGCCGAACGAGCAAGATTCTCTGAATGTTCTTGCCATTTGAGGTCGTCTAGATTCCAAAAAAGACATTTTTCCTCGTAAATTCGCACCACGCACCAAACACCACCGACGGTTCTTGGTGCTTGTTGTTTTGTGTCTTTGGCCAAAATGTTAGATCTATCGTATCTTTTGACTCGTAACTCTAATTTAGTCACCGTTTTTTTAAATCGTGTATTTATTTGGGATCTATGTGTTGGCAAACTGTCGTAGACGATTTGTCCCAAATATTTTTTGAAACGAGACCTCGAAAGCCTTCAATTTTGTCTTTTTTAGATTTTGACCGTTTTGGATTTCTTTTATATTAATCCTTTTGTTTATGCATGACTTAGCATGGTACATATTGTTTTAAGGCATATTATTTCACTTATAATGTAAATATGTATACCACATATAATTTTGAATCTAATGTAACTTCATTAAACACGCTTTTAAATCACAAATATGCGCTGCCAAATGGAGTGACATTTGGTGGCGCATAACCTTTGGTTTAAGATTGTGTTGAAATTCTCGAGATCACCCTAAAACGACCCTAACATCAAGACTCCTGAATAGTCTCTTGACATTCGAGGTCGTCAGGATGCCGAAAAAGACATTTTACTCATTTTTAATGTTCTCTTTGAACGTTTTCAATTTATATCGTATTATTAGTTTTATGTATGCATGACTTAGCATAGTATATATAGTTTTATGGCCTATTATTTCACTCGCAATGTAATTATGTATAACACATATAATTTTAAATCTAATGTCACTTCATTAAACACGCTTTTTAACTCATTAATATGCGCCTCTAGATGGAGTACCATTTGGCGGTGCATAACCTTCAGTTTCAGATTGTGCTGAAATTCTCAAGATCACCCTAAAGTGGCCGAACAAGCAAGACTCTCTGAACGTTCTTGCCATTCGAGGTCACCTAGATTCTGAAAAAGACATCTTTCCTCCACCAAACACCACCGACGGTTCGTGGTACTTGTTGTTTTGTGTCTTTGGCCAAAATGTTAGATATATCGTATCTTTTGATTCGTAGCTCCGATTTAGTCACCTTTTTTTTTAAATCGTGTATTTTTTTGGGATCTATGCATTGCCAAACTGCCGTAGGTGATTTATCCCAAATATTTTTCAGAACGAGACCTTGAAAGCCTTCAATTTTTCCTTTTTTCGATTTTGACCGCTTTGAATTTCTTTTATATTAATCCTTTTGTGTATGCATGACTTAGCATTGTACATATTATTTTAAGGCCTATTATTTCACTTATAATGTAATTATGTATACCACATATAATTTTGAATCTAATGTTATTTCATTAAACATGCTTTTTAAATCACAAATATGCGGCGCCAAATGGAGTAACATTTGGCGGCGCATAACCTTTGGTTTCAGATTGTGCTGAAATTCTCGAGATCACCCTAAAACGACCCTAACATCAAAACTCCTAGATAGTGTCTTGACATTCGATTTCGTCAGGATGCCGAAAAAAGACATTTTACTCATTTTTAATGTTCTCTTTGAACGTTTTCAATTTATATCGTATTATTAGTTTTATGTATGCATGACTAAGCATAGTATATATAGTTTTAAGGCATTTTATTTCACTCGCAATGTAATTATGTATAACGCATATAATTTTGAATCTAATGTCACTTAATTAAACACGCTTTTTTAAATTATTAATATGCGCCGCCAGATGGAGTACAATTTGGCGGCGCATAACCTTCAGTTTCATATTGTGCTGAAATTCTCAAGATCACCCTAAAACGGCCGAACGAGCAAGACTCTCTGAACGTTCTTGCAATTCGAGGTCGTCTAGATTCCGAAAAAGATTTCTTTCCTCGCAAATTTGCACCACACACCAAACACCACTAACGATTCGTGGTGCTTGTTGTTTTGTGTCTTTGGCTAAAATGTTAGATCTATCGTATCTTTTGACTCGTAGCTCCGATTTAGTCACTGTTTTTTTTAAATCGTGTATTTTTTCGGGATCTATCCGTTGACAAATTTCCATAGGCGATTTGTCCCAAATATTATTCGAAACGAGACCTAGTAAGCCTTCAATTTTGCCTTTTTCGATTTTGACCGTTTTGAATTTATTTCATATTAATCCTTTTGTGTACGCATGACTTAGCATGATACATATTGTTTTAAGGCCTATTATTTAACTTATCATGTAATTATGTATACCACATATAATTTTGAATCTAATGTCACTTTATTAAACACGCTCTTTAAATCACAAATATGCGCCGCCAGATGGAGTAACATTTGGCGGTGCATAACCTTTGGTTTCAGATTGTGCTGAAATTCTCGAGATCATCCTAAAACGACCCTAACATCAAGACTCCTAGATAGTGTCTTGACATTCGAGGTCGTCAAGATGTCGAAAAAAGACATTACTCAATATTAATGTTCTCTTTGAACGTTTTCAATTTATATCGTATTATTAATTTTATGTATGCATAACTTAGCATAGTATATATAGCTTTAAAGCCTATTATTTCACTCGCAATGTAATTTGGTATGACGCATATATTTTGAATCTAATATAACTTCATTAAACACACTTTTTTAAATCATTAATATGCGCCGCTATATGGAGTACCATTTGGCGGCGCATAACCTTTAGTTTCAGATTGTGCTAAAATTCTCTTGATCACCCTAAAACGGCCGAACGAGCAAGACTCTCTGAACGTTCTTTCCATTCGAGGTCATCTAGATTCCGCAAAAGACATCTTTCCTCGCAAATTCGTAACACGCACCAAACACCACTAACGGTTCGTGGTGCTTGTTGTTTTGTGTGTTTGGCTAAAATGTTAGATCAATCGTATCTTTTGACTCGTTGCTCCAATTTAGTCACCGTTTTTTATAAATAATGTTTTTTTCGGGATCTATGCGTTAACAAACTACCGTAGGTGGCTTGCCCCAAATATTTTTCGAAACGTGACCTCGAAAGCCTTCAATTTTGCCTTTTTTCGATTTTAACCGTTTTGAATTTCTTTTATATTAATCTTTTTGTGTATGCATGACTTAGCATGGTACATATTTTTTTAAGACCTATTATTTCACTTATAATGTAATTATGTATACCACATATAATTTTGAATCTAATATCACTTCATTAAACACGCTTTTTGAATCACAAATATGCGGCGCCAAATGGAGTAACATTTGACGGCGCATAATCTTTGGTTTCAGATTGTGCTGAAATTCTCGAGATCACCCTAAAACGACCCTAACATCAAGACTCCTGGATTATGTCTTGACATTTTCAATTTATATCGTATTATTAGTTTTATGTATGCATGACTTAGCATAGTATATACAGTTTTAAGTCCTTTTATTTCACTCGTAATGTAATTATGGATAACGCATATATTTATGAATCTAATGTCACTTAATTAAACACGCTTTTTTAAATCATTAATATGCGCCGCCAGATGGAGTACCATTTGGCGGCGCATAACCTTCAGATTCAGATTGTGCTGAAATTCTCAAGATCACCCTAAAACGGCCGAACGAGTAAGACACTCTGAACATTCTTGCCATTCGAGGTCGTCTTGATTCCGAAAAAGTTATCTTTCCTCGCAAATTCGCACCATACACCAAACATCACTAACGGTTCGTGGTGCTTGTTGTTTTGTGTCTTTGGCTAAAATGTTAGATCTATCGTATCTTTTGACTCGTAGCTCCGATTTATTCACCGTTTTTTTTTAAATCGTGTATTTTTTTTGGGATCTATCCGTTGGTAAACTGCCATAGGTGGTTTGTCCCAGATATTATTCGAAACGAGACCTCGAAAGTCTTCAATTTTGCTTTTTTTCGATTTTGACAGTTTTGAATTTCTTTCATATTAATCCTTTTGTGTACGCATTAATTAGCATGGTACATATTGTTTTAAGGCCTATTATTTCACTTATAATGTAATTATGTATACCACATATAATTTTGAATCTAATGTCACTTCATTAAACACGCTTTTTAAATCATAAATATGCGCCGCCAAATGGAGTAACATTTGGCGGCGCATAACCTTTGGTTTCAGATTGTGCTGAAATTCTCGAGATCACCCTAAAACGACCCTAACATCAAGACTCCTGGATTGTGTCTTGACATTGGAGGTCGTCAGGATTCAGAAAAAAGACATTTTACTCATTTTTAATGTTCTCTTTGAACGTTTACAATTTATATCGTATTATTAGTTTTATTTATGCATGACTTAGCACGGTATATATAGTTCTAAGGCCTATTATTTCTCTCGCAATGTAATTATGTATATCCAATATAATTTTGAATCTAATGTCACTTCATTAACCACGCTTTTTTAAATCATTAATATGCACCGCCAGATGGAGTTCCATTTGGCGACACATAACTTTCAGTTTCAGATTGTGCTGAAATTCTCAAGATCACCCTAAAATGGCCGAACGAGCAAGACTCTTTGAATGTGATTGCCATTCGAGGTCGTCTAGATTTCGAAAAATACATCTTTACTCGCAAATTCTCACCACCCACCAAACACCACCGCCGGTTCGTGGTGCTTGTTGTTTTGTATCTTTGGTCAAAATGTTAGATATATCGTATCTTTTGACTCGTAGCTCCGATTTAGTCACCCTTTTTTTTAAATCGTGTATTTTTAGGGATTTATCCGTTGGCAAACTGCCGTAGGCTGTTTGTTCCAAATATTTTTCGAAACGAGACCTCAAAAGCCTTCAATTTTGCCTTTTTTGATTTTGACCGTTTTGAATTTGTTTCATATTAATCCTTTTGTGTATTCATGACTTAGCATGGTACATATTGTTTTAAGACCTATTATTTCACTTATAATGTAGTTATGTATACCACATATAATTTTGAATCTAATGTCACTTCATTAAACACGCTTTTTAAATCACAAATATGCGCTGCCAAATGGAGTAACATTTGGCGGCGCATAACCTTTGGTTTCAGATTGTGGTGTAATTCTCGAGATCACCCTAAAATGACCTAACATCAAGACTCCTAGATAGTTTCTTGACATTCGAGGTCGTCAGGATGCCGAAAAAACACAATTTACTCATTTTTAATGTTCTTTTTGAACGTTTTCAATTTATATCGTATTATTAGTTTTATGTATGCATGACTTAGCATGGTATATAGTTTTAAGTCCTATTATTTCACTCGCAATGTAATTATGTTTAACGCATATAGTTTTGAATCTAATTTCACTTCACTAAAGACGCTTTTTTAAATCATTAATATGCGCTGCCAGATGGAGTACCATTTGGCGGCGCATAACCTTCAGTTTCAGATTGTGCTGAAATTCTCAAGATCACCCTAAAACGGCCGAACGAGCAAGACTCTCTGAACGTTCTTGCCATTCGAGGTCGTCTATATTCCAAAAAAGATATCTTTCCTCGCAAATTCGCACCACACACCAAACACCACTAACAGTTCATGGTGCTTGTTGTTTTGTGTCTTTGGCTAAAATGTTAGATCTATCGTATCTTTTGACTCGTAGTTCCGATTTAGTCACCATTTTTTTTAAATCGTGTATTTTTTCGGGATCTATTTTTGGCAAACTACCATAGGTAGTTTGTCCCAAATATTATTCGAAACGAGAGCTCGAAAGCATTTAATTTTGCTTTTTTCGATTTTAACTGTTTTGAATTTCTTTCATATTAATCCTTTTGTGTACGCATGATTTAGCATGGTACATATTGTTTTAAGGCCTATTATTTCACTTATAATGTAATTATGTATACCACATATAATTTTGAATCTAATGTCACTTCATTTAACACGCTTTTTAAATCACAAATATGCGCCGCCAAATGGAGTAACATTTGGCGGCGCATAACCTTTGGTTTCAGATTGTGATGAAATTATCGAGATCACCCTAAAACGACCCTAACATCAAGACTCCTGGATAGTGTCTTGACATTCGAGGTCGTCAGGATTCCGAAAAAAGATATTTTACTCATTTTTAATGTTCTCTTTGAACGTTTACAATTTATATCGTATATAGTTTTATTCATGCATGACTTAGCATGGTATATATAGTTTTAAGGCCTATTATTTCTCTCGCAATGTAATTATGTATATCTAATATAATTTTGAATCTATTGTCACTTCATTAACCACGCTTTTTTAAATCATTAATATGCACCGCCAGATAGAGTACCATTTGGCGGCGCATAACCTTCAGTTTCAGATTGTGCTGAAATTCTCAAAATCAACCTAAAACGGCCAAACAAGCAAGACTCTCTGAATGTGCTTTCCATTTGAGGTCGTCTAGATTCCGAAAAACACATCTTTCCTTGCAAATTCGCACCACGCACCAAACACCACCGACGGTTCGTGGTGCTTGTTGTTTTGTGTCCTTTGCAAAATGTTAGATCTATCGTATCTTTTGACTCTTAGCTCCGATTTAGTCACCGTTTTTTTAAATTGTATATTTTTTCGGGATCTATGCGTTGGAAAACTCCCGTAGGCAGTTTGTCCCAAAGATTTTTCGAAACGAGACCTCGAAAGCTATCAGTTTTGCCTTTTATCAATTTTGACCGTTTTGAATTTGCTTCATATTAATCCTTTTGTGTATGCATGACTTAGCATGGTACATATTGTTTTAAGGCCTATTATTTCACTTACAATGTAATTATGTATAACACACATAATTTTGAATCAAATGTCACTTCATTAAATGCGCTTTTAAATCACTAATATGCACCGCCAAATGGATTAACATTTGGCGATGCATAACCTTTGGTTTCAGATTGTGCTGAAATTTTCGAGATCACCCTAAAACGACCCTATCATCACGACTACTGGATAGTGTCTTGACATTCAAGGTCATCAGGATGCCGAAAAAAGACATTTTACTCATTTTTATTGTTCTCATTGAACGTTTTCAATTTATATCGTATTATTAGTTTTGTGTATGCATGACTTAGCATAGTATATATAGTTTTAAGGCCTATTATTTCACTCGTAATGTAATTATGTATAATGCATATAATTTTGAATCTAATGTCACTTCATCAAACACGCTTTTTTAAATCTATAATATGCGCTGCCAGATGGTGTACCATTTGGCGGCGCCTAACCTTCAGTTTCAGATTATGCTGAAATTCTCAAGATCACCCTAAAACGGTCGAACGAGCAAGACTCTCTGAACATGCTTGTCATTCGAGTTTGTCAAGATTCTGAAAAAGTCATCTTTCCTCGCAAATTCGCACCACGCACCAAACACCACCGACGGTTCGTGGTGCTTATTGTTTTGTGTCTTTGGCCAAAATGTTAGATGTATCGTATCTTTTAACTAGTAAATCCGATTTAGTCACCGTGTTTTTTTTAAATCGTGTATTTTTTCTGGATCTATGTGTTGGCAAACTGCCGTAGAAGGTTTTTCCCTAATATTATTCGAAACAAGACCTCGAAAGCATTCAATTTTGCCTTTTGTCGATTTTGACCGTTTTGAATTTCTTTCATATTAATCCTTTTGTGTATGCATGACTTAGCATGGTACATATTGTTTTAAGGCCTATTATTTCACTTACAATGTAATTATGTATAAAACATATAGGTTTGAATCTAATGTCATTCATTAAACACGCTTTTTAAATCACTAATATGCTCCGCCAAATAGAGTAACATTTGGCGGCGCATAACCATTGTTTTCAGATTGTGCTAAAATTCTCGAGATCACCCTAAAATGACCCTAACATCAAGACTCCTGGATAGTGTATTGACATTCGAGGTCGTCCGGATTCCGAAAAAAGACATTTTACTCATTTTTAATGTTCTCTTTGAACATTTTCAATTTATATCGTATTATTAGTTATATTTATGCATGACTTAGCATGGTATATATAGTTCTAAGGTCTAATATTTCTCTCGCAATGTAATTATGTATAACGCATATAATTTTGAATCTAATGTCACTTCATTAACCACGCTTTTTAAATCATTAATATGCACCGTCAGATGGAGTACCATTTAGCGGCGCATAACCTTCGGTTTTAGATTGTGCTGAAATTCTCAAGATCACCCTAAAATGGCCAAATGAGCAAGACTCTCTGAATGTGCTTGCCATTCGAGATTGTTTAGATTCCGAAAAAGACATCTTTACTCGCAAATACCCACCACCCACCAAACACCACCGACGATTCGTGGTGCTTGGTGTTTTGTGTCTTTGGTCAAAATGTTAAATATATCGTATCTTTTGAATCGTAACTCCGATTTCGTCACCGTTTATTTTTTAAATCGTGTATTTATTTGGGATCTATCCGTTGGCAAACTGTAGTAGGCGGTTTGTCCCAAATATTTTTTGAAACGAGACCTCTAAAGCATTCAATTTTGCCTTTTTCAATTTTGACCGTTTTGAATTTCTTTCATATTAATCCTTTTGTGTATGCATGATTTAGCATTGTACATATTGTTTTAAGGCCTATTATTTCACTTATAATGTAATTATGTATACCACATATAATTTTGAATCTAACGTCACTTCATTAAACACGCTTTTTAAAATGGAGTAACATTTGGTGGTGCATAACCTTTGGTTTCAGATTATGCTGAAATTCTCGAGATCACCCTAAAACAACCCTAACATCAAGACTCATGGATAGTGTCTTGACATTCGAGGTCGTCAGGATTCCGAAAAAAGACATTTTAGTTATTTTTAATGTTCACTTTGAACGTTTTCAATTTATATCGTATTATTAGTTTTATTTATGCATGACTTAGCATGGTATATATCGTTCTAAGGCCTATTATTTCTCTTGCAATGTCATTATGTATAACGCATATAATTTTGTAATGTCACTTCATTAAACACGCTTTTTTAAATCATTAATATGCGCCGTCAGATGGAGTACCATTTGGCGGCGCATAACCTTCAGTTTCAGATTGTGCTGAAATTCTCAAGATCACCCTAAAATGTCCGAACGAGCAAAACACTCTGAACATGATTGCCATTTGAGGTCGTCTAGATTCCGAAAAAGATATCTTTACTCGCAAATTCGCACCACCGACCAAGCACCACCGACGGTTCGTGGTGCTTGGTGTTTTGTGTCTTTGGTTAAAATGTTAGATCTATCGTATCTTTTGACTCGTAGCTCCGATTTAGTCACCGTTTTTTTAAATGGTGTATTTTTTCAGGATCTATCCATTGGCAAACCTCCGTAGGTGGTTTGTCCAAAATATTTTTCGAAACGAGAGCTCGAAAGCCTTCAATTTTGACTTTTTTCGATTTTGACAGTTTTGAATTTCTTTCATATTAATCCTTTTGTGTATGCATGACTTAGCATGGTACATATTGTTTTAAGGCCTATTATTTCACTTATAATGTAATCATGTATACCACGTATAATTTTGAATCTAATGTTACTTCATTAAACACGCTTTTAAATCACAAATATGCGTCGCCAAATGGAGTAACATATGGCGGCGCATAACCTTTGGTTTCAGATTATGCTGAAATTCTTGAGATCACCGTAAAACGAGCCTAACATCAAGACTCCTAGATTGTGTCTTGACATTCAAGGTCGTCAGGATGCAAAAAAAAGACATTATATTCATTTTTAATGTTCTCTTTGAACGTTTTCAATTTATATCGTATTATTAGTTTTATGTATACATGACTTAGTATGGTATATATAGTTTTAAATCCTATTATTTCACTCTCAATGTAATTATGTATAACGCATATAATTTTGAATTTAATGTCACTTCATTAAACACGCTTTTTTACATCATTAATATGCGCCGCCAGATAGAGTATCATTTGGCGGCGCATAACCTTCAGTTTCAGATTGTGCTGAAATTCTCAAGATCACCCTAAACGGCCGAACGAGCAAGACTCTCTGAACGTACTTGCCATTCGAGGTCGTCAAGATTCCAAAAAGGACATCTTTACTCGCAAATTCGCACCACGCACCGAACACCACCAACGGTTCGTGGTGCTTGTTGTTTTGTATCTTTGGCCAAAATATTAGATCTATCGTATCTTTTGACTCGTAGCTTTAATTTTGCCTTTTTTCGATTTTGACCTTTTTTGAATTTCTTTCATATTCATCCTTTTGTGTATGCATGACTTAGCATGGTACATATTGTTTTAAGGCCTATTATTTCACATATAATGTAATTATGTGTAACACACATAATTTTGAATCTAATGTCACTTCATTAAATACGCTTTTTAAATCACTAATATGCGCCGCCAAATGGAGTAACATTTGACGGCACATAACCTTTGGTTTCAGATTGTTCTGAAATTCTCTAGATCACCCTAAAACTACCCTAACATCAAGACTCCTGTATAGTGTCCTGACATTCGAGGTCGTCAGTGAAAGGACCCATCCTAATCCATCTGGACCAAGTCCATATCGATTATAAACGATTCACAACGGTTGATTACATCGCGAGGTATTTGACCTCTATATGATACATTTTACAAACATTGCATTCGTTTTTGAAAAGACAATCTTTCATTACATCGAAAGTTGACAGGCATGCATACCATTTCATAATATATCCAACTATAATTGACTTAATTATAATCTTGATGAACTCGACGACTTGAATGCAACGTCTTTTGAAATATGCCATGAATGACTCCAGATAATATCTATAAAATGATCAAATGCACAGCGGAAGATTTCTTTCGTACCTGAGAATAAACATGCTTTAAAATGTCAACCAAAAGGTTGGTGAGTTCATTAGTTTATCATAAATAATCATTTCATAACTTTAATAGACCACAAGATTTCCTTTTTCCATCTCTCATAAACATACGTCCCATGCATAGAGACAAAAATATCATTCATATTCGATTTCGATAATTCAACCATAGAATGTAGTTTCACATACTTGTGTCTATTTCGTAAAACATTTATAAAAGCATTTCATGTATTCGCAGTTCAAAATGTATATCAAAAGCATTTAATAAAGCAGTTGTAAAAGTAGCGCATGTATTCTCAGTCCCAAAAATGTAAAGAGTAAAAGGGAATCAAATGAAACTCACGCATATAAATATTGTAAAACAGTTAATAAAGCATTTGCATGTATTCTCAGCCCAAAAATGTAATGAGTAAAGAGGGATCAAATGAAACTCACGCATATAAATATTGTAAAACAGTTAATAAAGCATTTGCATGTATTCTCAGCCCAAAAATGTAATGAGTAAAGTGGGATCAAATGAAACTCACCATAATGTATTTTGTAGTAAAAATACATATAACATCATTGAACAAGTGTAAGGTTAGCCTCGGATTCATGAACCTATATCATTTATGTATATATTAACACATATAATTGAAGTCAAATAAATTTATGTATTATTATTAATATAAGTGTTATTTTTGGTAATTCATGTGTTTCGTTATTAACTTAAATATATTTACTTTATATACTTTAAATAAATAATTTATAAAATATAGTCTTATTATATATATATATATATATATATATATATATATATATATATATATATATATATATATATATATATATATATATATATATATATATATATATTATTTTTAACTAACTTTGATTGTATTGTAATAATAATAATATTAGTAGTAATATTGATAATAATAATATTACAATAATTCTAATAATAATAATGGTAAAAGTAATGATAATAAATAATATTAAAAATAATAAAAATTTTAATAATAATGTTAATATTAATATTAATATTAATAATAATAATGATAAAAATAATAATAATGATAATAAAAATATTAATGATATTAAATAATAAAAAGTTGTATTATTTTTTACAATAAAAATTATAATTTTGATCTTAAATCTTAATACTAATAATAAATACTAATAATACTTGATAGTAATTTATGTTAATAATAATAATAATAATAATAATAATAATAATAATAATAATAATAATAATAATAATAATAATAATAATAATAATAATAATAATAATAATAATAATAGCAATAATAATAATAATAGTAATAATAATATGTAACTACCTCAATAGAGTAACTCTTAAAAAAAATGCCCAAATCCGAGTTTGAACCCGCGACGTCCCGCTAAACTGATAATATCCATAACCATTACTCCGCCTTGCAATTTAATTAACTCTTAAATTCTTTTAACCCATCATACGCGTTCATCATCATCATCCTTTCATAACTTTATCACCATCCATAATCAATATCACAACACCAGCATTTTATTTTCATTTTATGATTAACTAGTCATGCTCACCATTATTATCATTTCATCTTGTCCACGTACATCATCAAATCTATTACTTATCATACACTACATCATAACCATCTTTCTTGAATCATCCTCCTTATTTCATTACTACCATCATCATAATACTTATTACTCTAATTATAACCTAATTATCATTATTATCTTAACATCATAATTCTCGTTTTACTATTATCATCATGTCCTCCCATCACCTCTTAACATCACGATTATCATCATTATCATCTTTAACCGTAACCCTCTCATCATCTAGCATATCATCTTAATCATCACTCTCGTTCATAACGTTCATCACCATATCAACTTCAATATAACGTTAGTTGTAACACCCTAGGCAAATCCCACATCGCCCACGAACATGAGTGATCATGAGATTATAAGGTAATACTCACGCTTAAATGACACAACGCGTTTTGGGATCACAGGCTGAGTAGAAGTGCGAGTACGTTGTGGTTAAGCGTGCTCGGGTGAGAGCACTACCAGGATGGGTGACCTCCTGGGAAAGTGCTTCTCGTGTGTGGTCACCAAGAAAAAGCCGTGCGCCTGCGGGCAAAGCGGACAATATTGTGGTCATGTTAAGCTGGGGTGTTACAGAATGGTATCAGAGCCACTCATGTGTCGTTGGGGGTGGTGGGGCAAACCTCATCGAGGACGATGAGTCCCTAAGGGGGGGTGAATGTAACACCCTAGGCAAATCCCACATCGCCCACGGACATGAGTGATCATGGGATTATAAGGTAATACTCACGCTTAAATGACACAACGCGTTTTGGGATCACAGGCTGAGTAGAAGTGCGAGTACGTTGTGGTTAAGCATGCTCGGGTGAGAGCACTACCAGGATGGGTGACCTCCTGGGAAAGTGCTTCTCGTGTGTGGTCACCAAGAAAAAGCCGTGCGCCTGCGGGCAAAGCGGACAATATTGTGGTCATGTTAAGCTGGGGTGTTACAGAATGGTATCAGAGCCACTCATGTGATGTTGGGGGTGATGGGGCAAACCTCATCGAGGACGATGAGTCCCTGAGGGGGGTGAATGTAACACCCTAGGCAAATCCCACATCGCCCACGGACATGAGTGATCATGGGATTATAAGGTAATACTCACGCTTAAATGACACAACGCGTTTTGGGATCACATGCAGAGCAGATGTGCGAGTACGCTGCAGTTAAGCGTGCTCGGGCGAGAGCACTACCAGAATGGGTGACCTCCTGGGAAAGTGCTTCTCGTGTGTGGTCGCCAAGACAAAGCCGTGCGCCTGCGGGCAAAGCGGACAATATTGTAGTCATGTTAAGCTGGGGTGTTACATTAGTTGTAAACCACCATCATCATGGTTACTTTCATAAATCATCATGGTTTGTTGGGTTACAAAAAGGAACAACAGCAGCAGGTAGTAACGGCCCAATCCAGCATAAAGTAAATTGGCCCAACAACAATAAAAGAAAAAGAAGCCTATTCGATGGGTGTTGTTGATCAGTTTAAAATAGAAAGGGAATTAGCGACTGCAGCAAGCATACCATGGTTACAAGATGGTTTGCGAAAAGTAATAGCAACAGCACATATGGTGGTTGTTTGGTTCGAGCTGTAAAACAGGAAGCATAATGGTTTTGATGGTGACTTAAGTGGTGATCGATTAGAGTTGATACAGATTACAATCTTTTCTGTCTTCATCGAATATCATACGAGGTGTTACTGGATCAAACTTAGAAGAAGCCCAACTAAATTGTGGGTTTTTATGAATTCGATTTAGTGGCCCAACAGCAGTTTTATTTGGATTCAAAGTCCACGACCCAACATATGGCCCAACAACAAAATTAGTCACAGCCCAAAGATATGGTGGTTTAAGGTAGACAGAAGAGAAAAAAAAATCAAGATAGGAAACGCTAATGGAGTAAGTAGGGTCTCGGTTTATTATATCTCATCCTAATCATAATTATCTCTTTGTCATTCTGTATATTGTCATTTTATGTAACAACATTATTATCATATCTCTTTATAAACCGACCCTAGTATCCAATCATGGCTTATTCTTACTTTATGCATAATTCTATTATTTTCCACAATCACTTTACATTCCACTACTTTTAATCCCTTTTAATACTATTCGATCATATCAACTTTAAATGGTTAGAAGTTCACGATCTTGTAACTCTAGGTAGCAGTGGTATATTGATGATGGTGGGTGTTGTAGTTGTTGGGTGAGACAGAAACACACGCTGCAGCAGTACAGCATGATATTCAAAGGTGTTGCATACGGAACAGAATCATGTAGCAGCAGACTAGTGAGGTTGTTTGGGTTTTAGAGTGATTCTAGGGTGGTGGTGATCATGGGTTTCATTGCTTGGATGTTCACAATTAACTGCCATAGCATAAATCCATATTAGAAGTTGTTCGGTCATTGAATCATAGAAATAGAATTGGTTCATGATGAGGGTGATCATGGTGGTGTTGGTGATTGATATGATTAAACAGAAAGAAGAACAACATATATAGAGAGGGAGTAAAAGAGAGAGGTAGGTTGAGAGGGTGGCGATGGTTGTTTTTGGTTTACTATAGAACCCGTAATAGTTTCGATGAGGGATGTTAATGGTGGTTTTTCTTGAGGTGGGTTTCTTCTTTGAACAACACAGAAAGAAGTAGCACTTGATATGGGTTTGTGTATTAAACGTTTATCAGGTAGAAACGAAGTATATAATATAAATAAAGAAGAGAAAAGGAAACATTACGCGAGTTATGAACTGACTAACAATGGCGAAAGCCAAAAATGATGAACTGTGGTGATTTGCTTGGATCAAGGATGTTGCTTCGATTGTTTGAGAGACATGAAGAATAATGTGGGTGGGTTGTGGTTGGTTTGTGGTATTCTAATGTGGATGCAGAAGTAGGAATGTGAGAGGGAGAGTAGTGGATATATTATATAAATATACATATTACCCCATGATTTTAAATCAATCAAGAACAATAATCTAATTAGGCACAGTTTAAATTCAAAGGATGGTGATGGCCAGTTCACTAGGGATCAAATGGTAGTAATATACAACTGTAAAGGAATGTCAAAGTTAATAATATTAGTATAATAATAATTATAATAATAATAAATTATAAGACATGTGAGTTTAAGAACAACAGTAAAACAACCGGATATTATTAGTACCGACAATTTATTAGGGAAAGTATATCGAGGTCCGTTGTTAATCAGTGGCAGACAAAAGTCTTCGGAAAAATCTCATATTTCTAAATTAACTATATTTATTTATTTTGGTCATTATAGTATAAAATGCGATCATTAATTTATTAAATAAAAACTACATCAACTGTCTCTCTCAATTCAAGGTAAAATATAAAAAGTTTTAAAATTTAACAATTAGCTCCTAAATACATTTTTAATAAGTCTATGATTTATAGAACTCATTTTCGAATCACCGTTTATTCAAAATCATATAAGTTCGAATTAAACTTGCTTAATATCAATCGGCACATTAAATGAGTATTACAATCATTTAATATTTCAAATTACACTTCAAAATATTATTTATATATATATACACATATCTATTTACAAATAGTCGTTCGTGAATCGTCGGAGATAGTTGAAGGTCAATTGAATATATGAACATCGTTTCAAAATTTTCTAGACTCAACATTACATACTTTGCTTATCGTATCGAAATCATATAAAGATTAAGTTTAAATTTGGTCGAAAATTCCCGGGTCATCACAGTACCTACCCGTTAAAGAAATTTCGTCCCGAAATTTGAGTGAGGTCGTCATGGCTAACAATAAATATGTTTTCCTGACGAATATGAGCTGATAAATAGAGTTTTATCATTTTTAAATAATACAGATAAAATAATTCGATTATTCAAAGAGCACGAATGAAGCTATCACCAAAAAGTGAAATAGGAAAGTAAAGATTCATCTTATCTTTTGACAGAGTAAGGGTTGAATTCCGGAATTCAAGGGATTTAAAGAAAATCTTCAAAATTTAAAAGATTTGATTCTTCGGCGAATTAGGAAATTAAGATATCTATAATTAAATACGGTGATCTGCCTCGATTTCTCTGTCTGATATTTCCATTATAAAATAAGCTCTTCCGTTCCATTATTCTCACCATTCCCATACTCTCTTCCTTAGTTCATACATCTAAAAGATTGTGGAAATGCTTAATCCAGTTCTGATCCTTGTCCTTATCCTTACTATCGTAACAATAATTCTCCTTTTCCAACTTCCACCCGAGGAATCTGCTTACTTCTACCTTGCTATTGGGGTTATAGTGCTTTTAATTCTCCCGTGTCTTTATGTTGCGATAAACATTGATATACCCGGTTTGAAATTTATGCGTTGTTATCAGGCTTTATATCTCCCCTTATATTTCAATGTCCCCATTTCTATTTCATATAATCATTGTCATCCACGATTAATACTCCCTCCTATTTGCTGCGATTTATATTCCAATTTCTATTTCAGAGCTTTGTCCATTCGTTTCTTCTTCTGGCGATTTGGCATCTCTTGTAATGGTCCAGAATTCGCAGATATAAGTTTTAAAAAATGAACATTGTTAGTGTTCTAAATAAGAAGGAACGTAATAGCACGATTTGATTTGTCAAATTACCAGAATCACTGAGAATAGAACTATCAAGAATAGATTTTCTTGATATGTTCAGAAGTTAATCAGAATGAAAGAGTTATGTAACATGACACATGATGACGTTAAAATCTGTGAATCGTCATGTTCTATTTAGAAACTCAGCATGAATTACCGTAATATAATCACGTTGATCAAGTGTCATTATATTATACTAACTCATGCATCAGTTCCCAACACTACTTCAAAAACATTCATATTTTAAATTTGAAGGTTTGCGGAATATAGAAACTAAAACAGTTTTCTTTTATGATATAATACGGATATGGCAGAGAGATAATTAATATCGAACGAGAATATTTATGAAGATATCTTCAGAAATATTGAGAATATTAATAAAAAAAAGTACGATGATATCTTAGGATTTCAGAATCAAATTGTGATGAAGAAATTTATTCACGATGATTTAGAGTGGTTAAGGAGTAAGGTATTCGCTAAAGATTTCATCAGAAACAGAATCATCTGAATTCTTTATGTACTAGTTTAGTCCTTGTAATTTGTTCGGAGTCTCCTTCATGGTTTGTTCAATCTGTTTTTCAGTACCAATTTTTCTATCGAACGTTCCTAACACTCCTTTCTTTATCATCAAACTTTTGACAGTTTAGACCATCTACAATCTTCCTGTTTCCTATGCATTTAATGCTACGATATCTGAATCATCGGTTATTAATCCGAAGTGGTTTCAGAAGAATTGTGTTTTTAGATGATTAAACGCTGATGGTAATATGGTGGAGTATAAAAGGTTCTCCGGTAACGATAAAAGAACTCACATATATATCAAGGTTATAATAAGGTTGTTTCGAACGAAAAGTCGAAGTTGACTTGCTGGAGCTGTGACAAAATTGGCTAATTTGAAAAGAGATTGCAAAGTTATTTTCGGTAATAACAATGCCAACGGAGCTAGCACAATTAAGTGTTAAGCGTTTACTCAGGTTCCGAGTGTTTTCAGGTGCATAACTATATGTATCAATCTCTTCTTCCCTAGATGAAGTACGGTTGGTTCATCTTCTCGATTGAGGTGTTTTCAAGAATCACAAAAGGTTTGAACGCAGATTGTAATCGTCGAGATATAAATGAGGTTTAAGATGAAATCAAGTGGCAAACTCGAAGAGATGTTTAGTTTCATATGTTATAATCAATATTTTAATTCATTTTAATTGTCCACTGTTGGTAGTCCTCAGTTGATTAGTCCACAGTTAGCTAAGATTTTTGTTAGCGTGAATTCTTAACAAAATTTCTCATAGTTAATTTGTTTGTTTCTAACAAATTTTATTCCGTCAAATGTTTTCTTCATTATGCCACTTGTTGGATTCTGATAGGTCAAAATCTAAATATGAAATTTGAATGGAAATGGTTATTCTGTGGTGAACGGATTCATATATCTGTGAATGTAAGTAGGATAGGAAATGACTGTTGAATCAGATTTGAAGAATGTACATTGTAACTTATTAATGTGAAATCTAAATATTCCTCGGGTATTACCTACCCGTTAAAATATTTTCACCATTAACAGTTTGTACAAGAGAATTTTTAATTACAATCTTTATGAAAACATATATACATATATATTTTCTTCAGATGTATACATGGATTTAATGAGTTAATATGATATTAAACTCATTTGGTTTACCGTTAGAACTAGAATACATAATCTCTAAAACATTTAGAGATTACTTAATCATCATGAAGAACAAAGATAATCGATGTAGAACGATACGTAGAACGATGATTATACTCGAGGTACAGAATGAGATGTTGAGGCATGGATTGTTGATGGTACTGGTGCTGTTACTAATGGTACTGTTGGTGTCGGTGATGTTGCTGAAGCTGGTACATTTTGCACCATATCCTTCCGAATTGATTATTCAAGCGCGAAGTTCGTTGACTTATTACTCCCGGATGATTGTCGGTCGGAACGAGCGGATGAATAAGATCTAAAATTGTGGATAGAATATAATCGTTGTGGAATATCCGGGAAATGAGGGTGAATATGGTGTTTCGAATAGATTCTCCGGTAATTGCTTCAGGTTCTTCACTAAGAGGTGAATTCGGTTGGTGGAAAGGATCGCCTGCTTCTCGTCTCCATCGGTTAAGTCGACTACGAACCCATCAGATGAATTGAATGATTCATTCTGGTGACACTGCTTTCGGAGCTTAGGTGAAACTCCATATCAAAATAGCTGTCGGAAATCTGAGGAATTCGAACTGGTTGAGGGATTCATCTCGTACGATCAGATGAAGGATTTTCGATAAGAAATAGATTATAGGATGTAGATTAGTATCCTGCAATACATAATTTTCATATGCATATATAATACTAAAATCCCATAAATTAAGGAGGAATCTACGGAAGCTGTCAGGCAAAGATAACAATAACAGATACGCTAAGATATGAATTTATCTATACACTGTCTATGCAATAGAGGCAGTAAGACGTGTCTAGACTAAGAGTGATAAGCAAATTATTCCCTAAGAATGATAAGCAGGCAAATTTTCGACACGAAATGATAAGTAAAACTTTTTAACATGCAGACACGGTCGAAGTCCAGACTCACTAATGCCTCCTAACGACTTATCAGTTAGACACACTAATGTAGACCTGGTTCGCTAAGACCTCTGCTCTGATACCAACTGAAAGGACCCGTCCTAATCCATCTGGACCAAGCCCATATCGATTATAAACGATTCACAACGGTTGATTACATCGCGAGGTACTTGACCTCTATATGATACATTTTACAAACATTGCATTCGTTTTTGAAAAGACAATCTTTCATTACATCGAAAGTTGATAGGCATGCATACCATTTCATAATATATCCAACTATAATTGACTTAATAATAATCTTGATGAACTCGATGACTTGAATTCAACGTCTTTTGAAATATGCCATGAATGACTCCAGATAATATCTATAAAATGATCAAATGCACAGCGGAAGATTTCTTTCGTACCTGAGAATAAACATGCTTTAAAGTGTCAACCAAAAGGTTGGTGAGTTCATTAGTTTATCATAAATAATCATTTCATAACTTTAATAGACCACAAGATTTCCTTTTTCCATCTCTCATAAACATACGTCCCATGCATAGAGACAAAAATATCATTCATATGGATTGCACACCTGGTAACCGACATTCACAATATACAAATAAGAATATCCCCATCTTTCCGGGATCCTCCTTCGGACATGATATAAATTTTGAAGTACTAAAGCATCCGGTACTTTGGATGGGGCTTGTTGGGCCCGATAGATCTATCTTTAGAGTTCGCGTCAATTAGGGTGTCTGTTCCCTAATTCTTAGATTACCAGACTTAATAAAAAGGGGCATATTCGATTTCAATAATTCAACCATAGAATGTAGTTTCACATACTTGTGTCTATTTCGTAAAACATTTATAAAAGCATTTCATGTATTCGCAGTTCAAAATGTATATCAAAAGCATTTAATAAAGCAGTTGTAAAAGTAGCGCATGTATTCTCAGTCCCAAAAATGTAAAGAGTAAAAGGGAACCAAATGAAACTCACGCATATAAATATTGTAAAACAGTTAATAAAGCATTTGCATGTATTCTCAGCCCAAAAATGTAATGAGTAAAGAGGGATCAAATGAAACTCACGCATATAAATATTGTAAAACAGTTAATAAAGCATTTGCATGTATTCTCAGCCCAAAAATGTAATGAGTAAAGAGGGATCAAATGAAACTCACCATAATGTATTTTGTAGTAAAAATACATATAACATCATTGAACAAGTGTAAGGTTAGCCTCGGATTCATGAACCTATATCATTTATGTATATATTAACACATATAATTGAAGTCAAATAAATTTATGTATTATTATTAATATAAGTGTTATTTTTGGTAATTCATGTGTTTCGTTATTAACTTAAATATATTTACTTTATATACTTTAAATAAATAATTTATAAAATATAGTCTTATATATATATATATATATATATATATATATATATATATATATATATATATATATATATATATATATATGTATGTATATATATATGTATATATTATTTTTAACTAACTTTGATTGTATTGTAATAATAATAATATTAGTAGTAATATTGATGATAATAATAATATTACAATAATTCTAATAATAATAATGGTCAAAGTAATGATAGTAATAATATTAAAAATAATAAAAATTTTAATAATAATGTTAATATTAATAATAATAATGATAAAAATAATAATAATGATAATAAAAATATTAATGATATTAAATAATAAAAAGTTGTATTATTTTTTACAATAAAATTATAATTTTGATCCTAAATCTTAATACTAATAATAAATACTAATAATACTTGATAGTAATTTATGTTAATAATAATAATAATAATAATAATAATAATAATAATAATAATAATAATAATAATAATAATAATAATAATAATAATAATAATAATAATAATAATAATAATAATAGCAATAATAATAATAATAGTAATAATAATATGTAACTACCTCAATAGAGTAACTCTAAAAAAAATGCCCAAATCCGAGTTTGAACCCGCGACGTCCCGCTAAACTGATAATATCCATAACCATTACTCCGCCTTGCAATTTAATTAACTCTTAAATTCTTTTAACCCATCATACGCGTTCATCATCATCATCCTTTCATAACTTTATCACCATCCATAATCAATATCACAACACCAGCATCTTATTTTCATTTTATGATTAACTAGTCATGCTCACCATTATTATCATTTCATCTTGTCCACGTACATCATCAAATCTATTACTTATCATACACTACATCATAACCATCTTTCTTGAATCATCCTCCTTATTTCATTACTACCATCATCATAATACTTGTTACTCTAATTATAACCTAATTATCATTATTATCTTAACATCATAATTCTCATTTTACTATTATCATCATGTCCTCCCATCACCTCTTAACATCACGATTATCATCATTATCATCTTTAACCGTAACCCTCTCATTCACTAGCATATCATCTTGATCATCACTCTCGTTCATAACGTTCATCACCATATCAACTTCAATATCACGTTAGTTGTAAACCACCATCATCATGGTTACTTTCATAAATTGTCATGGTTTGTTGGGTTACAAAAAGGAACAACAGCAGCAGGTAGTAACGGCCCAATCCAGCATAAAGTAAATTGGCCCAACAACAATAAGAGAAAAAGAAGCCTATTCGATGGGTGTTGTTGATCAGTTTAAAATAGAAAGGGAATTAGCGACTGCAGCAAGCATACCATGGTTACAAGATGGTTTACGAAAAGTAATAGCAACAGCACATATGGTGGTTGTTTAGTTCGAGCTGTAAAACAGGAAGCATAATGGTTTTGATGGTGACTTAAGTGGTGATCGATTAGAGTTGATACAGATTACAATCTTTTCTGTCTTCATCGAATATCATACGAGGTGTTACTGGATCAAACTTAGAAGAAGCCCAACTAAATTGTGGGTTTTTATGAATTCGATTTAGTGGCCCAACAGCAGTTTTATTTGGATTCAAAGTCCACGACCCAACATATGGCCCAACAACAAAATTAGTCACAGCCCAAAGATATGGTGGTTTAAGGTAGACAGAAGAGAAAAAAAAATCAAGATAGGAAACGCTAATGGAGTAAGTAGGGTCTCGGTTTATTATATCTCATCCTAATCATAATTATCTCTTTGTCATTCTGTATATTGTCATTTTATGTAACAACATTATTATCATATCTCTTTATAAACCGACCCTAGTATCCAATCATGGCTTATTCTTACTTTATGCATAATTCTATTATTTTCCACAATCACTTTACATTCCATTACTTTTAATCCCTTTTAATACTATTCGATCATATCAACTTTAAATGGTTAGAAGTTCACGATCTTGTAACTCTAGGTAGCAGTGGTATATTGATGATGGTGGGTGTTGTAGTTGTTGGGTGAGACAGAAACACACGCTGCAGCAGTACAGCATGATATTCAAAGGTGTTGCATACGGAATAGAATCATGTAGCAGCAGACTAGTGAGGTTGTTTGGGTTTTAGAGTGATTCTAGGGTGGTGGTGATCATGGGTTTCATTGCTTGGATGTTCACAATTAACTGCCGTAGCATAAATCCATATTAGAAGTTGTTCGGTCATTGAATCATAGAAATAGAATTGGTTCATGATGAGGGTGATCATGGTGGTGTTGGTGATTGATATGATTAAACAGAAAGAAGAACAACATATATAGAGAGGGAGTAAAAGAGAGAGGTAGGTTGAGAGGGTGGCGATGGTTGTTTTTGGTTTACTATAGAACCCGTAATAGTTTCGATGAGGGATGTTAATGGTGGTTTTTCTTGAGGTGGGTTTCTTCTTCGAACAACACAGAAATAAGTAGCACTTGATATGGGTTTGTGTATTAAACGTTTATCAGGTAGAAACGAAGTATATAATATAAATAAAGAAGAGAAAAGGAAACATTACGCGAGTTATGAACTGACTAACAATGGCGAAAGCCAAAAATGATGAACTGTGGTGATTTGCTTGGATCAAGGATGTTGCTTCGATTGTTTGAGAGACATGAAGAGTAATGTGGGTGGGTTGTGGTTGGTTTGTGGTATTCTAATGTGGATGCAGAAGTAGGAATGTGAGAGGGAGAGTAGTGGATATATTATATAAATATACATATTACCCCGTGATTTTAAATCAATCAAGAACAATAATCTAATTAGGCACAGTTTAAATTCAAAGGATGGTGATGGCCAGTTCACTAGGGATCAAATGGTAGTAATATACAACTGTAAAGGAATGTCAAAGTTAATAATATTAGTATAATAATAATTAATAATAATAAATTATAAGACATGTGAGTTTAAGAACAACAGTAAAACAACCGGATATTATTAGTACCGACAATTTATTAGGGAAAGTATATCGAGGTCCGTTGTTAATCAGTGGCGGACAAAAGTCTTCGGAAAAATCTCATATTTCTAAATTAACTATATTTATTTATTTTGGTCATTATAGTATAAAATTCGATCATTAATTTATTAAATAAAAACTACATCAACTGTCTCTCTCAATTCTAGGTAAAATATAAAAAGTTTTAAAATTTAACAATCAGCTCCTAAATACATTTTTAATAAGTCTATGATTTATAGAACTCATTTTCGAATCACCGTTTATTTAAAATCATATAAGTTCGAATTAAACTTGCTTAATATCAATCGGCACATTAAATGAGTATTACAATCATTTAATATTTCAAATTACACTTCAAAATATTATTTATATATATATACACATATCTATTTACAAATAGTCGTTCGTGAATCGTCTGAGATAGTTGAAGGTCAATTGAATATATGAACATCGTTTCAAAATTTTCTAGACTCAATACTTTGCTTATCGTATCGAAATCATATAAAGATTAAGTTTAAATTTGGTCGAAAATTCCCGGGTCATCACAGTCAGGATGCCGAAAAAAGACATTTTACTCATTTTTAATGTTCTCTTTGAACGTTTTCAATTTATATCGTATTATTAGTTTTATGTATGCATGACTTAGCATAGTATATACAATTTTAAGGCCTATTATTTCACTTGCAATGTAATTATGTATAACGTATATAATTTTGAATCTAATATCACTTCATCAAACACGCTTTTTTAAATCAATAATATGCGCCGACAGATTGAGTACCATTTGGCGGCGTATAACCTTCAGTTTCAGATTGTGCTGAAATTCTCAAGATCACCCTAAAACAGTCGAACGAGCAAGACTCTCTGAACGTGCTTGCCATTCGAGGTCATTAAATTCTGAAAAAGACATCTTTCCTCGCAAATTCGCACCACGCACCATACACCACCGACGGTTCGAGATGCTTGTTGTTCTGTGTCTTTGGAAGAAATGTTAGATCTATCGTATCTTTTGACTCGTAGCTCCAATTTTGTCACCGTGTTTTTTTAAATCGTGTATTTTTTCAGGATCTATGTGTTGGCAAACTGCCGTAGGCGGTTTGCCCCTAATATTTTTCGAAACGAGACCTCGAAAGCCTTCAATTTTACCTTTTTTCGATTTTGACCGTTTTGAATTTCTTTCATATTAATCCTTTTGTGTATGCATGACTTACCATGGTACATATTATTTTAAGCCTTTTATTTAACTTACAATGTAATTATGTATAACACATATAATTTTGAATCCAATGTCACTTCATTAAACACGCCTTTTAAATCACAAATATGTGCCGCCAAATGGAGTAACATTTGACGGCGCATAATCTTTGGTTTCAGATTGTGCTGAAATTCTCGAGATCACCCTAAAACGACCCTAACATCAAGAATCTTGCATAGTGTCTTGACATTCGAGGTTGTCAGGTTACCAAAAAAAGATATTTTACTCATTTTTATGTTCTCTTTGAACGTTTTCAATTTATATCGTATTATTAGTTTTGTGTATGCATGACTTAGCATAGTATATATAGTTTTAAGGCCGATTATTTCACCCGCAATGTGATTATGTATAACACATATAATTTTGAATCTAATGTCACATCATGAAACACACATTTTTAAATCATTAATATGCGCCGCCAGATGGAGTACCATTTGGCGGCGCATAACCTTCAGTTTCAGATTGTGCTGAAATTCTCAAGATCACCCTAAAACGACCGAACGAGCAAGACTCTCAGAATGTCCTTGCCATTCGAGGTCGTCTAGACTTCGAAAAAGACATCATTCCTCGCAAATTCGCACCACGCACCAAACACCACCGATGGTTCGTGGTGCTTGGTGTTTTATGTCTTTGACCAAAATGCTAGATCTATCGTATCTTTTGACTCGTAGCTCCGATTTAGTCACTGTTTTTTTTAAATCGTGTATTTTTTTGTGATCTATAGATTGGCAAACTGCCGTAGGAGGTTTGTCCCAAATATTTTTTGAAACGAGACCTCGAAGGCCTTCAATTTTGTCTTTTTTCGATTTTGGGCGTTTTGAATTTCTTTAATATTAATCCTTTTGTGTATGCATGACTTAGCATGGTACATATTATTTTAAGGCCTATTATTTTAATTATAATGTAATTATGTATACCACATATAATTTTGAATCTAATGTCACTTCATTAAACACGCTTTTTAAATCACAAATATGCGCCGCCAAATGGAGTAACATTTGGCGCCGCATAACCTTTGGTTTCAGATTGTGCTGAAATTCTCGAGATCACCCTAAAACGACCCTAACATCAAGACTCCTCGATAGTTTCTTGACATTCGAGGTCGTCAGGATGCTGAAAAAAGACATTTTACTCATTTTTTATGTTCTCTTTGAGCGTTTTCAATTTAAATTGTATTATTAGTTTTATGTATGCATGACTTAGCATGGAATATATAGTTTTAAGGCCTATTATTTCACTCGAAATATAATTATGTATAACGCATATAATTTTGAATCTAATGTCACTTCATTAAACTCGCTTTCTTAAATCATTAATATGCGCTGCCAGATGGAGTACCATTTGGCGGCGCATAACCTTCAGTTTCAGATTGTGCTGAAATTCTCAAGGTCGCCCTAAAACAGCCGAACGAGCAAGACTCTCTAAACGTGCTTACCATTCGAGGTCTTCTAGATTTCGAAAAAGACATCTTTCCTCGCAAATTTGCACAACGCACCAAACACCACTGACGATTCGTGGTGCTTGTTGTTTTGTGTCTTTGGCCAAAATGTTAGATCTATCGTATCTTTTGACTCGTAGCTCCGATTTAGTCACCGTTTTTTTAATCGTGTATTTTTCGGCCTATAATTTCACTTACAATGTAATTATATATAACACATATAATTTTGAATCTAATTTCACTTCATTAAACACGCTTTTTAAATCACTAATATGAGCCACAAAATGGAGTAACATTTGGCGGCGCATAACCTTTTGTTTTAGATTGTTCTGAAATTCTCGAGATCGCCCTAAACCAACCCTAACATCAAGACTCCTAGATAGTGTCTTGACATTCGAGGTCGTCAGGATGCCGAAAAAGACATTTTACTCATTTTTAATGTTCTCTTTGAACATTTTCAATTTATATCGTATTATTAGTTTTGGATATGCATGACTTAGCATGGTATATATAGTTTTAAGGCCTATTAATTCACTCGCAATGTAATTATGTTTAACGCATATAATTTTGAATCTAATATCATTTCATCAAACACGCTTTTTTAAATCATTAATTTGCGTCGCCAGATGGAGTACCATTTGGCGCCGCATAACCTTCAGTTTCAAATTGTACTGTAAATTCTCAAGACCACCCTAAAATGAAACAGCAAGACTCTCTGAACGTGCTTACCATTCGAGTTCATCAAGATTCTGAAATAGACATCTTTCCTCGCAAATTCGCACCACGCACAAAATACCACCGACTGTTCGTGGTGCTTGTTGTTTTGTGTCTATGGTCAAAATGTTAGATCTATCGTATCTTTTGACTTGTAGCTCCGATTTAGTCACCGTTTTTTTAAATCGTGTATTTTTTCGGGATCTATGCGTTGGCAAACTAACGTAGGCGGTTTGTCCCAAATATTTTTTGAAACGCGACCTCTAAAGCCTTCAATTTTCTCTTTTTTCGATTTTGACCGTTTTGAATTTCTTTCATATTAATCCTTTTGTGTACGCATTACTTAGCATGGTACATATTGTTTTAAGGCCTATTATTTCAGTTACAATGTAATTATGTGTAACACATATAATTTTGAATTTAATGTCACTTCATTAAACACGCTTTTTAAATCACTAATATGCGCCGCCAAATGGAGTAACATTTGACGGCGCATAACCTTTGGTTTCAGGTTGTGCTGAAATTCTCGAGATCACTCTAAAACGACCCTAATATCAAGAATCCTGGATAGTGTCTTGACATTCGAGGTCGTCAGGATTCAGAAAAAACACATTTTACTCATTTTTAATGTTCTCTTTGAACGTTTTCAATTTATATCGTATTATTATTTTTGTGTATGCATGACTTAGCAGAGTATATATAGTTTTATGGCCTATTATTTCACTCGCAATGTAATTATGTATAACGCATATAATTTTGAATCTAATGTCACGTCATCAAACACGCATTTTTAAATCATTAATATGCGCCGCCAGATGGAGTACCATTTGGCGGCGCATAACCTTCAGTTTCATATTGTGCTGAAATTCTCAAGACCACCCTAAAACGGCAACGAGCAAGACTCACAGAACGTGCTTGCCATTCGAGGTTGTCTAGATTTTGAAAAAGACATCTTTCCTCGCAAATTCGCACCACGCACCAAACACCACCGACTGTTCGTGGTGCTTGTTATTTTGTGTCTTTGGCCAAAATGTTAGATCTATGGTATCTTTGGACTCGTAGCTCCGATTTAGTCACAGTTTTTTTTTAAAATCGTGTATATTCACTACAGGATTTTAGAATGAATGTGAGGCTAGGCCACCTCGAATGGCGTGAGCCGCATGCGGGGAGACCAGCACGTACGATTTTTATTGGGATCTGGTCGAAAGACCGGCCGGCGTCCACCCGACTAGAGGGACTGAGAAATTAATAGAGTACAATACTTAGAACGCAATCCACAAACTGACGCATGGGACTCACCCTTTACTTGGGAATAGAGAGGGGAAACATAGCATGTCACAAGAGCGAGGCGAGGTTTGGAAAGACCCATTTTTGCAACAGTTGCGTTCTTCTATGCAAGACGAAGACTTAGAAAGAACAAATAAGTTTGGATCCGAAAAAGTATGCTTAGGCAGTTCTTTCGTTTTTCGGGATCTATGCGTTGGCAAACTGCCGCAGGAGGTTTGTCCCAAGATTTTTCGAAATGAGACCTCGAATGCCTTCAATTTTGCCTTTTTTCGATTTTAACCGTTTTGAATTTCTTTCATATTAATCCTTTGGTGTATGCATGACTTAGCATGGTACATATTGTTTTAAGGCCTATTATTTCACTTACAATGTAATTATGTATATTACATTTAATTTTGAATCTAATGTCACTTCATTAAATACGCTTTTTAAATCACTAATATGTGCCGCCAAATGGAGTAACATTTGGCGGCGCATAACCTTTAGTTTCAGATTATGCTTAAATTCTCGAGATCACCCTAAAATGACACTGATGTTATGCGAGGTGTATATGAAATAGCTTTATTTTTACAACGAAAAAACTATTAAATACGATACAATTTTACACAAGATATTTATTTATTTATAGAATGGATATACTTAAACCTTGCTACAACACTTATAGGCAGTGTACCTAATCGTACAGTAGTGTAGTTTTTAGTAAGTCCGGTTCGTTCCACAGGGAAAATCTTTAAACAAAGCTTAACGCTATATTAGTTTTATTTTATAAAAATACAAAAATATATATAAGTAACATTATTATTATAAAGGGGGGGGGGGGGGGGGGGGTTTACCATTTAATGACCGATTTGTCGATTTTAAAACTTAGTCGCAGTTAAAACCTAATGTAAAATATTAAAAATAAATATAACTTAATTTAAAGCGTAAAGTAAATAACGATAATGAAATTGCGATAAATAAAAGTGCGATAAAATAAACTTGCGATAATTAAAAAGTACAATTAATTAAAAGTGCAATTAAATACAATAACAATAAATAAAAGTGCGATAATTAAAAGTGCAATTAAATATAAAATAAAGGAAATTAAATATGAAATAAAAGAATTATGCTTATTTAAACTTCCGTAATCATGATGTTTGACGTGTTGATTTTAGTTTTATGCCAATGGGTTAATTGTCCTTTGTCCTGGATTATTTAATATGTCCGTCTGGTTTTTGTCCATAACAGTCCATCAGCTATAAATATAAAGTGCGAGCGTCCTCGTCAAATTATCCTTATACCCGAAGTCAAATATTCCAACTAATTGGGGACTTAAACTGTAACAAGGTTTTAATACTTTGTTTAATAATTACACCAGGTTATCGACTGCGTGTAACCCAAGGTTTTAATACTTTGTTAACAATTACGCCAAGTGTACTTGTACATAATTTCACCCTTGTTTTAATAAATCTATAGACTATTAATCCATTCCCGTGTCCAGTTAAATGAACGATTATTCGTACATATAAATATCCCGCCCATCGTGTCCGATCGAGTGTATATGGTTATTTATAGGGACGTCCAATTGTAAATCTTTATATTAAAATTAACAAACTATCATTTAGTTAAACAAATATAAAGCCCATTAATAGCCCATAGTCTAATTTCCACAAGTGTCGTTCTTTTGTCCAAACCCCAATTATGGTACAAAGCCCAATTACCCAATTTTAGTAATTAGCCCAACATCATGATTACTTCGGCTTAAATAAGCATAATAATAACTTAGCTACGAGACATTAAATTAAAAAGGTTGAACATAACTTACAATGATTAAAAATAGCGTAGCGTTACACGAACAGAATTTCGACTTACACCCTTACAACATTCGCTAACATACCCTTATTATTAGGATTTAAAATTAAAATTAAAATATAAATATATATATATATATATATATATATATATATATATATATATATATATATATATATATATATATATATACACATTTTTGAGAGATAGATAGAATTAGGATATTTAAAACGATCAAAATGCGTTGCCTTTTATAGGCAGATTTGGATTTGAGTACTCCGCGAGTCGCGGTCAATTTCCCCTTCAAACTCCGCGAGTCACGGAGTTTGAATTTCCAGCTCACTCCAATTTGGATTTTTACTTGCCGACGAATTTTAATAATATAAATATAATATAAATATATAATTTATATAATTAATTATATATTATATTATATTTATATACATAATTAATTTGTAACTTTCCGTTCGTTGCGTCGAGCGTTGAGAGTTGACTCATGTCCCGGATCCGGATTTTCGAACGTCCTTTCGTACTATTTTATATCGTGTACTTTGCGTTTTGTAACTTGTACTCTTGTCATTTTTAGACGTTCTTCATCATTAATTTGAACCTTTTTGATTGTATTTTGTACTTTTGAGCTTTTTGGTCGTTTGCGTCTTCAATTCGTCGAATCTGTCTTTTGTCTTCACCTTTTATTATTTAAACGAATATCACTTGTAAATAGAACAATTGCAACTAAAAGCTTGTCTTTCTTAAGGGATAATGCTATGAAATATATGTTCGTTTTTAGCATTATCAAATATTCCCACACTTGAGCGTTGCTTGTCCTCAAGCAATATAGTCTTGAAATACTAGAATCACCTCTTTATTCTTCACACTTTGTACATCAGTGATTTCTATACGGCGGTATAAACAATGGTAGTAACGATGTGGTTTAAAGTCCCACATGACTATAAAATTTAGATCCTTTAAAGAAATTGGATCTTTATGAAAACATTTGATCTTTTAAAAATTAAATCTAGCTTTTACCCTAGATAAGTTTTCCGGAATAACCCTTCACCGATGTTTGCAAAATATTTTTGTGGGTTTGGTGGGTTTTAGATTTGAAAATTTTAGCTCAAAACTTGTGGTTTTGTGTCACCCACTTGCTAACCTTGTATTGGGAAAGCAACACGTCCAGTATACTTGCTCCGTATATTACCTTTCGATAAACTACCGTCCGGTTGTAAAGGAAAGCGTTGAACAAGCAACTGTTAAGGCAATGTCCCCTGCCATGCTTTTAATTATGGTCTATAACGTGTCGGACGCAATTACTATCCTTGGTATGAGCAATAGTAAAGCTCACCCTTATAATTTTCCGGTCTGGCACTATGTCCTGTCTTTGACCATGCTATGCAACCACCGTTCTTAAGGTTGACACCCGATTTGGTTCAGGTGACCTAAAGAATTCCAGGTGAATTCCTAGAATTTTACGTTCAATGGTAATGAACGCATTGAAAATGGATTTTCAGAAAACAAATCGGTTTGTAATTTTGATCAAAATATTTTCTCGTTCAAGCTCGAGTTTAGATATCATCGAATTCCATGAGTTTGTAATTCTCAATCTTTAAAGTCAATCTCTAGGATTGAGTAATATCAGTCTTAAAAGCTGATTTTTGATCTTTAAAGGAGATTATCCTTTCTAGGGATCTGATTCATTAGTCTTATCCAGCTAATTTGCACGGCGTCCTCCCCATTTTACAAGACAGATCCTCTCATGGTTAGGATAAATCTGACCACTTGGCGACCCTGTTTGATGCTGAGGTCCGTGGATTTCCTGCTGATTTTAGTGATGACTTTTCTAGATTTTTCGTCAACCTACAGCTGGTCTGAACGACAACTTCTTGACCTAAATCAAGAAGCGCGTTTCTTTTTCGAAAGACTTTACTTCCTTTAAATGATGGAATTGATTCATCGTGTAGATCCATCTCTTCTTTTCTTTCATCGGGTAAAACAGTTAATTATCGTCCAAAACAAAAGTATTTTCAATTATTTGTACAAAAATATGTGATATATATTTTGAATAACTTGGTAAAAATTTTCCACACTTGGCTTTTATTTTCCTTTCTTTGCCTTTTTATTTTTCTCTATTCCATTCTTAAATGAATTCTAACATTTTTGGGTTGTTTCTCAATTTATGTCCTTTCCGAGGTAACGACAATTTTGGTATTAACACCTAGTTTTCATCGTTCATAAATATGTATAAACATAATTTTGAATTCATTTAGTTTGAAAATTTTGAAAATTTTTTACTAGAAGTGGGTAGTCAGTATATAAGACTAGGGTTGTTCTTTATTATCAGAGAGCACTAGATTCTAATACAACTACTGCGTTAGTAGTATTTTTAATGGTAACCAAGTGTTTAAATTTAAAAAAAAATATTTAACATTCTGAAAGAATTTAACCCCTTCCCACACTTAAGATCTTGCAATGCCCTCATTTGCAAGAAATCGGTAACAATTTAAATTATTGAGGGTGATTTGCGCAGAAAAATGATTAAATTTTTACCATAGTTTCCAAACATATTGTTGTTTTTGTTGAATGGTAAATGGTGCACATCATTTGTTCATTCCGTTTGTTGTTATATCACATTTATTTTGCATCTTGTCGTCAAAATTAGTTGCTTTTGCTGAACTTAATGCCAGTCTTTGAAAATGCGTTGTTTTACCCTGTTGTGTACATAAGATAAACTGCAAACATATATACATATTTTTTGAAGTTTGGTATATTACCCCACATTCAAAAATTATTAAAATCTAATAATAAAAGTTAGAAAATTATAAAAACTATTACAATATCAACATAAGTGTTAAATGTAGTAACATTACAAAAATAAAATAAATAAAACTAAATAAACTAGGGTTGATACTGATACCAGTAGGGGTTCCATGCATAACCGTATGTGTTATAGAATGCTTCAGCTGGGTTATAAGTAGGATACGGTGGTTAGATTTCTATAGACCAGGGAGGAAATATGGGCTTTGGAGTAGGAATATAGTTTCTACCTACATGTTGGCAATGAGCTATGATGTGGTTTTGATGAACTTGCCAATCTTCAAATGCTCGATGTCTAGCATTTTCATACTCTTGTGAAGCTATAAACCTTTGCATTTCTGTCATTTCATTTCCCCCTCCCACATTACCTGGCTATTGATTTCTTTCAACATGTGGATGTCTTCCATTATATGGTACTGCGGCGTTATTTCACCTCTTCAAAACCTTAGCACCATGATATACATTTAAACCAATTGTATCGTGGGGTTCTGGTTCTTCGATTAATAATCCCCCCCCCCCCCCGACTTATATCCAAATCGAGATACTCAGCAATTAATGTAATAAATATACCACCTCCTATTATACTGTGCGGTCTCATCCCCCTAACCATAGCCGATAAATAATAACCCACACAATAAGGTATACTTACAGCGCTTTGTGGGTCTCGAATACACATGTGGTAAAATAAATCTTGCTCATTTACCTTTTCCTTATTTTTACCTCGCTGTGTAATCGAGTTCGCTAGAAACCTGTGAATTACTCTTAACTCAGCTCTATCTATATCCGTATAAGAGTAATTTCCCCCTTTAAATCGGTGATGGCTAGTCATTTGACTCCATACACCATGCGTATCAAAATTTTCATCAATCTTCCTACCATTTAATATCAACCCTTGACAATCGGTAGATGCTAGCTCCTCAGGCGTATATATACGTAAAGCCTGAGCCATGTCTAGTAGAGACATGTGGCGCATCGAACCTCTTAACAAAAATCTAATAAAAGTTCGATCGGTTAAAGTAGCTACCCGATCATTTATTTCTATACTACACAATAATTCTTCACACCATACTTTATATACAGGTCTACGCATGTTGAATAAACGTACCCAATCACTAAAAGTAGAATTACCATACCTTTGAGTAAGTAATTCCCTGATTGGCTCGGCCAATTCCACTACCTCTAATGGTTCCCATTCTATTACCCTAGGTACTTCAACAGCTTTAGAATGAAGAGTGTGCAAGCCCTTTGGTATTTTGGATAATCTATCCAACGTCTGTCTAATCTCAAGTTCGGGTGCAAATCTTCCACGTGCATATCTGAAAATGTCATAACTGGATGAGGTATATCTTGTTTGTAATAGTTATCAACATCCTGTTGTTCCACAATCTCAGGAGGAGCAATGCGAGCTTGGGATGAAGATTCACCCCTTTCAGTCTGCAAAATACATCAAACACAATTTTTGTGCATCCAAATATGCATTAGTGTCAGCAAAATCATCAATCAAAATAATTACAATGACATGTTCAATTTATATCAAACTTATGCTCATTTTCATATTTTTATCAAATCTACACTTTTTTAAATAAGCATATACGAAAATGTTCGCCAAGTTCATAAGCATTCAACTCAAATAACATGTCAAAATAATCATTATTAGCAATTAAACAAGTTTCAAATGGCATTATCTCTCAAAAATCAAGTTCATGAATTTTAGACTTGAAAAAGTCCACTTTAATTCTCAAAAATCATGTTTAAGCTCAAAGTTTGGATCATTTAACTATCTAAACATGTTACACTACTTAATTTAGCAATAATTCATGACAAAAATCGGCCATAACCTGTTTATATCAAAAAGCCCCAAATTGCTCAAGAACACAAACTCTAGATTACTCAAAATTTGAAGTTTAAGGCTTCTAATCATGTTAAATAGCATCAATCTAGGTTATACAAGCATAATATATAAGCAATTTAAGCATAATTACACTAAAAAGCATCAAAATCGAATTGGATATAAATTTGTTCAAGACACTAATTTTCGGATTAAATGGGTGTTTTGATGAAGAAATTACCGTTTTCCTTGAGTAATTCCTTGATAGCATCCTTCTCAACATGATTTTGTGAAAGATTTGATGAAAAATGGTGAAAAAAATTCGGATTTGTGTGTGTTTTTGGGTTTATTTTCGCAGTATTTTGGGTTGTGGGTGTAGATACTGATCTGTTCGACCAGTTTATATTTTTTTTTCTGGAATTTTGATGCTCCGCGAGTCGCGGTATTTACCCATTACAAACTCCGCGAGTCGCGGTGTTTGTATTATTATTATTATTTTTTTAAATCTTAACTTATAAAATAATTAATTAATTAATTTTAAAATTTTGTTTCCCTTGTTATTTAGGACGAGGTCGTTTCGGAACGATGTCCTAGTCCGTCCCTCGACAAAATTTTAAAATTTGTCAATTTAAAGTGCGGTTTTAAAAGCAAAGATTTTTGGGTTTTTTTTTTATGTTTTTGGCATACTTTAATTCAATAAGATTAAAAATAATGATAATAAAAGTTCTCGTCCCTCCCTCGGGTAAAGTAATTTCGGTTCAACGACCTAGTCTTCAACTTACGACGAATTTTTAAAAATCATATTTTTAACTTAGCAAAATAAAGTAAATTTTTGTTTTTATACATACAAACTTATATTAATTTTTCAAATATTTACAATTTTAAATAAGTTTACAATATTAAATTAATATTTATATATTAATTAAAAAAACATGGTAAAAATAAAATTAAAAATCTTTTTGGCTTTTATTCCACTTTAATCAATCAAATATTATCAAAAATATGCGCCTCTCTTTTCGGTAAAGTAATTTCGGTTCCATGACCTAATTTAACTCATGACGAATTTTTGAAATATTTTGGGTTGATTGATTAAAGATATTTATACCTTAAGAATAAACGTTAAATTTCGCAGTGATGTAATAAATTTTTGAATGATATCAATAATTTCCATCGCAAGACCTAATTTCATCGAATACCAATTTAATACTTTATAGCGAACAATTTAGCGTTTATTATCAAAAGGTTAAAAAAAATAAAAATAAAAATAAAAACTGTACAGACTTACCTGTGAGATAGTATTTCTTAGTGATATGCTCTAGCCCACTCATAAGATAGTCGGACTAATTGATTTTCCATGGCTACATAGGCGTAACCTCGAGCATTTAATGTTTTTTCTTCTAAACATATGAACGGTCCATCTCTGCATAAAGTAACAAATTCGGTGTTTGAATAGGTTTGATTATTTGAACATTTACCGTCGTGTGACCATTTTCCGCATTTGTGACATTTTTCAATGTGTCGTGCTCTTCTTTTCGCTGTGGATTTTGATTTTTCTTTACCAAATTGTAACTTATTATCTTCGCATCTGGATTCTTTTCTTACTCCGTCCAATTTTTCTCTGATTACTGATACCAGTTCACTCAGAAATGTGTCATTATTACGTTTAGTGATCAAAGCGTGTAGCATTAGACCATGGTTTAGTTCACAGGAAGTCTTCATTTCGTAAAAACCTAAAAAAAATAAAAATTCAGAATGGGGGGAGAAGACTAGTTCTTTAGGGTCTGCTAGGGAAAGACCATTCGGGTTCCATTTTCGAGAACTACACGAAAACAGAAAATCTAACTCTAACAGAAATACATATTATCCTTTAAAGACTTGATTCTCCCTACACTTAGTTAGCTGTGGTATTGAAATTGTGATTAACTTCGTTGTCGACTTCCATCGGACTATCTATGTAGTGTTTAACTCTGTGACCATTAACCTTAAATTTAATCCTATTTGAATTTATTAATTCTATCATTCCGTATGGGAAAACTCTTTTGACTATGAATGGTCCAGACCATCTTGATTTCAATTTTCCAGGAAATAGCTAGAATCGTGAATTGAAAAGAAGAACTCTGTCTCCTTCTTTAAATTCTTTTGAACTTCTGATTCTTTTATCATGCCATTTCTTCGTTCTTTCCTTATAGATTAACGAATTTTCGTATGCTTCTTGTCTTAATTCTTCTAATTCGTTTAGTTGACTTAACCGTAGACGTCCAGCTTCATGTAAATCAAGATTACATGTCTTCAAAGCCCAAAATGCTTTGTGTTCAATTTCTACTGGAAGATGACATGCTTTTCCGTAAACGAGTCTGAAAGGTGTGGTTCCAATTGGAGTTTTGTAGGCTGTTCTAAAAGCCCAGAGTGCATCCTCCAATTTAATGGACCATTCCTTCGGATTTGATCCTACGGTTTTTTCTAGAATACGTTTTAAAGCTCGGTTGGTATTTTCAACTTGTCCACTCATCTGTGGATGATAAGCTGTGGAGATTTTATGAGTTACTCCATATCTTTTAAGAACTTTCTCAAGTTGATTATTACAGAAATGAGTACCCCGATCACTTATTAAAGCATTCGGTGTTCCAAACCTTGCAAAAAGACGTTTTAAAAAGTTGACTACAACTCGTGCATCGTTAGTTGGGAGAGCTTGTGCTTCCGCCCATTTAGATACATAATCAATGGCTATGAGAATATATAGATTATTATGAGATTTTGGAAATGGACCCATAAAGTCAATACCCCAAATGTCAAATACTTCACATACTTGAATGACATTTTGTGGCATTTCATCACGTTGACTTATTTTTCCGGCCCTTTGACAAGCATCACAGGATTTGCAAAGAAGGTGTGCGTCTTTGTAAATTGTAGGCCAATAGAATCCAGCATCATAAACTTTTCTTGCTGTGAGTTGAGGCCCATAATGCCCTCCTGTTGGTCCTGTGTGACAATGGTTTAAAATTTTACTAGCTTCATCTCCGAATACACATCGGCGTATTATTCCATCGGGATAACTTTTAAACAAATGTGGATCTTCCCAGAAATAGTGTTTTATATCACTGAAGAATTTCTTTCGTTTTTGGTACGATAATCCTTTTTCAAGGAATCCACATACTAAGTAGTTTGCATAGTCTACAAACCATGGAATTTCATTATAATCTATCTTCAATAGATATTCATCAGGAAAGTTATCTTGTATGGCCGATTCATTTAGAACTTCTAATTCAAGATTTTCAAGACGAGAAAGATGATCGACTGCGAGATTTTCTGCTCCTTTTTTATCTCGGATTTCAATATCAAACTCTTGTAAGAGTAAGATCCAACGGATTAATCTTGGTTTGGCATCTTGTTTCGAAAATAGGTATCTAAGAGCAGAATGGTCGGTATAGACCACCGTTTTAGCTAGAACGAGATATGATCGAAATTTGTCAAAAGCAAAGACAGTAGCAAGGAGTTCTTTTTCAGTAGTTGTGTAATTTGTTTGTGCTCCTTGTAACGTCTTACTAGCATAATATATAGGTTGAAATCGTTTTTCAATCCTTTGTCCTAAAACAGCTCCCATTGCAAAATCACTTGCATCGCACATTAGTTCAAACGGTAGATTCCAATTTGGTGTTATCATGATCAGCGTATTAGTGAGTTTCTCTTTAAGAATATTAAAAGATTTGATGCATTCATCTAAAAAGATGAATGGAGCATCCTTTTCTAGGAGGTTATTCATAGGAGTGGCAATTTTAGAGAAATCTTTTATGAAACGTCGGTAAAAACCGGCATGCCCTAGAAAACTCCTAACTCCTCTAACATTGGTGGGATGTAGAAGTTTAGCAATTACATCTACTTTAGCTCTATCCACTTCAATTCCTTCCTTTGAAAATTTATGACCAAGAACGATGCCTTCTTTAACCATGAAATGGCATTTCTCCCAATTAAGAACTAGATTTGATTGTTCGCATCTAATAATCATTCGTTCAAGATTAGCTAGACATGTTTCAAATGTATCACCGAAAACTGAAAAGTCATCCATGAAAACTTCCATGCATTCTTCTATCATGTCGTGAAAAATCGCCATCATGCACCTTTGAAAGGTTGCAGGGGCGTTGCAAAGTCCAAATGGCATGCGTTTGTAAGCAAAAGTACCATAAGGGCACGTGAATGTGGTTTTCTCTTGGTCCTCGGGTGCTATTGGAATTTGAAAATATCCGGAAAATCCATCAAGAAAACAATAGTAACTATTTCCGGCTAATCTTTCCAACATTTGATCAATGAAAGGTAAGGGAAAGTGATCTTTTCTGGTGGCGTCATTTAATTTTCTATAATCAATACAAACACGCCATCTTGTTACTGTCCTAGTAGGAATAAACTCATTTTTCTCATTTGTAATGACAGTCATGCCACCCTTCTTAGGCACGCATTGAACTGGGCTTACCCATGGACTATCAGAAATTGGATAAATTAAACCTGCATCTAGCAGTTTAATAATTTCTTTCTTAACAACATCTTGCATATTAGGATTTAGTCTTCGTTGGCGTTGCACATACGTTTTATGACCTTCTTCCATAAGGATTTTATGTGTGCAATACGAAGGACTTATTCCTTTAATATCATGAATTTTCCATGCAATAGCTGGTTTATGAGCTTTTAACACAGAAATGAGTTGTGATTTCTCATTTTCAGTAAGAGAAGACGATATTATTACAGGTAATTCAGATTCACCATGTAAATAAGCGTATTCCAAATGATTTGGAAGTGGCTTTAACTCTAATGTCGGAGGTTCTTCTATTGATGATTTATATCGATATCTGTCTTCTTCTATTAGCATTTGAATTTCTTCTGTTGTTGGTTCATATCCATTAGCTATTAGTGTAGCTAACATTTCAGTTTCATCAATTGGTTCAGTTCCTTCTCCTAAAGAACATTCTCCTGTTCCTTGTAATTCTAGAAATTCTTCTAACAATTCTGCATGTGAATCTATAGTTTGAATATAATAACATGTATCATCTGCAGATTGTGGTTGTTGTATAGCTCTATCAACTGAAAAGGTAACACTCTCGTCCTCTATACTTAGGGTCAGTTTCTTACCGAACACGTCTATCATTGCTTTAGCCGTATTTAAGAATGGTCTTCCTAATATGAGAGGAACTTGAGAATCTTCTTCCATGTCCAGAACAACAAAATCTACTGGAAATACTAAAGTACCAACTTTAACTAGCATGTTCTCCATTATCCCTCTAAGATATTTTATTGATCGATCGGCTAGTTGTATGCTTATTCTTGTTAGTTTCAATTCTCCAAGGTCTAGTTTAGCGTATAGTGAATACGGCATTAAATTTATACTAGCACCTAAGTCTGCCAATGCTTCTATTGAACTAAGACTACCCAGAAAACATGGAATTGTGAAACTTCCTGGATCAGATAATTTTTCTGGTATCTTATTCAACAGCACTGCTGAACAATTAGCATTCATAGTAACAGCCGAGAGTTCTTCCATTTTCTTTCTATTCGAGATTAGATCTTTCAGAAATTTAGCATATCTAGGCATTCCTGAAATCACATCAATGAAAGGAAGATTTACATTTATCTGTTTAAGCATATCCAAGAATTTGGATTGCTCAGCTTCAAGTCTCTCTTTTTTCATTTTACTCGGATAGGGAAGTGGTGGTTGGTATGGTTTAACATAAGGTTTAGCCTTAACTGTGTTATCTTCATTAACCTTTTCAACTACCGGTTCTCCTTGTTCAGGTTTTGGTTCTTGTGGAGTAGGAATAGCTTCATTAGAAATTACAGGTATTTCAGGTGGTTTAAGTGTTGTACCACTTCTTGTGGTAATGGCTTTAGCTGTTTCATTCCGGGGGTTAGCATTTGTATCACTAGGTAAACTTCCCGGTTTTCTTTCACCTATCAACCTTGCTAGGTTACTTACTTCTTGTTCTAGATTTTGAATAGAAGCTTGTTGATTTCTAAATGCTTGAGCATTTTGTTCATTGGTTTGTTTCTGAGATGTGAAAAACTGCGTTTGAGTTTCAACCAGCTTCGTCATCATATCTTCTAAATTCGGCTTTTTATCATCGGTTTGTGGTGGTTTGTTTTGAAAATTAGGTCTTTGCTGGTTGTAAGTATTGTTGGATACTTGTTGATTACTAGGACCTTCTTGGTTGTTGTATGGAACATTTCGGTTATAATTCTGGTTTTGATTGTAAATTGGTCTTGGCTGTTGATAATTATTCTGATAATTATTTCCAGGCCTTTCGTTTATGTATGAAATATTCTCTCTTTGTTCCATTGTTAGTTCAATACTGAGACAATCTTTTGTCAAATGTGGTCCTCCACACTGCTCACAACTAATTCGTATTGAGTGTATATCCTTAGTCATCTTTTCCATTCATCTCTCGACAGCATCTGTCTTTGCAGAAATGGAATCTAAGTCATGGCTAGAATCGGCTCTAGCTGCTTTAGATGATCTAACGATATCTTTTTCTTGGTGCCACTCATGTGAGTGGGAAGCAGTGTTATCAATAATTTTGTAAGCATCAGTTTCGGTTTTCTTCATAATAGAACCACCAGCTGCTATATCGATGTCTTTTCTTGTAGTGATGTCGCATCCTTGGTAGAATATTTGTACTATTTGACAAGTGTCTAAACCATGTTGCGGACATCCTCTCAATAACTTTTCAAATCTGGTCCATGCCTCATATAGAGTTTCATTTGGTTTCTGTGTGAATGTAACAATTTCTCTTTGAAGTCTTACGGCTTTAGATGCCGGAAAGAATTGTTTAAGAAATTTTTCAACTAAAACATCCCATGTATCAATCGCCCCTTCTGGTAACGATTTCAACCAATCTTTGGCTTCTCCCTTTAAAGTCCAGGGAAATAACATGAGATATATCTGTTCATATTCAACTTCTCTTATTTTAAATAAAGTACAGATCCTATTAAAGGTACGAAGATGTTCATTTGGATCTTCCTTCGGCGCACCACTAAATTGGCATTGATTAGTCACCATATGTAGAATTTGTCCTTTGATTTCATAATCTGGCGCATTAATGTCAGGATGAGTAATTGCGTGACCTTGGCCAGTGCGTTTAGCTCTCATTCGGTCTTCCATACTTAAAGGTTCCAGATTTTCCATGATTGAATTTGTTGAATCTGAATCACTAGAGGATTCTGATTTAATGGTTCGTTCCTCAACAATCTCTGTTTGAATGATTGGTGGTTCCGGAGGAAAGATTAATGGTTCAGGATCTATGAATCGTCCCTGAATATTCTCCGGATTCTCAATTGTGAGGTCGGGTTCAAAAAATGGATTATCGGAAATTTGAATTGGAGTACTTGGTCGACTGGATGACGATTCTAAAGAAAAACCAACGGCGACAATATTTGCTAGATGTCTTGATCTGGTTACAGGTGGTGAACGTACAAAAGGAGGTGAACGTCTTGCTCGGTGCATTCACTGAATATCCTATTAGTTTTTAAAAGGAAAGAAAAATTATATAAGTTATTCAATTAATAGACTTTTCTGATTTTGCCCACGTTTCAAATAGCCAAAAGATGCAGCAGAGGGGCAGGATTCGTTTGGTCTCAATATAATTGAGTACTGTTTGGCTCCAATAACCCGGTCCACATACAAATCCAACTATTACTACGAACCAGAAAATTTTGATATCTATCAATTTTACCACTTAAAATAAATTTTCGTAATTTAAAGAAATATTAGATAAGAAATAGAGAAAATTCTAAGTCCTAAAACTAGAATTGCGAGAAATAAGAAAGAAAAAGAGCGCGTCTGTATTAAAATTGGAGAAATAAGAAAGAAAAAGAGCGACTTATAAAACTTTAAAACACTCGACTATCCCAACCTTATTATTATCACTAACTTAAAATTAAAATTGCAAATTGAGATTACTAATTGGAGTGATAATTGATACATAGGTAAAAGGCGTCAAAAAATAAAAATAAGAAAGTAGCGCGTTGAAACTTAAAAAAGAACTAAAAACTAAGAATTAAAAGTTGCGTCTAAAAATATTAAAGCTTACAAGTAAAACTATATCCCAAATGGCAATAACTTAAAAAAATACTAAAACTTAGATAGGCGTCGCAAATTTCTAAAGCACCTAAATCTTAGTCTAAAGAGAAAGCTCTTAAGGAATTTTACGGCAAAGTCTAAAAATCTAGAAATAAAAATAACTATGGCAAAAACTATATCTTAAAACTAAATACGAACGAAAAATTACAAAAATTACGCTAAAAACAAATAAAAAGGGACAAAATATAAAAATATACTAAAAGTTGTAAAAAGTACAATTTTTTATAAAAATATTATTTTTATATTATTTATTTTATAAAACTATTACTTTTATATATATAAATAAAACTAATTAAAATTAATTATTACAAATTAATTAAAACTTAAACTAAATAATAAATTAATTAACCCTAAATACTAATTAATTAATAATAATAATTAAATCTCCGTAATTAATGCAAGATTAAGGTTCTGGTCGTGTCAGACAGGGCGGCTCCGCGAGTCGCGGTTCCACAAACTCCGCGAGTCGCGGGGTATGAAATTTCAGATTAGGTGGTTTCGTTTGACAGGTTTCGTTTTTAATATTTATATATATATATATATAACATATATATATTTTTATTTTTCTATTTTAATAATAATATAAAATATTTATATTAAATAAATAAAACTTATATTTAAAAACTAAAATAGAAATAAGAATACTTTATAATTTTATAAATAAAAATCTTAAAAATAAATTTATATATATTTTTTTCCGGTTTTAAATTTTTTATATTTTTTAATATTTAAAAAGTATATATTTTACAAAAACTAATTATAACTTAATAAAACTTGTTTTTTTTATGAGTGTGGCGTTTCGCTTCGGCGTTCCCCGGCAGCGGCGTCAAAAATACTTGATGTTATGCGAGGTGTATATGAAATAGCTTTATTTTTACAACGAAAAAACTATTAAATACGATACAATTTTACACAAGATATTTATTTATTTATAGAATGGATATACTTAAACCTTGCTACAACACTTATAGGCAGTGTACCTAATCGTACAGTAGTGTAGTTTTTAGTAAGTCCGGTTCGTTCCACAGGGAAAATCTTTAAACAAAGCTTAACACTATATTAGTTTTATTTTATAAAAATACAAAAATATATATAAGTAATATTATTATTATAAAGGGGGGTTTTTACCGTTTAATGACCGGTTTGTCGATTTTAAAACTTAGTCGCAGTTAAAACCTAATGTAAAATATTAAAAATAAATATAACTTAATTTAAAGCGTAAAGTAAATAACGATAATGAAATTGCGATAAATAAAAGTGCGATAAAATAAACTTGCGATAATTAAAAAGTACAATTAATTAAAAGTGCAATTAAATACAATAACAATAAATAAAAGTGCGATAATTAAAAGTGCAATTAAATATAAAATAAAGGAAATTAAATATGAAATAAAAGAATTATGCTTATTTAAACTTCCGTAATCATGATGTTTGACGTGTTGATTTTAGTTTTATGCCCATGGGTTAATTGTCCTTTGTCCTGGATTATTTAATATGTCCGTCTGGTTTTTGTCCATAACAGTCCATCAGTCATAAATATAAAGTGTGAGTGTCCTCATCAAATTATTCTTATACCCGAAGTCAAATATTCCAACTAATTGGGGACTTAAACTGTAACAAGGTTTTAATACTTTGTTTAATAATTACACCAGGTTATCGACTACGTGTAACCCAAGGTTTTAATACTTTGTTAACAATTAAGCCAAGTGTCCTTGTACATAATTTTACCCTTGTTTTAATAAATCTATAGACTATTAATCCATTCCCGTGTCCGGTTAAATGAACGATTATTCGTACATATAAATATCCCGCCCATCGTGTCCGATCGAGTGTATACGGTTATTTATAGGGACGTCCAATTGTAAATCTTTATATTAAAATTAACAAACTATCATTTAGTTAAACAAATATAAAGCCCATTAATAGCCCATAGTCTAATTTCCACAAGTGTCGTTTTTGTCCAAACCCCAATTATGGTACAAAGCCCAATTACCCAATTTTAGTAATTAGCCCAACATCATGATTACTTCGGCTTAAATAAGCATAATAATAACTTAACTACGAGACATTAAATTAAAAAGGTTGAACATAACTTACAATGATTAAAAATAGCGTAGCGTTACACGGACAGAATTTCGACTTACACCCATACAACATTCGCTAACATACCCTTATTATTAGGATTTAAAATTAAAATTAAAATTAAAATATATATATATATATATATATATATATATATATATATACGTTTTTGAGAGATAGATAGAATTAGGATATTTAAAACGATCAAAATGCGTTGCCTTTTATAGGCAGATTTGGATTTGAGTACTCCGCGAGTCGCGGTCAATTTCCCCTTCAATCTTCGCGAGTCGCGGAGTTTGAATTTCCAGCTCACTCCAATTTGGATCTTTACTTGCCGACGGATTTTAATAATATAAATATAATATAAATATATAATTTATATAATTAATTATATATTATATTATATTTATATACATAATTAATTTGTAACTTTCGGTTCGTTGCGTCGAGCATTGAGAGTTGACTCATGTCCCGGATCCGGATTTTCGAACGTCCTTTCGTACTATTTTATATCGTGTACTTTGCGTTTTGTAACTTGTACTCTTGTCATTTTTAGACGTTCTTCATCATTAATTTGAACCTTTTTGATTGTATTTTGTACTTTTGAGCTTTTTGGTCGTTTGCGTCTTCAATTCGTCGAATCTGTCTTTTGTCTTCACCTTTTATTATTTAAACGAATATCACTTGTAAATAGAACAATTGCAACTAAAAGCTTGTCTTTCTTGAGGGATAATGCTATGAAATATATGTTCATTTTTAGCATTATCAGACACTAACATTAAGACTCCTGGATAGTGTCTTGACCTTCGAGGTTGTCAGGATGCCGAAAAAAGCCATTTTACTCTTTTTTAATGTTATCTTTGAACGTTTTCAATTTATATCGTATTATTAGTTTTCTATATGCATGACTTAGCATAGTATATATAGTTTTAAGGCCTATTATTTCACTCACAATGTAATTATGTATAACGCATATAATTTTGAATCTAATGTCACTTCATGAAACACGGTTTTTTAAATCATTAATATGCGCCGCCAGATGGAGTACCATTTGGCGGCGCATAACCTTCAGTTTCAGATTATGCTGAAATTCTCAAGATCACCCTAAAACGGTCGGACGAGCAAGGCTCTTTGAACGTGCTTGTCATTCGAGGTTGTCTAGATTCCGAAAAAGACATCTTTCCTCGCAAATTTTCACCACGCACTAAACACCACCGACGGTTCGTGGTGCTTGGTGTTTTGTGTCTTTGGTCAAAGTGCTAGATCTATCGTATCTTTTGACACGTAGCTCTGATTTAGTCACCATTTTTCTTAAAATGTGTATTTTTTCGGGATCTATCCATTGCCAAACTACCGTAGGCAGTTAGTAACAAATATTTTTTGAAACGATACCTCTAAAGCCTTCAATTTAGCCTTGTTCGATTTTGACCATTTTTAATTTCTTTCATATTAATCCTTTTGTGTATGCATGACTTAGCATGGTACATATTGTTCTAAGGCCTATTATTTCACTTACAATGTAATTATGTATAACACATATAATTTTGAATCTAATGTCACTTCATTAAATACGCTTTTTAAATCACTAATATGCGCCGCCAAATGGAGTAACATTTGGCGGCGCATAACCTTCGGTTTCAGATTGTGCTGAAATTCTCGAGATCACTCTAAAACGACCCTAACAACAAGACTCCTGGATAGTGTCTTGACATTCGAGGTCGTCAGGATGTTGAACAAATATAATTTACTCATTTTTAATGTTCTCTTTGAACATTTTCAATCTATAATGTATTATTAGTTTTGTGTATGCATGACTTAGTATAGTATATATATTTTTAAGGCCTATTATTTCACTTGCAATGTAATTATGTATAACGCATATAATTTTGAATCTAATGTCTCTTCATGAAACACGCTTTTTTAAATCATTAATATGCACCGCCAGATGGAGTACGATTTGGCGGCGCATAACCTTCACTTTCAGATTGTGCTAAAATTCTCAAGATCACCCTAAAACGGCCGAACGAGCAAGACTCTCTGAACGTGCTTGCCATTCGAGGTCATCTAGATTCCGAAAAAGACATCTTTCCTCGCAAATTCGCACCACGCACCAAACACCACCGACGGTTCGTGGTGCTTGTTGTTTTGTGTCTTTGGCCAAAGTGTTAGATCTATCGTATCTTTTGACTCGTAGCTCCGATTTAGTCATCGTTTTTTTTCAATCGTGTATTTTTTTGGGATCTATCCGTTGGTAAAAAAAATTTCAAAACAAGATCTCTAAAGCCTTCAATTTTTCCTTTTCTCGATTTTGACCGTTTTGAATTTCTTTTATATTAATCCTTTTGTGTATGCATGAATTAGCATGGTACATATTCTTTTAAGGCGTATTATTTCACTTACAATGTAATTATGTATAACACATATAATTTAGAATCTAATGTCACTTCATTAAACACGCTTTTTAAATCACTAATATGCGCCACCAAATAGAGTAACATTTGGCGGCGTATAACCTTTTGTTTCAGATTGTGCTGAAATTCTCGAGACTACCCTAAAACGACCCTAACATCAAGACTCCTGGATACTGTCTTGACATTCGAGGTCGTCGGGATGCCGAGAAAAGACGTTTTACTCATTTTTAATGTTCTCTTTGAACGTTTTCAATTTATATCGTATTATTAGTTTTATGTATGCATGACTTAGCATAGTATATATAGTTTTAAGTCCTATTATTTCACTCGCAATGTAATTAAGTATAACGCATATAATTATGAATCTATTGTCACTTCATTAACCAGCTTATTTAAATCATTAATATGCGCTGCAAGATGGAGTACCATTTGGCGGCGCATAACCTTCAGTTTTAGATTGTGCTGAAATTCTCAAAATCACCCTAAAACGGCCGAACGAGCAAGACTCTCTGAACATGCTTGCTATTCGAGGTCGTTTAGATTCTGAAAAAGACATCTTTCCTCGCAAATTCGCACCACCCACATATACCACCGACGGTTCGTGGTGCTTGGTGTTTTGTGTCTTTAGCCAAAATGCTAGATCTATCGTATCTTTTTTACTCGTAGATCCGATTTAGTAACCATTTTTTTTAAATCGTGTATTTTTTGGGATCTATTCGTTAGAAAACTGCCGTAGGCGGTTTGTCCCAAATATTTTTTGAAATGATACCTAGAAAGCCTTCAATTTTGCCTTTTTTTGATTTTGACCGTTTTGAATTTCTTTCATATTAATCCTTTTGTGTATGCATGACTTACCATGGTACATATTGTTTTAAGGCTTATTATTTCACTTACAATGTAATTATGTATAACACATATAATTTTGAATCTAATGTCACTTCATTAAACACGCTTTTTAAATCACTAATATTTGCCGGTGCATAACCTTTAGTTTCAGATTGTGCTGAAATTCTAGATATCACCCTAAAACGACCCTAACATCAAGACTCCTGGAAAGTTTCTTGACATTCGAGGTCGTCAGGATGTCGAAAAAATATATTTTACTCATTTTTAATGTTCTCTTTGAACATTTTCAATTTATATCGTATTATTAGTTTTGTGTATGCATGACTTTTAAGACCCTGAATTTTAATACATCGAAAATTGTCGCCGGAAAGTGTCACCAGAGAGTGTTCTCAGAAGTGCCACTAAAAGTTGTAACGACCCTGAATTTTCCAACGTTTAATTAATAATATTTATTATTAATGCTTGTGTTTAATGAATGTATTTTATTACATTTACTTGTTACCGTACATGACTTTGCATGTCCCAACTTGTCTTTGTGACACACGTAGTTTTCGCGAATAATATTTCGGATATTATTTACATCCATGATTAAATTTTATTAATCATTTTTAATTAACTAAGGTTACTAGTTAATTACTTGGGCTTCATTGGATTAATTGTTATATACTTGAACTTGGGCTTTTATTATTTCATATGGACTTGGAAGCCCGCCCTACTTTCTTAATGGACTAGTTAGCCCAACATTAAGCTAATGAATTATTAAGAGTAAGATCTAGGATTAATTAATCATGAGGAATCTAGTTACTTACACATTTACACCATTTTCCCATACCCTTTAGCTTTATTACCATTCCAAGCATTCACCATCTCCCCATATTAGAAAGTTGGAGTTTGACCTTGCCCCATTTGGCCTCTTTGGCCGTGAACTTCAATGGGGAGGAGGGAGATCTTTTTCATTTTTTTTTTGACTACTTATTTACTAGTATCCTCTCACATTTACACACACATACTTGCACACTTTCATTTTCTCTCATTTTTCTCTCTAACTTGTAAGTAACAAGGCTTCTTTTCTCTTTTTTTTCTTGTCTAAAAACCAAAATATATACATACAATATCATCATCATTTGTTTGTTTTGACACTTGTTCTTTGTTGTTGTTTAATTACTAGTTATTTGTTGTTGTTAAAGATCAAGTTTTCTAACTTGTATCTTCATGAAATCTTGTTACTTCCATCTTTATTTGATGAAGTCAAGAACAAGGAATCTAAACTTTCTAGTTTATGGTTCTACACTTAAATGTTTTCAAGATTTAAAGTTCATAAGTTTCATATTCATACTTGTGTTCATGTTTGTAGACTTAAATCCTAAGATTCAAACTTTGATTTGAATCTTCCTAAGTATGAAACAAAACATGAACATAATACTTGTACTTTAGTTTATTTCTTTCTTTTGTAAGTACTTTAAAGTTTGTGATGTTGTTATTTTGGTCAAGTGTTACTAGTTAATCTTGATCTCATTTTTCTTGAACCAAAGTTAACTTTGTAAGTTCAAGAACATGGAAGTATAACTTTTTAGTTATAACTTCATATACTTGTGTTGGATATAAGTTTCTATAGCTTATGGTCTTCTAATTTTGTTGTAAATAAGAGCTTACAAGCTTACATATATTTTTCAAGTTGAAAATCTAAGTTTCATAACTTATGGTTTCATTAAAGTGTAGATCCAAGTTTTGTAACTTAGGATCTAACTTAAGAACACTAGATCTAGACTTTCTAGTCTAGGATCTTTAAGATCTAGCTAAGATCTAAGTTCTAAAACTTAAGATCTTGATTATTTAGTTTACTTTCAAGTTTGTAGCTTAATATTACTTTTGTAACTCATGTATGTGTCGGATCTAAGATCTTGATGTAACTTTGGTTCATCAAACTACATACAACTCTTAAGTGAGTTGTGCTACATATCTTAGACTTACAAAAGTGTTATGATGGTCAAACCTTGGTTAAAATGATGCAAACCCATCAACGAGTTGTACACTTGAAGCTATACGCATCATGGATGAGAACCGTGATGAGCATCAAGCACCAAGAACCCATCGGAACACCTTTAGCTACTGTTTCTGGAACTGATCAGATTACCTGGGCTACTGTAAAGTTTATTTATAGTTAGTTCGGTTCGAGTAGATGATTCCGTTTAGACCTCGTGTTAATCCGAGTTACGGTTTAGGATCTATGGCCTCCCGAAAGTCATTACACCCTTTTAACGTTGTGCTGAAATTTCTGACCTACTCGCACTAAACTGTCACCACAGTCAAACGAAGATGTTTGGCTCTGGAAATTGGTCAGCCTCTAGGGGACTCATTTACGGAGCCATGGCCACTGGCCTCACCTTATTTCAGTTTGTATAGAGGTCGTGGTGACTGAACGAAATCAGCCTTTGTTTTAAACCCTAGTCTTGACTTAAAACTTACTTTACACTTTTTGTTTAATGATGAATGATGATGGTACTTAAGACCTAATTTACATACTTTTAAACCTTTGGGAACGATTTACTGACTTAGTAACTTTTGACTTAGGATACTTTGAAAATGAATTGCAAGATTATTTTCGGTAATAACAATGCTAAAGGATCTTTCACAGTTTTGAAGTCAAAGTATAGCTTTGAAAGATGTAGAGATCTAAGAATGATAACACTTGTTAAATCTTGACTTGGATTCTGATCCGTCAATATCAGAATATGTAATTGAATTTGTATGGAAATGATTGTATATCGCTGTGAGCATAGTTAATAATTTTTGAATCAAAGTTGAAGAATGTACAGTATAACATATTAATTGTGAACTTATATATTTCCCGGGAATTACCTACCCGTTAAAGATTTCACAAGTAATATTTTGTACAAAAGAATTTTCATTACAGTCCTTATGAAAATATATGTATGTATATTTCTTCAGATGTAATACGGATTTAATGAGTTAATATCATATTAAGCTCATTTGATTTTTGTCTTGACTTAGAAATGATTAATCTCTAAAACATTAAAGATTACATAATATTTGCGGAGTTTTTCACTAATGAAATCAATACTTCATTATTTATTCTTATTGATATTCCTCGGTGAAGGATGTTGGTGCTCGTGGAATTTTTGTGAACCTTACAAGGCATAGATGATGTTTTCTGGAAAGTTTCGAGTATATCGAAATTGAAAATGTAAAATCAATTATGTAATTAATTAATACACTTGGTTTTTTATGAAATGGAATTCATTGGGTTGAAACAGAGATTGTAGTTAACAATGGTTAAGTTGTTAAGGAAGGATGTACATCATTGCATATTAGTAATATGAACTAACCGAGTAGTACCTACCAGTTAAGATTCACACGTAATAGCTTAGTACGAAAAGATTTATTTTGATTTCAAAATTCATATATAATAAATATACATAAAATTTCTTCAGGGAAAATGATTTAATACTTCATCGGTTATTGTTGCTGGTATTTCTTGGTAACTACGGTGCGTATGACGTTGATGCTCGTGGAACAGATTGTGAAGTTGAGGTTTGCGATACGGATGTTGTTGGTGGTGGTAATGGTACTGTTGGTGGTGTTGTCGGTGGTACTGTTGATGCCGGTGATGCTGCTGGTGCTTGTAACCTTTGCACCGTATTCTCCAAAGCCACTACCCAAGCGCGAAGCTCGTTGACTTCTTCTACTACACCGGGATGATTGGCGGTTCGGATAAATGGTTGAATAAGATCCAGAATTTGAGATAGTATATTATCGTGACGAGATACTCTGGAAATGAGAAAGAAAATGGTGTCTCGAACAGGTTCGCCGGTAAGTGCTTCAGGTTCTTCGCCAAGAGGGCAATGTGGTGGATGGAAGGGATCACCTTCTTTTTGTCTCCAATGATTAAGTAGACTACGAACCCATCCCCAATTCATCCAGAATAGATGATGGCTAATTGGTTGATCCATTCCGGTTACACTGTCTTCGGAATTCAGGTGAATATCCATATCGGAATAGCTGTCAGAGTTTAAGGAATTTGAACTAGATACGGGATCCATCTTGTATAATTAGGGAGATGATCTTTGATATGAATTAGATTATAGAATTTAGTTTGGTATTCTTCAATACATAATTTTCATATGTATATACAATACCAAATTCCATAAATCATGGATAAATTTTCGGAAGATGTCAGGAAAAGTTTACAGTAACAGATACGCTAAGATATGAATTTTGTCTATACAATATTCATGCAATCAATGCAGTAAAACGTGTCTAGACTAGGAATGATAAGCATGTAATTTCCGACAAGAAATGATAAGCAAAACTTTTGACATGCAGACACGGTCGAAGTCCAGACTTACTTATGCATCCTAACAACTATCAGTTAGACACACTCATGCAAGACCTGGTTCGCTAGGACCAACGCTCTGATACCAACTGTGACGATTGGTCCAAATCCACATGGACGAACACGTCATTCATCGATTTTATTGCGAGGTATTTGACCTCTATATGATACGTTTTGTAAACATTGCATTCTTTTGAAAAGGCACATCATAAATGAATATTTAAATCAAAGGTTTTCGACATCTGATGATATTTACATATAGACAATCATCGTAAATAATAGTTTACAACAGTACTTCCGTTGACAATGCAGTCAAAATAAGATACATGGTGATGATTTGGTGAATGCAACGTTTCCTTGAAAAATATGCCATGTAAGACTCCATGCACATAGCTTGTCTAACATATAAGTAAACAGTGGAATACTTCTAGGAAACCTGAGAATAAACATGCTGATAATGCTAAAAACGAACATATATTTCATAGCATTATTCCTTAAGAAAGACAAGCTTTTAGTTGCAATTGTTCTATTTACAAGTGATATTCGTTTAAATAATAAAAGGTGAAGACAAAAGACAGATTCGACGAATTGAAGACGCAAACGACCAAAAAGCTCAAAAGTACAAAATACAATCAAAGTGGTTCCAATTATTGATAAGAGACGTCTCGAAATTACAAGAGTACAAGATTCAAAATGCAAAGTACAAGATATTAAATTGTACGCATGGACGTTCGAAAATCCGGAACCGGGACATGAGTCAACTCTCAACGCTCAACGCAACGGACCGAAAGTTACAAATTAATTATGTATATAAATATAATATATAATTAATTATATAAATTATATATTTATATTATATTTATATTATTAAAATCCGTCGGCAAAGCTAAGATCCAAATTGGAGTGAGCTGGAAATTTAAACTCCGCGACTAGCGGAGTTTGAAGGGTAAATTCACCGCTACTCGCGGAGCACTCAAAACCAAATCTGCCTATAAAAGGAAACGCATTTTGATCGTTTTAAATATCATATATCAATCTCTCTATCTATATGTAAACGTATATATATATATATATATATATATATATATATATATATATATATATATATATATATATATATATATATATATATATATATATATATATATATATATATATATATATTTATATTTTAATTTTAATTTTAATTTTAAATCCCAATAATAAGGGTATGTTAGCGAATGTTGTAAGGGTGTAAGTCGAAATTTTGTCCGTGTAACGCTACGCTATTTTTAATCATTTTAAGTTATGTTCAACCTTTTTACATTAATGTCTCGTAGCTAAATTATTATTATGCTTATTTAAGACGAAGTAATCATGATGTTAGGCTAAAAATACTAAAATTGGGTAATTGTGCTTTGTACCATAATTGGGGTTTGGACAAAAGAACGACACTTGTGAAAATTAGACTATGGGCTATTAATGGGCTTTATATTTGTTTAACTAAATGATAGTTTGTTAATTTTAATATAAAGATTTACAATTGGATGTACCTATAAATAACCATATACACTCGATCGGACACGATGGGCGGGGTATTTATATGTGCGAATAATCCTTCATTTAACCGGACATGGGAATGGATTAATAGTCTATGGAATTATTAAAACAGGAGTGAAATTATGTACAAGGACACTTGGCATAATTGATAACAAAGTATTAAAACCTTGGGTTACACGCAGTCGATAACCTGGTGTAATTATTAAACGAAGTATTAAAACCTTGTTACAGTTTAAGTCCCCAATTAGTTGGAATATTTGACTTCGGGTATAAGGATAATTTGACGAGGACACTCGCACTTTATATTTATGACTGATGGACTGTTATGGACAAAAACCAGACGGACATATTGAATAATCTAGGACAAAGGACAATTAACCCATGGGTATAAAACTAAAATCAACACGTCAAACATCATGATTACGCAAGTTTAAATAAGCATAATTCTTTTATTTCATATTTAATTTCCTTTATTTTATATTTAATTGCACTTTTAATTATCGCACTTTTATTTATTGTTATTGTATTTAATTACACTTTTATTTATCGTACTTTTTAATTATCGCAAGTTTATTTTATCGCAATTTTATTTATCGCAATTTCATTATCGTTATTTACTTTACGCTTTAAATTAAGTCTTTTATTTATTTAATATTTTACATTAGGTTTTAACTGCGACTAAAGTTTTTAAAATCGACAAACCGGTCATTAAACGGTAAAAACCCCCCTTTATAATAATAATATTACTTATATATATTTGTATTTTTATAAATTAAAACTAATATAGCGTTAAGCTTTGTTTAAAAGATTTTCCCTGTGGAACGAACCGGACTTACTAAAAACTACACTACTGTACGATTAGGTACACTGCCTATAAGTGTTGTAGCAAGGTTTGGGTATATCCATTCTATAAATAAATAAATATCTTGTGTAAAATTGTATCATATTTAATAGTATTTCGTTGTAAAATATAAGCTATTTCATATACACCTCGCATAGCATCAAGTAATTTTTGGCGCCGCTGCCGGGGACCAATCTAGTTTAAAAGCCAGAAGCGCAACGCTATATAAAAAAAAGATTTTTATTTTTAGTTTACTTTTATAAAAAAAATACGCTTTTGTAAAAATACGTTTTAAAAATTTAAAAATATAAAAAGAAAAACAAAAATTTATATATTTTTAAGAGTTTGTTAAAAGTTTTATAAAGTTTCTTTATTTTTATTTTAGTGTTAAAAAAAATATAAGTTTTATTTAAATATTTCGTATTTATTTAAAACATAAAAAAAAAACCTGTCGAACGAAACCAGCCCGTCATTTGAATTTGCATTCTCCGCGACTCGCGGAGTTTGTTGCCAGCTAGGCACCGCACTCACGGAGTTTAACCTGACGCGCCTGACATAACCCTAATCGCATTAATTACGGAGTATTATTAATTATTATTATTAATAAACCCTAAATTAGTTTAATTATTATTATTATTTAGTTTAAGTTTTTTAAAATTAATTAATAATATTAAATTATAATTAGTTTTATTTGTATATAAAAAATTAATACTTTTATAAAATAAATAATATAAAAATAATATTTTTATAAAAATTGTACTCTTTATCAATTTTAAGCCTATTTTTATTTTTGTAACTTTTTAATCGTTTATTCGTAATATTTATATTTTTCGCTCGTATCTAATTTTAAGTTCTAGTTTTTGCCGTAGCTTATTATTATTTCTAGATTTTTAGGCTTTGCCGTAAAATCCCTTAAGTGCTTATTCCTTAGACTAAGATTTAGGTACTTTAGAATTTTGCGACGCCGTTCGACGCGCTACTTTCTTATTTTTATTTTTCGACGCCTTTTACATATGTATCAATTATCACTCCAATTAGTAATCTCAATTTGCAATTTTAATTTTAAGTTAGTGATAATAATAAGGTTGGGTTAGTCGAGTGTTTTAAAGTTTTATAGTCACTCTTTTTCTTTCTTATTTTTCGACGCCTTTTATTTTTCAACCCTTTTCTTTTTCGACCTATTTCGACGCGCTCTTTCTTTTTCTTTCTTATTTCTCGCCATTCTAGTTTTTAGGACATAGAATTTTTTTCTACTTCTTCTCTAAATTTCTTAAAATTATGAAAATTTATTTTAAGTGGTTAAATTGATAGACATCAAAATTTTCTGGTTCGTAGTAATAGTTGGATTTGTACGTGGACCGGGTTATTGGAGCCAAACAGTAGTCAATTATATTGAGACCAAACGAATCCTGCCCCTCTGCTGCATCTTTTGGCTATTCGAAACGTGAGCAAAATCAGAAAAGTCTATTAATTGGATAACTTATATAATTTTTCTTTCCTTTTAAAAACTAATAGGATATTTAGTGAATGCACCGAGCAAGACGTTCACCACCTTTTGTACGTTCACCACCTGTAACTCGATCAAGACATCTAGCTAATATTGTCGCCGTTGATTTTTCTTTAGAATCGTCATCCAGTCGACCAAGTACTCCAATTCAAATTTCCGATAATCCATTTTTTTGAACCCGATCTCACAATTGAGAATCCGGAGAATATTCAGGGACGATTCATAGATCCTGAACCATTAATTTTTCCTCCGAAACCACCAATCATTCAAACAGTGATTGTTGAGGAACGAACCATTAAATCAGAATCCTCTAGTGATTCAGATTCAACAAATTCAATTATGGAGAATCTGGAACCTCTAAGTATGGAAGACCGAATGAGAGCTAAACGCACTGGCCAAGGTCACGCAATTACTCATCCTGACATTAATGCGCCAGATTATGAAATCAAAGGATAAATTCTACACATGGTGACTAATCAATGCCAATTTAGTGGTGCGCCAAAGGAAGATCCAAATGAACATCTTCGTACCTTTAATAGGATCTGCACACTATTTAAAATCTGAGAAGTTGAAGATGAACAGATATATCTCATGTTATTTCCCTAGACTTTAAAGGGAGAAGCCAAAGATTGGTTAGAATCGTTACCTGAAGGGGCGATCGATACATGGGACGTTTTAGTTGAAAATTTTCTTAAACAATTCTTTCCGGCATCTAAAGCCGTAAGACTTCAAGGAGAAATTGTTACGTTCACACAGAAACCGAATGAAACTCTATATGAGGCATGGACCAGATTTGGAAAGTTATTAAGAGGATGTCCGCAATATGGTTTAGACACCTGTCAAATAGTACAAATATTCTACCAAGGATGCGACATCACTACAAGGAAAGACATCGATATAGCAGCTGGTGGTTCTATTATGAAGAAAACAGAAACTGATGCTTACAAAATTATTGATAACACTGCTTCCCACTCACATGAGTGGCACCAAGAAAAAGATATCGTTAGATCATCTAAAGCAGCTAGAGCCGATTCTAGCCATGACTTAGATTCCATTTCCGCAAAGATAGATGCTGTCGAGAGACGAATGGAAAAGATGACTAAAGATATTCACTCAATACGAATTAGTTGTGAGCAGTGTGGAGGACCACATTTGACAAAAGATTGTCTTAGTATTGAATTAACAATGGAACAAAGAGAGAATATTTCATACATAAACCAAAGGCCTGGAAATAATTATCAGAATAATTATCAACCGCCAAGACCAATTTACAATCAAAACCAGAATTATAACCAAAATGTTCCATACAACAACCAACAAGGTCCTAGTAATCAACAAGTATCCAACAATACTTACAACCAGCAAAGACCTAATTTTCAAAACAAACCACCACAAACCGATGATAAAAAGCCGAATTTAGAGGATATGATGACGAAGCTAGTTGAAACTCAAACGCAGTTTTTCACATCTCAGAAACAACCCAATGAACAAAATGCTCAAGCATTTAGAAATCAACAAGCTTCTATTCAAAATCTGGAACAAGAAGTAAGTAACCTAGCAAGGTTAATAGGTGAAAGAAAACCGGGAAGTCTACCTAGTAATACAAATGCTAACCCCCGGAATGAAACAGCTAAAGCCATTACCACAAGAAGTGGTATTACACTTAAACCACCTGAAATACCTGTAACTTCTGATGAAGCTATTCCTACTCCACAAGAACCACAACCTGAACAAGATAAGGAAAAAGAACCGGTAGTTGAAAAGGTTAATGAAGATAACACAGTTAAGGCTAAACCTTATGTTACCAACCACCACTTACTTACCCGAGTAAAATGAAAAAAGAGAAACTTGAAGCCGAGCAATCCAAATTCTTGGATATGTTTAAACAAATAAATGCCAATCTTCCTTTCATTGATGTGATTTCAGGAATGCCTAGATATGCTAAATTTCTGAAAGATCTAATCTCGAATAGAAAGAAAATGAAAGAACTCTCGGCTGTTACTATGAATGCTAATTGTTCAGCAGTGCTGTTGAATAAGATACCAGAAAAATTATCTGATCCAGGAAGTTTCACAATTCCATGTTTTCTGGGTAGTCTTAGTTCAATAGAAGCATTGGCAGACTTAGGTGCTAGTATAAATTTAATGCCGTATTCACTATACGCTAAACTAGACCTTGGAGAATTGAAACCAACAAGAATAAGCATACAACTAGCCGATAGATCAATAAAATATCCTTGAGGGATAATGGAGAACATGCTAGTTAAAGTTGGTACTTTAGTATTTCCAGTAGATTTTGTTGTTCTGGACATGGAAGAAGATTCACAAGTTCCTCTCATATTAGGAAGACCATTCTTAAACACGGCTAAAGCAATGATAGACGTGTTTGGTAAGAAACTGACCCTAAGTATAGAGGACGAGAGTGTTACCTTTTCAGTTGATAGAGTAATGCAACAACCGCAAGCTGCAGATGATACATGTTATTATATTCAAACTATAGATTCACATGCAGAATTGTTAGAAGAATTTCCAGAATTACAAGGAACAGGAGAATATTCTTTAGGAGAAGGAACTGAACCAATTGATGAAACTGAAATGTTAGCTACACTAATAGCTAATGGATATGAACCAACAACAGAAGAAATTCAAATGCTAAAAGAAGAAGACAGATATCGATACAAATCATCGATAGAAGAACCTCCGACATTAGAGTTAAAGCCACTTCCAAACCATTTAGAATACGCTTATTTACATGGTGAATCTGAATTACCTGTAATAATATCGTCTTCTCTTACTGAAAATGAAAAATCTCAACTCATTTCTGTGTTGAAAGCTCATAAACCAGCTATTGCATGGAAAATTCATGATATTAAAGGAATAAGTCCTTCGTATTGCACACATAAAATCCTTATGGAAGAAGGTCATAAAACGTATGTGCAACGACAACGAAGACTAAATCCTAATATGCAAGATGTTGTTAAAAAAGAAATTATTAAACTGCTTGATGCAGGTTTAATTTATCCAATCTCTGATAGTCCATGGGTAAGCCCAGTTCAATGCGTGCCTAAGAAGGGTGGCATGACTGTCATTACAAATGAGAAAAATGAGCTTATTCCTACTAAGACTGTAATAGGATGGCGTGTATGTATTGATTATAGAAAATTAAATGACGCCACCAGAAAAGATCACTTTCCCTTACCTTTTATTGATCAAATGTTGGAAAGATTAGCCGGAAACAGTTACTATTGTTTTCTAGATGGTTTTTTCGGATATTTTCAAATTCCAATAGCACTCGAAGACCAAGAGAAAACCACATTCACATGCCCTTATGGTACTTTTGCTTACAAACGCATGCCATTTGGACTTTGCAACGCCCATGCAACCTTTCAAAGGTGCATGATGGCGATTTTTCACGACATGATAGAAGAATGCATGAAAGTTTTCATGGATGACTTTTCAGTCTTCGGTGATACATTTGAATCATGTTTAGTTAATCTTGAACGAATGCTGATTAGATGCGAACAATCAAATCTAGTTCTTAATTGGGAGAAATTCCATTTCATGGTTAAAGAAGGCATCGTTCTTGGACATAAAATTTCAAAGGAAGAAATTGAAGTGGATAGAGCTAAAGTAGATGTAATTGCTAAACTTTCACATCCCACCAATGTTAGAGGAGTTAGGAGTTTTCTAGGGCATGTCGGTTTTTACCGACGTTTCATTAAAGATTTTTCTAAAATTGCCACTCCTATGAATAAACTCCTAGAAAAGGATGCTCCATTCATCTTTTCAGAGGAATGTATCAAATCTTTTAATATTCTTAAAGAGAAACTCACTAATGCGCCAATCATGATAACTCCAAATTGGAATCTACCGTTTGAACTTATGAGCGATGCAAGTGATTTTGCAATGGGAGCCGTGTTAGGACAAAGGATTGAAAAACGATTTCAACCTATATATTATGCTAGTAAGACGTTACAAGGAGCACAAACAAATTACACAACTACTGAAAAAGAACTCCTTGCTATTGTCTTTGCTTTTGACAAATTTCGATCATATCTCGTTCTAGCTAAAACGGTGGTCTATACCGACCATTCTGCTCTTAGATACCTATTTTCAAAACAAGATGCCAAACCAAGATTAATCCGTTGGATCTTACTCTTACAAGAGTTTGATATTGAAATCCGAGATAAAAAAGGAGCAGAAAATCTCGCCGCTGATCATCTTTCTCGTCTTGAAAATCCCGAATTAGAAGTTCTAAATGAATCGGCCATACAAGACAACTTTCCTGATGAATATCTATTGAAGATAGATTATAATGAAATTCCATGGTTTGCAGACTATGCAAACTACTTAGTATGTGGATTCCTTGAAAAAGGATTATCGTACCAAAAACGAAAGAAATTCTTTAGTGATATAAAACACTATTTCTGGGAAGATCCACATCTGTTTAAAAGTTGTCCCGATGGAATAATACGCCGATGTGTATTTGGAGATGAAGCTAGTAAAATTTTAAACCATTTTCACACAGGACCAACAGGAGGGCATTATGGGCCTCAACTCACAGCAAGAAAAGTTTATGATGCTGGATTCTATTGGCCTACAATTTACAAAGACGCACACCTTCTTTGAAAATCCTGTGATACTTGTCAAAGGGCCGGAAAAATAAGTCAACGTGATGAAATGCCACAAAATGTCATTCAAGTATGTGAAGTATTTGACATTTGGGGTATTGACTTTATGGGTCCGTTTCCAAAATCTCATAATAATGTCTATATTCTCGTAGCCATAGATTATGTATCTAAATGGGCGGAAGCATAAGCTCTTCCAACTAACGATGCACGAGTTGTAGTCAACTTTTTAAAACGTCTTTTTGCAAGGTTTGGAACACCGAAAGCTTTAATAAGTGATCGGGGTACTCATTTTTGTAATAATCAACTTGAGAAAGTTCTTAAAAGATAAGGAGTAACTCATAAAATCTCCACCGCATATCATCCACAAACAAGTGGACAAGTTGAAAATACCAACCGAGCTTTAAAACGTATTCTAGAAAAAACCGTAGGATCAAATCCGAAGGAATGGTCCATTAAGTTAGAGGATACACTCTGGGCTTTTAGAACAGCTTACAAAACTCCAATTGGAATCACACCTTTTAGACTCATTTAAGGAAAAGCATGTCATCTTCCAGTAGAAATTGAACACAAAGCATTTTGGGCTTTGAAGACATGTAATCTTGATTTACATGAAGATGGACGTCTACGGTTAAGTCAACTAAACGAATTAGAAGAATTAAGACAAGAAGCATACGAAAATTCGTTAATCTATAAGGAAAGAACGAAGAAATGGCATGATAAAAGAATCAGAAGTTCAAAAGAATTTAAAGAAGGAGACAGAGTTCTTCTTTTCAATTCACGATTCAAGCTATTTCCTGGAAAATTGAAATCAAGATGGTCTGGACCATTCATAGTCAAAAGAGTTTTCCCATACGGAACAGTAGAATTAATAAATTCAAATGGGATTAAATTTAAAGTTAATGGTCACAGAGTTAAACACTACATAGATTGTCCGATGGAAGTCGACAACGAATTTAATCACAATTTTGATACCACAGCTAACTAAGTGCGGGGAGAATCAAGTCTTTAAAGGATAATATGTATTTCTATTAGAGTTAGATTTTCTGTTTTCGTGTAGTTCTCGAAAATGGAACCCGAATGGTCTTTCCCTAGCAGACCCTAAAGAACTAGTCTTCTCCCCCCATTCTGAATTTTTATTTTTTTTAGGTTTTTACTAAATGAAGACTTCCTGTGAACTAAACAATGGTCTAATGCTACATGCTTTGATCACTAAACGTAATAATAACACACTACCGAGTGAACTGGTATTAGTAATCAGAGAAAAATTGGACGGAGTAAGAAAAGAATCCAGATGCGAAGATAATAAGTTACAATTTGGTAAAGGAAAATCAAAATCCGCAGCGAAAAGAAGAGCACGACACCTTGAAAAATGTCACAAATACGGAAAATGGTCACACGAAGGTAAATCTTCAAATAATCAAACCTATTCAAACACCGAATTTGTTACTTTATGCAGAGACGGACCGTTCATATGTTTAGAAGAAAAAATATTGAATGCTCGAGGTTACGCCTATGTAGACATGGAAAATCAATTAGTCCGACTATCTTATGAGTGGGCTAGAGCATATCACTAAGAATACTATCTCACAAGTAAGTCTGTACAGTTTTTATTTTTATTACCTATTGATAATAAACGCTAATTTGTTCGCTATAAAGTATTAAATTGGTATTCAATAAAATTAGGTCTTGCGACCGAAATTATTAATATCATACAAAAATTCTTAAGGTATAAATATCTTTAATCAATCAACCCAAAATATTTCAAAAATTCGTCATGAGTTAAATTAGGTCATGGAACCTAAATTACTTTACCGAAAAGAGGGGCGTATATTTTTGATAATATTTGATTGATTAAAGTGGGATAAAAGACCAAAAAGATTTTTAATTTTATTTTTACCATGTTTTTTTAAAATTAATATAAATATTAATTTAATATTGTAAACTTATTTAAAATTGTAAATATTTGAAAAATTAATATAAGTTTGTATGTATAAAAACAAAAATATAATATAAGTTTGGTGTGAATTTTAATTTTTTTTTAAAAATATGAATTTTTAATTTTATGCATTTTAAATTTAAGTTTGGTGTGAATTTAAAAACAAAAAAATTTACTTTATTTTGCTAAGTTAAAAATATGATTTTTAAAATTCGTCGTAAGTTGAAGACTAGGTCGTTGAAGCGAAATTGCTTTACCCGAGGGCGGGACGAGAACTTTTATTATCATTATTTTTAATCTTATTGAATTAAAATATGCCAAAAACATTAAAAAATCCAAAAATCTTTGCTTTTAAAACCGCGCTTTAAATTGACAAATTTTAAAATTTTGTCGAGGGACGGACTAGGACATCGTTCCGAAACAACCTCGTCCTAAATAACAAGGGAAACAAAATTTTAAAATTAATTAATTAATTGTTTTATAAGTTAAGGTTTTTATAAAAAAAAAAAAAAAAAGACTCCGCGAGTCGCGGAGTTTGTAAAAGGAAAATACCGCAACTCGCGGAGTTTGTAAATTACAGAAAAAAATAAACGCAGGAACAGACCAGTCCCCAACATAACAACACCCACAAAAACTGCGAAAACACTCCCAAAAACACACACAAATCTGAATTGTTTCACCATTTTCATCAAATCTTTCACAAAATCATGTTGAGAAGAATGCTATCAAGGAATTACTCAAGGAAAACGGTAAATTTCTACATCAAAACACCCTTTAATCCGAATATTTAGTGTTCTTGAACAAATTTATACCCAATTCGATTTTGATGATTTTTAGTGTAATTATGCTTAAATTACTTATATATTATGCTTGTATAACCTAGATTGATGCTATTTAACATGATTAGAAGCCTTAAAATTCAAATTTTGAGTAATCTAGGGTATGTGTTCTTGAGCAATTTGGGACTTTTTGATATAAATAGGTTATGGCCGATTTTTGTCATGAATTATTGCTAAATTAAGTAGTGTAACATGTTTAGGTAGTTAAATGATCCAAACTTTAAGCCTAAACATGATTTTTGAGAATTAAAGTGGACTTTTTCAAGTCTAAAATTCATGAACTTGATTTTTGAGAGATAATGCCATTTGAAACTTGTTTAATTGCTAATAATGATTATTTTGACATGTTATTTGAGTTGAATGCTTATGAACTTGGCGAACATTTTCGTATATGCATATTTGAAAAAGTGTAGATTTGATAAAAATATGAAAATGAGCATAAGTTCGATATAAATTGAACATGTCATTGTAATTATTTTGATTGATGATTTTGCTGACACTAATGCATATTTGGATGAACAAAAATTGTGTTTGATGTGTTTTGCAGACTGAAAGGGGTGAATCTTCATCCCAAGCTCGCATTGCTCCTCCTGAGAATGCGGAACAACAGGATGTTGATAACTATTACAAACAAGATATACCTCATCTAGTTATGACATTTTCAGATATGCACGTGGAAGATTTGCACCCGAACTTGAGATTAGACAGACGTTTGGATAGATTATCCAAAATACCAAAGGAGCTTGCACACTCTTCATTCTAAAGCTGTTGAAGTACCTAGGGTAATAGAATGGGAACCGTTAGAAGCCGTAGGATTGGGTGAACGGATTAGAGAATTACTTACACAGAGGTATGATAATTCTACTTTTAACGATTGGGTACGATTATTCAACATGCGTAGACCTGTATATAAAGTATGGTGTGAAGAATTATTGTGTAGTATAGAAATAAATGATCGGGTAGCTACTTTAACCGATCGAACTTTTATTAGATTTTTGTTAGGAGGTTCGATGCGCCACATGTCTCTACTAGACATGGCTCAGGCCTTACGTATATATACGCCTGAGGAGCTAGCATCTGCCGATTGTCAAGGGTTGATATTAAATGGTAGGAAGATTGATGAAAATTTTGATACGCATGGTGTATGGAGTCAAATGACTAGCCATCACCGATTTAAAGGGGGAAATTACTCTTATTTGGATATAGATAGAGCTGAGTTAAGAGTAATTCACAGGTTTCTAGCGAACTCGATTACACAGCGAGGTAAAAATAAGGAAAAGGTAAATGAGCAAGATTTATTTTACCACATGTGTATTCGAGACCCACAAAGCGCTGTAAGTATACCTTATTGTGTGGGTTATTATTTATCGGCTATGGTTAGGGGGATGAGATCGCACAGTATAACAGGAGGTGGTATATTTATTACATTAATTGCTGAGTATCTCGATATGGATATAAGTCAGGGGGATTATTAATCGAAGAACCAGAACCCCACGATACAATTGGTTTAAATGTATATCATGATGCTAAGGTTTTGAAGAGGCGAAATAACGCCGCAGTACAATATAATGGAAGACATCCACAGGTTGAAAGAAATCAACAGCCAGGTAATGTGGGAGGGGGAAATGAAATGACAGAAATGCAAAGGTTTATAGCTTCACAAGAGTATGAAAATGCTAGACATCGAGCATTTAAAGATTGGCAAGTTCATCAAAACCACATCATAGCTCATTGCCAACATGTAGGTAGAAACTATATTCCTACTCTAAAGCCCGTATTTCCTCCCTGGTCTATAGAGATCCAACCACCGTATCCTACTTATAACCCAGATGAAGCATTCTATAACACATACGGTTATGCATGGAACCCCTACTGGTATCCGTATCAACCCTAGTTTATTTAGTTTTATTTATTTTATTTTTGTAATGTTACTACATTTAACACTTATGTTGATATTGTAATAGTTTTTATAATTTTCTAACTTTTATTATTAGATTTTAATAATTTTTGAATGTGGGTTAATATACCAAACTTCAAAAATATGTATATATGTTTGCAGTTTATCTTATGTGCACAACAGGGTAAAACAACGCATTTTCAAAAATTAGCAAATAGTCCAGAAAAGCAACCGTTTTTGAAGAAAAACATGTGTGATAAAACAAGAAGGAATGAACGATGAGGCGTGCCATCTATCATTCGAAGAGCTTTGTAATTACAAACTGGGTATTTTTAATCACTTTTCTACACTTATCACCCTCGTGAATTTATAATTATAGTTTGATTTCATGCAAATGAGGGCATTGCATGATCTCAAGTGTGGGGAAAGGTTATAAATTCTCTCGGATTTGCACTTAGTTTATTTGCCAAATTTTGTGAAAATTTTAAAATTTTTCAAATAAATGAATTCAAAATCATGTTTATACATATTTATGAACGATGAAAATTAGGTGTTAATACCGAAATTATCGTTACCTTGGAAAGGACATAAATTGAGAAACAAACCAAAATGTTAAAATTCATTTAAAATGGAATAGATGACAATAAAAAGGAAAATAAAAGCCAAGTGTGGGAAAATTTACCAAATTATTTTAAACATATGTCACATATTTTTGTACAAATAACTGAAGATACTTTTGTTTTGGACAATTTCTAAAAAGTTTTACCCGATTTTCTGTAAGAAAGATGGATCTACACGATGAATCAATTCCATCATTAAAAGGAAGTAAAGTCTTCCGAAAAAGAAACGCGCTTCTTGATTTAGGTCAAGAAGTTGTCGTCCAGACCAGCTGCAGGTTGACGAAAAACCTAGAAAATTCATCACTAAAATCAGCAGGAAATCCACGGACCTCAGCATCAAACAGGGTCGCCAAGTGGTCAGATTTATCCTAACCATGAGAGGATCTGTCTCGTAAAATGGGGAGGGCGTCGTGCAAATTAGCTTGATAAGACTAATGAATCAGACCCCCAGAAAGGATAATCTCCTTAAAGATTAAAAATCAGCTTTTAAGCCTGATATTACTCAATCCTTGAGATTGACCTTAAAGATTGAGAATTACAAACTCATGAAATTCGATGATATCTAAACTCGAGCTTGAACGAGAAAATATTTTGATCAAAATTACAAACCGATTTGTTTTCTGAAAACCTATTTTCAATGCGTTCATTACCATTGAACGTAAAATCCTAGGAATTCACCTGGAATTCATTAGGTCACCTGAACCAATTCGGGTGTCAACCGTAAGAACGGTGGTTGCATAGCATGGTCGAAAACAGGACCTTGTGCCAGACCGAAAAATTATAAGGGTGAGCTTTACTATTGCTCCTACAAAGGATAGTAATTGCATCCGACACGTTATAGACCATAATTAAAAGCATGTCAGGGGACATTGCCTTAACAATTGCTTATTCAACGCTTTCCTTTACAACCGGACGGTAGTTTACCGAAAGGTAATATACGGAGCAAGTATACTGGACGTGTTGCTTTCCCAATACAAGGTTAGCAAGTGGGTGACACAAAACCACAAGTTTTGAGCTAAAATTTTCAAATCTGAAACCCACCAAATCCACAAAAATATTTTGCAAACACCGGTGAAGGGTTATTCCGGAAAACTTATCTAGGGTAAAAGCTAGATTTAATTTTCAAAAGATCAAATATTTTCATAAAGATCCAATTTCCTTAAAGGATCTAAATTTTTATAGCCATGTGGGACTGTAAACCATAACGTTACTACCATTGTTTATACCGCCGTAAAGAAATCACTGATGTACAAAGTGTGAAGAATAAAGAAGTGATTCTAGTATTTCAAGACTATATTGCTTGAGGACAAGCAACACTCAAGTGTGGGAATATTGATGCGTTTGCCGGGTTTGCACTTAGTTTATTTGCCAAATTTTGTGAAAATTTTAAAAATTTTCAAGTAAATGAATTCAAAATCATGTTATTACATATTTATGAACGATGAAAATTAGGTGTTAATACCGAAATTATCTTTACCTTGGAAAGGACATAAATTGAGAAACAAACCAAAATGTTAAAATTCATTTAAAATGGAATAGAGGACAATAAAAAGGAAAATAAAAGCCAAGTGTGGGAAAATTTACCAAATTATTTTAAACATATGTCACATATTTTTGTACAAATAACTGAAGATACTTTTGTTTTGGACAATTTCTAAAAAGTTTTACCCGATTTTCTGTAAGAAAGATGGATCTACACGATGAATCAATTCCATCATTAAAAGGAAGTAAAGTCTTCCGAAAAAGAAACGCGCTTCTTGATTTAGGTCAAGAAGTTGTCGTCCAGACCAGCTGTAGGTTGACGAAAAACCTAGAAAAGTCATCACTAAAATCAGCAGAATATCCACGGACCTCAGCATCAAACAGAGTCGCCAAGTGGTCAGACTTATCCTAACCATGAGAGGATCTGTCTCGTAAAATGGGGAGGGCGCCGTGCAAATTAGCTTGATAAGACTAATGAATCAGACCCCCAGAAAGGATAATCTCCTTAAAGATTAAAAATCAGCTTTTAAGCCTGATATTACTCAATCCTTGAGATTGACCATAAAGATTGAGAATTACAAACTCATGGAATTCGATGATATCTAAACTCGAGCTTGAACGAGAAAATATTTTGATCAAAATTACAAACCGATTTGTTTTCTGAAAACCTATTTTCAATGCGTTCATTACCATTGAACGTAAAATCCTAGGAATTCACCTGGAATTCATTAGGTCACCTGAACCAATTCGGGTGTCAACCGTAAGAACGGTGGTTGCATAGCACGGTCGAAGACAGGACCTTGTGCCAGACCAAAAAATTATAAGGTTGAGCTTTGCTATTGCTCCTACGAAGGATAGTAATTGCGTCCGACATGTTATAGACCATAATTAAAAGCATGTCAGGGGGCATTGCCTTGACAATTGCTTGGTCAACGCTTTCCTTTACAACCGGACGGTAGTTTATCGAAAGGTAATATACGGAGCAAGTATACTGGACATGTTGCTTTCCCAATACAAGGTTAGCAAGTGGGTGACACAAAACCACAAGTTTTGAGCTAAAATTTTCAAATCTGAAACACACCAAACCCACAAAAATATTTTGCAAACACCGGTGAAGGGTTATTCCGGAAAACTTATATAGGGTAAAAGCTAGATTTAATTTTCAAAAGATCAAATGTTTTCATAAAGATCCAATTTCCTTAAAGGATCTAAATTTTTATAGTCATGTGGGACTGTAAACCATAACGTTACTACCATTGTTTATACCGCCGTAAAGAAATCACTGATGTACAAAGTGTGAAGAATAAAGAAGTGATTCTAGTATTTCAAGACTATATTGCTTGAGGACAAGCAACACTCAAGTGTGGGAATATTTGATAATGCTAAAAACGAACATATATTTCATAGCATTATTCCTCAAGAAAGACAAGCTTTTAGTTGCAATTATTCTATTTACAAGTGATATTCGTTTAAATAATAAAAGGTGAAGACAAAAGATAGATTCGATGAATTGAAGACGCAAATGACCAAAAAGCTCAAAAGTACAAAATACAATCAAAGTGGTTCCAATTATTGATAAGAAACGTCTCGAAATTACAAGAGTACAAGATTCAAAAAGCAAAGTACAAGATATTAAATTGTACGCAAGGACGTTCGAAAATCCGGAACCGGGACATGAGTCAACTCTCAACGCTCGACGCAACGGACCGAAAGTTACAAATTAATTATGTATATAAATATAATATAATATATAATTAATTATATAAATTATATATTTATATTATTAAAATCCGTCGGCAAAGCTAAGATCCAAATTGGAGTGAGCTGGAAATTCAAACTCCGCGACTAACGGAGTTTGAAGGGTAAATTCATCGCAACTCGCGGAGCACTCAAAACCAAATCTGCCTATAAAAGGAAACGCATTTTGATCGTTTTAAATATCATATATCAATCTCTCTATCTATATGTAAACGTATATATATTTATATTTATATTTTAATTTTAATTTTAATTTTAATTTTAAATCCTAATAATAAGGGTATGTTAGCGAATGTTGTAAGGGTGTAAGTCGAAATTCTGTCCGTGTAACGCTACGCTATTTTTAATCATTGTAAGTTATGTTCAACCTTTTTACATTAATGTCTCGTAGCTAAATTATTATTATTATGCTTATTTAAGACGAAGTAATAATGATGTTGGGCTAAAAATACTAAAATTGGGTAATTGGGCTTTGTACCATAATTGGGGTTTGGACAAAAGAACGACACTCGTGGAAATTAGACTATGGGCTATTAATGGGCTTTATATTTGTTTAACTAAATGATAGTTTGTTAATTTTAATATAAAGATTTACAATTGGATGTACCTATAAATAACCATATACACTCGATCGGACAAGATGGGCGGGGTATTTATATGTACAAATAATCGTTCATTTAACCGGACACGGGAATGGATTAATAGTCTATGGAATTAATAAAACAGGGGTGAAATTATGTACAAGGACACTTGGCATAATTGATAACAAAGTATTAAAACCTTGGGTTACACGCAGTCGATAACCTGGTGTAATTATTAAACAAAGTATTAAAACCTTGTTACAGTTTAAGTCCCCAATTAGTTGGAATATTTGACTTCGGGTATAAGGATAATTTGACGAGGACACTCGCACTTTATATTTATGACTGATGGACTGTTATGGACAAAAACCAGATGAACATATTGAATAATCCAGGACAAAGGACAATTAACCCATGGGCATAAAACTAAAATCAACACGTCAAACATCATGATTACGGAAGTTTAAATAAGCATAATTCTTTTATTTCATATTTAATTTCCTTTATTTTATATTTAATTGCACTTTTAATTATCGCACTTTTATTTATTGTTATTGTATTTAATTGCACTTTTAATTATCGCAAGTTTATTTTATCGCAATTTTATTTATCGCAATTTCATTATCGTTATTTACTTTACGCTTTAAATTAAGTCTTTTATTTATTTAATATTTTACATTAGGTTTTAACTGCGACAAAAGTTTTTAAAATCGACAAACTGGTTATTAAACGGTAAAAACCCCCCTTTATAATAATAATATTACTTATATATATTTGTATTTTTATAAATTAAAACTAATATAGCGTTAAGCTTTGTTTAAAAGATTTTCCCTGTGGAACGAACCGGACTTACTAAAAACTACACTACTTTACGATTAGGTATACTGCCTATAAGTGTTGTAGCAAGGTTTAGGTATATCCATTCTATAAATAAATAAATATCTTGTGTAAAATTGTATCATATTTAATAGTATTTCGTTGTAAAATATAAGCTATTTCATATACACCTCGCATAGCATCACATGCTAACAAGTGTCAACACAAAGGTTGGTGAGTTCTTAGTTTTAGTGTTTCGCATAATCTGTATATAAAGGTGGATCACAAGATTTCAGTTGTTTCATCCAGAAACATTTATCAAAATATTCGACAAGATTGAGCACCCTGGTAACTAAACTTTAACATATATATAATAAGTACCCTTGTTTTAACATACATGCAACCAACATGTACAATACACGTAAACCAACGTGTACTAAACTCAAATAGCATACGTCTGTTTTATAGTTCAGGCTAGGGTTTCTATACCTGGAACAGACGGGGATGTCAAGCCCTATGGATCCATATATAACTACTCGCGCCCACCAGTTCTTATAACCGGTAGTTACTAGTTACCAAAGCTAAGGGATTTTCGGTTCAAACTCGGTGTAGAATTTAGTATGTACTTGTATCCATTGTGTTTAAAATAAAGTGTATGTATTCTCAGCCCAAAAATATATATTGCAAAAGTAATTAAAAAGGGAGCAAATGAAACTCACCTTAGCAGCACATAAAATCGTTCACCGAAATGTGACTGAAACTCAGAATACCAAATAACCGTAGATCTCAACCTAGAGAACATATGTTGGTCAATAAATGTCTAACAGGCTAGGTCTGGTCATAGTGTATCATAATCCTAATGCTCGAGATCAACAAACAAAAGTTATCCAAAGTCGTTTCAAAAGGTCAATTTTGACACTAGTTCAACAAAACGAGACGTACCTTATATAAGGATTCATTTACTCGGTTGGTAATATTCAAAAATCCAATTTATCAATCTTACAAACAAGTTGTTTTAAATATTAATTGCAGATTCAAAAGCAATTCCAATTAACGTCAATCATAATTTAGTTGACCATATCTTTTGATTCGTTCATCAAAATTACGCGATTTCTAAATGAAAAGTTATTGATTTTTCGCCAGCTTTCCAAAAACATGTATATCATATACCTTTTACCAGTAATATATGTATTTAATTCGTGATTCATCATAAACTGTTTAACGATAAAATTTAGCATACAAGCATGCATAAATATATATACTCGAGCACTAGACATGGATACACAATTAATATACAAAAGATAAGATATGAATGCTCACGTATCAATATTATGATTCAATATTGTAGGAAAGTACGTAGCTACAACAGAGATTATAAAACTAGGTTTGATTCACAAATATACCCCCGAACATTACCCATAACCTCCTTGGCAATAACCCATAATTTCCTTAGCTCTATCCCGCTTGAAAACCATTTTGAAAGTGACACGCTCATAACCTCGTCGTAGTATTTTATGTATAATACTAATTAATAATATTAATAATAATAAGATTAATAATAATATTAATCTTAATAATAATAATAATAATAATAATAATAATAATAATAATAATAATAATAATAATAATAATAATAATAATAATAATAATAATAATAATATAAATACGGAGTATGATATATGTGGGTGTAAGATAGAGACCAGAATGCTCGAGCTTTATAGTGTGGCCAGATTTCAGACTCCATGCGATCGCATGGTTTCTGTGTGTTATGGCCATGCGATCGCATGGCCTAGGATTCCAGCTCACATCTGATTTGTAATCTAGTTCGTCGACATATTAATTTATTATATATATAATATATTTAATTTATATAATTAATTATATATTATATTAAATTCACGTGCATAGTTGACTTGTAATTTTTGTTCCGATAAGTCGTACGTTGTCACTCGACTTATGTCCCGGTTCCGGTTTTTCGAACGCCCTTTCGTACGCAGAGAATACTGGCTCTTTACGTTTCGTGACTCGTACCTTTGTTAAAATATAGTCTTAAATTATCAATAAACTATATCACTCAAAGTGTATCTTAAACTTTCGAGTGTTTTGGTCATTTACTTCTATAAATCATCATCTCGTAGTATATACATATACATTTTCATTTCGAAATAGTGTTTTACTGTAGCAAAGTTACTGTAGCAAAGTTTTTTTACTGTAGCAAATAGTGATTTTCGAAAACACTGTAGCTTTTCGGGTACTGTAGCAATTCGAAAATACTGTAGCAAATTAGTGTTTTACTGGTTCATCTTAAACGTTTTAGTTAACTTATCTAAATATCAATCGAATCAATAATCGAATGTTACTATCGTTTACTAAATAACTTGAAATCATATATATATATATATATATATATATATATATATATATATATATATATATATATATATATATATATATATATATATATATATATGCACATTAAGTTATATATATATTGTTCGTGAATCTTCGAGAACAGTCAAAGAATAATTGATTACATGAATATAGTTCCAAAACTTTGAGACTCAACATTACAGACTTTGCTTATCGTGTCGAAAACATTAAATCATTTAAAGATAAAGTTTAAATTTGGTCAGAAATTTCCGGGTCATCACAGTACCTACCCGTTAAAGAAATTTCGTCCCGAAATTTAAGTGAGGTCGTCATGACTTACAATAAAAATGTTTTCATGACGAATATGAGTTGATAAATAGAATTTTATAACCGTTGAATAATATGGATAAAACAATCCGATTTCTCTAAGCGTATGAGAGAAGTTATCGTAAAAGAGTGAAATGAAAGAATAGAGATTCGTCTTAACTTTTGACGTAGTTATGATTGATTTCTGGAATTTAAGGAATAGAAAATCTTCATAATCTAAATAAGATTTGATTCTTCAAAATTTAAGGAAATTAAGATTACCTTTAAATGCGTAATCTGCCTCGATTGTTATGTCTGATATTTTGCTATAAATTAACCACTTCCGTTTCATTATTTTCACCACTCCTACATCTTCTTCCTTATTTCATACTTCCAAAAGATTGTGAAATGCTTAATCCAGTTCTGATTCTTGATATTTTCTTGGCTATCGTATCCTTCATTCTTCTTTTTCATCTGCCACCAGAGGAAGTTATTTTCTTCTACTATTACCTTGGGGTTATAGTATTTTTCATTCTCCCGTGTCTTTATATTGCTATACGCATTGATATACACAGTTTGTAATATATGTGTTGTTGTCAGGCTTTATATTTTCCCTTATATTTAGGAGCTCCATGCTTTCGTTTTTCCTTCCCGACTTCAAGTCAAGCGAATAATGGTCCTGAATTCGTAGCTATACATTTCGGAATGAACATAGTTAATGTTCTAAGAAAGAAATTGTAATGGCACGATCTTGATTTGTCAAAGTACCAGAATATCTGGAAAAGACCGAATCATCAAGAAAAGTATTTTCTTGATATATTTAGAGATTAAATAGAATGAAAGAGTTATGTAACATGGTTCATGATGAGGGTGTGATTTGTGAACCTTTATCACGTTCCATTAGAAACTCAGCATGACTTACTGTAATATAATCACGTTGATCAAGTGTCATTATATTATACTAACTCATGCTTTAATTCCCAACATTACTTCAAAACATCTATTTTTCGAATTTTTCAGATTTTAGAAACTAAAATAGTTTCTTTTATGATGTAACACAGATAGCGCAAAGAGATGAATGATTTCAGATAAGAATGGTTATAAAAAAATATCTTCAGAAATATGGAGGATATTTATAATGAAAGATACGATGATATCATAGAATATTCAAGATAAGATGATGATGAAGAATATTATCCGCAAAGGTTTTAGAGTAAGGAGCAAGGTATTTGCTAAGAATTTCAGCAGACACTGAATCATTTGTATTCTTTGAAGGTAGATTTCGTTTTTGTGATTTGTCCACAGCCTCCTTCATGGTCTGCTCAATCCGTTTTCCAGTTTCAAACCTTCTCATTTTCTCAGCTTTACCACCATACTATTCTTTATCATCAAACTTTTGACTGTTAAGGTCATTTACAGTTTTTGCTGCTTCATCAGCATTTTTCCAAAATTCGGAGAACTAGTTTCATAGTTTGGAGTGTTTTTCAGAAACTTCACATTCGAAGTATGTAAGTCTAGAAGATAGATGTTATCTATATATAACTGTTGTCGTAGAAAATGCTACGAGATTCAAAATACTGATTGCTAATTTCCAGTGGTTGGTATGGCAATTATTGTTACAAGATGTGGATGAGTACATGATAGGGTTTCAATGAGTATAAGGATTTTTCGAAAGGTCAAGGATTAATAAAGTTGTTGGTAAATTTACTGCTAATGTGGTGGAACATGAAAGGTTCCCCAGTAACAAGAACGTATATGTCAAGGTTATAATAAGGCTAATCTAAAAAGTCAAAGTTGACTAATTGGAAGTGTGATAAAACTGGATACTTTGAAAAGGAATTGCAAGATTATTTTCGGTAATAACAATGCTAAAGGATCTTTCACATTTTTGAAGTCAAAGTATAGCTTTGAAAGATGTAGAGATCTAAGAATGATATCACTTGTTAAATCTTGACTTGGATTCTGACCCGTCAATATCAGAATATGTAATTGAATTTGTATGGAAACGATTGTATATTGCTGTGAGCATAGTTAATAATTTTTGAATCAAAGTTGAAGAATGTACAGTATAGCATATTAATTGTGAACTTATATATTTCCCGGGAATTACCTACCCGTTAAAGATTTCACAAGTAATATTTTGTACAAAAGAATTTTCATTACAGTCTTTATGAAAATATATGTATGTATATTTCTTCAGATATAATACGGATTTAATGAGTTAATATCATATTAAGCTCATTTGATTTTCGGCTTGACTTAGAAATGATTAATCTCTAAAACATTAAAGATTACATAATCTTTGCGGAGTTTTTCACTAATGAAATCAATACTTCATTATTTATTCTTATTGATATTCCTCGGTGAAGGATGTTGATGCTCGTGGAATTTTTGTGAACCTTACAAGGCATATATGATGTTTTCTAGAAAGTTTCGAGTATATCGAAATTGAAAATGTAAAATCAATTATGTAATTGATTAATACACTTGGTTTTTTATGAAATGGAATTCATTGGGTTGAAACAGAGATTGTAGTTAACAATGGTTAAGTTGTTAAGGAAGGATGTACATCATTGCATATTAGTAATATGAACTAACCGAGTAGTACCTACCAGTTAAGATTCACACGTAATAGCTTAGTACGAAAAGATTTATTTTGATTTCAAAATTTAAATATATTAAATATACATAAAATTTCTTCAGAGAAAATGAGTTAATACTTCATCGGTTATTGTTGCTGGTATTTCTTGGTAACTACGGTGCGTATGACGTTGATGCTCATGGAACAGATTATGAAGTCGAGGTTTGCGATGCGGATGTTATGGGTGGTGGTAATGGTACTGTTGGTGTTGTTTTCGGAGGTACTGTTGATGCCGGTGATGCTGCTGGTGCTTTTAACCTTTGCACCGTATTCTCCAAAGCCACTACACGAGCGCGAAGCTCGTTGACTTCTTCTACTACACCGGGATGATTAGCGGTTCGGACGAACAGATGAATAAGATCCAGAAATTGAGATAGTATATTATCGTGACGAGATACTCTACAAATGAGAGAGAAAATGGTGTCTCGAACAGGTTCGCCGGTAAGTGCTTCAGGTTCTTCGCCAAGAGGGCAATGTGGTTGATGGAAGGGATCACCTTCTTCTTTTCTCCAATGATTAAGTAGACTACGAACCCATCCCCAATTCATCCAGAATAGATGATGGCTAATTGGTTGATCCATTCTGGTTACACTGTCTTCGGAATTCAGGTGATTATCCATATCGGAATAGCTGTCGAAGTTTAAGGAATTTGAACTAGATACAGGATCCATCTTGTATAATTAGGGAGATGATTTTTGATATGAATTAGATTATAGAATTTAGTTTGGTATTCTTTAATACATAATTTTCATATGTATATATAATACCAAATTCCATAAATCACGGATAAATTTTCGGAAGATGTCAGGAAAAGTTTACAGTAACAGATACGCTAAGATATGAATTTTGTCTATACAATATTCATGCAATCAATGCAGTAAAACGTGTCTAGACTAGGAATGATAAGCAGGTAATTTCCGACAAGAAATAATAAGCAAAACTTTTGACATGCAGACACAGTCGAAGTCCAGACTTACTAATGCATCCTAACAACTATCAGTTAGACACACTCATGCAAGACCTGGTTCGCTAGGACCAACGCTCTGATACCAACTGTGACAATCGGTCCAAATCCATATGGACGAACACGTCATTCATCGATTTCATTGCGAGGTATTTGACCTCTATATGATACGTTTTGTAAACATTGCGTTCTTTTGAAAAGGCACATCATAAATGAATATTTAAATCAAAGGTTTTCGACATCTGATGATATCTACATATAGACAATCACCGTAAATAATAGTTTACAATAGTACTTCCGTTGACAATGTAGTCAAAATAAGATACATGGTGATGATTTGGTGAATGCAACGTTTCCTTGAAAAATATGCCATGTAAGACTCCATGCACATAGCTTGTCTAACATATAAGCAAACAGTGGAAGACTTCTAGGGAACCTGAGAATAATCATGCTAACAAGTGTCAACACAAAGGTTGGTGAGTTCATAGTTTTAGTGTTTCGCATAATCTGTATATAAAGGTGGATCACAAGATTTCAGTTGTTTCATCCAGAAACGTTTATCAAAATATTCTACAAGATTGAGCACCCTAGTAACTAAACTTTAACATATATATATATATATATATATATATATATATATATATATATATATATATATATATATATATAATAAGTACCCCTGTTTTAACATACATGCAACCAACATGTACAATACACGTAAACCAACGTGTACTAAACTCAAATAGCATACGTCTGTTTTATAGTTCAGGCTAGGGTTTCTATACCTGGAACAGACGGGGATGTCAAGCCCTATGGATCCATATATAACTACTCGCACCCACCAGTTCTTATAACCGGCAGTTACTAGTTACCAAAGCTAAGGGATTTTCGGTTCAAACTCGGTGTAGAATTTAGTATGTACTTGTATCCATTGCATTTAAAATAAAGTGCATGTATTCTCAGCCCAAAAATATATATTGCAAAAGCAATTAAAAAGGGAGCAAATGAAACTCACCTTAGCAGCACATAAAGGCGTTCACCGAAATGTGACCGAAACTCAGAATACCAAATAACCGTAGATCTCAACCTAGAGAACATATGTTGGTCAATAAATATCTAACAGGCTAGGTCTGGTCATAGTGTATCATAATCCTAATGCTCGAGATCGACATACAAAAGTTACCCAAAGTCGTTTCAAAAGGTCAATTTTGACACTAGTTCAACAAAACGAGACGTACCTTATATAAGGATTCATTTATTCAGTTGGTAATATTCAAAAATCCAAATTATCAATCTTACAAACAAGTTGTTTTAAATATTAATTGCAGATTCAAAAGCAATTCCAATTAACGTCAATCATAATTCAGTTGACCATATCTTTTGATTCGTTCATCAAAATTACGCGATTTCGAAATGAAAAGTTATTGATTTTTCGCCAGCTTTCCAAAAACATGTATATCATATACCTTTTACCAGTAATATATGTATTTAATTCGTGATTCATCATAAACTGTTTAACGACAAAATTTAGCATACAAGCATGCATAAATATATATACTCGAGCAATAGATATGGATACAAAATTAATATACAAAAGATAAGATATGAATGCTCACGTATCAATATTGTGATTCAATATTGTAGGAAAGTACGTAGATGCAACAGAGATGATAAACACTAGGTTTGATTCACAAATATACCCCCGAACATTACCCATAACCTCCTTGGCAATAACCCATAATTTCCTTAGCTCTATCCCGCTTGAAAACCATTTTGAAAGTGACACGCTCATAACCTCGTCGTAGTATTTTATGTATAATACTAATTAATAATATTAATAATAATAAGATTAATAATAATATTAATCTTAATAATAATAATAATAATAATAATAATAATAATAATAATAATAATAATAATAATATAAATACGGAGTATGATATATGTGGGTGTAAGACAGAGACCAGAATGCTCGAGCTTTATAGTGTGGCCAGATTTCAGACTCCATGCGATCGCATGGTTTCTGTGTGTTATGGCCATGCGATCGCATGGCCTAGAATTCCAGCTCACATCTGATTTGTAATCTAGTTCGTCGACATATTAATTTATTATATATATATATATATAATATATTTAATTTATATAATTAATTATATATTATATTAAATTCACGTGCATAGTTGACTTATAATTTTTGTTATGATAAGTCGTACGTTGTCACTCGACTTATGTCCCGGTTCCGGTTTTTCGAACGCCCTTTCGTACGCTGAGAAAACTGGCTCTTTACGTTTTCGTGACTCGTACCTTTGTTAAAATATAGTCTTAAATTATCAATAAACTATATCACTCAAAGTGTATCTTAAACTTTCGAGTGTTTTGGTCATTTACTTCTATAAATCATCGTCTCGTAGTATATACATATACATTTTCATTTTGAAATAGTGTTTTACTTTAGCAAAGTGGGATTTTCGAAAATACTGTAGCTTTTCGGGTACTGTAGCAATTCGAAAATACTGTAGCAAATTAGTGTTTTACTAGTTCATCTTAAACGTTTTAGTTAACTTATCTAAATATCAATCGAATCAATAATCGAATGTTACTATCGTTTACTAAATAACTTGAAATCATATATATATATATATATATATATATATATATATATATATATATATATATATATATATATATATATATATATATATATATATATATATATGCACATTAAGTTATATATATATTGTTCGTGAATCTTCGAGAACAGTCAAAGAATAATTGATTACATGAATATAGTTCCAAAACTTTGAGACTCAACATTACAGACTTTGCTTATCGTGTCGAAAACATTAAATCATTTAAAGATAAAGTTTAAATTTGGTCAGAAATTTCCGAGTCATCACATACGCTGTCAGACGGCGCACTAACTTGGTGGAACACATTGGCTCAAGTAAAGGGTATCGATGATGTAACATCCCGCATTTTTCCGTTAAATTATTTTTAACGCCGTCTTTTTTATATTTTTTATTTTATTTTAATAATATTCTTCGTATCTAGATTCGTAACCTCCGTTAGCAAACATTCATAATATTTTCATTATTGGATTATAACGTCTCCCGTACTCTCGTGTAATTCAAAATAATTCGTTTGGTTAATTCCCGCACCCGCTTTGAAACTTGAGGGACCGAGGTTGCCAAGTGGGCAAACTAGTTGACTAGATCAACTAGTCAACCCACCTTATCCACCACTCATTTCCACCTCCACCTCCTCTTTCTCTCTTTCTCTCTTCTTACTTCCATTTTTGAACCATAACACCCAAACACACAAATTCATCATCTAATTTCGGATTTGGAGGCTAACATCAAAACCAATTACATATTTGGAATCCTCTCTTCATCCTCTACAATTTGATACCAATTTCATCTCATTTGGGTAACTTTCTAAAATCACTAGATTTTGTGTTCTTGATGTTTTTGAATTATAAAGTTGTTAATTAGTGTCTATGGCTCAAGTCTAACATGAATATATGACTTGTATGCTCGATTTGTTGTTTTAGAGTAACTATCATGAACTTGAAAATGGGTTTGCTTAATCTTTGATTTTGGAAGATTAAATGTTGTTAAATTGTTAAAGTTCATGTTTTAATTGTGTTACTAGTATCACTAGCTTCATTTTTATGTGTAGGTTGATTTGTAAAACTTCAAATACATGATTAGTGATTTTGTAAATTTTGATTAGGGTTTGATGAACTTGAAATGAACTTTTGATACTTTGAATGCCATGAAATGTTGTTAGTAAGTGTTTAGTTGTATTGCATGAGTAATTACCTTCGAAACGGCATATCACATGTGTGGATTGGATTCCCGAATCATGTAATGCATTTCAAGAACTTGAAACTTTGAAAACGGACTTTAAATGATCACTTGACGAGAAATCGGTTATTGGAAATGATGTTTTTTATTTGATGAAACGTGTTTAGTTGTGTTCCTTGTCAAAAGAGTTTTCCAACGATATAAGGTGCGAGTTCTAAGTGTTTGCGGTTTGTGTTTTGTGCATGAAAAGATTTTGGTTTGGACTTAGAAAAACTGAAACTGGCCAGGTACCAGCTCCCGTGTATTGTCGCGGCGCGACAATTGTGGGCCGCGGCGCGGCATAAGCCGTGTTCAGGTTCTGACCTCCTTGGTCAAAATAAGAAAAATGTTTGGCATGCTATGGACCTCCGATTCACATGAGACTTGTTCTAACATGCTTATATATGAATAAAAACCTCAGGAAAATAGTTCAGGACCCGACCCGAATGTGTTGACTTTTTTGTTGACTTTGACCGACCAAAGTTTGACTTTTTGTCAAACTTGACCAAATGATTATGCAATCTTTCTAACATGATTCTTTACTTGTATATTGCGTGAAACTTAACAATTTGATTCACATGCTTCATAATCGAGTCGTAATGAGCCATAGGACTAATTGAACATCTTTGACCTATCGTGTTTACCGTTATTGATACAACCTATATGTTTAGGTCAAGACTAGCTTTGTCTTTGCACGCGTTTACTTGTTGAAGTAATTTATTACTCTTGCACTCAAGGTGAGATCATAGTCCCACTTTTACTCTTTTGAACTTACATTTGGGATGAGAAAACATAAACATTTCTTTTTAACTAAGTGAACACAAGCAGAGGAAAACAAACATTCTACATACGAGTTTAGAACAAAATCCTTAATTCGATTATCATTAGTTACTCTTGCAGTGTGTAAGTGTAGGCGTGAACTTATGTTGTATGGACATATGGGTTTGACAAACCCTCATCTCGGACGGTTCGCTACCGTCTACGGATGAAATATATTTTCGAGAAACAGTGTTGTTCTAGCACTATTAATGGGGTTTAACGGACGGAATGTTAAGCCTTGATAATTGGGTGCTCGTGAATATTAACTTTTAGAATGTATTACTATTTTATCAATGTTGCAAATCTTGTGGTTCGACTTACTTTTACTCACTTACTTACGTAAACCTATGATTTCACCAACGTTTTCGTTGACAGATTTCTATGTTTTCTCAGGTTTTTGAACGCTATGTGAAACATGCTTCCGCTCATTATTTGATACTTTCTTTGGATGTCGAGTATACATGCATTTCATGTAGTGTCTTTTGACTTTCTTTAAAACTGTGTCGCATAGGTTTCACATGTAACTATAACCTTGTAACGTAACATTTGGATGAACAATTCTTGTAAACTTTGAAACAATCTTTATTTTTGAAAGGAATGCGACATATCTTTGGTCAAACGTCACGTTAAAGACCTATGACCACGCAACGGTACCTAAGTAGTCGACGCCGTCAATTGACGATTTGTCGGGGTCGCTACAAGTGGTATCAGAGCATTGGTTGTAGGGATTTAGAGTTCATTGGTGTCAACCCCGAGTCATAGGGTACATTAGTTAATCTAGACTACAACCGGCATATAGACTTGAAGTAGGAATTACTTGACTATTTATGCATTTATACTCGAACGTTTCTACTCATAACTAACACTCGCTTCATCTAAATCTTTCGTTGTTTAATTTGATTGACGCGCTACCTTGAATTTATAGAATAATGTCGAATGCACATATGAATCAGGGTAATATAATTGCCGGGATTATATTACGGTGACTCATATGAACGTTCCGACATTATGACACAAAGAATTTAAGGCGAGTCAAGGAAAATTTTCTCTTCATCATTATTCCATATCACGATTAGTATTGTTAAGAATACTAATCAACGATATTCTTGTGTCATGAAGGAACAATGGCTCACCAAGGTCAACACAATACTCCTCTCGAAACTCTATAACAAGCTCTTCAACGAATGATAACCACCGCCATGGGTGCGGCCGTGGCCGATCACTTTTCCAACAACAACAATCGTGGGACCGGTAATTCAAACGAAGGTTGCTCCTACAAAAACTTCATGAAGTACAATCCTCCTACTTTCGATGGAACCGGAGGACCGGTTGCTCTCACCCGATGGTTTGATCAAACGGAATTTGTTTTTAGCATAAGCAGTTATCGAGACCGAGATAAGGTCAAATTCTCCACCCTCACTTTCACCGGTGTTGCTCTCTCATGGTGGAACACGCATGTACAATCGGTGGGTATCGATGAAGCCCACACACTCTCTTAGACCGAATTAAGAGAAAGAATGATCACCGAATACTTCCCACGCAACGAAACTCAAAGGCTCGAACAGGGGCTAAGGAATTTAAAAACGGTCGGGAATGACCTTGAAGCTTATAATCAACGGTTTATCGAACTAGCCTTAAGTTGCCCGAACCTAATGACTCCTGAATCCCTAAGAGTTGAACTTTACATGGAAGGCCTCCCAAAGAGCATTCACCACGAGGTAGTAGCATCCAAACCCGCCAACCTACAAGAGGCTTTAACAATGGCCCACCAATCTATAAAAACGGTGAATGAAATTGAAGCGCCGACACCAACGGCCGAGGACCAACCGGGTAACAACAAAAGAAAATGGGACGCCTCTCCATCGAGCAACTACAACAACAACTTCACCAAGAAGTCCTTCACCTCCGACGGCAAGAAAGGGTATGCCGGAAACCTGCCCTACTGTAACGAATGTCGCAAACATCATTTGGGTGAATGTGGCAAAACATTTTGCATCAGGTGTCAAATAAGTGGCCATGTGGCCCATATTTGTAAAAGTACCATTACCGTTGCTCAAAAGACGCCCAATGCGCCAAGGGCGGTTGTTTGTTTCGAATGTGGCCAACCGGGTCATTATAGGAATGCGTGCCCAAAGAAGAAAGCCAACCCCAACGCATGCCGTTGAACTTTCAACATCGACACCTAGGATGCCCGAGACGACGATGGACTAGTCATGGGTACGTTTCTTCACAACAACTCGCATATTTCATACTTATTCGATTCGGTTACCGTTAGACGTTTTATAACCAAGGCTTTGACTCGTACTCTTTGCACTCCACTTTTTTCCTTTAAATACTACTTAGGCAATTTAAGTTACCAACGAAAAAATATTGTGTTCCTATACATTTTATCGGAGGATATATGTTAAACTTATTGGGTGGATAATTTGAATTGTGACTTGACACCTATAGAACTAAGGAGCTCAAAACCTATTCGTTAAGGAGAAATGTTTTCCCTACAATTATGTATAGATCATTGGAACTAAGTAACTTTCGGTTGAAAACCGATACCCTTTTCCTCGTATCCATGACCTCATGATTATTTACATGAATCTCGCGTATATTCCAAACCAACCTTTGTTCCGATTATCATCAATTGAGAGATTAGGGAGAAGATGTCTCCTAACCTGCTTTTAGAACTCGCTACGATAGTTGTAAATTTCTTTTAGTACCATTCGATTATCTAGGCCTCCGCCCGTATTCATAGGCCTCCTGAACCGCGTTTGTAAACTTATCTAGATGAATTCGTTATCGTATTTATAGAAGATGTCTAAACCTATTCAAGTAAAGAAGAAAACGAACGACATCTTCGTCTTACGCTCAAACTCTTGAGAAAAGAGCAACTCTATGCCGAATTCTCCAAGTGAGAATTTTGGTTAAATGAAGTCCAATTTTTAGACCATGTTGTTAGTGGTCAAAGTATTTCAATACATCTCGCAATCGGAACCACACGTAATCGGGAAACCCTCACGACTCAGACTTGTATTCGTAAAATCTTAGATCTCGCCGGTTATTACTGAAGATTCATTTCTGACTTTTCTCGTGTTGCACGACCTTTAAACTCGTTAACTCACTGAGGGAAAAATTTAAACCTCTCCTTGTCCGAACTTTGAACATGATCTTTCACACAAACCTTACTAGCTAAATTCGTTTAGCACACTGGAACTCAAATATGGAAATATTTCTACTTGAACGCCTGAAAGGCATACTCTCTCAACTCGAAATCAACGAAACGGAATTTCGTTATTTTGGTACGAAAAATTTGAATACTTAATCATGGACCCGATCAACCTTCTCATCAACACGTGCCACGTTACATAGCTCTGTTATTTCACCATTTTTCTGCCTGATATTACTAGAACTTAAGATAACACCCAATCCAAGGATACTTCACTCTTCTTTGACTTATCATACAACTACGTGTACTATCTCGTTATCCCACCAAGCCTCAACATTCGACCACTAAGTGCGCGACATGGTTACCTCAAGGTGTGAACTCATCCTATTCTAAGTTCTCATTTCACTCCTGTCTTATCGCTCGCACTTCCGTGTAAGGAAACTTTTTATAAAACTTCTCAATGGAGAGAGAAACTCTTCACATTATATTAGTATTCGCCACAATGGTGAATAGTCCTAACAACCATTTTCGGGAACCGATGGATCCTCCGCGGTGCGGACCTCTTGAGAAACGAAACCTGTTCAAACGTGTTTTAAAGAAAATTCTAGCTCGGCACGGCGTACCATCTCCATTAAAATTTCAGATCGGGATACTCGTCTCACTTCTAAATTCGGTATGCCTTACAAAGAACCTCGGGGACCCGTCCAAACATGAGTGCCGTGTATCATCCACAACCAACGGACCAAACAAACTTACATTTCACATCTTGGAAAGACATGTTACAAGCTGGTATTGTTAGCTTTAGTAGTTCCTCTTACAACGACCGTTACCATTCGTGTATTAACACCGCACTTCCGAAACCCTATATGACCGCAAATGTCATACCCCTATTCATTGGACCAAAGCATGTGGTAAGTAAATCACCGAATCCGAACTCATTCAAGAAATAATAGTTGAGATCGTTCAAGTCCGAGAAGGACTCAAGACGACCCGTAGTCGCCAAAAGGGCTATATCGATATTCGACGTAAACCTCTCGAATCCCAAGTCAGTAACCGTGTAATATTGAGAACCCTCACCTTGGGAAGGTGTAATTCGGTTCGGGAATCAGGGAAAGTTAAAACCGCGATATATTAATCCTTTTGAAATCTTGGGGCGTATTGGAACCGCCTCCTACCGTTTAGATCTCCTAACTCAATTAAAGTTTCCGTTTACATTACATTTCGTGTAACAAACTTAGAGACGTGTCCTGCGGAACAGGAACGTGCTATCCTTCTAGATAAACCTACTATTGATGAAAAACTCCCATCCATGGGAAAAACCGGTTGAAATGGTGGATCGTAAACCAAGCCTTAATACAATGTGAAACCCCGACTATCAAAATTCGTGGAAATGCCCAAGGACATATCTTCACTTATCCATAGCATTGACAACGTAAGGTCTCGAGTAAGAAACAACGACTATTGCTTCCAACTAAATTTCGTGACGAAATTTCTTTTAAGGCGTGGGTAATGTAACATCCCGCATTTTTCCGTTAAATTATTTTTAACGCCGTCTTTTTTTTTTTAATAATATTCTTCATATCAAGATTCGTAACCTCCGTTAGCAAACATTCATAATATTTTCATTATTAGATTATAACGTCTCCCGTACTCTCATGTAATTCAAAATAATTCGTTTGGTTAATTCCTGCACCCGCTTTGAAACTTGAGGGACCGAGGTTTCCAAGTGGGCAAACTAGTTGAATATGTCAACTAGTCAACCCACCTTATCCACCACTCATTTCCACCTCCACCTCCTCTTTCTCTCTTCTTACTTCCATTTTTGAACCATAACACCCAAACACACAAATTCATCATCTAATTTCGGATTTGGAGGCTAACATCAAAACAAATTACATATTTGGAATCCTCTCTTCATCCTCTACAATTCGATACCAATTTCATCTCATTTGGGTAACTTTCTAAAATCACTAGATTTTGTGTTCTTGATGTTTTTGAATTATAAAGTTGTTAATTAGTGTCTATGGCTCAAGTCTAACATGAATATATGACTTGTATGCTCGATTTGTTGTTTTAGTAACTAGCATGAACTTGAAAATGGGTTTGCTTAATCTTTGATTTTGGAAGATTAAATGTTGTTAAATTGTTAAAGTTCATGTTTTAATTGTGTTACTATATCACTAGCTTCATTTTGATGTGTAGGTTGATTTGTAAAACTTCAAATACATGATTAGTGATTTTGTGAATTTTGATTAGGGTTTGATGAACTTGAAATGAACTTTTGATAGTTTGAATGCCATGAAATGTTGTTAGTAAGTGTTTAGTTGTATTGCATGAGTAATTACCTTCGAAACGGCATATCACATGTGTGGATTGGATTCCCGAATCATGTAATGCATTTCAAGAACTTGAAACTTTGAAAACGGACACTAAATGATCACTTGACGAGAAATCGGTTATTGGAAATGATGTTTTTTGTTTGATAAAACGTGTTTAGTTGTGTTCCTTGTCAAAAGAGCTTTCCAACGATATAAGGTGCGAGTTCTAAGTGTTTGCGGTTTGTGTTTTGTGCATGAAAATAATTTGGTTTGGACTTAGAAAAACTGAAACTGGCCAGGTACCAGCTCCCGTGTATTGTCGTGGCGCGACAATTTTGGGCCGCGGTGCGGCATAAGCCGTGTCCAGGTTCTGACCTCCTTGGTCAAAATAAGAAAAATGTTTGGCATGATATGGACCTCCGATTCATATGAGACTTATTCTAACATGCTTATATATGAATAAAAACCTCAGAAAAATAGTTCGGGACCCGACCCGAACGTGTTGACTTTTTCGTTGACTTTGACCGACCAAAGTTTGACTTTTTGTCAAACTTGACCAAATGATTATGCAATCTTTCTAACATGATTCTTTACTTATATCTTGCATGAAACTTGACAATTTGATTCACATGCTTCATAATCGAGTCGTAACGAGCCATAGGACTAATTGAACATCTTTGAACTATCGTGTTTACCGTTATTGATACAACCTATATGTTTAGGTCAAGACTAGCTTTGTCTTTGCACGCGTTTACTTGTTGAAGTACTTTATTACTCTTGCACTCAAGGTGAGATCATAGTCCCACTTTTACTCTTTTGAACTTACATTTGGGATGAGAAAACATAAACATTTCTTTTTAACTAAGTGAACACAAGTAGAGGAAAACAAACATTCTAGATACGACTTTAGAACAAAATCCTCAATTCGATTATCATTAGTTACTCTTGCAGTGTGTAAGTGTAGGCGTGAACTAATGTTGTATGGCCATATGGGTTTGACAAACCCTCATCTCGGACGGTTCGCTACCGTCTACGAATGAAATATATTTTCGAGAAACAGTGTTGTTCTAGCACTATTAATGGGGTTCAACGGACGGAATGTTAAGCCTTGATAATTGGGTGCTCGAGAATATTAACTTTTAGAATGTATTACTATTTTATCAATGTTACAAATCTTGTGGTTCGACTTACTTTTACTCACTTACTTACTTAAACCTATGATTTCACCAACATTTTCGTTGACAGATTTCTATGTTTTTCTCAGGTCTTTGAACGGTATGTGAAACATGCTTCTACTCATTATTTGATACTTGCTTTGGATGTAGAGTATACATGCATTTCATGGAGCGTCTTTTGACTTTCTTTAAAACTGTGTCGCATAGGTTTCACATGTAACTATAACCTTGTAACGTAACTTTTGGATGAACAATTCTTGTAAACTTTGAAACAATCTTTATTTTTGAAAGGAATGCGACAAATCTTTGGTCAAACATCACGTTAAAGACCTATGACCACGCAACGGGACCTAAGTAGTCGACGCCGTCAATTGACGATTTGTCGGGGTCACTACAGATGAGGCGTATACTAAGCCATGGGAGGAATTCAAAGGGGCCATGATTGAGGAATATTACCCTAGGACCGAGATCCAGAAAATGGAGATTGAGTTTATGCAGTTGAAGGTTGTGGGAAACGACCTCGATGGTTACAACCGTAGGTATCTAGAATTAGCCCTGATGTGTCCTACCATGATTACCCCGAAATTTAAGCGTATGGAAAGGTATTTGTGGGGACTTCCTAAGTCCATTAAGGGAAATGTCACCTCGTCTAAGCCACCCAATGTCCCGGAAGCAATGCGCATGGCGCATACCTTAATGAACTAAATCATCATCGATGAACCGGAAAAGGAAAAATCCAAAGCGGGTAGTAGTGATAAGCGTAAGTGGGATAACAACAAGGGGAGAGCCTATGATCAAACCCCCGCCAAGAGGCACAACGATGGGAGGAACCCCAATCTGAACACCAACTCGAACCCAACTACAAGGGCATTCGGCCACAGTGCAAGAGGTGCTACAAGCACCATGCCGGGTACTGTAATGTTGTTTGTGAAAAATTCAAAAAGACCGGGCATATTGGCAGAGACTGCAAGATCACCACCATGACTGGGAAGCCGAACCCCAATGGACTGAGAAAGTGCTATGAATGCGGACAAATGGGCCACTTCAGAAATGAGTGTCCCAACAAGCGAAAGGACGGCGGACCACTGCATGGATGAGCTTTCAATGTAAATGCAAGGGATGCTCGTGAAAACCCCGACTTGGTCACAGGTATATTCACTATCAACAATTTATTAGCTTCTGTCCTATTTAATACTGGTGCCGATAGAAGTTATGTATGTAGACACTTTTGCTCTAAGATAAATTGGTCATTAGTTCCTTTAAAGGAGAGTATGCTTGTAGAAGTAGCCAATGGAAAACTTGAGAAAGTTGACCAAATTAGCTGAGGAGCTATTATCAACATAGCTGGTGTGAATTTCAAGATTGACTTGATACCCATTAAGTTGGGAAGCTTTGAAGTTATTGTCGGTATGGACTGGTTGACCAAGATAAGGGCCGACATTATCTGTGGAGATAAAGCTCTTCGTATACCACACGGAGACGGTGAGCCACTGATTATTTACGGAGAGAGATGTAGCTCGAAACTGAATCTAATTAGTTGCATGAAAGCGTAAAAGATCATGAAGAAAGGACGCTTTGCTGTTTTAGCATATGTGAAAATGTTAGAAACTGAGGTGAAGAGCATGGATGATGTACGAATTGTGAACAAATTTTTTGATGTCTTTACGGAAGAATTGCCTGGATTACTGCCAACGAGAGCAGTGGAGTTTCAGAACGATTTAGTGCCAGGAGCTGCACTTGTAGCTCGCGCACCTTATCGACTCGCACCTTCCGAGATGCAAGAGTTGAAGAGCCAATTACAAGAACTGCTAGATCGTGGATTTATCCAACCAAGTTTCTCGCCTTGGGGCGCACCTGTTTTATTTGTGAAGAAGAAGGATGGATCATTCCGCATGTGTATCGACAACCGTGAACTCAACAAATTGACGATCAAGAATCGGTATCCTCTTCCCCGAATTGACGATCTTTTTGATCAACTACAAGGATCGAGCATTTACTCTAAGATCGATTTGCGATCTGGTTATCACCAGTTGAGAGTGAAAGAGAGCGATGTGATGAAGACTGCATTCAAAACTCGTTATGGTCATTATGAGTTTCTCGTGATGCCATTCGGTTTAACCAACGCACCTGCCATATTTATGGACCTCATGAATCGTGTCTGCAAGCCATACCTGGATAAGTTCGTTATCGTCTTCATAGATGATATCCTCATCTACTCCAAAAGCGAAGAAGAACATGAGCAACATCTTCGTCTAGTGCTTGAACTCTTGAGACAAGAGCAACTTTATTCCAAATTCTCCAAGTGTGAGTTTTTGTTGAAGGAAGTCCAATTTCTGGGTCACGTTGTGAGCGATCAAGGTATCAAAGTTGATCCCGCAAAGATTGAAGCTATCAGCAAGTGGGAAACCCCCCATTACTCCGACTCACATCCGCCAATTTTTATGCCTCGCCGATTACTACAGAAGATTTATTGAAGGTTTCTCTCTGATTGTGCGTCCTTTGACCGCGCTGACTCACAAAGGGAAGAAGTTCATTTGGGAACCCGAATAGGAATTAGCATTTCAAACCTTGAAAAAGAAGTTAACCACCGCACCTATCTTATCACTTCCTGAAGGCAGTGACGATTTTGTCGTTTATTGCGATGCTTCGAAAAGTGGTTGTGGTTGTGTACTGATGCAACGCACAAAGGTTATCGCTTACGCCTCCCAACAACTGAAGATTCACGAACAAAATTACACAACACACGATCTCGAGCTTGGAGCCGTTGTCTTTGCATTAAAACTGTGGAGACACTATCTTTATGGAACTAAGAGCACTATTTTCACCGATCATAAAAGCCTCCAACACATCTTTGATCAGAAGCAACTGAATATGAGACAGCGTCGATGGATCGAGACACTGAACGACTATGATTGTGAACTTCGTTATCATCCTGGCAAGGCGAATGTTGTAGCTGAAGCTTTGAGCCGAAAGGAGAAGATGGCACCTCTTCGTGTTCGGGCCCTGAACATCACCATTCATTCGAACCTCAATAGCCAGATCCGAGCAGCCCAAGATGAGGTTCTCAAGGAGGAGAATATATCTCATGAATACTTGAACATTCTCATCTCACGATTCGAGGTTAACGTGTGACGACCCGGAAATTTTCGACCAAAGTTAAACTTAATCTCATTATAAATCTGACACAATAAGCAAAGTCTATATTGTTAAAGTCTCATGATTTTGAACTCTTTTATATATTAAAATACCCTGTGACTATTCCCGACGATTCACAAACAACTAATTGTAAATAGATACATGTATATTTAAATATATATATATATATATATATATATATATATATATATATATATATATGTAATAATTTGAAATATTAATTGAAATAATATATGAGTTAATTGTTGGAAATAAATATGTAAAATAATATGCGATATAATGAAAACTATTATTACAAATGTATATATATATATATATATATATATATATATATATATATATATATATATATATATATATATATATGTATGTATATAAATACTACTTGTAAATATATAAAATAATATTAAATCTATTTGTTTAAAAATATATAATATATATTTATGTGATAAAACTTGTTATTTAAAACTGATTATATTTAGAGAGAAAGTAAATGGAAAATGATTGATTTCGAGCTTAATTAGTAAAATTCAGTAACACTCGGTTGATGTTTGTTAGTTTTAATATAAATATTGTACATGTTCATGAAGGATTGAAATAAAAGTTGGACTGTAATTTGATTACGAAGGTTTTAGATTTGTCAAAAATATTTTTACCTTTTTAAGATTAAATATTAGCACTCCGAACATATAAATTGGAATAGAAAATAAATAATTATTGAACCTTTTTGATCAGGTTTCAAACAGTTAATGAGTGAAATAATTAAATATATTTAATCTAAAAATTTAGGATTTTTAGGAACACTTTTATATTTTAACTGTTTAGCAATGGACACGAGATAATATCCGAGTAAGAGTGTCGGTAGTCTAATAATTAACTTCATCCGTGATACTTCAATTATGAAATATGATTACTGTGTGTTCCTTTCCACATGTCAAATTAAATGATATTATAATTAAATTATATATTTTAAGTTGCATATAATTATACAGATGCATTACAAAAGATTTAGATATATATTTCCTCATCTTGTTCTATTCTCTCCTACAAATCACCCTATTAACCATTTGCTAATTTTAGATTTCTATTTGAGTTCAAGAATCATCAATTTTCCGAACACCACCTCCATCACGATCGAAGGCAAGCACCACTATCTCGTCTTCTTAAAATCACCGAGAACCAATCGTCACCCTCATCATCCTCATCGCCATCACAGTCATCTTGGAACCACCATTGGCCACCACCAATATCCTCCATGTTTCCCCACTCTCTCTCTCTCTACTTCTCTCTCTCTATATATCTCTTTCACCCTCTTTGTTAAATCACAAAAACACCACTTGCACCACCACACCCGTCCCATACGCCACCGTAAGCCACCACCCAACACCCACATCACCACCACGTCACCACCTCAATCCACCATCATTAGGTATATTTACATCTGCTGCTACTCCATTTAATCTAAGACGACTTCGATTTTCTATTTCAATTTAGCAACCAACCCTCATCTAAAATCACCAACAACTGTCATCTACAAATACCGCTATCTTATTTTTTTTCTTTTTCTTTCTTCTTTTCCTTCGACCGGACTGCTGTGCGAAGATTTTTTTTTTCGTTTGCTGCTACTGCAGATGGTATCTCATTCGCTATTTAAAAGAATAAAGATGATGAAAAAAAAATGAAGAGAAGGGGAAACGTTACTATTACAGAGAGGAAGGTAGATAACGATATTGATAATTGATGATGATTATAAATTTTGTTAATGATGATGACTATAAGGATACGAAGATGATGATGAGCCGTGATATTTTTTTTGTTGTTGTGATAACCATGTTTATGATGATGCTAGATGGTGATGATGTTATTAATGATTTATGATATAATAAAAAGGATAATGATAATAATAAATGATACATGATGATAATTAGTTTAAAAAGATGATGACTTTGATGTTCTGGGTTTTGTATTTTAAGAAAGAAGAAGAAGAACACAGATTAAAGGATTAGAGAAATAATCTGTGAGTTATTTCAGAAAAGAAGTAATAGCTGAGTGGTTTGGAGTAATGGTGTTGAATAGGAGGTCATGGGTTCGAAACCAGGGTTCTGCAGAGAATATTTTTTTTATTAATAGTTGTGTGGGTCTGTTGGGCTGTCACTTAAACACAAAAGAGGGCTGCTGCGGCCCATTAAGCTTAGTGGATTATTATGTAGATTAGTTGTTGTTGGACTACGGTTCTAGTTGGGCCGAAATATTAAATATTTTCAGTTGGGCCGAAGTTTTAAGGCTTGACCAAGGTTCATTATTCTGTTGGGCTTGAAAACAAAAATACGAGTTATATGATACAAGTAGTGAATCAAAATAGAAATTGTCAAGCAGTTCAATGGTTAGTAGCATGTTTAATAAGCAAGAGGTCCTGGGTTCGAGCCCGGTCCAGGGTATTTCGTTTTAGAAAAGCTTCTAAAGGGGTATACACACTTATTTTTGTTATTATTATTATTATTATTATTATTATTATTATTATTACTATTATTATTATTATTATTATAAAAAATATATATATTAAAACCTTCTATTATCAACATTATTTTACCAACTAAAGAATTAGTTATATAAAAACATATTTATCCTAATACTATATATAAAATAAATAAAATCAGTTGATTAAATAAAATATATATTAATATATACATAAATGATATAGGTTCGCGAATCCGAGGCCAACCCTGCATTGTTCAATATCGTTATATGTATTTTTACTACAAAATACAGTATGGTGAGTTTCATTTGCCTTTTTACCCTTTATATTTTTGGGCTGAGAATACATGCGCTGCTTTTATAACTGTTTTACGAAATAGACACGAGTAAATTAAAACTACATTATATGGTTGAATTATCGAAATCGAATATGCCCCTTTTTATTAAGTCTGGTAATCTAAGAATTAGGGAACAGACACCCTAATTGACGCGAACTCTAAAGATAGATCTATCGGGCCCAACAAGCCCCATCCAAAGTACCAGATGCTTTAGTACTTCCAAATTATATCATGTCCGAAGGAGGATCCCGGAATGATGGGGATATTCTTATATGCATATTGTTAATGTCAGTTACCAGGTGTTCAATCCATATGAATGATATTTTGTATCTATGCATGGGACGTATGTTTATGAGAAATGGAAATATGAAATCTTGTAGTCTATTAAAATTATGAAATGATTATTTAAGTTAAACTAATGAACTCACCAACCTTTTGGTTGACACTTTAAAGCTTGTTTATTCTCAGGTATGAAAGAAATCTTTCGCTGTGCATTTGCTCATATTAGAGATATTATTTGGAGTCATTCATGATATATTTCAAAAGACTTTACATTCGAGTCGTTGAGTTCATCAAGATTATCATTAAGTCAATTATAGTTAGATATATTGTGAAATGGTATGCATGCCGTCAACTTTCGATGTAATGAAAGATTGTCTTTTCAAAAAAGAATGCAATGTTTGTAAAATGTATCATATAGAGGTCAAGTACCTCGCGATGTAATCAACTATTGTGAATCCTTTATAATCGATATGGACTTCGTCCGGATGGATTAGGATGAGTATCTACAGTTGGTAACAGAGCGGTGGTCTTAGCGAACTAGGTCTTGCATTAGTGTGTCTAACTGATAGTCGTTAGGATGCATTAGAGAGTCTGGACTTCGACCGTGTCTGCATCTCAAAAGTTTTACTTATCCTTTTTGTCGGAAATCATCTGCTTATCATCCTTAGGAAATTACCTGCTCATTATCCTTAGTCTAGACACGTTTTATTACATTGACTGCATGAATAGTGTATAGAAAAAATTCATATCTTAGCGTATCTGATAATTCATATCTTAGCGTATCTGTTACTGTAAACCTTGCCTGTAGACCTTGCCTGATATCTCTCGTAAATTTCTCCGTAATTTAAGGGATCCTGGTACTATATATATATCTATGCATATTATGCATTGAGAATACATCCAACTATCAATTGCTGTCACTAAACTCTTCATATCCAAAAAAAATTTCTGTGATCGCGTAAGATGGCCTCTACGAATCGACCACGTTCCTCTGACTCCGAAGACAGCGTGACAGGAGCACACCAACCAATCAACTACCGTGATTACTGGATAAAATGGGGGTGGGTTCGTGACATACTCACCCTATGGAGAAAGGAAGAAGGTACTCCATATCATGAACCGAATCTACCACCTAACCTTGGAGTACTCGACCCGCTCACCAGCGAACCTGTTCGCAACACCGTTTATACCATTTTTCCAAGATTTTTTTGCCTTGAGACTACCATTAACAGAACTAGAGAAGATATCCGACCTCTACCTCACACTGATAACCAACCAGGGTTAGTAGAAGAAGTTAGGGAACTCCGAGCTCGAGTATTAACTTTAGAGAGCACGGTATACAATTTGCAAGCACCAGCAGTATCACCAATACCAGTAACATCACCAGCCTCAGCACCAATGGCACCAGTACCACCAACAACCCAAGTTTCAACAATCCATGCCTCAACATCTCATTCTATATCTCGAGTATAATCATCGTTCTACGAATTATTATACATCATTTATCTTAGTTCGACATAGCGATTATGTAATCTCTAATGTTTTAGATATTATATATTCTTGTTCTAACGGTAAATCAAATGAGTTTAATATCATATTGACTCATTAAATCCATGATTTCATCTGAAGAAAATATATATGTATATATGTTTTCATAAAGATTGTAATTAAAAATTCTTTTGTACAAACTGTTAATGGTGAAAATATTTTAACGGATAGGTAATACCCGAGGAATATTTAGATTTCACATTAATAAGTTACACTGTACATTCTTCGAATTTGATTCAACGATCATTTACTATCCTATTTACAACCACCGATATACGTATCCGTTCACCAAAGAATAACTATTTTCATTCAAATTCAATTTCATATTTGGATTTTGACCTATCATAATTCAACAAGTGGCATAATGAAGAAATAATTGACACAATAAAAATTGATTAGAAACAGATTAATTAACAATATGAAATTCTGTTAAGAATCCACGCTAACAAAATCCTAGCTAACTGTTCCTAGCTAACTGTTAATTCCGTATTACCATTTAATTATCGCAATTTATTTATCGCAGTTTATTTATCGCAATTTATATTCTCGCAATTTTATTTATCGTCATTTAATTTCTGTTATTTATTTTACGCACTTTAAATATCGGGACACGTATACAAGGTTTTGACATATCATATCGACACATCTATATATATTATTTGGAATCACCATAGACACTCTATATGCAGTAATGATCGAGTTCTCTATACAGGGTTGAGGTTGATTCTTAAATAATATATATACTTTGAGTTGTGATCGAGTCTGAGACATGTACACGGGTCACGATATGAATTAATTAATTCGAATATATATATTAAACTATATATGAATTATTGGACTGTTAAATGTGGACTATCGACTGTGGACTACCAACATTGGACAATTAAAATGAATTAAAATATTGATTATAACATATGAAACTAAACAATTCTTCAAGTTGCCACTTGATTTCGTCTTAAACATCATTTGTATCTTCACGATTACATTCTGCGTTCAAACCTTTCATGATTCTTGAAAACACCTCAATCGAGAGGGTAAACCAACCGCACTTCATCTACGGAAGAAAAGATTAATACCTATAGTTGTGCACCTGAAAAACTCTCGAAAACTGAGTAAACGTTTAACATGTTGCTTTGCTAATTCCTTTAGCATTATTATTACCGAAAATAACCTTGCAACTCCTGTTCGGGATAGCTTGTTTTGTCATAGCTCCAGCAAGTCAACTTCCACTTTTCGTTCGAAACAACCTTATTATAACCTTGATATATATGAGTGCTCTTTTATTATTACCGAAGAATCTTTTATATTCCACCATATTACCAGCAGACGTACCAACAACCTCGTTGCTCCTTTACTTAAGTCTCTCTGATGAATCATTATATTTATTCATTAAAACCCTATCATATACTCATCCGCATCTTGTAATGAGAACTGCCATACCAGTTGCCGAGAAATCAGTAATCAGTATTTTGTGAGTCTCGCAACGTTACCACAACAACAGTTATATGTATCCATATAATATTTAGCTCTTAGAACTATGATCTTCCATTCTGAAATTTTGAAAAGCATCCAGTCTACGAATCAATACTTGGAATGTTGAAAAAGCTGAATGAAGCAGTAAAAACTGTAAACGATCTTAACAGCCAGAAGTTTGATAATAAAGAATAGTATGTTGGAAAAGCTCGGAAAAGATGGAACTGGAAAACGGATTGAGCTAACCATGAAGGAGGCCAAGGACAAATACAAGGATCAAACTCTATATTCAAAGAATCCAGATAATTCTGTATCCAATGAAATCTTTAGAGAAAACTTTGCTCTATACTCATACTAAATTTTGTAAAAAAAATAAAAATAAAAAAATAAAAAAAAAATCTTTCTTCATCAACCTTCGATCTTAGAAATTCTAAAAATATCATCATAAATATCTTCGACATTTCTGAGGATATTTTCATAACTCTTCTTATCCGAGATTAGTTATCTCTTTGTGCTATCTGTGTTACATCATAAAAGAAACTATTTTAGTTTCTAAATTCTAAAACCTTCGAATTTAAAATATGAATGTCATTGAAGTAATATTGGAAACTGAAGCATGAGTTAATATAATATAATGACACTTGATCAACGTGATTATATTACAGTAAGTCATGCTGAGTTTCTAATGAAACGTGATGATGGTTCACAGTAGATTATACCATCATCATGTGTCATGTTACATAACTTTTTCATTCTACTTAACTCCTGAACATATCAAGAAAATGTATTCTTGATGGTTCTATCTTCCGTGATGTTGATAAATTTGAAAATCAAATCGTGCTATCACATTCCTTCCTTCCTAGAACATTATAATCATTCGAAACTCTATATCTACAAATTCTGGACTATTATTCGCTTGATGTAGAATCAGGACGAGAAAATAAAAGCATGAAGCTCCGAAAGAGAAAGGGGGTATAAATCGTAGCAAATAAAAGAGAGCATTAACTGTGAATAACAATGATTATAGAAGACGGGAGGAAAGAGCTCCAAAATATAAGAGAAAATTTAAAGCCCAATAACAACACGAAAATTACAAACCGTGTATATCAATGGTTGTCGCAACATAAAGACATGGGAGAATTAAAAACACTATAACCCCAAGGGCGAAATAGAAGAAAACAGATTCCTCCGGTCGAAGTTGGAAAAGGAGAATGATTGTTGCGATAGTAAGGATAAGGACAAGGATCAGAACTGGATTAAGCATTTTCACAATCTTTTGAATTTGGGAATTTAGTATAGAAGTGGTGAAAACTAATGGAACGGAAAAGTTAAATTTATAATAGAAATGTCATACGGAGTAATCGAGGCAGATCGCCGTATTTAATTATAGAAATCTTACTTTCCTTATTCGCCGAAGAATCAGATCTTATAGATTTCCAAGATTTTCTTTTGAATCCCATGAATTCCGAAAATCAACCATGACAGCGTCACCGGTTAAGACGAACATGCAAATATTCATTTCACTCTTTAGTGATAGCTTCACTCGTACTCTTCGAATAAACGAATTGTGTTATCCATATTAATCAATAATGATAAAACTCTAATTAGCAACTCATATTCGTCATGAAAACATTTTTATTGTTAGCCATGACGACCTCACTCAAATTTCGGGACGAAATTTCTTTCACGGGTAGGTACTGTGACGACCCGGAAATTTCCGACCAAATTTAAACTTAATCTCATTATAAATCTGACACAATAAGCAATGTCTGTATTGTTAAAGTCTCATGATTTTGAACTCTTTTATATATTAAAATACCCTGTGACTATTCCCGACGATTCACAAACAACTAATTGTAAATAGATACATGTATATTTAAATATATATATATATATATATATATATATATATATATATATATATATATAATAATTTAAAATATTAATTGAAATAATATATGAGTTAATTGTTGGAAATAAATATGTAAAATAATATGCGATATAATGAAAACTATTATTACAAATGTATATATATATGTATATAAATATGTATATAAATACTACTTGTAAATATATAAAATAATATTAAATCTATTTGTTTAAAAATATATATTATATATTTATGTGATAAAACTTGTTATTTAAAACTGATTATATTGAGAGAGAAAGTAAATGGAAAATGATTGATTTCGAGCTTAATTAGTAAAATTCCGTAACACTCGGTTGATGTTTGTTAGTTTTAATATAAATATTGTACATGTTCATGAAGGATTGAAATAAAAGTTGGACTGTAAATTGATTACGAAGGTTTTAGATTTGTCAAAAATATTTTTACCTTTTTAAGATTAAATATTAGGACTCCGTACATATAAATTGGAACAGAAAATAAATAACTATTGAACCTTTTTGATCAGGTTTCAAATAGTTAATGAGTGAAATAATTAAATATATTTAATATAAAAATTTAGGATTTTTAGGAACACTTTATATTTTAACTGTTTAGCAATGGACACGAGATAATATCCGAGTAAGAGTGTCGGCAGTCTAATAATTAACTTCATCCGTGATACTTCAATTATGAAATATGATTACTGTGTGTTCCTTTCCACATGTCTAATTAAATGATATTATAATTAAATTATATATTTTAAGTTGCATATAATTATACAGATGCATTACAAAAGATTTAGATATATATTTCCTCATCTTGTTCTATTCTCTCCTACAAATCACCCTATTAACCATTTGCTAATTTTAGATTTCTATTTGAGTTCAAGAATCATCAATTTTCCGAACACCACCTCCATCACGATCGAAGGCAAGCACCACTATCTCGTCTTCTTAAAATCACTGAGAACCAATCGTCACCCTCATCATCCTCACCGCCATCACAGCCATCTTGGAACCACCATTGGCCACCACCAATATCCTCCATCTTTCCCCTCTCTCTCTCTCTCTACTTTTCTCTCTCTATATATCTCTTTCACCCTCTTTGTTGAATCACGAAAACACCACTTGCACCACCACACCCGTCCCATACGCCACCGTAAGCCACCACCCAACACCCACATCACCACCACGTCACCACCTCAATCCACCATCATTAGGTATATTTACTCCTGCTGCTACTCCATTTAATCTAAGACTACTTCGGTTTTCTATTTCAATTTAGCAACCAACCCTCATCTAAAATCACCAACAACTGTCATCTACAAATGCCGCTATCTTATTTTTTTTTTCTTTTTCTTTCTTCTTTTCCTTCGACCGGACTGCTGTGCGAAGATTTTTTTTTTTTTTTTGTTTGCTTCTACTGCAGTTGGTATCTAATTCGCTGTTTAAAAGAATAAAGATGATGAAAAAAAATGAAGAGAAGGGGAAACGTTACTGTTACAGAGAGGAAGGTAGATAACGATATTGATAATTGATGATGATTATAAATTTTGTTAATGATGATGACTATAAGGATACGAAGATGATGATGAGCCGTGATATTATTTTTTTTTTTGTGATAACCATGTTTATGATGATGCTAGATGGTGATGATGTTATTAATGTTTTATGATATAATAAAAGGGATAATGATAATAATAAATGATACATGATGATAATTAGTTTAAAAAGATGATGACTTTGATGTTCTAGGTTTTGTATTTTAAGAAAAAAGAAGAAGAACACAGATTAAAGGATTAGAGAAATAATCTGTGAGTTATTTCAGAAAAGAAGTAATAGCTGAGTGGTTTGGAGTAATAGTGTTGAATAGGAGGTCATGGGTTCGAAACCAGGGGTCTGCAGAGAATTTTTTTTTTTTATTAATAGCTGTGTGGGCCTGTTGGGCTGTCACTTAAACACAAAAGAGGGCTGCTGCAGCCCATTAAGCTTAGTGGATTATTATGTAGATTAGTTGCTGTTGGACTACGGTTCTAGTTGGGCCGAAATATTAAATATTTTTAGTTGGGCCGAAGTTTTAAGGCTTGACCAAGGTTCATTATTCTGTTGGGCTTGAAAATGAAAATACGAGTTATATGATATAAGTCGTGAATCAAAATAGAAATTGTCAAGTAGTTCAATGGTTAGTAGCATGTTTGATAAGTAAGAGGTCCTGGGTTCGAGCCCGGTCCAGGGTATTTCGTTTTAGAAAAGCTTCTAAAGGGGTATACACACTTATTTTTGTTATTTTTATTATTGTGATTATTATTGTTATTATTATTATTATTATTATTATTATTATTACTATTATTATTATTATTATTATTATTATTATTATTATAAAAAAATATATATTAAAACCTTCTATTATCAACATTATTTTACCAACTAAAGAATTAGTTATATAAAAACATATTTATCCTAATACTATATATAAAATAAATAAAATCAGTTGATTAAATGAAATATATATTAATATATACATAAATGATATAGGTTCGTGAATCCGAGGCCAACCCTGCATTGTTCAATATCGTTATATGTATTTTTACTACAAAATACAGTATGGTGAGTTTCATTTGCCTTTTTACCCTTTATATTTTTGGGCTGAGAATACATGCGCTACTTTTAAAACTATTTTACGAAATAGACACGAGTAAATCAAAACTACATTATATGGTTGAATTATCGAAATCGAATATGCCCCTTTTTATTAAGTCTGGTAATCTAAGAATTAGGGAACAGACACCCTAATTGACGCGAACTCTAAAGATAGATCTATCGGGCCCAACAAGCCCCATCCAAAGTACCGGATGCTTTAGTACTTCGAAATTATATCATGTCCGAAGGAGGATCCCGGAATGATGGGGATATTCTTATATGCATATTGTGAATATCGGTTACCAGGTGTTCAATCCATATGAATGATATTTTGTCTCTATGCATGGGACGTATGTTTATGAGAAATGGAAATATGAAATCTTGTGGTCTATTAAAATTATGAAATGATTATTTAAGTTAAACTAATGAACTCATCAACCTTTTGGTTGACACTTTAAAGCTTGTTTATTCTCAGGTATGAAAGAAATCTTCCGCTGTGCATTTGCTCATATTAGAGATATTATTTGGAGTCATTCATGACATATTTCAAAAGACTTTGCATTCGAGTCATTGAGTTCATCAAGATTATCATTAAGTCAATTATAGTTAGAAATATTATGAAATGGTATGCATGCCGTCAACTTTCGATGTAATGAAAGATTGTCTTTTCAAAAACGAATGCAATGTTTGTAAAATGTATCATATAGAGGTCAAGTACCTCGCGATGTAATCAACTGTTGTGAATCGTTTATAATCGATATGGACTTCATCCGGATGGATTAGGACGGGTCTCTACATAACGAAACTGGACTCCGATGCTATTCCGGAAGAATCTGGGTACCCCGTTATGGAGATCTACGGAACCTTATATTAGATGAAGCCGACAAGTTGAGATATTCTATTCACCCAGGAGCCGGTAAAATGTACCACGATCTCAAGGAACAGTATTGGTGGCCCAATCTTAAGAAGGACGTTGCAACTTATGTTTGTAAGTGTTTGACTTGTTCGAAAGTTAAGGCCGAACATCAGAGGCCTTCTGGGTTACTTCAACAACCGAAAATCCCGCAATGAAAGTGGGAAAGGATAACAATGGATTTCATTATGAACCTACAAAAGACGGTGGGCGGATACGATACCATCTGGGTTATTGTTGACCGACTTACTAAATCTGCACACTTCTTAGCCATGAAGGAAACGGATACGATGGAGAGACTTGCTCAACTATACATCAAATAGGTTGTGTCTCGTCATGGTGTGCCTTTATCAATCATCTCAGCTCGCGATCCCCGTTTTGCTTCCACATTTTAGCATTCTTTGCAAGAAGCCTTGAGAACCCGTCTCGACATGAGTACTGCGTATCACCCACAGACTAACGAACAAAGCGAACGCACGATTTAGACTTTGGAGGACATGTTTCGTGCTTGTGTCATTGATTTTGGAAACGCTTAGGAAAGGCATTTACCGCTAGCCGAATTCTCTTACAACAACAGTTATCATTCGAGCATTAATGCCGCACCTTTTGAAGCGTTGTATGGCCGCAAGTGCCGATCTCCTATTTGTTGGGCCGAGATAGGCGAAACGCAAATCACCGGACCTGAGATAGTCCATGAAACCACTGAGAAGGTTGTCCAAATTCAAGCGAGACTCAAGACGGCCTGTGATCGTCAAAAGAGTTATGCCGACCTAAAACGTAAAGACTTTGAATTCAACGTGGGTGACCGTGTAATGTTGAAGGTCGCACCTTGGAAAGGTGTTATCCTTTTTGGAAAACGTGGGAAGTTAAACCCGCGATACATTGGTCCTTTCAAAATCTTGGAGCGTGTTGGACCCGTTGCTTACCGTTTAGACCTTTCAACTCAATTGAGCTTTGTTCATCCTACTTTTCATGTATCGAATTTGAAGAAGTGTCTTGCTGAACCGGAACATGTCATACCATTGGAGGAACTTACGATTGACAACAAACTCCACTTCGTGGAAGAGCCTGTCGAAATTATAGACCGTGAGGTTAAAACTTTGAAATACAACAAGATTTCGATCATCCGAGTACGATGGAATGCCAAACGAGGACTTGAGTTTACCTGGGAACGAGAGGATCAAATGATGCAGAAGTATCCTCACCTTTTCCCAACTCCTCCATCTACCTCAGCTTAAAATTTCAGGACGAAATTTTCTTTAACAGGTGGGTAATGTAACGACCCTAGATTTTCTAACGTTTAATTAATAATATTTATTATTAATGCTTGTGTTTAATGATGTATTTTATTACATTTACTTGTTACCGTACATGACTTTGCATGCCCCAACTTGTCTTTGTGACACACGTACTTTTCACAAATAATATTTCGGATATTATTTACATTCATGATTAAATTTTATTAATCATTTTTAATTAACTAAGGTTACTAGTTAATTACTTGGGCTTCATTGAATTAATTGTTACATACTTGAACTTGGGCTTTTATTATTTGATATGGACTTGGAAGCCCACCCTACTTTCTTAATGGACTAGTTAGCCCAACATTAAGCTAATGAATTATTAAGAGTAAGATCAAGGATTAATTAATCATGAGGAATCTAGTTACTTACACATTTACACCATTTTCCCATACCCTTTAGCTTTATTACCATTCCAAGCATTCACCATCTCCCCATGTTAGAAAGTTGGAGTTTGACCTTGCCCCATTTGGCCTCTTTGGCCGTGAACTTCAATGGGGAGGAGGGAGATCTTTTTCATTTTTTTTTGACTACTTATTTACTAGTATCCTCTCACATTTACACACACATACTTGCACACTTTCATTTTCTCTCTAACTTGTAAGTAACAAGGCTTCTTTTCTCTTCTTTTTCTTGTCTAAAAACCAAAATATATACATACAATATCATCATCATTTGTTTGTTTTGATACTTGTTCTTTGTTGTTGTTTAATTACTACTTATTTGTTGTTGTTAAAGATCAAGTTTTCTAACTTGTATTTTCATGAAATCTTGTTACTTCCATCTTTATTTGATGAAGTCAAGAACAAGGAATCTAAACTTTCTAGTTTATGGTTCTACACTTAAATGTTTTCAAGATTTAAAGTTCATAAGTTTCATATTCATACTTGTGTTCATGTTTGTAGGCTTAAATTCTAAGATTCAAACTTTGATTTGAATCTTCCTAAGTATGAAACAAAACATGAACATAATACTTGCACTTTAGTTTATTTCTTTCTTTTGTAAGTACTTTAAAGTTTGTGATGTTGTTATTCTGGTCAAGTGTTACTAGTTAATCTTGATCTCATTTTTCTTAAACCAAAGTTAACTTTGTAAGTTCAAGAACATAGAAGTATAACTTTTTAGTTATAACTTCATATACTTGTGTTGGATCTAAGTTTCTATAGCTTATGGTCTTCTAATTTTGTTGTAAATAAGAACTTACAAGCTTACATACATTTTTCAAGTTGAAAATCTAAGTTTCAAAACTTATGGTTTCATTAAAGTGTAGATCCAAGTTTTGTAACTTAGGATCTAACTTAAGAACACTAGATCTAGACTTTTTAGTCTAGGATCTTTAAGATCTAGCTAAGATCTAAGTTTTACAACTTAAGATCTTGATTATTTAGTTTACTTTTAAGTTTGTAGCTTAATATTACTTTTGTAACTCATGTATGTGTCGGATCTAAGATCTTGATGTAACTTTGGTACATCAAACTACATACAACTCTTAAGTGAGTTGTGCTATATATCTTAGACTTACACAAGTGTTATGTTGGTCAAACCTTGGTTAAAATGATGCAAACCCATCAACAAGTTGTACACTTGAAGCTATACGCATCAAGGATGAGAACCGTGATGAGCATCAAGCACCAAGAACCCACCAGAACACCTTTAGCTACTGTTTCTGGAACTGATCAGACTACCTGGTCTACTGTAAAGTTTACTTTCAGTTAGTTCGGTTCGAGTAGATGATTTTCCATTTAGACCTCGTCTTAATCCGAGTTACGGTTTAGGATCTATGGCATCCCGAAAGTCATTACACCCTTTTAACGTTGTGCTGAAATTTCTGACCTACTCGCACTTAAACCATCACCACGGTCAAATGAAGACGAGTTTGGTTCTGGAAATTGGTCAGCCTCTAGGGGACTCATTTACGGAGCCATGGCCACTGGCCTCACCTTATTTCAGTTTTTATAGAGGTCATGGTGACTGAACGAAATCAGCCTTTGTTTTAAACCCTAGTCTTGACTTAAAACTTACTTTACACTTTTTGTTTAATGATGAATGATGATGGTAATTAAGACCTAATTTACATACTTTTAAACCTTTGGGAATAATTTACTGACTTAGTAACTTTTGACTTAGGTTGAGGACCTTCCGGACCAACCACTTGCTTACTATTCCCGCGTATCGACTTTTACTACTTTCCACTGTGAGTTATAGCATCCCTTTTTTACTTTAACTATTTTGGGAACTGAGAATACATGCGCATTTAACGTTTTACATACTAGGCACGAGTACTTAAACTTTATATATATGTGGGTTATACAACGGCATAAACTTTCCCTTAGCTCGGTAACGTTTAGTCATTGGTCTTTGAACCGGTGAACGCTAATCTTAGATATGGATCCATAGGGTTTGACATCCCCACTCGGGCTAGTAGCGCTAGCATTTAATGGGTGTTTAATACTTCGTAAACATACGCACTCACCAAGTGTACTTTTAGGGGGTGATAAATGTTAAGTTAGTTACCAAGTGCCCATGGTTATACATATACTTTTCATACTGTTTTGAAACGCTGTTGAAGCACTGAAATCTCGTGGCCTACCTTACATTACTGTTATACTTAAACTATAGCTCACCAACCTTTGTGTTGACGTTTTTAAGCATGTTTTTCTCAGGTGCTTAAGGTTTGCTTGCTTCCCCTGTACTAGTCATGCTTTGTAGACACCGACTGCGCTTAATAGAGATGTCACCGCATGAAACGTTTATTTTGCATTCAAACTATATTACTTTTGAAACGATGTATTTGTAACGACCTATGGGCCACGTACTATTACTTATGCTTGCTATTCGTAGAAGCATACTTTTGGTTGTTAAACATTTGATGATTGGTTAAGACGTCATCCTTTTATGAATGCAAACGTATTTTGAAACATCATATAGAGTTTGACCTTGTAATGATCATGTTGTTGATGGTCCGTACTCGATGGTTTTATACGGGGCATCACATTTGGTATCAGAGCATTGGTTGTAGGGAATTAGGTTACATTAGTGAGTCTAAGACCGACCTGAGTAGGATTCACTAATAGGACTAATCTACAACTTGCTAGTTTACTTGTTTCTGCGGAACTTACTACATGCTGCTGCTTACTTTTGCTACTATATGCCGTATGCTACTACATGATTTCACTACTGCATGCTATTATCTGCTTTCGATTGCATGATACTTGTCATTATTGCCATGCTACTTACTGCTATAGATGATCTAGACTGTCGTAGTTACTTTGCCTAATACGTGCTTGCTTTATGACTTACTGACATGGAAAAAGTTATTTTTCCTTGTTCAGATGTCGGATGCCCCGTCCACTATCATTCACTTGGAGAGCAACTCGGACTCATCGGCCACCTCACCTACCATTGTTGCTGACTCGATCCCGTCATCTGCACCCTCCAGTGACTCAGGCGCTTCGTCCTCCGGAGCTAGTAGCCATGCACCCGGCCCAGTGATTACCTCAGACGGAGCCAAGGACCCACCGGAGATTCCAGCTCCACTTTCCCCAGGACATTCGGAGCCACAACACCATCCCGGTCGAGCAAGCTGATTTCTTTTTAATATAAAAAAACCCAATTCTTTCAACCACACAAATAGGCGACGGGGACCAGCTGTATTTTACTCCAAACCCTTTTATTATTTCCATTCTATCTAACTTTCTTACACCCACAAATCCTTAGATCTAAAAACCCTAATTTCCTAAACTTCAATTTCTTCTCTAATTACTTTCAAATCTTGCAAGAATGGCGCCCACTAAGGTCCGAATTTGTTTTCTATCTTGCTTATTTCATCTAAATTATGTGTAATTACTTGCTTAATCTTTGATTTACATGATGAATTAGTGTGGGGTTTGTTTAATTGGGGTTTTGTGTTCTAATTAATGATGGGTTGTAACACCCCAGCTTAACATGACCACAATATTGTCCGCTTTTCCCGCAGGCGCACGGCTTTTTCTTGGCGACCACACACGAGAAGCACTTTCCCAGGAGGTCACCCATCCCGGTAGTGCTCTCGCCCGAGCACGCTTAACTACAGCGTACTCACACATCTGCTCTGCATGTGATCCCAAAACGCGTTGTGTCATTTAAGCGTGAGTATTACCTTATAATCCCATGATCACTCATGTCTGTGGGCGATGTGGGATTTGCCTAGGGTGTTACATTCACCCCCCTCAGGGACTCATCGTCCTCGATGAATTTTTGCCCCACCACCCCCAACGGCACATGAGTGGCTCTAATACCATTCTGTAACACCCCAGCTTAACATGACCACAATATTGTCCGCTTTGCCCGCAGGCGCACGGCTTTTTCTTGGCGACCACACACGAGAAGCACTTTCCCAGGAGGTCACCCATCCCGGTAGTGATCTCGCTCGAGCACGCTTAACTGCAGCGTACTCACACATCTGCTCTGCCTGTGATCCCAAAACATGTTGTGTCATTTAAGCGTGAGTATTACCTTATAATCCCATGATCACTCATGTCTGTGGGCGATGTGGGATTTGCCTAGGGTGTTACATGGGTTTTGTTAGATTATGATTGTATGATTTGATTTCATGATTAATTTTGTGTTGTCAGAAGTTACACTTGAACCTAGGGTTTGTGTGTTTGAGAATCCGAATTTGAGAGTATTTGCTTGAAATTGTTCTTGTTCTTGTTCTTGAATTGTTGTTATGTTTTTGAGCTAGTGTGGGGTTGTGTTCATATGGGCGGGTCATATTGGTTTGAATGACTTGTGCTATATTTGGTTTATTTATTTATGATTCCATGCTAGAGTGAACATAACATGTGTTTTGTGATGTGATGAGTATTTTGTTAGTGGTAATTTGAATTGGTGAAAGTTAGCAAACATGTTTGAATTTATTAGATTTGTGGAATTTAAAAGAGTGATATGTAATCATGTTTGTCAAGTTTTGGTTGTGTTGTTATGTGCGTATGGTTGATATGTTGCTAGGTTTTAAGAGATAATGCGATATGCGTTAGTTTTGAGGTTTTGGCATGATTTACATGTGTTACTTGGTTAACTTGGTGATTGTCTTTAAGGTGGATTAACATGCAACATGGTTTGGTTGTGATGGGTATTTGGTGCTTATTATTTTGACTAACACTAACTTTTGAGTTTGGTGTTTTGTTTTTTTATTTGTTTCATGTGTGTAGAGATCAAGAGGAAACTCAGAACAACCACGACAACCACCAAACAACCCAGAACTTTGGTTGTCCCAAATCGCTAATGATGAGGACTTAGAAGAACCATTCACAATAAATAGCGCCCGTCCAATCGAACGAACATATTATTTGGATTGGACGCAACTTACAGCGTCGGGTAATAATATTGTAAGAACGTTGCGTGGTTATTTGTGGGTAACATATGCGGGTCAAGAGTTTAGGCCATATGAAAGGTTATTTGAAATTAGTGAAGATATTTTTGAGCAATTGACTATCGAGTTCTTTTCGACGGTTAGTTGTCGACCGCGAGAATCTCCGACCGAGGAGAATTTCTTGACATTTCGGTTAGGCGGGTTAGAGCGTAGCATGAGTAAGATCGAATTAGCTAGGGTGTTGAATTTGTATCCCGAGTTGAATGACAATGATTTAAAGTGGTTCTTGATACAGTGTAAGGTGTTTGGGCAAGAAGCCTTTAGTGAGAGTGATTATTGGCCAACTGTGGCGAAAGATAACGTGGGTGCTTTTAGTTCAAGTAGAAGTGTTCAGTCAATGTTTCTACTTCCTGAGGACCGAATATTTTCAAGATGATTTCTCATATGTTCATGGCTAGAGGAAATGCGAATAAGGTTCAACGAAGGGATCTTTGGATTCTACAACAAATTAAATTGAGAGAGCGAATTGATGTCCCTTGTATGTTAGGAGTGTGGTTACAAGAGATTGGAATGGATAAACGCACAGAACGCCCTTTGTTAGCTGGGCATTTGGTGACTAGGTTTGCTCGGGCATTTTCAGTCCCGACTAATAGGTGTAATATGTTGGGGATTGAGGCGATGCCCACTAATATTCTGTTTTTCTCAAAAATCGAATTTATCAGAAGAGGTCCAACAGGTTGGGTTTTATGGGAGGATGAACAACAACCAGGTGACGGTGTTGGACGTGGTCACGGGCGTGGTGGTAGTTGATCCACTAATAAAGCAGGTAGTTCGAGTGCAAACGTACCGGGTACATGGTCATTTAGTGAAGAAAGTTGGGATTCTCTGGTTAACAGTGCATATGGGATGCATTTGGAGTATAGGGATACCCGGTCAGCGTATAATGCTCAGGTTGAGCATAATCAGAGGATGTTGGAGGAGCAACCCAGGCATAATGAGGATATGAGGGTTTGGCACCAGAATAGTTATGGTTCGATTAACACAGCGTTGGGACAGTTCGGAACGGAGGTTGGTCATTTGGGTGAGAGAGTTGATAGGGTCGAGTATGATGTGATAGGGATTCGGGCTCACAATCAGTGGGAGATGCATCAGAGGCAAATTCAGAGACAGATGCGTCAGATTCCGGAAGCTTACATTCCGACGCGGACTACCATTCCTGATTATACAGCCGTTACTCCCCCGAGGCCAGATCCGTCGTATGACCTGTATCAGGCTTGCCAGGACACCTATGGTGTGGATTGGGACCCCTTCAGAGATTTGTGGCCGAGGGAATGATGGGTCGTTGCGTATGTTTTTGTTGTAATTTGTTTAAAACTATTTTCTTTCCGTTGGTCTGTATTTGGATAGTTATGTATTCTACTTATGTACTTTGAAACTTATTTTGGGGGCAAGGCGTTTAGGCATCGGGTGGTGCCACATTGTCCTGTTATGTAGTTCTTTGTTTTTCTTTTCTTAGGTTTGTTGGTGAAACGATTTTTCAAGCCTGGCATTAAGTTCAGCAAAACTACATGATTGATGATATTGGTGTGATGATCGGGAATGGACGATGTTCTTATGCTGGCAGTCAATTCAGCGCCATCTGTCAATGGCATTCCGCGATCAGTGGTTAAGCTCGATAAGTTTTTATATTTTCTTTCTCACATAACCCTTTCGATTTTAATCTATTTTTGATCTCAAGTGATGGGGACATTACTTGATCTCAAGTGTGGGGTGGGGGATGTAAAATCTCTCGGGTTGGTTGTTAATGAAATCATCATCATATTAGTTAACATCTTAAAAGACTTGACGTTTCACGGGTTTTGGTCGTAAAAAAATTGAAAAATTAGGGGAAAAATAAAAAAAATAGAAAAGTTAGTTTAAAAAGAAAAAAAAAGTAGAAAAACAATTGAAAATTCGGCCAAAACTTTTGTTATGAAAATTGGTTTTGATTTGGCTTGGTATTTTATGGCATATTTCGTGATTTCAAAGAAGCCAAAATTGTTCCACATGTTCATTTTCTTGGACATGAAATCCTACGAGTTCGGGGGAACTCAATAGTAGGTCACCTGTACCAAAACAGGTGCAAACCGTGAGAGAGCGGTGATTGCATAGCGTGATTGTGACTGAATCACGTGCCAGATCAAAAACTTTTGGTTACTTGGTATAGCAGACTTCTGAAACTATACCATTTTATTATTTACATCATCTAATGGTGTGATACTGTGGGAAGAGGAGCCTTGACCTTCACCAGTGTTGTCCTTTTTAGGAACAATAGCTACTTGCTTGTGTTTGCTTAGACAACACAACCCATAGCCAAAAAATATGGCACTCAAAGGTTTTTGGGATTTATCGGAAGGGTACTATCTACTTCCTACCTTTCTTAAAATAAGCAGAAAAGCTTGTCATGTGGGAAGTAGGCAACTTGGAATTAATTCCACCCACGTTTATTACCATTGCATGTGAAATCCTACGAATTCTTTAAGAATTCAATCGTAGATCACTTGCACCAAGGCGGGTGTCAACCGTATGAACGGTGATTGTATCGTGTGGTCAAAACCGGGCCATGCGCTAGATCGAAAACTTTAATAGGGCGATCCTCATTGTTTCTCCTAACAAGGACAATGTTGCACCCGACCACTTTATATAACCCTAGGAGTAAAGTCTCCAAATCGACACACTTGCTGATTTATTTCAGAAGTTGTGTAGTCCAGACCAGTTGTAGGGTGACGAAAAGTCTTGAAAAGTCATTGCTAAAATCGACTGGAAATCTACCAGGCCTCAACATCAAATAGGGTAACTGGTAGTCAGACTTATCTCGATAAGGGAGATCTGTCTCGTCAAATGGGAAGCGCACCATGATACACAATTCTGTGATTGATCAGATTCCCAGTTGGATAACCTCCGAAAAGGTAAGATATCAGCTTTTAAGACTGATGAACCTCAGTCTTTATGATTGACTTAATGGATTAGATGATTACCTCATGATTATTGATGATATCTGGACGTAATGTGTATCCTCCTAAGCACATTATTTTCTTACCGACATCTCACGATGTTAGGTACTGTGGGAGGCATTGACTTGACCAATTGCGGGGTAGCCCGTGCGTTTTTTTGACACATATGTTCGTTTGCTATATCTTTGGTGCTTGGTTCCCACTTGATTTCCGGGTTCTTTGAAGACACATATTATGGTTCGAGATTCTCTACATCATTATTATGGTACGCTATTCAAGACTATATTTAGCTACTTTGTTCATGTTAATTGCTTGAGGATTGGGAAGTTAATTTCGGGGGAATGCAAGTGGGAGGTTTGGTTGGTATTTACTCCAAAATCGTGCCCAGGCTAGTTGTTGGTTGTTCGTTTGATTCTACATACATGTTTGAAGAAGTTATCATATGGTAGAAGATTATTTTCGAGTTCAATTGTAATGAATAATAAGGATCGATGGCAAAACAATATAGATAGATAGCAAAACCTTCTCGGCTTTACTGTAATCAACCTTCCTGGTTGAGAATAACAAAAACCTTCACGGTTTAATTTTATTAACTCACAAACAAATAATCAAAAACTAGCTTTTAAAACAAAGCCATCTAAATATATATACTCCGTACTAGCTACAGGAGATGAGGATAAATTTAAAATAACTAATAATAGATAAGGATAAATTTAAAATAAGAGATAAATTAATCATTGCTAGCTTCCTATTTTCTTGCTAGCCTCCAATTCGTCTAACTCCAGCTATCCTTGGCCAATGCGTACAAAAACACAATGCTCATTTAATCGATGGATAAGCCCAAAATTCTGATCCACAAGCCCAACCCAATATATTTGCAACCCAAACTGTGCAAACCCCATATGTTTACTCATTACTGCATCATTCTCCCCTTCTTCGAAAAGACTCGTCCTCGAGTCTACATCATCACCACTTACCTCAACATACGGTGACCAATCAGCAACATTAAAAGTGGTGAATACATGATAATGAAGTGGGAGTTTAATCTTAGACATGTGTTCGTTAATTTTTTCTAACACACGAAAAAGACCATTAGCCATCTCGTCTTCATTATCACAAGTGATTGGCGAAACGAAAGGCCCCACAGTCATATTCACCATGTCCGCTTGTGCTTCTTCTGCCTCCTCTTCTTCACCGTCTTCTTCACCATCAGTATCGTAAATAGGTATGGAGTCTTCAACCACACAAGGTTCGGGAACATACTCCATATTTGAAATGTTCCGTTCTTATTGATTAAAAACGTTCCATATTAATTGATTTCGTTGTGAGGTTTTGACCCCTATATGAGACGTTTTTCAAAGACTGCATTCATTTTAAAACAAACCATAACCTTTATTTCATCAATAAAAGTTTAAAAAGCTTTACGTAGATTATCAAATAATGATAATCTAAAATATCCTGTTTACACACGACCATTACATAATGGTTTACAATACAAATATGTTACAACAAAATAAGTTTCTTGAATGCAGTTTTTACACAATATCATACAAGCATGGACTCCAAATCTCGTCCTTATTTAAGTATGCGATAGCGGAAGCTCTTAATAATCACCTGAGAATAAACATGCTTAAAACGTCAACAAAAATGTTGGTGAGTTATAGGTTTAACCTATATATATCAAATCATAATAATAGACCACAAGATTTCATATTTCAATACACATCCCATACATAGAGATAAAAATCATTCATATGGTGAACACCTGGTAACCGACATTAACAAGATGCATATATAAGAATATCCTCATCATTCCGGGACACCTTCGGATATGATATAAATTTCAAATTACTAAAGCATCCGGTACTTTGGATGGGGTTTGTTAGGCCCAATAGATCTATCTTTAGGATTCGCGTCAATTAGGGTGTCTGTTCCCTAATTCTTAGATTACCAGACTTAATAAAAAGGGGCATATTCGATTTCGATAATTCAACCATAGAATGTAGTTTCACGTACTTGTGTCTATTTTGTAAATCATTTATAAAACCTGCATGTATTCTCATCCCAAAAATATTAGATTTTAAAAGTGGGACTATAACTCACTTTCACAGATTTTTACTTCGTCGGGAAGTAAGACTTGGCCACTGGTTGATTCACGAACCTATAATAATATATACATATATATCAAAGTATGTTCAAAATATATTTACAACACTTTTAATATATTTTGATGTTTTAAGTTTATTAAGTCAGCTGTCCTCGTTAGTAACCTACAACTAGTTGTCCACAGTTAGATGTACAGAAATAAATCGATAAATATTATCTTGAATCAATCCACGACCCAGTGTATACGTATCTCAGTATTGATCACAACTCAAACTATATATATTTTGGAATCAACCTCAACCCTGTATAGCTAACTCCAACATTCACATATAGAGTGTCTATGGTTGTTCGAAAATATATATAGATGTGTCGACATGATAGGTCGAAACATTGTATACGTGTCTATGGTATCTCAAGATCACATAATATACAATACAAGTTGATTAAGTTATGGTTGGAATAGATTTGTTACCAATTTTCACGTAGCTAAAATGAGAAAAATTATCCAATCTTGTTTTACCCATAACTTCTTCATTTTAAATCCGTTTTGAGTGAATCAAATTGCTATGGTTTCATATTGAACTCTATTTTATGAATCTAAACAGAAAAAGTATAGGTTTATATTCGGAAAAATAAGTTACAAGTCGTTTTTGTAAACGTAGTCATTTCAGTCGAAAGAACGACGTCTAGATGACCATTTTAGAAAACATACTTCCACTTTGAGTTTAACCATAATTTTTGGATATAGTTTCATGTTCATAATAAAAATCATTTTCTCAGAATAACAACTTTTAAATCAAAGTTTATCATTGTTTTTAATTAACTAACCCAAAACAGCCCGCGGTGTTACTACGACGGCGTAAATCCGGTTTTACGGTGTTTTTCGTGTTTCCAGGTTTTAAATCATTAAGTTAGCATATCATATAGATATAGAACATGTGTTTAGTTGGTTTTAAAAGTCAAGTTAGAAGGATTAACTTTTGTTTGCGAACAAGTTTAGAATTAACTAAACTATGTTCTAGTGATTACAAGTTTAAACCTTCGAATAAGATAGATTTATATGTATGAATCGAATGATGTTATGAACATCATTACTACCTTAAGTTCCTTGGATAAACCTACTGGAAAAGAAAAAAATGGATCTAGCTTCAACGGATCCTTGGATGGCTCGAAGTTCTTGAAGCAGAATCATGACACGAAAACAAGTTCAAGTAAGATCATTACTTGAAACAAGATTGTTATAGTTATAGAAATTGAACCAAAGTTTGAATATGATTATTACCTTGTATTAGAATGATAACCTACTGTAAGAAACAAAGATTTCTTGAGGTTGGATGATCACCTTACAAGATTGGAAGTGAGCTAGCAAACTTGAAAGTATTCTTGATTTTATGTAACTAGAACTTGTAGAATTTATGAAGAACACTTAGAACTTGAAGATAGAACTTGAGAGAGATCAATTATATGAAGAAAATTGAAGAATGAAAGTGTTTGTAGGTGTTTTTGGTCGATGGTGTATGGATTAGATATAAAGGATATGTAAAAGCTGTGTATTGTACGAGTACGAATACGGGTGCATACGAGTAGAATTGTTGATGAAACTGAACGAGGATGTAATTGTAAGCATTTTTGTTAAGTAGAAGTATTTTGATAAGTGTATTGAAGTCTTTCAAAAGTGTATAAATACATATTAAAACACTACATGTATATACATTTTAACTGAGTCGTTAAGTCATCGTTAGTCGTTACATGTAAGTGTTGTTTTGAAACCTTTAGGTTAACGATCTTGTTAAATGTTGTTAACCCAATGTTTATAATATCAAATGAGATTTTAAATTATTATATTATCATGATATTATCATGTATGAATATCTCTTAATATGATATATATACATTAAATGTCTTTACAACGATAATCGTTACATATATGTCTCGTTTAAAAATCATTAAGTTAGTAGTCTTGTTTTTACATATGTAGTTCATTGTTAATATACTTAATGATATGTTTACTTTTCATAGTATCATGTTAACTATATATATATCCATATATATGTCATCATATACTTTTTACAAGTTTTAACGTTCGTGAATCACCGGTCAACTTGGGTGGTCAATTATCTATATGAAACATATTTCAATTAATCAAGTCTTAACAAGTTTGATTGCTTAACATGTTGGAAACATTTAATCATGTAAATATCAATCTCAATTAATATATATAAACATGGAAAAGTTCGGGTCACTACAGTACCTACCCGTTAAATAAATTTCGTCCCGAAATTTTAAGCTGTTGAAGGTGTTGACGAATCTTCTGGAAATAGATGCGGGTATTTCTTCTTCATCTGATCTTCACGCTCCCAGGTGAACTCGGGTCCTCTACGAGCATTCCATCAAACCTTAACAATTGGTATCTTTTTTTGCTTAAGTCTTTTAACCTCACGATCCATTATTTCGACGGGTTCTTCGATGAATTGAAGTTTTTCGTTGATTTGGATTTCATCTAAAGGAATAGTGAGATCTTCTTTAGCAAAACATTTCTTCAAATTCAAGACGTGGAAAGTGTTATGTACAGCCGCGAGTTGTTGAGGTAACTCAAGTCGGTAAGCTACTTGTCCGACACGATCAATAATCTTGAATGGTCCAATATACCTTGGATTTAATTTCCCTCGTTTACCAAATCGAACAACGCCTTTTCAAGGTGCAACTTTAAGCATGACCATCTCTCCAATTTCAAATTCTATATCTTTTCTTTTAATGTCAGCGTAGCTCTTTTGTCGACTTTGGGCGGTTTTCAACCGTTGTTGAATTTGGATGATCTTCTCGGTAGTTTCTTGTATAATCTCTGGACCCGTAATCTGTCTATCCCCCACTTCACTCCAACAAATCAGAGACCTGCACTTTCTACCATAAAGTGCTTCAAACGGCGCCATCTCAATGCTTGAATGGTAGCTATTATTGTAGGAAAATTCTGCTAACGGTAGATGTCGATCCCTACTGTTTCCGAAATCAATAACACATGCTTGTAGCATGTCTTCAAGCATTTGTATCGCCCTTTCGCTCTGCCCATCAGTTTGTGGATGATAGGCAGTACTCATGTCTAGACGAGTTCCTAATGCTTGGTGTAATGTCTGCCAGAATCTTGAAATAAATCTGCCATCCCTATCAGAGATAATAGAGATTGGTATTCCATGTCTGGAGACGACTTCCTTCAAATACAGTCGTGCTAACTTCTCCATCTTGTCATCTTCTCTTATTGGCAGGAAGTGTGATGATTTGGTGAGACGATCAACTATTACCCAAATAGTATCAAAACCAGTTGCAGTCTTTGGCAATTTAGTGATGAAATCCATGGTAATGTTTTCCCATTTCCATTCCGGGATTTCGGGTTGTTGAAGTAGACCTGATGGTTTCTGATGCTCAGCTTTGACCTTAGAACACGTCAAACATTCTCCTACATATTTAGCAACATCGGCTTTCATACCCGGCCACCAAAATTGTTTCTTGAGATCCTTGTATATCTTCCCCGTTCCAGGATGTATTGAGTATCTGGTTTTATGAGCTTCTCTAAGTACCATTTCTCTCATATCTCCAAATTTTGGTACCCAAATCCTTTCAGCCCTATACCGGGTTCCGTCTTCCCGAATATTAAGATGCTTCTCCGATCCTTTGGGTATTTCATCCTTTAAATTTCCCTCTTTTAAAACTCCTTGTTGCGCCTCCTTTATTTGAGTAGTAAGGTTATTATGAATCATTATATTCATAGATTTTACTCGAATGGGTTCTCTGTCCTTCCTGCTCAAGGCATCGGCTACCACATTTGCCTTCCCCGGGTGGTAACGAATCTCAAAGTCGTAATCATTCAACAATTCAATCCACCTACACTGCCTCATATTCAGTTGTTTCTGATTAAATATGTGTTGAAGACTTTTGTGGTCGGTATATATAATACTTTTGACCCCATATAAGTAGTGCCTCCAAGTCTTTAATGCAAAAACAACCGCGCCTAATTCCAAATCATGCGTCGTATAATTTTGTTCGTGAATCTTCAATTGTCTAGACGCATAAGCAATCACCTTCGTTCGTTGCATTAATACACAACCGAGACCTTGCTTTGATGCATCACAATAAATCACAAAATCATCATTCCTTTCAGGCAATGACAATATAGGTGCCGTAGTTAGCTTTTTCTTCAATAACTGAAACGCTTTCTCTTGTTCATCATTCCATTCAAATTTCTTCCCTTTATGTATTAATGCAGTCAAGGGTTTTGCTATTCTGGAAAAGTCTTGGATGAACCTTCTGTAGTAACCAGCTAGTCCTAAAAACTGGCGTATGTGTTTCGGAGTTTTCGGGGTTTCTCACTTTTCAACAGTTTCTATCTTTGCCGAATCCACCTTAATACCTTCTTTGTTCACTATGTGACCGAGGAATTGAACTTCTTCCAACCAAAATGCACACTTTGAAAACTTAGAGTACAATTCTTCCTTCCTCAATACTTCTAACACCTTTCTCAAATGTTCATCGTGTTCTTGGTCATTCTTTGAGTAAATAAGTATGTCATTAATGAAAACAATGACAAACTTGTCAAGGTATAGTCCACACACTCGGTTCATAAGGTCCATGAACACAGCTGGTGCATTAGTTAAATCAAACGGCATGACCATAAACTCGTAATGACCGTAACGTGTTCTGAAAGCAGTCTTTGGAATATCATCTTCTTTCACCCGCATTTGATGATACCCGGAACGTAAGTCAATCTTTGAATAAACAGACGAGCCTTGTAGTTGATCAAATAAGTCGTCGATTCTCGGTAGTGGGTAGCGGTTCTTGATGGTAAGTTTGTTCAACTCTCGGTAGTTGATACACAACCTGAATGTACCATCTTTCTTCTTGACAAACAAAACAGGAGCTCCCCACGGTGATGTGCTTGGTCGAATGAAACCACGCTCTAAAAGTTCTTGTAATTGGCTTTGCAGTTCTTTCATCTCGCTGGGTGCGAGTCTGTAAGGAGCACGAGCTATTGGTGCAGCTCCTGGTACAAGATCTATTTGAAATTCAACGGACCGATGTGGGGGTAATCTCGGTAATTCTTTCGGAAATACATCGGGAAATTCTTTTGCAATGGGAACATCATTGATGCTCTTTTCTTCAATTTGTACTTTCTCAACGTGTGCTAGAACAGCATAGCAACCTTTTCTTATTAGTTTTTGTGCCTTCAAATTACTAATAAGATGTAGCTTCGTGTTGCCCTTTTCTCCGTACACCATTAAGGGTTTTCCTTTTTCTCGTATAATGCGAATTGCATTTTTGTAACAAACAATCTCTGCTTTCACTTCTTTCAACCAGTCCATACCGATTATCATATCAAAACTCCCTAACTCTACTGGTATCAAATCAATCTGAAATGTTTCGCTAACCAGTTTAATATCTCGATTCCGACATATATTATCTGCTGAAATTAATTTACCATTTGCTAATTCGAGTAAAAATTTACTATCCAAAGGCGTCAATGGACAACTTAATTTAGCACAAAAATCTCTACTCATATAGCTTCTATCCGCACCCGAATCAAATAAAACGTAAGCAGATTTATTGTCAATAAGAAACGTACCCGTAACAAGCTCCGGGTCTTCCTTTGCCTCTGCCGCATTAATATTGAAAACTCTTCCGCCGCCTTGTCCATTCGTGTTCTCCTGGTTCGGGCAATTTCTAATAATGTGGCCCGGTTTTCCACATTTATAACAAACTACATTGGCATAACTTGCTCCGACACTACTTGCTCCGCCATTACTCGTTCTGACACCATTTGTTCCTTTCGTTCTATTAACCCCTGGTCCGTAGAGCTCACATTTCGCCGCGCTATGACCATTTCTTTTACACTTGTTGCAAAATTTGGTGCAGAACCCCGAGTGATACTTTTCACACCTTTGGCATAGCTGCTTCTGATTGTTGTTGTTGTTGCGGTTATTATTGTTGTTGGGATGATTGTTGTAGTTGCTGTTGTTGTTGTTGTTGTTGTTGTTGTTGTTGTTGTTGTTGTTGTTGTTGTTGTTGTTGTTGTTGTTGTTGTTGGGCCGTTTGTTGTAGTTGCGATTGATGTTGCGATTGTTGGGATAATTGTTGCGATTATTGTTGTAATTGCTGTTGTTGTTGTATTGGTGATTCTTATCACCGTTTTCCTCCCACTTTCTTTTGACTTGCTTCACATTGGCCTCTTCTGCAGTCTGTTCTTTAATTCTTTCTTCAATCTGGTTCACTAGTTTGTGAGCCATTCTACATGCTTGTTGTATGGAGGCGGGCTCGTGTGAACTTATATCTTCTTGGATTCTTTCCAGTAATCCTTTCACAAACGCGTCGATCTTCTCTTCCTCATCTTCGAATGCTCCCGGACACAATAGGCACAATTCTGTGAATCGTCTTTCGTACGTGGTAATATCAAATCCTTGGGTTCGTAACCCTCTAAGTTCTGTCTTGAGCTTATTGACCTCGGTTCTTGGACGGTACTTCTCGTTCATCAAGTGCTTGAATGCTGACCACGGTAGTGCGTACGCATCGTCTTGTCCCACTTGCTCTAGATAGGTATTCCACCATGTTAACGCAGAACCTGTGAAGGTATGCGTAGCGTACTTCATTTTGTCCTCTTCAGTACACTTACTTATGGCAAACACCGATTCGACCTTCTCGGTCCACCGTTTCAATCCGATCGGTCCTTCGGTTCCATCAAATTCCAAAGGTTTGCAGGCAGTGAATTCTTTGTAGGTGCATCCTACACGATTTCCTGTACTGCTAGATCCAAGGTTATTGTTGGTATGTAGCGCAGCCTGTACTGCGGCTATGTTTGAAGCTAGAAAAGTACGGAATTCCACTTCATTCATATTCACGGTGTGTCGAGTAGTCGGTGCCATTTCCTTCAAAATAGTCAAATGGAACAAGTTAATCATACAGAATATTAAGAGTAGTTAATAGTATTTCGTAGCATAATATGAACTCATTTATAAAAGCTTTTTCTTCATATTAGCGTTTTATAAGTTTAAATTCGGGTAGTACCTACCCGTTAAGTTCATACTTAGTAGCTAATATACAATTCAACTACTACAATTCTATATGAAAAACTGATTATAATAATATTTCGCGTTCAAACTTTTACACAATATTTTACAAACTTACAATACCGCTTATTTTACATATAGCATGAAATATAGCACACAATAAATTTGATACAAGATGGTTGTGAAGATAATTCTAGCTAGTACACAAGTCGTTCAGCAAAGGCAATAAAGACACGTAATTCATACGTCCAGAAACAAGTCATGCATTCTGGTTTTACTAGGATTACTTCCCATCCTTGGTCTTGTAGAACATAACCGTTATGGCCGTTGATAAGACAGCATGTTGTAACGTCGTCAAAGGGACGAGGGTTACGTAATGTCCAACAGTCCCGTAACAATCTAAAAACCTCATTTCTTACCCCAATTACTGACTCCGTCACTTGTGGGAACGTTTTGTTTAATAGTTGTAGCCCGATGTTCTTGTTCTCACTTTGGTGAGAAGCGAACATTACTAATCCGTAAGCATAACATGCTTCTTTATGTTGCATGTTAGCCGCTTTTTCTAAATCACGAAGTCCAATATTCGGATATATTGAGTCAAAATAATTTCTTAACCCATTGCGTAAAATAGCATTTGGGTTCCCCGCAATATATGCGTCAAAGTAAACACATCGTAACTTATGGATTTCCCAATGTGATATCCCCCATCTTTCGAACGAAAGCCTTTTATAAACCAAGGCATTCTTGGAACGTTCTTCGAATGTCTTACAAACTGATCTCGCCTTAAATAGTTGTGCCGAAGAATTCTGACCGACTCTAGACAAGATTTCATCAATCATGTCTCCGGGTAGGTCTCTTAAAATATTGGGTTGTCTATCCATTTTGTGTTTTTATACTGTAAAATAGACAAGAGTTAGATTCATAAAAAAAAAATACTTATTAATACAAGCAATTTTTACATATATCATAAAGCATAAGCACACTATATTACATATATTACACCACACGAATACAACTATCTTATTCCGACTAGCTTGTTTCTTCTTCTTCGGTTTTGGTTCGTTTTGCCAAGTTTCTAGGGATATATGATGTTCCCCTAATACGAGCCGTCGTTTTCCACATTGGTTTAGAAAAACCTGGTGGTTTAGAGGTTCCCGGGTCATTGTTACAACTTAAGGACTTCGGGGGTTGACGATACATATAAAGTTCATCGGGGTTGGAATTAGATTTCTCTATTTTTATGCCCTTTCCCTTATTATTTTCTTTTGCCTTTTTAAATTCAGTTGGGGTAATTTCTATAACATCATCGGAATTCTCGTCGGAATCCGATTCATCGGAGAATTGGTAATCCTCCCAATATTTTGCTTCCTTGGCGGAAACACCATTGACCATAATTAACCTTGGTCGGTTGGTTGAGGATTTTCTTTTACTTAACCGTTTTATTATTTCCCCCACCGGTTCTATTTCTTCATCCGGTTCCGATTCTTCTTCCGGTTCCGATTCTTCTTCCGGTTCCGACTCTTCTTCCGGTTCCTCTTCGGGAACTTGTGAATCAGTCCACGAATCATTCCAATTTACATTTGACTCTTCATTATTATTAGGTGAGTCAATGGGACTTGTTCTAGAGGTAGACATCTATCACATAATATCAAACGCGTTAAGAGATTAATATATCACATAATATTCACATGTTAAAAATATATAGTTTCCAACAAAATTTGTTAAGCAATCATTTTTCAAGTAAACACGGTCGAAGTCCAGACTCACTAATACATCCTAACAAACTCGATAAGACACACTAATGCAAAATTCTGGTTCTCTAAGACCAACGCTCGGATACCAACTGAAATGTCCCGTTCTTATTAATTAAAAACGTTCCATATTAATTGATTTCGTTGCGTGGTTTTGACCTCTATATGAGACGTTTTTCAAAGAATGCATTCATTTTAAAACAAACCATAACCTTTATTTCATCAATAAAGGTTTAAAAAGCTTTACGTAGATTATCAAATAATGATAATCTAAAATATCCTGTTTACACACGACCATTACATAATGGTTTACAATACAAATATGTTACAACAAAATAAGTTTCTTGAATGCAGTTTTTACACAATATCATACAAGCATGGACTCCAAATCTCGTCCTTATTTAAGTATGCGATAGCGGAAGCTCTTAATAATCACCTGAGAATAAACATGCTTAAAACGTCAACAAAAATGTTGGTGAGTTATAGGTTTAACCTATATATATCAAATCATAATAATAGACCACAAGATTTCATATTTCAATACACATCCCATACATAGAGATAAAAATCATTCATATGGTGAACACCTGGTAACCGACATTAACAAGATGCATATATAAGAATATCCCCATTATTCTGGGACAACCTTCGGATATGATATAAATTTCGAAGTACTAAAGCATCCGGTACTTTAGATGGGGTTTGTTAGGCCCAATAGATCTATCTTTAGGATTCGCGTCAATTAGGGTGTCTGTTCCCTAATTTTTAGATTACCAGACTTAATAAAAAGGGGCATATTCGATTTCGATAATTCAACCATAGAATGTAGTTTCACGTACTTGTGTCTATTTTGTAAATCATTTATAAAACCTGCATGTATTCTCATCCCAAAAATATTAGATTTTAAAAGTGGGACTATAACTCACTTTCACAGATTTTTACTTCGTCGGGAAGTAAGACTTGGCCACTGGTTGATTCACGAACCTATAACAATATATACATATATATCAAAGTATGTTCAAAATATATTTACAACACTTTTAATATATTTTGATGTTTTAAGTTTATTAAGTCAGCTGTCCTCGTTAGTAACCTACAACTAGTTGTTCACAGTTAGATGTACAGAAATAAATCGATAAATATTATCTTGAATCAATCCACGACCCAGTGTATACGTATCTCAGTATTGATCACAACTCAAACGATATATATTTTGGAATCAACCTCAACCCTGTATAGCTAACTCCAACATTCACATATAGAGTGTCTATGGTTGTTTCGAAATATATATAGATGTGTCGACATGATAGGTCGAAACATTGTATACGTGTCTATGGTATCTCAAGATTACATAATATACAATACAAGTTGATTAAGTTATGGTTGGAATAGATTTGTTACCAATTTTCACGTAGCTAAAATGAGAAAAATTATCCAATCTTGTTTTACCCATAACTTCTTCATTTTAAATCCGTTTTGAGTGAATCAAATTGCTATGGTTTCATATTGAACTCTATTTTATGAATCTAAACAGAAAAAGTATAGGTTTATAGTCGGAAAAATAAGTTATAAGTCATTTTTGTAAAGGTAGTCATTTCAGTCGAAAGAACGACGTCTAGATGACCATTTTAGAAAACATACTTCCACTTTGAGTTTAACCATAATTTTTGGATATAGTTTCATGTTCATAATAAAAATCATTTTCTCAGAATAACAACTTTTAAATCAAAGTTTATCATAGTTTTTAATTAACTAACCCAAAACAGCCCGCGGTGTTACTACGACGGCGTAAATCCGGTTTTACGGTGTTTTTCGTGTTTCCAGGTTTTAAATCATTAAGTTAGCATATCATATAGATATAGAACATGTGTTTAGTTGGTTTTAAAAGTCAAGTTAGAAGGATTAACTTTTGTTTGCGAACAAGTTTAGAATTAACTAAACTATGTTCTAGTGATTACAAGTTTAAACCTTCGAATAAGATAGCTTTATATGTATGAATCGAATGATGTTATGAACATCATTACTACCTTAAGTTCCTTAGATAAACCTACTGGAAAAGAGAAAAATGGATCTAGCTTCAACGGATCCTTGGGTGGCTCGAAGTTCTTGAAGCAGAATCATGAAACGAAAACAAGTTCAAGTAAGATCATCACTTGAAATAAGATTGCTATAGTTATAGAAATTGAACCAAAGTTTGAATATGATTATTACCTTGTATTAGAATGATAACCTACTGTAAGAAACAAAGATTTCTTGAGGTTGGATGATCACCTTACAAGATTGGAAGTGAGCTAGCAAACTTGAAAGTATTCTTGATTTTATGTAACTAGAACTTGTAGAATTTATGAAGAACACTTAGAACTTGAAGATAGAACTTGAGAGAGATCAATTAGATGAATAAAATTGAAGAATGAAAGTGTTTGTAGGTGTTTTTGGTCGTTGGTGTATGGATTAGATATAAAGGATATGTAATTTTATTTTCATGTAAATAAGTCATGAATGATTACTCATATTTTTGTAATTTTATGAGATATTTCATGCTAGTTTCCAAATGATGGTTCCCACATGTGTTAGGTGACTCACATGGGCTGCTAAGAGCTGATCATTGGAGTGTATATACCAATAGTACATACATCTAAAAGCTGTGTATTGTACGAGTACGAATACGGGTGCATACGAGTAGAATTGTTGATGAAACTGAACGAGGATGTAATTGTAAGCATTTTTGTAAAGTAGAAGTATTTTGATAAGTGTATTGAATTCTTTCAAAAGTGTATAAATACATATTAAAACACTACATGTATATACATTTTAACTGAGTCGTTAAGTCATCGTTAGTCGTTACATGTAAGTGTTGTTTTGAAACCTTTAGGTTAACGATCTTGTTAAATGTTGTTAACCCAATGTTTATAATATCAAATGAGATTTTAAATTATTATATTATCATGATATTATCATGTATGAATATCTCTTAATATGATATATATACATTAAATGTCTTTACAACGATAATCGTTACATATATGTCTCGTTTAAAAATCATTAAGTTAGTAGTCTTGTTTTTACATATGTAGTTCATTGTTAATATACTTAATGATATGTTTACTTATCATAGTATCATGTTAACTATATATATATCCATATATATGTCATCATATAGTTTTTACAAGTTTTAACGTTCGTGAATCACCGGTCAACTTGGGTGGTCAATTGTCTATATGAAACATATTTCAATTAATCAAGTCTTAACAAGTTTGATTGCTTAACATGTTGGAAACATTTAATCATGTAAATATCAATCTCAATTAATATATATAAACATGGAAAAGTTCGGGTCACTACAATATTAAAAACCGAATCAACTGAATCAACCGGGTCATCCGATTGAGCATCTCTTGAAAATTCAAGATTTTCAAGCTTCATCTCTACTTTTCGCAAGAGATCTTTCATGTCTTCCAACTCTTGAATCTTGCGATTCAATTTCTCGATCTCATCTTGTTTAGCCATGCCTGAAATCTGATACCACATAATGAATTGAAAGGATCGATGGCTAATAGAAACAACAAAATAAACCAAAACTATAGATAGATAGCAAAACCTTCTCGGCTTTACTGTAATCAACCTTCTCGGTTGAGAATAACAAAAACCTTCACGGTTTAATTTTATTAACTCACAAACAAATAATCAAAAACTAGCTTTTAAAACAAAGCCATCTAAATATATATACTCCGTACTAGCTACAGGAGATGAGGATAAATTTAAAATAACTAATAATAGATAAGGATAAATTTAAAATAAGAGATAAATTAATCATTGCTAGCTTCCTATTTTCTTGCTAGCCTCCAATTCGTCTAACTCCAGCTATCCTTGGCCAATGCGTACAAAAACACAATGCTCATTTAATCGATGGACAAGCCCAAAATTCTGATCCACAAGCCCAACCCAATATATTTGCAACCCAAACTGTGCAAACCCCATATGTTTACTCATTACTGCATCAAATTACTTGAGGACAAGCAAAACTCTAGTGTGGGGTTGTTTGATATCGCATATTTAATACACGTTTTCCTTAGAGATATCGAGCACATTTTGGTCCCTTTGGATACGGTTTGGTGTTATTTCGATAAGTGTTATGAAAGTTCGAGTTCTAAGACCAAGAAGATGAAATTTGAAGTTATTTGATGGTTTTAGTGATTTTCTATGGAAACGAGTGAAAGAGATTGGTTCGATTCGAGTTTGGATGAATTTATTGAGTTTTCAGTCCGGATTTAGCAAAAAGGGGCCTGGAGCGCCGCTCAAAAGTGTGGAGCGCCGCTCCAGTAGGCTAGAAATTCATGTCGACAGTTTTCAGAAGTCCACAGATCAGGAACACAGCATATTGAGCGCCGCTCCACTATTGGAGCGCCGCTCCATCTTCAGCCGGGTTCAGAATTTACCTATTTAAAGCCCGAATTTTTACCCTAATGAATCATTCTTGCATCCAGACGAATTCCAGCAGCTTTTTGACAAAAGGGTGATTTTTGGGGAATCCCAAGATCATTCTAACACCTCAATCATTCCGGAAACGCGTCTCGATCCGTTTATCATTCAAGAACACAATTTTAATTAGGTTTAATTCTTATCATCATAATGAATACTCTTAATTGTTTATTTGAGATTTTAGCTTTAGCCATGATTGTTGGCTAAGAACTTTAATGTTTGTCTAGATTGAATATTCGTATGTGTTTAGTGAAATGTCCCGTTCTTATTGATTAAAAACGTTCCATATTAATTGATTTCGTTGCGAGGTTTTGACCTCTATATGAGACGTTTTTCAAAGACTGCATTCATTTTAAAACAAACCATAACCTTTATTTCATCAATAAAGGTTTAAAAATCTTTACGTAGATTATCGAATAATGATAATCTAAAATATCCTGTTTACACACAACCATTACATAATGGTTTACAATACAAATATGTTACAACAAAATAAGTTTCTTGAATGCAGTTTTTATACAATATCATACAAGCATGGACTCCAAATCTCGTCCTTATTTAAGTATGCAACAGCGGAAGCTCTTAATAATCACCTGAGAATAAACATGCTTAAAACGTCAACAAAAATGTTGGTGAGTTATAGGTTTAACCTATATATATCAAATCATAATAATAGACCACAAGATTTCATATTTCAATACACATCCCATACATAGAGATAAAAATCATTCATATGGTGAACACCTGGTAACCGACATTAACAAGATGCATATATAAGAATATCCCCATCATTCCGGGACACCCTTCGGATATGATATAAATTTCGAAGTACTAAAGCATCCGGTACTTTGGATGGGGCTTGTTGGGCCCGATAGATCTATCTTTAGGATTCGCGTCAATTAGGGTGTCTGTTCCCTAATTCTTAGATTACCAGACTTAATAAAAAGGGGCATATTCGATTTCGATAATTCAACCATAGAATGTAGTTTCACGTACTTGTGTCTATTTTGTAAATCATTTATAAAACCTGCATGTATTCTCATCCCAAAAATATTAGATTTTAAAAGTGGGACTATAACTCACTTTCACAGATTTTTACTTCGTCGGGAAGTAAGACTTGGCCACTGGTTGATTCACGAACCTATAATAATATATACATATATATCAAAGTATGTTCAAAATATATTTACAACACTTTTAATATATTTTGATGTTTTAAGTTTATTAAGTCAGCTGTCCTCGTTAATAACCTACAACTAGTTGTCCACAGTTAGATGTACAGAAATAAATCGATAAATATTATCTTGAATCAATCCACGACCCAGTGTATACGTATCTCAGTATTGATCACAACTCAAACTATATATATTTTGGAATCAACCTCAACCCTGTATAGCTAACTCCAACATTCACATATAGAGTGTATATGGTTGTTCCGAAATATATATAGATGTGTCGACATGATAGGTCGAAACATTGTATACGTGTCTATGGTATCTCAAGATTACATAATATACAATACAAGTTGATTAAGTTTTGGTTGGAATAGATTTGTTACCAATTTTCACGTAGCTAAAATGAGAAAAATTATCCAATCTTGTTTTACCCATAACTTCTTCATTTTAAATCCGTTTTGAGTGAATCAAATTGCTATGGTTTCATATTGAACTCTATTTAATGAATCTAAACAGAAAAAGTATAGGTTTATAGTCGGAAAAATAAGTTACAAGTCGTTTTTGTAAAGGTAGTCATTTCAGTCGAAAGAACGACGTCTAGATGACCATTTTAGAAAACATACTTCCACTTTGAGTTTAACCATAATTTTTGGATATAGTTTCATGTTCATAATAAAAATCATTTTCTAAGAATAACAACTTTTAAATCAAAGTTTATCATAGTTTTTAATTAACTAACCCAAAACAGCCCGCGGTGTTACTACGACGGCGTAAATCCGGTTTTACGGTGTTTTTCGTGTTTCCAGGTTTTAAATCCTTAAGTTAGCATATCATATAGATATAGAACATGTGTTTAGTTGATTTTAAAAGTCAAGTTAGAAGGATTAACTTTTGTTTGCGAACAAGTTTAGAACTAACTAAACTATGTTCTAGTGATTACAAGTTTAAACCTTCGAATAAGATAGCTTTATATGTATGAATCGAATGATGTTATGAACATCATTACTACCTTAAGTTCCTTGGATACACCTACTGGAAAAGAGAAAAATGGATCTAGCTTCAACGGATCCTTGGATGGCTCGAAGTTCTTGAAGCAGAATCATGACACGAAAACAAGTTCAAGTAAGATCATCACTTGAAATAAGATTGTTATAGTTATAGAAATTGAACCAAAGTTTGAATATGATTATTACCTTGTATTAGAATGATAACCTACTGTAAGAAACAAAGATTTCTTGAGGTTGGATGATCACCTTACAAGATTGGAAGTGAGCTAGCAAACTTGAAAGTATTCTTGATTTTATGTAACTAGAACTTGTAGAATTTATGAAGAACACTTAGAACTTGAAGATAGAACTTGAGAGATATCAATTAGATGAAGAAAATTGAAGAATGAAAGTGTTTGTAGGTGTTTGTGGTCGTTGGTGTATGGATTAGATATAAAGGATATGTAATTTTGTTTTCATGTAAATAAGTCATGAATGATTACTCATATTTTTGTAATCTTATGAGATATTTCATGATAGTTGCCAAATGATGGTTCCCACATGTGTTAGGTGACTCACATGGGCTGCTAAGAGCTGATCATTGGAGTGTATATACCAATAGTACATACATCTAAAAGCTGTGTATTGTACGAGTGCGAATACGGGTGCATACGAGTAGAATTGTTGATGAAACTGAACGAGGATGTAATTGTAAGCATTTTTGTTAAGTAGAAGTATTTTGATAAGTGTATTGAAGTCTTTCAAAAGTGTATAAATACATATTAAAACACTACATGTATATACATTTTAACTGAGTCGTTAAGTCATCGTTAGTCGTTACATGTAAGTGTTGTTTTGAAACCTTTAGGTTAACGATCTTGTTAAATGTTGTTAACCCAATGTTTATAATATCAAATGAGATTTTAAATTATTATATTATCATGTATGAATATCTCTTAATATGATATATATACATTAAATGTCTTTACAACGATAATCGTTACATATATGTCTCGTTTAAAAATCATTAAGTTAGTAGTCTTGTTTTTACATATGTAGTTCATTGTTAATATACTTAATGATATGTTTACTTATCATAGTATCATGTTAACTATATATATATCCATATATATGTCATCATATAGTTTTTACAAGTTTTAACGTTCGTGAATCACCGGTCAACTTGGGTGGTCAATTGTCTATATGAAACGTATTTCAATTAATCAAGTCTTAACAAGTTTGATTGCTTAACATATTGGAAACATTTAGTCATGTAAATACCAATCTCAATTAATATATATAAACATGGAAAAGTTCGGGTCACTACATTTAGATGATAATTTAATGTTTAATTTGATTAATACATGATAATTATGAGTTTTGATTAAGAACCATTCTTATGGGATTTGATTATTGTTACTAGGTTGATTAGTGTACTTGTTTGAACAAAAGGGAACCCTGTTTCAATTTAGTGAACTAATTTCCAATTGATTTGTCTTAACCAATTGGGTGCTTACTGGACCATGGGGTAAACCGGGTAACATAGATTGAACAAAATAGGGGTGAATTCTGTGAAGCGAACGCGTAACCAATTGAATCTTAATCTTATAATTAGCTAATTACTAAGTCACAAACGAAAGAGGTATTTGGTGGAAGGGAACCCTAAGCTAATAAATCCTAGTTTGACGTGTTAGCTAAAAGAGAACTCTGGGTAAACCGACTATGTAGTTGTATGTATTGATAAATAGAACTAGAGCTTAATACAAATTATCCGACACTGCGAATAGGAGATCTAGGCGAACATTCTTTTATCTATTGAATTCAAATATCTTTACTTTTCGTTGAGTCAGCATTTATTTTCTATCAACTTAAAAACACAAAAATATTGTCTTTTACTTTTAATCTATCCTTGATTTGGCTAATCGTTAAATAGCTACAAAACAAATTATCTCGTACTTTCAATTTTCATAGATTAACTTAGTTTATTTTCATTAGTTGCAATCTTAATTCTCACGTTTAAACTGTCATTGGAACGATTTCGGAATTATCAACTTTATACTATTGCATGATCGGGTACACTGCCCGTTAGTGTGTAGTAATCTTTAAACCGGCATTTTTCCACAGATAAATTATATACTAGATTTCACACATTAAGTTTTTGATCCAACACTTGAGAGTATTCAATCTAGACAAACATTTAAGTATTTAGCTCATGACTATAATATAGATTGAACACAAACAATTCATCATTCGTATTATCAAATTAATAAATTGAAAGTGATCAAAATTATTCATGAACTAAATAAATAAAAAGGTTAAAAGCCAAACTCCTTTTCTTGATCTCTGTTTGTCGTCACCAGCAAATAGCCAAGAATGGTCCACTTTGTGCCAAATCTTACACCAACACAAACAACTACTCTACTTGCTTTCACTGTAGTTGACCAAAAGTCACAATTGACTTTGCTTCTTCTGTTGTTCAACGTCAAAGGCAAACGCACCCTTTGTCTTATTTTTCACGTAAAAACACACTCTTCTTTCTTGTTTCCTTTTTCTGATCGAGCGAAGCAGCCCCCACCGGGGTCCCACGGTTACACCCTAAAAATTGATAAAAAAAAAAAAAACCTTCTCCTACGTGTATCCCATCAATTGTAATTATAGACTTAAACTACTTGGGCTCAACCTTGAACAATTGAGTTTTAAAATTAATAAGAGCCCAAACATTAAACATTATATGTCCATCAAATTATATTCAGCCCATCTTCAATATAAATAAATCAGCCCACTTGCTGTCCCAATAATTAAGTGGCGCTTTCATCACACAAGTAACGCTTTTCGTCTAAGCTTCTTTTCAGCTTCAATCTTCTTGACTTTATAACTCGATTCTCTATTTTACTCCAAAAAAGTCATCAATACTCCATAATTATCTAAAATCAATTATAATTTATTAAGTATCGAAAGTTCGTATAATTGATTCAAATAAATAAAAAATAACAACGATCGTGCCTATAAATAATATCTAAAAACATGTATAAAATAGGCACTATCAAACCCCTCCACACTTGGCTTTTGCTTGTCCTCAAGCAAATAAAGACAAGACAATTTAAGAATATACTCCCTAGATAACAATTAAATCAATCTTTTATCTTCGCATGAAAGATTTCCTTTAAGCTTATAAGTATAAAAAAATTATCTTTCAAAAAAAAAAAAAATTTAAAGACTAACATTAACAAGTTAAGCTCATCTAGGTAACAAGTTAAGTTCATCTAGGCAAGGTTGAAAAAGACGTGAGACGGGGCCGAAACGTTAGCGACCTCAAAACGTCGCAACGGAAAAAACGGGGTCGAAACGGGGTCGAAACGGATGTTGACTAACGTTGACTTATATATATATAAATATATAAAAATATATATTTATATATATATAAATATAAAGTTGACCGTTTTTTCCGTCTTTGACCGTTTTTTTTTCCGTTTTTGGCCGTTTTTTCCGCCTTTGACCGTTTTTACCGTTTTTTTAGCGTTGTTGACCGTTTTTAAGCGTTGACCGTCTTTTTTTCCGTTTCAAGACCCGTTGCAACAATACTAAGGCAAATCCGTTGCGGCGTCCGTTGCGGCGCCCGTTTCGGCCGTTTTTTACAACACTGCATGTAGGTATCGTATCAAAAGAAATAATAATTCAGGTAAATGTTCATGGGTTTATCGGGTAGGATATGACACAAGATATAAAATGGTGTAAAAGTGGAAGTTAAATGCAAAGTCAAATAGATATCTAGCTACTAAAAAGCGAATTTATTATTAAGAACTACTATCACCTGAACACACAAATGGTCCACATTGGAACTCTTTTTATTTCACATATATTTATATACCTGTTGTATATATTTTTTATTTTTATTTTTCATTTATTTTTTTCGTATCAACCTTCTATACTCATATTACTGTCAACCAACAACTCCCTTGGTCCGTGTAGCGAACTTTCGACCAACTTATCCAGACCGAGAAACGACCTTAGTAAGTTAGGTGATAAAGCACCCCTCGGATCTAATTATTCGAACCTCAAAAATTATTGTTTCAATTACAATTTCATGCCGGCTTTCTATGGAACCCGTGTAACGAACTTTCGAACCAACCGATCCCAAATCCGGAAAGGACCTTAAGTGGTTAAGTGACAAGCACCCCAAAGGAACTACTTATTCGAATTCCAAAGGCTTATGCATCAAACTATAATTAACATGCTTCAAGTAATAATTACATTTTCAGGAATCATTTACATTTTTTGATTTTTTTCTTCTTTTTCTCATATTTTTCACACACACATATATTGTCATAAGGAATGATGAAAATATCTGTTTACCCCCACCTTCATTGTGCTTTTTACACAATTACTCAAGTGAGTTTTAGGCACGCAAATAATTACACTCCCACTTCAATAATAACACAAGTAAAAGTAGTTCTATTAACATTAAGATTAATATAGTAAGAAGACATAAACTTGACTAAGAATTTAAACTTCCGAAAATATGGTAGAAAAGGGAATTGGTTTCATTTGGTTTTCATCTAAAGGCTAAGGCTACTAAGGTTTTCTAATTGGAATGTTAATACTCAAACCGAGCACTAACGACCTGGGTAAACTGGCTAAAAATTGGTGTTAAAATAAAAAGGCTAAAAATCCTACAATATTTCTTCATCATTTACAATACCTTTCACTAGGTGCTCTCATAAAAATTTAAAAATTAGCTACCTAGGAAGTCAAATGCCAGTTACCTTAAAACATATATCATTTAAACATAAAAAGCAACAGTTTTCATGCAATCAAACAGACAAAAACCAAGTGTACCATAAACCATAAACCCCCTCCACACTTATTTCATGCTATGTCCTCACTAGCATGTTATGCTACAATGAAAAAGTGAAGGAAATAAAATAATAAACAATAAAAGTAAAGGTAACTGAAATTTCCCGGGGTTTTAGCAGAATATGCATCGGATCGAGAAATAATAAATATAGCTGCAACTCAAAAGTCAGCTTCCTCGCCTCTTTCACAATTTCAAAACTTTACAAGTTGTGCAACCTTTCCCAAATTCGTGCACCCGACTCGACCCCTCATTATCAGCCTTCAATGGGGTCAACTCTTCCAAACTTATCTGACGGTAAGAGAAATCAGTGGAATATGTTTCACGAATAAGCAACGTCAACCAATCATTAATACCGTGGGTTGTGAACATTAACTTTGGGAGTTCATCTACATTCTTCGTGGAGAACTCTAAAATAACCCGAAATTTAGAATACGTGTTGTAGTGACCCGAACTTTTCCATGTTTATATATATAAAATGAAATTGATATTTACATGATTAAGTGTTTCCAACATGTTAAGCAATCAAACTTGTTAAGACTTGATTATTTGAAATGAGTGTCATGTAGACAATTGACCACCCAAGTTGACCGGCGATTCACGAACGTTAAAACTTGTAAAAACTATATGATGATATATATAGATATATATATATATATGATGATGATGATATATATATATATATATATATATATATATATATATATATATATATATATATATAGTTAACATGATATTATGATAAGTAAGTATATCACTAGGTATATTAACAATGAGTTATATACATAAAAATGAGACTACTAAGTTAAGAAACTCGAAACGATATATATAACGATTATCGTTATAACAACGTATTACTAAATACATATGTATCATATTAAGATATTGTTACACTATATTTAACATGATAAAATGATAATTATATATATCATTAAGTATATTAACAATGAACTACATATGTAAAACAAGACTACTAACTTAAGAATTTCGAAACAATATATATACGTAACGATTATCGTTGTAATAGTATTTTAACATATATATATATGATGTTAAGATTGTAGTGACCCGAACTTTTCCATGTTTATATATATTAAATAAAATTGATATTTACATGATTAAGTGTTTCCAACATGTTAAGCAATCAAACTTGTTAAGACTTGATTAATTGAAATAGGTTTCATATAGACAATTGACCACCCAAGTTGACCGGTGATTCACGAACGTTAAAACTTGTAAAAACTATATGATGACATATATATGATTATATATATAGTTAACATGATATTATGATAAGTAAGTATCTCATTAGGTATTTTAACAATGAGTTATATACATAAAAATGAGACTATTGAATTTAAGAAACTCGAAAACGTTATATAGAACGATTATCGTTATATCAACGACTTACTAAGTACATATGAATCGTATTAAGATATTGATACACTTGGTTAATTATGTTAAATGATAATTAAATATATCATTAAGTGTATTAACAATGAACTACATATGTAAAAATAAGACTACAAACTTAATGATTTCGAAACGAGACATATATGTAACGATTATCGTTGTAACGACATTTAACTGTATATATATCATACTAAGATATATTATATATCATAATATCATGATAATGTAACAATTTAACATCTCTTTAGATATATTAAACATTGGGTTAACAACATTTAACATGATCGTTAACTTAAAGGTTTCAAATCAACATTTACATGTAACGACTAACGATGACTTAACGACTCAGTTAAAATGTATATACATGTAGTGTTTTAATATGTATTCATACACTTTTAAAAGACTTCAATACACTTATCAAAATACTTCTACTTAACAAAAATGCTTACAATTACATCCTCGTTCAGTTTCATCAACAATTCTACTCGTATGCACCCGTATTCGTACTCGTACAATACACAGCTTTTAGATGTATGTACTATTGGTATATACACTCTAATGATCAGCTCTTAGCAGCCCATGTGAGTCACCTAACACATGTGGGAACCATCATTTGGCAACTAGCATGAAATATCTCATAAAATTACAAAAATATGAGTAATCATTCATGACTTATTTACATGAAAACAAAATTACACATCCTTTATATCTAATCCATATACCAACGACCAAAAATACCTACAAACACTTTAATTCTTCAATTTTCTTCATCTAAGTGATCTATCTCAAGTTCTATCTTCAAGTTCTAAGTATTCTTCATAAATTCTATAAGTTCTAGTTTCATAAAATCAAGAATACTTCCAAGTTTGCTAGCTTACTCCCAATCTTGTAAAGTGATCATCCAACCTCAAGAAATATTTTTTATTTACAGTAAGATATCTTTCTAATACAAGGTAATACTCATATTCAAAATTTGATTCAATTTCTATAACTATAACAATCTTATTTCGAGTGATGATCTTACTTGAATTTATTTTCGTGTCATGATTCTGCTTCAAGAACTTTCAAGCCATCCAAGGATCCTTTGAAGCTATATCCATTTGTCTCCTTTCCAGTAGGTTTATCCACAAAACTTGAGGTAGTAATGATGTTCTTAACATCATTCGATTCATACATATAAAGCTATCTTATTCGAAGGTTTAAACTTGAAATCACTAGAACATAGTTTAGTTAATTCTAAACTTGTTCGCAAACAAAAGTTAATCCTTCTAACTTGACTTTTAAAATAAACTAAACACATGTTCTATATCTATATGATATGCTAACTTAATGATTTAAAACCAGAAAACACGAAAAACACCGTAAAACCGGATATACGCCATTGTAGTAACACGGGCTGTTTTGGGTTAGTTAATTAAAAACTATGACAAATTTTGATTTAAAAATTGTTCTTCTGGGAAAATTATTCTTCTTATGAACATGAAACTATATCCAAAAATCATGGTTAAACTCAAAGTGGAAGTATGTCTTCCAAAATGGTCATCTAGACGTCGTTCTTTCGACTGAAATGACTACCTTTACAAAAACGGCTTGTAACCTATAATTATGACTATAAACTTATACTCTTTCTGTATAGATTCATAAACAAAAGTTCAATATGAAACCATAGCAATTGGATTCACTCAAAATGGATTTAAAACGAAGAAGTTATGGGTAAAACAAGATTGGTTATTTTTGCTTGTTGTAGATACGTGAAAATTGGTAACAAATCTATATTAATCATATCCTAGCTAACTTATATTGTATTATACATGTATTCTAATATATTATGTAATCTTGGGATACCATAGACACGTATGCAAATGTTTTGACATATCATATCGACCCATCTATATATATTATTTGGAACAACCATAGACACTCTATATGCAGTAATGTTGGAGTTAGCTATACAGGGTTGAGGTTGATTCCAAAAATATATATAGTTTGATTTGTGATCTAACCTGAGATGTGTATACACTGGGTCGTGGATTGATTCAAGATAATATATATCGATTTATTTCTGTACATCTAATTATGGACAACCAGTTGTAGGTTACTAACGAGGACAGCTGACTTAATACACTCAAATCTTTAAAACATAATAAAAATGGTTGTAATTATATTTTGATCATACTTTGATATATATACATATTTGTATAGGTTCGTGAATCGATCCGTGGCCAAGTCTTATTTCCGAGGAAGGAAATATCTGTGAAAGTGAGTTATAGTCCCACTTTTAAAATCTAATATTTTTGGGATGAGAATACATGCAGGTTTTATAAATGATTTACAAAATAGCCACAAGTACGTGAAACTACATTCTATGGTTGAATTATCGAAATCGAATATGCCCCTTTTTATTAAGTCTGGTAATCTAAGAATTAGGGAACAGACACCCTAATTGACGCGAATCCTAAAGATAGATCTATTGGGCCTAACAAATCTCATTCAAAGTACCGGATGCTTTAGTATTTCAAAATTTATATCATATCCGAAGGGTGTCTTGGAATGATGGGGATATTCTTATATATGCATCTTGTTAATGTCGGTTACCAAGTGTTCACCATATGAATGATTTTTATCTCTATGTATGAGATGTATATTGAAATATGAAATCTTGTGGTCTATTATTATGATTTGTTAATATATAGGTTAAACCTATAACTCACCAATATTTTTGTTGACGTTTTAAGCATGTTTATTCTCAGGTGATTATTAAGAGCTTCCGCTGTTGCATACTAAAATAAGGACAAGATTTGGAGTCCATGCTTGTATGATATTATGTAAAAACTGCATTCAAGAAACTTATTTTTGATGTAATATATTCTTATTGTAAACCATTATGTAATGGTCGTGTGTAAACGGTATATTTTAGATTATCATTATTTGATAATCTACGTAATGCTTTTAAACCTTTATCGATAAAATAAAGGTTATGGTTGTTTTAAAAATGAATGCAGTCTTTGAAAAACGTCTCATATAGAGGTCAAAGCCTCGCGACGAAATCAATTAATATGGAACGTTTATAATCAATATGAACGGGACATTTCAGTTGGTATCCGAGCGTTGGTCTTAGAGAACCAGAAAATTGCATTAGTGTGTCTTACTGAGTTTGTTAGGATGCATTAGTGAGTCTGGACTTCGACCGTGTTTTTCTTCAAAAATGATTGCTTAACATTTTTTGTTGGAAACTATATATTATTAACATGTAAATATTATGTGATATATTAATCTCTTAACGTGTTTGATATTGTGTGATAGATGTCTACCTCTAGTACAAATCCCATTGATTCACCTAATAATAATGAAGAGTCGAATATATTTTGGAAATATTCACAAATTCCCGAAGAGGAACCGGAAGAGGAGGAATCGGAAGAAGATGAACCAGAAGAGGAGGAATCGGAAGAGGAGGAACCAGAAGAAGAGGTTCCAGAGGAAGAAATATTGATACCTATAATAAATCAATTAAATAAAAGAAAATCCTCAACCAACAGACCAAAGTTAATAATGGTCAATGGTGTTTCCGCCGAGGAAGCAAAATATTCGGAAGATTACCAATTTTCCAATGAATCGGATCCCGATGAGGATTCCGATGATGTTATAGAAATTACCTCGACCCAATTTAATAAAGCGAAAGAAAATAATAAGGGAAAAGGTATAAAAATAGAGAAACCCGATTCCAACCCCGATGAACTTTATATGTATCGACAACATCCGTATTTCCTAAAATGTAACAATGACCCGGGAACCTCTAAACCACCAGGTTTTTCTAGACCATCGTGGAAAACGACGGCTCGTATTAGAGGAACACCATATATTCCTAGAAAATTAGGAAAACGAACCAAGTCCGAAGAAGAAGAAACCAGTGATTCAGATTAGAAGGTTGTAATCATGTTGTGTATTATATATATTGTAGTGTGCTTGTACTTTTATGTTCTATGTAAAAATTGCTTGTATTATTTGTTAATTATCTTTTACGAATCTAACCCTTGTCTATTTTACAGTATAAAAACAAAATGGACGTTAAGAGTAGATAACCGAATATTTTAGAAGACCTACCAGAGGATATGATTGAGGAAATCTTGTCTAGAGTCGGTCAGAATTCATCAGCATATTTAGTTATGGCGAAATTAACTTGTCAAACATTTGAAAGACTTTCCAGAAATGCCTTAGTTTATAAAAGGCTTTCCTTTGATAGGTGGGGTATATCACATTGGGGAGACCGTAAGTTAAGCCGTGTTTTCTTTAAAGCGTTAAATGCGGGGAACCCAAATGCAATTTTACGCTACGGGTTAAGAAACTATTTTGACTCAACATATCCCAACATAGGATTTCGTGAATTAGAAAGAGCTTCTAACATGCAACATAAAGAAGCATGTTATGCTTACGGGTTAGTGATGTTCGCTTCTTACCAAAGTGAGAAAAAGAACATTGGGTTGTAACTTTTAAATAAAACCTTCCCACAAGTGACGGATTCAGTATTTGGGGTGAGAAACAAGGTTTTTTGATTATTACGGGGCTGTTGGACATTACGAAACCCTCGTCCTTTTGACGACATTACAACATGCTGCCTAGCCAATGGTTATAACGGTTATTTTCCAAAAGACCAAGGATGGGAAGTCGTCTTAGTAAAACTAGAATGCATGACTTGTTTCTGGACTTATGAATTATGTGTCTTTATTTCCTTTGCTGAACAACTTGCGTATTAACTAGATTTATCTTCAAAACTGTCATGTATCATAGTGTACTATATTTCATGTTATATTTAATATAGTGAAGTTGTAGGTTTGAAGAATATTTGTATGTGATATATTATTATAATCAGTTTTTCATATGGAATTATAGTAGTTGAATTGTATATTAGCTACTAAGTATAAACTTAACGGGTATGTAGTACCCGAATTTAAACTTACAAAACGCTAATATGAAGAAAAAGCTTTTATAAATGAGTTCATATTATCCTACGAGATACTATTGACTACTCTTAATATTCTGTATGATTAAATTGTTTCATTTGACTATTTTGAAGGAAATGGCATCGACTACTCGACACACCTTGAATATGAGCGAAGAGGAATTTCGTGCCTTTCTTGCTTCAAACATAGCCGCAGTACAGGCCGCGCTACATACCAACAATAACTCTGAATCTAGCAATACAGCTAACGGCGCAAGAAATCGTGTAGGGTGCTCCTACAAGGAATTCACTGCCTGCAAACCTTCAGAATTTGATGGGACCGAAGGACCAATCGGATTGAAACGGTGGACCGAGAAAGTTGAATCGGTGTTTGCCATAAGTAAGTGTGCTGAAGGAGACAAAGTGAAGTACGCTACGCATACCTTCACAGGTATTGCGTTAACATGGTGGAATACCTATCTAGAGCAAGTGGGACAAGATGCTGCTTACGCGCTACCGTGGTCAGCATTCAAGCACTTGATGAACGAGAAGTACCGTCCCATAACTGAAGTCAATAAGCTCAAGTCAGAACTTAGAGGGTTACGAACACAGGGATTCAATATTACTTCATACGAAAGACGATTCACAGAATTGTGCCTATTGTGTCTGAGAGCGTTCGAAGATGAGGAAGAGACGCGTTTGTGAAAGGGTTACCGGAGAGAATCTAAGAAGATATAAGTTCACACGAGCCTGCCTCCATACAAAAGACATGTAGAATGGCTCACAAACTAGTGAACCAGATTGAGGGAAGAATTAATGAACAGGCGGCCGAAGAGGCCAACGTGAAGTTAGTCAAAAGAAAGTGGGAGGAAAATGGTGATAAGAGTCACCAAAACAACAACTATCCCAACAATCGAAACATCAATCGCAACTATAACAAACGGCACAACAACAACAACAACAACAACAACAACAACAACAACAACAACAACAACAACAACAACAACAACTACAACAATCATCCCAACAACAATAACAACCGCAACAACAACAACAATCAGAAGCAGCTATGCCAAAGGTGTGATAAGTATCACTCGGGATTTTGCACCAAATTTTGCAACAAGTGTAAAAGAAATGGTCATAGCGCGACGAAGTGTGAGGTCTACGGACCAGGGGTTAACAGAACGACAGGAACAAATGGTGTCGGAATGAGTAATGGCGGAGCAAGTAGTGTCGGAGCAAGTTATGCCAATGTAGTTTGTTATAAATATGGAAAACCGGGCAACATTATTAGAAATTGCCCGAACCAGGAGAACATGAATGGACAAGGTCGCGGAAGAGTTTTCAATATTAATGCGGCAGAGGCACAGGAAGACCCGGAGCTTGTTACGGGTACGTTTCTTATTGACAATAAATGTGCTTACGTTTTATTTGATTCGGGTGCGGATAGAAGCTATATGAGTAGAGATTTTTGTGATAAATTAAGTTGTCCATTGACACCGTTGGATAGTAAATTTTTACTCGAATTAGCAAATGGTAAATTAATTTCAGCAGATTATATATGCCGGAATCGAGAAATTAAACTGGGTAGCGAAGTATTTAAGATTGATTTGATACCAGTAGAGTTAGGGAGTTTTGATGTAATAGTTGGCATGGACTGGCTGAAGGAGATGAAAGCAGAGATCGTATGTTACAAAAATGAAATTCGCATTGTACGAGAAGAAGGAGAACCCTTAATGGTGTACGGAGAAAAGGGCAACACGAAGCTACATCTTATTAGTAATTTGAAGGCACAAAAACTAATAAGAAAAGGTTGCTATGCTATTCTAGCACACGTCGAGAAAGTACAAACTGAAGAAAAGAGCATTAGTGATGTTCCCGTCGCAAAAGAATATCCGATGTATTTTCGAAAGAGTTACCGGGATTACCCCCACATCGATCCGTTGAATTTCAAATAAACCTTGTACCAGGAGCTGCACCAATAGCTCGTGCTCCATACAGACTCACACCCAGCGAAATGAAAGAATTACAAAGTCAGTTACTGTGACGACCCGAGAATCTCCAATCAAATTTAAACTTGATCTTTATATGGTTTCGACACATTAAGCAAAGTCTGTTATGTTGCGTATCAAAATTTTGAACTATTTTGGTACATCCATTTGACTTCGACCACCTTCGACAATTCACGAACCATTATGTGTAAATAAATAGGTAAATAAATAAATAAATAAATAAATAAATAAATAAATATATATATATATATATATATATATATATATATATATATATATATATATATATGTAAATATAAAAAAAAAAACAAGTGTATATATAATATTTTGGATTAACAAAATATACTCTAATCGTTTGGAATTAAGAATGTAAAATAATAGTTATAATAATTAAGTTACCATTAAAATGAATATATATAAATTCTATACATAAGTAGTAATATATAAATGGTAATATAGGTAAAGATTATAAATATTAAATATTCAAAATATATTATTTTATAATTAGTAATTATGATATACTTAATTGTAACATTATGATATCAAATAAAATGTTTAGCATCATTCCTTGCACACGTTTCTTACCACTCTTTATTTATCTTATAGTAATATGTTATATATTAAATATCATAGTATATAGTGTCGGTAAGCGTACATCTAAAAATTTATCACAAGATGAGTTTTAGTTGTTTGCCATTCAAAAAAGTGGGGCTTGATTGAGATATTTTTTTTAACCTTTCTGTACGATTGAAATATGCACACAAATATGAGAATATGCATATTGAGTTCACAACCCACCTCTACTCTCTATATCTTTCTCTCTATTTTGTTGCTATACTCCCTTTTGTTACATATCACGAATGTAAACCACAATCACTTGTGTTCTTTTCGACTAAGCTGTGTATATGTTACTTTTTGGATCAAGAGACCAACATCGTTTACCACCACCAAGGACCACCCATTCATCACCTACAACCATAAATCGCTACTCAAACATCACAAACCACCATCACCAATAAGAGTCACCATGAATTAAACTGCTACTTCTTGGTACGATTCTAGTCATCAACAAAATATGTTATCAAACACATTAACAAATCAACTTTCTGTTTTGATCTTTATTTCATCAACCGTAACTCACCATGAACTACCACATCCTAACCAAACTATTTCTGTTTCCATCTTATTCGACCAACACCAACACCCTACAAACAGGGGGACATACATCCAACGAAATCACCACCACAAAACACCACTCTCTCTCTTCTCTCTCTCTCCTCTTATTTACCATAAGCAACCATCACCGAACCCCTACAACAACTGCTTTTTATTTTGTCGTTATTCGCTGCTCAACAGACCCTAAACCATCGAATATATTGCAATTCACTGCAACTGGTACATGTCATTTTCTGTTTCCATTTACATCGTAGACAATCAACCATCATCATACCATAGAAAATATTGCTGCACCTGCTTCGCTATTTCTGATTGATTGAACTACCACCATCACAACCTTCTATTCATGATTTACAACTTGAAACACATCATTAAAACTTACAATTATTGCTGCTATTTTAGTGGTTACAGCTGTTCAAAATTGTGGCCTCCTAACAAATTAAAGTTGATGTAGACAGATGATATTTAAATCGGATTAAGGTAGTGGAATGTGAGTTAATTGTGGGACAGGATAAATAATTGAATCTTTGAGAATTCATCTAATGAGCTGTGTAATATTTCTGTAAACAAACGAAAATCGTTGATGTTAAATAGTTCATGTATTGGGCTGTGATGTCCGTTTGGGCCGTTAGTACCTTATGTTTCTGTGAGCTTTTAATCGTTGCATGGGCCGAAGCCCAAATAATCTTGTTTGGGTCCGATGATATTGGTTCGATGTTGATACTGCGATATGATTTTACGGTGTATAGTGATAAAGGATGATGATTAGGATGATAACAAGATCGTTATGATACTTTAGTGATAATGTTATATCAATAAGATGTTATGATGATAATGAATAAGAACACAGATATATTGGTTATATGATTTATTTCGTAAATTAGAGAGTAGAACAACTGGTTAGGAATGTGGTGGCTAAGTTAGAGGTCGCAAGTTCAATCCCTACTTGTGGCATATTTTTTTTAGATAAGAAGAAGAAGAGGACAGAAAACGGGTTAAAGGAAATAGTTTGGGAATAAATAACAGAAATGAAATCGTAGAAGGGTGGTCAGGGATGTGGGTTAAGCGAGAGGTCGTGGGTTTGAATCCGGGCTAAGGCGTTTAGTTTTTTTTTTTTTTTTTTTTTTTAAAAAAACTTGTCTTCAAAGGTTGTATTCTAAAATTATTATTATTATTATTATTATTATTATTATTATTATTATTATTATTATTATTATTATTATTATTATTATTATTATTATTATTATTATTATTATTATTATTATTAAGGTTAGTATTATTGTTAGCATTATCATTAATATTATATATTTTTTTAAATTTATTATTATAAATAAAAGTATTTTTTATTAAAATTGTCATTTTTATTATTATTATAAGTATTATCATTGTTATTATTATTAGTATTTTTTTAACACTATTATTATTAGTATTATTATTATTTATATCATTTTTATTATTATTATTACTAAAATTATAATTTTCTTTTATTTAAGATTATCATTGTTATTAAAACTATCCTACTCATTAAAACCATTATTATTATTATTATTACTACAACAGATATTATATATATAAAATATATTTATTACATAACTATACTAATATTACTAATATTAATACAAAAATTTGTTCAAATATTATTATGTGTGTTAATATATATACAAATGATATAGGTTCGTGAACCCAAGGTCAACCCTATACTTGTTCAATGGGGTCATATGTATTTTTACTACAAAATACAGTATGGTGAGTTTCATTTGCTCCCTTTTTAATTGCTTTTGCAATATATATTTTTGGGCTGAGAATACATGCGCTGCTTTTATAAATGTTTACAAAATAGACACAAGTACTTAAAAATATATTCTACGTTGAGTTGTACCACTGGCATATTTCCCTGTAGCTTGGTAACTACTATTTACATGGGTATTGTAAACACGAATCCTGTTGATAGATCTATCGGGCCTGACAACCCCAACCGGACTGGACAACCAGTATTCAACGGTTGCACAGTACTTCGTTTTGTAGGCTACACTTGGTACAGTGTAGTGAGATTTCATAATAAAGGGAATATGCGACGTTGATTAATAGTTAAGTATGGTTACCAAGTGCTCAACCACTTAGAATGCTTTACATACACTTGCGAGTGTATTATGTTTATGAATATGAAATCTTGTGGTCTATTAATATATTGAAATGATTGTTATGATAAACCTATGAACTCACCAACCTTTTGGTTGACACTTTTAAGCATGTTTATTCTCAGGTATGAAAGAAACCTTCCGCTGTGCATTTGCTCATTTTAGAGATACTACTTGGAGTCGTTAATGGCATTTTTAAGTCAACGCCTCGCAATGGGACCAAATGTTGATGACTTCGTCCAGGAGGATTAGGACGGGTTGTTACAGTTACAGGAACTTTTAGAGCATGGTTTTATTCGACCAAGTACATCACCATGGGGAGCTCCTTTTCTGTTTGTGAAGAAGAAAGATGGTACATTCAGGTTGTGTATCGACTACCGAGAGTTGAACAAACTTACCATCAAGAACCGCTACCCACTACCAAGAATCGATGACTTATTTGATCTACTACAAGGCTCGTCTGTTTATTCGAAGATCGATTTATGTTCTGGATATCATCAAATGCGAGTAAAGGAGGATGATATTCCAAAAACTGCTTTTAGGACACGTTATGGTCATTACGAGTTTATGGTTATGCCGTTTGGATTGACTAACGCACCAGCTGTGTTCATGGACCTTATGAACTGAGTGTATGAGCCATATCTTGACAAGTTTGTCATTGTTTTCATCGATGACATACTTATTTACTCAAAGAATGATCAAGAGTACGAAGAACATTTGAGAAAAGTGCTAGAAGTATTGAGGAAAGAAAAATTGTACGCTAAGTTTTTAAAGTGTGCATTTTGGTTGGAAGAAGTTCAATTCCTCGGTCACAAAGTGAACAAAGAAGGTATCCAGGTGGACCCGACAAAGATCGAAACCGTTGAAAAGTGGGAAACCCCAAAAACTCCAAAGCATATACGTCAATTTTTAGGATTGGCTGGTTACTACAGAAGATTCATCCAAGATTTCTCCAAAATAGCAAAACCCTTGACTGCATTAACGCATAAAGGGAAGAAATTTGAATGGAAGGATGAACAAGAGAAGGCATTTCAGTTATTGAAGAAAAAGCTAACTACGGCACCTATATTGTCATTGCCTGAAGGGAATGATGATTTTGTGATTTATTGTGACGCATCAAAGCAAGGTCTCGGTTGTGTATTAATGCAACGAATGAAGGTGATTGCTTATGTTTCTAGACAATTGAAGATTCACGAGCAAAATTATACAACTCACGATTTGGAATTGGGTGCTGTTGTTTTTGCATTAAAGACTTGGAGGCATTATTTATATGGGGTCAAAAGTATTATATATACCGACCATATAAGTCTCCAACATATATTTAATCAGAAGCAACTGAATATGAGACAGCGCAGGTGGATTGAATTGTTGAATGATTACGACTTTGAGATTCGTTACCACCCGGGGAAGGCGAATGTAGTAGCTGACGCTTTGAGTAGAAAGGACAGAGAACCCATTCGAGTTAAATCTATGAATATAATGATTCACACTAACCTTACTACTCAAATAAAGGAGGCGCAACAAGGAGTTTTAAAAGAGGGAAACTTAAAGGATGAAATACCCAAAGGATCGGAGAAGCATCTTAATATTCAGGAAGACGGAACCCGGTATAGGGCTGAAAGAATTTGGGTACCAAAATTTGGAGATATGAGGGAAATGGTACTTAGAGAAGCTCATAAAACCAGATACTCAATACATCCTGGAACGGGGAAGATGTACAAGGATCTCAAGAAACATTTTTGGTGGCCAGGTATGAAAGTCGATGTTGCTAAATACGTAGGGGAATGGTTGACGTGTTCTAAGGTAAAAGCGGAGCATCAGAAACCATCAGGTCTACTTCAACAACCCGAAATCCCGGAATGGAAATGGTAAAACATTACCATGGATTTCATCACTAAATTGCCAAGGACTGCAAGTGGTTTTGATACTATTTGGGTAATAGTTAATCGTCTCACCAAATCAACACACTTCCTGCCAATAAGAAAAGATGACAAGATGGAAAAGTTAGCACGACTGTATTTGAAGGAAGTCGTCTCCAGACATGGAATACCAATCTCTATTATCTCTGATAGGGATGGCAGATTTATTTCAAGATTCTGGCAGACATTGAAATTCCCCATCCTAATCCATCTGGACGAAGTCTTCAACAGTTGGTCCCATTGTGAGGTTCTGACCTCTATCTGCCATGAACGACTCCATGTAATATGAGGAAATGCACAACGGAAGATTTCTTTCAAACCTGAGAATAAACATGCTTTAAAGTGTCAACCAAAAGGTTGGTGAGTTCATAAGTTTATCATAAAACAATAAAATTCATCATTTTGATAGACCACAAGATTTAAATCCTGCATGATACAAATGGGCCCGAATCCTATACCCACCTGTAATGTACATGCGATATCTTTTAAATACAGTACACCTTTCTCGTGTACGAAATCTATTTTTCATAAATCATAGTAACCGTACACATATTCCGTGCACAAAATAACATACACATAACCTGTGTATAAAATCATTCTCTCGATAAATAACATTCACTTCAATTGGTGGCAATTATCATGTCCACATAATTCAATGGTGGCAATTATCATGTCCACATAATTCAATGGTGGCAATTATCATGTCCACATAATTCAATGGTGGCAATTATCATGTCCACATAATTCAATAATAATCCGCAGAACTTCTGTCTATATAATAATTCATTCGAGGAATGTTTTGCTTGTTCTATCTCGTCAAACATTTATAAAAGCATTTCATGTATTCGCAGTTCAAAATATATTTCAAAAGCATTTAATAAAGCAGTTGTAAAAACAGCGCATGTATTCTCAGTCCCAAAAATGTAAAGAGTAAAAGGGAATCAAATGAACTCACCTACTGTATTTTGTAGTAAAACTACATATGAAGACATTTAACAAGTGTAGGATTGGCCTCGGATTCACGAACCTATATCCAGTATATATATTAAAACATATAATCGTAATCGAATAATTTCATTTTTATATCTTATTTATCTTTTGTGTGTGTGTGTATATATATATATATATATATATATATATATATATATATATATATATATATATATATATATATATATATATATATATATATATATATATTCAATTTGTATATATATTCAAATTACTCATTATCTATATAGTTGCATTTATATATATATATATATATATATATATATATATATATATATATATATATATATATCTGATTAGTATTATATATAAAATAGATATTAATTTGTTATATATGTATATCTATGTAAAAGTCATTAATATCATTAATACATACTTATTTTTATTGTTACTTATAAATGTTTTTATATACATAATGTTTATTTGGTAACATAATATTAATAATAGTAATAAAAATTGTATCTGATTATAATGATAATATTAATAATAACAATACTAATAATAATAATATTTATAGCAAATTTTATTACTTATAAGAGTTAGGATATTAATTTTTAATAATATAATAATAATGATACTCATATTATTAATATTAATACATATAATTATCTAATGATATTGATCATAATGATAATGACAATAATAATACATAATGATAATACTAATAAATTTAGAATGATATTTATACTAATATTTATGAAAATAATAGTAACTTATATTATTTCCATAACAATAACAATAATATTCATAATTGTATTTAATATTGTGATAATAAATGATAATTCTTACAAATACACTTATATTAATAATATTACTATTAGTAATTATAATACATGTATCAATAACAATAATTAATAAGTACAAAAATAATAATAACATTAATAATAATAATAATAATAATAATAATAATAATAATAATGAAAATGATATTATAAATAATAATAAATATTAAACTACCTTAAAATGCTAAAAAGAGAGTAAACTGCCCGCGACGGGAATCGAACCCGCGACCTCTCGCTTAAACTAAACACCTCTAACCATCCATGAAAGGACCCGTTCATATACATTATAAACGATTCACAATAGTTGATTACATCACGAGGTATTTGACCTCTATATGATATGTTTTACAAACATTGCATTCGTTTTTAAAAGACAAACTTTATTTACATAAAAAATTGACGGCATGCATACCATTTCATATTACATCCAACTATAATTGACTTAATATTAATCTTGATGAACTCAACGACTCGAATGCAACGTCTTTCAAAGTATGTCTTGAATGACTCCAAGTAATATCCTTAAAATGAGCTAATGCACAGCGGAAGATTTCTTTAATACCTGAGAATAAACATGCTTTAAAGTGTCAACCAAAAGGTTGGTGAGTTCATAGGTTTATCATAACAATCATTTCAACATATTAATAGACCACAAGATTTCCGTTTATAAATATATGTACACTCGCAAGTGTATAAAAGTATTCTATAAGTTGGAGGCACCCGGTAACAAGCCTTAACGTTCATGTTTTACCCTCTGAAGTACACCAGATCAGGTGTGTTTAAAATAACCTCGAAGTACTAAAGCATCCCATAGTCAGGATGGGGTTTGTCAGACCCAATAGATCTATCTTTAGTATTCGCGCCTACCTTACATAGACAAGTAGTTTAATGTTACCAAGCTAAGGGTATATTTCTGGTTTAAACCCACATAGAATTAGTTTTAGTACTTGTGCCTATTTCGTAAAACATTTATAAATCAGCGCATGTATTCTCAGCCCAAAAATATATATAAAAAGGGAGCAAATGAAACTCACAATACTGTATTTCGTAGCAATTATGTATATGACGGCACTGAACAAGTGCAGGGTTTGTCTCAGATTCACGAACCTATATTAAGTATATATATATATTTATATGTTGGTCAATATCTGTCTAACAATTTAGGTCAAGTCGTAGTGTATCACAATCCTAATGCTCGAGACCGACATGCAAAAGTCAACAAAAGTCAACTTGACCCAAAATGACTTCCAAAATCTATACATGTTTATTATATAACTTATATATAGTAGTTTTATATATTTAAATATATTTATCAGATCTTATTATACTAAATAATACAAGTCATTTATTAATAAATAAAAATTTATATTAAAATTCATATATGATAAAAATATACTTTTATATATCTCAAGTAATAAAATTTATAAAATTCACTTGATATCATAAAAATATAGTGGTATGTATTATTAATGTAATTATATTACGTGTGGTAAAAATATCTTTGTACGCATATTTATTTGATTAAATAATATTGATAATAATAATAATGATACAAATAATAAAATGATAGTTTCAATAAAAATATTAATTTTTAGTAATAAAGATAATTTTAGTAATAACATCAACTGATAACAATTATAATAATAGTTTTAATAATAATATTAAAATTAATAATAATTCAGTTGGCCATATCTTTTAATCCGTTCATCGAACCCACACGATTTCTAAATGAAAAGTTATTAATTTTTCTTTACCTTTTTAACGACATGCATATCATATACCTTATCTCAGTAGCATATGTATCAAATTCGTGATTTATCATAAACTATTTAACGACGAAACTAAGCATACAAACATGCATAATCATATATACTCGAGCACTAGTCAGGGATACACTATGAATATAAAAAAAATAAGATATGAATGCTCACGTATCAATATTGTGATACAATATTGCAGGAAAGTACGTAGACGCAACGAAAATGATAAACGTTAGGTTGACCTCACGAGCAATACCCTCGATCAATACCCATAACCTTCATAGCTATAACCCATAATTTCCTTAGCTCTATCCCATTTGAAAACTTATTTTGAAATCGTCTGAATATAACTCCGTCGTAGTATTTTATGTATACTAATAATATCTTGAAATAATACTAAGTAAATATATATATATATATATATATATATATATATATATATATATATATATATATATGTAATTCGATTGAGAGAGTTTAGAGAAATATATTTTCAAGTTTCTATGAAATAATGAAACCTATTAAATTCTATTTATAATAGATTTTTGAATTATTAAAGTGAATTATTAAAGTATGAATTATTAAATTGAATTATTAAAGTATGAATTATTAAAGTGAATTATTAAAGTATGAATTATTAAAGTGAATTATTAAAGTATGAATTATTAAATTGAATTATTAAAGTATGAATTATTAAAGTAAATTATTAAAGTATGAATTATTAAAGTTAAAGTAAAGTAAAAATAAAGTAAAGGTAAAGTTAAAGTATAGTAAAAGTATAAAACTATGTACGTATAATACGCGTATAAAAATATATATAATATTAATTTAAATCGTTATATATATTTAATAAAATAAAATATAAATATCGTTATCTTTATCATACTGGTTAAGTAATGAGTTGTCAAAAAGAATAGATTTCTTAAATCACAGTGGACCTCATAACATAGGCCCGTAATCATATCATAATGTATCTGATAATTCAATCATTTGATATTATCTCTTAATTCTGTCGATAAATATATCGAAACAAATATGTTCATGTAAAGTATCATATATCTAATACTTTGTTAATGTTTTCAGTTATTATATATTATATATACATATCTATATACACATAATTGTTCGTGAATCGTCAAACACGGTCAAAGGGTAATTGATTACATGATTGTAGTTCCAAAATTTTTGAGATTCAACATTACAAATTCTGCTTATCGTGTCGGAAACATATAAAGGTTAGGTTTAAATTTGGTCGGAAATTTTCGGGTCGTCACAGTACCTACCCGTTAAAGAAATTTCGTCCCGAAATTTGATCGAGGTCGTCATGGCTAACTTTAAAAATGTTTTCATGACGAATATGAGTTGATAAATAGAGTTTTATCATTATTGAGTAATATAGATAAAACAATTTGATTACGCGAATAGTATAAGTGAAGCTATCGCAAGAGAGTGAAATGAGTAAACGTATATTCGTTTTAACCGATGACGTAGTTATGATTGATTTCCGGAATTCATGGAATTTAAGGAAAATCTTTGCAATAAGATTTGGTTCTTCGGCGATTAAGGAAATCATGATCTTATTTGATTAAATGCGATAATCTGTCTCGATTTCTCTGTCTGATATTTTACTATAAATCCACCCCCTTCGTTTCTTTATTTCCACAGCTCACACCTTCTAGTCTTTCTCCCCAATTCATACTTTAAAGCATTCGTTAATATACTTCATCCAGTATTGATTCTTGATATACTCTTAACTTTCATATCTGTCATTCTTCTTTTTCATCTACCACCGGAAGAAGTTATTTTCTTCTACCATTACCTTGGGGTTATTGTGTTTTTCATTCTCCCGTATCTTTATATTGCTATACGCATTGATATACAAGGTTTATAATTTCGGGGTTGTTATCGGGCTTTATATTCTCCATTATATTTCGGAGCTTCATGCTTTCGTTTTCTCTTCCCGACCTTAAGTCAAGCGGATAATAGTCCAGAATTTGTAGATATGAATTTTTGGATGAACATAGTTAATGTTCCAAGAAGAAAATCGTAATGGCACGATCTTGATTTGGCAAATTACCAGAATATCCGAAAATATAGAGCTATCAAGATGATATGTTCTTAATATGTTTGGAAATTGGGTAGAATGTAAGAGTCGTGTAAATAGTACCTGACGGTATGTTCTGTGAATCATCACGTTCCATTAGAAACTCAGTATGACTTACTGTAATATAATCACATTGATCAAGTGTCATTATATTATACTAACTCATGCTTCAGTTCCCAACACTACTTCAAAAACATTCCTATTTTAAATTCGAATTTTTTTCTTCAGAATTTAGAAACTAACACAGTTTCTTTTTATGTTGTAACACAGATATTGCGAATAGATAGAAGATTTCGGATAAGAATAGTTGTGAAAATATCTTCAGGAATATCGAAGATATTTATAATAAAAGATACGATGATATCTTAGAATTCTTAACATAGATGGATGATGAAGAAGATTTGTCTGTGAAGATTTAGAATAAGAAGTAAGGTGTTTGCTAACGATTTCAGTAGACACTGAATCATTTGGATCCTTTGAAGGCAGGATTAGTCTTTGTGATTTGTCCACAGCCTCCTTCATGGTCTGCTCAATCCGTTTTCCAGTTTCAAACCTTCTCTTTTTCTCAACTTTACCACCATACTATTCTTTATCATCAAACTTTTGACTGTTAAAGTCGTTTACAGTTTTTGCTGCTTCATCAGCATTTTTCCAATTTCGGAGAACTAGTTCATAGTTTGGGATGTTTTTCAGAAAATTCACATTCGAAGTATGTAAGTCTAGGAGATAGACGTTATATGTATACATATAACTTTTGGCGTAAAATTGTAGCGAAATTCAAAATACTGATTGCTAATTCCCAGTAGTTGGTGTGACAATTATTGTTACAGGATGTAGGTAAGTACATGATGGGGTTTTAATGAATAAGTATAGTGGCTTTTTGGAGAGGCTTAAGTCGAAGGTTAATGAAGTTGTTGATAAGTTTACTGCTAATGTGGCGAGATATGAAAGGTTCCCCGGTAACAATGATGAAGGGGTAATTGTTATAATAAGGTTTATTCGTATAAACAAATGAAGGTGATTTGCTGGAGCTGTGACAAAACTATCTATTTTGGAAAGAGATTGAAAAATTATATTTGGTAATAAATATCAAAGGATCTGACACGGATACGTGTTAAACTATAACTTTGGTTTCGAGAGCTTTTCAGGTGCATGACAGTGGGTAATGTGTGGTTGGATCATCATCTCACATGTCTTTAAGAATTTTGAAGTGTTTGAACACATATTGTAATTGTTAATATACATATGATGTTCTAAGATTTTGAATGATACAAATATTTTTGTGAGTTTCATGAATGGAAATGAGGTTCTAGGACAATTTTGAAGTCAAAGTATAGTTTTGAAAGATGTAGAAATCTAAGAGTGATGATTTCGGTTATATCTTGAATCGAATTCTGAGATTTCAAAATCAGAATATGTAATTAGATTTTGAATGAGTATGGTTGTTTTGATTTCTATAAAAGAATGTATATTGTTGTGAAAGTAGGAAATATAATGGATGATTTGCTGAATCAGATTCGAAGAATGTAACATATTAATTGTGAATTTATATATCTCTCGGGTATTACCTACCCGTTAAAAAAAATTTCACAATTAATATTTTGTACAAAAGAATTTTATTACAGTCTTTATGGAAATATATATGTGTATATTTCTTCAGATGTAATATTGATTTAATGAGTTAATATTAAATTAAACTCATTTGATTTATGGTTAAGGCTAGGATAGATAATTTCTAAACTTTAGAAATTACATAATCGCCGTAGAATGTTTCCCCAATGAAGTTATGAATCAATACTTCATCGTTGTGGTACTCCTTGTTATCTACATGGCGTATGACGTCGATGCTCGTGGGACAGATTGTGAAGTTGAGGTTTGCGATGCGGTTGTTGTTGGTGGTGGTAATGGTACTGTTGATGTTGTTGATGGTGGTACTGGTTATGCTGCTGGTGCTGCTGCTGGTGTTTGTAACCTTTGCACCATATTCTCCAAAGCCACTACCCGAGCGCGAAGCTCGTTGACTTCTTCTATTACACCGGGGTGATTGTCGGTTCGGACGAGCGGATAGATAAGATCTAGAATTTGGTGTAGTATATAATCATGACGAGATACTCTGGAAATGAGAGAGAAAATGGTGTTTCAGACAGGTTCGCCGGTAAATGCTTCAGGTTCATTGCCAAGAGGGCAATGTGGTGGATGAAAGGGATCACCTTCTTCTTGTCTCCAATGGTTAAGTAGATTACGAACCCATCCCCAATTCATCCAGAATAGATTATGGCTAATTGGTTGATCCATTCCGTTCACACTGCTTTCGGAGCTCATGTGGAAATCCATATCGGCATAGCTGTCGGAATCCGAGGAACTCGAACAGGTTGAGGGATCCATCTTGTATGATCAGGGAAAGAATTTTTGGTATGAAATAGATTGTAGAATTTAGATTTGGTATTCTTCAATACATAATTTACATATGTATATATAATACCAAAATCCCATAAATTACGGAGGAATCTTTGAAAGATGTCAGTCAAAGTTCACAGTAACAGATATGCTAAGATAAGAATTCGTCTATACACTATTATGCGTAGGAAAACGCGTCTAGACTTAAGAATGATAAGAAAGTAATTTCCTAAGGATGGTAAGTAGATGATTTCCGACTAAAAATGATAAGCAAAACTTTTCACATGCAGACACGATCGAAGTCCAGACTCACTAATGCATCTTAACAACTATCAGTTAGACACACTAATGCAAGACCTGGTTCGCTAAGACCACCGCTCTGATACCAACTGAAAGGACCCGTTCATATACATTATAAACGATTCACAATAGTTGATTACATCACGAGGTATTTTACCTCTATATGATACGTTTTACAAACATTGCATTCGTTTTTAAAAGACAAACTTTATTTACATCAAAAATTGACGGCATGCATACCATTTCATATTACATCCAACTATAATTGACTTAATATTAATCTTGATGAACTCAACGACTCGAATGCAACGTCTTTCAACGTATGTCTTGAATGACTCCAAGTAATATCCTTAAAATGAGCTAATGCATAGCGGAAGATTTCTTTAATACCTGAGAATAAACATGCTTTAAAGTGTCAACCAAAAGGTTGGTGAGTTCATAGGTTTATCATAACAATCATTTCAACATATTAATAGACCACAAGATTTCCGTTTATAAATATATGTACACTCGCAACTGTATAAAAGTATTCTATAAGTTGTAGGCACCCGGTAACAAGCCTTAACGTTCATGTTTTACCCTCTGAAGTACACCAGATCAGGTGTGTTTAAAATAACCTCGAAGTACTAAAGCATCCCATAGTCAGGATGGGGTTTGTCAGACCCAATAGATCTATCTTTAGTATTCGCGCCTACCGTACATAGACAAGTAGTTTAATGTTACCAAGCTAAGGGTATATTTCTGGTTTAAACCCACATAGAATTAGTTTTAGTACTTGTGCCTATTTCGTAAAACATTTATAAATCAGCGCATGTATTCTCAGCCCAAAAATATATATAAAAAGGGAGCAAATGAAACTCACAATACTGTATTTCGTAGCAATTATGTATATGATGGCACTGAACAAGTGCAGGGTTTGTCTCAGATTCACGAACCTATATTAAGTATATATATTTATATGTTGGTCAATATCTGTCTAACAATTTAGGTCAAGTCGTAGTGTATCACAATCCTAATGCTCGAGACCGACATGCAAAAGTCAACAAAAGTCAACTTGACCCAAAATGACTTCCAAAATCTATACATGTTTATTATATAACTTATATATAGTAGTTTTATATATTTAAATATATTTATCAGATCTTATTATACTAAATAATACAAGTCATTTATTAATAAATAAAAATTTATATTAAAATTCATATATGATAAAAATATACTTTTATATATCTCAAGTAATAAAATTTATAAAATTCACTTGATATCATAAAAATATAGTGGTATGTATTATTAATGTAATTATATTACGTGTGGTAAAAATATCTTTGTACGCATATTTATTTGATTAAATAATATTAATATTAATAATAATAATAATGATACAAATAATAAAATGATAGTTTCAATAAAAATATTAATTTTTAGTAATAAAGATAATTTTAGTAATAACATCAACTGATAACAATTATAATAATAGTTTTAATAATAATATTAAAATTAATAATAATTCAGTTGGCCATATCTTTTAATCCGTTCATCGAACCCACACGATTTCTAAATGAAAAGTTATTAATTTTTCTTTAGCTTTTTAACGACATGCATATCATATACCTTATCTCAGTAGCATATGTATCAAATTCGTGATTTATCATAAACTATTTAACGACGAAACTAAGCATACAAACATGCATAATCATATATACTCGAGCACTAGTCAGGGATACACTATGAATATAAAAAAAATAAGATATGAATGCTCACGTATCAATATTGTGATTCAATATTGCAGGAAAGTACGTAGACGCAACGAAAATGATAAACGTTAGGTTGACCTCACGAGCAATACCCTCGATCAATACCCATAACCTTCATAGCTATAACCCATAATTTCCTTAGCTCTATCCCATTTGAAAACTTATTTTGAAATCATCTGAATATAACTCCGTCGTAGTATTTTATGTATACTAATAATATCTTGAAATAATACTAAGTAAATATATATATATATATATATATATATATATATATATATATATATATATATATATATCTATATATATATATGTAATTCGATTGAGAGAGTTTAGAGAAATATATTTTCAAGTTTCTATGAAATAATGAAACCCATTAAATTCTATTTATAATAGATTTTTGAATTATTAAAGTGAATTATTAAAGTATGAATTATTAAAGTGAATTATTAAAGTATGAATTATTAAAGTGAATTATTAAAGTATGAATTATTAAAGTGAATTATTAAAGTATGAATTATTAAAGTATGAATTATTAAAGTAATTATTAAAGTATGAATTATTAAAGTGAATTATTAAAGTATGAATTATTAAAGTTAAAGTAAAGTAAAAGTAAAGTAAAGGTAAAGTTAAAGTATAGTAAAAGTATAAAACTATGTACGTATAATACGCGTATAAAAAATATATATAATATTAATTTAAATCGTTATATATATTTAATAAAATAAAATATAAATATCGTTATCTTTATCATACTGGTTAAGTAATGAGTTGTCAAAAAGAATAGATTTCGTAAATCACAGTGGACCTCATAACATAGGCCCGTAATCATATCATAATGTATCTGATAATTCAATCATTTGATATTATCTCTTAATTCTGTCGATAAATATATCGAAACAAATATGTTCATGTAAAGTATCATATATCTAATACTTTGTTAATGTTTTCAGTTATTATATATTATATATACATATCTATATACACATAATTGTTCGTGAATCGTCAAACACGGTCAAAGGGTAATTGATTACATGAATGTAGTTCCAAACTTTTTGAGATTCAACATTACAAATTCTGCTTATCGTGTCGGAAACATATAAAGGTTAGGTTTAAATTTGGTCAGAAATTTTCGGGTCGTCCCAGTCCATCCGCTTCACTCATTTCTGTTTTGAATCCCGATTTATATTTACATAACCATTTCCTGTCTTGTCCCTTTTCTTCTTCCAAATACAAAATCATTACTTCATTATTTTCATGTATCCCAATCATCATCCATCCTCGTCAATCTTATCCATCATCATCAAAACCGTAGACATCATCATCTTCATTCTTACCATAATACCATCATCATCTTCATAACCATGAAATCATCATCATCATTAAATCATTCTGTCGTCACCACCATCATTATATCATTATAATCCTTCATCGTCCTTGTTTTCTCCCATCATCATCATTATTAACTCGTTTAATATCGTAATAGAGGTGGATACAGATTGAAAATAGTAGCAACGGTCTGTTGCTCGTGTATCAGAAACAGAAGATGATGGTTTGCAAGGAGTGGACCCATAATATTATTGAACATGTCAAGGTCCAACATTTAATATTAACCCAACTTGCAAATCAAGTTCACGACCCATAACATCAACACAAAGTTCCGGTCCTACCTTCATATTGCTTTTTGATTTCTATATTTTTTTTAGCACAAGTGGAGTTGTTTAAGTTTGGTAATTGTCGGCTCAAAAGAAAAAGGGAAAACAAAAATGCCTTTATCATCAAATAATACTTTTATCAAAGCAAGTGGTAGTAAGTAAGAGTGGTTTATGTTTCATCATATATCGTTTTCGCTTCATCACAGTATCACCTTCCTTTCATTTATTCCTTTAATAGAAAAGAAAACAATAGTAAAAGATATGCATAATAGTAGTGATGGTTTCACTATATTTGAACAGAATACATACATACATCTCAACGGTAGCAGGAGCTGTTTGGTTTGAAACACGAAGAGTGGAAGTAGCAGGTACAAGCGTTCGTTTATGGTGATTTGAAATAGGAAGAGATGCAACAGCGTAATTAGTAACAGTAATGGGTTTTGGTTGTTGTGTTCGAATGAAACAGAAAGGGAAACGAGGGAACCGAATAAGGAAATGTACAGCAATAATTCTGAATAGAAACATGGTGTTTTTGTCGACTTGAAAACAGAAACATGTAGACTGCAGTAACAATAAAATATGATGACGGTTCACAGGTGGTTTGCTATGGTAATTTACATTTGATAAGAGAAGAGGGTGAGAGAGTTGTTAGAGAGAGAAGAGAGTGTGGCGATTAATTGTGATGGTGGGTTAGTGATAGTGTTCGGTGGTTGATATGATGAAGGTGTTGACATGATTTATCAAGGTGGTTTACGAATGGTTTTTCTTAAATTTCATCCTTTTTCTTTCAATTTGCAGTATGTGATTGTTATAGTGTAACCAATTACATGATTTAATAGTAACATGGGATTGTAATTGATCTTTGATATGGACAGGAAACTATTCGCAGACAAGTGGTAGCCAACTTTCAAAAATCGAATAGCAGAAAGAAAGAATAAAAGAGATGTTGCCAAAATTTGTTACATGTATTTGATGGAGATGTAAAACTGAATTGGATTCCCTAAATCTTATGTATGATCACATATGATATTTGATAATTGTAATTATATTAATAATAATTTTAATAATAATAATATAATTAACAGTAATAATATTAATATTATCAATTACAAACTAAAAATGATATTAATATTAGCAATAATATTGATTTTAATAATAACTTTAAATATAAAGATAATAATAATAAAAATGATAATAATATCATTAATAATATCAAAAATAATATTAGTTATAATAATATTAATATTATATTATTTATGATAATATTATATATTCGAAATCATTTATATTTAATATACTCTTTGTATAACAAATTTTAGTTAGTTAAAGTTATCCTTCATAGTAACTAAAATACATAATAGTTCATTAATATATTTAATATAATTATTTACATATGTAATTATTTATATTTACATTTCTGTTTATAATTATAGGTTCGTGAATCGTCGAAACTAGTCGATGGGTAATTGAATCTATGTAAACAGTTCAAAACTTTTGGAACTCAACATTACAGACTTTGCTTATCGTGCCGAAATAATATAAAGATTAAGTTTAAATTTGGTCGGAAATCTTCGGGTCGTCATAGTACCTACCCATTAAAGAAATTTCGTCCCGAAATTTGATTGGGATGGTCATGGTTGACATTAAGTATATTTTCCTGGCGAATATTAGTTGATAAATAAACTTTTATTATTATTGAGTAATATGGATAAGATAATTCGATTACTCTAAGAGTACGAATGAAGCTATCACTAAATAGTGAAATGGGAAAGACAAGTTTCATCATAACTTTTGACTAGTCATGGTTGAATTTAGGAAAATAAGGCTCGTCTTAACTTTTGACGTTGTCTCGATTGAATTTCAGAATTCAAGGGATTTAAGGAAAATCTTCGAAATCTAAAAGATTTGATTCTTCGGCGAATAAGGAAATTAAGATTTCTATAATTAAATACGATGATCTGTCTCGATTTCTCTGTCTGATATTTCCATTATAAATTTACATTTTCCGTGCTAGTAGTCTTCACCACTTCCATACCCAATTTCCAGATTCAAAGGATTGTGAAAATGCTTAATCCAGTTCTGATCCTTGTCCTTATCCTTACTATCGCAACAATCATTCTCCTTTTCTAACTTTCACCTGAGGAATCTATTTTCTTCTACTTTGCCTTTGGGGTTATAATGTTTTTTATTCTCCCTTGTCTTTATGTTGCAATAAACATTGATATACACGGTTTGTAATTTATGTGTTTGTGATCGAATTTATATTTTCCTTTATTTTTCGGAGATCCATGCTCTTGTTTTCTCTTCCCGACTCCAAGTCAAGCGATTTATGGTCCAGAATTCGTAGATATAGAGTTTCGAATGATTATAATGTTCTAAGCAGGGTGGAACGTGATAGCACGATTTGGTTTTCAAATTTATCAAAATTTCAGAAGATAGAACTGTCAAGAATACATTTTCTTGATATGTTCAGAAGTTAAGTAGAATGAAAAAGTTATGTAACATGGCACATGATAATGGTATGATCTACTGTGAACCATCATCACATTTCATTAGAAACTCAGCATGACTTACTGTAATATAATCACGTTGGCCAACCGTCATTATATTATACTAACCCATGCTTCAATTCCCAACACTTCTCCACAATTCATTCATAATTTATACTTAGATTTTACAGAAGTTTCCAATATAATGGAATACAGAAAGCACGAAGAGGTATATAATTTCGGACAAGAATATTTATGAAAATATCTTCAGAAATATCGAAGATATTTATGATGATATTTTGGAATTTCTAAGTTCGAAGGTTGATGAAGAAAGATTTTCCGTAGGATTTTAACATGAATCCGGAGCAAGATATTCGTTGAAGGTTTCATCGGAATCATAATCATCAGGATTCTTTATGTACAAGTTTAGTCCTTGTGATTTGTCCACAGCCTCCTTCATGGTTTGCTTAATCCATTTTCCAGTTCCAACTTTTCTGAGCTTTGCAAACACACTTATTCTTTATCCTTTGACTGTTAAGGTCGTGTACAATTTTTGCTGCTGTATACAGCTTTTTCAAAATTTGAAGTATCAATTTGTAGACTGGGTGCTTTTCAGAATTTCAGAATGGAAGATCATAATTCTAAGAGATAAGGATTATATGTATACTAATAACTGTTGATGTAGACATGCTGCGAGATTTCAAAATACCGATTGCTAATTCCCGATAATTGGTATAATAAGTCTCGTTACAAGGTGCGGATGAATATATGATGGGGTTTCAATCAATATAATGATTTTTTTGGAAAATCCTAGATCATTACTGTTGCTGATAAATTTACTGCTATTGTGGTGGAATATAAACGGTTCTCCGGTAACGATGATGAAAGGCAAACTTATATATCAAAGTTATAATAAGGATTATTCGAATGAAAGTCGAAGTTGACTTGCTGAAGCTGTGACAAAATTGGCTAATTTGGAAAGAGATTGCAAAGTTATTTTCGGTAATAACAATGCCAAATGAGCTAGCACAGATACGTGTTAAACGTTTATTCAGGTTCCGAGTGTTTTTAGGTGTATAACTATGTTCATCAATCTTTTCTTTCGTAGATGAAGTGTGGTTGGTTCATCCTCTGGATTGAGGTGTTTTGAAGAATTATGAAAGGTTTGAACGCAGATTGTAATCGTCGAGATACAATTGAGGTTTAAGATGAAATCAAGTGGCAAACTTGAAGAAATATTTAGTTTCATATGTTATAATCAATATTTTAATTCATTTTAATTGTCCAATGTCATTAGTCCACAGTCGATAGTCCACAGTTAACAGTCCAATAATTCATATATAATTTAATATATAATATTCCAATTAATTAATACGTATCGTGACCCGTGTACATGTCTCAGACTCGATCACAACTCAAACTATATAAATTATTGTAGAATCAACCTCAACCCTGTATAGAGAACTCGATCATTACTGCATATAGAGTGTCTATTGTGACGACCCGGGAATTTCCAACTAAATTTAAACTTAAACTTTATATGATTTCGATATGATAAGCAAAGTCTATAATGTTTAGTCTTAAAATTTTAGAACTGTTTACATTGATTCATTTCACCTTTGATTATTCCCAACGATTCACGAACCACTAATTATAGAATATATATATATATATATATATATATATATATATATATATATATATATATATATATATATATATATATATATATATATATATATATATATATATATAAGTATGATGAATATATATATTATATATATTTTCTACACATAATCATTACTATATGAATAATGTAAACTATACTAAAAGATATGTAGCATTAATACTCAATATAAGATATTATAAATAATCACTAAATAGTATATGGTTAATAATATATAATCTTATTATATAAAATATAATTAAAGTCAAAATATAATTATTATAGTATTTTCAATAGTTAAAATCAATATTAGTATCATTGATAATATTATGTTAGATATATAACATGTGGATATGAAGTTTGTCATATATAAATGTTTGTGTTATTGTTATTAATACTATTAGTCTTATTAATATTATTATTTTCATAATTATTATTAATATTAAAATTCATTGTTATAATTATAAGTTATCATTTCTAATAACATTAATATTATAACTAGTAATAAAATCATGATCTTAAATATTATTTTGATATTATTATCATTAAGATTATTATTATTATTATTAATATTATTATTATTATTATTATTATTATTATTATTATTAATCATTATTACTAATAGAATTATTATTATTAATTACAAGTATTAATTATATAACTTATGAAACCAGGTTCCATTATTTGAAGCTTTTTGACATCCACATCTGATTCCAAATTTCTCTTATTTACTTGATTCCCTTTGTCGATTTTTCTGCTTATAATCTGTACTATGGTTGAATTATATCAATATCATATTTACTATAAAACAAAAAGTTGTTAACAATCCCATTCAACTTTAATTTTGTTTTTATTAGTTTCGGTACCTGATATGTTTACTGTCGACACCATCCTACTACAAATCAAACAAGTTACTCATATTATTGAAAATCAAAATTCATCTGTATCAGTATCAATTTTAATCACTTTCAACTGTCTTCATTTAAAAAAAAATAATAATAAATAAATAAACAGAATAATCAATTCTGCTTCGTTATCTCTGTTTCTTTCATATTTTTCAAGAACTTCGAATTTGTAAATAATTTCAAAATGTAAAAATGCAGATGTGTTAGGAATTATTTACTTAAACTATCTGTAAAATTTCAGATTCCAATTCTTCTTAATGAATTCCAATTTTGCAGTCAAAGGTATTTTCCAAAAAGTCAACAATTTATGTTCTTCCCCAAATTTGAAATTGTTTTAAGGTTTATGTTAAAATTGATGGTTTATAAACTTCATATGAATGAATTAAAACCTAATTCGTGTTATAAGTTTTGTCCAAAATGAACTTAAATTCAAAATCATGAATTAAGTTCAATTTATTTTTTTTCGCGACAGTTCACAGTATCTGTTATTGGTTTTTATTTTTTTTTGTGTCTGATTAATTACACTTACAAGTCGATTCCATTTATGTACAAATATAAATTTAACTTTAATTTGAGTTGGGATTTGAACCTTGGTCGATTGATACTGGATGATGAAGAACATGGGATTTAAGGTTTAAACTGTTAAAAATAAATATAAAATAAATGGAATATGAAACAGAAAAGCAGGCATGGTCGAGTGGTCTGAGGTGATGTTGGGTTAACGTGAGGTCAGAGGTTCGAGTTCCTGGGGAGACAACTTTTTTTTTTTTAAGGATTCATTCTTTGAAGGTAGTTAACTCTTTATTAAATTTTATTATTATTATTTTCATTTTCATTATTATTATTATTACTATCATTACTATTACTATTATGATTATTATTATGATTATTGTTATTATAATTGTTATTAGTGTTATTATTAGTATTTTTATTATAATTATAATTTGTATAACTATTATTATTATTATTGTTATTATAAATCTTATAGGAATCATTAATGTAAAACTATCACTTAAGTGTTATTATAAATATTAACATTAAAAATAAAAAGATTGTTGCTATTATTATTATAATCATTAAGTATTATGTATTTTCATCAAAAGTATTATTTTTATTGTTAATATTATCAACTTTTCGTTTCATTTAAAACTACAGTTATTATCATTAAGATTCGTAATAATACTAAACATTTTTTTTTATTATTTTTATATGAAGATATTAGAAAATTAGGGAGAGTGTTATGAGATAAAAAAAAACATTATCATTATCAATAAAATTATGTTATTGTTATAAGCATCAGTATTAACAATATTATTATTAATAAAGTTATTATTATTAATAGTAAATCATTATTATCATCAAAAACTAACTTTTCAAATAGATAAATATTTTATACATAAATATATTTATTACATATACTATAATTTTAATAAAATTTCATATAACTATATATATCCAATTTATTAAGATTATTTATATAAATACATACAAAAGACAAACTATCGATTTTAAAAGTAACCCTAAACATCTATATATATATATATATATATATATATATATATATATATATATATATATATATATATATATATATATATATATATATATATATATATATATATATATATATATATATATATATATATATATATGGACGTATTAATATAACTATAAAAATACTAAATTAAATTGAATATATACACAAATCAACTATAATAAAGATAATTATTCAATTACTATTATATATTAATGAATATACAAATGATATAGGTTCGTGAATTCGAGGCCAACCATATACTTGTTCAATATCGTCGTATGTATTTTTACTACAAAATACATTAGGTGAGTTTCATTTACTCCCTTTTTACTCATTACATTTTTGGGCTGAGAATACATGCAAATGCTTTATTAACTGTTTTACAATATTTATATGTGTGAGTTTTATTATTCCCTTTTTATATACATTTTGGGCTGAGAATACATGCAAATGCTTTATTAACTGTTTTACAGTATTTATATGCGTGAGTTTCATTTGCTCCCTTTTTAAATGCTTTTGCAATATATATTTTTGGGACTGAGAATACATGCGCTGCTTTTATAACTGTTTTACGAAATAGACACAAGTACTTAAAACTACATTCTATGGCTGGATTATTAAACCAAATATGCCCCTTTTTAGTCTAGTAATCTAAGAATTAGGGAACAGACACCCTAATTGACGCGAATCCTAAAGATAGATCTATCGGGCCCAACAAGCCCCATCCAAAGTACCGGATGCTTTAGTACTTCAAAATTTATATCATGTCCGAAGGAGGATCCCGGAATGATGGGGATATTCTTATATGCATATTGTGAATGTCGGTTACCAGGTGTTCAATCCATATGAATGATATTTTTGTCTCTATGCATGGGACGTATGTTTATGAGAAATGAAAATCTTGTGGTCTATTAAAATGATGGAAATGTTTATTTATGTTAAACTAATGAACTCACCAACCTGTTGGTTGACACTTGAAAGCATGTTTATTCTCAGGTATGAAAGAAGTCTTCCGCTATGCAATTGCTCATTTTAAAGATATTACTTGGAGTCATTCATGACATATTTCAAAAGACGTTGCATTCGAGTCGTTGAGTTCATCAAGATTATTATTAAGTCAATTATAGCTAGATATATTATAAAATGGTGTGCACGTCGTCAACTTTTGATGTAATTAAAGATTGTCTTTTCAAAAATGAATGCAATGTTTGTAAAATGTATCATATAGAGGTCAAGTAACTCGCGATGTAATCAACTGTTATGAATCGTTTATAATCGATATGGACTTCGTCCGGATGGATTAGGACGGGTCCTTTCAGTTGGTATCAGAGCGGTGGTCTTAGCGAACCAGGTCTTGCATTAGTGAGTCTAACTGATAATTGTTAGGATGCATTAGTGAGTCTGGACTTCGACCGTGTCTGCATGTCAAAAGTTTTGCTTATCATTTCTAGTTGAAAATCATCTGCTTATCATCCTTAGGAAATTACCTGCTTATCATTCTTAGTCTAGACATGTCTTACTGCCTCTATTGCATAGACAGTGTATAGATAAATTCATATCTTAGCGTATCTGTTATTGTTACCTTTGCCTGACAGCTTCCGTAGATTCCTCGATAACTTATGGGATTTTAGTATTATATATGCATATGTAAATTATGTATTGCAGGGTACTAATCTAATCTTTCATCTGATTGTACGAGATGAGTCCCTCAACCAGTTCGAGTCCCTTAGATTCCGATAACTATTCTGATACTTATTCCGACAGCTATTCCGACATAGAGTTTCACTCGAGCTCCAAAAGTAGTGTCACCGAAATGAATCAACCAATCATCCATCCCCAATTCATCTGATGGTTACGTAGTCGACTAAATCAATGGAGACGAGAAGAAGGCGATCCTTTTCACTCACCAGCCTGCACTCTTGGTGAAGAACCTGAAGCACTTACCGGCGAACCTGTTCGTAACACCATTTTCTCTCTCATTTCTAGAGTATCTCGCTACGACTATATCATAACTCAGATTCTAAACCTTATTCATCGGCTCGTCCGACCGACAATCATCCCGGAATAATAGAAGAAGTCAACAAACTTCGCGCTCAAATAATCAATTTGGAAAACGTGGTGCAAAACCTACCAGCTTTAGCAACAGCACCGGCAACACCAGTACCACCAACAACCCAAGTTTCAACATCACACGCCTCAACATCTCAATCTGTACCTCGAGTATAATCAACGTTCTACATATCGTTCTAAATCATTTATCTTCGTTCTACCTGGCGATTATGTAATCTCTAATGTTTTAGAGATTATGTATTCTAGTTCTAACGATAAATCAAATGAGATTAATATCACATTAACTCATTAAATCCATGATTACATCTGAAGAAAATATATATGTATATATATTTTCATAAAGATTGTAATTAAAAATTCTTTTGTACAAACTGTTAACGGTGAAAATATTTTAACGGGTAGGTAATACCCGAGGAATATTTAGATTTCACATTAATAAGTACACTGTACATTCTTTCAAATCTAATTCAACGGTCATTTACTATCCTACTTACATCCACCGATATACGTATTCGTTCACCACAGAATAACTAATTTCATTCAATTTCATATTTGAATTTTGACCTATCAGAATCCAACAAGTGGCATAATGAAGAAAACATATGACAAAATAAAATTTGTTAGAAACAGACAAATTAATTATATTAAGAATTTGTTAACATAATTTTGTTAAGAATCCACGCTAACAAAATCCTAGTTAACTGTTCCTAGCTAACTGATTACATTTTATTTATCGCAAATTAATTATCGCAATTTATATTCTCGCAATTTTATTTATCGTCATTTAATTTCTGTTATTTACTTTACGCACTTTATTTATTGTCATTTAATTTCTGTATTTATTTTTTTCGCACTTTAAATATCGGGACACGTATACAAGGTTTTGACATATCATATCGACGCATCTATATATATATTATTTGGAATAACCATAAACACTCTATATGCAGTAATGCAGGAGTTAACTATACAGGGTTGAGGTTGATTCTACAATAATATATATAGTTTGAGTTGTGATCGAGTCTGAGATGTATACGGGTCACGACACGTATTAATTAATTCGAATATTATATATGAATTATTGAAATGCTAACTGTGGACTATCAACATTGGACAATTAAAATGAATTAAAATATTGATTATAACATATGAAACTAAACAATTCTTCAAGTTTGCCACTTGAATTCGTCTTAAACATCATTTGTATCTTCACGATTACATTCTACGTTCAAACCTTTCATGATTCTTGAAAACACCTCAATCGAGAGGATGAACCAACCGCACTTCATTTACGGGATAAAAGATTGATGCATATAGTTATGCACATGAAAACACTCGGAACCTGAGTAAACGTTTAACACGTAGCTGTGCTAATTCCTTTAGCATTATTATTACCAAAAATAACTTTACATCTGCTGTTCGAGATAGCCAGTTTTGTCACAGCTCCAGCAAGACAACTTCGACTTTTCGTACGAAACAACCTTATTATAACGTTGATATATACGCGTACTCTTTTATTGTTACCAGGGAACCTTCCATATTCCACCATATTACCATCAGCGTTTAATCATCTAAAAACACCATTTTCCTGAAACCACCTCGGATTAATAATCGATGATTCAGATATCATAGCATTAAATGCAAAGGAAACAGAAAAATGGTAGATGGTCTAAACAACCAAAAGTTTGATGATAAAGAAAGGAGTGTTAGGAACGCTCGATAGAAAATTGGGTATTGAAAAACAGATTGAGCTACCCATGAAGGAGACCAAGGACAAATACTAGGACCAAACCCTATATTCAAAGGATTCAGGTAATTCTGGATCCGTTGAAATCTTTAGAGAATATCTTGCTCCGAAGTCATGTTAAAATCTTGCGGAAAATCTTTCTCCATCAACCATCGAACTTAGAAATTTCAAAATATCATCATCAATATCTTCGATATTTCTGAGGATATTTTCATAAATATTCTCGTCCGAAATTATATACCTCCTCGTGCTTCCTGTGTATCATTATATTGGAAACATTTAATAGAAAATTTAGTACCGAAAAGCAGATTATGCGAAACTAGGAAGAAAGCCGTGGACAAATCACAAAGAATAAGTTTGACTTCAAAGAATCCAAATGATTCAATGTCTACTAAAGTCTTTAGTGAATATCTTGCTCCTTACTCTAAACCCTTGCAGATAATAGTTTCTATCATCCTCTGATCTTAAATATTCAAAGATATTATCGTATCTTTCATTATTAATATCCTCGATATTTTTGAATATATTTTCATAACTAATCTTATCTAAAAACATTTATCTCTTTGAGATATCAGTGTTACATCATATGAGAAACTATCAGTTTCTATATTATGCGAATCTTCGAATTTAAAATATGAATGTTTTTGAGGTAGTGTTGGGAACTAATGCATGAGTTAGTATAATATAATGACATTTGATCAACGTGATTATATTACAGTAAGTCATGCTGAGTTTTTAAATGGAACGTGATGATTCACAGATTATAACGTCATCATGTGCCATGTTACATAACTCTTTCATTCTACTTAACTTCTGAACATATCAAGAAAATATATTCTTGATAGTTCTATTCTCACTGATTCTGGTAATTTAACAAATCAAATCGTGCTATTACGTTCTTTCTTGCTTGGAACATCAAGTTTATTCGAAACTCCATACCTATGAATTCTGGACCGTTACTCGTTTTACTAAGCAATCGAGAGGAGAATAAAAAGGCAAGGAGCTCCGAAACATAAGTGAAGATATAAAACCCAACAACAACGCAGAGGTTACAAACCGTGGATATTAGTATGAATAGCAATAATAAAGACACGGTATAATTAAGAATAGTAATACCTCAAGGTAATAATAAAAGTAAATAGATTTTTTCTTGTGGAAGATTGAAAAGAAGGATGACAGAAATGATAATTAGGAAAATATCAAGGATTAGAACGGGATTACGCATTTTCACAATCTTTTAGATATATGAACTAAGAAAGAAAGTATATGAATGATGAAAATAATGGAACGGAAAAGAGTTTAATTTATAATGGAAATATCAGACAGGATAATCGAGACAGATCACCGTATTTAATTATAGAGATCCTGAAATCCTTAAATCCCGAAGAATTTGATTTTATTCAGATTTCAAAGATTTCTTTAAATCCCTTGAATTTCGGAAATCAACCATGACTACGTCAAAAGTTAAGACGAATCTCTATTTATTTATTTCATTCTTTTGCGATAACTTCACTTATACTTTTCACATAAACAAATTGTTTTATCCATATTACTCAATGATGATAAAACTCTAGTTATCAACTCATATTCGTCATGAAAACATTTTTATTGTTAACCATGACCACCTCACTCAAATTTCGGGACGAAATTTCTTTAACGGGTAGGTACTGTGACGACCCTGGAATTTCCAACTAAAATTAAACTTAAACTTTATATGATTTCGATATGATAAGCAAAGTCTATAATGTTTAGTCTTAAAATTTTAGAACTGTTTACATTGATTCATTTCACCTTTGATTATTCCCAACGATTCACGAACCACTAATTATAGAATATATATATATATATATATATATATATATATATATATATATATATATATATTAATTTGAAATATAAATCTATATGAGTTAAGTAATTTTGTAAATAAAATAATATATGATATTACTATAAATCTATATATATAAATATATATAAAAAGTATGATGAATATATATATTATATATATTTTCTACACATAATCATTACTATATGAATAATGTAAACTATACTAAAAGATATGTAGCATTAATACTCAATATAAGATATTATAAATAATCACTAAATAGTATATGGTTAATAATATATAATCTTATTATATAAAATATAATTAAAGTCAAAATATAATTATTATAGTATTTTCAATAGTTAAAATCAATATTAGTATCATTGATAATATTATGTTAGATATATAACATGTGGATATGAAGTTTGTCATATATAAATGTTTGTGTTATTGTTATTAATACTATTAGTCTTATTAATATTATTATTTTCATAATTATTATTAATATTAAAATTCATTGTTATAATTATAAGTTATCATTTCTAATAACATTAATATTATAACTAGTAATAAAATCATGATCTTAAATATTATTTTGATATTATTATCATTAAGATTATTATTATTATTAATATTATTATTATTATTATTATTATTATTATTATTATTATTATTATTATTATTATTATTATTATTATTATTAATCATTATTACTAATAGAATTATTATTATTAATTACAAGTATTAATTATATAACTTATGAAACCAGGTTCCATTATTTGAAGCTTTTTGACATCCACATCTGATTCCAAATTTCTCTTATTTACTTGATTCCCTTTGTCGATTTTTCTGCTTATAATATGTATTATGGTTGAATTATATCAATATCATATTTACTATAAAACAAAAAGTTGTTAACAATCCCATTCAACTTTAATTTTTTTTTATTAATTTCGGTACCTGATGATGTTTACTGTCGACACCATCCTACTACAAATCAAACAAGTTACTCATATTATTGAAAATCAAAATTCATCTGTATCAGTATCAATTTTAATCACTCTCAACTGTCTTCATTTAAAAAAATAATAATAAATAAATAAACAGAATAATCAATGCTGCTTCGTTATCTCTGTTTCTTTCATATTTTTCAAGAACTTCGAATTTGTAAATAATTTCAAAATGTAAAAATGCAGATGTGTTAGGAATTATTTACTTAAACTATCTGTAAAATTTCAGGTTCCAATTCTTCTTAATGAATTCCAATTTTGCAGTCAAAGGTATTTTCCAAAAAGTCAACAATTTGTGTTCTTCCCCAAATTTGAAATTGTTTTAAGGTTTATGTTAAAATTGATGGTTTATAAACTTCATGTGAATGAATTAAAATCTAATTCGTGTTATAAGTTTTTTCCAAAACGAACTTAAATTCAAAATCATGAATTAAGTTCAATTTATTTTTTTCGCGACAGTTCACAGTATCTGTTATTGGTTTTTTTTTTTTTTTGTGTCTGATTAATTACACTTACAAGTGGATTCCATTTATGTACAAATATAAATTTAACTTTAATTTGAGTTGGGATTTGAACCTTGGTCGATTGATACTGGATGATGAAGAAGATGGGATTTAAGGTTTAAACTGATAAAAATAAATATAAAATAAATGGAATATGAAACAGAAAAGCAGGCATGGTCGAGTGGTCTGAGGTGATGTTGGGTTAACGTGAGGTCAGAGGTTCGAGTTCCTGGGGAGACAGCTTTTTTTTTTTAAGGATTCATTCTTTGAAGGTAGTTAACTCTTTATTAAATTTTATTATTATTATTTTCATTTTCATTATTATTATTATTACTATTATTACTATTACTATTATGATTATTATTATGATTATTGTTATTATAATTGTTATTAGTGTTATTATTAGTATATTTATTATAATTATAATTTGTATAACTATTATTATTATTATTATTGTTATTATAAATCTTATAGGAATCATTAATGTAAAACTATCACTTAAGTGTTATTATAAATATTAACATTAAAAATAAAAAGATTGTTGCTATTATTATTATAATCATTAAGTATTATGTATTTTCATCAAAAGTATTATTTTTATTGTTAATATTATCAACTTTTCGTTTCATTTAAAACTACAGTTATTATCATTAAGATTCGTAATAATACTAAACATTTTTTTTTTATTTTTATATGAAGATATTAGAAAATTAGGGAGAGTGTTATGAGATAAAAAAAAACATTATCATTATCAATAAAATTATGTTATTGTTATAAGCATCAGTATTAACAATATTATTATTAATAAAGTTATTATTATTAATAGTAAATCATTATTATCATCAAAAACTAACTTTTCAAATAGATAAATATTTTATACATAAATATATTTATTACATATACTATAATTTTAATAAAATTTCATATAACTATATATATCCAATTTATTAAGATTATTTATATAAATACATACAAAAGACAAACTATCGATTTTAAAAGTAACCCTAAACATCTATATATATATATATATATATATATATATATATATATATATATATATATATATATATATATATATATATATATATATATATATATATATATATATATATATATATATGGACGTATTAATATAACTATACAAATACTAAATTAAATTGAATATATACACAAATCAACTATAATAAAGATAATTATTCAATTACTATTATATATTAATGAATAACAAATGATATAGGTTCGTGAATTCGAGGCCAACCCTATACTTGTTCAATATCGTCGTATGTATTTTTACTACAAAATACATTAGGTGAGTTTCATTTACTCCCTTTTTACTCATTACATTTTTGGGCTGAGAATACATGCAAATGCTTTATTAACTGTTTTACAATATTTATATGCGTGAGTTTCATTATTCCCTTTTTATATACATTTTGGGCTGAGAATACATGCAAATGCTTTATTAACTGTTTTACAATATTTATATGCGTGAGTTTCATTTGCTCCCTTTTTAAATGCTTTTGCAATATATATTTTTGGGACTGAGAATACATGCGCTGCTTTTATAACTGTTTTACGAAATAGACACAAGTACTTAAAACTACATTCTATGGCTGGATTATTAAACCGAATATGCCCCTTTTTAGTCTGGTAATCTAAGAATTAGGGAACAGACACCCTAATTGACGTGAATCCTAAAGATAGATCTATCGGGCCCAACAAGCCCCATCCAAAGTACCAGATGCTTTAGTACTTCGAAATTTATATCATGTTCGAAGGAGGATCCCGGAATGATGGGGATATTCTTATATGCATATTGTGAATGTCGGTTACCAGGTGTTCAATCCATATGAATGATATTTTTGTCTCTATGCATGGGACGTATGTTTATGAGAAATGAATAATCTTGTGGTCTATTAAAATGATGGAAATGTTTATTTATGTTAAACTAATGAACTCACCAACCTGTTGGTTGACACTTGAAAGCATGTTTATTCTCAGGTATGAAAGAAGTCTTCCGCTGTGCAATTGCTCATTTTAAAGATATTACTTGGAGTCATTCATGACATATTTCAAAAGACGTTGCATTCGAGTCGTTGAGTTCATCAAGATTATTATTAAGTCAATTATAGCTAGATATATTATAAAATGGTGTGCACGTCGTCAATTTTCGATGTAATTAAAGATTGTCTTTTCAAAAATGAATGCAATGTTTGTAAAATGTATCATATAGAGGTCAAGTAACTCGCGATGTAATCAACTGTTATGAATCATTTATAATCGATATGGACTTCGTCCGGATGGATTAGGACGGGTCCTTTCATCTATGGTTATTCCAAATGATATATATAGATGCGTCGATATGATATGTCAAAACCTTGTATACATGTCCCGATATTTAAAGTGCGTAAACATAAATAACAGAAATTTAAATGACGATAAATAAAGTGCGTAAAGTAAATAACAGAAATTAAATGACGATAAATAAAATTGCGAGAATGTAAATAGCGATAATTAAATTGCGATAAATAAAATGTAATCAGTTAGCTAGGAACAATTAGCTAGGAACAGTTAGCGTGGATTCTTAACAACATTTCTCATAGTTAATTTGTTTGTTTCTAACAAATTTTATTTTGTCAAATGTTTTCTTCATTATGCCACTTATTGGATTCTGATAAATCAAAATCCCAATATGAAATTGGATGAATATGGTTATTCTGTGGTGAACGGATTTGTATATCGGTGGATGTAAGTAGGATAGTAAACGACTGTTGAATCAGCTTCGAAGAATGTACAGTGTAACTTATTAATGTAAAATCAGAATATACCGCGGGTATTACCTACCCATTAAAATATTTTCACCATTAATGGTTTGTACAAAAGAATTTTTAATTACAATCTTTATGAAAACATATATACATATATATTTTCTTCAGATGTAAGCATGGATTTAATGAGTCAATATGATATTAAACTCATTTGATTTTCCGTTAGAACAAGAATATATGATCTCTAAAACATTTGAGATTACATAATCGCCATGTCGAACGAAGATAAATGATGTAGAACATCATGTAGAACGACGATTATACTCGAGGTACAGAATGAGATGTCGAAGCTGGTGACGCGGATGTTGTTGTTGGTGGTACTAGTGCTGTTGGTGCTAAGGCTGGTGATGTTACTGGTGTTGGTGATACTGCTGGTGCTTGCAAATTGTGTACCGTGCTCTCTAAAGTTAACACTCGATCTCGGAGTTCTTTAACTTCTTCTACTAACCCTGGTTGGTTATCAGTGTGAGGTAGAGGTCGAATATCTTCTCTAGTTCCGTTAATGGTAGCCTCAAGACGAAAAATTCTTGCAAAAAGGGTATAAACGGTGTTGTGAACAGGTTCGCCAGTGAGCGGGTCGAGTACTCCAAGGTTAGGTGGTAGATTCGATTCATGATATGGAGTACCTTCTTCCCTTCTCCATAGGGTGAGTACGTCGCGAACCCACTGCCATTTTATCCAGTAATCACGGTAGTTGATTGGTTGGTGTGCTCCTGTCACACTGTCTTCGGAGTCAGAGGAACGTGGTCGATTTGTAGAGGCCATCTTACGCGATCACAGAAAAGATTTTTGGTATGAAGAGTTTAGTGACAGCAATTGATAGTTGGATGCATTCTCAATGCATAATATGCATAGATATATATAGTACCAGGATCCCTTAAATTACGGAAAAATTTACGAGAGATATCAGGTAAGGTCTACAGTAACAGATACGCTAAGATATGAATTTTGTCTATACACTATTCATGCAGTCAATGCAGTAAAATGTGTCTAGACTAAGAATAATGAGCAGGTAATTTCCTAAAGATGATAAGCAGGTAATTTTTGACACGAAATGATAAGCAAAACTTTTGACATACATACACGGTCGAAGTCCAGACTCACTAATGCATCTAAACAACTACTAGTTAGACACACTAATACAAGACCTGGTTCGCTAAGACCACCGCTCTGATACCAACTGAAAAGCCCCGTCCTAATCCATCTGGACGAAGTCTTCAACAGTTGGTCCCATTGCGAGGTTCTGACCTCTATATGCCATGAACGACTCCATGTAATATGAGCAAATGCACAACGGAAGATTTCTATCAAACCTGAGAATAAACATGCTTTAAAGTGTCAACCAAAAGGTTGGTGAGTTCATAAGTTTATCATAAAACAATAAAATTCATCATTTTGATAGACCACAAGATTTAAATCCTGCATGATACAAATGGACCCGAATCCTATACCCACCTGTAATGTACGTGCGATATCTTTTAAATACAGTACACCTTTCTCGAGTACGAAATCTATTTTTCATAAATCATAGTAACCGTACACATATTCCGTGCGCAAAATAACATACACATAACCTGTGTATAAAATCATTCTCTCGATAAATAACATTCACTTCAATTGGTGGCAATTATCATGTCTACATAATTCAATGGTGGCAATTATCATGTCCACATAATTCAATGGTGGCAATTATCATGTCCACATAATTCAATAATAATCCGCAGAACTTCTGTCTGCATAATAATTCATTCGAGGAATGTTTTGCTTGTGTCTATCTAGTCAAACATTTATAAAAGTATTTCATGTATTCGCAGTTCAAAATATATTTCAAAAGCATTTAATAAAGCAGTTGTAAAAACAGCGCATGTATTCTCAGTCCCAAAAATGTAAAGAGTAAAAGGGAATCAAATGAACTCACCTACTGTATTTTGAAGTAAAAATACATATGACGACATTTAACAAGTGTAGGATTGGCCTCGGATTCACGAACCTATATCCAGTATATATATTAAAACATATAATCGTAATCGAATAATTTCATTTTTATATCTTATTTATCTTTTGTATATATATATATATATATATATATATATATATATATATATATATATATATATATATTCAATTTGTATATATATTCAAATTACTCATTATCTATATATTTGCATTAATATATATATATATATATATATATATATATATATATATATATATATATATATATATATATATATATATATATATATATATATATATATATATATATATATATATATATCTGATTAGTATTATATATAAAATAGATATTAATTTGTTATATATCTATATCTATGTAAAAGTCATTAATATCATTAATACATACTTATTTTTATTGTTACTTATAAATGTTTTTATATACATAATGTTTATTTGGTAACATAATATTAATAATAGTAATAAAAATTGTATCTGATTATAATGATAATATTAATAATAACAATACTAATAATAATAATATTTATAGCAAATTTTATTACTAATAAGAGTTAGGATATTAATTTTTAATAATATAATAATAATGATACTCATATTATTAATATTAATACATATAATTATCTAATGATATTGATCATAATGATAATGACAATAATAATACATAATGATAATACTAATAAATTTAGAATGATATTTATACTAATATTTATGAAAATAATAGTAACTTATATTATTTCCATAACAATAACAATAATATTCATAATTGTATTTAATATTGTGATAATAAATGATAATTCTTACAAATACACTTATATTAATAATATTACTATTAGTAATTATAATACATGTATCAATAACAATAATTAATAAGTACAAAAATAATAATAACATTAATAATAATAATAATAATAATAATAATAATAATAATAATAATAATAATAATAATAATAATAATAATAATAATAATAATAATAATAATAATAATAATAATAATGAAAATGATATTATAAATAATAATAAATATTAAACTACCTTAAAATGCTAAAAAGAGAGTAAACTGCCCGCGACGGGAATCGAACCCGCGACCTCTCGCTTAAACTAAACACCTCTAACCATCCATCCGCTTCACTCATTTCTGTTTTGAATCCCGATTTATATTTACATAACCATTTCCTGTCTTGTCCCTTTTCTTCTTCCAAATACAAAATCATTACTTCATTATTTTCATGTATCCCAATCATCATCCATCCTCGTCAATCTTATCCATCATCATCAAAACCGTGGACATCATCATCTTCATTCTTACCATAATACCATCATCATCTTCATAACCACGAAATCATCATCATCATTAAATCATTCTGTCGTCACCACCATCATCATATCATTATCATCCTTCATCGTCCTCATTTTCTCCCATCGTCATCATTATTAACTCGTTTAATATCGTAATAGAGGTGGATACAGATCGAAAATAGTAGCAACGGTCTGTTGCTCGCGTATCAGAAACAGAAGATGATGGTTTGCAAGGAGTGGACCCATAATATTATTGAACATGTCAAGGTCCAACATTTAATATTAACCCAACTTGCAAATCAAGTTCACGACCCATAACATCAACACAAAGTTCCGGTCCTACCTTCCTATTGCTTTTTGATTTCTATTTTTTTTATAGCACAAGTGGAGTTGTTTAAGTTTGGTAATTGTCGGCTCAAAAGAAAAAGGGAAAACAAAAACGCCTTTATCATCAAATAATACTTTTATCAAAGCAAGTGGTAGTAGGTAAGAGTGGTTTATGTTTCATCATATATCGTTTTCGCTTCATCACAGTATCACCTTCCTTTCATTTATTCCTTTAATAGAAAAGAAAACAATAGTAAAAGATATGCATAACAGTAGTGATGGTTTCACTATATTTGAACAGAATACATACATACATCTTAACGATAGCAGGAGCTGTTTGGTTTGAAACACGAAGAGTGGAAGTAGCAGGTACAAGCGTTCGTTTATGGTGATTTGAAATAGGAAGAGATGCAGCAGCATAATTAGTAACAGTAATGGGTTTTGGTTGTTGTGTTCGAATGAAACAGAAAGGGAAACGAGGGAACCGAATTAGGAAATGTACAGTAATAATTCTGAATAGAAACGTGGTGTTTTGCCGACTTGAAAACAGAAACTTGTAGACTGCAGTTGTAGTGACCCGAACTTTTCCATGTTTATATATATATTAAATGAAATTGTTATTTACATGATTAAGTGTTTCCAACATATTAAGCAATCAAACTTGTTAAGACTTGATTAATTGAAATAGGTTTCATATAGACAATTGACCACCCAAGTTGACCGGTGATTTACGAACGTTAAAACTTGTAAAATCTATATGATGACATATATATGGTTATATATATAGTTAACATGATATTATGATAAGTAAACATATCATTAAGTATATTAATAATGAACTACATATGTAAAAACAAGACTACTAACTTAATGATTTTGAAACGAGACATATATGTAACGATTATCGTTGTAACGACATTTAATGTATATATATCATATTAAGAGATATTCGTACATCATAATATCATGATAATATAATAATTTAAAATCTCATTTGATATTATAAACATTGGGTTAACAACATTTAACAAGATCGTTAACCTAAAGGTTTCAAAACAACACTTACATGTAACGACTAACGATGACTTAACGACTCAGTTAAAATGTATATACATGTAGTGGTTTAATATGTATTCATACACTTTTGAAAGACTTCAAGACACTTATCAAAATACTTCTACTTAACAAAAATGCTTACAATTACATTCTCGTTCAGTTTCATCAACAATTCTACTCGTATGCACCCGTATTCGTACTCGTACAATACACAGCTTTTAGATGTATGTACTATTGGTATATACACTCCAATGATCAGCTCTTAGTAGCCCATGTGAGTCACCTAACACATATGGGAACCATCATTTGGCAACTAGCATGAAATATCTCATAAAATTACAAAAATATGAGTAATCATTCATGACTTATTTACATGAAAACAAAATTACATATCCTTTATATCTAATCCATACACCAACGACCAAAAACACCTACAAACACTTTCATTCTTCAATTTTCTTCATCTAATTGATCTCTCTCAAGTTCTATCTTCAAGTTCTAAGTGTTCTTCATAAATTCTACAAGTTCTAGTTTCATAAAATCAAGAATACTTCCAAGTTTGCTAGCTTACTTCCAATCTTGTAGAGTGATCATCCAACCTCAAGAAATCTTTCTTATTTACAGTAATATATCTTTCTAATACAAGGTAATACTCATAATCAAACTTTGATTCAATTTCTATAACTATAACAATCTTATTTCGAGTGAAAATCTTACTTGAACTGTTTTCGTGTCATGATTCTGCTTCAAGAACTTTCAAGCCATCCAAGGATCCTTTGAAGCTAGATCCATTTTTCTCATTTCCAGTAGCTTTATCCAGAAAACTTGAGGTAGTAATGATGTTCATAACATCATTCGATTCATACATATAAAGCTATCTTATTCGAAGGTTTAAACTTGTAATCACAAGAACATAGTTTAGTTAATTCTAAACTTGTTCGCAAACAAAAGTTAATCCTTCTAACTTGACTTTTAAAATCAACTAAACACATGTTATATATCTATATGATATGCTAACTTAATGATTTAAAACCTGAAAACATGAAAAACACCGAAAAACCGAATTTACGCCGTCGTAGTAACACCGCGGGCTGTTTTGGGTTAGTTAATTAAAAACTATGATAAACTTTGATTTAAAAGTTGTTCTTCTAGGAAAATGATTTTTCTTATGAACATGAAACTATATCCAAAAATCATGGTTAAACTCAAAGTGGAAGTATGTTTTCTAAAATGGTCATCTAGACGTCGTTCTTTCGACTGAAATGACTACCTTTACAAAAATGACTTGTAACTTATATTTCTGACTATAAACCTATACTTTTTCTGTTTAGATTCATAAAATAGAGTTCAATATGAAACCATATCAATTCGATTCACTCAAAACGGATTTAAAATGAAGAAGTTATGGGTAAAACAAGATTGGATAATTTTTCTTGTTGTAGCAACGTGAAAATTGGTAACAAATCTATATTAATCATATCCTAGCTAACTTATATTGTATTACACATGTATTCTAGTATATTATGTAATCTTGGGATACCATAGACACGTATGCAAATGTTTTGACATATCATATCGACCCATGTGTATATATTATTTGGAACAACCATAGACACTCTATATGCAGTAATGTGGGAGTTAGCTATACAGGGTTGAGGTTGATTCCAAAAATGTATATACCTTGAGTTGTGATCTAGCCTGAGACATGTATACACTGGGTCGTGGATTGATTCAAGATAATATATATCAATTTTTTTCTGTACATCTAACGTTGGACAACTAGTTGTAGGTTACTAACGAGGACAGCTGACTTAATAAACTTAAAACATCAAAATGTATTAAAAGTGTTGTAAATATATTTTGAATATACTTTGATATATATATACATATTTGTTATAGGTTCGTGAATCGACCAGTGGTCAAATCTTACTTCCCAGCGAAGTAAAAATCTGTGAAAGTGAGTTATAGTCCCACTTTTAAAATCTAATATTTTTGGGATGAGAATACATGCAGGTTTTATAAATAATTTACAAAATAGACACAAGTACGTAAAACTACATTCTATGGTTGAATTATCGAAATCGAATATGCCCCTTTTTATTAAGTCTGGTAATCTAAGAATTAGGGACCAGACACCCTAATTACCGCGAATCCTAAAGATAGATCTATTGGGCCTAACAAACCCCATCCAAAGTACCGGATGCTTTAGTACTTCAAAATTTATATCATATCCGAAGGGTGTCCCGGAATGATGGGGATATTGTTATATATGCATCTTGTTAATGTCGGTTACCAGGTGTTTACCATATGAATGATTTTTATCTCTATGTATGGGATGTATATTGAAATATGAAATCTTGTGGTCTATTGTTACGATTTGATATATATAGGTTAAACCTATAACTCACCAACATTTTTGTTGACGTTTAAAGCATGTTTATTCTCAGGTGAATATTAAGAGCTTTCGCTGTTGCATACTAAAATAAGGACAAGATTTGGAGTCCATGTTTGTATGATATTATGTAAAAACTGCATTCAAGAAACATATGTAGATGTAATATATTTCTATTGTAAACCATTATGTAATGGTTGTGTGTAAACAGTATATTTTAGATTATCATTATTTGATAATCTACGTAATGCTTTTGAAACTTTTATTGATAAAATAAAGGTTATGGTTGTTTTAAAAATGAATGCAGTCTTTGAAAAACGTCTCATATAGAGGTCAAAACCTCGCAACGAAATCAATTAATATGGAACGTTTATAATCAATATGAACGGGACATTTCAGTTGGTATCCGAGCGTTGGTCTTAGAGAACCAGAATTTTGCATTAGTGTGTCTTAACGAGTTTGTTAGGATGCATTAGTGAGTCTGGACTTCGACCGTGTTTACTTGAAAAATGATTGCTTAACAAATTTTGTTGGAAACTATATATTTTTAACATGTGAATATTATGTGATATATTAATCTCTTAATTCGTTTGATATTATGTGATAGATGTCTACCTCTAGAACAAGTCCCATTGAATCACCTAATAATAATGAAGAGTCAAATGTAAATTGGAATGATTCGTGAACTGATTCACAAGTTCCCGAAGAGGAACCGGAAGAAGAGTCAGAACCAGAAGAAGAATTGGAACCGGAAGAAGAATCGGAACCGAAAGAAGAAATAGAACCAGTGGGGGAAATAATAAAATGGTTAAGTAGAAGAAAATCCTCAACCAACCGACCAAAGTTAATTATGGCCAATGGTGTTTCCGCCAAGGAAGCAAAGTATTGGGAGGATTACCAATTCTCCGATGAATCGGATCCCGACAAGGATTCCGATGATGTTATAGAAATTACCCCAATACAATTTAATAAGGCAAAAGAGAACAATAAGGGAAAGGGCATAAAAATAGAGAAATTTGATTCCAAACCCGATGAACTTTATTTGTATCGTCAACATCCGTATTTCTTAAGTTGTGGCAATAACCCGGGAACCTCTAAACCACCAGGTTTTTCTAAACCAATGTGGAAAACAACGGCTCGTATTAGGGGAACATCATATATCCCTAGAAACTTGGCAAAACGAACCAAAACCGAAGAAGAAGAAACGATCGAGTCGGAATAAGAGAGTTGTATTCGTGTGGTGTAATATATGTAATATAGTGTGCTTATGCTTTATGATATATGTAAAAATTGCTTGTATTAATAAGTATTTTTTTTATGAATCTAACTCTTGTCTATTTTACAGTATAAAAACACAAAATGGATAGACAACCCAATATTTTAAGAGACCTACCCAGAGACATGATTGATCAAATCTTGTCTAGAGTCGGTCAGAATTCCTCAGCACAACTATTTAAGGCGAGATCAGTTTGTAAGACATTCGAAGAACGTTCCAAGAATGACTTGATTTATAAAAGGCTTTCGTTCGAAAGATGGGGGATATCACATTGGGAAATCCATAAGTTACGATGTGTTTACTTTGACGCATATATTGCGGGGAACCCAAATGCTATTTTACGCAACGGGTTAAGAAATTATTTTGACTCAATATATCCGAATATAGGACTTCGTGATTTAGAAAAAGTGGCTAACATGCAACATAAAGAAGCATGTTATGCTTACGGGTTAGTAATGTTCGCTTCTCACCAAAGTGAGAACAAGAACATCGGGCTACAACAATTAAACAAAATGTTCCCACAAGTGACGGAGTCGGTAATTGGGGTAAGAAATGAGGTTTTTAGGTTATTACGAGACTGTTGGTCATTACGTAACCTTCATCCTTTTGACGACGTTACAACACATTGTCTTACTATCGGTCACAATGGTTATGTTCCACAAAACCAAGGATGGGAAGTTGTAAAGACCCGTCCTTATCCATCTGGACGATATCTTCAACATTTGGTCCCATTGCGATGGTTGACTCCAAGTAATGTCCTTAAATTGAACAAATGCACAGCGGAAGACTTAATTCGTACCTGAGAATAACATGTTTTAAAAAGTCAACATAAAGTTGGTGAGATATATAGGTTTGTTGCTAGCAGCGTTATAACTATGGACCACAAGATTTCATATGTAAACATTTTAATAAAAATATTCTAAGTGGTTGAGCACTTGGTAACCATACTTAACAATTAATCACGTCGCATATTCCCTTTAATATGAAATCTTACTACACTGTACCAAGTGTAGTCACGAAACGAAGTACTGTGCAACCGTTGAATACTGGTCGTCCAGTCCGGTTGGGGTTGTCAGGCCCGATAGATCTATCAACAGGATTCGCGTTTACAATACCGCTGTAAATAACAGTTACCAAGCTACAGGGAAGTATGCCAGTGGTACAACTCAACGTAGAATATATTTTTCAGTTACTTGTATCCATATCATAAAACATAAAATACATGTATTCTCATCCCGAAATATTTAGAGTTTAAAAGTGGGACTATATACTCACCATATTGTATTTTGTAGTAAAAATACATATAACATCATTGAACATGTGTAGGGTTGGCCTCGGATTCACGAACCTATATCATTTATATATATATTAACACGGATATTTGTAATCGAACAAACTTACATATTATTAGTGACATAATTATTATTTTAGTAAATTATATATTTCACTAATAACTAATTTAATTATTTCTATTTTATGTACATTAAATAATTAATTAGTATTTATAATAAAATGTTAATATAGCTTTGTTATATGTATTAACTATAGTGTTACATAGCTAAAAATCATTTGATTAATAATTTTAATAAAAATAATTAAAAAGTTTTATTGTTTTATGATAATATCATTAGTAAATATACTTAATAATGATAATAATGGTAATTATGATATTAAAAACACTAATACTTATAATGATAATAATATTGATAATATTAATTAAAATAATAATAGTAATAATAAAAATGATGATAATAATAATTATCCTAATAATAATAATAATAATGTTAATAATGATAATAATAATAATAAAGTAAAAGAAATAACAATATATACCCTTTTAAATCTTTGAATAAAAAGATATGCTGCAGACGGGATTTGAACTCAAGACCTCATGCTCATCCGCTAACCCCTTAACCAACCTTCCAGTTTCACTTTTCTGTTATTAAACCTATCTGTTATGAATTTAACCCGTATTTAACTGGTGTCTTTCTGTTCTCATTCTTCTTTAGTACATATCGACCAGGGTTACCAATTATTAAAAACCGAAACTCATTACAATTTAACCAACCCCAAATTCAAAGGCCCAACTATGTCTCGAAACCCAACTATCAAACTAATTTGGCCCAAGTTTATTTGAAGTTTATGATCTTTAAAAGAAATCAAAGAGTGAGCTGGGCAACAGAATTAGTGGGATTACAGTTGTCCTCTTGTTATTCTATCACGTCCACTAGGGTTCTTTGGTCGGCCAAAATAGTCTAAACCGCCCAATTTGTCGGCCACGTATAACCACCTGATCCCAATTGATGATTTAATATGACTCTATTAATATCCTATATCTTATTTGACAGATAAACGTATTCATGATCTCTCATTCGTTAGTTTTCTCAGAGAAGGAAAACGATATAGTAGGAGGGTGAGTGTTCGATGGTTAACAGGAATCAAGAAAGAAGGACGGCGGTTGTTGCAGCCTTTATTTCGTGAGGGGAAAATATAATATGGTGTTTGAGTTTTTTTTTTCTGATTCGAACAGAAAACATAAGTGATGTTGGATTTAGGTTTGTGGTGTTTTGGTTATTTGTTGGTTTCGAGAGATTAAAAACAGAAACAAACCGTTTAGTAGCAGATGCGAAAGTGTGGATATTTTCGAATGAAAAAGGAACTATTCAGCAGGTTTTGATGGAGGCTTTTGGTAGTTTAAGATAGAAATACAGTAGTGTAGCAGGTGTTGGTGTTTGTGGTGTACTCCGGTGGTTTCAACAGAAAACAAGGAAATAGCAAACGGGTTGGAGTTTGTGTGATAGTTCGAAAATATAAATATGAAGAATGAGTAAGGAAAGTTTATCAACTTAATGGTGCAGGTTGTATTGGGTTTATGGTGAATGTCGAGCAAAAAGAAATACAGAAAAATACAAAGTTGCAGTTGTAGAGCTCACGTGGTGGTGCTCTAGTAATGAAGTGATGTCAGTTTTGATGATTACCGGAGGTGGAGTGGAGGGTGGTGGTTCGATGGCGGTTTAAAAGATAACCAGAAAATATACTTGTGAAGTTGGTTATGGTTGATCTTGTGATTGATCAAACCCGAATAAGATAACAAGCAAGATGCAGCAGGTTTGAGTGGTGTTCAAATGATGGCTTAAGGTGATTGGTCAACAAAACAGAAGATCATAGTGTAGCCTCTTGTTTGGTGATTGTGGTGTTTGGTTATGTTCAAACACCAAAACTAAAGAAAATATATATAGATGAAGATGGTTATGATTCTTGGTGTAGGGTGTTCGAGATGTTTTGATAGCGAGTAAAGTTAGCGAATGTTTAATGAAGAAAAAGAGAGAAGTGAGTGGTGTAATTGCTTGTGTAAATATGTACACATATTAATATTGAGAAAAAGGTGTTTGTGATTTGACAAAGGATCACAGGAGTAACAGAAAAACAAAATATAAAACCTATATATTGAATCTTAAAAAGAATACGTTTAATTATATGACTATACAACTGTAATTTCACGTATATATATATATATATATATATATATCTGTATTTATAGAACTTGCACAAATCCATATTTATATATCTCTATTTATAGTTTATAATAAATCTTATTAATTATTGAACATGTTTATTTTAACAATACTTTTAAAAATTTATGATACTTTACTGGTAATAATAATAATATTATTAGTTATGATGATAATAATAGATATACAATTTATATCAATAATAATAATAATAATATAATATTAGTAATTATAATTATACTATACAACTTAATTATTTATATATTCACATGTTATCTACACACCAATGTTCGTGAATCGCCAGGCTTGGTCAAAGGGTACTAATTATCCAAAAATAGAGTTCAGACTTTCTAGACTCAACATTAGGGTTTTTGCTTATCGTGTCGAAAACATATTGAGATTAGGGTTTAAATTTGGTCGAAAATTTCCGGGTCGTTACAGTACCCACCCGTTAAAAGAAATTTCGTCCCCGAAATTTGGTAGAGGTGTCATAAATAACAATAGGGATATTTTTATGACGAATATGAGGCAACATAGGAGTTTTATCATTATTGAGATATATAGATAAAACATTTCGATCATGTAAAGCGCACGAGTGTAGTTAAAAGAATGAAATGAGTAAATATGGATTCGTTCTTAACCGATGATGTGGTTACTATTGACTTCCGGGGTTTAAGGGATTTAAAGAAAATCTTACGTAATAAGATTTGGTTCTTCGGCGATTTAGAAAATCAAAATCTTCTTTAATTAATGCAATAATCTGTTCCTGATTTCTCTGTCGGATATATTGCTATAAATCCACCCCCTTCGTTTTTCTTATTCTCCACACCTTTTATTCTTTCTTCCTCTACTCATTCTTAATATGTTCCATCCAATCCTGATTCTTATTATACTTCTAACCTTCATATCTTTCATTCTTCTTTTTCATTTGCCGCCAGAAGAATCTATTCACTTTTATGATTTTCTTGGAATTATAATGTTTTTTTATTCTCCCGTGTCTTTACATCGCAATACGTATTGATATACACGGTTTGTAATTTCTGGGTGATTATTGGGTTTTATATCTTCCCTTATACTTCGATGTCCTTGCTTTTGTTTTCTATAATCATTATCATCCACAGTTAATACTCTCTTCCATTTACTGCGATTTATACTCCAATTTCCATTTCGGAGCTTCATTCTTTTTCTTTTCCTCCTTTTCAACTAAGCATCTTTTGTAATGGTCCGGAATTCGTAGGTATGAAATTCGAAATGAATATAGTTAATGTCCTAAGAGAGAATTGGTAATGGCACGATTTTTGATTTGTCAAATTACCAGAATATCCTGGAAAAGACCGAATCATCAAGAGAATATTTTCTTGATATGTTTAGAGATTGGATAGATTGTAAGAGCCGTGTAACATGGCACATGATGATGGTACTGTGAATCATCACATTCCATTAGAAACTTAACATGAGTTACTGTATTATAATGAAGTTGATCAAGTTTCATTATATTATACTAATTCACGCATCAGTTCCCAATACTGCTTCAAAACATTCATATTTTAAACTTTAAGATTTCAGAATTTAGAAACTAACACAGTTTCTTTTATGTTGTAACGCAGATATTACGGGGAGATAGATGATTGCAGATAGGAATAGTTGTGAAAATATCTTTAGAAATATGGAGAATATGTATAGCGGAAAATATGAAGATATCTTATAGTATCTAAGATAAGATGATGATGAATAATATTACCTGAAAAAGTTTAGGATAAGGAGTAGGGTTCATACTGACGGTTTCAACAGACACTGAATCATTTGCATTATTTGAAGGCAGGTTCATTCCTTGTATTTGTTCTTTGTTTCCTTCACGATTAACTCAATCCATTTTTCAGCACTAAATTTCTTATCGAGCGTTCCTAACATTCCCTTCTTTATCATCAAACTTTTGGCCATTTAGGCCATCTAAAATTTTACTGTTTCCTCTGCATTTAATGCAGTCATATCTAAATCGTCGATTATCAATCCGAGGTGTTTTTGGGCGAATTGTGTTTTTAGATGATTAAATGCTGATGATAACATGGCGGAGTATGAAAGGTTCCCGATAACGATGAGGAAAACCAATCGTATATATCAAAGTTATAATAAGACTTATTCGAATGGAAGGTCGAAGTTGTTCTGCTGAAGCTGTGACAAAATTGGCTACTTTGAAAAGGAATCGTAAGGTTGTTTTTTGCTGATAAATGCTAAAGAATTCGCCACGATACGTGTTAAACTATGACTTTGGGTTCAAGAGTTTTTCATGTGTATAGATCTTTTCTTCTGTAGATGAAGTGCGGTCGGTTCAACTTCTCGATTTAGGTATTTCCAAGAATCCTGATAGGTTTGTACGCGGATTGTAAACGTTGAGATACAAATGAGGTTTAAGATAGAATCAAGTGGCAAGCTTGAAGAATTATTTAGTTTCATATGTTATAATCAATATTTTAATTTAATTCATTTTAATTGTCCAAAGTTAGCAGTCCAATAGTCTGATGGTTCAATGATTTATATATAATTTAATATATAATATTCGAATTACATAATACGTATCGTGACCCGTGTACCGGTCTCAGTGTCGATCACAACTCAAAGTATATATATATTTTGGAATCAACCTCAACCCTGTATAGCCAACTCCAACATTCACATATAGAGTGTCTATGGTTGTTCCGAAATATATATATAGATGGGTCGATATGATAGGTCGAAACCTTGTGTACGTGTCCCGTTATTTAAAGTGCGTAAAATAAATAACAGAACTTAAATGACAATAAATTAAATGCGTAAAGTAAATAACAGAAATTAAATGACGATAAATAAAATTGCGATAAATTAAATGTTAATCAGTTAGCTGGGAACAGTTAGCCGGAACAGTTAGCGTGAAATCCTATCACAATTCCAATTAATTAATTCGTTTGTTTCTAACACTTTTTATTTTTGTCCAATGTTTTCTTCGTTATGCCACTTGTTGGATTCTGATAGGTCAAAATCCAAATATGAAATTTGAATAGAAATGGTTATTCTGTGGTGAACGGATACGTATATCGGTAGTTGTAAGTAGGATAGAAAATGATTGTTGAATCAGATTCGAAGAATGTACAGTGTAACTTATTAATGTGAAATCTGAATATTTCTCGGGTACTACCCATCCGTTAAAATATTTTCATCATTCACAGTTTGTACGAAAGAATTTTAATTACATTCTTTATGAAAATATACTTGCATATATATTTTCTTCGGATGTAATCATAGATTTAATGAGTCAATAAGATATTATACTCATTTGATTTATTGTTGGCACTTGATTATATGACCTCTAGAACATTAGAGACTACATAATTGCCATGTCGAACGAAAATAAATGTGATAGAACGATAAGTAAAGCAAAGATAATTGATATAAAATGATATGTAAAACGAAGATCATACTCGAGGTACAGATAGTGATATTGAGGTGAGTGATGTTGATATCCGAGGTACAAATTGTGATGTTGAGGTTTACGACGCGGTTGTGGTTGAGGGTGATATGGGTACTGTCGGTGTTGATGATGGTGGTACGGATTATGCTGCTGGTGCTGCTGCTGGTGTTTGTAACCTTCGCACCGTATTCTCCAAAGCCGTCACGCGAGCGCGAAGTTCGTTAACTTCTGCTAGTACACCGGGATGATTGGTGGTTGGAGTGAGCGAATGAACAAGATCTGAAATATGGGATAGTATATAATCGTGACGAGATACTCTAGAAATGAGAGTGAAAATGGTTTCTCGAACAGGTTCGCCGGTAAGTGCTTCAGGTTCATCGCCAAGAGGGCAATTTGGTGGATGGAAGGGATCACCCTCTTCATGTCTCCAGTGACTTAGTATATTACGAACCCACCCCCAATTCATCCAGAATAGATGATGGGAGATTGGTTGATCCATTCCGGTGATGCTGCCTTCGGAGCTTGAATGAAAATCCATATCGGTATAGCTGTCATAATCTGAGGAATTCGAACTAGATGCGGAATCCATCTTGTATAATCGAAAAATGAATTTTTGGTATGAAATAGATTATAGAAGTTAGATTTGGTACTCTTCAATACATACTTTACATATGTATATATAATACCAAAATCCCGTAAATTACGGAGAATCTTTGAAAAGATGTCAACTAAAGTCCAAAGTAACAGATATGCTAAGATATGAATTTTGTTTATACACTATCGATGCACTAAATGCAATAAGACGTGTCTAGACTTATGAATGATAAGCAGGCAATTCCCTAAGGATGATAAGCAAATAATTTACGACTAGAAACGATAAGCAAAATTTTTGACATGCAGGCACGGTCGAAGTCCAGACTCATTAATGTATCCTAACAGCTACTAGTTAGACATACTAATGCAAGACCTGGTTCACTAAGACCACCGCTCTGATACCACCTGTAAAGACCCGTCCTTATCCATCTGGACGATATCTTCAACATTTGGTCCCATTGCGATGGTTGACTCCAAGTAATGTCCTTAAATTGAACAAATGCACAGCGGAAGACTTAATTCGTACCTGAGAATAACATGTTTTAAAAAGTCAACATAAAGTTGGTGAGATATATAGGTTTGTTGCTAGCAGCGTTATAACTATGGACCACAAGATTTCATATGTAAACATTTTAATAAAAATATTCTAAGTGGTTGAGCACTTGGTAACCATACTTAACAATTAATCACGTCGCATATTCCCTTTAATATGAAATCTTACTACACTGTACCAAGTGTAGTCACGAAACGAAGTACTGTGCAACCGTTGAATACTGGTCGTCCAGTCCGGTTGGGGTTGTCAGGCCCGATAGATCTATCAACAGGATTCGCGTTTACAATACCGCTGTAAATAACAGTTACCAAGCTACAGGGAAGTATGCCAGTGGTACAACTCAACGTAGAATATATTTTTCAGTTACTTGTATCCATATCATAAAACATAAAATACATGTATTCTCATCCCGAAATATTTAGAGTTTAAAAGTGGGACTATATACTCACCATATTGTATTTTGTAGTAAAAATACATATAACATCATTGAACATGTGTAGGGTTGGCCTCGGATTCACGAACCTATATCATTTATATATATATTAACACGGATATTTGTAATCGAACAAACTTACATATTATTAGTGACATAATTATTATTTTAGTAAATTATATATTTCACTAATAACTAATTTAATTATTTCTATTTTATGTACATTAAATAATTAATTAGTATTTATAATAAAATGTTAATATAGCTTTGTTATATGTATTAACTATAGTGTTACATAGCTAAAAATCATTTGATTAATAATTTTAATAAAAATAATTAAAAAGTTTTATTGTTTTATGATAATATCATTAGTAAATATACTTAATAATGATAATAATGGTAATTATGATATTAAAAACACTAATACTTATAATGATAATAATATTGATAATATTAATTAAAATAATAATAGTAATAATAAAAATGATGATAATAATAATTATCCTAATAATAATAATAATAATGTTAATAATGATAATAATAATAATAAAGTAAAAGAAATAACAATATATACCCTTTTAAATCTTTGAATAAAAAGATATGCTGCAGACGGGATTTGAACTCAAGACCTCATGCTCATCCGCTAACCCCTTAACCAACCTTCCAGTTTCACTTTTCTGTTATTAAACCTATCTGTTATGAATTTAACCCGTATTTAACTGGTGTCTTTCTGTTCTCATTCTTCTTTAGTACATATCGACCAGGGTTACCAATTATTAAAAACCGAAACTCATTACAATTTAACCAACCCCAAATTCAAAGGCCCAACTATGTCTCGAAACCCAACTATCAAACTAATTTGGCCCAAGTTTATTTGAAGTTTATGATCTTTAAAAGAAATCAAAGAGTGAGCTGGGCAACAGAATTAGTGGGATTACAGTTGTCCTCTTGTTATTCTATCACGTCCACTAGGGTTCTTTGGTCGGCCAAAATAGTCTAAACCGCCCAATTTGTCGGCCACGTATAACCACCTGATCCCAATTGATGATTTAATATGACTCTATTAATATCCTATATCTTAGTTGACAGATAAACGTATTCATGATCTCTCATTCGTTAGTTTTCTCAGAGAAGGAAAACGATATAGTAGGAGGGTGAGTGTTCGATGGTTAACAGGAATCAAGAAAGAAGGACGGCGGTTGTTGCAGCCTTTATTTCGTGAGGGGAAAATATAATATGGTGTTTGAGTTTTTTTTTTTCTGATTCGAACAGAAAACATAAGTGATGTTGGATTTAGGTTTGTGGTGTTTTGGTTATTTGTTGGTTTCGAGAGATTAAAAACAGAAACAAACCGTTTAGTAGCAGATGCGAAAGTGTGGATATTTTCGAATGAAAAAGGAACTATTCAGCAGGTTTTGATGGAGGCTTTTGGTAGTTTAAGATAGAAATACAGTAGTGTAGCAGGTGTTGGTGTTTGTGGTGTACTCCGGTGGTTTCAACAGAAAATAAGGAAATAGCAAACGGGTTGGAGTTTGTGTGATAGTTCGAAAATATAAATATGAAGAATGAGTAAGGAAAGTTTATCAACTTAATGGTGCAGGTTGTATTGGGTTTATGGTGAATGTCGAGCAAAAAGAAATACAGAAAAATACAAAGTTGCAGTTGTAGAGCTCACGTGGTGGTGCTCTAGTAATGAAGTGATGTCAGTTTTGATGATTACCGGAGGTGGAGTGGAGGGTGGTGGTTCGATGGCGGTTTAAAAGATAACCAGAAAATATACTTGTGAAGTTGGTTATGGTTGATCTTGTGATTGATCAAACCCGAATAAGATAACAAGCAAGATGCAGCAGGTTTGAGTGGTGTTCAAATGATGGCTTAAGGTGATTGGTCAACAAAACAGAAGATCATAGTGTAGCCTCTTGTTTGGTGATTGTGGTGTTTGGTTATGTTCAAACACCAAAACTAAAGAAAATATATATAGATGAAGATGGTTATGATTCTTGGTGTAGGGTGTTCGAGATGTTTTGATAGCGAGTAAAGTTAGCGAATGTTTAATGAAGAAAAAGAGAGAAGTGAGTGGTGTAATTGCTTGTGTAAATATGTACACATATTAATATTGAGAAAAAGGTGTTTGTGATTTGACAAAGGATCACAGGAGTAACAGAAAAACAAAATATAAAACCTATATATTGAATCTTAAAAAGAATACGTTTAATTATATGACTATACAACTGTAATTTCACGTATATATATATATATATATATATATATATATATCTGTATTTATAGAACTTGCACAAATCCATATTTATATATCTCTATTTATAGTTTATAATAAATCTTATTAATTATTGAACATGTTTATTTTAACAATACTTTTAAAAATTTATGATACTTTACTGGTAATAATAATAATATTATTAGTTATGATGATAATAATAGATATACAATTTATATCAATAATAATAATAATAATATAATATTAGTAATTATAATTATACTATACAACTTAATTATTTATATATTCACATGTTATCTACACACCAATGTTCGTGAATCGCCAGGCTTGGTCAAAGGGTACTAATTATCCAAAAATAGAGTTCAGACTTTCTAGACTCAACATTAGGGTTTTTGCTTATCGTGTCGAAAACATATTGAGATTAGGGTTTAAATTTGGTCGAAAATTTCCGGGTCGTTACAGAAGTGGTATTAGTAAAACTAGAATGCATGACTTGTTTCTGGACGTATGAATTACGTGTCTTTATTGCCTTTGCTGAACGCCTTATTTATTAACTAGAATTATCTTCGCAACTACTTTGTATCAAAGTTTTATGTGTATATTTCATGCTATATGTAAAAAAAAGCGGTATTATAAGTTTGCAAGTTATTGTATAAAGGTTTGAATATGATATATATTTTTTTTGTGATTAGTTTTTCATATAGAATTGTAGTAGTTGAAATGGTATGTTAGCTACTAAGTATGAACTTAACGGGTAGGTACTACCCGAATTAAAGAGTATAAAATGCTAATATGAAGAAAGAGCTTTTATAAATAAGTTCATATTACGCTACGAAATACTATTGACTACTCTTGATATTCTATATGATTAACTCGTTTCATTTGACTATTTTGAAGGAAATGGCACCGAATACTCGACACACCTTGAATATGAGCGAAGAGGAATTTCGTGCCTTTCTTGCTTTAAACATAGCCGCAGCACAGGCTGCGCTACATACCAACAATAACCTTGGATCTAGCAGTACAGGAAATCGTGTAGGATGCACCTACAAAGAATTCACTGCCTGCAAACCTTTGGAATTTGATGGAACCGAAGGACAGATCGGATTTAAACGGTGGACCGAGAAGGTCGAATCGGTGTTTGCCATAAGTAAGTGTACTGAAGAGGACAAAGTGAAGTACGCTACGCATACCTTCACAGGTTCTGCGTTAACATGGTGGAATACCTATCTAGAGCAAGTGGGACAAGATGATGCTTACGCACTACCGTGGTCAGCATTCTAGCACTTGATGAACGAGAAGTACCGTCCCAGAACCGAGGTCAATAAGCTCAAGACAGAACTTAGAGGGTTACGAACCCAAGGATTTGATATTACCACGTACGAAAGACGATTCACAGAATTATGCCTATTGTGTTCGGGAGCGTTCGAAGATGAGGAAGAGAAGATCGACGCATTTGTGAAAGGATTACCGGAAAGAATCCAAGAAGATAAGTTCACACGAGCCCGCCTCCATACAACAGGCATGTAGAATGGCTCACAAACTAGTGAACCAGATTGAAGAAAGAATTAAAGAACAGACTGCTGAAGAGGCCAATGTGAAGCAAGTCAAAAGAAAGTGGGAGGAAAACGGTGATAAAAATCACCAATACAACAACAACAGCAATTACAACAATAATCGCAACAACTATCCCAACAATTGCAACATCAATCGCAACTACAACAAACGGCTCAACAACAACAACAACAACAACAATAACAACAACAGCAACTACAACAATCATCCCAACAACAATAATAACCGCAACAACAACAAAAATCAGAAGCAGCTATGCCAAAGGTGTGAAAAGTATCACTCGGGGTTCTGCACCAAATTTTGCAACAAGTGTAAAAGAAATGGTCATAGCGCGGCGAAGTGTGAGGTCTACGGACTAGGGGTTAACAGAACGAAAGGAACAAATGGTTTCGGAACGAGTAATGGTAGAGCAAGTAGTGTCGGAGCAAGTTATGCCAATGTAGTTTGTTATAAATGTGGAAAACTGGGCCACATTATTAGAAATTGCCCGAACCAGGAGAACACGAATGGACAAGGCCGCGAAAGAGTTTTCAATATTAATGCGGCAGAGGCACAGGAAGACCTGGAGCTTGTTACGGGTACGTTTCTTATTGATAATAAATCTGCTTACGTTTTATTTGATTCGGGTGCGGATAGAAGCTATATGAGTAGAGATTTTTGTGCTAAATTAAGTTGTCCATTGATGCCTTTGGATAGTAAATTTTTACTCGAATTAGCAAATGGTAAATTAATTTCAGCAGATAATATATGTCGAAATCGAGAAATTAAACTGGTTAGCGAAACATTTAAGATTGACTTGATACCAGTAGAGTTAGGGAGTTTTGATGTGATAATCGGTATGGACTGGTTGAAAGAAGTGAAAGTAGAGATCGTTTGTTACAAAAATGCAATTTGCATTATACGAGAAAAAGGAAAACCCTTAATGGTGTACGGAGAAAAGGGCAACACGAAGCTACATCTTATTAGTAATTTGAAGGCATAAAAACTAATAATAAAAGGTTGCTATGCTGTTCTAGCACACGTCGAGAAAGTACAAACTGAAGAAAAGAGCATCAATGATGTTCCCGTCGCAAAAGAATTTCCCGATGTATTTTCGAAAGAATTACCAGGATTACCCCCACATCGATCCGTTGAATTTCAAATAGATCTTGTACCAGGAGCTGCACCAATAGCTCGTGCTCCTTATAGACTCGCACCCAGCGAGATGAAAGAACTGCAAAGCCAATTACAAGAACTTTTAGAGCGTGGTTTCATTCGACCATGCACATCACCGTGGAGAGCTCCTGTTTTGTTTGTCAAGAAGAAAGATGGTACATTCAGGTTGTGTATCGACTACCGAGAGTTGAACAAACTTACCATCAAGAACCGCTACCCACTACCGAGAATCGACGACTTATTTGATCAACTACAAGGCTCGTCTGTTTATTCAAAGATTGACTTACGTTCCGGGTATCATCAAATGCGGGTGAAAGAAGATGATATTCCAAAGACTGCTTTCAGAACACGTTACGATCATTACGAGTTTATGGTCATGCCGTTTGGTTTAACTAATGCACCAGCTGTGTTCATGGACCTTATGAACCGAGTGTGTGGACCATACCTTGACAAGTTTGTCATTGTTTTCATTGATGACATACTTATTTACTCAAAGAATGACCAAGAACACGGTGAACATTTGAGAAAGGTGTTAGAAGTATTGAGGAAGGAAGAATTGTGCGCTAAGTTTTCAAAGTGTGCATTTTGGTTGGAAGAAGTTCAATTCCTCGGTCACATAGTGAACAAAGAAGGTATTAAGGTGGATCCGGCAAAGATAGAAACTGTTGAAAAGTGGGAAACCCCGAAAACTCCGAAACACATACGCCAGTTTTTAGGACTAGCTGGTTACTACAGAAGGTTCATCCAAGACTTTTCCAGAATAGCAAAACCCTTGACTGCATTAACGCATAAAGGGAAGAAATTTGAATGGAAGGATGAACAAGAGAAACCGTTTCAGTTATTGAAGAAAAAGCTAACTACGGCACCTATATTGTCATTGCCTGAAGGGAATGATGATTTTGTGATATATTGTGATGCATCAAAGCAAGGTCTCGGTTGTGTATTAATGCAACGAACGAAGGTGATTGCTTATGCGTCTAGACAATTGAAGATTCACGAACAAAATTATACGACGCATGATTTGGAATTAGGCGCGGTTGTTTTTGCATTAAAGACTTGGAGGCACTACTTATATAGGGTCAAAAGTATATTATATATACCGACCACAAAAGTCTTCAACACATATTTAATCAGAAAAAACTGAATATGAGGCAGCGTAGGTGGATTGAATTGTTGAATGATTACGACTTTGAGATTCGTTACCACCCGGGGAAGGCAAATGTGGTAGCCGACGCCTTGAGCAGGAAGGACAGAGAACCCATTCGAGTAAAATCTATGAATATAATGATTCACAATAACCTTACTACTCAAATAAAGGAGGCGCAACAAGGACTTTTAAAAGAGGGAAATTTAAAGGATGAAATAACCAAAGGATCAGAGAAGCATCTTAATATTCGGGAAGACGGAACCCGGTATAGGGCTGAAAGGATTTGGGTACCAAAATTTGGAGATATGAGAGAAATGGTACTTAGAGAAGCTCATAAAACCAGATACTCAATACATCCTGGAACGGGGAAGATGTACAAGGATCTCAAGAAACATTTTTGGTGGCCGGGTATGAAAGCCGATGTTGCTAAATACGTAGGAGAATCTTTGACGTGTTCTAAGGTCAAAGCTGAGCATCAGAAACCATCAGGTCTACTTCAAAAACCCGAAATCCCAGAATGGAAATGGGAAAACATTGTGACAACCCGGAAATTTCCAACCAAATTTAAACTTTAATCTTTATATGTTTCCGACACGATAAGCAATATTTGTTAAGTTAAATTTCAAGAATTTTAAACTATGTTCATACATTCATTCAACCTCGACCAACTTCCAACGATTCACGAACCATTAAACGAATATGATTATATATGTATATGTGTATATATGTTATAACTTGAAACGTAAACAAAATATTAAATTAAATACTTTATATGATTGTATCTGTTTCAAAATGTTTATCAATGGAATTAGAAGATAAGATCAAATGATTGAATTATTAGATATATTGAATTATGATTACAAGTCTCTGTTGAAAGGCCCACGTTGATTTGAGAAATCTTTCTATTTTAACAATATTCGGAAAAAGGTAAAGTGATTTATAAATAAGAACAAATTGTCAATCATTGAGAACTAGACAAAGAATAGTGGAAGATTGAATTTCATAAAGACTCGATTGATCTATTTAGTTTCAAACGTACAAAAACGTTTTCAGTTTAAAAAGAACTTTATTATTAAAACGTATATAACTTTTATAAATATCTAGAACCACTTTTGACAACTCATTACTTAACTAGTATGATAAAGATAACGATATTTATATATTATTTTATTAAATATATATAATGATTTAAATTAATATTATATATATTTATACGTGTATTATACGTACATAGTTTTATACTTTTACTATACTTAAACTTTACCTTTACTTTATTTTTACTTTACTTTAACTTTAATAATTCACTTTAATAATTCATACTTTAATAATTCACTTTAATAATTCATACTTTAATAATTCACTTTAATAATTCATACTTTAATAATTCACTTTAATAATTCATACTTTAATAATTCACTTTAATAATTCAAAAATCTATTATAAATAGAATTCAATAGGTTTCATTATTTCATAGAAACTTGAAAATATTTTTCTCTAAACTCTCTCAATCGATTTACATATATATATTTACTCCGTATTATTTCAAGATATTATTAGTATACATAAAATATTACGACGAAGTGCTGTCCGAGTGATTTCGAAATTGTTTTTCGAGTAGGATAGGATTAAGGAAATTATGGGTTATAGCTATGGAGGTGATTGAGTATGGTTCACGAGTATGCTCGTGAGGTCAATATAGTGTTTATCATTTCCGTTGCGTCTACGTACCTTTCCTGCAATATTGAATCTCAATATTGATACGTGAGTACTCATAATTTAACTTTTACATACTAATAGTGTATCCCTGACTAGTGCTCGAGTATTTAGGATTATGCATGCTTGTACTTTTGATATTGCCCTTAAACAGGTTAGGTTGAATCTTGAATTAGTTACACTTGCGGTTGAGATAAGGTATAAGATATGCATGTCCTTGGAAAGCTAGCGAAAAATTAAGAACTTTTCCTTTAGATATCGAATGGTTTCGATGAACGGATTAGAAGTTATAATCAATTGAATTTTCGATATTTTTATTAAAAATGATTATTATTATTATCGTCGTTTTTATCGTCGTTCTAGTTTTATCTTATTATTATCATTATTATTATCTTTATCAATAAAAGGGATTTATCATTAAAAATTGTTATTTTTTTTATTACTATCGTTATTATCGTTAAAGTTATAATTAGTATTATTATTATTATCCAATTATTATTATTATTATTATTATTATTATTATTATTATTATTATTATTATTATTATTATTATTATTGGTATTATTATTATTATCATCATTATTAATATATATATCATTATTTAAAAATAGTCATTGTTATTGTTATTATTATTATTACTATATTATCATTAAGATAATTATTAGTATTATCGTTAATAATGTTATAGTAACTATTATTATTAATATTAGTGTAATTAAAATAAATATTTGTAACACCTAATTATTTTGATTACTATTATTATCATTATTATGAACACGATATAAAAGACGATTACAAGCTATTAAACGAAACGATTAGGAAATAATGGGTAAGAGTTTCATGATGAAATTAAAATATTATAAGATATTTATTTTGATAAAATTATCGTTCTTATTATTTTTATCATTACTATTATTATTAAAAGTATCGTTAGTATTAAAACTATCATTTTAACAAAAATTATCATTTTAATAGAAATGTCATTGTTACTATAAAATATCAGTATTATTATTATTTTAAATAGAATTATTATTTTAAAGATAATATTAAAAATTATCGTAAATATTAAAGTTATCATAATTAGAATTATCGTTTTATCATAATGTCATCTTAGTAATTATAAATATTGATATTTTTATAATAATAATTATTATTACAAAATAATACAACTTTTACTTACTATCATTATAGATATTATTTTATCAAATAAATATGTGATACAAACATATTTTACTACGTGTAATAGCTTACTTTAATAATACCTATCATATTATCTTTATGATATTAAATGAACCCTATAAATTTTATTACTTAAATATATATAAAAGTATATTTTATTATATAAATTTAATATAAAATTTTATTTATTAAATAGATTATATTATTTACTCTAATAAATCTTTTAAAAATATTTAAAAATATAAAACGACGATATTTAAACTATATATTAATCATGTATAGATTTTTGGAAATTATTTTGAGTCAAATTTACTTTTGTTGACTTTTGCATATTAGTCTCGAGCATTAGGATTGTGGTACTATGACTTGACCTAATTTGTTAGACAAATATTGACCAACACATAAATATATATAATTAATTTAGGTTCATGAATCCGAGGCCAACCTTGCACTTGTTCAATGACGTTATATGTATTTTTACTACGAAATACAGTATGGTGAGTTTCATTTGCCTTTTTACCCTTTATATTTTTGGGACTGAGAATACATGCGCTTTTATAAATGTTTGACGAAATAGACACAAGTAATTGAAACTACATTCTATGGTTGAATTATCGAAATCGAATATGCCCCTTTTTATTAAAGTCTGGTAATCTAAGAATTAGGGAACAGATACCCTAATTGACGCGAATCCTAAAGATAGATCTATTGGGCCTAACAAACCCCATCCAAAGTACCGGATGCTTTAGTACTTCGAAATTTATATCATGTCCGAAGGAGGATCCCGGAATGATAGGGGATATTCTTATATGTATCTAGTTAATGTCGGTTACCAGGTGTTCACCATATGAATGATTATTTTTGTCTCTATGCATGGGACGTATATTTATGAGAACTGGAAATGAAATTCTTGTGGTCTATTAAAATGATGGAAATAAATGATTATGATAAACTAATGAACTCACCAACCTTTTGGTTGACACTTTAAAGCATGTTTATTCTCAGGTGTTAAAGAAATCTTCCGCTGTGCATTTGCTCATTTTAAAGATATTACTTGGAGTCTTTTATAGCATATTTCGAAGAACGTTGCATTCGAGTCATTGAGTTCATCAAAGATTATTATTAAATCAATTTATAGTTGGATAGTGGATATTATGAAATGGTATGCATGCCTGTCAATTTTCGATGTAAAGAAAGATTGTCTTTTAAAAACGAATGCAATATTTGTAAAATGTATCATATAGAGGTCAAATACCTCGCAATGTAATCAACTATTGAGAATCGTTTATAATGTATATGAACGGGTCCTTTCAGTTGGTATCAGAGCGGTGGTCTTAGCGAACCGGGTCTGCATTAGTGTGTCTAACTGATAAGTCGTTAGGATGCATTAGTGAGTCTGAACTTCGACCGTGTCTACATGTCAAAAGTTTTGCTTATCATTTCTAGTCGGAAATCATCTGCTTATCATCCTTAGGAAATTACTTGCTTATCAATATTAGTCTAAACACGTCTTGCTACATTAATTGCATGAGTAGTGTATAGACAAAATTCATATCTTAGCGTATCTGCTAAATCATATCTTATCGTATCTGTTACTTTAAACTTTGTCTGACATATTCCGTAAATTCCTCCGTAATCTACGAAATCTTTTTCTCTATATATATAGATATTCTATGTAATTAGAATACCATTAGATAGCCGAAAAATCATTTCATATCGAAAAATCCTTTATTCAATTGTACGAAATGGAATTCGCCATTAGTTCAAGTTCCTCAGATTATGAAATGGAATCCCACTCAAGCTCCGAAAGCAGTGTGACCGGAATGGATCAACCAATCAGTCATCACCTATTCTGGATGAATTGGGGATGGGTTCGTAGCCTCCTAAATCATTGGAGACAAGAAGAAGGTGATCCCTTCCATCCACCACATTGTCCTTTTGACGAAGAACCTGAAGCACTTACCGGCGAACCTGTCCGAAACACTATTTTCTCTCTCATTTCCAGAGTATCTCGTCACGCTTATATACTACATCAAATTCTAAATTTTATTTATCAGCTTGTCCGAACCGACAATCATCCCGGTGTAATAAAAGAAGTCAACGAGCTTCGCGTTCTTGTAGTGGCTTTGGAGAATATGGTGCAAAGGTTACAAACACCAGCAGCAGCACCAGCAGCATAATCAGTATCACCAACATCAACGTCAACAGTACCATTACCACCCCCAACCACAACCGCGTCGTAAACCTCAACTCCACAATCTGTCCCACGAGTATCAAGGTCATATGTCCTGTAAATAACATGGAAGACCAACAACAACAAACGATGAAGTATTAATTCATGACTTCATCGGAGAAATATTTTACGGTGATTATGTAATCTCTAAAATTTTAGAGATTACTTATTCTAGATCTAACCATAAATTAGATGAGTGGACCGAAATGATAAAAGAAATCCTGACCAGAATGGTGCATGATTTACAAACTAGACTTGTTTTACCAACAGCATCAACAGTACCGCCAGCATCACCAGCATCGTCAGTGTTGTCAGCATCAGCATTAGCAGCACCTATAACCTCACAAGCTCCGTCAGTTCAAGAATCACCGCGGACATCATTATGAATCAACAACGAGTATATTGTATCAACGAGTTATGAAGAATTAACTCATTTCCACTGAAGGATTTATATGTATATCTTATATATACATCTTTAAACCATAATAAATCTTTCCGTACTAATCTATTATGTGTGAATCTTAACTACTCGGTTAATTCATATTACTAATATGCAATAATGCACGTCCTTCGTCCGCAACTTAACTATCGTTAACTACAACCTCTGTCTCAATTCAATAAATTCCAATTCATAATAAATCAAGTGTATTATTCAAATATATGTTGATTTTACACTTTCGTCATCAATGTACTCGAAACTTTTCAGATAACATCATTCGTACTTTGCGAAGTTCACAAGAATTTAATGAAAACCAACATCATGCCCCAACAAATAACGAAGTATTGATTCATAATTTCAATATTATTGAAGTAATACTTATGTAATCTCTAAAGCCTTTAAGGGATTATTCAATTCTAGTTTCAACCGTAAATTAAATGAGTTTAATTTAATATTAACTCATTAAATCGATGTTACATCTGAAGAAAAAATACATATATATATATATGTATATATATATATATATATTCAAAAAGACTGTAATAAAAATTATTTTGTACAAAATATTAATTGTGAAATATTTTTTTAACGGGTAGGTAATACCCGAGAGATATATAAATTCATAATTAATATGTTACATTCTTCGAATCTGATTCAGCAATCATCAACTATACTCACTATTTTCTCAAACAATATATATTCTTTTATAGAAATCAAAACAACCATACTCATTCAAAATTTAATTGCATATTCGGATTTTGAAATCTCAGAATTCAACTCGAGATATGATCGAAATCATCACTCTTAGATCCTTACATCTTTCACAAGCTATACTTTGACTTCAAAACTGTGTTAGAACATCATATGTATATTAACGATTGCAATCTGTGTTCAAAACCCTTCGAAATTCCTGAAGACACTTCAAATAATAAACAATCGAGATGATGATCCAACCACATATTAACCACAGTCTTGCATCTGAAAAGCTCTCGAAACCAGAGTCATAATTTAACACGTATCCGTGTCAGACCCTTTGGTATTTATTAGCAAAAATAACTTTGCGATTCCTTTTCAAATTAGTCGTATTTGTCACAGCTTTAGCAAGTCAACTTCGACTTTTCAGTTGAAACAGTCTTATTATAACCTTGATTTAGACGTTGCCCTTTCGTCATCGTTACTGGAGAACCTTTTATGTCTCACCACATTAAAAATAAACTTACCAACAACTTCACTGATCTTTGACTTTCCGAAAAGTCATTATATTTATCGAAACCCCATCATTTACTCATCCGCATCTTGTAACAAGAATTGTCATGCCAATTACTGGGAATCAGCAATTAGTATTATGAAATCTTGCAGCATGTCTCTGCCAACAGTTATAGGTGTATATATAACGTCTATCTCCTAGACTTATATACTTTGAATGTGAAGTTTTTGAAAAACACCCTAAACTGCGAACTAGTTCTCCAAAGTTTGGAAAATGCTGATGAAGCAGCAAAAACTGTAAACGACCTTAACAGTCAAAAGTTTGATAATAAAGGATAGTATGTTGGAAAAGCTTAGAAAAAGAGAAGGTTTGGAACTGGAAAACGGATTAAACAAACCATGAAGGAGGCTATGGACAAATCACAAAGACTAAACCTGCCTTCAAAGAGTCCAAATGATTCAGTGTCTGCTGAAATTATTATCAAATACCTTACTCCTGACAATAAACCCTTGTGAATAATATTCTTCATCATCCTCTGATCTTAGATATTCTAAAATATCATCATAACTTTCATTATAAATATCCTCCATATTTCTGAAGATATTTTCTTAATTTTTCTTATTTGAAATCATTTACCTCTTCGCGCTATCTGTATTACATCATAAAAGAAACTATTTTAGTTTCTAAATTCTGAAACATTCAAGATTAAAATAGGAATATTTTGAAGTAGTGTTGGGAACTGAAGCATGAATTAGTATAATATAATGACACTTGATCAACGTGATTATATTACAGTAAGTCATGCTGAGTTTCTAAATGGAACGTGATGATTCACAGATCATAACATCATCATGTGTCATGTTATACGACTCGTGTATTCTATTTAACCTCTAAAATATCAAGAAAATATTTCTTGATGATTCGGCCTTTTCCAAGGTATTCTAGTAATTTGACAAGTCAAGATCGTGCCATCACAATTTCCTTCCTAGAACAATAACAATGTTCATTCCAAAATTCATATCTGTGAATTCTGGACCATTACAAGCGGTGCTTAATCGCAAGAAGAAGAAACGAAAGGACAAAACTCCGAAATAGAAATTGGGGTATAAATTGCAGCAAATAAAAGAGAGCATTAACTGTGAATGATAATGATTATAGAAGACAGAAGCAAAGACTTTGAAATATAAGGGAACATATAAAGCCCAACGATAAACCAGAAATTATAAACCATATATATCGACGCATATAGCAATATAAAGACACGGGAGAACTAGAAACACTATAAACCCAAGAGTATAGTAGAAGTAAATAGATTCTTTCGGCGGTAGATGAAAAAGAAGAATGACTGATATGAAAGTTAGAAGTATATCGAGAATCAGAACTGGATGGAGCATATTGATGAATACTTTAAAATATGAGTTGAGGGGGAAAGAATAGAAGGTGATGAAACATGACTAGGAACTTAGAAATCAACAGATTTAACTCACACAATGGCGGAATAAGTGAATTAAACCCTCTAGTGAATAGGTTAAGTTTTTTTTTGGTTAATTTAGTCAAACCACAGCTAAATCAAGTGTGATTAGATCAACACCTAGAGCTATTATTCACCACCTGGGTGATTTGGATTGAGAGAGAATCGGAGGAGCTCACTAGATCTGAGTGTGTGTAACAAATGAGAGGCTTAACCTAAAATGAAGAATATAAGACTTTATATACCCCTGCTGTTGACTCACCCATACGATTCATTCATTACACGTACGAGTTGGCTTCATCAGCCGTACGGGTGATCACTCACTCGTGTCTTCTCATTTAGGTTGTAATTGTGACTTAGCTCAGCATCAACCATGCGTATGAGCCTGTCAGCCGTACTAGTGAGGCTTCACTCGTACGTCTAACTAAGTCTAACATAGTCAAACATCTAAATCTCGTTCCTGCAGTTCCTGTAACCACATACAAACACGGATAGTATAATAACGAGCAATCATGGTGGCCTGTAAACTGTTGTACCTGCAATGGACGTGGGTAGATGTCTAGGGACTTGCATAAAATGCATCAACAGAAGGTGTAAGTTGTAAGGAAACGAAGAAGGTGAATTTATAAGAAAATCTCCGACAGAACAATTAAAATGGACGATCACATTTAAAGCGTAACCTAATTCCCTTGATTACCGGAGAGTCAAATCTTATTAAGAAGATTTTCTTCAAATCCCTTGAAATCTGGGAATCAATCATATCTACGTCAAATGATAAGATGAATCTACACTTACTCATTTCACTCTTCTATGTTAGCTTCATTCGTACTCTTCATATAAATGGATTGTTTATCCAAATTATTCGCTGATAATAAAACTCTAATTTTCAGCCCGTATACATCATGAAAACATACTTATTATCATTCACGACCTTTCCACTCAAATTTCGGGACGAAATTTCTTTAACGGGTAGGTACTGTGACAACCCGGAAATTTCCAACCAAATTTAAACTTTAATCTTTATATGTTTCCGACACGATAAGCAATATTTGTTAAGTTAAATTTCAAGAATTTTAAACTATGTTCATACATTCATTCAACCTCGACCAAGTTCCAACGATTCACGAACCATTAAACGAATATGATTATATATGTATATGTGTATATATGTTATAACTTGAAACGTAAACAAAATATTAAATTAAATACTTTATATGATTGTATCTGTTTCAAAATGTTTATCAATGGAATTAGAAGATAAGATCAAATGATTGAATTATCAGATATATTGAATTATGATTACAAGTCTCTGTTGAAAGGCCCACGTTGATTTGAGAAATCTTTCTATTTTAACAATATTCGGAAAAAGGTAAAGTGATTTATAAATAAGAACAAATTGTCAATCATTGAGAACTAGACAAAGAATAGTGGAAGATTGAATTTCATAAAGACTCGATTGATCTATTTAGTTTCAAACGTACAAAAACGTTTTCAGTTTAAAAAGAACTTTATTATTAAAACGTATATAACTTTTATAAATATCTAGAACCACTTTTGACAACTCATTACTTAACTAGTATGATAAAGATAACGATATTTATATATTATTTTATTAAATATATATAATGATTTAAATTAATATTATATATATTTATACGTGTATTATACGTACATAGTTTTATACTTTTACTATACTTAAACTTTACCTTTACTTTATTTTTACTTTACTTTAACTTTAATAATTCACTTTAATAATTCATACTTTAATAATTCACTTTAATAATTCATACTTTAATAATTCACTTTAATAATTCATACTTTAATAATTCACTTTAATAATTCATACTTTAATAATTCACTTTAATAATTTAAAAATCTATTATAAATAGAATTCAATAGGTTTCATTATTTCATAGAAACTTGAAAATATTTTTCTCTAAACTCTCTCAATCGATTTACATATATATATTTACTCCGTATTATTTCAAGATATTATTAGTATACATAAAATATTACGACGAAGTGCTGTCCGAGTGATTTCGAAATTGTTTTTCGAGTAGGATAGGATTAAGGAAATTATGGGTTATAGCTATGGAGGTGATTGAGTATGGTTCACGAGTATGCTCGTGAGGTCAATATAGTGTTTATCATTTCCGTTGCGTCTACGTACCTTTCCTGCAATATTGAATCTCAATATTGATACGTGAGTACTCATAATTTAACTTTTACATACTAATAGTGTATCCCTGACTAGTGCTCGAGTATTTAGGATTATGCATGCTTGTACTTTTGATATTGCCCTTAAACAGGTTAGGTTGAATCTTGAATTAGTTACACTTGCGGTTGAGATAAGGTATAAGATATGCATGTCCTTGGAAAGCTAGCGAAAAATTAAGAACTTTTCCTTTAGATATCGAATGGTTTCGATGAACGGATTAGAAGTTATAATCAATTGAATTTTCGATATTTTTATTAAAAATGATTATTATTATTATCGTCGTTTTTATCGTCGTTCTAGTTTTATCTTATTATTATCATTATTATTATCTTTATCAATAAAAGGGATTTATCATTAAAAATTGTTATTTTTTTTATTACTATCGTTATTATCGTTAAAGTTATAATTAGTATTATTATTATTATCCAATTATTATTATTATTATTATTATTATTATTATTATTATTATTATTATTATTATTATTATTGGTATTATTATTATTATCATCATTATTAATATATATATCATTATTTAAAAATAGTCATTGTTATTGTTATTATTATTATTACTATATTATCATTAAGATAATTATTAGTATTATCGTTAATAATGTTATAGTAACTATTATTATTAATATTAGTGTAATTAAAATAAATATTTGTAACACCTAATTATTTTGATTACTATTATTATCATTATTATGAACACGATATAAAAGACGATTACAAGCTATTAAACGAAACGATTAGGAAATAATGGGTAAGAGTTTCATGATGAAATTAAAATATTATAAGATATTTATTTTGATAAAATTATCGTTCTTATTATTTTTATCATTACTATTATTATTAAAAGTATCGTTAGTATTAAAACTATCATTTTAACAAAAATTATCATTTTAATAGAAATGTCATTGTTACTATAAAATATCAGTATTATTATTATTTTAAATAGAATTATTATTTTAAAGATAATATTAAAAATTATCGTAAATATTAAAGTTATCATAATTAGAATTATCGTTTTATCATAATGTCATCTTAGTAATTATAAATATTGATATTTTTATAATAATAATTATTATTACAAAATAATACAACTTTTACTTACTATCATTATAGATATTATTTTATCAAATAAATATGTGATACAAACATATTTTACTACGTGTAATAGCTTACTTTAATAATACCTATCATATTATCTTTATGATATTAAATGAACCCTATAAATTTTATTACTTAAATATATATAAAAGTATATTTTATTATATAAATTTAATATAAAATTTTATTTATTAAATAGATTATATTATTTACTCTAATAAATCTTTTAAAAATATTTAAAAATATAAAACGACGATATTTAAACTATATATTAATCATGTATAGATTTTTGGAAATTATTTTGAGTCAAATTTACTTTTGTTGACTTTTGCATATTAGTCTCGAGCATTAGGATTGTGGTACACTATGACTTGACCTAATTTGTTAGACAAATATTGACCAACACATAAATATATATAATTAATTTAGGTTCATGAATCCGAGGCCAACCTTGCACTTGTTCAATGACGTTATATGTATTTTTACTACGAAATACAGTATGGTGAGTTTCATTTGCCTTTTTACCCTTTATATTTTTGGGACTGAGAATACATGCGCTTTTATAAATGTTTGACGAAATAGACACAAGTAATTGAAACTACATTCTATGGTTGAATTATCGAAATCGAATATGCCCCTTTTTATTAAAGTCTGGTAATCTAAGAATTAGGGAACAGATACCCTAATTGACGCGAATCCTAAAGATAGATCTATTGGGCCTAACAAACCCCATCCAAAGTACCGGATGCTTTAGTACTTCGAAATTTATATCATGTCCGAAGGAGGATCCCGGAATGATAGGGGATATTCTTATATGTATCTAGTTAATGTCGGTTACCAGGTGTTCACCATATGAATGATTATTTTTGTCTCTATGCATGGGACGTATATTTATGAGAACTGGAAATGAAATTCTTGTGGTCTATTAAAATGATGGAAATAAATGATTATGATAAACTAATGAACTCACCAACCTTTTGGTTGACACTTTAAAGCATGTTTATTCTCAGGTGTTAAAGAAATCTTCCGCTGTGCATTTGCTCATTTTAAAGATATTACTTGGAGTCTTTTATAGCATATTTCGAAGAACGTTGCATTCGAGTCATTGAGTTCATCAAAGATTATTATTAAATCAATTTATAGTTGGATAGTGGATATTATGAAATGGTATGCATGCCTGTCAATTTTCGATGTAAAGAAAGATTGTCTTTTAAAAACGAATGCAATGTTTGTAAAATGTATCATATAGAGGTCAAATACCTCGCAATGTAATCAACTATTGAGAATCGTTTATAATGTATATGAACGGGTCCTTTCAAACATTACCATGGATTTCATCACTAAATTGCCAAGGACTGCAAGTGGTTTTGATACTATTTGGGTAATAGTTGATCGTCTCACCAAATCAGCACACTTCCTGCCAATAAGAGAAGATGACAAGATGGAGAAGTTAGCACGACTGTATTTGAAGGAAGTCATCTCCAGACATGGAATACCAATCTCTATTATCTCTGATAGGGATGACAGATTTATTTCAAGATTCTGGCAGACATTACAGCAAGCATTAGGAACTCGTCTAGACATGAGTACTGCCTATCATCCACAAACTGATGGGCAGAGCGAAAGGACGGTACAAACGCTTGAAGGCATGCTACGAGCATGTGTTATTGATTTCGGAAATAGTTGGGATCGACATCTACCGTTAGCAGAATTTTCCTACAACAACAGCTACCATTCAAGCATTGAGATGGCGCCATTTGAAGCACTTTATGGTAGAAAGTGAAGGTCTCCGATTTGTTGGAGTGAAGTGGGGGATAGACAGATTACGGGTCCGGAGATAATACAAGAAACTACCGAGAAGATCATCCAAATTCAACAACGGTTGAAAATCGCCTAAAGTTGACAAAAGAGCTACGCTGACATTAAAAGAAAAGATATAGAATTTGAAATTGGAGAGATGGTCATGCTTAAAGTTGCACCTTGGAAAGGTGTTGTTCGATTTGGTAAACGAGAGAAATTAAATCCAAGGTATATCGGACCATTCAAGATTATTGATCGTGTCGGACCAGTAGCTTACCGACTTGAGTTACCTCAACAACTCGCGGCTGTACATAACACTTTCCACGTCTCGAATTTGAAGAAATGTTTTGCTAAAGAAGATCTCACTATTCCGTTAGATGAAATCCAAATCAACGAAAAACATCAATTCATCGAAGAACCCGTCGAAATAATGGATCGTGAGGTTAAAAGACTTAAGCAAAACAAGATACCAATTGTTAAGGTTCGATGGAATGTTCGTAGAGGACCCGAGTTCACCTGGGAATGAGAAGATCAGATGAAGAAGAAATACCCGCATTTATTTCCAGAAGATACGTCAACACCTCCAACTGCTTAAAATTTCGGGACGAAATTTATTTAACTGGTAGGTACTGTAGTGACTCGAACTTTTCCATGTTTATATATATATTAAATGAAATTGTTATTTACATGATTAAGTGTTTCCAACATATTAAGCAATCAAACTTGTTAAGACTTGATTAATTGAAATAGGTTTCATATAGACAATTGACCACCCAAGTTGACCGGTGATTCACGAACGTTAAAACTTGTAAAAACTATATGATGACATATATATGGTTATATATATAGTTAACATTATATTTTGATAAGTAAACATATCATTAAGTATATTAATAATGAACTACATATGTAAAAACAAGACTACTAACTTAATGATTTTGAAACGAGACATATATGTAACGATTATCGTTGTAACGACATTTAATGTATATATATATCATATTAAGAGATATTCGTACATCATAATATCATGATAATATAACAATTTAAAATCTCATTTGATATTATAAACATTGGATTAACAACATTTAACAAGATCGTTAACCTAAAGGTTTCAAAACAACACTTACATGTAACGACTAACGATGACTTAACGACTCAGTTAAAATGTATATACATGTAGTGTTTTATATGTATTCATACACTTTTGAAATACTTCAAGACACTTATCAAAATACTTCTACTTAACAAAAATGCTTACAATTACATTCTCGTTCAGTTTCATCAACAATTCTACTCGTATGCACCCGTATTCGTACTCGTACAATACACAGCTTTTAGATGTATGTACTATTGGTATATACACTCCAATGATTACCTCTTAGCAGCCCATGTGAGTCACCTAACACATGTGGGAACCATCATTTGGCAACTAGCATGAAATATCTCATAAAATTACAAAAATATGAGTAATCATTCATGACTTATTTACATGAAAACAAAATTACATATCCTTTATATCTAATCCATACACCAACGACCAAAAACACCTACAAACACGTTCATTCTTTAATTTTCTTCATCTAATTGATCTCTCTCAAGTTCTATCTTCAAGTTCTAAGTGTTCTTCATAAATTCTACAAGTTTTAGTTTCATAAAATCAAGAATACTTCCAAGTTTGCTAGCTTACTTCCAATTTTGTAGAGTGATCATCCAACCTCAAGAAATATTTCTTATTTACAGTAAGATATCTTTCTAATACATGGTAATACTCATAATCAAACTTTGATTCAATTTCTATAACTATAACAATCTTATTTCGAGTGAAAATCTTACTTGAACTGTTTTCGTGTCATGATTCTGCTTCAAGAACTTTCAAGCCATCCAAGGATCCTTTGAAGCTAGATCCATTTTTCTCATTTCCAGTAGCTTTATCCAGAAAACTTGAGGTAGTAATGATGTTCATAACATCATTCGATTCATACATATAAAGCTATCTTATTCGAAGGTTTAAACTTGTAATCACTAGAACATAGTTTAGTTAATTCTAAACTTGTTCGCAAACAAAAGTTAATCCTTCTAACTTGACTTTTAAAATCAACCAAACACATGTTCTGTATCTATATGATATGCTAACTTAATGATTTAAAACCTGGAAACACGAAAAACACCGTAAAACCGGATTTACGCCGTCGTAGTAACACCGCGGGCTGTTTTGGGTTAGTTAATTAAAAACTATGATAAACTTTGATTTAAAAGTTGTTCTTATGGGAAAATTATTTTTCTTATGAACATGAAACTATATCCAAAAATCATGGTTAAACTCAAAGTGGAAGTATGTTTTCTAAAATGATCATCTAGACGTCGTTCTTTCGACTGAAATAACTACCTTTACAAAATTGACTTGTAACTTATAGTTCCGACTATAAACCTATACTTTTTCTGTTTAGATTCATAAAATAGAGTTCAATATGAAACCATAGCAATTTGATTCACTCAAAACGGATTTAAAATGAAGAAGTTATGGGTAAAACAAGATTGGATAATTTTTCTTGTTGTAGCAACGTGAAAATTGGTAACAAATCTATATTAATCATATCCTAGCTAACTTATATTGTATTATACATGTATTCTAATATATTATGTAATCTTGGGATACCATAGACACGTATGCAAATGTTTTGACATATCATATCGACCCATGTGTATATATTATTTGGAACAACCATGGACACTCTATATGCAGTAATGTGGGAGTTAGCTATACAGGGTTGAGGTTGATTCCAAAAATATATATACTTTGAGTTGTGATCTAGCCTGAGACATGTATACACTGGGTCGTGGATTGATTCAAGATAATATATATCAATTTTTTTCTGTACATCTAACGTTGGACAACTAGTTGTAGGTTACTAACGAGGACAGCTGACTTAATAAACTTAAAACATCAAAATGTATTAAAAGTGTTGTAAATATATTTTGAATATACTTTGATATATATGTACATATTTGTTATAGGTTCGTGAATCGACCAGTGGCCAAATCTTACTTCTCGACGAAGTAAAAATCTATGAAAGTGAGTTATAATCCCACTTTTAAAATCTAATATTTTTGGGATGAGAATACATGCAGGTTTTATAAATGATTTACAAAATAGATACAAGTACGTGAAACTACATTCTATGGTTGAATTATCGAAATCGAATATGCCCCTTTTTATTAAGTCTGGTAATCTAAGAATTAGGGAACAGACACCCTAATTGACGCGAATCCTAAAGATAGATCTATTGGGCCTAACAAACCCCATCCAAAGTACCGGATGCTTTAGTACTTCGAAATTTATATCATATCCGAAGGGTGTCCTGGAATGATGGGGATATTCTTATATATGCATCTTGTTAATGTCGGTTATCAGGTGTTCACCATATGAATGATTTTTATCTCTATGTATGGGATGTATATTGAAATATGAAATCTTGTGGTCTATTGTAATGATTTGATATATATAGGTTAAACCTATAACTCACCAACATTTTTGTTGACGTTTAAAGCATGTTTATTCTCAGGTGAATATTAAGAGCTTCCGCTGTTGTATACTAAAATAAGGACAAGATTTGGAGTCCATGTTTGTATGATATTATGTAAAAACTACATTCAAGAAACATATGTCGATGTAATATATTTCTATTGTAAACCATTATGTAATGGTCGTGTGTAAACAGTATATTTTAGATTATCATTATTTGATAATCTACGTAATGCTTTTGAAACTTTTATTGATAAAATAAAGGTTATGGTTGTTTTAAAAATGAATGCAGTCTTTGAAAAACGTCTCATATAGAGGTTAAAACCTCGCAACAAATCAATTAATATGGAACGTTTATAATCAATATGAATGGGACATTTCAGCAGTAACAGTAAAATATGATGACGGTTCACAGGTGGTTTGTTATGGTAATTTACGTTTGATAAGAGAAGAGGGTGAGAGAGTCGTTAGAGAGAGAAGAGAGTGTGGCGATTAATTGTGATGGTGGGTTAGTGATAGTGTTCGGTGGTTGATATGATGAAGGTGTTGACATGATTTATCAAGGTGGTTTACGAATGGTTTTTCTTAAATTTCATCCTTTTTCTTTCAATTTGCAGTATGTGATTGTTATAGTGTAACCAATTACATGATTTAATAGTAATATGGGATTGTAATTGATCTTTGATATGGACAGGAAACTATTCGCAGACAAGTGGTAACCAGCTTTCAAAAATCGAATAGCAGAAAGAAAGAATAAAACAGATGTTGCCAAAATTTGTTACATGTATTTGATGGAGATGTAAAACTGAATTGGATTCCCTAAATCTTACGTATGATCACATCTGATATTTGATAATTGTAATTATATTAATAATAATTTTAATAATAATAATATAATTAACATTAATAATATTAATATTATCAATTACTACTAAAAATGATATTAATATTAGCAATAATAATGATTTTAATAATAACTTTAAATATAAAGATAATAATAATAAAAATGATAATAATATCATTAATAATATCAAAAATAATATTAGTTATAATAATATTAAGATTATATTATTTATGATAATATTATATATTCGAAATCATTGATATTTAATATACTCTTTGTATAACAAATTTTAGTTAGTTAAAGTTATCCTTCATAGTAACTAAAATACATAATAGTTCGTTAATATATTTAATATAATTATTTACATATGTAATTATTTATATTTACATTTCTGTTTATAATTATAGGTTCGTGAATCGTCGAAACTAGTCGATGGGTAATTGAATCTATGTAAACAGTTCAAAACTTTTGGAACTCAACATTACAGACTTCGCTTATCGTGCCAAAATAATATAAAGATTAAGTTTAAATTTGGTCGGAAATCTCCGGGTCGTCACAGACATTACAGCAAGCATTAGGAACTCGTCTAGACATGAGTACTGCCTATCATCTACAAACTGATGGGCAGAGCGAAAGGACGATACAAACGCTTGAAGACATGCTACGAGCATGTGTTATTGATTTCGGAAACAGTTGGGATCGACACCTACCGTTAGCAGAATTTTCCTATAACAACAGTTATCATTCTAGTATTGAGATGGCACCGTTTGAGGCACTTTATGGTAGAAAGTGCAGGTCTCCGATTTGTTGCAATGAAGTAGGGGACAGACAGATTACGGGTCCGGAGATAATACAAGAAACTACCGAGAAAATCATCCAAATTCAACAACGATTGAAAACCGCCCAGAGTCGACAAAAGAGCTACGCGGACAGTAAAAGAAAAGATATAGAGTTTGAAATTGGAGAAATGGTCATGCTTAAGGTTTCACCTTGGAAAGGCGTGGTTCGATTTGGTAAACGGGGGAAACTAAATCTAAGGTATATTGGACCATTCAAGATTATTGAACTTGTCGGACCAGTAGCTTACCAACTTGAGTTACCCCAACAACTCGCAGCTATACATAACACTTTTCAAGTCTCAAATTTAAAGAAATGTTTTGCTAAAGAAGATCTCACTATTCCGTTAGACGAAATTCAAATCAACAAAAAACTTCAATTCATTGAAGAACCCGTCGAAATAATGGATCATGGGGTTAAAAGACTTAAGCAAAACAAGATACCAATTGTTAAGGTTCGATGGAATGCTCGTAGAGGACCCGAGTTCACCTGGGAGCTTGAAGATCAGATGAAGAAGAAATACCCGCACCTATTTCAAGAAGATTCGTCAACACCTCCAACTACTTAAAAATTTTGGGACGAAATTTATTTAACGGGTAGGTACTGTAGTGACCCGAACTTTTCCATGTTTATATATATTAAATGAAATTGATATTTACATGATTAATTGTTTCCAACATGTTAAGCAATCAAACTTGTTAAAACTTGATTAATTGAAATAGGTTTCATATAGACAATTGACCACCCAAGTTGACCGGTGATTCACGAACGTTAAAACTTGTAAAAACTATATGATGTCATATATATGATTATAATATATATAGTTAACATGATATTATGATAAGTAAGTATCTCATTAGGTATTTTAACAATGAGTTATATACATAGAAATGAGACTATTGAATTTAAGAAACTCGAAAACGTTATATATAACGATTATCGTTATATCAACGTCTTACTAAGTACATATGAATCATATTAAGATATTGATACACTTGGTTAATTATGTTAAATGATAATTAAATATATCATTAAGTGTATTAACAATGAACTACATATGTAAAAATAAGACTACTAACTTAATGATTTCGAAACGAGACATATATGTAACGATTATCGTTGTAACGACATTTAACTGTATATATATATCATACTAAGATATATTATATATCATAATATCATGATAATGTAACAATTTAACATCTATTTAGATATAATAAACATTGGGTTAACAACATTTAACATGATCGTTAACTTAAAGGTTTCAAATCAACATTTACATGTAACGACTAACGATGACTTAACGACTCAGTTAAAATGTATATACATGTAGTCTTTTAATATGTATTCATACACTTTTGAAAGACTTTAAGACACTTATAAAAATACTTCTACTTAACAAAAATGCTTACAATTACATCCTCGTTCAGTTACATCAACAATTCTACTCGTATGCACCCGTATTCGTACTCGTACAATACATAGATTTTAGACGTATGTACTATTGGTATATACACTCTAATGATCAGCTCTTAGCAGCCCATGTGAGTCACCTAACACATGTGGGAACCATCATTTGGCAACTAGCATGAAATATCTCATAAAATTATAAAAATATGAGTAATCATTCATGACTTATTTACATGAAAACAAAATTACACATCCTTTATATCTAATCCATATACCAACGACCAAAAACACCTACAAACACTTTCATTCTTCAATTTTATTCATCTAAGTGATCTCTCTCAAGTTCTATCTTCAAGTTCTAAGTGTTCTTCATAAATTCTATAAGTTCTAGTTTCATAAAATCAAGAATACTTCCAAGTTTGCTAGCTTACTCCCAATCTTGTAAAGTGATCATCCAACCTCAAGAAATCTTTCTTATTTATAGTAAGATATCTTTCTAATACAAGGTAATACTCATATTCAAACTTTGATTCAATTTCTATAACTATAACAATCTTATTTCGAGTGATGATCTTACTTGAATTTGTTTTCGTGTCATGATTCTGCTTCAAGAACTTTCAAACCATCCAAGGATCCTTTGAAGCTATATCCATTTGTCTCTTTTCCAGTAGGTTTATCCACAAAAATTGAGGTAGTAATGATGTTCTTAACATCATTCGATTCATACATATAAAGCTATCTTATTCGAAGGTTTAAACTTGAAATCACTAGAAAATAGTTTAGTTAATTCTAAACTTATTCGCAAACAAAAGTTAATCCTTCTAACTTGACATTTAAAATCAACTAAACACATGTTCTATATCTATATGATATGCTAACTTAATGATTTAAAACCGGAAAACACGAAAAACACGTTAAACCCGGATATACGCCGTTGTAGTAACACCGCGGGCTGTTTTGGGTTAGTTAATTAAAAACTATGATAAATTTTGATTTAAAAGTTGTTCTTCTGGGAAAATGATTTTTCTTATGAACATGAAACTATATCCAAAAATCATGGTTAAACTCAAAGTGGAAGTATGTTTTCCAAAATGGTCATCTAGACGTCGTTCTTTCGACTGAAATGACTACCTTTACAAAAACAACTTGTAACATGTAATTCCGACTATAAACTTATAATTTTTCTGTATAGATTCATAAACTTAAGTTCAATATGAAACCATAGCAATTGGATTTACTCAAAACGGATTTAAAAAGAAGAAGTTATGGGTAAAACAAGATTGGTTATTTTTGCTTATTGTAGCTACGTGAAAATTGGTAACAAATCTATATTAATCATATCCTAGCTAACTTATATTGTATTATACATGTATTCTAATATATTATGTAATCTTGGGATACCATAGACACGTATGCAAATGTTTTGACATATCATATCGACCCATCTATATATATTATTTGGAACAACCATAGACACTCTATATGCAGTAATGTTGGAGTTAGCTATACAGGGTTGAGGTTGATTCCAAAAATATATATAGTTTGAGTTGTGATCTAGCCTGAGACGTGTATACACTGGGTCGTGGATTGATTCAAGATAATATATATCGATTTATTTCTGTACATCTAATTATGGACAACTAGTTGTAGGTTACTAACGAGGACAGCTGACTTAATACACTCAAATCTTTAAAACATAATAAAAATGGTTGTAATTATATTTTGATCATACTTTGATATATATGTACATATTTGTATAGGTTCGTGAATCGATCCGTGGCCAAGTCTTATTTTCGAGGAAGAAAATATCTGTGAAAGTGAGTTATAGTCCCACTTTTAAAATCTAATATTTTTGGGATGAGAATACATGCAGGTTTTATAAATAATTTACAAAATAGACACAAGTACGTGAAACTACATTCTATGGTTGAATTATTGAAATCGAATATGCCCCTTTTTATTAAGTCTGGTAATCTAAGAATTAGGGAACAGACACCCTAATTGACGCGAATCCTAAAGATAGATCTATTGGGCCTAACAAACCCCATCCAAAGTACCGGATGCTTTAGTACTTCGAAATTTATATCATATTCGAAGGGTGTCCCGGAATGATAGGGATATTCTTATATATGCATCTTGTTAATGTCGGTTACCAGGTGTTCACCATATGAATGATTTTTATCTCTATGTATGGGATGTATATTGAAATATGAAATCTTGTGGTCTATTATTATGATTTGTTAATATATAGGTTAAACCTATAACTCACCAACATTTTTGTTGACGTTTTAAGCATGTTTATTCTCAGGTGATTATTAAGAGCTTCCGCTGTTGCATACTAAAATAAGGACAAGATTTGAAGTCCATGCTTGTATGATATTATGTAAAAACTGCATTCAAGAAACTTATTTTTGATGTAATATATTCTTATTGTAAACCATTATGTAATGGTCGTGTGTAAACGGTATATTTTAGATTATCATTATTTGATAATCAACGTAATGCTTTTAAACCTTTATCGATAAAATAAAGGTTATGGTTGTTTTAAAAATGAATGCAGTCTTTGAAAAACGTCTCATATAGAAGTCAAAACCTCGCGACGAAATCAATTAATATGGAACGTTTATAATCAATATGAATTGGACATTTCAAAGATATATTCATACACCATGTTATCATGTTAACATAACAATTTAACATCTCATTTAAGTATAATAACAATGTATTAATTACATTTAACAAGATCGTTAACTTAAAGGTTTCAAAACAACACTTACATGTAACGACTAACGATGACTTAACGACTCAGTTAAAATGTATATACATGTAGTGTATTTAGATGTATTAGTACACTTTTTAAAGACTTCAAGACACATATCAAAGTACTTCTACTTAACAAAAATGCTTACAATTACATCCTCATTCATTTTCATCAACAATTCTACTCGTATGCACCCTTATTCGTACTCGTACAATACACAGCTTCTAGATGTATATAGTATTGGTATATACACTTCAATGATCAGATTCTTAGCAGCCCATGTGAGTCATTAAACATGTGAGAACCATTATTTGGCAACTAGCATGAAATATCTCACAAAATTACAAAAAATATTATAAATCATTCATGAATTATTTACATGAAAACAAACTTACACATCCTTTATATCTAATCCATATACCAACGACCAAAAACACCTACAAACACTTTCATTCTTCAATTTTCTTCATCTAATTGATCTCTCTCAAGTTTTATCTTAAAGTTCTAAGTGTTCTTCATATATTCTATAAGTTCTTGTTTCATAAAACCAAGAACACTTTCAAGTTTGCAAGATTACTTCCAAGCTTTCTAATCCATTCCAAGTAATCATCCAAGATCAAGAAACCTTTGTTACTTACAGTAAGTTATCTCTCTAATTCAAGGTAATACTCATATTCAAACTTTGATTCAATTTCTATAACTATAACAATCTTAATTCGAGCAGAAATCTTACTTGAACTTGTTTTCGTGTCATGATTCTACTTCAAGAACTTTCAAGCCATCCAAGAATCTTTTGAAGATAGATCATTTCTTATCAATTACAGTAGGTTTACCTACTAAACTTAAGGTAGTAATGATGTTCATAACATCATTCGATTCATACATATAAAGCTATTTTATTCGAAGATTTAAACTTGTAATCACTAGAACATAGTTTAGTTAATTCTAAACTTGTTCGCAAATAAAGTTAATCCTTCTAACTTGACTTTTAAAATTAACTAAACACATGTTCTATATCTATATGATATGCTAACTTAATTATTTAAAACCTGGAAACACGAAGAACACCGTAAAATCGGACATACGCCGTCGTAGTGAAATCGGGGGCTGTTTTGGGTTAAAAAAATAAAAAGTATCTTAATCTTTGAATTGGAAGTTTGTTTTTTGGAAAAATGATATTACATATGAACATGATACTATATCCAAAAATCATGGTTAAACACAAAGTGGAAGTATATTTTTCAAAATGATCATCAAGATGTCGTTTTTCGACGGAAATGACTACCTCTTTAAAAAAATGACTTGTAACCTGTATTTCCGACTATAAACTTATACTTTTTCTGTCTAGTTTCATAAATTTTAGTTCATTATGAAATCATAGCAACTTGAATCACTCAAAACGGATTTGAAACGAAGAAATGACGGGTAAAACAAAATTGGATAAACAGCTAGTTTTAGCTACGAAAATTTTGTAACAAATCTAGACTAAACATATCCTAACTAATTTATATTGTATTATACATATTATGTAATCTTGGAATACCATAGACACGTATACAATGTTTTGACATATCATATCGACCCATATATATATATTATTTGGAACAACCATAGATGTGACAACCCGGGAATTTCCGACTAAATTTAAACTTAATCTTGATATGATTTCAACACGATAAGCAAAGTCTGTAATGTAGAGTCTCAAAATTTTTGAACTATTTACATGGATTCATTTAACCTGCGACTATTCCCGACGATTCACGAACAATTGTGTGTAAATAAAAATGTAATTATATATATTCATATATAAAATTTATTTATGATTTAAATGAATTATTATTTTTTTTATTATCATTTTATAATATTATTACTATTATTTAGTTATTTTTAGGATTATAATTAATATAATTATTATTAATATTATTAGTACATTTACTATTAATATTTATTAAAAATAATTATAGAGAATCAAAATCAGTTACATATATCCCTCAAAACTATTTGTGATTTTGTAATTGTCGGATGTTGTTACAAGTCCATTTCAATCTTGAATACAGAACAAAAACTCTTTCATTATATAGGCACCTGCATTTTGAGAAAGAACCAAACCAACAAAATTCATGAAATAAAGCTCGACACCTCTGTTCTTCATCTTTTTAACCATATTTTGATTTCAAATGAATTTCCAAAATGTAATAATGCAGTCTTGTTAGGAATCGTCTATCTAAACTATCTGTAAGTTTTCAATCTTCAATTCTTTCTATCAATTTCTAATTTTAGAGTCAAAGTTTTGGTTTTCAAAGTCAACTAAGTGTTCTTGAATCAAATTCGAGTTTGTTTTGATATCTCCAGTTAATTTGATGATCCATAAAGATTATAGGAATGATTTGCAACACAATTCATGTTGTAATCATAACCTATAACACTCTTAATCTAAAAATCAATTTTTGAGTTCTTGAGTTCTTCACAGTAATATACACTAACGTAAATTCGAAACAAATTTCAAAAACTAAAAATGCAGAGTTGTTAGGAATCATTTACTTAAACTTCCTGCAAAATCTCAAGTTCCAATTCATAATAACGAATTCGAATTTGCGAGTCAAAGTTAAATTATCAAAAGTCAACTATTTTGTTCTTGGAGAAATTAGAGCTTGTTTTGATGTTTTAAGTTCAATTGATGATTTCAATAGTTTTTAGGAATGATTTGAAACATGTTTCATGTTGTAAAGATTGTCCAAAACAAACTCAAAATTGAAAACAAAATTTTTTTTTTCTTGGCTACAAGCAAGCAGTAGGATTTTCTTTTGTTTTTTTTATCATTTTTTTTATATCATGAACACATTTTTTTTGTTTCATGTTGTTTTCAAGTAATAAATGAAAATCCGAATTCGTTATTTTGATTTTTGAAGTTCTATGGTTGAATGGATTTAAGGTAGAAGATGAAGAAGATGAGTCAAGTTGAAATAGATAATAGATATATATGTTTGGGTTGCATACTAAATAAGAAAGACATGAATGGCAGAATGGTTAAGGGTGTTTGTGGGTGAGCGAGAGGTCTCGGGTTCAAATCCGATTCGGGACATTTTTTTTTAGAAAGGCTTTTGAAGGTAGATTTCATTACCAAAATTATTATTATTATTATTGTTGTTATTGTTACTAAAATTATAATTTTTATCATTATCATTATTACTAATATATGTATTATTACTATTATTATGATTAGGATTATTATTATTATCAAAATAACACAAACTATTATTATTATTATTATTATTATTATTATTAATATTAGTATTAGTATCATTATGTACTTATTAGTATTATTAAAATCATTTTTAAATATATATATATACAAAATAAATATATATAACACATAATTTAAGATATAATATAAGTATACGTTTTTAAATGGAATTTAGTATAAATTCTATATAACTACAAATACATAAATAATATATAGTAATAAATGAAATGATGTGATTTCCATTATATGTGTTAATAGATATATAAATGATATAGGTTCGTGAATCCAAGGTCAACCCTACACTTGTTCAATGTCGTCATATGTATTTTTACTACAAAATACAGTATGGTGAGTTTCATCACTCTCTTTTTAAATGCTTTTGCAATATATATTTTTGGGACTGAGAATGCATGTGCTTTTATAAATGTCTTACGAAATAGACACAAGTAATCGAAACTACATTATATGGTTGAATGATCGAAATCGAATATGCCCCTTTTTATTAAGTCTGGTAATCTAAGAGGGAACATACACCCTGATTGACGCGAACTCTAAAGATAGATCTATCGGGCCCAACAAGCCCCATCCAAAGTACCGGATGCTTTAGTACTTCGAAATTTATATAATGTCCGAAGGAGGATCCCGGAATGATGGGGATATTCTTATATACATACTGTGAATGTCGGTTACCAGGTGTTCAATCCATATGAATGATATTTTTGTCTCTATGCATGGGACGTATGATTATGAGAAATAGAAGTATGAAAACTTGTGGTCTATTAAAATTATGAAATGATTATTTATGTTAAACTAATGAACTCACCAACCTTTTGGTTGACACTTTAAAGCATGTTTATTCTCAGGTACGAAAGAAATCTTCCGCTGTGCATTTGCTCATCTTAGAGATATTACTTGGAATCATTCATGACATATTTCAAAAGACGTTGCATTCGAGTCGTTGAGTTCATCAAGATTATTATTAAGTCTATTATAGTAAGATATATTACGAAATGGTATGCATGTTGTCAACTTTCGATGAAATGAAAGATTGTCTTTTTAAAAACGAATGCAATCTTTGTAAAATGTATCATATAGAGGTCAAATACCTCGCGATGTAATCAACTGTTGTGAATCATTTATAATCGATACGGACTTCGTCCGGATGGATTAGGAAGGGTCGCTTCAGTTGGTATCAGAGTAGTGGTCTTAGCGAACCAGGTCTTGCATTAGTGTGTCTAAGTGATAGTCATTAGTATGCATTAGTGAGTCTGGACTTCGACCGTGTCTGCATGTCAAAAGTTTTGCTTATCATTTTTTGTCTGAAATCATCTATTTATCACCCTTAGGAAATTACCTGCTTATCATTCTTAGTCTAGACACATCTTACTGCAATGATTACATGAATAGTGTATAGATAAAATTCGTATCTTAGCGTATCTGCTAATTCATATCTTAGCATATCTTGTACTGTAGACTTTGTCTGACAACTTCCGTAGATTCCTCCGTAACATATGGGATTTTAGTATTGTATATGCATATGTGAATTATGTATTGCAGGGTACTAATCTACATCCTATAATCTGTTTCTTATCGAAAATACTTCATCTGATCGTACTAGATGAATCCCTCAACCAGTTCGAGTCCCTCAGACTTCGATAGCTAATCCGATAGTTATTCCGACAGCTATTCCGACATGGATGTTCACCTAAGCTCCGGAGGCAACGTCACCAGAATGAATCAACCAATCAATCATCCCCAATTCATCTGATGGGTTCGTAGTCGACTTAACCGATGGAGACGAGAGGAAGGCGATCCTTTCCACCCACCAACCGAATTTACCTCTTGGCAATGAACCTGAAGCACTTACCGGCGAACCAGTCTGAAACACCATTTTCACCCCCATTTCCCGAATATCTCACCACGATTGTATTCTATCTAAAATTCTAAACCTTATTCATCCGCTCGTACCGATCGACAATCATCCCGGAATAATAGAAGAAGTCAACGAACTTCGCGCTCGAGTAATCAATCTAGAGAATATGGTGCAAAAATTACCAAGCTTCAATAACATCACCGGCACCAACAGTACCATTAATAACAACACCAGTGCCATCAACAACCCCTGCCTCGACATCTCATTCTGTACCTCGAGTATAATTATCGTTCTACGTATCGTTCTACATCATTTATCTTCGTTCGACATGGCAATTATGTAATCTCTAATGTTTTAGAGATTATATATTCTTTTTCCAACGGTAAATCAAATGAGTTTAATATCATATTGACTCATTAAATCCATGATTACATCTGAAGAAAATATATATGTATATATATTTTCATAAAGATTGTAATTAAAAATTCTTGTGTACAAACTGTTAATGGTGAAAATATTTTAACGGGTAGGTAATACCCGAGGAATATTTAGATTTCACATTAATAAGTTACACTGTACATTCTTCGAATCTAATTCAACAGTCGTTTACTATCCTACTTACGTCCACCGATATACAAATCCGTTCACCACAGAATAACCATATTCATCCAATTTCATATTTGGATGTTGATTTATCAAAAATCAAGTGGCATAATGAAGGAAACATTTGACAAAATAAAATTTGTTAGAAACAAACAAATTAACTATGAGAAATTTTGTTAAGAATCCACGCTAACTGTTCCTAACTAATTGTTCCCAGCTAACTGATTACACTTTATTTATCGCAATTTAATTATCGCAATTTACATTCTCGCAATTTTATTTATCGTCATTTAATTTCTGTTATTTATTTTTACGCACTTTAAATATCGGGACACGTATACAAGGTTTTGACATATCATATCGACCCATCTATATATATTATTTGGAATAACCATAGACACTCTATATGCAGTAATGCGGGAGTTAGCTATACAGGGTTGAGGTTGATTCTATAATAATATATATACTTTGAGTTGTGATCGAGTCTGAGACGTATACGGGTCACGACACGTATTAATTAATTCGAATATTATATAGTAAACTATATATGAATTATTATTTGTACACTGCTAACTGTGGACTATCAACATTGGACAATTAAAATGAATTAAAATATTGATTATAACATATGAAACTAAACATTTCTTCAAGTTTGCCACTTGGTCTCATCTTAAACCTCATTTGTATCTTGACGATTACAGTCTGCGTTCAAACCTTTCATGATTCTTGAAAACACCTCAATCGATAGGATAAATCAACCGCACTTCATCTACGAAAGAAAACATTTATGCATATAGTTATGCACCTAAGAAACTCTCGGCAATTGAGTAAAAGTTTAACACATAGCCGCGTCAGATCATTTGGCATTTATTAGCAAAAATAACTTTGCGATCCCTTTTCAAAGTAGCCAATTTTGTCACAGCTCCAGCAGGTCAACTTCGACTTTTCATTCGAAGTAACCTTACTATAAATCCTGATATATACGATTACCCTTTTGATACCGGAGAATTCTTTTATATTCCACCATATTACCAGCAGACGTACCAGCAACCTTGTTTCTTCTTGGCTTAAATCTCTCTGACAAATCATTATATTTATTCATTGAAACCCTATCATATACTCATCCGCATCTTGTAACGAGAACTGCCATACCAATTACCGGGAATCAGCAATCAGTACTTTGAAAACTCACAGCATATCTACATCAATAGTTATATGTATGACATTTATCTCTTAGAATTATGATCTCTCATTCTGAAATTCTGAAAAGCACTCAGTCACAAATCAATACTCTGAATGTTGAAAAAGCTGAATGAAACAGCAGAAACCATAGACAACCATAAACGCCCTTAATCATCAAAAGTTTGATGATAAAGAATAGTATGTTGGAAAATCTCAGAAAAGTTAGAACTGGAAAACTGATTGAGCAAACTACGAAGGAGTCTTTGAACAAATCACAAGAACTAAGCTTGTACATTAAGAATCCTGATAATTCTATTTCTGATGAAATCTTTAGCGAATACCTTGCTTCTGACTCCAAACTCTCGCGGATAAATTTTCTTCACCACCCTTCGATATTAGAAATTCCAAGATATCATCGTATCTTTCATTATAAATATCCTCTATATTTCTGAAGATATTTTCATAACTATTCTAATCTGAAATCATTAATCTCTTCGTGCTATCAGTGTTACATCATATAGAAACTGTTAGTTTCTATATTCTGTAAACTTTTGAGCTTAAAATATGAATGTTATTAAAGTAATGTTCGGAACCGAAGCATGAGTTAGTATAATATAATGACACTTGATCAACGTGATTATATTACAATAAGTCATGATGAGTTTCTAAATGGAACATGATGATTCACAGATCATAACGTCATCATGTGCCATGTTACATGACTCTTACGTTCTGTCTAATCTATAAACATATTAAGAACATATTTTTCTTGATAGTCCTATCTTTCCTTGAATTCTAGTAATTTAACAAATCAAATTATGCTATTACCATTTCTTTCTTAGGACACTAACAATGTTCATTCTGAAATTTATATCTGCGAATTCTGGACCATTACAAGAGATGCACAATCGCAAGAAGAAGAAGAAACGAAGGGACAAAGCTCCGAAATATAAATTGGAGTATAAATCGCAGCAAATAAGGGGGGAAGTATTAACTGTGGATGACAGTGATTATAGGAGACAGGAATAGGGACATTGAAATATAAGGAAGAATATAAAGCCCAACAACAACACCGAAATTACAAACTGTGGATATCAGTGCGTATAGCAATATAAAGACACGGGAGGATTATAAATACAATAATCCCTAGAGCATAGTAGAAATAAACAGATTCATCCTGTGGAAGTTGGAAAAGGAGAATGAATGTTACGACAGTCAGGATAAGGACAAGGATTAGAATTGAATTAAGCATTTTCACAATCTTTTGGATTTGGGAATTGAGTATAGAAGTGGTGAAAACTAATGGAACGGAAAAGGTAAATTTATAATGGAAATATCAGATGTAGTAATCAGGACAAATCGCCGCATTTAATTATAGAGATCTTAATTTCCTTATTCGCCAAATAATCAAATCTTTTATATTTCGAAGATTTTCTTTATATCCCTTGAATTCCGGAATTTAATCAAGACGACGTCAAAAGTTAAGACAAACTTTATTTTCTAATTTCAACCCTGACTCTGTCAAAAGTTAAGATGAATCTTTACTTTCCTATTTCACTCTTTGGTGATAGCTTCATTCGTGCTCTTCGAATAATCGAATTATTTTATCTGTATCATGCAATAATGATAAAACTCTATTTATCAGCTCATATTCGTCAGGAAAACATATTTATCGTTAGCCATGATGACCTCACTCAAATTTCGGGACGAAATTTCTTTAACGGGTAGGTACTGTGACGACCCGGGAATTTCCGACTAAATTTAAACTTAATCTTGATATGATTTCGACACGATAAGCAAAGTCTGTAATGTAGAGTCTCAAAATTTTTGAACTATTTACATGGATTCATTTAACCTGCGACTATTCCCGACGATTCACGAACAATTGTGAGTAAATAAAAATGTAATTATATATATTCATATATAAAATTTATTTATGATTTAAATGAATTATTATTTTTTTTATTATCATTTTATAATATTATTACTATTATTCAGTTATTTTTAGGATTATAATTAATATAATTATTATTAATATTATTAGTACATTTACTATTAATATTTATTAAAAATAATTATAGAGAATCAAAATCAGTTACATATATCCCTCAAAACTATTTGTGATTTTGTAATTGTCGGATGTTGTTACAAGTCCATTTCAATCTTGAATACAGAACAAAAACTCTTTCATTATATAGGCACCTGCATTTTGAGAAAGAACCAAACCAACAAAATTCATGAAATAAAGCTCGACACCTCTGTTCTTCATCTTTTTAACCATATTTTGATTTCAAATGAATTTCCAAAATGTAATAATGCAGTCTTGTTAGGAATCGTCTATCTAAACTATCTGTAAGTTTTCAATCTTCAATTCTTTCTATCAATTTCTAATTTGAGAGTCAAAGTTTTGGTTTTCAAAGTCAACTAAGTGTTCTTGAATTAAATTTGAGTTTGTTTTGATATCTCCAGTTAATTTGATGATCCATAAAGATTATAGGAATGATTTGCAACACAATTCATGTTGTAATCATAACCTATAACACTCTTAATCTAAAAATCAATTTTTGAGTTCTTGAGTTCTTCACAGTAATATACACTAACGTAAATTCGAAACAAATTTCAAAAACTAAAAATGCAGAGTTGTTAGGAATCATTTACTTAAACTTCCTGCAAAATCTCAAGTTCCAATTCTTAATAATGAATTCGAATTTGCGAGTCAAAGTTAAATTGTCAAAAGTCAACTATTTTGTTCTTGGAGAAATTAGAGCGTGTTTTGATGTTTTATGTTCAATTGACGATTTCAATAGTTTTTAGGAATGATTTGAAATATGTTTCATGTTGTAAAGATTGTCCAAAACGAACTTAAAATTGAAAACAAAAATTTTTTTTTTCTTGGCTACAAGCAAGCAGTAGGATTTTCTTTTGTTTTTTTTATCAATTTTTTTTTTTATATCATGAACACATTTTTTTTGTTTCATGTTGTTTTCAAGTAATAAATGAAAATCCGAATTCGTTATTTTGATTTTTGAAGTTGTATGGTTGAATGGATTTAAGGTAGAAGATGAAGAAGATGAGTCAAGTTGAAATAGATAATAGATATATATATTTGGGTTGCATACTAAATAAGAAAGACATGAATGGCAGAATGGTTAAGGGTGTTTGTGGGTGAGCGAGAGGTCTCGGGTTCAAATCCGATTCGGGACATTTTTTTTTAGAAAGGCTTTTGAAGGTAGATTTCATTACCAAAATTATTATTATTATTATTATTATTATTGTTGTTATTGTTACTAAAATTATAATTTTTATCATTATCATTATTACTAATATATGTATTATTACTATTATTATGATTAGAATTATTATTATTATCAAAATAACACAAACTATTATTATTATTATTATTATTATTATTATTAATATTAGTATTAGTATCATTATGTACTTATTAGTATTATTAAAATCATTTTTAAATATACATATATATACAAAATAAATATATATAACACATAATTTAAGATATGATATAAGTATACGTTTTTAAATGGAATTTAGTATAATGTAAGACCCCAATATTTATTTTACACAGAGTTTTAAATGATGTACGTATCGTAGGTGAAGCGTGGTATGGAATAGAAGCTCAGAACCTGTTCAGAGGGTTGTGCGCGCCGCGCACCTTGAGGTGAGCGCGCCGCGCACCTGGTCTGCGACAGAAATCTGACTTTTTCAAATTAGAGTTTAATGAGGGGCTTTTTGGTCTTTTCACTTGAGGCCGGATGTGAGGCCATATCAGTTGGTTTGGATCCAATTTTGGATCATTTTCACATCCACAAACACACACTAAACTATATATAGAGAGAGAGAGAGGGAGATTTCTAGCGATAGATTTGGGGTTTTGGAGAAGAAGGAGCTTGAATTGATCAAAGTCTCGGGTTTTAAAGTTGTTCACCTCGTTCCTAGCTACGTTTTGGTGGTTGTGGTAAGTTCTAACTCCGAATTTCATTGTTTGATTTTGATAATCAAGTTAGGGTTTGAACTTAAATTGATGAGAAACCCATTTAAACTCTTGGAGTGAGTTTAGTGATGCTAGTAATCGGGTTTGTTGTTATTGTTGGTGGATTTTGGGTTGGTGAACTAATTGGCCATGATTAGGACTTGAAATTGGGTTTAATCACTTAAGTTAGTGATTATGGAAGTATTGAAACTCATTTAGGGTTATTTGGTTGACTAGTTTTGACTTTGGGTCAAAATTAGGGTTTAGTGATGATTATGACCCAATTGGCGATTTAATGAGATTTATAAACTTAAAATGGATTAAGTTGAAGTATAAAACCGAGTTAAAGGTGTTTTGGTGTCAAAACTTGTAAATGGTGAGATTTTGACCTTATGGGTCAAAATTAGGGTTTATGGGCAATTTGGAGATTTGTAAGTGTTTAACACTTCTGTTCGGGTTTAATTGGCGTGTTAGGACCATTCTCACTTGTGTTAGTGATTATTGGTTAATTTTGGGCGCGGTTTGTACTTGGAAGTGCATTTTGGTCGAATTTGCACTAAGTGTCAAATTGGGTTGGTTTGTAAATCCAATCTAAGTGTGTTGTTGAATTTGTGATAATGCAATAGGTACTTTCCATTGGCGAGTTGCGGTTTACTTGGAAGCATTCATCAAGGCGACAAGGTGAGTGTTAATATCCTATGTGCATATGTATGTGTAGGATGGGTGCGGGTCGGGTGAAGTGGTTCTCGGTTATAGAGCTCACTTCACATATAGGTGGATTTGATGAACTTGCGTTTAGATCCAATTGGCACGGTTGTGCGTTTTGGTTGACCACCTTTGGTGAGGTACACGTTTTGTGTGTACACTATCACACGTGGTTGTGATGTGGATGATATAACCCCAATGGCGAAGGGTTTTGAGATGGAGAAGTGAATCGCGTGTAGTTCGGATTCACGATGACGCGTGTAGTTCGGTCATCTTATCAAAATGAATCTCGTGTAGTTCGGATTCATGGTGACTCGTGTAGTTCGGTCATCTTATTGAGGTAGTAATCTCGTGTGGTTTCGGATTACTAAGGCTCGTGTAGTTCGGCCAACCTCGATGTTGTGAAGATAGTAATCTCGTGTGGTTTCGGATTACTAAGGCTCGTGTAGTTCGGCCAATCTTCATTGTGGTGTTTGGTTCTCGGTATTGGGTTAAGGTGTTAACCTTGTTCGTTTATATTGTTATATATTAATGTATTGTTGTGTTGTAGCTAACCCTCCGGGTGTAGCTATTTGGCGTGGTTCACATCGTCGTTGGTGAACTTATATTTTGTTGTTGTATCTTAGCTCGTGCTTAATGCTTGTACGGTACGCCTAGACTAGCTTGCCTTTATGCTTGGTTGTTCGGTATGCGGTATTTGATATTTGTGTGGCGTATTCATTTTATACATATATATGTATGTAGTATATTATCATTCACTAAGCGTTAGCTTACCCTCTCGTTGTTGACTCTTTTTATAGATTGCATGCGGATGGTGACTCGGGTAAGCGCGAGGATTAGAGGACTTGCATAGTTGCTTTAGAAGATCTTGCTTTTGGATTGATTAGGATTGGGTAGCGTATCCCCAATCGCCATGCTCGGTCTTTATTTTGTGTTAAAAGTCATGTGGTCGAAAACTTGTATTTTGTACGAAAGTCGTAAAACGGCTGATGTGGGCCCGGTCTCGTAAAACTCATTTTATTATTGGAACGTGTTAGTTTTAACTAATATAAATTGTTGTGAAAAGCGTTTGGTCTAAAAGTGTCGGGAAGTCGAAGATCTTTTCGCGAAAAATGGACATTTTGATCAGAACTGTCTCAGGCCTTGTGCACGCCGCGCACAGGCAGTGGTCCGCGCCGCGTACCCTCCAGATCAGTTTTAAATTTTTTTTTTATTCCGCGTTTTTGGTAGATTAACGGGTTGGGTTGTTACAAGTGGTATCAGAGCATGGTCTAAGGGATTTAGGTGACTTGAGATAGGTGCCTAGACTTAGACTTTTGTGTGTGCTTAATTGTTGCGGGACTTGTAGGATTACGGGTCGGAATGAGTTATAGTTAGTGCCTTGATTGTAGGTGGACTAACGTTTATATTAGTAATGCGGATATTATTAATATATTATTGTGTTGTGGTGTAAATTCTCGCGTGTGTTTATATCGCGTAGAATTCTGTTTGTATTTGTTTATATAATCGAACGAGGCGGTTGTTGTACTTACGAGTTGATGCGGCGTGTGTGCGTAATAAGGACTTGCAAACCTTATTACGGGTGCAAATCGTGTCAAACAAGTGATGTACGACGAGTGTTTAGCAAGATGGGGCAGTGTGGTGCGTATGGTTTTATACGTTCATGGACTAATCGTTTTGCATTCTTTAGAATGGCGACGCGAAATGAGATCGAGACGAATGACGAGGAGTTTAATACTAGAGTTGCGGCCGTCGTTGCGGAGCAAATGGGTGCGTTGGAAGAAAGAATGGATAGGAAGTATTCCGAATTTCGGGGTAGTAGTAAAATGGAGCGTTATCTTAAGAGCTTCATGAGGACTAAACCCCCGATGTATGACGGGAAACCAGATCCTTTGATAAGCACAACTTGGATTTCGGACGTCGAAGGATGTTTCCGTACTATTGATTGCCCTCCTGAGAGAAAGACGAGACTCGCTACGAGTTTGTTGCGGGGTAGGGCAAGGGATTGGTTGGATGGTAAGATTGATCTTGTCGGTGGCGAGATGTTCATGGCTTTATCGTGGGACGACTTTAAGGAGGAATTCTTCGAGGAATTCCGGACTTCGACCGATTTGTGGGAATTGCGTGATGAGTTGCGAAATTTGCGACAAGAATCTATGGATTTGAGTACTCTCAAGATGACCTATATGGCGAAGGCTCGTTTTTGTCCGGAGTATTTGGGGAATGATCGTTTGTTGATGGGGGATTTCTATCGGACCTTGAATGATGACTTGAAAAGTAAAATTAGTCGGGGTCAAGCGAAATCGTTTTCGAAATTATTCGACTTGGCTAGAGGTTTCGAGTCGTATTCACGATCGAAAAAGGGTGAACCTTCAAGTGAGCGAAGGGTCGTTTCTTATGGTGCTCCGAGTAAGAGGGCTAAGGGTCCGAGTGTGAGCACGGGTGGTACGCAAATGGGTATGTCGGATTCTAGTGCGGCTAGATGTTACAATTGTGGCGTGAGGGGTCACAAGTCTTGGGAATGTTCGGTACCAAAGGGTGATGGTATGGTGTGCTTCAATTGCCAAAAAGAAGGACATCGTAAGTCAGAATGTCCCAAGTTAGCGGGGACGGGTGCGGCAAGGAGACGTTAAGGTACGTTTCATTTTAATAAATATGTCTTTTGATTATTTATTAAATGCCGTTTGAGTTTGAGTTGTATGCCTTTGTTACGCATGTTATGCTATGAGTGACGTTCCCAATGGAAGTACCCTATGTTGATGTTTGATTGACGGGCGAAGGGCGTAAGACTTGGTGCAACCAAGCATTCCTTAGTATTTGGGAAACGTTTCTACCAAGCCACGGAAATGGTTTTGGTGTTTGGTTGTTAAGCGCGTGTTCGCTTTTATGTTGAAGTGACGAATCATGAGGTTCGTCAGTTGGTTAGAACCCTTGAGATCGAGTATTTTAAATCTCGGTGTGTGTTGGTAATGGAGTCTTTATGACGCGACATTAGGTGCCTCTTTTATACCTACTAGCGTGGTGTTCGACTCCGATTGTGTTGCGATACACTTTTCGTTCAAAGTGTTTAAGGGTTGGTTAAAATCCTTCATGTGCTCAAGGTTGGAGCAAGATGTGGTAATGGGTCGTGTGAGCCCAATTGTTGGTAAAGTCTACCTGTGGTAGCATTGTGCGGTTGTAAGAGTTGTGACATTGGAACGTAATTCCAAGTGGGGGAGTTACACTCCCGCACGAGGAGGCTTTGGTGGGAGATTTCGGATGATACTTTTGGTAGATCCGGAAATTTTTGGTCGATATGTGGTAGAGTACAATTTCGGATAAATTGTCCTTATGGTTTGGGATTTGTAAATTATCACCGAGGTGGTAAGTTGGTGAATCTCGTTGAGAGATAATGGACGTGTTTGGCGAGCAAGGTGAAATCCTTCGGGTAAGGGAGGTGTGTGTCGGGTTCTCTTTTGGAGAATTATTGTTCGGTACCTATGTTTGATATAGGTGGTTCTTGCTCGATTATGGATGGTTAGTGGTCCGCTAGGGTTCACTATAGTGTAGCAGAGCCCGATGTTGCACTACTCGTTGTTTGAGGCCAAAGGTGCGTATGTGATTGATGAAGCATGACCTTCGGGTCCGCTGACTTCATCGTGGTATCGTTGATTGATGAAGCATGACTTTCGAAGTCCGGTGACTTCATCATGGGATTGTGATTAATGAAGCATGACTTTCGGGGTCCGCTGACTTCATTATGGTATGGTTGATTGATGAAGCATGATCTTTAGGGTCCACTGACTTCATCATGGGAGTACGTGATTGGTGGAGCATGACTTTCGGGGTCCGCTGACTTCATCATGAGCATGGTGTTATATCGGTGAAGCATGATCTTCGGGTCCACTGACTTCATCCGGTGTTGAGATTGGTGAAGCATGATCTTCGGGTCCGCTGACTTCATCATGGTTGTGGATCGTGTGTGTTTTCGGATTCACGATGACGCGTGTAGTTCGGTCATCTTATCGGAATGAATCTCTTGTAGTTCGGATTCATGGTGACTCGTGTAGTTCGGTCATCTTATTGAGGTAGTAATCTCGTGTGGTTTCGGATTACTAAGGCTCGTGTAGTTCGGCCAACCTCGATGTTGTGGAAGTGAATCTCGTGTAGTTCGGATTCACAAATGACTCGTGTGGTTTTGGTCATTGTATTGAGGAGTGAGTCTCGTGTAGTTCGGATTCACAAATGACTCGTGTAGTTCGGTCATTCCTCTGGGATAGTGACTCTCGTGTAGTTCGAATTCACTATGGCGCGTGTAGTTCGGCCATTCTCGTTTGTTGTTGTAGTGAAGGTAGTGAGTCGCGTGTAGTTCGGATTCACTAAGGCGAGTGTGTTTTCGGCCAGCCTTCGTGTGTTGCGTGATCCGTCGGTTGTTTTATACACCGATGGTGGGGTCGTAAAGACCGGGATGTTTGATCTATTGGTTGTTTTATACACTAATGGTGGGGTCATAAGGACCGTGTTGTTTGATCTATCGGTTGTTTGATACACTGATGGTGGGGTCGTGAGGACCATGTTGTATGTTTAATGATGCGTTAGCCATGTTTCGCTCACATGTTTGATATCGTACACCTTGGGTTTTGCGTTTCCATAGTCGTTTTGGGCGCTATCAGTTCTAGCCGTTGGATTATGATGTTACGGTAGTTGCGTATTGGTCGTATGGTGCACTACAAGGGATGTTTAGTGATTGGTGTAATCCGTAAGGGTTCGTTTGGTTCGGTCTTCATCGTTTCGGGTTGTTGACCTTAGGTTCAGACTTGGTTGTTTTTAGCGTTTTACTCGGTAAGTGTACGCTAAGAGATCTATATCTCGGTACGAGATTTGGTTGAGTTTTCCCGATGTGAGGGAATGTGCATGGTTATAGTGCTCGTATTGTGATTTGATAAATCGCGTGTGACGATTTAGTTGCTTAAAGGCGATTCATTGGGAAGGATTGCTTAGGAAAGTCGGATTGGGACTTAGGCTTAAGGACCGTGGAGTGTGGTCCGTTTGGTTATGTGACAAGGATCACGAGGACGTGATCGATTATAAGTGGGGGAGAGTTGTAAGACCCCAATATTTATTTTACACAGAGTTTTAAATGATGTACGTATCGTAGGTGAAGCGTGGTATGGAATAGAAGCTCAGAACCTGTTCAGAGGGTTGTGCGCGCCGCGCACCTTGAGGTGAGCGCGCCGCGCACCTGGTCTGCGACAGAAATCTGACTTTTTCAAATTAGAGTTTAATGAGGGGCATTTTGGTCTTTTCACTTGAGGCCGGATGTGAGGCCATATCAGTTGGTTTGGATCCAATTTTGGATCATTTTCACATCCACAAACACACACTAAACTATCTAGAGAGAGAGGGAGATTTCTAGAGATAGATTTGGGGTTTTGGAGAAGAAGGAGCTTGAATTGATCAAAATCTCGGGTTTTAAAGTTGTTCATCTCGTTCCTAGCTATGTTTTGGTGGTTGTGGTAAGTTCTAACTCCGAATTTCATTATTTGATTTTGATAATCAAGTTAGGGTTTGAACTCAAATTGATGAGAAACCCATTTAAACTCTTGGAGTGAGTTTAGTGATGCTAGTAATCAGGTTTGTTGTTATTGTTGGTGGATTTTGGGTTGGTGAACTAATTGGCCATGATTAGGACTTGAAATTGGGTTTAATCACTTAAGTTAGTGATTATGGAAGTATTGAAACCCATTTAGGGTTATTTGGTTGACTAGTTTTGACTTTGGGTCAAAATTAGGGTTTAGTGATGATTATGACCCAATTGGCGATTTAATGAGATTTATAAACTTAAAATGGATTAAGTTGAAGTATAAAACCGAGTTAAAGGTGTTTTGGTGTCAAAACTTGTAAATGGTGAGATTTTGACCTTATGGGTCAAAATTAGGGTTTATGGGCAATTTGGAGATTTGTAAATGTTTAACACTTGTGTTCGGGTTTAATTGGCGTGTTAGGACCATTCTCAGTTGTGTTAGTTATTATTGGTTAATTTTGGGCGCGGTTTGTACTTGGAAGTGCATTTGGGTCGAATTTGCACTAAGTGTCAAATTGGGTTGGTTTGTAAATCCAATCTAAGTGTGTTGTTGAATTTGTGATAATGGAATAGGTACTTTCCATTGGCGAGTTGCGGTTTACTTGGAAGCATTCATCAAGGCGACAAGGTGAGTGTTAATATCCTATGTGCATATGTATGTGTAGGATGGGTGGGGGTCGGGTGAAGTGGTTCTCGGTTATAGAGCTCACTTCACATATATGTGGATTTGATGGACTTGCGTTTAGATCTAATTGGCACGGTTGTGCGTTTTGGTTGACCACCTTTGGCGAGGTACACGTTTTGTGTGTACACTATCACACGTGGTTGTGATGTGGATGATATAACCCCAATGGCGAAGGGTTTTGAGTTGGAGAAGTGAATCGCGTGTAGTTCGGATTCACGATGACGCGTGTAGTTCGGTCATCTTATCAAAATGAATCTCGTGTAGTTCGGATTCATGGTGACTCGTGTAGTTCGGTCATCTTATTGAGGTAGTAATCTCGTGTGGTTTTGGATTACTAAGGCTCGTGTAGTTCGGCCAACCTCGATGTTGTGAAGATAGTAATCTCGTGTGGTTTCGGATTACTAAGGCTCGTGTAGTTTGGCCAATCTTCATTGTGGTATTTAGTTCTCGGTATTGGGTTAAGGTGTTAACCTTGTTCGTTTATATTGTTATATATTAATGTATTGTTGTGTTGTAGCTAACCCTCCGGGTGTAGCTATTTGGCGTGGTTCACATCGTCGTTGGTGAACTTATATTTTGTTGTTGTATCTTAGCTCGTGCTTAGTGTTTGTACGGTACGCCTAGACTAGCTTGCCTTTATGCTTGGTTGTTCGGTATGCGGTATTTGATATTTGTGTGGCGTATTCATTTTATACATATATATGTATGTATTATATTATCATTCACTAAGCGTTAGCTTACCCTATCGTTGTTGACTCTTTTTATAGATTGCATGCGGATGGTGGCTCGGGTAAGCGCGAGGATTAGAGGACTTGCATAGTTGCTTTAGAAGATCTTGCTTTTGGATTGATTAGGATTGGGTAGCGTATCCCCAATCGCCATGCTCGGTCTTTATTTTGTGTTAAAAGTCATGTGGTCGAAAACTTGTATTTTGTACGAAAGTCGTAAAACGGTCGATGTGGGCCCGGTCTCGTAAAACTCATTTTATTATTGGAACGTGTTAGTTTTAACTAATATAAATTGTTGTGAAAAGCGTTTTGTCTAAAAGTGTCGGGAAGTCGAAGATCTTTTCACGAAAAATGGACATTTTGATCAGAACTGTCTCAGGCCTTGTGCGCGCCGCGCACAGGCAGTGGTGCGCACCGCGCACCCTCCAGATCAGTTTTAAAATTTTTTTTATTCCGCGTTTTTGGTTGGTTAACGGGTTGGGTTGTTACATATAAATTCTATATAACTACAAATACATAAATAATATATAGTAATAAATGAAATGATGTGATTTCCATTATATGTGTTAATAGATATATAAATGATATAGGTTCGTGAATCCAAGGTCAACCCTACACTTGTTCAATGTCGTCATATGTATTTTTACTACAAAATACAGTATGGTGAGTTTCATCACTCCCTTTTTAAATGCTTTTGCAATATATATTTTTGGGACTGAGAATGCATGCGCTTTTATAAATGTTTTACGAAATAGACACAAGTAATCGAAACTACATTTTATGGTTGAATGATCGAAATCGAATACGCCCCTTTTTATTAAGTCTGATAATCTAAGAATTAGGGAACAGACACCCTGATTGATGCGAACTCTAAAGATAGATCTATCGGGCCCAACAAGCCCCATCCAAAGTACCGGATGCTTTAGTACTTCGAAATTTATATCATGTCCGAAGGAGGATCCCGGAATGATGGGGATATTCTTATATACATATTGTGAATGTCGGTTACCATGTGTTCAATCCATATGAATGATATTTTTATCTCTATGCATGGGACGTATGATTATGAGAAATAGAAGTATGAAATCTTGTGGTCTATTAAAATTATGAAATGATTATTTATGTTAAACTAATGAACTCACCAACCTTTTGGTTGACACTTTAAAGCATGTTTATTCTCAGGTACGAAAGAAATCTTCCGCTGTGCATTTGCTCATCTTAGAGATATTACTTGGAATCATTCATGACATATTTCAAAAGACGTTGCATTCGAGTCGTTGAGTTCATCAAGATAATTATTAAGTCTATTATAGTAAGATATATTACGAAATGATATGCATGTTGTCAACTTTCGATGAAATGAAAGATTGTCTTTTCAAAAACGAATGCAATGTTTGTAAAATGTATCGTATAGAGGTCAAATACCTCGCGATGTAATCAACTGTTGTGAATCGTTTATAATCGATACGGACTTCGTCCGGATGGATTAGGAAGGGTCGCTTCAATAGACACTCTATATGCAGTAATGTTTGAGTTAGCTATACAGGGTTGAGGTTGATTCCAAAAACATATATACTTTGAGTTGTGATCTAGCCTGAGATGTGTATACGCTGGGTCGTGGATTGATTCAAGATAATATATATTGATTTATTTCTGTACATCTAACTGTAGACAACTAGTTGTAGGTTACTAACGAGGACTGCTAACTTAACAAACTTAAATCATAAAAACGTAATAAAAAATGTTGTGAATATATTTCGATCATACTTTGATATATATGTACAAATTTGTTATAGGTTCGTGAATCAACTAGTGGCCAAGTCTTACTTCCGGCAAAGTAAAAATCTGTGAAAGTGAGTTATTGTCCCACTTTTTTAATCTAATATTTTTTTTGGGATGAGAATACATGCAGCTTTATAAATGTTTTACAAAATAGACACAAGTATGCAAAACTACATTCTATGGTTGGATTATTAAACTGAATATCGCCCTTCAAGTCTGGTAACCTAAGAATTAGGGAAATGGCCCCTAATTGACGTGAATCCTAAAGATAGATCTATTGGGCTTAATAACTCCCATTCAGGTTATGGATGGTTTAGTACTTCGAGATTATTATACAGACGAGAGGTTCTGTTTTAGGGATATTCTATGCATTAAGTTAACGTCGGTTACCAGGTGTTCAACATATGAATGATTTTTATCTCTATGCAGTTTGCGAAATGCCTGATATGAGATGTGTTATAAAAATGAAATCTTGTGGTCTATTATTATGATTTGATAATATATAGGTTAAACCTATAACTCACCAACATTTTTGTTGACGTTTTAAGCATGTTTATTCTCAGGTGATTATTAAGAGCTTCCGGTGTTGCATACTAAAATAAAGACAAGATTTGGAGTCCATGCTTGTATGATATTGTGTAAAAACTGCATTCAAGAAACTTATTTTAGATGTAATATATTCTTATTGTAAACCATTAGGTAATGGTCGTGTGTAAACGGTATATTTTAGATTATCATTATTTGATAATCTACATAATGCTTTTTATACCTTTTTCGATAAAATAAAGGTTAGGTTGTTTTAAAAATGAATGCAGTCTTTTAAAAACGACTCATATAGAGGTCAAAACCTCGCGAAAAAATCAATTAATATGGAACGTTTATAATCAATATGAACGGGACATTTCAGTTGGTATTCGAGCGTTGATATTAGAGAACCAGAAATTTGCATTAGTGTGTCTTATCGAGTTCGTTAGGATGCATTAGTGAGTCTGGACTTCGACCGTGTTTACTTGAAAAACGATTGCTTAACATTTTTGTTGGAAACTATATATTGTTAACATGTAAATATTATGTGATATATTAATATCTTAACGTGTTTTATATTGTGTGTTAGATGTCTACCTCTAGTACAAATCCCATCGACTCATCTAATAATAATGAAGAGTCGAATATAGTTTGGGAAGATTCACAAATTTCCCAAGAGGAACAGGAAGAGGAGGAACAGGAAGAGGAGGAACTGGAAGAGGAGGAACCGAAAGAGGAGGAATCGGAAGAGGAGGAACCGGAAGAAGAGGAACCGGAAGAAGAGGTTCTGGAGGAGGAAATATTAGGAACCATAGAAAAACAGATAAATAAAAGAAAATCCTCAAACAATGGACCAAAGTTAAAAATGGTCAATGGTGTTTCCGCCGAGGAAGAAAAATATTGGGAAGATTACCAATTTTCCGATGAATCGGATCCCGATGAGGATTCCGATGATGTTATAGAAATTACCTCGACCCAATTTGAAAAGGCAAAAGAAAATAATAAGGGAAAGGGCATCAAAATAGAGAAACCTGATTCCAACCCCGATGAACTTTATATTTATCGTCAACACCCGTATTTCTTAAGTTGTAACAATAACCCGGGAACTTCTAAGCCACCAGGTTTTTCTAAACCATTTGTGAAAACAACGGCTCGTATTAGAGGAACATCATATATCCCTAGAAAATTAGCAAAACGAAATAGGTCCGAAGAGGAAGAAACTAGTGAGTCAGAATAAAGAGTTGTAATCATGAGGTGTAAAATATGTAAAATAAGTGTGCTTGTACTTTTCTTGTTGTATGTGAAAATTTCTTGTATTATTTGATAATTATCTTTTACGAATCTAACCCTCGTCTATTTTTACAGTATTAAAACAAAAATGGATGTTAACGATAGACAACCAAAAATTTTAGAAGGCCTACCCGGGGACATGATTGATGAAATCTTGTCTAAAGTCGGTCAGAATTCATCGGCACAATTATTTACGGCGAAATTAGTGTGTAGAACATTTGATGAACGTTCCAGGCATGCCTTAGTTTATAAAAGGCTTTCATTTGAAAGATGGGGTATATCACATTGGGGACACCGTAAGTTAAGCCGTGCTTTCTTTAAAGTGTTAAATGCGGAGAACCCAAATGCATTTTTACGCTACGGGTTAAGAACCTATTTTGACTCAACATATCCCAACATAGGACTTTGTGAGTTAGAAAGAGCTTCTAACATGCAACATAAAGAAGCATGTTATGCTTATGGGTTAGTGATGTTCGCTTCTCACCAAAGTGAGAAAAAGAACATCGGATTACAATTTTTAAATAAAACCTTCCCACAAGTGACGGATTCAGTAGTTGGGGTGAGAAATAAGGTTTTTAGATTATTACGGTGCTGTTGGACATTATGAAACCCTCGTCCCTTTGACGACGTTACAACATGCTGTCTTGTCAACGGCCACAACGGTTATGTTCCACAAGACCAAGGATGGGAAGTAGTCTTAGTAAAACCAGAATGCATGACTTGTTTCTAGACTTATGAATTACGTGTTTTTATTGCCTTTGCTGAACAACTTGTGTGTTAACTAGGATTGTTGTCACAACTGTTTTGTATCAAAGTTATTGTGTGCCATATTTCATACTATATGTATAATAGCGGTATTGTAAGTTTGTAAAATATTGTATAAAAGTTTGAACGCGAAATATTATTATAATCAGTTTTTCATATAGAATTGTATATGTTGAATTGTATATTAGCTACTAAGTATGAACTTAACAGGTACGTACTTCCCGAATTAAAACTATAAAACGCTAATATGAAGAAAAAGCTTTTATAAATGAGTTCATATTATGCTACGAAATACTATTAACTACTCTTAATATTCTATATGATTAACTTAATTCTTTTGAGCTATTTTTGAAGGAAATGGCACCGACGACTCGTCAGAATTTGAACATGAGCGAGGAAGACTTCCGTGTTTTCCTTGTAGAAAACATAGCTGCGGTACAGGCTGCAATGCAAAACAACAACAATAACTCTAAATCTAGAAATACAAATAACGCCACAAGAAATCGTGTAGGATGCTCCTACAAAAAATTCATTTCCTGTAAACCTTTGGAATTCGATGGAACCGAGGGTCCAATTGGATTGAAACGGTGGACCGAAAAGGTTGAATCGGTGTTTGCCATAAGTAAGTGTACTGAAGAAGACAAAGTAAAGTACGCTACGCATACCTTCACAGGTACTGCGTTAACGTGGTGGAATACCTACCTAGAGCAAGTGGGACAAGATGCTGCGTACGCATTACTGTGGTCAGCATTCAAACATCTGATGACTGAGCAGTATCGTCCCAGAAACGAGGTCAATAAGCTCAAAGTAGAGCTTAAAGGATTACAAACACAAGGTTTCGACATTACCACATACGAACGACGATTCACGGAGTTGTGTTTATTGTGCCCAAGAGCGTTCGAAGATGAAGAGGAGAAAATCGATGCATTTGTAAAAGGGTTACCAGAAAGGATCCAAGAAGATATAAGTTCACACGAGCCCGCCTCCATACAAAAGGTGAGCTGAATGGCTCATAAACTCATAAATCATATTGAGGAAAGAGTTAAAGAGCAGGCGGCCGAAGAAGCCAATACGAAACAAATCAAGAGAAAGTGGGAAGAAACCAGCGACAAGGGTCAGAATTTTAACAATCAACACAACAATCACAACTACAATCGCACCAATTTTTGCAACAACAAACGCAACAACAACAACCACCCCAGCAACAACTACAACAACCGTTTCAACAACAATAACAACCGCAACAACAACAATCCCAACAATAACAACAAGAGGCAGAAACCATGTCAGAGGTGTGAAGGATACCATCTGACTGGGCTCTGTACGGCAGTGTATACTAAGTGTAAAAGAAAGGGCCATGGTGCGACAAAGTGCGAAATCTACGGATCAATGGCTAAGGGAACAAATAATGCCGGAAAAAGTTATGCCGACATTACCTGTTTCGGATGCGGGAAGAAGGGCCATTACAAAAATGCGTGTCCAAATCAGGGGGATAATAATGGGCAAGGCCGAGGAAGAGTCTTCGACATTAATGCGGTTGAAGCGCAGGAAGACCCGGAGCTTGTTACGTTTCTTATTGACAATACATTTGCTTATGTTTTATTTGATTCGGGTGCGGATAGAAGCTATATAAGTAAGGATTTATGTGCTAAAATAAGTTGTCCATTGACGCCTTTGGATAATAAATTTTTACTCGAATTAGTAAACGGTAAATTAATTACAGCAGATAAGATATGTCAGAATCGAGAAATTAAATTGGTTAACGAAACGTTTAAGATTGATTTGATACCAGTAGAGTTAGGGAGTTTTAATGTGATAATCGGCATGGACTGGTTGAAAAAGGAGAGAGTGGAAATCGTATGTTACAAAAATGTGATTCGCATTGTAAGAGAAAAAGGAAAACCCTTAATGGTGTACGGAGGAAAGAAAAACGCGAAGCTAAATCTTATTAGTAATTTAAAGGCGCAAAAACTAATAAGAAAAGGTTTCTATGCCATTCTAGCACACATCGAAGAAGTCAAACCCGAAGAAAAGAACATTAATGATGTTCCCGTCGCAAAAGAATTTCCCGATGTATTTCCGAAAGAATTACCGGGACTACCTCCACACCGATCTATTGAATTTCAAATAGATCTCGTATCAAAAGCTGCACCAATAGCTCTTGCTCCATACAGACTCGCACCCATCGAAATGAAGGAACTCCAAAGCCAATTACAAGAACTCTTAGAGCGTGGTTTCATTCGACCAAGCACATCACCATGGGGAGCTCCTGTTTTATTTGTCAAGAAGAAAGATGGTACATTCAATATGAACATGATACTATATCCAAAAATTATGCTTAAACACAAAGTGGAAGTATGTTTTTCAAAATGGTCATCAAGATGTCGTTTTTTCGACAGAAATGACTACCACTTTAAAAAATGACTTGTAACCTGTATTTCCGACTATAAACTTATACTTTTTCTGTTGAGTTTCATAAATTTTAGTTCATTATGAAACTATAGCAACTTGAATCACTCAAAACGGATTTGAAACGAAGAAATGACAGGTAAAACAAAATTGGATAAACTTGCTAGTTTTTGCTAGGAAAATTTTGTAACAAATCTAGACTAAACATATCCTAACTAATTTATATTGTATTATACATATTATGTAATCTTGGGATACCATAGACACATATACAATGTTTTGACATATCATATCGACCCATCTATATATATTATTCAGAACAACCATAGACACTCTATATGCAGTAATATTTGAGTTAGCTATACAGGGTTGAGGTTGATTCCAAAAATATATATACTTTGAGTTGTGATCTAGCCTGAGACATGCATACACTGGGTCATGAATTGATTCAAGATAATATATATTGATTTACTTCTGTACATCTAACTGTGGACAACTAGTTGTAGGTTACTAACGAGGACTGCTAACTTAACAAACTTAAGTCATAAAAATGTAATAAAAAATGTTGTGAATATATTTCGATCATACTTTGATATATATGTACACATTTGTTATAGGATCGTGAATCGACCAGTGGCCAAGTCTTACTTCCGGCAAAGTAAAAATCTGTGAAAGTGAGTTATAGTCCCACTTTTATAATCTAATATATTTTTTTTGGGATGAGAATACATGCAGCTTTATAAATGTTTTACAAAATAGACACAAGTATGCAAAACTATATTCTATGGTTGGATTATTAAACTGAATATCGCCCTTCAAGTCTGGTAACCTAAGAATTAGGGAAATGGCCCCTAATTGATGCGAATCCTAAATATAGATCTATTGGGCTTAACAACCCCCATTCAGGTTATGGATGGTTTAGTACTTCGAGATTATTATATAGACGAGAGGTTCTGTTTTGGGGATATTCTATACATTAAGTTAACATCGGTTACCAGGTGTTCAACATATGAATGATTTTTATCTCTATGCAGTTTGCGAAATGCCTGTTATGAGATATGTTATAAAAATGAAATCTTGTGGTCTATTATTATGATTTGATAATATATAGGTTAAACCTATAACTCACCAACATTTTTGTTGACGTTTTAAGCATGTTTATTCTCAGGTGATTATTAAGAGCTTCCGCTGTTGTATACTAAAATAAGGACAAGATTTGGAGTCTATGCTTGTATGATATTGTGTAAAAACTGCATTCAAGAAACTTATTTTTGATGTAATATATTCTTATTGTAAACCATTAGGTAATGGTCGTGTGTAAACGGTATATTTTAGATTATCATTATTTGATAATCTACGTAATGCTTTTTGAACCTTTATCGATAAAATAAAGGTTATGGTTGTTTTAAAAATGAATGTAGTCTTTGAAAAACATCTCATATAGATGTCAAAACCTCGCGATGAAATCAATTAATATGGTACGTTTATAATCAATATGAACGGGACATTTCATGTGTCACCCTTAAAATCAGATTGGGACTCTCGAATGTACCCCACGGTCATGATCAAATCAAATGGGTCACTATAGATCGTCTTTCCCATGCTATACATGTAGTGACCCGAACTTTTCCATGTTTATATATATTAATTGAGATTGATATTTACATGATTAAATGTTTCCAACATGTTAAGCAATCAAACTTGTTAAGACTTGATTAATTGAAATATGTTTCATATAGACAATTGACCACCCAAGTTGATCGGTGATTCACGAACGTTAAAACTTGTAAAAACTATATAATGACATATATATGGATATATATATAGTTAACATGATACTATGATAAGAAAACATATCATAAAGTATATTAACAATGAACTACATATGTAAAAACAAGACTACTAACTTAATGATTTTTAAACGAGACATATATGTAACGATTATCGTTGTAAAGACATTTAATGTATATATATCATATTAAGAGATATTCATACATGATAATATCATGATAATATAATAATTTAAAATCTCATTTGATATTATAAACATTGGGTTAACAACATTTAACAAGATCGTTAACCTAAAGGTTTCAAAACAACACTTACATGTAACGACTAACGATGACTTAACGACTCAGTTAAAATGTATATACATGTAGTGTTTTAATATGTATTTATACACTTTTGAAAGACTTCAATACACTTATCAAAATACTTCTACTTAACAAAAATGCTTACAATTACATCCTCGTTCAGTTTCATCAACAATTCTACTCGTATGCACCCGTATTCGTACTCGTACAATACACATCTTTTAGATGTATGTACTATTGGTATATACACTCCAATGATCAGCTCTTAGCAGCCCATGTGAGTCACCTAACACATGTGGGAACCATCATTTGGCAACTAGCATGAAATATCTAATAAAATTACAAAAATATGAGTAATCATTTGATAATGTAGCGTGAGGGTACGAAATAGTATTATTTTTACTAGGAAATACTACAAAATATGACACAAGTTTTATTAATTTACGGATGGGATATACCTAAACCTTGCTACAACACTATAGGCAGTGTACCTAATCGTAGAGTAGTGTAGTTTTTAGTAAGTCCGGTTCGTTCCACAGGGAGCTAGTGATTACGTACTATATTTTTATAAAACTATATTTATATAAATATATATATATATAAGTAGTAATATTATTATAAAAGGGGGGTTTTTACCGTTTAATGACCGGTTTGTCGATTTTATATTTTTAAGCGTAAAGATAAATGACAATAATTAAAGTGCGTAAAATAAATAAATGACGATAAATAAAATAACAATAAATAAAATTGCGATAGAATATGAAATAAAAGGATTATGCTTATTTAAACTTCCGTAATCATGATGTTTAACGTTTTGATTTTAATTAATTGTTACTCGGGTTAATTGTCCTTTGTCATGGTTTATTTGATACCTATCTGGTTTTTATCCATAATAGTCCATCGGTCATAAATATAAAGTGCGAGTGTCCTCGTCAAATTACCCTTATACCCGAAGTCAAATATTCCAACTAATTAAGGATTTAAACTGTGACGCAGTTATCACTTCTGTCAACAATTACACCAGTTATCACTGTATGTAATCTACCCCTGTTTTGATTAGATATGAATATTAATTTACCCACTTGATCAGTTTGAATAATCAATTACCCAACCCGAATAATTAATTAAATGATTATAATAGATTCCATATGAACGTCACTAAATAGGACAACCATAATCATTATTAATTATTAGGATAATTAATTTGAAGATAGGTTCGACAGACTCCAATGAGTTGTCACTCAATTAGACAATACCCCCCATCTATTAATAGTCAATAGTCCAATTTCCACAAGTGTCGGTCTTTTGCCCAAACCCCAATTATGGTACAAAGCCCAATTACCCAATTTTAGTAATTAGCCCAACATCATGATTACTTCGTTTTAAATAAGCATAATAATAACTTAGCTACGAGACATTAATATAAAAAGGTTGAACATAACTTACAATGATTAAAAATAGCGTAGCGTTACACGGACAGAATTTCGACTTACACACTCAAACGATCTCTATCATAAATCTTATTATTATCATAATTTAAAATTAAAATTAAGATTATTGTTATATCTTATTACATTAACATTATGATAGAGATTTTTAGATATTGATATTGATAATAGATTTTTAGGATAGAAAAAGGGATGCTTAAAATACATCGACAATCATCGCCTTTTATAGGCAAAATATGAAATTGAATTTTCATTTACGACCCCTGAACTATGCTAAATTAACAACTTTTTATTATTTAATATTATTCTTATTATGAATTATTTAAATATTATATTTTATTCTTGTGCATAGTTGACTCGTAATTTTTACACCGTTGCGTCGAGCGTTGAGAGTTGACTCATGTCCCGGTTCCGGATTTTCGAACGTCCTTGCGTACTATTTTATATCGTGTACTTTGCGTTTTGTAACTTGTACTCTTGTCATTTTTAGACGTTCTTCATCAATAATTTGAACCTTTTTAATTGTATCTTGTACATTTGAGCTTTTTGGACGTTTTGGTCTTTCAAATCTTTGTTTTTGTCTTTAAATCTTCATTTTCGAGCGATTTGCGTCTTTCGTCTTCGCACTTATTTATTTAACTATTACAACTAAAAATAAGGAAATTACATTTAAAAACTTTACATATTGGAACGATATTGCTACTAAATATATGTTCATTTGGAGCACTATCAAATATCCCCACACTTGAGCGTTGCTTGTCCTCAAGCAATACAGAACTTGAAATAAAAACATACATGAATCACTTTTTTATTCATCACACTTTGTACATCAGTGATTTTGATATAGCGGTATAAACAATGACAGTAATGATGGTTAAAGGTGGGTGTATCATCCACAGTTGCCTCGGGTTTAGGTCAACGACACTTGCAATCAAATAGCCGATTTACTTTCGGTTTCCAAAGCAAAGTGCACATTTGAAAGGTGGTTTACAGTCCCACATGACTATTAAAATGTAGATCCTTAAGGAAATAGGATCTTTATGAAAACATTTGATCTTTTGAAAATTCAATCTAGCTTTTACCCTAGATAAGTTTTCTGATTTGATCCACCATTGGTGTTGCAAAATATATTTGTGGATCAATATTTTGGCTAAAAACATTTAGGTTCGTGTAATCCACTGCTATCCCGGTATCGGAAAGCACACATCCAGTTTACTTGTTCCGTATATTACCTTTCGGCAAACTACCGTCCGGTTGTAAAGGAAAGCGATGAACAAGAAACTGTTAAGGCAATGTCCCGTGACATGCAGATGATTATGGTCTAAAAATGTGTCGGATGCTAGTACTATCCTTGGTAGGAGCAATAGTAAAGATCATCCTATAATTTTTCGGTCTGGCACAAGGTCCTGTCTCCGACCATGCTATGCAACCACCGTTCTTACGGTTGACACCCGATTTTGTTCAGGTGACCTAATGAATTCCAGGTGAATTCCTAGGATTTTACGTTCAATGGTAATGAACGCATTGAAAATGGGTTTTCAGAAAACAAATCGGTTTGTATTTTTGATCAAAATATTTTCTCGTTCAAGCGCGAGTTTAGATATCTTTGAATTTCATGAGTTTGAATTCTCAATCTTTAAGGTCAATCTCTAGGATTGAGTAATATCAGTCTTAAAAGCTGATTTTTAATTTTTAAGGAGATTATCCTTTCTGGGGATCTGATTCATTAGTATTATCAAGCTAATTTGCACGGTGCCCCCCATTGTACGAGATAAATCCTTCTCATGGTTAGGATAAATCTGACCACATGGCGACCCTGTTTTATGCTGAGGTCCGTGGATTTCCAGCCGATTTTAGTGATGACTTTTCTAGATTTTTCGTCAACCTACAGCTGGTCTGGACGACAACTTCTTGACCTAAATCAAGAAGCGTGTGTCTTTTTCGGAAGACTTTACTTCCTTCAAATGATGGAATTGATTCATCGTGTAGATCCATCTTTCTTTCAAAAGTATTATAGTAAATCGGGTAAAACTGATTAGTATCATCCAAAACAAAAGTACCTGCAATAATCTTGTACAAAGATATGTGATAGATAGTTTTTAATTGAATAACTTGGTACATTCTCCCCACACTTAGTTTCTTTCTTTGCCTTTTTATTCTCCTTTATTCCATTTTAAATGAATTCAAGCATTTTGAGTTGTTTCTCAATTTATGTCCTGTCCGATAATTTCGGTATTATCGCCTAGTTTTCACCATTCATAAATATGTATAAACATGATTTTGACTTCATTTAATTGAAAATTTTTCAAATTTTCACAAAATTTGGCAAATAAACTAAGTGTAAACTCGAGAGAATTTATAACCCTTCCCCACACTTGAGATCATGCAATGCCCTCATTTGCATGAAATCAGACTATAATTATAAATTCATGAGGGTGATTAGTGTAGAAAAGTAATTAAAAATACCCAGTTTGTAAGCATATTATTTTACATCACATTTGATATTTTGCTTCTTGTCGTCAAAATCAGTAGCTATTGCTGAACTTAATGTTAGTCTTTGAAAGTGCGTTGTTCTACCCTGTTTTGTACATAATATAAAATACAAACATATATATACATATTTTTGAAGTTGGGTATATTACCCCACGTTCAAAAATTTATAAAGTCTAATATCTTTTTGGCATACTTTAGATCAATAAAATTAAAAATAATGATAACAAAATTTGCCGTCCCACCCTCGGGTAAAGCAATTTCGGCTTAATGACCTAGTCTTCAACTCACGACGAATTTTAGAAATCATTTTTTCAACTTAATGAATTAAAGTAAATTTTGTTTTTAAATGTCACACAAAACTTAAAAGCATATTAATTTCATATAAAACCTAAAAAAAACAAAAATTCAGAATGGGGGGAGAAAACTAGTTCTTTAGTGTCTGCTAGCGGAAAAGACCAATCGGATTCCATTCTCGGAACTACACGAGAACAGAACAACTAAATCTAGATAACATTTTCTTAGAACATTTGAATCTCCCCACACTTAGGTAGCTGTGGTGTCGAAATTGTGATTAACTTCATCGTCAATTTCTTTTGGTCCATAATCAACTTGCCTATCTGTGACTTTTTCTTTAAGCCAGTGCCCGGCTTCTTCCGTAATATCCCAAAATTCAACTAGTTTTGCCTTTTCTTTAGGCGACAGATTGGATACTAACCGGTTACATAACTTAAAGTTCCCCTTACTTCTAGCATCGATAGCCCGTTTAAAAAGTTTCTTCATTGAACTGTTAATAACGGGGTCATTTAATTTCGTATCAACAACGGGGTTCTTTATTATCAAGTCATCATTAGGTTTTACTTCATTTTTCCCACACTTAGGCGTTTTATTATTGCTAAGCACTACCGTTGGAGTTGGTAAAACAACATGGTTATTACCAATCGTTTTTACTGGTTCAACGGTTTTAGTTGGTGGAGATTTAGACTTTCGAATCATAAAGGTGATTGATTTTTTACCACTTTTAAGTGTCATTCTTCCATTTCCTACATCAAATAACGCCCCGGTGGACGCAAAGAATGGTCGACCTAAAATTAGAGGAACGTTCGGGTCCTCTTCTATGTCAATGACAATAAATTCGACTAGAAAGGTTAAATTGCCTACTTGAACGGGTAGGTTGTCAGCAATTCCAACTGGGTGCTTAATGGTTTGATCAAAGAGTCGAACACTCATATCCGTTGGACTTAACTTACCTACACCTAATCTCTTATATAAGGAAAGAGGCATAACACTTACACTTGCACCTAAATCTGCTAGTGCATCATACATGACACAATCACTAAGTAGACAAGGAACAATAAATTCACCCGGATCACCTACCCTAGGTGGAGGTTTTGGTGGAACTGTCTTCACCGGGTTTATATTTACGGCTTTTGTTTCTTGCACTTTCTTATTCTTTTTCTTCTTCTTCTTTCCAGATATATCACAATCTTTATTACCTATCACTTGCTCATACTCAACTCCTTTTCTTGGAAACGGGATGGGTGGTTTGTATGGTGCCACCACTGGCTTTACATACTCGGGTGGTGGTGGTGGTGTAACTTCTTCATTGTTACTCACATCTAAAACCTTCCCATCTTTTGGAGCTGGTTTTTCAGAATTTGTTGACACCATATTAACATTCTCATTCCGAGGATTTACTTCAGTATTACTCGGTAGCTTTCCTTGTTCCCTCTCACTCATCATGCTAGCAAGAGTACCTACGTGTTTTTCTAGATTCAAAGTGGAAGCTTGTTGAGTTCTTAATGACTGATCAAATCTCTCGTTCGTTTGGGTTTGAGTTTCAATAAATTGTGTTTGAGATTCAACTAGCTTGAATACCACGTCTTCCATATTTGACTTTTTCTCTTCGGTTTGTTGTTGTGGTTTATATAAGCCAGGTCTTTGTTGATTGAAAGTGTTGTTTTGAGTTGGTTGGTTATTCGGACCTTGTTGGTTATACCAGTTATTTTCGGGTCCTTTTGGATTGTAAAGAATGTTTTGATTTCGATTGAAGTTTAGCTTTGGCGGTTGATAATTATTTTGATAATTATTTCCAGGCCTTTGGTTCATATAGGAAACATTCTCTCGTTGTTCCAATGTTGGTTCAATGTGACAATCTTTCAATAAGTGTGGTCCACCGCATTGCTCACAACTGATTCGTATTGCATGAATGTCCTTATTCATCTTTTCCATTCGTCTTTCGACAGCATCTATTTTTGCAAAAACGGAATCAAAGTCATGGCTAGAATCGGCTCTAGCCACTTTAGATGATCGCAAGATATCTTTTTCTTGATGCCACTCATGTGAGTGGGATGCTGTATTATCAATAATTTTGTAAGCTTCAGTTGCGGTTTTCTTCATAATGGAACCACCGGCTGCTATGTCGATGTCCTTTCGTGTAGTGATGTCACAACCTTGGTAGAATATTTGCACTATTTGATAAGTATCTAAACCATGTTGCGGACATCCTCTTAACAACTTTCCAAATCTTGTCCATGCCTCATATAGAGTTTCATTTGGCTTTTGTTTGAACGTAACAATTTCTCCTTGAAGTCTTACGGCTTTGGATGCCGGAAAGAATTGTTTAAGAAATTTTTCAACTAAATCATCCCATGTATTAATCGCCCCTTCAGGTAACGATTCCAACCAATCTTTGGCTTCTCCCTTTAAAGTCCAGGGAAATAATATGAGATAGATTTGTTCGTCTTCTACTTCTCGGATTTTGAATAGTGTACAGATTCTATTGAAAGTACGAAGATGTTCATTCGGATCTTCATTCGGCGCACCACTGAATTGGCATTGGTTAGTCACCATATGTAGAATTTGTCCTTTGATTTCATAATCTGGCGCATTAACGTTTGGTTGAGTAATTGCATGGCCTTGGCCAGTACGTTTAGCTCTCATTCGGTCTTCCATACTTAGAGGTTCTAGATTTTCCATGATTGGAAGTGTTGTATCCGAATCACTAGAGGTTTCTGATTTAATGGTTTCTTCCTCAACAATCTCTGTTTGAATGATTGGAGGTTTCGGAGGAATAATTAATGGATCAGGGTCTCGGAATTGTCCCTGAGTATTCTCCGGATTCTCAATTGTGAGGTTTGTTTCTAAAACTGGATTATCGGAAATTTGAGTTTGAGTATTTGGTCGACTGGATGACGATTCTAAAGAAAAATCAACGGCGGCGAACGTCTTGCTCGGTGCATTCACAGAATATCCTATTAGTTATAAAGATAATAAGAAAAACTTATATAAGCTATCCAATTAATAGACTTTTCTGATTTTTGCCCACGTTTCGAATAGCCAAAAGATGCAGCAGAGGGGCATGATTCGTTTGGTCTCAATATAATTGAGGACTGTTTGGCTCCAACAACCCGTTCCACGTACAAATCCAACTATTACTACGAGCCAGAAAAATGTCAACGTCTATTAATTTAACCACTTAGATAATTTTTCTTTCCGTTTAAGAAATATTAGATAAGAAGTAGATACAATTCTATGTCCTATAACTAGAATGACGAGAAATAAGGAAGAAATAGATTGCGCGTCGAAAAGTGTCGAAAAATGAAAAAGACGAAGAGTGGCTTAAGACACACAACTAATCGATCCTTATAACGACTATTATCTTAAAATTAAAATTGCAAATGGAGATCACTACTTGGAATTGTAATTGATACATAGGTAAACGGCGTCGAAAGATAAATAAAAATAAGAAAGTAGCACGAAAAATAGCGTCGCAAAATTTTAAGGCACCTAAATCTTAGTCTAAAGAAAAACACTTAAGGGATTTTACGGCAAAACTAAAAATTCTAGAAGTAAAAATAACTATGGCAAAACTAAACTTAATACTAAAAGTTGCGAATATAGTCTAAAAATCTAAAGGTAATAAAACTAAAAAAAAAAATTTTTTATAGACAAAATCTTAAAAATATATTTTTTTTTATAATTTTTTTTTTTTTTTACGTTTTTGTTTTTTTTTTTACGTTTTTGTTTTTTTTTTTTACGTTTTTTTTTTTTTTATATTTTTGCAAATATAAATTAAAAATATAGCGTTTTAGTGCTCCCCGGCAGCGGCGCCAAAAATACTTGATGATGTAGCGTGAGGGTACGAAATAGTATTATTTTTACTAGGAAATACTACAAAATATGACACAAGTTTTATTAATTTACGGATGGGATATACCTAAACCTTGCTACAACACTATAGGCAGTGTACCTAATCGTAGAGTAGTGTAGTTTTTAGTAAGTCCGGTTCGTTCCACAGGGAGCTAGTGATTACGTACTATATTTTTATAAAACTATATTTATATAAATATATATATATATATAAGTAGTAATATTATTATAAAAGGGGGGTTTTTACCGTTTAATGACCGGTTTGTCGATTTTATATTTTTAAGCGTAAAGATAAATGACAATAATTAAAGTGCGTAAAATAAATAAATGACGATAAATAAAATAACAATAAATAAAATTGCGATAGAATATGAAATAAAAGGATTATGCTTATTTAAACTTCCGTAATCATGATGTTTGACGTTTTGATTTTAATTAATTGTTACTCGGGTTAATTGTCCTTTGTCATGGTTTATTTGATACCTATCTGGTTTTTATCCATAATAGTCCATCGGTCATAAATATAAAGTGCGAGTGTCCTCGTCAAATTACCCTTATACCCGAAGTCAAATATTCCAACTAATTAAGGATTTAAACTGTGACGCAGTTATCACTTCTGTCAACAATTACACCAGTTATCACTGTATGTAATCTACCCCTGTTTTGATTAGATATGAATATTAATTTACCCACTTGATCAGTTTGAATAATCAATTACCCAACCCGAATAATTAATTAAATGATTATAATAGATTCCATATGAACGTCACTAAATAGGACAACCATAATCATTATTAATTATTAGGATAATTAATTTGAAGATAGGTTCGACAGACTCCAATGAGTTGTCACTCAATTAGACAATACCCCCCATCTATTAATAGTCAATAGTCCAATTTCCACAAGTGTCGGTCTTTTGCCCAAACCCCAATTATGGTACAAAGCCCAATTACCCAATTTTAGTAATTAGCCCAACATCATGATTACTTCGTTTTAAATAAGCATAATAATAACTTAGCTACGAGACATTAATATAAAAAGGTTGAACATAACTTACAATGATTAAAAATAGCGTAGCGTTACACGGACAGAATTTCGACTTACACACTCAAACGATCTCTATCATAAATCTTATTATTATCATAATTTAAAATTAAAATTAAGATTATTGTTATATCTTATTACATTAACATTATGATAGAGATTTTTAGATATTGATATTGATAATAGATTTTTAGGATAGAAAAAGGGATGCTTAAAATACATCGACAATCATCGCCTTTTATAGGCAAAATATGAAATTTAATTTTCATTTACGACCCCTGAACTATGCTAAATTAACAACTTTTTATTATTTAATATTATTCTTATTATGAATTATTTAAATATTATATTTTATTCTTGTGCATAGTTGACTCTTAATTTTTACACCGTTGCGTCGAGCGTTGAGAGTTGACTCATGTCCCGGTTCCGGATTTTCGAACGTCCTTGCGTACTATTTTATATCGTGTACTTTGCATTTTGTAACTTGTACTCTTGTCATTTTTAGACGTTCTTCATCAATAATTTGAACCTTTTTAATTGTATCTTGTACATTTGAGCTTTTTGGACGTTTTGGTCTTTCAAATCTTTGTTTTTGTCTTTAAATCTTCATTTTCGAGCAATTTGCGTCTTTCGTCTTCGCACTTATTTATTTAACTATTACAACTAAAAATAAGGAAATTACATTTAAAAACTTTACATATTGGAACGATATTGCTACTAAATATATGTTCATTTGGAGCACTATCATCATTCATGACTTATTTACATGAAAACAAAATTACATATCCTTTATATCTAATCCATACACCAACGACCAAAAACACCTACAAACACTTTCATTCTTCAATTTTCTTCATCTAATTGATCTCTCTCAAGTTCTATCTTCAAGTTCTAAGTGTTCTTCATATATTCTACAAATTCTAGTTACATAAAATCAAGAATACTTTCAAGTTTGCTAGCTCACTTCCAATCTTGTAAGGTGATCATCCAACCTCAAGAAATCTTTGTTTCTTACAGTAGGTTATCATTCTAATACAAGGTAATAATCATATTCAAACTTTGGTTCAATTTCTATAACTATAACAATCTTATTTCAAGTGATGATCTTACTTGAACTTGTTTTCGTGTCATGATTCTGCTTCAAGAACTTCGAGCCATCCAAGGATCCGTTGAAGTTAGATCCATTTTTCTCTTTTCCAGTAGTTTTATCCAAGGAAATTAAGGTAGTAATGATGTTCATAACATCATTCGATTCATACATATAAAGCTATCTTATTCGAAGGTTTAAACTTGTAATTACTAGAACATAGTTTAGTTAATTCTAAACTTGTTCGTAAACAAAAGTTAATCCTTCTAACTTGACTTTTAAAATCAACTAAACACATGTTCTATATCTATATGATATGCTAACTTAATGATTTAAAACCTGGAGACACGAAAAACACCGTAAAACCGGATTTACGCTGTCGTAGTAACACCGCGGGCTGTTTTGGGTTAGTTAATTAAAAACTATGATAAACTTTGATTTAAAAGTTGTTATTCTGAGAAAATGATTTTTATTATGAACATGAAACTATATCCAAAAATTATGGTTAAACTCAAAGTGGAAGTATATTTTCTAAAATGGTCATCTAGACGTCGTTCTTTCGACTGAAATGACTACCTTTACAAAAACGACTTGTAACTTATTTTTCCGACTATAAACCTAGACTTTTTCTATTTAGATTCATAAAATAGAGTTCAATATGAAACCATAGCAATTTGATTCACTCAAAACGGATTTAAAATGAAGAAGTTATGGGTAAAACAAGATTGGATAATTTTTCTCATTTTAGCTACGTGAAAATTGGTAACAAATCTATTCCAACCATAACTTAATCAACTTGTATTGTATATTATGTAATCTTAATATACCATAGACACGTATACAATGTTTCGACCTATCATGTCGACACATCTATATATATTTCGGAACAACCATAGACACTCTATATGTGAATGTTGGAGTTAGCTATACAGGGTTGAGGTTGATTCCAAAATATATATAGTTTGAGTTGTGATCAATACTGAGATACGTATACACTAAGTCGTGGATTGATTCAAGATAATATTTATCGATTTATTTCTGTACATCTAACTGTGGACAACTAGTTGTAGGTTACTAACGAGGACAGCTGACTTAATAAACTTAAAACATCAAAATATATTAAAAGTGTTGTAAATATATTTTGAACATACTTTGATATATATGTATATATTGTTATAGGTTCGTGAATCAACCAGTGGCCAAGTCTTACTTCCCGACGAAGTAAAAATCTGTGAAAGTGAGTTATAGTCCCACTTTTAAAATCTAATATTTTTGGGATGAGAATACATGCAGGTTTTATAAATGATTTACAAAATAGACACAAGTACGTGAAACTACATTCTATGGTTGAATTATCGAAATCGAATATGCCCCTTTTTATTAAGTCTGGTAATCTAAGAATTAGGGAACATGCACCCTAATTGACGCGAATCCTAAAGATAGATCTATCGGGCCCAACAAGCCCCATCCAAAGTACCAGATGCTTTAGTACTTCGAAATTTATATCATATCCGAAGGGTGTCCCGGAATGATGGGGATATTCTTATATATGCATCTTGTTAATGTCGGTTACCAGGTGTTCACCATATGAATGATTTTTATCTCTATGTATGGGATGTGTATTGAAATATGAAATCTTGTGGTCTATTATTATGATTTGATATATATAGGTTAAACCTATAACTCACCAACATTTTTGTTGACGTTTTAAGCATGTTTATTCTCAGGTGATTATTAAGAGCTTCCGCTGTCGCATACTTAAATAAGGACGAGATTTGGAGTCCATGCTTGTATGATATTGTGTAAAAACTGTATTCAAGAAACTTATTTTGTTGTAACATATTTGTATTGTAAACCATTATGTAATGGTCGTGTGTAAACAGGATATTTTAGATTATCATTATTTGATAATCTACGTAAAGCTTTTTAAACCTTTATTGATGAAATAAAGGTTATGGTTTGTTTTAAAATGAATGCAGTCTTTGAAAAACGTCTCATATAGAGGTCAAAACCTCGCAACGAAATCAATTAATATGGAACGTTTTTAATCAATAAGAACGGGACATTTCAGTTGGTATCCGAGCGTTGGTCTTAGAGAACCAGAATTTTGCATTAGTGTGTCTTATCGAGTTTGTTAGGATGCATTAGTGAGTCTGGACTTCGACCGTGTTTACTTGAAAAATGATTGCTTAACAAATTTTGTTGGAAACTATATATTTTTAACATGTGAATATTATGTGATATATTAATCTCTTAACGTGTTTGATATTATGTGATAGATGTCTACCTCTAGAACAAGTCCCATTGACTCACCTAATAATAATGAAGAGTCAAATGTAAATTGGAATGATTCGTGGACTGATTCACAAGTTCCCGAAGAGGAACCGGAAGAAGAGTCGGGACCGGAAGAAGAATCAGAACCGGAAGAAGAATCAGAACCGGAAGAGGAGGAACCGGATGAAGAAATAGAACCGGTGGGAGAAATAATAAAACGGTTAAGTAAAAGAAAATCCTCAACCAACCGACCAAGGTTAATTATGGTCAATGGTGTTTCCGCCAAGGAAGCAAAATATTGGGAGGATTACCAATTCTCCGATGAATCGGATTCCGACGAGAATTCCGATGATGTTATAGAAATTACCCCAACTGAATTTAAAAAGGCAAAAGAAAATAATAAGGGAAAGGGCATAAAAATAGAGAAATCTAATTCCAACCCCGATGAACTTTATATGTATCGTCAACCCCCGAAGTCCTTAAGTTGTAACAATGACCCGGGAACCTCTAAACCACCAGGTTTTTCTAAACCAATGTGGAAAATTACGGCTCGTATTAGGGGAACATCATATATCCCTAGAAACCTGGCAAAACGAACCAAAACCGAAGAAGAAGAAACGAGCGAGTCGGAATAAGATAGTTGTATTCGTGTGGTGTAATATATGTAATATAGTGTGCTTATGCTTTATGATATATGTAAAAATTGCTTGTATTAATAAGTATTTTTTTTTATGAATCTAACTCTTGTCTATTTTACAGTTTAAAAACACAAAATGGATAGACAACCCAATATTTTAAGAGACCTACACGGAGACATGATTGATGAAATCTTGTCTAGAGTCGGTCAGAATTCCTCGGCACAACTATTTAAGGCGAGATCAGTTTGTAAGACATTGGGAAACCCATAAGTTACGATGTGTTTACTTAGACGCATATATTGCGGGGAACCCAAATGCTATTTTACGCAACGGGTTAAGAAATTATTTTGACTCAATATATCCGAATATTGGACTTCGTGATTTAGAAAAAGCGGCTAACATGCAACATAAAGAAGCATGTTATGCTTACGGATTAGTAATGTTCGCTTCTCACCAAAGTGAGAACAAGAACATCGGGCTACAACTATTAAACAAAACGTTTCCACAAGTGACGGAGTCGGTAATTGGGGTAAGAAATGAGGTTTTTAGATTGTTACGGGACTGTTGGACATTACGTAACCCTCGTCCCTTTGACGACGTTACAACACGCTGTCTTATCAACGGCCATAACGGTTATGTTCCACAAGACCAAGGATGGGAAGTAATCCTAGTAAAACCAGAATGCATGACTTGTTTCTGGACGTATGAATTACGTGTCTTTATTGCCTTTGCTGAACGACTTGTGTACTAGCTAGAATTATCTTCACAACTATCTTGTATCAAAGTTATTGTGTGCTATATTTCATGCTTTATGTAAAATAAGCGGTATTGTAAGTTTGTAAAATATTGTATAAAAGTTTGAACGCGAAATATTATTATAATCAGTTTTTCATATAGAATTGTAGTAGTTGAATTGTATATTAGCTACTAAGTATGAACTTAACGGGTAGGTACTACCCGAATTTAAACTTATAAAATGCTAATATGAAGAAAAAGCTTTTATAAATGAGTTCATATTATGCTACGAAATACTATTAACTACTTTTAATATTCTGTATGATTAACTTGTTCCATTTGACTATTTTGAAGGAAATGGCACCGACTACTCGACTCACCGTGAATATGAATGAAGAGGAATTCCGTACTTTTCTAGCTTCAAACATAGCCGCAGTACAGGCTGCGCTACATACCAACAATAACCTTGGATCTAGCAGTACAGAAAATCGTGTAGGATGCACCTACAAAGAATTCACTGCCTGCAAACCTTTGGAATTTGATGGAACCGAAGGACCGATCGGATTGAAACGGTGGACCGAGAAGGTCGAATCGGTGTTTGCCATAAGTAAGTGTACTGAAGAGGACAAAGTGAAGTACGCTACGCATACCTTCACAGGTTCTGCGTTAACATGGTGGAATACCTATCTAGAGCAAGTGGGACAAGATGATGCTTACGCACTACCGTGGTCAGCATTCAAGCACTTGATGAACGAGAAGTACCGTCCCAGAACCGAGGTCAATAAGCTCAAGACAGAACTTAGAGGGTTACGAACCCAAGGATTTGATATTACCACGTACGAAAGACGATTCACAGAATTGTGCCTATTGTGTTCGGGAGCATTCGAAGATGAGGAAGAGAAGATCGACGCGTTTATGAAAGGATTACCGGAAAGAATCCAAGAAGATATAAGTTCACACGAGCCTGCCTCCATACAACAGGCATGTAGAATGGCTCACAAACTAGTGAACCAGATTGAAGAAAGAATTAAAGAACAGACTGCTGAAGAGGCCAATGTGAAGCAAGTCAAAAGAAAGTGGGAGGAAAACGGTGATAAGAATCACCAATACAACAACAACAGCAATTACAACAATAATCGCAACAATTATCCCAACAATCGCAACATCAATCGCAACTACAACAAACAGCCCAACAACAACAACAACAACAACAACAACAACAACAACAGCAACTACAACAATCATCCCAACAACAATAATAACCGCAACAACAACAACAACAATAATCAGAAGCAGCTATGCCAAAGGTGTGAAAAGAATCACTCGGGGTTCTGCACCAAATTTTGCAACAAGTGTAAAAGAAATGGTCATAGCGCGGCGAAGTGTGAGGTCTACGGACCAGGGGTTAATAGAACGAAAGGAACAAATGGTGTTGGAACGAGTAATGGCGGAGCAAGTAGTGTCGGAGCAAGTTATGCCAATGTAGTTTGTTATAAATGTGGAAAACCGGGCCACATTATTAGAAATTGCCCGAACCAGGAGAACACGAATGGACAAGGCCGCGGAAGAGTTTTCAATATTAATGCGGCAGAGGCACAAGAAGACCCGGAGCTTGTTAGGGGTACGTTTCTTATTGACAATAAATCTGCTTACGTTTTATTTGATTCGGGTGCGGATAGAAGCTATATGAGTAGAGATTTTTGTGCTAAATTAAGTTGTCCATTGACGCCTTTGGATAGTAAATTTTTACTCGAATTAGCAAATGGTAAATTAATTTCAGCAGATAATATATGTCAGAATCGAGAAATTAAACTGGTTAGCGAAACATTTAAGATTGATTTGATACCAGTAGAGTTAGGGAGTTTTGATGTGATAATCGGTATGAACTGGTTAAAAAAAGTGAAAGCAGAGATCGTTTGTTACAAAAATGCAATTCGCATTATACGAGAAAAAGAAAAACCCTTAATGGTGTACGGAGAAAAGGGCAACACGAAGCTACATCTTATTAGTAATTTGAAGGCACAAAAACTAATAAGAAAAGGTTGCTATGCTATTCTAGCACACGTCGAGAAAGTACAAACTGAAGAAAAGAGCATCAATGATGTTCTCGTCGCAAAAGAATTTCCCGATGTATTTCCGAAAGAATTACCGGGATTACCCCCACATCGATCCGTTGAATTTCAAATAGATCTTGTACCAGGAGCTGCACCAATAGCTCGTGCTCCTTACAGACTCGCACCCAGCGAGATGAAAGAACTACAAAGCCAATTACAAGAACTTTTAGAGCGTGGTTTCATTCGACCAAGCACATCACCGTGGGGAGCTCCTGTTTTGTTTGTCAAGAAGAAAGATGGTACATTCAGGTTGTGTATCGACTACCGAGAGTTGAACAAACTTACCATCAAGAACCGCTACCCACTACCGAGAATCGACGACTTATTTGATCAACTACAAGGCTCGTCTGTTTATTCAAAGATTGACTTACGTTCCGGGTATCATCAAATGCGGGTGAAAGAAGATGATATTCCAAAGACTGCTTTCAGAACACGTTACGGTCATTACGAGTTTATGGTCATGCCGTTTGGTTTAACTAATGCACCAGCTGTGTTCATGGACCTTATGAACCGAGTGTGTGGACCATACCTTGACAAGTTTGTCATTATTTTCATTGATGACATACTTATTTACTCAAAGAATGACCAAGAACACGGTGAACATTTGAGAAAGGTGTTAGAAGTATTGAGGAAGGAAGAATTGTACGCTAAGTTTTCAAAGTGTGCATTTTGGTTGGAAGAAGTTCAATTCCTCGGTCACATAGTGAACAAAGAAGGTATTAAGGTGGATCCGGCAAAGATAGAAACTGTTGAAAAGTGGGAAACCCCGAAAACTCCGAAACACATACGCCAGTTTTTAGGACTAGCTGGTTACTACAGAAGGTTCATCCAAGATTTTTCCAGAATAGCAAAACCCTTGACTGCATTAACGCATAAAGGGAAGAAATTTGAATGGAATGATGAACAAGAGAAAGCGTTTCAGTTATTGAAGAAAAAGCTAACTACGACACCTATATTGTCATTGCCTGAAGGGAATGATGATTTTGTGATTTATTGTGACGCATCAAAGCAAGGTCTCGGTTGTGTATTAATGCAACGAACGAAGGTGATTGCTTATGCATCTAGACAATTGAAGATTCACGAACAAAATTATACGACGCATGATTTGGAATTAGGAGCGGTTGTTTTTGCATTAAAGACTTGGAGGCACTACTTATATGGGGTCAAAAGTATTATATATACCGACCACAAAAGTCTTCAACACATATTTAATCAGAAACAACTGAATATGAGGCAGCGTAGGTGGATTGAATTATTGAATGATTACGACTTTGAGATTCGTTACCACCCGGGGAAGGCAAATGTGGTAGCCGATGCCTTGAGCAGGAAGGACAGAGAACCCATTCGAGTAAAATCTATGAATAAAATGATTCATAATAACCTTACTACTCAAATAAAGGAGGCGCAACAAGGAGTTTTAAAAGAGGGAAATTTAAAGGATGAAATACCCAAAGGATCGGAGAAGCATCTTAATATTCGGGAAGACGGAACCCGGTATAGGGCTGAAAGGATTTGGGTACCAAAATTTGGAGATATGAGAGAAATGGTACTTAGAGAAGCTCATAAAACCAGATACTCAATACATCCTGGAACGGGGAAGATGTACAAGGATCTCAAGAAACATTTTTGGTGGTCGAGTATGAAAGCCGATGTTGCTAAATACGTAGGAGAATGTTTGACGTGTTCTAAGGTCAAAGCTGAGCATCAAAAACCATCAGGTCTACTTCAACAACCTGAAATCCCGGAATAGAAATGGAAAAACATTACCATGGATTTCATCACTAAATTGCCAAGGACTGCAAGTGGTTTTGATACTATTTGGGTAATAGTTGATCGTCTCACCAAATCAGCACACTTCCTGCCAATAAGAGAAGATGACAAGATGGAGAAGTTAGCACGACTGTATTTGAAGGAAGTCGTCTCCAGACATGGAATACCAATCTCTATTATCTCTGATAGGGATGGCAGATTTATTTCAAGATTCTGGCAGACATTACAGCAAGCATTAGGAACTCGTCTAGACATGAGTACTGCCTATCATCCACAAACTGATGGGCAGAGCGAAAGGACGATACAAACGCTTGAAGACATGCTACGAGCATGTGTTATTGATTTCGGAAACAGTTGGGATCGACATCTACCATTAGCAGAATTTTCCTACAACAACAGCTACCATTCAAGCATTGAGATGGCGCCGTTTGAAGCACTTTATGGTAGAAAGTGCAGGTCTCCGATTTGTTGGAGTGAAGTGGGGGATAGACAGATTACGGGTCCGGAGATTATACAAGAAACTACCGAGAAGATCATCCAAATTCAACAACGATTGAAAACCGCCCAAAGTCGACAAAAGAGCTACGCTGACATTAAAAGAAAAGATATAGAATTTGAAATTGGAGAGATGGTCATGCTTAAAGTTGCACCTTGGAAAGGCGTTGTTCGATTTGGTAAACGAGGGAAATTAAATCCAAGGTATATTGGACCATTCAAGATTATTGATCGTGTCGGACCAGTAGCTTACCGACTTGAGTTACCTCAACAACTCGCGGCTGTACATAACACTTTCCACGTCTCGAATTTGAAGAAATGTTTTGCTAAAGAAGATCTCACTATTCCGTTAGATGAAATCCAAATCAACGAAAAACTCCAATTCATCGAAGAACCCGTCGAAATAATGGATCGTGAGGTTAAAAGACTTAAGCAAAACAAGATACCAATTGTTAAGGTTCGATGGAATGCTCGTAGAGGACCCGAGTTCACCTGGGAGCGTGAAGATCGGATGAAGAAGAAATACCCGCATCTATTTCCAGAAGATTCGTCAACACCTTCAACAGCTTAAAATTTCGGGACGAAATTTATTTAACGGGTAGGTACTGTAGTGACCGGAAATTTTCCATGTTTATATATATTAATTGAGATTGATATTTACATGATTAAATGTTTCCAACATGTTAAGCAATCAAACTTGTTAAGACTTGATTAATTGAAATATGTTTCATATAGACAATTGACCACCCAAGTTGATCGGTGATTCACGAACGTTAAAACTTGTAAAAACTATATAATGACATATATATGGATATATATATAGTTAACATGATACTATGATAATAAAACATATCATAAAGTATATTAACAATGAACTACATATGTAAAAACAAGACTACTAACTTAATGATTTTTAAACGAGACATATATGTAACGATTATCGTTGTAAAGACATTTAATGTATATATATCATATTAAGAGATATTCATACATGATAATATCATGATAATATAATAATTTAAAATCTCATTTGATATTATAAACATTGGGTTAACAACATTTAACAAGATCGTTAACCTAAAAGTTTCAAAACAACACTTACATGTAACGACTAACGATGACTTAACGACTCAGTTAAAATGTATATACATGTAGTGTTTTAATATGTATTTATACACTTTTGAAAGACTTCAATACACTTATCAAAATACTTCTACTTAACAAAAATGCTTACAATTACATCCTCGTTCAGTTTCATCAACAATTCTACTCGTATGCACCCGTATTCGTACTCGTACAATACACATCTTTTAGATGTATGTACTATTGGTATATACACTCCAATGATCAGCTCTTAGCAGCCCATGTGAGTCACCTAACACATGTGGGAACCATCATTTGGCAACTAGCATGAAATATCTCATAAAATTACAAAAATATGAGTAATCATTCATGACTTATTTACATGAAAACAAAATTACATATCCTTTATATCTAATCCATACACCAACGACCAAAAACACCTACAAACACTTTCATTCTTCAATTTTCTTCATCTAATTGATCTCTCTCAAGTTCTATCTTCAAGTTCTAAGTGTTCTTCATATATTCTACAAATTCTAGTTACATAAAATCAAGAATACTTTCAAGTTTGCTAGCTCACTTCCAATCTTGTAAGGTGATCATCCAACCTCAAGAAATCTTTGTTTCTTACAGTAGTTTATCATTCTAATACAAGGTAATAATCATATTCAAACTTTGGTTCAATTTCTATAACTATAACAATCTTATTTCAAGTGATGATCTTACTTGAACTTGTTTTCGTGTCATGATTCTGCTTCAAGAACTTTGAGCCATCCAAGGATCCGTTGAAGTTAGATCCATTTTTCTCTTTTCCAGTAGGTTTATACAAGGAAATTAAGGTAGTAATGATGTTCATAACATCATTCGATTCATACATATAAAGCTATCTTATTCGAAGGTTTAAACTTGTAATCACTAGAACATAGTTTAGTTAATTCTAAACTTGTTCGCAAACAAAAGTTAATCCTTCTAACTTGACTTTTAAAATCAACTAAACACATGTTCTATATCTATATGATATGCTAACTTAAATATTTAAAACCTGGAGACACGAAAAACACCGTAAAACCGGATTTACGCTGTCGTAGTAACACCGCGGGCTGTTTTGGGTTAGTTAATTAAAAACTATGATAAACTTTGATTTAAAAGTTGTTATTCTGAGAAAATGATTTTTATTATGAACATGAAACTATATCCAAAAATTATGGTTAAACTCAAAGTGGAAGTATGTTTTCTAAAATGGTCATCTAGACGTCGTTCTTTCGACTGAAATGACTACCTTTACAAAAACGACTTGTAACTTATTTTTCCGACTATAAACCTAGACTTTTTCTGTTTAGATTCATAAAATAGAGTTCAATATGAAACCATAGCAATTTGATTCACTCAAAACGGATTTAAAATGAAGAAGTTATGGGTAAAACAAGATTGGATAATTTTTCTCATTTTAGCTACGTGAAAATTGGTAACAAATCTATTCCAACCATAACTTAATCAACTTGTATTGTATATTATGTAATCTTAATATACCATAGACACGTATACAATGTTTCGACCTATCATGTAGACACATCTATATATATTTCGGAACAACCATAGACACTCTATATGTGAATGTTGGAGTTAGCTATACAGGGTTGAGGTTGATTCCAAAATATATATAGTTTGAGTTGTGATCAATACTGAGATACGTATACACTGGGTCGTGGATTGATTCAAGATAATATTTATCGATTTATTTCTGTACATCTAACTGTGGACAACTAGTTGTAGGTTACTAACGAGGACAGCTGACTTAATAAACTTAAAACATCAAAATATATTAAAAGTGTTGTAAATATATTTTGAACATACTTTGATATATATGTATATATTGTTATAGGTTCATGAATCAACCAGTGGCCAAGTCTTACTTCCCGACGAAGTAAAAATCTGTGAAAGTGAGTTATAGTCCCACTTTTAAAATCTAATATTTTTGAGATGAGAATACATGCAGGTTTTATAAATGATTTACAAAATAGACACAAGTACGTGAAACTACATTCTATGGTTGAATTATCGAAATCGAATATGCCCCTTTTTATTAAGTCTGGTAATCTAAGAATTAGGGAACAGACACCCTAATTGACGCGAATCCTAAAGATAGATCTATCGGGCCCAACAAGCCCCAACCAAAGTACCGGATGCTTTAGTACTTCGAAATTTATATCATATCCGAAGGGTGTCCCGGAATGATGGGGATATTCTTATATATGCATCTTGTTATTGTCGGTTACCAGGTGTTCACCATATGAATGATTTTTATCTCTATGTATGGGATGTGTATTGAAATATGAAATCTTGTGGTCTATTATTATGATTTGATATATATAGGTTAAACCTATAACTCACCAACATTTTTGTTGACGTTTTAAGCATGTTTATTCTCAGGTGATTATTAAGAGCTTCCGCTGTCGCATACTTAAATAAGGACGAGATTTGGAGTCCATGCTTGTATGATATTGTGTAAAAACTGCATTCAAGAAACTTATTTTGTTGTAACATATTTGTATTGTAAACCATTATGTAATGGTCATGTGTAAACAGGATATTTTAGATTATCATTATTTGATAATCTACGTAAAGCTTTTTAAACCTTTATTGATGAAATAAAGGTTATGGTTTGTTTTAAAATGAATGCAGTCTTTGAAAAACGTCTCATATAGAGGTCAAAACCTCGCAACGAAATCAATTAATATGGAACGTTTTTAATCAATAAGAAATGGACATTTCAATACACACTGTGATATCCACCAAAAAATGAACCATTACTCTCCTCAATAACGACATCCTCAGGAATAAGTGTGGACTCGCTCTGAATCTCAACTATGGAATGGGACTCAACCTCTAACTTCAATTCCTTCAATTCTTCAGTTGTAGGCTTATAACCATTAGCAATGAGAACAGCCAACAAACCTTCTTCATCAACCATAACAACCTGTTCCTTACTAAATGAGGAAAGATGAAAATCATGTAACTCTGGAAATTCCCGTAACAGCTCCGAATTTGCCATCAACCCTGCAACTGACAAAAAACTAGAAAGAAATAAAAGCACCGACACTAAACAAAGTAATAAAAAAAAACCTAAATCTAAAACATAACCTAAATTAATCACAAACTAGTAAACAATCTCAAATTGACACAACTGTCCCCGGCAGCGGCGCCAAAACTTGATGTGTGAAATCTAGTATATAATTTATCTCTGGAAAAATTCTGGTTTAAAGATTACTACACACTAACGGGCAGTGTACCCGATAATGCAATAGTATAAAGTTGGTAATTCCGAAATCGTTCCAAGGACAGTTTAAATGTGAGAATTAAGATTGCAACTAATGAAAATAAACAAAGTTAATCTATAAAAATTGAAAGTACGAGATAATTTGTTTTGTGGCTATTTAACGATTAGCCAATCAAGGATAGATTAAAAGTAAAAGACAATATTTTTGTGTTTTTTAGTTTATAGAAAATAAATGCTGACTCAACGAAAAGTAAAGATATTTGAATTCAATAGATAAAAGAATGTTCGCCTAGATCTCCTATTCACAGTGTCAGATGATTTGTATTAAGCTCTAGTTCTATTTATCAATACATGCAACTACAGAGTCAGTTTACCCAGAGTTCTCTTTTAGCAAACACGCCAAACTAGGATTTATTGGCTTAGGGTTCCCTTTCACCAAAGATCTCTTTCGTTTGTGACTTAGTAATTAGCTAATTATAAGATTAATATTCAATTAGTTACGCGTTCGCTCCACACAATTCACCCCTATTTTCTTCAATCTATGTTACCAGGTTTACCCCCTTGGTCCAGTAAGCACCCTATTGGTTAAGACAAATCAATTGGAAATTAGTTCACTAAATTGAAACAGGGTTCCCTTTTGTTCAAAAAAGTACACTAATCAACCTAGTAAGAATAATCAAATCCCATAAGAATGGTTCTTAATCAAAACTCATAATTATCATATATTAATCAAATTAAATATTAAAGTATCATCCAAACACATACGAATATTCAATCTAGACAAACATTAAAGTTTTTAGCCAACAATCATGGCTAAAGCCAAAATCTTAAATAAATAATTAAGAGTTTTCATTATGATGATAAGAATTAAACCTAATGAAAATTGTGTTCTTGAATGATAAACTGACCGAGACGCGTTTTCGGAATGACTAAGGTGTTAGAATGATCTTGAGATTCCCCAAAAATCACCCTTTTTTTGTCAAAAAGCTGCTGGAATTCTGAACCCGGCTGAAGATGGAGCGGCGCTCCAATAGTAGAGCGGCGCTCAATATGCCGTGTTCCTGATCTGTGGACTTCTGAAAATTGTCGACATGAATTTCTAGCCTATTGGAGCAGCGCTCCACACTCTTGAGCGGCGCTCCAGGCCCCTTTTTGCTGAATCCGGACTGAAAACTCAATAAATTCATCCAAACTCGATTCGAACCAATCTCTTTCACTCGTTTCCATAGAAAATCACTAAAACTATCAAATAACTTCAAATTTCATCTTCTTGTCTTAGAACTCGAACTTTCATAACACTTATCGAAATAACACCAACCGTATCCAAAAGAATCAAAATGTGCTCGATATCGCTAAGGAAAACGTGTATTAAATATGCGATATCATGATTTTTAATATTTTAGAAGGGCATTTGGGTCTTTTCACATAGGGGTCGGTTTTGAGCCATAAAACTGATCCATTGATCATTCTTATCCTCATTTCACACCCATGAACTCTCTCATCTTCAAACCCTAGAGAGAGGAAGAGTTTTTAGAGAAGGAAAGCTCCATTTGGAGAAGGAGGCTGATTCAGGTTAAGGTGCAAGAGACAAAGTTGTTCGTCTCATCAACGGCAACATTTTAGTGGTATTGGTAAGTCTCAACTCTGAATTTCATTTTGTTGTTTTGATATTCAAGTTAGGGTTTGAGCTTGTTTAGTTGTGAAGCCCATTTAGATGACGAAGTGGGTTTATTGTGACTAGTTATTTTTGATACTTGGCGGGTTTTAGGTTGGTTGACGATTTGGCCATGATTAGGCTTTGATTTTGGGTGTAATCACTTAGTTTAGTGATTTTGGAAGTGTTGGAACCCATTTGGGTATGTTTGAAAGATTAGTTCTGAATTGGGTCAACATTAGAGTTGTGAGTTGACTTTTGGGAAAGACAAGTGATTATCACTTGTGGTTGAATTGATTGACATTAGTGAAACCATTATCACTCTAGTTAGTGATTATTAGCTAGTTTGGGAATGGGTTGTACTTGGAAGTGCAATTGGGTCAATATGGCACTAGGTGTCAATATGGGTTGGTTTGTAATCCACCCTAATTTTGTTATATGTTTTGTGTTAAATGGAATAGGTACTTTCCATTGGCGATTGCAAATTTTGGTATTGCATCCATCGAGGTGACAAGGTGAGTGTAGATATATTATATGCGTATGTATGCATGGGATGGGTGCGGGTTGGTAGAGTGGTCCTTGCTCGGATTCGCTCTACATACGTTGGGATGATGGATTCTTAAAGTTTTTGAGTCCATGTGACACGCTTATGTGTTTTGGGTTACCACCCTTGTTGTTGTGAACCGTTGGAGTGTACGGGTTCGCATCAGTTAGTGTAATGGATAAACCTTTGCGATGGTTTTGGTGTGGAGGTGAATCTCGGGTAGTTTGGATTCACGATGACGCGGGTAGTACGGTCATCCCTATTGATGAGGTAGTGAATCTCGGGTGGTGCGAATTCACTAAGGCTCGGGTAGTTCGGCCAACCTCGATTGTTGATGCGTTGAAGGTAGCGAATCTCGGGTAGTGCGAATTCGCTAAGGTTCAGGTAGTTCGGCCAACCTTCGTGTGTTAGGGTTAAGGGGTTAACCTTGTCGTGGTTGTTTTTATATATTGTATATGTATATGTATATATATATATATATATATATATATATATATATATACACACATACACACACACACACACACACATATTGTTGTGTTGTAGCAATCTTGCGGCGTTAGCTTGGAGTTATGTAGCGTGTAGCTACTGTAACGACCCGGAAATTTTCGACCAAATTTAAACCTTAAACTCTATATATCTCCGACACGATAAGCAAAAACCTTAAAGTTGAGTCTAGAAAGTCTGAAATCTTTATTTGGCTAATTAGTTACCCTCTTGACCAAGCCTGACGATTCACGAACTTCTATGTGTATATGTGTTATATATTTATTAATAGTAAACGAAAACAAAGTATTAGATACGTAATAGGTTTTGAAATAAGATTATTATATTTATTGGCAAGAGTAAAAGATAATAGGTTCTATAAATATCTGAAATCATTTTGTCAAATTACTTTAAACGTTTTAACATTATTTTAAAAAGTCATAACTTTTCTAGAAACCTTTTGTTAAACGATAAATGTAACGGTCCGTGTTTTTATAAAAACGAATATTTAACGTGTTCATTAAATATATATATGTATTTTACAAAACAATATTAAACGTTTTCAATTTAAAAATATATTTTGACAAATAATTAAACTTTGATTTATACGAGTAAATGACCACAATATTCAAAAGGTTAAGTTACATTTTTAGTGGAACTATTTTTATAATTTAAAAGCTATTATTTTGATAAAGGTACAAGTCCCAAAACGTAAACTGATAAGTTTCTTAGCGTACGAAACTTTATTTGGAAAATCGGAACCGGGACATTAGTCAAGTGACAATGTAGTAGTAATTTTTGTAAAAACTATATTTTTACCCTAAATGTAAATAAAATATAATATTTAATTAATTATATAAATATATTATAATTAAAAAAAAATCATTGGATTCGTTTTTGAAAGTGGAATACAGCTGGTGACACAAAAATTGGTTTGGCTATAAAAGCCCACACGTATTTGGCATAAGTGTTCATATATTTTTTTTTTCTACTTTCCTTTCTCACTATAACTGTAATACTCCGTATCTACTTATCTAATTTAGTATTATTTATTTAAATTATTTTTATGATTAATCTTGTTAATCTTATTATTAAGATTATTATTATTATTAAAACTTAATAATATTATTAGTAGTAATATTTGAATATTGTTAGTATTAAATATACAAATTCTAAGACGGGGCTCTGCCCAAATGCTCCAAAATTAGTTTCATGAATGGGATAAGATTAAGGAGATTATGGGTCAAATCTATGGAAGTTATGGGTATGGATCGGGGGTTTTGCTCGTGAATTAAACTAATGTTTATCATCTTTGTTGCGTCTATATACTATCCTGCAATATTGAATCTCAATATTGATACGTGAGCACTCAAAACTTGACTTTTATTTACTTTTAAGTGTATCCCTGACTAGTGTTCGAGAATTTAGGATCAAGCATGTTTATTTATTTATTTTTGTCAAAATATATAATAGGATAGAATCTGAATTAGTTACCCCTGCGGTTAAGATAAGGTATATGAATAATATGTTTTTGGAAAGGTGGCGAAAAACTATAAACTTTTCATTTAGATGTCGAATGGATTCGACGGATGGATTTGAAGTTATAGTCAATTGAACTTTTGTACAAATTATCAAAAATGAATATTTTTAACATTACGTCGTCGTTATAAATTTCTATTATTATTGATATTATGATTTTTATGGGGAAACTAATATTTTTATTAACAACTATAAAATTATTATTTTAATTGTTATTGTTATTAAAACTATTAAATATCATTTTACTAAAAATATTATTTTTACGATTATTATGATTGTTGTTATTAATATTTCAAAGTAACTAATATTTTATCAAAACTATAAAGTTATTATTTTTGTTGTAATTAAAAATATTATTTATACTAAAACTAAAAAAATTATTATTATCAATATTATTAATATTAAAATTATTATTTAAAAATATCATTTAAAAGTGAAAAGTATTTTTATATCAAATTTTGGTATAATTTTAAGATATTATAAAGGAATTATATTATTATTTACTTTAATAGGTATTGTAAAAATATTTGAGAATATAAAACAATGATATATAGCTATATTTAGAATTTTTAATAATCATTTTGAGTCAAATAAATTTCTGTTAACTTGTACATATTAGTCTCGAGCATTAGGATTGTGATACACTATAAATAAACTTTAATTGATAAACAGATATTGATCTATATACAAATATATATAATTAATTAGGTTCGTGAATCGAAGGCCAACCTTATAAGTTACCAATGGTGTTATATGTATTTTTACTACAAAATACATTAGGTGAGTATATAGTTCCCTTTTAAACTCTAAATATTTTTGGGATGAGAATACATGCGTTGTTTTTATAAATGATTTACGTTATGGACACAAGTGATCAAAAATAAATTCTACGTTGAGTTGTACCATGGCATATCTCTTTATACTTGGTAACTGCTAATTACGTGAGGAGCGTAAACGCGAATCCTGTTGATAGATCTATCGGGCTGACATCCCCAACCGGGCTGGACGACCAGCATTTAACGGTTGCACAGTACTTCGTTCTCGTTACTACACTTTGGTACGGTGTAGGGTTTATTTAAGAGTATGCTGCTGTGACTTTTAGTTAAGTATGGTTACCAAGTGCTCAACGTCTTTTCTATACACGAGGAGTGTATTATGTATAAACTTTAAATCTTGTGGTCCATGGATTGTTATAACGCTGCTAGCATCAAACCTATATATCTCACCAACTTTATGTTGACTTTTTAAAGCATGTTATTCTCAGGTACGAATTAAGTCTTCCGCTGTGCATTAGCTCATATTAAGGATACTACTTGGGACCATATAAGCCATGATACAAGAACGTTGCATTCGAGTCATTGAAGATCATTAAAGACTATTATTAAGTAAATGACGGATTAGGTCATGTGGATATTGTGAAATATTAAACGAACATATAAATTTTTGATGTAATGGTAGATTGCCTTTTAAGAATAAATGCAACGTTTGTGAAATGTATCATATAGAGGTCAAGTACCTCGCGATGTTATCAACTGTTGTAACTCGTTTGTAATCAATATGGACATCGTCCGGATGATTAGTTTCGGATTCTTACAGTTGGTATCAGAGCGTTGGTATTAGCGAACCAGGTCACCCATTAGTGTGTCTAACTGGTAGTTGTTAGGATACATTAGTGAGTCTGGACTTTGACCGTGTCTGCCTGTCAAAAGTTTTGCTTATCATTTCTAGTCGGAAATCATCTGCTTATCATCCTTAGGGAATTGCCTGCTCATCATTCATAAGTCTAGACACGTCTTACTGCATGTAGGGCATCGATAGTGTATGGACAAAATTCATATCTTAGCGTATCTGTTATTGTTACTTTTGGCCGACGTCTTTTCAAAGATTCTCCGTGATTCACGGGATTTTGAGTATTATAAATACATATGTAAATTATGTATTGAAGAGTACCAAACCCAATTTCTATAATCTATTCTTAACCAAAAACTCATTTCTCCGAATACACAAGATGGATTCCGCATCTAGTTCAAATTCCTTCAACTTCGACAGTTACGTCGATATGGATTTCCAGTCGGGCTCCGACGACAGTATCACCGAAATGGATCAACCAATTTCCCATCATTTATTCTGGATGAATTGGGGATGAGTTCGTAGTATACTAAATCACTGGAGACAAGAAGAAGGTGATCCATTCCATCCACCAAATTGTTCTCTTAACGATGAACCTGAAGCACTTACCGGCGAACCTGTTCGAGAAACCATTTTCTCTCTCATCTCGAGAGTATCTCGTCACGATTATATACTATCCCATATTTCGAATCTTGTTCATTCGCTCGTCCCAACCGCCAATCATCCCGGCATAATAGAAGAAGTTAACGAACTACGCGCTCGTGTGACGGCTTTGGAGAACATGGTGCGAAGGTTACAAACCCCAGCATCAGCACCAGCAGCATAATCCGTACCACCATCATCAACGCCGACAATACTTTTATCACCCCAACCCCAATCACGTCGTAAATCTCAACATCACAATCTGTACCTCGAATATCAACATCACACACCTCAAAATTTCCATCTGTATTTCGAGTATGATCTTCGTTCTACATATCGTTCTACATCGATTAATTTCATTCTACGTATTGTTCTACCTCATCTACCTTTCGTTCGATATGACAATTATGTAATCTCTAATGTTTTAGAGATCATGTAATCCAGTATTAACGATAAACCAAATGAGTTTAATATCTTATTGACTCATTAAATCCATAGTTACATCTGAAGAAAATATATATGCAAGTATATTTTCATAAAGATTGTAATTAAAAATTCTCTCATACAAACTGTTAATGATAAAAATATTTTAACGGGTGGGTAGTACCCAAGGAATATTTAAATTTCACATTAACAAGTTACACTGTACATTCTTCGAATCTGATTCAACGATTATCTATTATCCTACTTACAACTACCGATATACGCATCCGTTCACCACAGAATAACCATTTCTATTCAAATTTCATATTTGGATTTTGATTTATTAGAATCCAACAAGTGGCATAATGAAGAAAAACTTTGGACAAACTAAAAATTGTTAGAAACAAACGGTTTAACTAATTGAAATTTTGGTTAGGATTCCACGCTAACCGTTCCGGCTAACTGTTCCCAGCTAACTGATTAACATTTAATTTATCGCAATTTACATTCTCGCAATTTTAATTTCTGCACTGTACATACTGTCGGGACACATGTACAACAATACGTCGGATTAATTCTGAGACAACACGTTGTATAATGGGTCATGATATATATTTATTTATTTTACGCAATTTAATTAACGGGACACGTATACAAGGTTTCGACTTATCATATTGACCCATCTATATATATATTTCGGAACAACCGTAGACACTCTATATGTGAAGGAGGGAGTTGGCTATACAGGGTCGGAGTTGATTCCAAAATATATATATACTTTGAGTTGTGATCGACACTGAGACCGGTACACGGGTCACGATACGTATTATTTAATTCGAATATTATATATATATATATATATATATATATATATATATATATATATATATATATATATATATATATATATATATATATATATATATATATATATATATATATATATATATTATTGAACTATCGGACTATTGGACAATTAGACTATTGGACTGCTAACTTTGGACAATTAAAATGAATTAAAATGCTGATTATAACATATGAAACTAAACAATTCTTCAAGTTTGCCACTTGATTCTATTTTAAACCTCATTCGTATCTTGACGATTACAATTCGTATTCACAACTTTTCATGATTCTAGAAAACGCCTCGATCGAGAAGTCGAACCCGCCGCACCTCGTCTACAGAAGAAAAGATTTACGCACCTGAAGAACTCTCAAACCCGAATTCATAGTTTAACACATACCGTGTTGAATCCTTTGCCATTTATTAGCAAAAACAATCTTACATTTCCTTTTCAAGAAACTAATTTTGTCACAGCTCCATTTCGACTTCTCAGTGAGACTACTCCTATTATAATCTCAACATTTATACCTTGTCCTTTCACCGTCGTTGCCGGAAAACCTTTTATATTCCACGACATCATCAGCAGATGTACCAGCAGCTCGTTATCTCTTTGGCGATATCCGCAATCAGTATTTTGAAAATCTCGTAGAAATTCTACCAATTATACCGAAAATGTCTATCCCTAAGAGTTTCATACTCCGAATGTGAAGTTTCTGAAAAACCCCCCCGAACTATGAAGTAGTTCTTGAAATGCTGATGAAGCAGCAAAAATTGTAAACGAATTTCGCAGTCAAAAGTTGACGATAAAAGTATAATGTGTTGGTAAAACTCAGAAAAAGAGAAGGTTTGAAAACTAGAAAACGGATTGAGCAAAGTATGAAGGAAGGTGTGGATAAATCACAAGAACTGAATCTGCTTTCAAAGAATCCAAACGATTTAGTGCCTGCTGAAACCGTTAGTAAGAACTCTACTCCTTATACTAAACCTTTCCAGATGATATTCATCATCATCATCTTATCTTAGATATTATAAGATATCTTCATATCTTCCGTTATACATATTCTCCATATTTCTGGAGATATTTTCACAACTATTCTTATCTGGGATCATTTATCTCTCCGTAACATCTGCGTTACAACATAAAAGAAACTGTGTTAGTTTCTAAGTTCTAAAACCTTCGAAATTAAAATATGAATGTTTTGAAGTAGTGTTGGGAACTGATGCATGAATTAGTATAATATAATGAAACTTGATCAACTTCATTATATTACAGTAAGTCATGTTAAGTTTTTAATGGAATGTGATGATTCACAGTACCGTCATCACGTGCCATGTTACACGACTCTTACATTCTATTCAATCTCCAAACATATTAGAACGTATCACCCTGATAGTTCTAATATTCCGAAATATTATGGTAATTTGACAAATTAAAATCGTACCATTAACATTCCTTTCTGAGAACATTAGCCATGTTCATTTCAAATATTATACCTACGCATTCTGAACCATTGCTCGCTTGGCTTGAGGACGGGAAGAGGAAATGAAAGAATGAAGCTCCAAAACAGAAACTAGAGTATAAATCACAGCAAATAGGAGAAAGAGTAGAAGATGTGGGATATGGAAATAAGAGAACGAAGGGGGTAGTTTTATAAGTGAAATATCTGACAAAGAAATCACAACAGATTTGCCGCATTAAATCAAAGGAGATCCTGTTCCTAAATCGCCGAAGAACCAAATCTTCTTACAAAAGATTTTCTTTAAATCTCGTAAATTTTGGAAATTAATCATAACCACGTCATTGGTTAAAACAATTCCATATTCATTCATTTCATTCTTTTGTGATAGCTTCACTCGTGCGTTTCACATGATCGAATCATTTTATCCATATCTTCCAATAATGATAAAACTCTGTTATTACCTCTTATTCGTCATGAAAACATTCCTATTGTTATTTATGACAACCTCTACCAAATTTCGGGGACGAAATTTCTTTAACTGGTGGGTACTGTAACGACCCGGAAATTTTCGACCAAATTTAAACCTTAAACTCTATATATCTCCGACACGATAAGCAAAAACCTTAAAGTTGAGTCTAGAAAGTCTGAAATCTTTATTTGGCTAATTAGTTACCCTCTTGACCAAGCCTGACGATTCACGAACTTCTATGTGTATATGTGTTATATATTTATTAATAGTAAACGAAAACAAAGTATTAGATACGTAATAGGTTTTGAAATAAGATTATTATATTTATTGGCAAGAGTAAAAGATAATAGGTTCTATAAATATCTGAAATCATTTTGTCAAATTACTTTAAACGTTTTAACATTATTTTAAAAAGTCATAACTTTTCTAGAAACCTTTTGTTAAACGATAAATGTAACGGTCCGTGTTTTTATAAAAACGAATATTTAACGTGTTCATTAAATATATATATATGTATTTTACAAAACAATATTAAACGTTTTCAATTTAAAAATATATTTTGACAAATAATTAAACTTTGATTTATACGAGTAAATGACCACAATATTCAAAAGGTTAAGTTACATTTTTAGTGGAACTATTTTTATAATTTAAAAGCTATTATTTTGATAAAGGTACAAGTCCCAAAACGTAAACTGATAAGTTTCTTAGCGTACGAAACTTTATTTGGAAAATCGGAACCGGGACATTAGTCAAGTGACAATGTAGTAGTAATTTTTGTAAAAACTATATTTTTACCCTAAATGTAAATAAAATATAATATTTAATTAATTATATAAATATATTATAATTAAAAAAAATCATTGGATTCGTTTTTGAAAGTGGAATACAGCTGGTGACACAAAAATTGGTTTGGCTATAAAAGCCCACACGTATTTGGCATAAGTGTTCATATATTTTTTTTTTCTACTTTCCTTTCTCACTATAACTGTAATACTCCGTATCTACTTATCTAATTTAGTATTATTTATTTAAATTATTTTTATGATTAATCTTGTTAATCTTATTATTAAGATTATTATTATTATTAAAACTTAATAATATTATTAGTAGTAATATTTGAATATTGTTAGTATTAAATATACAAATTCTAAGACGGGGCTCTGCCCAAATGCTCCAAAATTAGTTTCATGAATGGGATAAGATTAAGGAGATTATGGGTCAAATCTATGGAAGTTATGGGTATGGATCGGGGGTTTTGCTCGTGAATTAAACTAATGTTTATCATCTTTGTTGCGTCTATATACTATCCTGCAATATTGAATCTCAATATTGATACGTGAGCACTCAAAACTTGACTTTTATTTACTTTTAAGTGTATCCCTGACTAGTGCTCGAGAATTTAGGATCAAGCATGTTTATTTATTTATTTTTGTCAAAATATATAATAGGATAGAATCTGAATTAGTTACCCCTGCGGTTAAGATAAGGTATATGAATAATATGTTTTTGGAAAGGTGGCGAAAAACTATAAACTTTTCATTTAGATGTCGAATGGATTCGACGGATGGATTTGAAGTTATAGTCAATTGAACCTTTGTACAAATTATCAAAAATGAATATTTTTAACATTACGTCGTCGTTATAAATTTCTATTATTATTGATATTATGATTTTTATGGGGAAACTAATATTTTTATTAACAACTATAAAATTATTATTTTAATTGTTATTGTTATTAAAACTATTAAATATCATTTTACTAAAAATATTATTTTTACGATTATTATGATTGTTGTTATTAATATTTCAAAGTAACTAATATTTTTATCAAAACTATAAAGTTATTATTTTTGTTGTAATTAAAAATATTATTTATACTAAAACTAAAAAAATTATTATTATCAATATTATTAATATTAAAATTATTATTTAAAAATATCATTTAAAAGTGAAAAGTATTTTTATATCAAATTTTGGTATAATTTTAAGATATTATAAAGGAATTATATTATTATTTACTTTAATAGGTATTGTAAAAATATTTGAGAATATAAAACAATGATATATAGCTATATTTAGAATTTTTAATAATCATTTTGAGTCAAATAAATTTCTGTTAACTTGTACATATTAGTCTCGAGCATTAGGATTGTGATACACTATAAATAAACTTTAATTGATAAACAGATATTGATCTATATACAAATATATATAATTAATTAGGTTCGTGAATCGAAGGCCAACCTTATAAGTTACCAATGGTGTTATATGTATTTTTACTACAAAATACATTAGGTGAGTATATAGTTCCCTTTTAAACTCTAAATATTTTTGGGCTGAGAATACATGCGTTGTTTTTATAAATGATTTACGTTATGGACACAAGTGATCAAAAATAAATTCTACGTTGAGTTGTACCATGGCATATCTCTTTATACTTGGTAACTGCTAATTACGTGAGGAGCGTAAACGCGAATCCTGTTGATAGATCTATCGGGCTGACATCCCCAACCGGGCTGGACGACCAGCATTTAACGGTTGCACAGTACTTCGTTCTCGTTACTACACTTTGGTACGGTGTAGGGTTTATTTAAGAGTATGCTGCTGTGACTTTTAGTTAAGTATGGTTACCAAGTGCTCAACGTCTTTTCTATACACGAGGAGTGTATTATGTATAAACTTTAAATCTTGTGGTCCATGGATTGTTATAACGCTGCTAGCATCAAACCTATATATCTCACCAACTTTATGTTGACTTTTTAAAGCATGTTATTCTCAGGTACGAATTAAGTCTTCCGCTGTGCATTAGCTCATATTAAGGATACTACTTGGGACCATATAAGCCATGATACAAGAACGTTGCATTCGAGTCATTGAAGATCATTAAAGACTATTATTAAGTAAATGACGGATTAGGTCATGTGGATATTGTGAAATATTAAACGAACATATAAATTTTTGATGTAATGGTAGATTGCCTTTTAAGAATAAATGCAACGTTTGTGAAATGTATCATATAGAGGTCAAGTACCTCGCGATGTTATCAACTGTTGTAACTCGTTTGTAATCAATATGGACATCGTCCGGATGATAGTTTCGGATTCTTACAGCTACCTTATGTATGTGCATATCATATAGCTTGCGTATGTTATACATGGATTGCGGTATGTGTATTAATTGTGCTTGCGGTGGACGTATTCATTTTATGCATATGTATGTATATAGCATGTTTATACTCACTAAGCTTTCATAGCTTACCCTCTCATTGTTTACATTTTTTATAGATTTGCGTGGAGGTAGTGGCTCGGGTAAACTTGAGAACTAGCGGACTTGCATAGGTTGCTTTAGAAGACGTGCTTTTGGATTGGTTAGGATTGGGTAGCGTATCTCCATTCACCATGCTCGGTCTTAGTTTTGTGTTAAACTAAAATGGGTCGAAATTGTCACTTTCATGTAATTATGGGTCACTGGAGTCCCAAAGGTTGTAATGTACTTTTTGTCGTTTAAAACTCGGTAAATTAATGTTTGAAAAGCGTTGGTTATGGGTTGGGGATTTTTGAATCTTGGTTTGGGCGAAAATGGTTTATTATGCTAAAATGGGTTGATCTTTTTCTCTAGTTCAAACGAGCGCCGCGCGTTGGCTTGCGCGCCGCGTAAATGGCCATTTGCTGGTGGTCTGCCCAGTTGTCAAGTTCTGACTTTGGTTCGTGTTGTAATGCGCACTGCGCACCCATATGTGCACCGCGCAACTGGTCTGGGACTGAGAAATTGTTTGTGTAAAACAAAAGGGCGTGTTTTCTCGTAAAGTGTTTTTGGGTCGTTACAAGTGGTATCAGAGCATGGTCTAAGAGATTTAGGCGACTTGAGATAGGTGCCTAGACTTAGACTTTTGTGTGTGCTTATTTGTTGCGGGACTTGTAAGAGTACGGGTCGGACGGGGATTTGGTTAGTGCCTTAGCGTGTAGGTGAACTAACTAGTGGCTTGTATCATGATATTATTAAATGTGCGTGTTTATATCGCTTTGTATTTGTGGTTGAGTTTGTTAATATCATCGAGCAAGATAGTTGTTGTACTAACAAGTTGATACGGCGTGCACGCGTAATAATAAATTGCTACCATTATTACGGGTGTAAATCGTGTTTAACAAGTGACGTAAGACGATTGTTGAGCAAGATGAGGTGATGTTGCGTGTGTAGTTTTACACGTTCGTTGTTTAATCGTTTGCATTCTTTAGAATGAGTATGAGAAACGGGACTTCAAGGGCGAATCAAAGCAACGACGATGAGTTTAACGCTAGAGTTGTGACCGCCTTTGTGGAGTGATTGGGAGCGTTACGAGAAGAAATGGATAGGAAGTATTCCGAATTTTGAAGTAGTAGTGAAATGGAGCGTTGTCATAAGAGCTTCATTTGGACTAAACCTCCGAAGTATCACGAGAAACCTGATCCTTTGATAAGCACAACATGGATCTCAGATGTCGAAGGGTGTTTTCGCACTATTGAATGCCCTCCCGAGAAGAGGACAAGACCCGCTACTAGCTTGTTACGGGGTAGGGCGAAGGATTGGTTGGATGGTAAGGTTGACATTGTTGGTGGTGAGTCATTTATGGGATTATTATGAGACGATTTTAAGAAAGAGTTCTTCGAGGAGTTCCGGACACAAGCTGATTTGTCAGAACTGCGTGATGAGTTGCGAAATTTGTGACAAGGCTCTATGGACTTGAATACTCTCAAGACGACCTTTTTGTCTAAGACTCGATTCCGCCTCGAGTATAATAATAATGATAGGATGTTGAAGGAAGACTTCCTTAACACTTTGAATGATGATTTGAGTGGGAAAATTAGCATTGGTCAAGTGAACTCATTTGCAGAGTTATTCACCGTGGTAAGGGGTTTTGAATCACATTCGCGATCGATGGTTAGTGAACCCTCAAGTAAGAGAAGGGTTGATTCGTATGGTGCTCCAAGTAAGAAAACTAAGGGTGCAGGTGTGAGCAGGGGTAATGTGGGGAAAGGGACGACGAGTTCTCGTGCACCTAGATGTTTCAATTGTGGTATTAAGGGCCACAAGTTATGGGAGTGCACAATGCCGAGGAGTGGTGACGGAATGTGCTACTAGTGTCATAAGGAGGGACATCGCAAGCCGGATTGTCCCGGGTTGGCGGCGGCCAATGCCGCGAGGAGACATCAAGGTACTTTTCGTTTTAATAAATATGTCCTTGATTATTTATTATGTGTCGATGAGTTCGGGTGTGTTGAGTGCATTGTGTTGTGCGTGTTATTGTTATGGGTGACATTCCTAATGGAATTACCCTATGGTGACGTTTTGATTAACGGACGAAGGGCGTAAGACTTGGTGCAACCAAGCATTCCTTAGTGTTTCGGAAAATGTTTCTACCAAGATATGGAAACGGGCTTTGGTGTTCAAATGTTAGCGCGTGTTCGCTCTCGTGTTGAAGTTGATGAACCATGAGGTTCGTCAGGTGGATGGAACCCTACGAGTGTTTTGATCTCGATGAATGTTGGTAATGGAGTCTACAGGACGCAATGTTAGGTGCCTCTTTCATACCTACCAACGTGGTATTCGACTCCGATGGTGTTGCGGTTACATTAAACTTAGGGTACCGGCAAGAAACCCTTAGGTGTTTGAGTGACGGTGTGGAAGTTACAAGTGATAGCAACTCGATGATTGCTAGAGTGATACTTGTACAGTTTGGTAATACTTCGGTTGAAGTGGCGAAGGATAATCAGAAACCCTTCGTATGCTCAAGGACATAGCAAGGTATTGAGATGTGTATATTGTGGGATACTATTATCACATTGATGTGGTTATGGAACGGAGTTCTAAGTGGGGGAGTTTGTACTCCAGCACGAAGAGGTTTTTAGTGAGTTGATGTTGGACGGAGCCCGTATAAATTCGGGGCTAGTGTTGACATCTACGTTGGTCGATTGTGGTAAGAGTACGGTTTGGATTAAATTGTACCTATTAAATTGGAGTTAAATTATCACCGAGGTGGTAATATGGTGAATATCTTTGAGAGATAATGGACGTGTTCGACGAGCAAGGTGGGATCCCTGGTTAAGGGATGGGCGTGTCGGATTCTTTACTAGAGAATTATTGTTTTATGCCTATGTGCGATATAGGTGGTTCTTGCTCGATTGTGATGGCGTTGTGCACGCGTACGTATAATGCATGTGCAAAATTCCAAGTGAGTGGAATAATTATATGCGTATGTATATGATTTATTTACTTGTAGGATATGGGTTTAAAGTTCGATGTAACGATACCATATACTTGTGTGTGTTATTGTTTGTTTGATGAGGGTTTAAAGTTAGGTGTTGACGATACCTCATGTATGGATTTAAAGTTCGATGTTGACGATGCCATACCACTAATGTAGTGATGCGTAATGAGGGTTTAAAGTTCGATGTTGATGATACCTCATATGTGGGTTTTAAGTTCGATGTTGACGATACCACATTAAGTAGGGTGGATGGGATTTAAGTTCGATGTTGACGATACCATTCGTGGGGGTAGCATTGAATACTAACGGATGTTGTGAACATCAATGGTTTGTGTGTTGTGTTGGGAGTAGTGTTATATCGGCATGGTATAGCATTATCAGGAAATGAGAGTATCGGTGGGAAATGAGAGTAACATTCCTTGTGTTGTGATTTTGGAAGTGAATATCGATTTGCGCGTATTCACAATGACTCGGGTTGTTGCGGTCATCCCATTTGTTGGAAATATGGATTGGGTTGGTGAATTTCGGATTATTACGAATTCACTAAGGTTCGGGTTGTTTTGACCATCCTCCATATATGTTTAGGCTCGGGTTTTTTCGTCCATCGTTTGTGTGATTAGTGATGCGATAGCCGTGTTTCGCTCACGGGTTATTGAGGGTGTGATAATAGCCATTTTTGTACACCTTGGGATTAGTGTTGCCATAGCCATTTTGGACGCTAGCGAATTTAGCCGTTTGCTTATGATTTTACGATACTTGCGTAATAGCCATGTTTGCGCACTACAAAGGATGTTAACTGGTAAGTGTTATCCATAAGGATTTGCTTTTATTCGGTCTTCATCGTTTGGGTTGTTGCCCTTATTTTGGGACGTGGTTACTATTAGCATTGTACTTGGTAAGGGTACGCTAAAGGACTGATATCTCGGTACGAGATTGGTTGAATTCTTCCCGATGTGAGGGATTGAACAAGTTTTAGTGCTCGGATTCGTAGATTTGATAAATCGAGGGTGACGATTGAGTGTTAAAGGTGATTCATTGAGAAGAATTTTCTAGAGAAGTTGGAAGAACACATGATGATTCCACGTATGCTAAGTGATCGTAGTAGACTTCGAATGTTGTGTGCATTTCATGTCTCGGAATGCGTGCAAGTGTGTATTTGGTAATTGGAATAATCTTTGAGATTAATTATAAATGTGGTGGAAGTCAGGTTGGAACGTATGTTTGAGGACCACAGAGTGTGGGTCCGGTCACTTACGTGACGAGGATCACGGGGACTTGATCAAATTTAAGTGGGGGAGAGTTGTAAGACCCTGGATTTTAATACATCAGAAAGTGTCACCGGAAAGTGTCACAGAGAGTGTTCTCAGATGTTCCACTAAAAGTGAACCTAACACTTATGCATTTTCAGATTTTACATTAGAATCAGAATCTGACAGTTTTAGTCCCTGAATTTCTAGAACTGTGCTGCCTTCCTTTTATGTTGTAGTGCGCGCCGAGCAAGGGGAAGCGCGCCGCGCAAAATGAGCTGACAGACCCCATTCGTGATTGTTAATATTTTAGAAGGGAATTTGGGTCTTTTCGTGTAGGGGTCGGTTTTGAGCCATAAATCTGATCCATTGGTCATTCTTATCCTCATTTCACACCCACGAACTCTCTCATCTTCAAACCCTTGAGAGAGGAAGAGTTTTTAGAGAGGGAAAGCTCCATTTGGAGAAGAAGGAGGCTGATTCGGGTTAAGGTGCAAGATACAAAGTTGTTCATCTCGTCAACGGCAACATTTTGGTGGTATTGGTAAGTCTCAACTCCGAATTTCATTTTGTTGTTTTGATATTCAAGTTAGGGTTTGAGCTTGTTTAGTTGTGAAACCCATTTAGATGACGAAGTGGGTTTATTGTGACTAGTTATTTTTGATACTTGGCGGGTTTTGGGTTGGTTGACGAGTTGGCCATGATTAGGCTTTAATTTTGGTTGTAATCACTTAGTTTAGTGATTTTGGAAGTATTTGAACCCATTTGGGTATGTTTGAAAGTCTAGTTTTAAATTGGGTCAACATTAGGGTTGTGAGTTGACTTTTGGGGAAGATAAGTGATTATCACTTGTGGTTGAATTGATTGGCGTTAGTGGAACCATTATCACTCTAGTTAGTGATTATTGGCGAGTTTGGGCATGGGTTGTGCTTGGAAGTGCAATTGGGTCAATATGGCACTAGGTGTCAATATTGGTTGGTTTGTTTCATGACACGTCCTAATCCATCTGGACGAATACATTACATTTGGTTACATCACAAGGTACTTGACCTCTATATGATATATTTTACAAACATTGCATTCGTTTTGAAAAGACAAACTTTCCTTACATCGAAAGTTGACGATATGCATACCATTTCATAATACATCCAACAATAATTGACTTAATAATAATATTGATGAACTCAACAACTCGAATGCAACGACTTTTGAAATATGTCATGAATGACTCCAAGTAATATCTCTAAAATGAGCAAATGCACAGCGGAAGGTTTCTTTCATACCTGAGAATAAACATGCTTTAAAGTGTCAACCAAAAGGTTGGTGAGTTCATTAGTTTATCGTAATCAATCATTTCCATAATTTTAATAGACCACAAGATTTCCTTTATTCAATAATCATACTGAAATGTCCCGTTCATATAGATTATAAACGTTCCATATTAATTGATTTCGTCGCGAGGTTTTGACCTCTATATGAGACGTTTTTCAAAGACTGCATTCATTTTTAAAACAACCATAACCTTTATTTTATCTATAAAGGTTTAAAAAGCATTACGTAGATTATCAAATAATGATAATCTAAAATATACCGTTTACACATGACCATTACATAATGGTTTACAATAAGAATATATTACATCAAAAATAAGTTTCTTGAATGCAGTTTTTACATAATATCATACAAGCATGGACTCCAAATCTTGTCCTTATTTTAGTATGCAACAGCGGAAGCTCTTAATAATCACCTGAGAATAAACATGCTTAAAACGTCAACAAAAATGTTGGTGAGTTATAGGTTTAACCTATATATTATCAAATCATAATAATAGACCACAAGATTTCATATTTCAATATACATCCCATACATAGAGATAAAAATCATTCATATGGTGAACACCTGGTAATCGACATTAACAAGATGTATATTAGAATATCCCCTATCATTCCGGGAAATCCTTCAGACATGATAAAAACAACATCGAAGTACTAAAACATCCGGTACTTTGGATGGGGTTCGTTAGGCCCAATAGATCTATCTTTAGGATTCGCGTCAATTAGTAGATCGGTTTACTAATTCTTAGGTTACCAAGCAAAAGGGGCATATTCGGCTTCGATCATTCACCCATATAATGTAGTTTCATTTACTTGTGTCTATTTCGTAAAACATTTATAAAATTGCATGTATTCTCATCCCAAAATATTAGTTTTTAAAAGTGGGACTATAACTCACTTTCACAGATTTTTACTTCGTCGGGAAGTAAGACTTGGCCACTTTTCGATTCACGAACCTATAACAAATATGTACATATATATCAAAGTATGTTCAAAATATATTTACAACATTTATAATACGTTTTAATGTTTTAAGTTTATTAAGTCAGCTGTCCTCGTTAGTAACCTACAACTAGTTGTCCACAATTAGATGTACATAAATAAATCGATATATATTATCTTGAATCAATCCATGACCCAGTGTATACACATCTCAGTCTAGATCACAACTCAAAGTATATATATTTTTGGAATCAACCTCAACCCTGTATAGCTAACTCCAACATTACTACATATAGAGTGTCTATGGTTGTTCCAAATAATATATATACATGGGTCGATATGATATGTCAAAACATTTGCATACGTGTCTATAGTATCCCAAGATTATATAATATATTAGAATACATGTATAATACAATATAAGTTATCTAGGATATGATTTGTATATAATTGTTACAATATTTCCCGTAGTTACAACAATCAAAAAAATATCCAATCTTGTTTTACCCAAAACTTCTTCGTTTTAAATCCGTTTTGAGTGAATCAAATTGCTATGGTTTAATATTGCACTCTATTTTATGAATCTAAATAGAAAAAGTATAGGTTTATAGTCGGAAATATAAGTTACAAGTCGTTTTTGTAAGAGGTAGTCATTTCAGTCGAAAGAACGATGTCTTGATGACCATTTTGAAAAATATACTTCCACTTTGAGTTTAATCATGATTTTTGGATATAGTTTCATGTTCAAAATAAAAATCATTTTCCCAGAAGAACAACTTTTAAATCAAAGTTTATCATAGTTTTTAATTATCAAACCCAAAACAACCCGCGGTGTTACTACGACGGCGTATGTCCGGTTTTACGGTGTTTTTTGTGTTTCCAGGTTTTAAATCATTAAGTTAGCATATCATATAGATATAGGACATGTGTTTAGTTGATTTTAACAGTCAAGTTAGAAGGATTAACTTTTGTTTGCGAACAAGTTTAGAATTAACTAAACTATGTTATAGTGATTTCAAGTTTAAACCTTCGAATAAGATAACTTTATATGTATGAATTGAATAATGTTATGAACATCATAACTACCTCAAGTTTTGTGGATAAACCTACTGGAAAAGAGACAAATGGATCTAGCTTCAAAGGATCCTTGGATGGCTTGAAAGTTCTTGAAGCAGAATCAAGACACGAAAACAAGTTCAAGTAAGATTTCCACTCGAAATAAGATTGTTATAGTTATAGAAATTGAATCAAAGTTTGAATATTAGTATTACCTTGTATTAGAAAGATATCTTACTGTAAATAAGAAAGATTTCTTGAGGTTGGATGATCACTTTACAAGATTGGAAGTAAGCTAGCAAACTTGGAAGTATTCTTGATTTTATGAAACTAGAACTTATAGAATTTATGAAGAACACTTAGAACATGAAGATAGAACTTGAGAGAGATCAATTAGATGAAGAAAATTGAAGAATGAAAGTATTTGTAGGTGTTTTTGGTCGTTGGTATATGGATTAGATATAAAGGATGTGTAATTTTGTTTACATGTAAATAAGTCATGATTGATTACTAATATTTTTGTAATTTTATGAGATATTTCATGCTAGTTGCCAAATGATGGTTCCCACATGTGTTAGGTGACTCACATGGGCTGCTAAGAGCTGATCATTAGAGTGTATATTGAAATGTCCCGTTCTTATTGATTAAAAACGTTCCATATTAATTGATTTCGTTGCGAGGTTTTGACCTCTATATGAGACGTTTTTCAAAGACTGCATTCATTTTGAAACAAACCATAACCTTTATTTCATCAATAAAGGTTTAAAAAGCTTTACGTAGATTATCAAATAACGATAATCTAAAATATCCTGTTTACACACGACCATTACATAATGGTTTACAATACAAATAAGTTACAACAAAATAAGTTTCTTGAATGCAGTTTTTACACAGTATCATACAAGCATGGACTCCAAATCTCGTCCTTATTTAAGTATGCGACAGCGGAAGCTCTTAATAATCACCTGAGAATAAACATGCTTAAAACGTCAACAAAAATATTGGTGAGTTATAGGTTTAACCTATATATATCAAATCATAATAATAGATCACAAGATTTCATATTTCAATACACATCCCATACATAGAGATAAAAATCATTCATATGGTGAACACCTGGTAACCGACATTAACAAGATGCATATATAAGAATATCTCCATCATTCCGGGACACCCTTCGGATATGATATAAATTTCGAAGTACTAAAGCATCTGGTACTTTGGATGGGGTTTGTTAGGCCCAATAGATCTATCTTTAGAATTTGCGTCAATTAGGGTGTCTGTTCCCTAATTCTTAGATTACCAGACTTAATAAAAAGGGGCATATTCGATTTCGATAATTCAACCATAGAATGTAGTTTCACGTACTTGTGTCTATTTTGTAAATCATTTATAAAACCTGCATGTATTCTCATCCCAAAAATATTAGATTTTAAAAGTGGGACTATAACTCACTTTCACAAATTTTTACTTCGTCAGGAAGTAAGACTTGGCCACTGGTTGATTCACGAACCTATAACAATATATACATATATATCAAAGTATGTTCAAAATATATTTACAACACTTTTAATATATTTTGATGTTTTAAGTTTATTAAGTCAGCTGTCCTCGTTAGTAACCTACAACTAGTTGTCCACAGTTAGATGTACAGAAATAAATCGATAAATATTATCTTGAATCAATCCACGACCCAGTGTATACGTATCTCAGTATTGATCACAACTCAAACTATATATATTTTGGAATCAACCTCAACCCTGTATAGCTAACTCCAACATTCACATATAGAGTGTCTATGGTTGTTCCGAAATATATATAGATGTGTCGACATGATAGGTCGAAACATTGTATACGTGTCTATGGTATCTCAAGATTACATAATATACAATACAAGTTGATTAAGTTATGGTTGGAATAGATTTGTTACCAATTTTCACGTAGCTAAAATGAGAAAAATTATCCAATCTTGTTTTACCCATAACTTCTTCATTTTAAATCCGTTTTGAGTGAATCAAATTGCTATGGTTTCATATTGAACTATATTTTATGAATCTAAACAGAAAAAGTATAGGTTTATAGTTAAAAAAATAAGTTACAAGTCATTTTTTTAAAGGTATTCATTTCAGTCGAAAGAACGACGTCTAGATGACCATTTTAGAAAACATACTTCCACTTTGAGTTTAACCATAATTTTTGGATATAGTTTCATGTTCATAATAAAAATCATTTTCTGAGAATAACAACTTTTAAATCAAAGTTTATCATAGTTTTTAATTAACTAACCCAAAACAGCCCGCGGTGTTACTACGACGGCGTAAATCCGGTTTTACGGTGTTTTTCGTGTTTCCAGGTTTTAAATCATTAAGTAAGCATATCATATAGATATAGAACATGTGTTTAGTTGATTTTAAAAGTCAAGTTAGAAGGATTAACTTTTGTTTGCGAACAAGTTTAGAATTAACTAAACTATGTTCTAGTGATTACAAGTTTAAACCTTCGAATAAGATAGCTTTATATGTATGAATCGAATGATGTTATGAACATCATTACTACCTTAAGTTCCTTGGATAAACCTACTGGAAAAGAGAAAAATGGATCTAGCTTCAACGGATCCTTGGATGGCTCGAAGTTCTTGAAGCATAATCATGACACGAAAACAAGTTCAAGTAAGGTCATCACTTGAAATAAGATTGTTATAGTTATAGAAATTGAATCAAAGTTTGAATATGAGTATTACCTTGTATTAGAAAGATATCTTACTGTAAATAAGAAAGATTTCTTGAGGTTGGATGATCAATCTACAAGATTGGAAGTAAGCTAGCAAACTTGGAAGTATTCTTGATTTTATGAAACTATAACTTGTAGAATTTATGAAAAACACTTAGAACTTGAAGATAGAACTTGAGAGAGATCAATTAGATGAAGAAAATTGAAGAATGAAAGTGTTTGTAGGTGTTTTTGGTCGTTGGTGTATGGATTAGATATAAAGGATATGTAATTTTGTTTTCATGTAAATAAGTCATGAATGATTACTCATATTTTTGTAATTTTATGAGATATTTCATGCTAGTTGCCAAATGATGGTTCCCACATGTGTTAGGTGACTCACATGGGCTACTAAGAGCTGATCATTGGAGTGTATATACTAATAGTACATACATCTAAAAGATGTGTATTGTACGAGTACGAATACGGGTGCATACGAGTAGAATTGTTGATGAAAATGAACGAGGATGTAATTGTAAGCATTTTTGTTAAGTAGAAGTATTTTGATAAGTGTATTGAAGTCTTTCAAAAGTGTATAAATACATATTAAAACACTACATGTATATACATTTTAACTGAGTCGTTAAGTCATCGTTAGTCGTTACATGTAAGTGTTGTTTTGAAACCTTTAGGTTAACGATCTTGTTAAATGTTGTTAACCCAATGTTTATAATATCAAATGAGATTTTAAATTATTATATTATCATGATATTATCATGTATGAATATCTCTTAATATGATATATATACATTAAATGTCTTTACAACGATAATCGTTACATATATGTCTCGTTTAAAAATCATTAAGTTAGTAGTCTTGTTTTTACATATGTAGTTCATTGTTAATATACTTAATGATATGTTTACTTATCATAGTATCATGTTAACTATATATATATCCATATATATGTCATCATATAGTTTTTACAAGTTTTAACGTTCGTGAATCACCGGTCAACTTGGGTGGTCAATTGTCTATATGAAACATATTTCAATTAATCAAGTCTTAACAAGTTTGATTGCTTAACATGTTGGAAATATTTAATCATGTAAATATCAATCTCAATTAATATATATAAACATGGAAAAGTTCGGGTCACTACAGTACCTACCCGTTAAATAAATTTCGTCCCGAAATTTTAAGTTGTTGAAGGTGTTGACGAATCTTCTGGAAATAGATGCGGGTATTTCTTCTTCATCTGATCTTCACGCTCCCAGGTGAACTCAGGTCCTCTACGAGCATTCCATCGAACCTTAACAATTGGTATCTTGTTTTGCTTAAGTCTTTTAACCTCACGATCCATTATTTCGACGGGTTCTTCGATGAATTGAAGTTTTTCGTTGATTTGGATTTCATCTAACGGAATAGTGAGATCTTCTTTAGAAAAAAATTTCTTCAAATTCGAGACGTGGAAAGTGTTATGTACAGCCGCGAGTTGTTGAGGTAACTCAAGTCGGTAAGCTACTGGTCCGACACGATCAATAATCTTGAATGGTCCAATATACCTTGGATTTAATTTCCCTCGTTTACCAAGTCGGACAACGCCTTTCCAAGGTGCAACTTTAAGCATGACCATCTCTCCAATTTCAAATTCTATATCTTTTCTTTTAATGTCAGCGTAGCTCTTTTGTCGACTTTGGGCGGTTTTCAACCGTTGTTGAATTTGGATGATCTTCTTGGTAGTTTCTTGTATAATCTCCGGACCCGTAATCTGTCTATCCCCCACTTCACTCCAACAAATCGAAGACCTGCACTTTCTACCATAAAGTGCTTCAAACGGCGCCATCTCAATGCTTGAATGGTAGCTGTTGTTGTAGGAAAATTCTGCTAACGGTAGATGTCGATCCCAACTGTTTCCGAAATCATTAACACATGCTCGTAGCATGTCTTCAAGCGTTTGTATCGTCTTTTCGCTCTGCCCATCAGTTTGTGGAATGTAGGCAGTACTCATGTCTAGACGAGTTCCTAATGCTTGCTGTAATGTCTGCCAGAATCTTGAAATAAATCTGCCATCCCGATCAGAGATAATAGAGATTGGTATTCCATGTCTGGAGACAACTTCCTTCAAATACAGTTGTGCTAACTTCTCCATCTTGTCATCTTCTCTTATTGGCAGGAAGTGTGCTGATTTGGTGAGACGATCAACTATTACCCAAATAGTATCAAAACCACTTGCAGTCCTTGGCAATTTAGTGATGAAATCCATGGTAATTTTTTCCCATTTCCATTCCGGGATTTCGGGTTGTTGAAGTAGACCTGATGGTTTCTAATGCTCAGCTTTGACCTTAGAACACGTCAAACATTCTCCTACATATTTAGCAACATCGGTTTTCATACCCGGCCACCAAAAATGTTTCTTGAGATCCTTGTACATCTTCCCCGTTCCAGGATGTATTGAGTATCTGGTTTTATGAGCTTCTCTAAGTACCATTTCTCTCATATCTCCAAATTTTGGTACCCAAATCCTTTCAGCCCTATACCGGGTTCCGTCTTCCCGAATATTAAGATGCTTCTCCGATCCTTTGGGTATTTCATCCTTTAAATTTCCCTCTTTTAAAAATCCTTGTTACGCCTCCTTTATTTGAGTAGTAAGATTATTATGAATCATTATATTCATAGATTTTACTCGAATAGGTTCTCTGTCCTTCCTGCTCAAGGCATCGGCTACCACATTTGACTTCCCCGGGTGGTAACGAATCTCAAAGTCGTAATCATTCAATAATTCAATTAACCTACGCTGCCTCATATTCAGTTGTTTCTGATTAAATATGTGTTGAAGACTTTTGTGGTCGGTATATATAATACTTTTGACCCCATATAAGTAGTGCCTCCAAGTCTTTAATGCAAAAACAACCGCGCCTAATTCCAAATCATGCGTCGTATAATTTTGTTCGTGAATCTTCAATTGTCTAGACGCATAAGCAATCACCTTCGTTCGTTGCATTAATACACAACCGAGACCTTGCTTTGATGCGTCACAATAAATCACAAAATCATCATTCCCTTCAGGCAATGACAATATAGGTGCCGTAGTTAGCTTTTTCTTCAATATCTGAAACGCTTTCTCTTGTTCATCATTCCATTCAAATTTCTTCCCTTTATGCGTTAATGCAGTCAAGGGTTTTGCTATTATGGAAAAGTCTTGGATGAACCTTCTGTAGTAACCAGTTAGTCCTAAAAACTGGCGTATGTGTTTCGGAGTTTTCGGGGTCTCCCACTTTTCAATAGTTTCTATCTTTGCCGGATCCACCTTAATACCTTCTTTGTTCACTATGTGACCGAGGAATTGAACTTCTTCCAACCAAAATGCACACTTTGAAAACTTAGCGTACAATTCTTCCTTCCTCAATACTTCTAACACCTTTCTCAAATGTTCATCGTGTTCTTGATCATTCTTTGAGTAAATAAGTATGTCATCAATGAAAACAATGACAAACTTGTCAAGGTATGGTCCACACACTCGGTTCATAAGGTCCATGAAAACAGCTGGTGCATTAGTTAAACCAAACGGCATGACCATAAACTCGTAATGACCGTAACGTGTTCTGAAAGAAGTCTTTGGAATATCATCTTCTTTCACCCGCATTTGATGATACCCGGAACGTAAGTCAATCTTTGAATAAACAGACGAGCCTTGTAGTTGATCAATTAAGTCGTCGATTCTCGGTAGTGGGTAGCGGTTCTTGATGGTAAGTTTGTTCAACTCTCGGTAGTCGATACACAACCTGAATGTACCATCTTTCTTCTTGACAAACAAAACAGGAGCTCCCCAAGGTGATGTGCTTGGTCGAATGAAACCACGCTCTAAAAGTTCTTGTAATTAGCTTTGCAGTTCTTTCATCTCGCTGGGTACGAGTCTGTAAGGAGCACGAGCTATTGGTGCAGCTCCTGGTACAAGATCTATTTGAAATTCAACGGATCGATGTGGGGGTAATCCCGGTAATTCTTTCGGAAATACATCGGGAAATTCTTTTGCAATGGGAACATCATTGATGCTCTTTTCTTCAGTTTGTACTTTCTCGACATGTGCTAGAACAGCATAGCAACCTTTTCTTATTAGTTTTTGTGCCTTCAAATTACTAATAAGATGTAGCTTCGTGTTGCCCTTTTCTCCGTACACCATTAAGGGTTTTCCTTTTTCTCGTATAATGCGAATTGCATTTTTGTAACAAACGATCTCTGCTTTCACTTCTTTCAACCAGTCCATACCGATTATCACATCAAAACTCCCTAACTCTACTGGTATCAAATCAATCTTAAATGTTTCACTAACCAGTTTAATTTCTCGATTCCGACATATATTATCTGCTGAAATTAATTTACCAATTGCTAATTCGAGTAAAAATTTACTATCCAAAGGCGTCAATGGACAACTTAATTTAGCACAAAAATCTCTACTCATATACCTTCTATCCGCACCCGAATCAAATAAAACGTAAGCAGATTTATTGTCAATAAGAAACGTACCCGTAACAAGCTCCGGGTCTTCCTGTGCCTCTGCCGCATTAATATTGAAAACTCTTCCGCGGCCTTGTCCATTCGTGTTCTCCTGGTTCGGGCAATTTCTAATAATGTGGCCCGGTTTTCCACATTTATAACAAACTATATTGGCATAACTTGCTCCGACACTACTTGCTCCGCCATTACTCGTTCCGACACCATTTGTTCCTTTTGTTCTATTAACCCCTGGTCCGTAGACCTCACACTTCGCCGCGCTATGACCATTTCTTTTACACTTGTTGCAAAATTTGGTGCAGAACCCCGAGTGATACTTTTCACACCTTTGGCATAGCTGCTTCTGATTGTTTTTGTTGTTGCGGTTATTATTGTTGTTGGGATGATTGTTGTAGTTGCTGTTGTTGTTGTTGTTATTGTTGTTGTTGGGTCGTTTGTTGTAGTTGCGATTGATGTTGCAATTGTTGGGATAATTGTTGCGATTATTGTTGTAATTGCTGTTGTTGTTGTATTGATGATTCTTATCACCGTTTTCCTCCTACTTTCTTTTGACTTGCTTCACATTGGCCTCTTCAGCAGTCTGTTCTTTAATTCTTTCTTCAATCTGGTTCACTAGTTTGTGAGCCATTCTACATGCCTGTTGTATGGAGGCGGGCTCGTGTGAACTTATATCTTCTTGGATTCTTTCCGGTAATCCTTTCACAAACGCGTCGATCTTCTCTTCCTCATCTTCGAATGCTCCCGGACACAATAGGCACAATTTTGTGAATCGTCTTTCGTACGTGGTAATATCAAATCCTTTGGTTCGTAACCCTCTAAGTTCTGTCTTGAGCTTATTGACCTCGGTTCTGGGACGGTACTTCTCGTTCATCAAATGCTTGAATGCTGACCACGGTAGTGCGTACGCATCATCTTGTCCCACTTGCTCTAGATAGGTATTCCACCATTTTAACGCAGAACCTGTGAAGGTATGCATAGCGTACTTCACTTTGTCCTCTTCAGTACACTTACTTATGGCAAACACCGATTCGACCTTCTCGGTCCACCGTTTCAATCCGATCGGTCCTTCGGTTCCATTAAATTCCAAAGGTTTGCAGGCAGTGAATTCTTTGTAGGTGCATCCTACACGATTTCCTGTACTGCTAGATCCAAGGTTATTGTTGGTATGTAGCGCAGCCTGTACTGCGGCTATGTTTGAAGCTAGAAAAGTACAGAATTCCTCTTCATTCATATTCACGGTGTGTCGAGTAGTCGGTGCCATTTCCTTCAAAATAGTCAAATGGAACAAGTTAATCATACAGAATATTAAGAGTAGTTAATAGTATTTCGTAGCATAATATGAACTCATTTATAAAAGCTTTTTCTTCATATTAGCGTTTTATAAGTTTAAATTAGGGTAGTACCTACCCGTTAAGTTCATACTTAGTAGCTAATATACAATTCAACTACTACAATTCTATATGAAAAACTGATTATAATAATATTTCGCGTTTAAACTTTTACACAATATTTTACAAACTTACAATACCGCTTATTTTACATATAGCATGAAATATAGCACACAATAAATTTTATACAAGATGGTTGTGAATATAATTCTAGCTAGTACACAAGTCGTTCAGCAAAGGCAATAAAGACACGTAATTCATACGTCCAGAAACAAGTCATGCATTCTGGTTTTACTAGGATTACTTCCCATCCTTGGTCTTTTGGAACATAACCGTTATGGCCGTTGATAAGACAGCGTGTTGTAACGTCGTCAAAGGGACGAGGGTTACGTAATGTCCAACAGTCCCGTAACAATCTAAAAACCTCATTTCTTACCCCAATTACCGACTCCGTCACTTGTGGGAACGTTTTGTTTAATAGTTGTAGCCCGATGTTCTTGTTCTCACTTTGGTGAGAAGCGAACATTACTAATCCGTAAGCATAACATGCTTCTTTATGTTGCATGTTAGCCGCTTTTTCTAAATCACGAAGTCCAATATTCGGATATATTGAGTCAAAATAATTTCTTAACCCATTGCGTAAAATAGCATTTGGGTTCCCCGCAATATATGCGTCAAAGTAAACACATCGTAACTTATGGATTTCCCAATGTGATATCCCCCATCTTTCGAACGAAAGCCTTTTATAAACCAAGGCATTCTTGGAACGTTCTTCGAATGTCTTACAAACTGATCTCGCCTTAAATAGTTGTGCCGAAGAATTCTGACCGACTCTAGACAAGATTTCATCAATCATGTCTCCGGGTAGGTCTCTTAAAATATTTGGTTGTCTATCCATTTTGTGTTTTTATACTGTAAAATAGACAAGAGTTAGATTCATAAAAAAAATACTTATTAATACAAGCAATTTTTACATATATCATAAAGCATAAGCACACTATATTACATATATTACACCACACGAATACAACTATCTTATTCCGACTCGCTTGTTTCTTCTTCTTCGATTTTGGTTCGTTTTTCCAAGTTTCTAGGGATATATGATGTTCCCCTAATACGAGCCGTCGTTTTCCACATTGGTTTAGAAAAATCTGGTGGTTTAGAGGTTCCCGGGTCATTGTTACAACTTAAGGAACTCGGGGGTTGACGATACATATAAAGTTCATCGGGGTTGGAATTAGATTTCTCTATTTTTATTCCCTTTCCCTTATTATTTTCTTTTGCCTTTTTAAATTCAGTTGGGGTAATTTCTATAACATCATCGGAATTCTCGTCGGAATCCGATTCATCGGAGAATTGGTAATCCTCCCAATATTTTGCTTCCTTGGCGGAAACACCATTGACCATAATTAACCTTGGTCGGTTGGTTGAGGATTTTCTTTTACTTAACTGTTTTATTATTTCCCCCACCGGTTCTATTTCTTCATCCGGTTCTGATTCTTCTTCCGGTTCTGACTCTTCTTCCGGTTCCTCTTCGGGAACTTGTGAATCAGTTCACGAATCATTCCAATTTACATTTGACTCTTCATTATTATTAGGTGAGTCAATGGGACTTGTTCTAGAGGTAGACATCTATCACATAATATCAAACGCGTTAAGAGATTAATATATCACATAATATTCACATGTTAAAAATATATAGTTTCCAACAAAATTTGTTAAGCAATCATTTTTCAAGTAAACACGGTCGAAGTCCAGACTCACTAATGCATCCTAACAAACTCGATAAGACACACTAATGCAAAATTCTGGTTCTCTAAGACCAACGCTCTGATACCAACTGAAATGTCCCGTTCTTATTGATTAAAAACGTTCCATATTAATTGATTTCGTTGCGAGGTTTTGACCTCTATATGAGACGTTTTTCAAAGACTGCATTCATTTTAAAACAAACCATAACCTTTATTTCATCAATAAAGGTTTAAAAAGCTTTACGTAGATTATCAAATAATGATAATCTAAAATATCCTGTTTACACACGACAATTACATAATGTTTACAATACAAATATGTTACAACAAAATAAGTTTCTTGAATGCAGTTTTTACACAATATCATACAAGCATGGACTCCAAATCTCGTCCTTATTTAAGTATGCGACAGCGAAAGCTCTTAATAATCACCTGAGAATAAACATGCTTAAAACGTCAATAAAAATGTTGGTGAGTTATAGGTTTAACCTATATATATCAAATCATAATAATAGACCACAAGATTTCATATTTCAATACACATCCCATACATAGAGATAAAAATCATTCATATGGTGAACACCTGGTAACCGACATTAACAAGATGCATATATAAGAATATCCCCATCATTCCGGGACACCCTTCGGATATGATATAAATTTCAAAGTACTAAAGCATCCGGTACTTTGGATGGGGTTTGTTAGGCCCAATAGATCTATCTTTAGGATTCGCGTCAATTAGGGTGTCTGTTCCCTAATTCTTAGATTACCAGACTTAATAAAAAGGGGCATATTCGATTTCGATAATTCAACCATAGAATGTAGTTTCACGTACTTGTGTCTATTTTGTAAATCATTTATAAAACCTGCATGTATTCTCATCCCAAAAATATTAGATTTTAAAAGTGGGACTATAACTCACTTTCACAGATTTTTACTTCGTCGGGAAGTAAGACTTGGCCACTGGTTGATTCATGAACCTATAACAATATATACATATATATCAAAGTATGTTCAAAATATATTTACAATACTTTTAATATATTTTGATGTTTTAAGTTTATTAAGTCAGCTGTCCTCGTTAGTAACCTACAACTAGTTGTCCACAGTTAGATGTACAGAAATAAATTGATAAATATTATCTTGAATCAATCCACGACCCAGTGTATACGTATCTCAGTATTGATCACAACTCAAACTATATATATTTTGGAATCAACCTCAACCCTGTATAGCTAACTCCAACATTCACATATAGAGTGTCTATGGCTGTTCCGAAATATATATAGATGTGTCGACCTGATAGGTCGAAACATTGTATACGTGTCTATGGTATCTCAAGATTATATAATATACAATACAAGTTGATTAAGTTATGGTTGGAATAGATTTGTTACCAATTTTCAGGTAGCTAAAATGAGAAAAATTATCCAATCTTGTTTTACCCATAACTTCTTCATTTTAAATCCGTTTTGAGTGAATCAAATTGCTATGGTTTCATATTGAACTCTATTTTATGAATCTAAACAGAAAAAGTATAGGTTTATAGTCAAAAAAATAAGTTACAAGTCGTTTTTGTAAAGGTAGTCATTTCAGTTGAAAGAACGACTTCTAGATGACCATTTTAGAAAACATACTTCCACTTCGAGTTTAACCATAATTTTTGGATATAGTTTCATGTTCAGAATAAAAATCATTTTCTGAGAATAACAACTTTTAAATCAAAGTTTATCATAGTTTTTAATTAACTAACCCAAAACAGCCCGCGGTGTTACTACGACGGCGTAAATCCGGTTTTACGGTGTTTTTCGTGTTTCCAGGTTTTAAATCATTAAGTTAGCATATCATATAGATATAGAACATGTGTTTAGTTGATTTTAAAAGTCAAGTTAGAAGGATTAACTTTTGTTTGCGAACAAGTTTAGAATTTACTAAACTATGTTCTAGTGATTACAAGTTTAAACCTTCGAATAAGATAGCTTTATATGTATGAATCGAATGATTTTATGAACATCATTACTACCTTAAGTTCCTTGGATAAACCTACTGGAAAAGAGAAAAATGGATCTAGCTTCAACGGATCCTTGGATGGCTCGAAGTTCTTGAAGCAGAATCATGACACGAAAACAAGTTCAAGTAAGATCATCACTTGAAATAAGATTGTTATAGTTATAGAAATTGAATCAAAGTTTGAATATGAGTATTACCTTGTATTATAAATATATCTTACTGTAAATAAGAAAGATTTCTTGAGGTTCGATGATCACTCTACAAGATTGGAAGTAAGCTAGCAAACTTGGAAGTATTCTTGATTTTATGAAACTAGAACTTGTAGAATTTATGAAGAACACTTAGAACTTGAAGATAGAACCTGAGAGAGATCAATTAGATGAATAAAATTGAAGAATGAAAGTGTTTGTAGGTGTTTTTGGTCGTTGGTGTATGGATTAGATATAAAGGATATGTAATTTTGTTTTCATGTAAATAAGTCATGAATGATTACTCATATTTTTGTAATTTTATGAGATATTTCATGCTAGTTGCCAAATGATGGTTCCCACATGTGTTAGGTGACTCACATGGGCTACTAAGAGCTGATAATTGGAGTGTATATACCAATAGTACATACATCTAAAAGCTGTGTATTGTACGAGTACGAATACGGGTGCATACGAGTAGAATTGTTGATGAAACTGAACGAGGATGTAATTGTAAGCATTTTTGTTAAGTAGAAGTATTTTGATAAGTGTATTGAAGTCTTTCAAAAGTGTATAAATACATATTAAAACACTACATGTATATACATTTTAACTGAGTCGTTAAGTCATCGTTAGTCGTTACATGTAAGTGTTGTTTTGAAAAATTTAGGTTAACGATCTTGTTAAATGTTGTTAACCCAATGTTTATAATATCAAATGAGATTTTAAATTATTATATTATCATGATATTATCATGTATGAATATCTCTTAATATGATATATATACATTAAATGTCTTTACAACGATAATCGTTACATATATGTCTCGTTTAAAAATCATTAAGTTAGTAGTCTTGTTTTTACATATGTAGTTCATTGTTAATATACTTAATGATATGTTTACTTATCATAGTATCATGTTAACTATATATATATCCATATATATGTCATCATATAGTTTTTACAAGTTTTAACGTTCGTGAATCACCGGTCAACTTGGGTGGTCAATTGTCTATATGAAACATATTTCAATTAATCAAGTCTTAACAAGTTTGATTGCTTAACATGTTGGAAATATTTAATCATGTAAATATCAATCTCAATTAATATATATAAACATGGTAAAGTTCAGGTCACTACATATATACCAATAGTACATACATCTAAAAGCTGCGTATTGTACGAGTACGAATATGAGTGCATACGAGTAGAATTGTTGATGAAACTGAACGAGGATGTAATTGTAAGCATTTTTGTTAAGTAGAAGTATTTTGATAATTGTCTTGAAGTCTTTCAAAAGTGTATGAATACATATTAAAACACTACATGTATATACATTTTAACTGAGTCATTAAGTCATCATTAGTCGTTACATGTAAATGTTGATTTGAAACCTTTAAGTTAACGATCATGTTAAATGTTGTTAGCCCAATGTTTATTATATCTAATGAGATATTAAATTATTACATTATCATGATATTATGATATATTAATATATCTTAGTATGATATATATACAGTTAAATGTTGTTACAACGATAATCGTTACATATATGTCTCGTTTCGAAATCATTAAGTTAGTAGTCTTGTTTTTACATATGTAGTTTATTGTTAATACACTTAATGACATGTTTACTTATAATTTATCATGATTAAACATAGTGTATCAATATCTTAATATGATTCATATGTATTTAGTAAGACGTTGTTATAACGATAATCGTTATATATACCGTTTTGAGTTTCTTAATTCAATAAACTCAATTTTATGTATATAACTCATTGTTAAAATACCTAATGAGATACTTACTTATCATAATATCATGTTAACTATATATATAATCATATATATATGTCATCTTATAGTTTTTACAAGTTTTAACGTTCGTGAATCACCGGTCAACTTGGGTGGTCAATTGTCTATATGAAACCTATTTCAATTAATTAAGTCTTAATAAGTTTGATTGCTTAACATGTTGGAAACACTTAATCATGTAAATAATAATTTCATTTAATATATATAAACATGGAAAAGTTCGGGTCACAAAGTACCTACCCGTTAAATAAATTTCGTCCCGAAATTTTAAGTAGTTGGAGGTGTTGACGTATCTTCTGGAAATAAGTGCGGGTATTTCTTCTTCATCTAATCTTCTCATTCCCAGGTGAACTCGGGTCCTTTACGAGCATTCCATCGAACTTTAACAATTGGTATCTTGTTTTGCTTAAGTCTTTTAACATCACGATCCATTATTTCGACGGGTTCTTCGACGAATTAAAGTTTTTCATTGATTTGGATTTCGTCTAATGGAATAGTGAGATCTTATTTAGCAAAACATTTCTTCAAATTTGAGACGTGGAAAGTGTTATGTACAGCCGCGAGTTGTTGTGGTAATTCAAGTCGGTAAGCTACTGGTCCGACACGATCAATAATCTTGAATGGTCCTATATACCTTGGATTTAATTTCCCTCATTTACCAAATCGAACAACGCCTTTTCAAGGTGCAACCTTAAGCATGACCATCTCTCCAATTTCAAATTCTATATCTTTTCTTTTAATGTCGGCGTAGCTCTTTTGTCGACTTTGGGCGGTTTTCAACCGTTGTTGAATTTGGATGATCTTCTCGGTGGTTTCTTGTATTATATCCGGACCCGTAATCTGTCTATCCCCCACTTCACTCCAACAAATCGGAGACCTGAACTTTCTACCATAAAGTGCTTCAAATGGCACCATCTCAATGCTTGAATGGTAGCTGTTGTTGTAGGAAAATTCTGCTAACGGTAGATGTCGATCCCAACTGTTTTCGAAATCAATAACACATGCTCGTAGCATGTCTTCAAGCATTTGTATCGTCCTTTCACTTTGCCCATCAGTTTGTGGATGATAGGCAGTACTCATGTCTAGACGAGTTCCTAATGCTTGCTGTAATGTCTGCCAGAATCTTGAAATAAATCTGCCATCCCTATCAGAGATAATAGAGATTGGTATTCCATGTCTGGAGACGATTTCCTTCGAATACAGTCGTGCTAACTTCTCCATCTTGTCATCTTCTCTTATTGGCAAGAAGTGTGCTGATTTGGTGAGACGATCAACTATTACCCAAATAGTATCAAAACCACTTGCAGTCCTTGGCAATTAAATGATGAAATTCATGGTAATGTTTTCCCATTTCCATTCCGGGATTTCGGGTTGTTGAAGTAGACCTGATGGTTTCTGATGCTCAGCTTTGACCTTAGAACACGTCAAACATTCTCTTACGTATTTAACAACATCGGATTTCATACCTGGCCACCAAAAATGTTTCTTGAGATCCTTGTACATCTTCCTTGTTCCAGGATGTATTGAGTATCTGGTTTTATGAGCTTCTCTAAGTACCATATCTCTCATATCTCCAAAATTTGGTACCCAAATCCTTTCAGCCCTATACCGGGTTCCGTCTTCCCGAATATTAAGATGCTTCTCCGATCCTTTCGGTATTTCATCCTTTAAATTTCCCTCTTTTAAAACTCCTTGTTGCGCCACCTTTATTTGAGTAGTAAGGTTATTGTGAATCATTATATTCATAGCTTTTACTCGAATGGGTTCTCTGTCCTTTCTACTCAAAGCATCAGCTACCACATTCTCCTTCCCCGGGTGGTAACGAATCTAAAAATCGTAATCATTCAATAATTAAATCCACGTGCGCTGCCTCATGTTCAGTTGTTTCTAATTAAATATATATTGAAGACTTTTGTGGTCGGTATATATAATACTTTTGACCCCATATAAGTAGTGCCTCCAAGTCTTTAATGCAAAAACAACCGCGCCTAATTCCAAATCATGCGTCGTATAATTCTGCTCGTGAATCTTCAATTGTCTAGACGCATAAGCAATTACCTTCGTTCGTTGCATTAATACACAACCGAGACCTTGCTTTGAAGCTTCACAATATATCACAAAATCATCATTCCCTTCAGGTAATGAAAATATAGGTGTCGTAGTTAAATTTTTCTTTAACAATTGAAACGCTTTCTCTTGTTCATCCTTCCATTCAAATTTCCTCCCTTTATGCGTTAATGCAGTCAAGGGTTTTGCTATTCTGGAAAAATCTTGGATGAACCTTCTGTAGTAACCAGCTAGTCCTAAAAATTGGCGTATATGCTTCGGAGTTTTGGGGGTTTCCCATTTCTCAACGGTTTCAATCTTTGCTGGATCCACCTGAATACCTTCTTTGTTCACTATGTGACCGAGGAATTGAACTTCTTCTAACCAAAATGCATACTTTGAAAACTTACCGTACAGTTTTTCTTTTCTCAGCAACTCTAGCACTTTTCTTAAATGTTCTTCATGCTCTTGATCATTCTTTGAGTAAATAAGTATGTCATCGATGAAAACAATGACAAACTTGTCAAGATATATCCCACACACTCGGTTCATGAGGTCCATGAACACAGCTGGTGCATTCGTCAATCCAAACGGCATAACCATAAACTCGAAATGACCGTAACGCGTCCTAAAAGCAGTCTTTGGAATATCATCCTCCTTCACCCGCATTTGATGATACCTAGAACGTAAATCAATCTTTGAATAAATAGACGAGCCTTGTAGTTGATCAAATAAGTCGTCGATTCTCGCTAGTGGGTAGCAGTTCTTGATGGTAAGTTTGTTCAACTCTCGGTAGTCGATACACAACCTGAATGTACCATCTTTCTTCTTGACAAACAAAACAGGAGCTCCCCATGGTGATGTGCTTGGTCGAATGAAACCACGCTCTAAAAGTTCCTGTAACTGACTTTGTAATTCTTTCATTTCACTGGGTGTGAGTCTGTATGGAGCACGAGCTATTGGTGCAGCTCCTGGTACAAGGTCTATTTGAAATTCAACGGATCGATGTGGGGGTAATCCCGATAATTCTTTCGGAAATACATCGAAAAATTCTTTTGCGACGGGAACATCACTTGATGTTCTTTTCTTCAGGTTTAACTTCCTCGATGTGTGCTAGAATGACGTAACAACCTTTTTTTATTAGTTTTTGCGCCTTCAAACTACTAATAAGATTTAATTTTGCGTTGTTCTTTTCTCCGTACACCATTAAAGGTTTTCCTTTTTCACGCATAATGCGAATCGCGTTTTTGTAACAAACGACCTCTGCTCTCACCTTCTTCAACCAGTCCATGCCAATTATTACATCAAAACTCCCTAACTCGACTGATATTAAATCAATCTTAAACGTTTCATCACCCAGTTTAATTTCTCTATCCCGACAAATTTTATCTGCTGAAATTAATTTACCATTTGCTAATTCGAGAACAAATTTATTATCCAAAGGCGTCAATGGGCAACTTAATTTAGCACAAAATTCTCTACTAATATAGCTTCTATCCGCACCCGAATCAAATAAAACATAAGCAGATTTATCGTCAATAAGAAACGTACCCGTAACAAGCTCCGGGTCTTCCTGTGCTTCTGCCGCATTAATATTGAAATTTCTTCCACGGCCCTGCCCATTAGTATTTCCCTGATTTGGGAAATTTCTAATAATGTGGCCCAGTTTTCCACATTTATAACAAACAGGGTTGGTATTGGCATTACTTGTTCCGACATTATTTGTTCCTTTGGTTCTATTAAACTTGGGTCCGTAGACCTCACACTTTGTCGCGCTATGACCATTTCTTTTACACCTATTGCAAAATGTCGTGCAAAATCCCTGATGATTTTCTTCACACCTATGACATGGCTGTTTTTGATTTTTGTTGCCGTTGTTGTTATTGAGGTTGTTGTTGGGATTGTTATTGTTGTTGACACGGTTGTTGTAGTTGTTGTTGTTGTTGTTGGGATGCTTGTTGTAGTTATTGTTAGGATTGCGGTTATTATTGCGATTGTTGTTGCGGTTGCTGGGATAGTTGTTGCGATTGTGGTTGTAATTGTTGTTGTTGTTGTACTGGTGACTCTTGTCACCGTTTTCCTCCCACTTCCTCTTGAGTTGTTTCGTGTTGGCTTCTTCGGCCTCTTGCTCTTTAATTCTTCCCTCAATCTGATTTATGAGTTTATGAGCCATTCGACTTGCCTTCTGTATAGAAGCGGGCTCGTGTGAACTCACATCTTCTTGAATCCTTACTGGTAACCCTTTTACAAACGCGTCGATCTTCTCTTCTTCATCTTCGAATGCTCCCGGACACAATAGGCACAACTCTGTGAATCATCATTCATATGTGGTAACATCGAACCCTTGTGTTCGTAACTCTCTAAGTTCCGCCTTGAGTTTATTGACTTCGTTTCTAGGACGAAACTGCTCGTTCATCAATTGCTTGAATGCCGACCACGGTAGTGCGTAAGTAGCATTTTGTCCTACCTGTTCAAGATAGGTGTTCCACCACGTTAACGCAGTACCTGTGAAGGTATGCGTAGCGTACTTAACTTTGTCCTCTTCAGTACACTTACTTATGACAAACACCGATTCGACTTTCTCGGTCCACCGTTTCAATCCAATTGGTCCTTCGGTTCCATCAAATTCCAAAGGTTTGCAGGCAGTGAATTCTTTGTAGGAGCATCCTACACGATTTCTCGCGCCGTTAGCTGTATTGCTAGATTCAGAGTTATTGTTGGTATGTAGCGCAGCCTGTATTGCGGCTATGTTTGTAGCAAGAAAGGTACGAAATTCCTCTTCGCTCATATTCATGGTGTGTCGAGTAGTCGGTGCCATTTCCTTCAAAATAGCCAATTGAATCGAGTTAATCATACAGAATATTAAGAGTAGTCAATAGTATTTCGTAGCATAATATGAACTCATTTATAAAAGCTTTTTCTTCATATTAGCGTTTTATAAGTTTAAATTCGGGTACTACCTACCCGTTAAGTTCATACTTAGTAGCTAATATACAATTCAACTACTACAATTCCATATGAAAAACTGATTATAATAATATATCACATACAAATATTCTTCAAACTTACAACTTCGCTATATTACATATAACATGAAATATAGTACACTTTGATACATGACAGTTTTGAAGATAAACCTAGTTAATACGCAAGTTGTTCAGCAAAGGAAATAAAGACACGTAATTCATAAGTCCAGAAACAAGTCATGCATTCTGGTTTTACTAAGACGACTTCTCATCCTTAGTCTTGTGGAAAATAACCGTTATGACCATTGGCTAGGCAGCATGTTGTAATGTCGTCAAAAGGACGAGGGTTTCGTAATGTCCAACAGCCCCGTAATAATCTAAAAACCTTTTTTCTCATCCCAACTACTGAATTCGTCACTTGTGGGAAGGTCTTATTTAAAAGCTACAGTCCGATGTTCTTTTTCTCACTTCGGTAAGAAGCGAACATCACTAACCCGTAAGCATAATATGCTTCTTTATGTTGCATGTTAGAAGCTCTTTCTAATTCACGAAATCCTATGTTGGGATATGTTGAGTCAAAATAGGTTCTTAACCCGTAGCGTAAAATTACATTTGGGTTCCCCGCATTTAATGCTTTAAAGAAAACATGGCGTAACTTACGGTCTCCCCAATGTGATATACCCTACCTATCAAAGGAAAGCCTTTTATAAACTAAGGCATTTCTGGAAAGTCTTTCAAATGTTTGACAAGTTAATTTCGCCATAACTAAATGTGCTGATGAATTCTGACCGACTCTAAACAAGATTTCCTCAATCATATCCTCTGGTAGGTCTTCTAAAATATTCGGTTGTCTACCCTTAACGTCCATTTTGTTTTTATACTGTAAAATAGACAAGGATTAGATTCGTAATAACAAACAATACAAGCAATTTTTTACATAGAACATAAAAGTACAAGCACACTACAATACATATAATACACAACATGATTACAACCCTCTAATCTCAATCACTGTTTCTTCTTCTTCGAACTTGGTTCGTTTTCCATAATGGTTTAGAAGAACCTGGTGGTTTAGAGGTTCACTAAGACTACCGCTCTGATACCAACTGTGATGACCCGTTCTAATCTATTTGGACGAAGTCTATATCGATTATAAACGATTCATAACAGCTGATTACATCGCGAGGTACTTGACCTCTATATGATACATTTTTACAAACATTGCATTCGTTTTTGAAAAGACAATCTTTCATTACATCGAAAGTTGACGACATGCATACCATCTCATAATATATCCAACTATAATTGACTTAATAATAATCTTGATGAACTCAACGACTCGAATGCAACGTCTTTTGAAACATGTCATGAATTACTCCAGGTAATATCTCTAAATTGAGCAAATGCACAGCGGAAGACTTCTTTAATACCTGAGAATAAACATGCTTTAAAGTGTCAACCAAAAGGTTGGTGAGTTCATAGGTTTATCATAATAATCATAATATTTAATAAGCCACAAGATTTCATTTAATTAAATGTGCAGGATCATTACAACTGCAAAAATCATTCATACGATGAGTCACCTGGTAACTGACCTTAACATTGAGCGCTTAAGATATCTGGCATCATACATTCTACTATTCAAATGTATGACAAGAACCCTTCGAAGTACTAAAGCATTTCCACTATTCGAAAATGGGGGTGGTTGGTGCCCGTAGATCTACCTTTAGGATTCGCGTCAATTAGGATGTCTGTTCCCTAATTCTTATGTTACCAAGCATCATAATAATAGGTACAAATATCCGGTATAACAAAACAATCGTAGAATGTAGTTTCATGAACTTGTGCTTATTTTTTAAAACATTTATAAAAGTTGCGCATGTATTCTTAGTACCAAAAATATAAAGAGAAAAAGGGAGCAAATGAAACTCACCATACTGTATTTTGTAGTAAAAATACATATGACGTCATAGAACAAGTGTAGGGTTGGTCCCAGATTCACGAACCTATATCAATTATATATATATTAAAACATATACTCACATAATTCCTTCTATTAATTATATAATATCTATATATTAAGAATTGTAGTTATATAACTAAATTCCCATTAAAATATATATACTTTATTTATATATTATATCTTCTATTAAATGTTATATTTATTTTTGTAAAATAATTAATATTTATACATATAGTTATATAAATATATTTGTAATTGGTATTATACCAGAAATCAATATTTTGTTATATGTAATATTTTATATGTCAAATATTAAATTTTATGTAATATTAATATAAGTATATAATATCTATTTGTTATATAAAAATAATATTAATTATGATAAAAATCAGGATAATAATAATAATTATAATAATAATAATAATAATAATAATAATAATAATAATAATAATAATAATAATAATAATAATAATAATAATAATAATAATAATAATAATAATAATAATAATAATAATAATTATGGAATGACACATAATACTTGTATTAGAAATAATAATATTAATAATAATAAAATATTAAAATTACTACCTCACTAGAATAGGCTTTAAAAATAATATACGCCACCAACCGAGCTTGAACCCAAGACCTCTCGCTCACTTTCTAAGACTCTATACCCTTCCTCCACTTCTACTTTTCTGTATTTCTATGAATTCATCAGATATATAACTCGTTTCATTCGGTTTCCCTTCATCACAGGCCCAATACTACATCGGCCCAACTGTAAAAACGGTTTCAAATGGCTCACGAGTTCGTTAGAATTCCATGGCCCAATAATAGTTTGATTTGCTGTTAGATAAAAAAAATAAACTACTGCAAGCTTGGATCGAACTCAGGACCTATTGTTTAAGCATGGCCTAACAAACCATTGAAGCACTCGTACATTCTTGTATATATCCAGACATTTAATGTTTTTTTAACATGTAGTTATATGCTATCAACTTCTTCAAGAATTTAATCGAGTAATAGCAAGTGTACACGAATGGTAATTTTTCCAGGCAACATCTCGTTTTTTTCACCTTCATAATCATCATCATCGAAGTCACCATACAACATCATCATCATTTCGTTACCTCATATACATGTATCATTCATTTTATCCGGAACCGAAACAGAAACATAATCACGTCATTATTTTCTCATTATCATTATCTTTCTTGTTATAACAGAAAAATAGAACGCACAGTTGTAGTTTGGTTGATCATTTATAGCGATAGTCAGCAAGTTATAAAATGGTGGTGGTTTGTTTATGAAGGGTGGTGTGAAACTGACGTAGAAACAGAAACTATATATAGCAGTAATAATAATTATCGAGCAATATGTTTGTAATGATTTCATGGTGTTTGATGATGGTAATCATAGGTGGTTGTTCTTGGTGGATGATGGTGGCCGATGGTAGAGTCTAGGGTGGTTTTGGTTGGCAGTTAAATGGTGATGATAGGGTGGTAGTGGCGGTGAGTTCACCGAATAAGAAATAAGAAAAAGAGAGATTGAGAGAGAAAGAAGACAAGAGAGAAAGAGACGGTGACAGTGGCAGTTTCGGTGATTGGGTCTGAAATGGGAGATGCAATAGCGGAGCAGCTGCAGCTGTAGCTTCTATGGTGATGGTGTTGGATGATTACTTGGTCCGAAGGTGGTCACGAATGGGTAAATAAGATGGCGGTTGTAGTAGTGGTTTTACGGTGGTGGTGAGGTGATGGTTTAGTGGTACCTGGTGGTTTCAAGTAATGGTGGTGGTTAGTCGACGAGGGCTAGCTGTATACGGCGGTGATTAAGGTTGAAGATGGTTCTTCCCCATTTTATGTAACACATATGTTTTTATATACTGTAAAGTGAAGTTAGTACTTAATAATATTAACTTAATAATAATAATAATTAATAAATATATTATATTATAATCTAATTCTATTTATCATGTGACATAAAAGATAACAGTATAGCCGCCTGTAATATTGGATTCTTCTGTGTCGATATCCCATCCTATCGTGTCCATTGCTAAACAGTTAAAATATAAAATTGTTCCTAAAAATCCCAAATTTATAGATTAACTATATTTAATTATTTCAGTCATTTCCTGTTTAAAACCTGATCAAAAAGGTTCTATAATTATTTTTTTTTCTGTTCCAATTAATATGTACGGAGTACAAATTTTTAAACTTACAAAGATAAAAATATACTTAACAAATCTAAAATCTTCGTAATCAATTTACAGTCCAACTTTTATTTCAATCCTTCATGAACATGTACTATATCTATATTAAAACTAACAAAACGTCAACCGAGTGTTACTGAAGTTTACTGACTAAGCTCGAAATCATTTATTTTAAATATATTCTCTTTCTATATACAAATAGTTTTAAAATAGCAAGTTTAATTACTAAAACAAATATATTATATATTCTTAAACAAATATATTTAATATAGCTTTATATATTTACAAGTAAAATTTATATACATAAATACATATATCTATATATAATATTAGTTTTTATTACATCGCATATTATTTTACATATTTATTTCCAACAATTAAATGTATATGCTAGTTTATTAATGTTCATGTTATTATATATATTATACATATATTTATATATGCACATATTTATATATATCCACATATTTACAAGCAATGGTTCGTGAATCATCGGGAACAGTATAAGGTTAAATGATTTCATGTAACCAATTTCAATAATTTTCGAGACTCAACATTACAGACTTTGCTTATCGTGTCGAGATCATAATAAGATTAAGTTTAAATTTTGTCGGAAATTTCCGGGTCATCACAGTACCTACCCGTTAAAGAAATTTCATCCCGAAATTTGAGTGAGGTGGTCATGGCTAACAATAAAAATGTTTTCATGACGAATATAAGTTGATAAATAGAGTTTTATCATTATTGATAAATATAGATAAAACGATTCGATTATGTGGAGCGTTTAAGTGAAATTGTCACAAAAGATTGAGATAAAGATTTAACTTTTGACATAGTCATGATTGAATTTTAGAAAATAAAGTGCGTCTTAGATTTTGATGTAGCCAGGGTTGAATTTCGGAATTCAAGGGATTAAAGAAAATCTTTGAAATCTAAAATATTTGATTCTTCGGCGAATAAAGAAATTAAGATCTCTCTAATTAAATGCGGAGATCTGCCTTGATTACTCTGTCTGGTATTTCCATTATAAATTAAACTCTTCCGTTCCATTATTTTCACCACTCCTATACTAAATTCTCAAATTCAAAAGATTGTGAAAATGCTTAATCCAGTTCTGATTCTTGTCCTTATTCTTACGATCTCAACAATCATTCTCCTTTTTCAACTACCACCAGAGGAATCTGTTTTCTCCTACTTCGCCCTTGTGGTTATAATGTTTTTAATTCTCCCATGTCTTTATGTGGCAATAAACATTGATATACACGATTTGTAATTTATGTGTTGTTATCGGTTTTATATCTTCGCTTATACTTCAAAGTCCTTGCTTCTATTTTCTATAATCATTGTCATCCTCAGTTAATACTCCTCCCCGTTTGCTGCAATTTATACTCCCATTTCTATTTCGGAGCTTTGTCCTTTCGTTTCTTCTTCTTGCGATTTGAGAATCTCTTGTAATGGTCCAGAATTCGTAAGTATGGAGCTTCGAATGAACTTAATGTTCTAAACAAGAAAGAACGTAATCGCACGATTTGATTTGTCAAATTACCTGAATCACTGAGAATAGAACTATCAAGAATATAGTTTCTTGATATGTTCAGAAGTTAATCAGAATGAAAGAGTTATGTAACATGACACATGATGACGTTATAATCTGTGAATCATCATATTTCATTTAGAAACTCAGCATGACTTACTGTAATATAATCACGTTGATCAAGTGTCATTATATTATACTAACTCATGCATCAGTTCCCAACATTACTTCAATAACATTCATACTTTAAGCTCGAAAGTTTACAGAATATAGAAACTAACAGTTTCTATATGATGTAACACTGATAGCACGAAGAGATAAATGATTTCAGATAAGATTAGTTATGAAAATATATTCAGAAATATCGAGGATATTTATAATGAAAGATACGATAATATCTTTGAATATCTAAGATCAGAGGATGATGAAGACTATTGTCCGCAAGGGTTTAGAGTAAGGAGCAAGATATTCGCTAAAGACTTCAGTAGGCATTGAATTATTTGGATTCTTTGAAGTCAAACTTATTCTTTGTGATTTGTCCACGGCTTCCTTCATAGTTTCGCATAATCCGCTTTTCGGTACTAAATTTTCTATTAAGTGTTTCCAATACTCCATTCTTTATCATCAAACTTTCAACGGTTAAGGTCGTGTACAGTTTCTGCTGTTGTATTCAGCTTTTTCAGAATTTAGAGTATTGATTTGTAGACTGAGTGCTTTTCAAAATTTCAGAGTGGAAGATCATAATTCTAAGAGATAAGGATTATATGTATACTTATAACTGTTGATGTAGACATGCTGCAAGATTTCCAAATACTGATTGCTAATTCCCGGTAGTTGGTATAGTAATTCTTGTTATAAGATGTAAATGAGTAAATGATAGGGTTTCACTGAATATAATGATTTTTCGGAAAGTCAAAGATCAACAGAGTTGTTGATAAATTTACTGCTAATGTGGTGAGATATAAACGGTTTATAAAAAGACAACTTATATATCAGGGTTATAATAAGCTAATCCGAGTGAAAAGTCGAAGTTGACTTATTGGAGCTGTGACAAAATTGGCTAATTTGGAAAGGGATTGCAAAGTTATTTTGAGTAATAACACTAAAGGAATTAACAAAGCTATGTGTTAAACGTTTACTCAGTTTTCGAGAGTTTTCAGGTGCATACTATATGCATAACTCTTTTTTCTCGTAGATGAAGTGCAGTTGGTTCATCCTCTCGATTTAGGTGTTTTTAAGAATCATGAAAGGTTTGAACGCAGATTGTAATCGTCAAGATACAAACGAGGTTTGAGATGAAATCAAGTGGCAAACTTAAAGAATTGTTTAGTTTCATAAATTATAATCAATAGTTTAATATATAATATTCGAATTAATTAATACGTATCGTGACCCGTGTACATGTCTCAGACTCGATCACAACTCAAAGTATATATATTATTGTAGAATCAACCTCAACCCTGTATAGAGAACTCGATCATTACTACATATAGAGTGTCTATGGTGATTCCAAATAATATATATAGATGCGTCGATATGATATGTCAAAACCTTGTATACGTGTCCCGATATTTAAAGTGCGTAAAATAAATAACAGAAATTAAATGACGATAAATAAAGTTGCGAGAATTAAAATTGCGATAAATAAAATGCGATAAATAAATTGCGATAAATAAAAGGTAATACGGAATTAACAGTTAGCTAGGAACAGTTAGCTAGGATTTTGTTAGCGTGGATTCTTAACAAAATTTTCTCATAGTTAATTTGTTTGTTTCTATCAAATTTTATTTTATCCAATGTTTTCTTCATTATGCCACTTGTTGGATTCTGATAGGTCAAAATTCAAATATGAAATTTGAATGAAAATGGTTATTCTGTGGTGAACGAATACATATGTCTGTGGATGTAAGTAGGATAGTAAATGAATGTTGAATCAGATTTGAAGAATGTACAGTGTAATTTATTAATGTGAAATCTAAATATTCCTCGGGTATTACCTACCCGTTAAAATATTTTCACCATTAACAGTTTGTACAATAAAACTTTTAATTACAATCTTTATGAAAACATATATACATATATTTTTTTCAGATGGAATCATGGATTTAATGAGTCAATGTGACATTAAACTCATCAGATTTACAGCTAGAACTAGAATACATAATCTCTAAAACATTAGAGATTACATAATTGTCATGCAGGACGAAGATTGTTTATGTAGAACGATTCGTAGAACGATGATTATGCTTGAGGTATAGATTGCGAGGTTGAGACGTGTAATGATGTTGTTGTTATTGGTACTGGTTTATGCTGCTGGTGCTGCTGATGGTGGTACTGTTGTTGTCGGTGCTACAAGTGTTGTTGGTGCTAAAGTTGGTGATGATGTTGGTGTAGTACGTATAGCTTGTAAATCACGCACCAATCTTGTCAGGGTTTCTATCCTACCCTCTATCATTTCTATCCATCCACTCATCTGATTCGATAGATCTTGATTATCAATTCGAAGTTCCCTAACTTCTTCTAATATTCCCCTTCGATTGGTATTCGGAAGTAGAGGTTGAATATTTTCTGAGATTGCAGTAATGCGACCTTCGAGGTAGAAAACTTTAGCAAGAAGGGTGAATACAGTGTTGCGTATAGGTTCACCGGTAAGTACATCATTTTCTCCGATGTTAGGAGGTAAGTTTGGTTCGCGGTAGGGCTCGCCTTCTTCATTTTCCCATCGAGTGAGTAATGAAAGGACCCGTTCATATACATTATAAACGATTCTCAATAGTTGATTACATCGCGAGGTATTTGACCTCTATATGATACATTTTTCAGACATTGCATTCGTTTTTAAAAAAAAATAAACTTTCTTTACATCGAAAATTGACAGGCATGCATACCATTTCATAATATCCAACTATAAATGACCTAATCTGTCATTTACTTAATAATAATCTCTATTGAACTCAACGACTTGAATGCAACGTCTTTTGAAATATGCCATGAATGACTCCAAGTAATATCCTTAAAATGAGCAAATGCACAGCGGAAGATTTCTTTAACACCTGAGAATAAACATGCTTTAAAGTGTCAACCAAAAGGTTGGTGAGTTCATTAGTTTATCATAATCATTCATTTTCATCATTTTAATAGACCACAAGAATTTCATTTCTAGTTCTCATAAATATACGTCCCATGCATAGAGACAAAAATCATTCATATGGTGAACACCTGGTAACCGACATTAACAAGATGCATACAAGAATATCCCCTATCATTCCGGGAAATCCTTCGGACATGATAAAAACAACATCGAAGTACTAAAGCATCCGGTACTTTGGATGGGGTTCGTTAGGCCCAATAGATCTATCTTTAGGATTCGCGTCAATTAGTAGATCGGTTTACTAATTCTTAGGTTACCAAGCAAAAGGGGCATATTCGGCTTCGATCATTCACCCATATAATGTAGTTTCAATTACTTGTGTCTATTTCGTAAAACATTTATAAATAATTGCGCATGTATTCTCAGCCCAAAAATATAAAGGGCAAAAAGACAAATGAAACTCACCATACTGTATTTCGTAGTAAAAATACATATAACATCATTGAACGAGTGCAAGGTTGGCCTCGGATTCAAGAACCTAAATTAATTATATATATTTATATGTTGGTCAAAATTTGTCTTAACAAATTAGGTCAAGTCATAGTGTACCACAATCCTAATGCTCGAGACTAATATGCAAAAGTCAACAAAAGTCAATTTGACTCAAAATGATTTCCAAAATTTATACATAATTATAATATATTTTAAATATCATCGTTTTATATTTTTAAATATAATTCATTTATTAATAAATAAAATTTCATATTAAAATTTATATAATAAAATATACTTTTATATATATCAAGAAATAAAATTTATAGAGTTCATTTAATAGCATAAAGATAATATGATAGGTATTATTAAAGTAATTTATTACACGTAGTAAAATATGTTTTTATCACATATTTATTTGATAAAATAATATCTATAATAATAGTAAGTAACAGTTGTATTTATTTTGTAATAATGATTATTATTATAAAAATACCAATATTTATAATTTCTACGATGACATTATGAATAAACGATAATTCTAATTATGATAACATTAATATTTACGATACTTTTTAATATTATCTTAAAAAAATAATTCTATTTAAAATGGTAATAATAATGATATTTTATAGTAACCATGATATTTCTATTAAAATGATAATTTTTGTTAAAATGATAGTTTTAATACCAACGATACTTTTAATAATAATAGTAATGATAAAAATAATAAGAACGATAACTTTATCTAAATCAATATCTTATAATATTTTAATTTCCTTATGATGCTCTTACACATTATTTCCTAATCGATTTGTTAGTAACTTTTAAATCGTCTTTCATATCGTGTTCATTTTGATGATAAAAATAGTAGTTATAATAATTAAGTGTTACTTAATATTATAATACTAATAATAATAAATGTTATGCTAATGATATTACTAATAACTATTTTAATGATTAATAATAATAATAATAATAATAATAATAATAATAATAATAATAATAATAATAATAATAATAATAATTATAATTATAACTTTAAAAATAGTAATAATAATAAAAATATCAATTTTTAATGATAATACTTTTTATTGATAATAATAATAATAATAATAATAATAATAATAATAATAATAATAATAATAATAATAATAATAATTTGATAAAAACTAGAACGATGTTAATAACGACGATGAAAATAATCATTTTTAATAATAATATCAAAAATTCAACTGACTATAACTTCTAATCCGTTCATCGAATCTATTCAACATCTAAATGAAAAGTTCTTAATTTTTCGCTAGCTTTCCAACGACATGCATATCTTATACCTTATCTTAATCGCATGTGTAACTAATTCGAGATTTAACATAACCTAACTAAGGGCAATATCAAAAGTACAAGCATGCATAATCCTATATTCTCGAGCACTAGTCAGGGATACATTATTAGTATGTAAAAATTAATTTACGAGTACTCACGTATCAATATTGAGATTCAATATTGTAGGAAAAATACGTAGACGCAACGGAGACGATAACTACCAAATTGACCTCACGAGCATACCCATGAACCATACCTATCACCTCCATAGCCATAACCCATAATTTCCTTAGCCTTATCCCACTCATAAAATCCATTTTGAAATTAATGCACTCATGACCTCGTCGTAGTATTTTATGTATATACTAATAATATCACTCTTAATAATACTAATACTAATAATAATCTTAATATTAATAATAATAATTTAATTAATATAAATAATAATACTCCGTAAGAAGGAAGAATGAGAAATGAATCACAAAATGAGTCGAATTCGGTTTTAAAGACATGTTAGCCACCAAACCCCCTCATGTGATCGCATGAGTATGTGAGGGGACCTCCATGCGATCGCATGAGGCCCTTTTACAGCTCACTTTGGCTAATCAAACTTGCTGACACCCTATCCTTTACATATAATACATATAACACGTTTTATTTATATATTAATTAATATATAATATATTTAATCTTTAGAATTAATTAAATATTATATTATATTTACGCTCATGGTAAAAATATAATTTTTACAAAAATGACACGGCCGTGGTCTCACGACTCATGTACCACTTTCAGTTTTTCGAGCGCACTTTCGTACGTTTAGAAAACTAGCCTTTTACGTTACGCGACGTGTACCTTTAGTAATAGTTTGATTTATTCATTAATAAATTACTTTGTAAAAATTTATCTTATAAAATTTGAGCGTCGTGGTCATTTGCTTCTATAAATCAGTGACTCATTGTTTACAAAAATATTTTATTTTAAATTAAGACGTTTTATGACAAGATCAATATATATATATATATATATATATATATATATATATATATATATATATATATATATATATATATTTAGAAATATAAATTTTGTATCCAATATCTTTCATCTAACTATATAACATTTAGTTTTTGAAAACTATTTATTTTTCAAAGTTTATTTTCATTTCATTTAGGAAAATAGTTTAGCGCGTAACGTTTTTCTTTTTAAGAATTTAAATGGATACAAGTACTAATCGTTTTTAAATATCAATTACGTCACTAGAAGGGTGTTACTACCGTATACTTAATTTGAAAACATATATATTTAATGAACACCTTTCAAATACACGTTACTACCAATATTTCAACTTACGTTTATTTATTTAAAGGCAGTTTAGATAGACAAGTCCCGTTATATGAAAAAGTGTTTTCGTACAGTTGAAAACTACATCAATTGATTACTATGGAATTCCATCGACAAACATATGGAACCAAATACTATATTGTAAAGTATTTATACTTAATATTTCGTTAACGTTATCAAGTTATAATATATACACATATACATATATAATCATATTCGTTCGTATAATAGTTCGTGAATCTTTGGAATTTGGTTGAGGTTAAATGAATGTATGAACACAATTTAAAATTCTTTAGATTCAACTTACAAACTTTGCTTATCCTGTCAGAATAACATAAAGATTAAAGTTTAAATTTGGTCAGAAATTTCCGGGTTGTCACAGTACCTAGCCGTTAAAGAAATTTCGTCCCGAAATTTGAGTGGAAAGGTCGTGAATGATAATAAGTATGTTTTCATGAGGCATACGGGCTGAAAATTAGAGTTTTATTATCAGCGAAAATTTTGGATAAACAAACCATTTATATGAAGAGTACGACTGAAGCTAACATAGAAGAGTGAAATGAGTAAGTGTAGATTCATCTTATCATTTGACGTAGATAAAATTGATTTCCAGATTTCAAGGGATTTGAAGAAAATCTTCGTAATAAGATTTGATTCTCCGGTAACCAAGGGAATTAGGATCCGCTTTAAATGCGATCATCCATTTTAATTGTTCTGTCAGAGATTTTCTTATAAATTCACCTCCTTCGTTTCCTTACAACTCACACCTTCTGTTGATGCATTTTATACAAGTCCCTAGATATCTACCCACGTCCATTGCAGGTACAACAGTTTACAGGCCACCATGATCGCTCGTTATAATCCTATCCGTGTTTGCATGTGGTTACAGGAACTGCAGGAATGAGATTTAGATGTTTGGCTATGTTAGACTTAGTCAGACATACGAGGGAAGCATCACTCATTCGGCTGACAGGCTCATACGCACGGTTGATGCCGAGCTAAGTCATAATTACAACCTAAATGAGAAGACACGAGTGAGTGATCACCCGTACGGCTAATGAAGCTAACTCGTACGTGTGATGGATGAATCGTATGGATGAGTCAACAGTAGGGGTATATAAAGTCTTATGTTCTTCATTTTAGGTTAAGCCTCTCATTTGTTACACACACTCAGATCTGGTGAGTTCCTCTAATTTTCTCTCAGCCCAAATCACCTAGGTGGTGAATAATAGCTCTAGGTGTTGATCTAATCATATTTGATTTAGTTGTGATTTGACTAAATTAATCCCAAAAAGCTTAACCTATTTACTAGAGGGTTTGATTTGCTTATTCCGCCATTGTGTGAGTTAAATCTGTTGAATTCTAAGTTCCTAGTCATGTTTCATCACCTTCTATTCTTTCTCCCTCAACTCATATTTTAAAGTATTCATCAATATGCTCCATCCAGTTCTGATTCTTGATATACTTCTAACTTTCATATCGGTCATTCTTCTTTTTCATCTACTGCCGGAAGAATCTATTTACTTCTACTATACTCTTGGGTTTATAGTGTTTCTAGTTCTCCCATGTCTTTATATTGTTATATGCATTGACATATACGGTTTATAATTTCTGGGTGGTTGTTGGGTTTTATATCTTCTCTTATGTTTCGATGTCCCTGCTTCTGTCTTCCATAATCATTGTCATCTCCAGTTAATGCTTTCTTTTATTTGCTGCGATTTATACCCCAATTTCTGTTTCAGAGCTTTGTCCTTTCGTTTCTTCTTCTTGTGGTTAAGCACCGCTTGTAATGGTACAGAATTCGCAGATATGCATTTCGGAATGAACATTGTTAATGTTCTAGGAAGGAAATTGTAACGGCACGATCTTGACTTGTCAAATTATTAGAATACCTCGGAAAAGATCGAATCATCAAGAAAATATTTTCTTGATATTTTTAAAGATTAAGTAGAATACAAGAGTCGTGTAACATGGCACATGATGACGGTATGGTCTGTGAATCATCATATTTCATTAGAAACTAAGCATGATTTACTGTAATATAATCACGTTGATCAAGTGTCATTATATTATACTAACTCATGCTTCAGCTCCCAACACTACTTCAAAAATATTTCTATTTTAAACTCGAATGTTTCAGAATTTAGAAACTAAAATAGTTTCTTTTATGATGTAATACAGAAAGCGCGAAGAGGTAAATGATTTCAGATAAGAATAATTATGGAAATATCTTCAGAAATATGGATGATATTTATAATGAAATATACGATGATATCTTAGAATTTCTAATATCTGAGGATGATGAAGGATATTGTCGGCAGAGGTTTAGAGTCAGGAGCAAGGTATTCGATAATGACTTCAGCAGATACTGAATCATTTGGATTCTATGAAGGTAGGTTCAGCCTTTGTGATTTGTCCACAGCTTTCTTTTTACTTTGCTCAATTCGTTTTCCAGTTCTAACTCTTTTCTTTTTCTGAGCTCTGCCAATACACTACTCTTTATTATCAAACTTTTTACTGTTAAGGTCGTTTTATAGTTTTTGCTGCTTCATCAACAATTTCAAGAACTATTCCGCAGTTTAGGGTGTTTTTCAGAAACTTCACATTCAAGTATGTAAGTCTAGGAGATAGACGTTATATATACACATATAACTGTTGGCGTGGACATGCTGCGAGATTTCAAAATACTGATTGCTAATTCCCGATGATTCATATGGCAATTCTCGTTACAAGATGCGAATGAGTAAATGATGGGGTTTCGGTAATTATACTGATTCTTCGGCCGGTCAAAGATCAGTGAAGTTGTGCATAAATTTATTGCTAATGTGGTGAAACTTGAAAGGTTATCCGGTAACAAAAGGGTAATCATATATATCAAGATTATGATAAGGCTACACCGAATGAAAAATCGAAGTTGTCTTGCTGGAGCTGTGATAGAATTTGCTACTTTGAAAAGGAATTGCAAAGTTATTTTTGCTAATAAATGCCAAAGGATCTGACACAGATATTGAAAGGACCCGTTCATATAAATTATAAACGATTCACAATAGTTGATTACATTGCGATGTATTTGACCTCTATATGATACATTTTACAAACATTGCATTCGTTTTTAAAAGACAATCTTTCTTTACATCAAAAATTGACAGGCATGCATACCATTTCATAATATCCACTATCCAACTATAAATTGATTTAATAATAATCTTTGATGAACTCAATGACTCAAATGCAACGTTCATCGAAATATGCTATGAAAGACTCCAAGTAATATCTTTAAAATGAGCAAATGCACAGCGGAAGATTTCTTTAACACCTGAGAATAAACATGCTTTAAAGTGTCAACCAAAAGGTTGGTGAGTTCATTAGTTTATCATAATCATTTATTTCCATCATTTTAATAGACCACAAGAATTTCATTTCCAGTTCTCATAAATATACGTCCCATGCATAGAGACAAAAAATAATCATTCATATGGTGAACACCTGGTAACCGACATTAACTAGATACATATAAGAATATCCCCTATCATTCCGGGATCCTCCTTCGGACATGATATCATTTCGAAGTACTAAAGCATCCGGTACTTTGGATGGGGTTTGTTAGGCCCAATAGATCTATCTTTAGGATTCGCGTCAATTAGGGTGTCTGTTCCCTAATTCTTAGATTACCAGACTTTAATAAAAAGGGGCATATTCGATTTCAATAATTCAACCATAGAATGTAGTTTCAATTACTTGTGTCTATTTTGTCAAACATTTATAAAAGCGCATTTATTCTCAGTCCCAAAAATATAAAGGGTAAAAAGGTAAATGAAACTCACCATACTGTATTTCGTAGTAAAAATACATATAACGTCATTGAACAAGTGCAAGGTTGGCCTCGGATTCACGAACCTAAATTAATTATATATATTTATGTGTTGGTCAATATTTGTCTAATAAATTAGGTCAAGTCATAGTGTACCACAATCCTAATGCTCGAGACTAATATGCAAAAGTCAATAAAAGTAAATTTGACTCAAAATAATTTCCAAAAATCTATACATGATTAATATATAGTTTAAATATCGTCGTTTTATATTTTTAAATATTTTTAAAAGATTTATTAGAGTAAATAATATAATTTATTTATTAATAAATAAAATTTTATATTATATTTATATAATAAAGTATACTTTTATATATATTAAGTAATAAAATTTATAGGGTTCATTTAATATTATAAAGATAATATGATAGGTATTATTAAAGTAAGTTATTACACGTAGTAAAATATGTTTGTATCAAATATTTATTTGATAAAATAATATCTATAATGATAGTAAGTAAAAGTTGTATTATTTTGTAATAATAATTATTATTATAAAAATATCAATATTTAGAATTACTAAGATGACATTATGATAAAACGATAATTCTAATTATGATAACTTTAATATTTACGATAATTTTTAATATTATCTTTAAAATAATAATTCTATTTAAAATAATAATAATAATAATGATATTTTATAGTAACAATGACATTTCTATTAAAATGATAATTTTTGTTAAAATGATAGTTTTAATACTAACGATAATTTTAATAATAATAGTAATGATAAAAATAATAAGAACGATAATTTTATCTAAATCAATATCTTATAATATTTTAATTTCATCATGATACTCTTACCCATTATTTCCTAATCGTTTCGTTTAATAGCTTTTAATCGTCTTTTATATCGTGTTGGTAATAATGATAATAATAGTAATCAAAATAATTAGGTGTTACAAATATTTGTTTTAATTACACTAATATTAATAATGATAGTTACTATAATATTATTAATGATAATATTAATAATTATCTTAATGATAATATAGTAATAATAATAATAACAATAACAATAACTATTTTTAAATAATGATATATATACTAATAATGATAATAATAATAATAATACCAATAATAATAATAATAATAATAATAATAATAATAATAATAATAATAATAATAATAATAATAATAATAATAATAATAATAATACTAATTATAACTTTAACGATAATAACGATAGTAATAATAAAAAAAAATAACATTTTTAATGATAAATCCTTTTATTGATAAAGATAATAATAATAATAATAATAAGATAAAACTAGAACGACGATAATAACGACGATAATAATAATCATTTTTAATAATAATACAAAAATTCGATGGACTATAACTTCAAATCCGTTCATCGAAATCATTCGATATCTAAATGAAAAGTTCTTAATTTTTCACTAGCTTTTCAACGACATGCATATCTTATACCTTATCTCAGTCGCATATATAACTAATTCAGGATTCAACATAACCTAACTAAAGGCAATATCAAAAGTACAAACATGCATAATCCTATATACTCGAGCACTAGTCAGGGATACACTATTAGTATGTAAAAGTTAAATTATGAGTACTCACGTATCAATATTGAGATTCAATATTGCAGGAAAAGTACGTAGACGCAACGGAGATGATAAACACTATATTGACCTCACGAGCATACCCATGAACCATACCCAATCACCTCCATAGCTATAACCCATAATTTCCTTAATCCAATCCCACTCGAAAAACAATTTCGAAATCACTCGGACAGCACTCTGACGTAATATTTTATGTATACTAATAATATCTTGAAATAATACGGAGTAAATATATATATGTAAATCGATTGAGAGATTTAGAGTTTAGAGAAAAATATTTTCAAGTTTCTATGAAATAATGAAACCTATTGAATTCTATTTATAATAGATTTTTGAATTATTAAAGTGAATTATTAAAGTATGAATTATTAAAGTAAATTATTAAAGTATGAATTATTAAAGTAAATTATTAAAGTATGAATTATTAAAGTGAATTATTAAAGTATGAATTATTAAAGTATGAATTATTAAAGTGAATTATTAAAGTTAAAGTAAAGTAAAAATAAAGTAAAGGTAAAGTTTAAGTATAGTAAAAGTATAAAACTATGTACGTATAATACGCGTATAAATATATATAATATTAATTTAAATCGTTATATATATTTAATAAAATAAAATATAAATATCATTATCTTTATCATACTGGTTAGGTAATGAGTTGTCAAAAGTGGTTCTAGATATTTATAAAAGTTATATACGTTTTAATAATAAAGTTCTTTTTAAACTGAAAACGTTTTTGTACGTTTGAAAATAAATCAAATAAATATAATAATTTTGTTTTCCAAAACCAAATATATTTTTAAGAATCATTTTGTTTAAAGGTTAAAATAATGGAAATCGTTATATATCATAAAACGTTTTAGAAAAGTAGAATCATATATATTCATAATAGGTTTCAAGTTTTTAAATTACAGTTTGTTGGTGAAGCATGGGATAAAGTTCAAAGGTTAAATAAACGTATGAAATCATCTTAATGAAAAATGTCGAGTTACTTAACTTGTCGATATCCAACATCTAAGTTATTTACACTTCACGTTCTTACTTATAAATCACTTTACCATTTTTCGAATGTTGTCAAAAAGAATAGATTTCTTAAATCACAGTGGACCTCATAACATAGACCCGTAATGATATCATAATGTATCTGATAAATCAATCATTTGATATTATCTTCTAATTCCATAGATAAACATATTGAAACAAATACGTTCATGTAAAGTATTATACGTTTAATACTTTATTAATATTCTCAAGTTATAATATATATATATACATATATATACATATTTATTTATATATAACGGTTCGTGAATCGTCGGAATTTGGTCGAGGTTATAATGAATGTATGAACACAATTTAAAATTCTTGAGATTTAACTTAACAAACTTTGCTTATCGTGTCGGAATAATATAAAGATAAAGTTTAAATTTGGTTGGAAATTTCCGGGTTGTCACAGTACCTACCCGTTAAAGAAATTTCGTCCCGAAATTTGAGTGGAAAGGTCGTGAATGATAATAAGTATGTTTTCATGATGCATACAGGCTGAAAATTAGATTTTTATCATCAGCGAATAATTTGGATAAACAATCCATTTATATGAAGAGTACGAATGAAGCTAACATAGAAGAGTGAAATGAGTAAGTGTAGATTCATCTTATCATTTGACGTAGATATGATTGATTTCCAGATTTCAAGGGATTTGAAGAAAATCTTTGTAATAAGATTTGATTCTCCGGTAACAAAAGGAATTAGGATCCGCTTTAAATGCGATCGTCCATTTTAATTGTTCTATCGGAGATTTTCTTATAAATTCACCTCCTTCATTTTCTTACAACTCACACCTTCTGTTGATGCATTTTATGCAAGTCCCTGGACATCTACCCACGTCCATTGCAGGTACAACAGTTTACAGGCCACCATGATCGTTCGTTATTATCCTATCCGTGTTTGTATGTGGTTACAGCAACTGCAGGAACGAGATTTAGATGTTTGACTATGTTAGAATTAGTCAGACGTCCGAGTGAAGCCTCACTCGTACGGCTGACAGGCTCATACGCACGATTGATGCTGAGCTAAGTCACAATTACAACCAAAATGAGAAGACACGAGTGAGTGATCACCCGTACGGCTGATGAAGCCAACTCGTATGTGTGATGGATGAATCGTACGGATGAGTCAACAGCAGGGGTATATAAAGTCGTATGTTCTTCATTTTAGGTTAAGCCTCTCATTTGTTACACACACTCAGATATGGTGAGCTCCTCCGATTCTCTCTCAACCCAAATCACCCAGGTGGTGAATAATAGCTCTAGGTGTTGATCTAATCACACTTGATTTAGTTGTGGTATGACTAAATTAATCCCAAAAAGCTTAACCTATTCACTAGAGGGTTTGATTCACTTATTCCGTCATTGTGTGAGTTAAATCTGTTGATTTCTAAGTTCCTAGCAAGTTTCATCACCTTCTATTCTTTCCCCCTCAACTCATATTTTAAAGTATTCATCAATATGCTCCATCCAGTTCTGATTCTCGATATACTTATAACTTTCATATCGGTCATTCTTCTTTTTCATCTACCGCTGGAAGAATCTATTTACTTCTACTATACTCTTGGGTTTATAGTGTTTCTAGTTCTCCCGTGTCTTTATATTGCTATATGCATCGATATATATGATTTATAATTTTTTTGGTTTGTCGTTGGGCTTTATATCTTTCTTTATATTTCAAAGTCTCTGTTTCTATCTTCTATAATCATTGGCATCCATAGTTAATGCTCTCTTTTATTTGCTGCAATTTATACCCCAATTTCTATTTCGGAGTTTTGTCCTTTCGTTTCTTCTTCTTGCGATTAAGCACCGCTTGTAATGGTCCAGAATTCACAGATATGAATTTCAGAATGAACATTGTTAATGTTCTAGGAAGGAAATTGTGATGGCACGATCTTGACTTGTCAAATTACTAGAATACCTTGGAAAAGGCCGAATCATCAAGAAATATTTTCTTGATATTTTAGAGGTTAAATAGAATAAATGAGTCGTATAACATGGCACATGATGATGTTATGATCTGTGAATCATCACATTCCATTTAGAAACTCAGCATGAATTACTGTAATATAATCACGTTGATCAAGTGTCATTATATTATACTAACTCATGCTTCAGTTTCCAACACTACTTCAAAAACATTCATATTTTAAACTCAAAGGTTTACAGAGTATAGGAACTAAACAGTTTCCTTTTTGATGTAATACAGATAGCGCAAAGAGATAAATGATTCCAGATAAGAATAGTTATAGAAATATCTTCAGAAATATGGAGGATATTTATAATGAAAGATACGATGATATCTTAAAATTTCTAATATCAGAGAATGATGAAGAATATTGTCTGTAAGGGTTTAGTATCAGGAGCAAGGTATTTGTTAATGACTTCAGTAGACACTGAATCATTTAGATTCTTTGAAGGCAGGTTCAGTCTTTGTGATTTGTCCACAGCCTCCTTCATACTTTGCTCAATCCGTTTTTCAGTTCCAAAACTTCTCTATTTCTGAGCTTTGTTAATACACTAATCTTTATCATCAAACTTTTTACTGCTAAGGTCGTTTACAGTTTTTGTTGCTTCATCAGCATTTCGAGAACTAGTTCGCGGTTCAGAGTGTTTTTCAGAAACTTCACATTCGAAGTATGTAAGCCTTGGAAATAGACGTTATGTATAACTGTTGGCGTCAACATGCTGTGAGATTTCAAAATACTGATTGCTAATTCCCAATGATTCGTATGGCAATTCTCGTTACAAGAGGCAGATGAGTAAATGATGAGGTTTCGATAAATATAAAGATTCTTCGGAATGCCCAAGATCAGTGAAGTTGTTGGTAAGTTTATTGCTAATGTGGTGGAATATGAAAGGTTCTCCGGTAATAAAAGGGTAATCACATATATCAAAATTATGATAAGGCTACTCCGAATGAAAAAATCGAAGTTGTCTTGCTGGAGCTGTGATATAATTTGCTACTTTGCAAAGGAATTGCAAGGTTATTTTTGCTAATAAATGCCAAAAGATCTGACACAGATATGTGTTGAATTATGACTTTGGTTTCGAGAGCTTTTTAAGTACATAACTGTGGGTAATATGTGGTTGGATCATCATCTCGATTGCTCATTATTTGAAGTGTCTTCAGAGATTTTCGAAGGGTTTGAACACAGATTGTAATCGTTTGTATACATTTGATGTTCTAACACACTTTTGAAGTCAAAGTATAGCTTTGAAAGATGTAGGAATCTAAAAGTGATGGTACCGGTTATATCTCGAATTGAATTCTGAGATTTTAAAAGCAGAATATGTAATTGGGTTTGAATGAGTATGATTGTTTTGATTTCTATGAAAGAATGTATATTATTGTGAAAGTAGGAAGTATAATTGATAATTTGCTTAATCTGATTCGAAGAATGTAACATATTAATTGTGAATTTATATATATCTCTCGGGTATTACCTACCCGTTAAAAAAATTTTCACAATTAATATTTTGTACATAAGAATTTTATTACAGTCTTTATGAAAATATATATGTATATATTCTCCTCATATGTAACATAGATTTTAATGAGTTAATACTAAATTAAACTCATTCGATTTATGGTTGGAACTAGAATTGAATAATTCCTTGAAGGCTTTAGAGGTTACATAAGTATTTCTTCAATAATATTGAAATTATGAATCAATACTTCGTTATTTGTTGAGATGTGATGTTGGTTTTCGTTAAATTCTTGTGAACTTCGCAAAGTACGAATGATGTTATCTGAAAAGTTTCGGTTACATCAATGATGAAGTGTAAAATCAAATATATACTTGATTTATTAGGAATTGGAATTTGTTGAATTGAGACAGAGATTGTAGTTAACGATGGTTAAGTCGCTGGCGAGGGATGTACATTATTGCATATTTGTAATATGAATTAACCGAGTAGTTAAGATTCACACACAATAGCTTAGCACGGAAAGATTTATTTTTTATTTCAATATATATATATATATATATATATATATATATATATACATATATATATATATATATATATATATATATATATATATATATATATATATATATATATATATATAATTTCTTCAGAGGGAATGAGTTAATTCTTCATAACTTGTTGATACAATATACACGTTATTGATTCGTAATGATGTCCACAGTGATTCTTGAACTGACGGAGTTTGTGATGTTATAGGTGTTGTTGATTCTGATGTTGACTGTACTGACGATGCTGGTGACGTTGACAGAACTGTTGATGCTGTTGGTAAAACAAGTTTAACTTGTTAATCACACACCATTTTTATCAGGGTTTCTACTCTACCTTCTATCATTTTGGTTCGCTTAACTGATTTATGGTTAGGGCTAGATTAGATAATCTCTAAGACTTTAGAGATTATATAATCGCCGCGGAATGTTTCTCCAATGAAGTTATGAATTAATACTTCGTCAGTTATTGTTGTTGGTACTCCTTGGTATCTATGGTGCGTATGACGTTGATGCTCGTGGGATAGATTGTGAAGTTGAGGTTTACAACGCGGTTGTGGTTGGAGGTAGTAATGGTACTGTTGGCGTTGATGATGGTGGTACTGGTTATGCTGCTGGTGCTGCTGGTGTTTGTAATCTCTGCAACATATTCTCCAAAGCCACTACCCGAGCGTGAAGTTCGTTGACTTCTTCTATTATTCCAGGATGATTGTCGGTCGGAACGAGCGGATAAATAAAATCTAGAATTTGATGTAGTATATAATCGTGACGAGATACCCTGGAAATGAGAGAGAAAATGGTGTCTCGAACAGGTTCGCCGGTAAGTGCTTCAGGTTCTTCGCCAAGAGGGCAATGTGGTGGATGAAAAGGATCGCCTTCTTCCTGTTTCCAATGATTGAGGAGGCTACGAACCCATCCCCAATTCATCCAGAATAGGTGATGTCTGATTGGTTGATCCATTCTGGTCACACTGCTTTCGGAGCTTGAGTGAGATTCCATTTCGGAATCCGAGTGACTTGAACTGATGATAAATTTCATTTCGTACGATTGGATAAAGGATTTTTCGATATGAAATGATCTTCCAGCTATCGGATGGTATTCTAATTACATAGAATATCTATATATGTAGAGCAAAAAGATTTCGTAAATTACGGAGTAATTTACGGAATATATCAGGCAAAGTCTAAAGTAACAGATACGATAAGTTATGATTTAGCAGATACGCTAAGATATGAATTTTGTCTATACACTACTCATGCAATTAATGTAGCAAGACGTGTCTAGACTAATAATAATTAGCAGGTAATTTCCTATGAATGATAAGTAGATGATTTCCGACTAGAAATAATAAGAAAAACTCTTGACATGCAGACACGGTCGAAGTCCAGACTCACTAATGCATCCTAACGACTTATCAGTTAGACATACTAATGCAGACCTGGTTCGCTAAGACCACCGCTCTGATACCAACTGAAAGGACCCGTTCATATACATTATAAACGATTCACAATAGTTGATTACATTTCGAGGTATTTGACCTCTATATGATACATTTTACAAACATTGCATTCGTTTTTAAAAGACAATCTTTCTTTACATCAAAAATTGACAGGCATGCATACCATTTCATAATATCCACTATCCAACTATAAATTGATTTAATAATAATCTTTGATGAACTCAATGACTCGAATGCAACGTTCTTCGAAATATGCTATGAAAGACTCCAAGTAATATCTTTAAAATGAGCAAATGCACAGCGGAAGATTTCTTTAACACCTGAGAATAAACATGCTTTAAAGTGTCAACCAAAAGGTTGGTGAGTTCATTAGTTTATCATAATCATTTATTTCCATCATTTTAATAGACCACAAGAATTTCATTTCCAGTTCTCATAAATATACGTCCCATGCATAGAGACAAAAAATAATCATTTATATGGTGAACACCTAGTAACCGACATTAACTAGATACATATAAGAATATCCCCTATCATTTCGGGATCCTCCTTCGGACATGATATCATTTCGAAGTACTAAAGCATCCGGTACTTTGGATGGGGTTTGTTAGGCCCAATAGATCTATCTTTTGGATTCGCGTCAATTAGGGTGTCTGTTCCCTAATTCTTAGATTACCAGACTTTAATAAAAAGGGGCATATTCGATTTCGATAATTCTACAATAGAATGTAGTTTCAATTACTTGTGTCTATTTTGTCAAACATTTATAAAAGCGCATGTATTCTCAGTCCCAAAAATATAAAGGGTAAAAAGGTAAATGAAACTCACCATACTGTATTTCGTAGTAAAAATACATATAACGTCATTGAACAAGTGCAAGGTTGGCCTCGGATTCACGAACCTAAATTAATTATATATATTTATGTGTTGGTCAATATTTGTCTAACAAATTAGGTCAAGTCATAGTGTACCACAATCCTAATACTCGAGACTAATATGCAAAAGTCAACAAAAGTAAATTTGACTCAAAATAATTTCCAAAAATCTATACATGATTAATATATAGTTTAAATATCGTCGTTTTATATTTTTAAATATTTTTAAAAGATTTATTAGAGTAAATAATATAATTTATTTATTAATAAATAAAATTTTATATTATATTTATATAATAAAATATACTTTTATATATATTAAGTAATAAAATTTATAGGGTTCATTTAATATTATAAAGATAATATGATAGGTATTATTAAAGTAAGTTATTACACGTAGTAAAATATGTTTGTATCAAATATTTATTTGATAAAATAATATCTATAATGATAGTAAGTAAAAGTTGTATTATTTTGTAATAATAATTATTATTATAAAAATATTAATATTTAGAATTACTAAGATGACATTATGATAAAACGATAATTCTAATTATGATAACTTTAATATTTACGATAATTTTTAATATTATCTTTAAAATAATAATTCTATTTAAAATAATAATAATAATAATGATATTTTATAGTAACAATGACATTTCTATTAAAATGATAATTTTTGTTAAAATGATAGTTTTAATACTAACGATAATTTTAATAATAATAGTAATGATAAAAATAATAAGAACGATAATTTTATCTAAATCAATATCTTATAATATTTTAATTTCATCATGATACTCTTACCCATTATTTCCTAATCGTTTCGTTTAATAGCTTTTAATCGTCTTTTATATCGTGTTGGTAATAATGATAATAATAGTAATCAAAATAATTAGGTGTTACAAATATTTGTTTTAATTACACTAATATTAATAATGATAGTTACTATAACATTTTTAACGATAATACTAATAATTATCTTAATGATAATATAGTAATAATAATAAAAACAATAACAATAACCATTTTTAAATAATGATATATATATTAATAATGATAATAATAATAATAATACCAATAATAATAATAATAATAATAATAATAATAATAATAATTGGATAATAATAATAATACTAATTATAACTTTAACGATAATAACGATAGTAATAATAAAAAAATAACATTTTTTAATGATAAATCCTTTTATTAATAAAGATAATAATAATAATAATAATAATAATAATAAGATAAAACTAGAACGACGATAATAATGACGATAATAATAATCATTTTTAATAATAATACAAAAATTCGATGGACTATAACTTCAAATCCGTTCATCGAAATCATTCGATATCTAAATGAAAAGTTCTTAATTTTTAACTAGCTTTCCAACGACATGCATATCTTGTACCTTATCTCAGTCGCATATATAACTAATTCAGGATTCAACATAACTTAACTAAAGGCAATATCAAAAGTACAAACATGCATAATCCTATATACTCGAGCACTAGTCATGGATACACTATTAGTATGTAAAAGTTAAATTATGAATACTCACGTATCAATATTGAGATTCAATATTGCATGAAAGGTACGTAGACGCAACGGAGATGATAAACACTATATTGACCTCACGAGCATACCCATGACCATACCCAATCACCTCCATAGCTATAACCCATAATTTCCTTAATCCAATCCCACTCGAAAAACAATTTCGAAATCACTCGGACAGCACTCTGACGTAATATTTTATGTATACTAATAATATCTTGAAATAATACGGAGTAAATATATATATGTAAATCGATTGAGAGAGTTTAGAGTTTAGAGAAAAATATTTTCAAGTTTCTATGAAATAATGAAACCTATTGAATTCTATTTATAATAGATTTTTGAATTATTAAAGTGAATTATTAAAGTATGAATTATTAAAGTAAATTATTAAAGTATGAATTATTAAAGTAAATTATTAAAGTATGAATTATTAAAGTGAATTATTAAAGTATGAATTATTAATTAAAGTATGAATTATTAAAATGAATTATTAAAGTTAAAGTAAAGTAAAAATAAAGTAAAGGTAAAGTTTAAGTATAGTAAAAGTATAAAACTATGTACGTATAATACGCGTATAAATATATATAATATTAATTTAAATCATTATATATATTTAATAAAATAAAATATAAATATCATTATCTTTATCATACTGGTTAAGTAATGAGTTGTCAAAAGTGGTTCTAGATATTTATAAAAGTTATATACGTTTTAATAATAAAGTTCTTTTTAAATTGGAAACGTTTTTGTACGTTTGAAACTAAATCAAATAAATATAATAATTTTGTTTTCCAAAACCAAATATATTTTTAAGAATCATTTTGTTTAAAGGTTAAAATAATGGAAATCGTTATATATCATAAAATGTTTTAGAAAAGTAGAATCATATATATTCATAATAGGTTTCAAGTTTTTAAATTACAGTTTGTTGGTGAAGCATGGGATAAAGTTCAAAGGTTAAATAAACGTATGAAATCATCTTAATGAAAAATATCGAGTTACTTAACTTGTCGATATCCAACATCTAAGTTATTTACACTTCACGTTCTTACTTATAAATCACTTTACCATTTTCCAAATGTTGTCAAAAAGAATAGATTTCTTAAATCACAGTGGACCTCATAACATAGACCCGTAATGATATCATAATGTATCTGATAAATCAACCATTTGATATTATCTTCTAATTCCATCGATAAACATATTGAAACAAATACGTTCATGTAAAGTATTATACGTTTAATACTTTATTAATATTCTCAAGTTATAATATATATATACATATATATACATATTTATTTATATATAACGGTTCGTGAATCGTCGAAATTTGGTCGAGGTTATAATGAATGTATGAACACAATTTAAAATTCTTGAGATTTAACTTAACAAACTTTGCTTATCGTGTCGGAATAATATAAAGATAAAGTTTAAATTTGGTTGGAAATTTCCGGGTTGTCACAGATATGTGTTGAATTATGACTTTGGTTTCGAGAGCTTTTTAAGTATATAACTGTGGGTAATATGTGGTTGGATATTCATCTCGATTGCTCATTATTTGAAGTGTCTTCAGAAATTTTTGAAGGGTTTGAACACAGATGGTAATCATTAATATACATTTGATGTTCTAACACAGTTTTGAAGTCAAAGTATAGCTTTGAAAGATGTAGGAATCTAAAAGTGATGGTACCGGTTATATCTCGAATTGAATTCTGAGGTTTCAAAATCAGAATATGTAATTGAGTTTGAATGAGTATGGTTGTTTTGATTTTTATGAAAGAATGTATTTTATTGTGAAAGTAGGAAGTATAGTTGATAATTTGCTTAATCTGATTTGAAGAATGTAACATATTAATTGTGTGTATGTATATATATATATATATATATATATATATATATATATATATATATATATATATATATATATATATATATATATATCTCGGGTATCACCTACCCGTTAAAAAAATTTCACAATTAATATTTTGTACATAAGAATTTTATTACCGTCTTTATGAAAATATATATGTATATATTCTCCTCAGATGTAACATAGATTTTAATGAGTTAATACTAAATTAAACTTATTCGATTTACGGTTGAAACTAGAATTGAATAATCCCTTGAAGGCTTTAGAGATTACATAAGTATTTCTTCAATAACATCGAAATTATGAATCAATACTTCATTATTTGTTGAGATGTGATGTTGGTTTTCGTTAAATTCTTGGGAACTTCGCAAAGTACGAATGATGTTATCTGAAAAGTTTTGGTTACATCAATGATGAAGTGTAAAATCAAATATATACTTGATTTATTAGGAATTGGAATTTGTTGAGTTGAGACAGAGATTGTAGTTAACGATGGTTAAGTCATGGGCGAGGGACGTACATTATTGAATATTTGTAATATGAATTAACCGAGTAGTTAAGATTCACACACAATAGCTTAGCACGGAAAGATTTATTTTTATTTCAAAAAAAAAAAAATATATATATATATATATATATATATATATATATATATATATATATATATATATATATATATATATATATATATATATATATATATATATATATATATATATAATATACATATAATTTCTTCAGAGGAAATGAGTTAATTCTTCATAACTCGCTGATACAATATACGCGTTATTGATTCGTAATGATGTCCACAGTGATTCTTGAACTGAAGGAGTTTGTGATGTTATAGGTGTTGTTGATTCTGATGTTGACTGTACTGACGATGCTGGTGACGTTGACGGTACTGTTGATGCTGTTGGTAAAACAAGTTTAGCTTGTTAATCACACACTATTTTTGTCAGGGTTTCTACTCTTCTTTCTATCATTTTGGTTCGCTTAACTGATTTATGATTAGGGCTAGATTAGATAATCTCTAAGACTTTAGAGATTACATAATTGTCGTGGGATGTTTCTCCAATGAAATTATGAATTAATACTTCGTCAGTTATTGTTGTTGGTACTCCTTGGTATCTATGGTGCGTATGACGTTGATGCTCGGGGGACAGATTGTGAAGTTGAGGTTTACGACGCGGTTGTGGTTGGGGTGGTAATGGTACTTTTGGCATTGATGATGGTGGTACTGGTTATGTTGTTGGTGATGCTGCTGGTGTTTGTAACCTTTGCACCATATTTTCCAAAGCCACTACCCGAGCGCGAAGCTCGTTGACTTCTTCTATTACACCGGGGTGATTGTCGGTTCGGACGAGCGGATAAATAAAATCTAAAATTTGATGTAGTATATAATCGTGACGAGATACTCTGGAAATGAGAGAGAAAATGGTGTTTCGAACTGGTTCGCTAGTAAGTGCTTCAGGTTCTTCTCCAAGAGGGCAATGTGGTGGATGGAAAGGATCACCTTCTTTTCATCTCCAATGATTGAGGAGGCTACGAACCCATCCCCAATTCATCCAGAATAGGTGATGAATCATTGGTTGATCCATTCCGGTCACACTGCTTTCGGAGCTTGAGTGATATTCCATTTCGGAATTCGAGTGACTTGAACTAACGACGAATTCCATTTCGTACGATTGGATAAAGGATTTTTCGATATGAAATGATCTTCCGGCTATCGGATGGTATTCTAATTACATAGAATATCTATATATGTAGAGCAAAAGATTTCGTAAATTACGGAGGAATTTACGGAATATATCAGGCAAAGTCTAAAGTAACAGATACGATAAGATATGATTTAGCAGATACGCTAAGATATGAATTTTTATCTGTATACTATTCGTGGAATCAATGCAGCAAGACGTGTCTAGACTTAAGAATGATAAGCAGGTAATTTTCTACGGATGATTAGTAGATGATTTCCGACACAAAATGATAAGAAAAACTCTTGACATGCAGACACGGTCGAAGTTCGGACTCACTAATGCATCCTAACGACTTATCAGTTTGACACACTAATGCAGACCTGGTTCGCTAAGACCACCGCTCTGATACCAACTGAAAGGACCCGTTCATATACATTATAAACGATTCTCAATAGTTGATTACATCGCGAGGTATTTGACCTCTATATGATACATTTTCAGACATTGCATTCGTTTTTAAAAAAAAATAAACTTTCTTTACATCGAAAATTGACAGGCATGTATACCATTTCAGAATATCTAACTATAAATGACCTAATCTGTCATTTACTTAATAATAATCTCTATTGAACTCAACGACTTGAATGCAACGTCTTTCGAAATATGCCATGAATGACTCCAAGTAATATCCTTAAAATGAGCAAATGCACAGCGGAAGATTTCTTTAACACTTGAGAATAAACATGCTTTAAAGTGTCAACCAAAAGGTTGGTGAGTTCATTAGTTTATCATAATCATTCATTTTCATCATTTTAATAGACCACAAGAATTTCATTTCTAGTTCTCATAAATATACGTCCCATGCATAGAGACAAAAATCATTCATATGGTGAACACCTGGTAACTGACATTAACAAGATGCATATAAGAATATCCCCTATCATTCCGGGAAATCCTTCGGACATGATAAAAAAAACATCGAAGTACTAAAGCATCCGGTACTTTGGATGGAGTTCGTTAGGCCCAATAGATCTATCTTTAGGATTCGCGTCAATTAGTAGATCGGTTTACTAATTCTTAGGTAACCAAGCAAAAGGGGCATATTCGGCTTCGATCATTCACCCATATAATGTAGTTTCAATTACTTGTGTCTATTTCGTAAAACATTTATAAAAAATTGCGCATGTATTCTCAGCCCAAAAATATAAAGGGTAAAAAGACAAATGAAACTCACCATACTGTATTTCGTAGTAAAAATATATATAACATCATTGAACGAGTGCAAGGTTGGCCTCAGATTCACGAACCTAAATTAATTATATATATTTATATGTTGGTCAAAATTTGTCTTAACAAATTAGGTCAAGTCATAGTGTACCACAATCCTAATGCTCGAGACTAATATGCAAAAGTCAACAAAAGTCAATTTGACTCAAAATGATTTCCAAAATTTATACATAATTATAATATATTTTAAATATCGTCATTTTATATTTTTAAATATAATTCATTTATTAATAAATAAAATTTTATATTAAAATTTATATAATAAAATATACTTTTATATATATCAAGTAATAAAATTTATAGAGTTCATTTAATATCATAAAGATAATATAATAGGTATTATTAAAGTAATTTATTACACGTAGTAAAATATGTTTGTATCACATATTTATTTGATAAAATAATATCTATAATAATAGTAAGTAACAGTTGTATTTATTTTGTAATAATGATTATTATTATAAAAATACCAATATTTATAATTACTACGATGACATTATGAATAAACGATAATTCTAATTATGATAACATTAATATTTACGATACTTTTTAATATTATCTTAAAAAAAATGATTCTACTTAAAATGGTAATAATAATGATATTTTATAGTAACCATGATATTTCTATTAGGATGATAATTTTCGTTAAAATGATAGTTTTAATACCAACGATACTTTTAATAATAATAGTAATGATAAAAATAATAAGAACGATAACTTTATCTAAATCAATATCTTATAATATTTTAATTTCCTTATGATGCTCTTACATATTATTTCCTAATCGATTTGTTAGTAACTTTTAAATCATCTTTCATATCGTGTTCATTTTGATGATAAAAATAGTAGTTATAATAATTAAGTGTTACTTAATATTATAATACTAATAATAATAAATGTTATGCTAATGATATTACTAATAACTATTTTAATGATTAATAATAATAATAATAATAATAATAATAATAATAATAATAATAATAATTATTATAACTTTAAAAATAGTAATAATAATAAAAATATCAATTTTTAATGATAATACTTTTTATAGATAATAATAATAATAATAATAATAATAATAATAATAATAATAATAATAATAATAATAATAATAATAATAATAATAATAATAATAATAATAATAATAATAATAATAATAATAATGATGATGATGATGATGATGATGATAATAATAATTTGATAAAAACTAGAACGATGTTAATAACGACGATGAAAATAATCATTTTTAATAATAATATCAAAAATTCAATTGACTATAACTTCTAATCCGTTCATCGAATCTATTCAACATCTAAATGAAAAGTTCTTAATTTTTCGCTAGCTTTCCAACGACATGCATATCTTATAACTTATCTCAATCGCAGGTGTAACTAATTCGAGATTCAACATAACCTAACTAAGGGCAATATCAAAAGTACAAGCATGCATAATCCTATATTCTCGAGCACTAGTCAGGGATACATTATTAGTATGTAAAAATTAATTTACGAGTACTCAAGTATCAATATTGAGATTCAATATTGCAGGAAAAATACGTAGACGCAACGGAGACGATAACTACCAAATTGACCTCACGAGCATACCCATAAACCATACCCATCACCTCCATAGCCATAACCCATAATTTCCTTAGCCCTATCCCACTCATAAAATCCGTTTTGAAATTAATGCACTCATGACCTCGTCGTAGTATTTTATGTATATACTAATAATATCACTCTTAATAATACTAATACTAATAATAATCTTAATATTAATAATAATAATAATTTAATTAATATAAATAATAATACTCTGTAAGAAGGAAGAATGAGAAATGAATCACAAAATGAGTCGAATTCGGTTTTAAAGACATGTTAGCCACCAAACCCCTCATACGATCGCATGAGGATGTGAGGGGACCTCCATGCGATCGCATGAGGCCCTTTTATAGCTCACTTTGGCTAATCAAACTTGCCGACACCCTATCCTTTACATATAATACATATAACACATTTTATTTATATATTAATTAATATATAATATATTTAATCTTTAGAATTAATTAAATATTATATTATATTTACGCTCATGGTAAAAATATAATTTTTACAAAAACGACACGGTCGTGGTCTCACGACTCATGTACCACTTTCGGTTTTTCGAGCGCACTTTCGTACGTTTAGAAAAATAGCCTTTTACGTTACGCGACGTGTACCTTTAGTAATAGTTTGATTTATTCATCAATAAATTACTTTGTAAAAATGTATCTTATAAAATTTGAGCATCGTGGTCATTTGCTTCTATAAATCAGTGACTCATTGTTTACCAAAATATTTTATTTTAAATTAAGACGTTTTATGACGAGATCAATATATATATATATATATATATATATATATATATATATATATATATATATATATATATATATATATATATATATATTTAGAAATATGAATTTTGTATTTAAAAATCTTTCATCTAACTATATAACATTTAGTTTTTCAAAACTATTTATTTTTCAAAGTTTATTTTCATTTCATTTAGGAAAATAGTTTAGCGCGTAACGTTTTTCTTTTTAAGAATTTAAATGGATACAAGTACTAATCGTTTTTAAATATCAATTACGTCACTAGGCAGGTGTTACTACCGTATACTTAATTTGAAAACATATATATTTAATGAACACGTTTTAAATACACGTTACTACCAATATTTCAACATACGTTTATTTATTTAAAGGCAGTTTAGATAGACAAGTCCCATTATATGAAAAAGTGTTTTCGTACAGTTGAAAACTACATCAATTGATTACTATGGAATTCCATCGACAAACATATGGAACCAAATACTATATTGTAAAGTATTTATACTTAATATTTTGTTAACGTTATCAAGTTATAATATATACACATATACATATATAATCATATTCGTTCGTATAATAGTTCGTAAATCTTTGGAATTTGGTTGAGGTTAAATGAATGTATGAACACAGTTTAAAATTCTTTAGATTCAACTTACAAACTTTGCTTATCATGTCGGAATAACATAAAGATTAAAGTTTAAATTTGGTCGGAAATTTCCGGGTTGTCACAAGTAAGTCTCGGACCCACCCCCATCTCCTCCAGAAAGAAAAATAACTAAATGGTTGAGGCACTTCTGGTTCATTGACTTTGGAGTCTGCTTCAATATACATCTCGAAATCTCTTCTAGAACTAATGGAATCCAAGCTAGGTGTAGGATCCATCTCTCACGATCAGTTAAAGGGTTTTGATATGAAATGATTTTTGAATATCGAATGATATTCTAATTATATATAGAATATCTATACATACTTCCAAAGATCCCGTGAATTACGAAGAAAATTAAGGAAACATGTCAGATAAAGTCTACAGTGACAGATACGCTAAGATATGGATTAGTAGACATGCTAAGATATGAATTTTTGTCTATACACTATTCATGCAATCAATGCAGTAAGGTGTGTCTAGACTAAGAACGATAAGCAGATGATTTCCGACTAAAAATGATAAGCAAAACTTTTGACATGCAGACACGGTCGAAGTCCAGACTCACTAATGCATCTAAACAACTATCAGTTAGACACACTAATACAAGACCTGGTTCGCTAAGACCACCGCTCTGATACCAACTATGATGACCCGTTCTAATCCATCCGGACGAAGTCCATATCGATTATAAATGATTCATAACAGCTGAATACATCGCGAGGTACTTGACCTCTATATGATACATTTTTACAAACATTGCATTCGTTTTTGAAAAGACAATCTTTCATTACATCAAAAGTTGACGACATGCATACCACCTCATAATATATCCAACTATAATTGACTTAATAATAATCTTGATGAACTCAAAGACTCGAATGCAACATCTTTTGAAACATGTCATGAATGACTCCAGGTAATATCTCTAAAATGAGCAAATGCACAGCGGAAGACTTCTTTAATACCTGAGAATAAACATGCTTTAAAGTGTCAACCAAAAGGTTGGTGAGTTCATAGGTTTATCATAATAATCATAATATTTAATAAGCCACAAGATTTCATTTAATTAAATGTGCAGGATCATTACAACTGCAAAAATCATTCATACGATGAGTCGCCTGGTAACCGACCTTAACATAGAGCGCTTAAAATATCTGGCATCATACATTCCACTATTCAAATGTATGACAAGAACCCTTCAAAGTACTAAAGCATTTCCACTATTCGAAAATGGGGGTGGTTGGTGCCCGTAGATCTACCTTTAGGATTCGCGTCAATTAGGGTGTATGTTCCATAATTCTTAGGTTACCAAGCATCATAATAATAAGTACAGATATCCAGTATAACAAAACAATCGTAGAATGTAGTTTTATGAACTTGTGCTTATTTGGTAAAACATTTATAAAAGTTGCGAATGTATTCTCAGTCCCAAAAATATAAAGAGAAAAAGGGAGCAAATGAAACTCACCATACTGTATTTTGTAGTAAAAATACATATGACGTCATAGAACAAGTGTAGGGTTGGTCCCAGATTCACGAACCTATATCAATTATATATATATTAAAACATATACTCACATAATTCCTTCTATTAATTATATAATATCTATATATTAAGAATTGTAGTTATATAACTAAATTCCCGTTAAAATATATATACTTTATTTATATATTATATCTTCTGTTAAATGTTATATTTATTTTTGTAAAATAATTAATATTTATACATATAGTTATATAAATATATTTGTAATTGGTATTATACCAGAAATCAATATTTTGTTATATGTAATATTTTATATGTCAAATATTAAATTTTATGTAATATTAATATAAGTATATAATATCTATTTGTTATATAAAAATAATATTAATTATGATAAAAATCAGGATAATAATAATAATTATAATAATAATAATAATAATAATAATAATAATAATAATAATAATAATAATAATAATAATAATAATAATAATAATAATAATTATGGAATGACACATAATACTTGTATTAGAAATAATAATAATAATAATAATAATAATAATAAAATATTAAAATTACTACCTCACTAGAATAGGCTTTAAAAATAATATACGCCACCAACCGAGCTTGAACCCAAGACCTCTCGCTCACATGCTAACACTCTATACCCTTCCTCCACTTCTACTTTTCTGTATTTCTATGAATTCATCAGATATATAACTCGTTTCATTCGGTTTCCTTCATCACAGGCCCAATACTACGTCGGCCCAACTGTACAAACGGTTTCAAATGGCTCATGAGTCGGTTAGAATTCCATGGCCCAATAATAGTTTGATTTGCTGGTAGATAAAAAAATAAACTGCTGCAAGCTTGGATCGAACTCAGGACCTATTGTTTAAGCAAGGCCTAACAAACCATTGAAGCACTCGTACATTCTTGTATATATCCAGACATTTAATGTTTTTTTAACATGTAGTTATATGCTATCAACTTCTTCAAGAATTTAATCGAGTAATAGCAAGTGTACACGAATGGTAATTTTTCCAGGCAACATCTCGTTTTTTCACCTTCATAATCATCATCATCGAAGTCACCATACAACATCATCATCATTTAGTTACCTCATATACATGTATCATTCATCTTATCCAGAACCGAAACAGAAACATAATCACGTCGTTATTTTCTCATTATCATTATCTTTCTTGTTATAACAGAAAAATAGAACGCACAGTTGTAGTTTGCTTGATCATTTATAGCGATAGTCAGCAAGTTATAAAATGGTGGTGGTTTGTTTATGAAGGGTGGTGTGAAACTGACGTAGAAACAGAAACTATATATAGCAGTAATAATAATTATCGAGTAATAGGTTTGTAATGATTTCATGGTGTTTGATGATGGTAATCATATTTGGTTGTTCTTGGTGGATGATGGTGGCCGATGGTAGAGTCTAGGGTGGTTTTGGTTGGCGGTTAAATGGTGATGATAGGGTGGTAGTGGCGGTGAGTTCACCGAACAAGAAATAAGAAAAAGAGAGATAGAGAGAGAAAGAAGACAAGAGAGAAAGAGACGGTGATAGTGGCGGTTTCGGTGACTGGGTCTGAAATGGGAGATACAATAGTGGAGCAGCTGCAGCTGTAGCTTCTATGGTGATGGTGTTGGATGATTACTTGGTCCGAAGGTGGTCACAAATGGGTAAATAAGATGGCGGTTGTAGTAGTAGTTTTACGGTGGTGGTGAGGTGATGGTTTAGTGGTACCCGGTGGTTTCAAGTAATGGTGGTGGTTAGTCGACGAAGGCTAGCTGCATACGGCGGTGATTAAGGTTGAAGATGGTTCTTCCCCATTTTATGTAACACATATGTTTTTATATACTATAAAGTGAAGTTAGTACTTAATAACATTAACTTAATAATAATAATAATTAATAAATATATTATATTATAATCTAATTCTATTTATCATGTGACATAAAAGATAACAGTATAGCCGCCTGTAATATTGGATTCTTCTGTGTCGACATCCCATCCTATCGTGTCCATTGCTAAACAGTTAAAATATAAAATTGTTCCTAAAAATCCCAAATTTTTAGATTAACTATATTTAATTATTTCAGTCATTTCCTGTTTAAAATCTGATCAAAAAGGTTCTATAATTATTTATTTTCTGTTCCAATTAATATGTACGGAGTACAAATTTTTAAACTTAAAAAGATAAAAATATACTTAACAGATCTAAAATCTTCGTAATCAATTTACAGTCCAAATTTTATTTCAAACCTTCATGAACATGTACTATATCTATATTAAAACTAACAAAACGTCAACTGAGTGTTACTGAAGTTTACTGACTAAGCTCGAAATTATTTATTTTAAATATATTCTCTTTCTATATACAAATAGTTTTAAAATAGCAAGTTTAATTACTAAAACAAATATATTATATATTCTTAAACAAATATATTTAATATAGCTTTATTTATTTAAAAGTAAAATTTATATACATAAATACATATATCTATATATAATATTAGTTTTTATTACATCGCATATTATTTTACATATTTATTTCCAACAATTAAATGTATATGCTAGTTTATTAATGTTCATGTTATTATATATATTATACATATATTTCTATATGCACATATTTATATATATCCACATATTTACAAGTAATGGTTCGTGAATCATCGGGAACAGTCGAATGTCAAATGATTTCATGTAACCAGTTTCAATAATTTTCGAGACTCAACATTACAGACTTTGCTTATCGTGTCGAGATCATTATAAGATTAAGTTTAAATTTTGTCATAAATTTTCGGGTCGTCACAGGATGATCACTTTACAAGATTGGAAGTAAGCTAGCAAACTTGGAAGTATTCTTGATTTTATGAAACTAGAACTTATAGAATTTATGAAGAACACTTAGAACTTGAAGATAGAACTTGAGAGAGATCAATTAGATGAAGAAAATTGAAGAATAAAAGTGTTTGTAGGTGTTTTTGATCGTTGGTATATGGATTAGATATAAAGGATGTGTAATTTTGTTTACATGTAAATAAGTCATGAATGATTACTAATATTTTTGTAATTTTATGAGATATTTCATGCTAGTTACCAAATGATGGTTCCCACATGAGTAAGGTGACTCACATAGGCTGCTAAGAGCTGATCATTGGAGTGTATATACCAATAGTACATACATCTAAAAGCTGTGTATTGTACGAGTACGAATACTGGTGCATACAAGTAGAATTGTTGATGAAACTGAACGAGGATGTAATTGTAAGCATTTTTTTTAAGTAGAAGTATTTTGATAAGTGTCTTGAAGTCTTTCAAAAGTGTATGAATACATATTAAAACACTACATGTATAAACATTTTAACTGAGTCGTTAAGTCATCGTTAGTCGTTACATGTAAATGTTGATTTGAAACCTTTAAGTTAACGATCATGTTAAATGTTGTTAACCCAATGTTTATTATATCTAATGAGATGTTAAATTATTACATTATCATGATATTATGATATATTAATATATCTTAGTATGATATATATACAGTTAAATGTTGTTACAACGATAATCGTTACATATATGTCTCGTTTTGAAATCATTAAGTTAGTAGTCTTGTTTTACATATGTAGTTCATTGTTAATACACTTAATGACATGTTTACTTATTATTTATCATGATTAAACATAGTGTATCAATATCTTAATATGATTCATATGTATTTAGTAAGACGTTGTTATAACGATAATCGTTATATATACCGTTTCGAGTTTCTTAATTCAATAAACTCAATTTTATGTATATAACTCATTATTAAAATACCTAATGAGATACTTACTTATCATAATATCATGTTAACTATATATATAATTATATATATGTCATCATATAGTTTTTACAAGTTTTAACGTTCGTGAATCACCGGTCAACTTGGGTGGTCAATTGTCTATATGAAACCTATTTCAATTAATCAAGTCTTAACAAATTTGATTGCTTAACATGTTGGAAACACTTAATCATGTAAATAACAATTTCATTTAATATATATAACCATGGAAAAGTTCGGGTCACTACACATACACTCGCAAGTGTTTAAAAATCATTCATATGGATTGAACACCTGGTAACCGACATTAACATCATGCATATAGAATATCCCCAAAATAGAAATCCATCTGTATAATATAAACTCGAAGTACTAAAGCATACCATTTTCCAGTATGGGGGGAGTCAGTGCCCGTAGATCTACCTTTAAGATTCGCGTCAATTAGGTTGTCTGTTCCCTAATTCTTAGGCTACCAAGCTAAAAGGGAGTGATATTCGATTCGATAATCCAACCATAGAATGTAGTTTCGATTACTTGTGTCTATTTAGTAAAACATTTATAAAAGCAGCGCATGTATTCTCAGTCCCAAAAATATATATTGCAAAAGCATTTAAAAAGGGAGCAAATGAAACTCACCTAATGTATTTTGTAGTAAAAATACATATGACTATATTTAACAATACAGGGTTGGCCTCAGATTCACGAACCTATATCATTTGTATATTTATTAATATACATATTTGTAATCGAACACATATATATAAATTTATTAGTTATATTCTTTATATATTAATAGTATATATATATATATATTTCATATATTTATTTTGTATATAAAATATTAGTTTTTGTTATGTTATATGTATTAAATATATCATTTTTACATTAATAATAGTTATAATAATACTAAAATAATATTAATAGTGGTAAAATGATTATAATACTTAATATTATTAATAAAATAATAGTGTTAGTAATTTTATTAATAATAATAATAATAATGATATTAATGATAATAAATGTAAAAATATTAATCTTATTGTTAATGTTAATTATGATAATGATTTTAGTAATTACATAATAATATTGATAACAATAATAGTGATAGTTTTAGCGATATTAAAAATAATAATTTTTGTAAAAAATGATAATAATAATAATAATAACAATAATAATATTAATAGTAATGATACGTAATGATAATACTAATAGTTATAGAATGACACTAATACTAATATTTATAAAAATAATAATAAATTGTATTATTTTTATAATAACAATAATAATCATAATCATAACAATGATTGTAATACTAAAATGACAAAACTTATAATAACTTTAATAATACTTATAAAAATACTAATGATGATGATAATGATCATACTCTTAATTTGATTAATGATAAAATTTGATTAATGATACTGATACTTCTAAATATTAGGAGCAATAACAACTACCTTAATAATAACAATAACTAATAATAATAATAATAACAACAACTAATAATAATAATAATAATAATAATAATAATAATAATAATAATAATAATAATAACAATAATAATAATAATAATAGTAGTAGTAGTAGTAGTAGTAGTAGTAGTAGTAGTAGTAGTAGTAGTAGTAGTAGTAGTAGTAGTAGTAGTAGTAGTAGTAGTAGTAGTATTAACAATGATAATAATAATAATATTAGTTATGTTAATGATAATAATAATAATAATACTCATAATGTTAATATTTGTGATAATAATAGTTTACACAATAATGATAACATTGTTAATAATAATAACAACAACAACAACAACAACAACAACAACAACAATAATAATAATAATAATAATAATAATAATAATAATAATAATAATAATAATAATAATAATAATAATAATAATAATAATAATAATAATAATAATAATAATAATAATAATAATAATAATAATAATAAAGAGAAGGATACAACCTTCAAGAAATCAGGTTTTTAAAAAAAAAATATGTCTTGGATCAGGCTCGAACCCGAGACCCCTCGCTCAATCGCTAACCCCCTTAACCCTTCCTCCAATTCTGTCTTTCTAGAATAATGACCAAATTATATTTATATAACCCAAACTCGTGTTCAATCTTCTTCTTCATCACCCTCAAAATCAATCGAACCAAACTCCTTTCAATCTTAATAATAGTTACCAAAATTGATTTTTAGTATATAATATCCGACACAGAAACCTGTTATTTGTGATTAATTAAACAAACAAAGAAAAATGAAAACAAAAAACAGTGTGCTGCTGCTTCGCGTAAAAAGAAAAAAAATATAAACTTGATTTTGATTTTGAGAAGGTTTTGGCTAAAGATTTCAACACGAATTTTGCTGCAAAACTTTCCTAGAAACTATATGTATCATCAATTGATCCAGAATCTTTTAAACGAATTCGAATCATAAAACAAATCGTTTGACTTTTTAAATTATTACTTTGACTTCCAAATTTGGATTCGATAGATAAAATTGATCTTTGCAACTTTCCAGATAGTTTAAGCATATGATTTCCAACAATCTTGCATTTCTACTTTTTGGAATTTGTTAAAAATCGAACCGTTTTAAAAAAAAACCAAGAACAAAACAGACGTGTGTTCTTCGTGATTTTATTTTCAAATTAAATAAAATTAAAAGCTGTAAAAAGGTTTTTGTAATTTCTTTGATAATGTAAGTCGACTGGTATCGTTTACAACTGGTTCTGATCAAGCTTTATATTAGTTAAAGGTCGACAGTGTTCAATAACGAACAGAAAAAAATAAAAATAAATAAAAAGAAAATAGAAAAAGAAAGCTAACAGAATTTGTATCTCTGTGAATTGATCGATTTTGTTTGTATTGAGAATCATCGACATGAAGAATCAATTTTAGGATATACAAACAAAATAAAGGAAAAGCCGATGGAGACTCGAAACATACTAGTACGGTTTCTTCTTTTTTTTAATGATTTTATTATTTATATTTAATTAATATTATTAACTAATAAATATATATTAGTGATAATCATATGGATAATTTTATACAAAAATACTAATAATAATAATAAGAATAGAAATAATAATAATAATATTAATCAAAATAATATTAATAATGATATGAATAATGATAAAAGTAGAAATTAGTGAAAATAATAATCTTAAATAAAAAAGATAATTTTTAGTAATGATAATAATGAGAATCATAATAATAATTAAAATTAAAATTTTATTACTAATTATAATAAAAATGATATCAATAATGATAATAATAAGATTTAATAATAATATAACCAATTAAATGTATCTAATTTCATATATATATATATTATAATATTAATAATACCGATATTAACATTAATATTAATATCAATAATAATAATGAACGTAATAACATTAATATAACAACTATATTTCTAATTTGCAATTATGTTTAATCTATTAATACTACATATTATTAATCATGTATTTAATAATTATATATATAATAACATATAATATCTACACCTTTGATATATATTCCTATATACATATCATAATAATTATTTATAGAAATCATATATATTTATATATAGCTTTATTTTAATATCCACTTATTATTTTGTATATTATTTTACATACTTAATCTAAATGATCAACTTGTATCTTATTATTTTAATTTATTATATATACTTATTTTTATATTTATATACCTATTTATTTACAACATTTGTTTCGTGAATCGCCAGGAATGGTCAAAGGTTAATTGTATTCATAAAAATAGTTCAAAAGTTCTTGAGTCTCAACTTTACAAACTTTGCTTATCGTGTCAAGACTACTAAAGATCAAGTTTAAATTTGGTCAAAAATTTCCGGGTCGTCACAGTTTGTAATCCACCCTATATGTGTTATTTGTTATGTGTTAAATGGAATAGGTACTTTCCATTGGTGATTGCGGGTTTTGGTATTGCATCCATCGAGACAACAAGGTGAGTGTAAATATATTATATGCGTATGTATGCATGGGATGGGTGCGGGTTGGTAGAGTGGTCCTTGCTCGGATTCGCTCTACATACGTTGGGATGATGGATTCTTGGAGGTTTTTAGTCCATGTGAAATGCTTATGTGTTTTGGGTTACCACCCTTGTTGTTGTGAACCGTTGGAGTGTACGGGTTCACATCGGTTAGTGTTTTGGATAAACCTTTGCAATGGTTTTGGTGTGGAGGTGAATCTCGGGTAGTTCGGATTCACGATGACGCGGGTACTACGGTCATCCCTATTGATGAGGTAGTGAATCTCGGGTAGTGCGAATTCACTAAGCCTCGGGTAGTTCAGCCAACCTCGATTGTTGATGCGTTGAAGGTAGCGAATCTCGGGTAGTGCGAATTCGCTAAGGTTCGGGTAGTTCGGCCAACCTTCGTGTGTTAGGGTTAAGGGGTTAACCTTGTCGTGGTTGTTTTTATATATTGTATATGCATATATATACATATTGTTGTGTTGTAGCAATCTTGTGGCGTTAGCTTGGAGTTATGTAGCGTGTAGCTACCTTACGTATGTGCTTATCGTATAGCTTGCGTATGTTATACATGGATTGCCGTATGTGTATTAATTGTGCTTGCGGTGGACGTATTCATTTAATGCATATATATGTATATAGTATGTTTATACTCACTAAGCTTTCATAGCTTACCCTCTCGTTGTTCACAGTGTTTATAGATTCGCGTGGAGGTGGTGGTTCCTGTAAGCGTGGGAACTAGCGGACTTACGTAGGTTGCTTTAGAAGACGTGCTTTTGGATTGGTTAGGATTGGGTAGCGTATCCCCAATAACCATGCTCGGTCTTAGTTTTGTGTTAAACTAAAACGGGTTCAAATTGTCACTTTCATGTAATTATGGGTCGTTGGAGTCCCAAAGGTTGTAATGTACTTTTTGTCGTTTAAAACCCGGTAAATTAATGTTTGAAAAGCATTGGTTATGGGTTGGGGATTTTTGAATCTTGGTTTGGGCGAAAATGGTTTATTATGCTAAAATGGGCTGATCTTGTTCTCTAGTTTAAACGCGCGCAGCGCGTTGGCCTGCTCGCCGCGCAAATGGCCATTTGCTGGTGGTCTGCCTAGTTGTCAAGTTCTGACTTTGATTCGTGTAGATTTCGAAAAAGATGGAGGTCATCTAGATTCTGAAAAAGATATCTTTCCTCGCAAATTCGCACCACGCACCAAACACCACCGTCGGTTCGTGGTGCTTGTTATTTTGTGTCTTTTGCCAAAATGTTAGATCTATCATATCTTTTGACTCGTAGCTCCGATTTAGCCACCATTTTTTAAATCGTGTATTTTTTCGGGATCGATGCATTGGCAAACTGCCGAAGGCGGTTTGTCCCAAATATTTTTCGAAACGAGACCTCGAAAGACTTCAATTTTGCCTTTTTTCGATTTTGACCGTTTTAAATTTCTTTCATATTAATCCTTTTGTGTATGCATGACTTAGCATGGTACATATTGTTTTAAGGCCTATTATTTCACTTATAATGTAATTATGTATACCACATATAATTTTGAATCTAATGTCACTTCATTAAACACGCTTTTTAAATCAGAATTATTCGCCGCCAAATGAAGTAACATTTAGTGGCGCATAACCTTTGATTTCAGATTGTGCTGAAATTCTCGAGATCACCCTAAAACGACCCTAACATCAAGACTCCTGGATAGTGTCTTGACATTCGAGGTCGTCAGGATGCCGAAAAAAGATATTTTACTCATTTTTAATGTTCTCTTTGAACATTTTCAATTTATATCGTATTATTAGTTTTATGTATGCATGACTTAGCATAGTATATATACTTTTAAGGCCTATTATTTCACTCGCAATGTAATTATGAAAAACGCATATAATTTTGAATCTAATATCACTTCATCAAATACGCGTTTTTAAATCATTAATATACGCCGCCAGATGGAGTACCATTTGGCGGCACATAACCTTCAATTTCAGATTGTGCTAAAATTCTCAAGATCACCCTAAAACAGCCGAACGAGCAAGACTCTCTGAACGTGCTTGCCATTCGAGGTCATCTGGATTCTGAAAAAGACATCTTTCTTCGTAAATTCGCACCACGCACCAAACACCACCGACGGTTCGTGGTGCTTGGTGTTTTGTGTCTTTGGCCAAAATGCTAGATTTATCGTATCTTTTGACTCGTAGCTCCGATTTAGTCACCGTTTTTTTAAAACGTGTATTTTTTGAGATATATTCGTTGGCATACTGCCGTTGGCAGTTTGTCCCAAATATTTTTTGAAACGATACCTTAAAAGCCTTCAATTTTGCCTTTTTTCAATTTTGACCGTTTTGAATTTCTTTCATATTAATCCTTTTGTGTATGCATGACTTACCATGGTACATATTGTTTTAAGGCTAAATAGTTCACTTACAATGTAATTATGTATAACACATATAATTTTGAATCTAATGTCACTTCATTAAACACGCTTTTTAAATCACTAATATGCCCCGCCAAATGGAGTAACATTTGTCGGCGCATAACCTTTGGTTTCAGATTGTGCTGAAATTCTCGAGATCACCCTAAAACGACCCTAATATCAAGACTCCTGGATAGTGTCTTGACATTCGAGGTCGTCAGGATGCCGAAAAAAGACATTTTACTCATTTTTAATGTTCTCTTTGAACGTTTTCAATTTATATCGTATTATTATTTTTATATATGCATGACTTAGCATAGTATATATAGTTTTAAGGCCTATTATTTCACTCGCAATGTCATTATGTATAACGCATATAATTTTGAATCTAATGTCACTTCATTAACCACGCTTATTTAAATCAATAATATGTGCCGCAAGATGGAGTACCATTTGGCGGCGCATAGCCTTCAGTTTCAGATTGTGCTGAAATTCTCAAAATCACCCTAAAGCAGCAGAACGAGCAAGACTCTATGAACGTGCTTGCCATTCGAGATCGTTTAGATTCTGAAAAAGACATCTTTCCTCGCAAAATTCGCACCACCACTAAATACCACCGACAGTTCGTGGTGCTTGGTTGGCATACTGCCATTGGCAGTTTGTCCCAAATATTTTTTGAAACGATACCTTGAAAGCCTTCAATTTTGCCTTTTTTAAATTTTGACCGGTTTGAATTTCTTTCGTATTAATCCTTTTGTGTATGCATGACTTACCATGGTACATATTGTTTTAAGGCCTATTATTTCACTTACAATGTAATTATCTCTAAAACTTTTAGAAACCACATATTCTTCGCAGAATATTTCTTCAATGAAGTTATGAATCAATACCTCATCGTTTTTTATTGTTGTTGGTATTCCTCAGTATCTACAAGGCGTATGTCATCGATGTTCATGGGATAGTTTATGATGTCGAAGCATGGAATGTGGATGTTGTTGATGGTGGTAATGGTTCTGTTGACGTTGGTGATGGTGGTACTGTTGATGCCGGTGGTGCTGCTGGTGCTTGTAACCTTTGCACCATATTATTCAAAGCCACTACTCGAGCGCGAAGCTCGTTGGTTTCTTCTACTATACCGGGATGATTAGCGGTTCGAACGAGCGAATGAATAAGATCTAGAATCTTTGATAGTATATAATCATGATAGATACTCTGGAAATGAGAGAGAAAATGGTGTCTCTAACAGGTTCGCCGATAAGTGCTTCAGGTTCTTCGCCAAGAGGGCAATGTGGTGGAGAGAAAGGATCGCCTTCTTCTTATCTCCAATGATTAAGGAGGCTACGAACCCATCCCAAATTCATCTAGAATAGATGATGGCTGATTGGTTGGTCCATTCCAGTCACACTGTTTTCTGAGCTTGAGTGAAACTCCATATCGGAATTCGAGGGACTTGAATTAGTGGAGAGTTCTATTTCGTACGATTGAATAAAAGATTTTTCAATATGAAATGATTCCTGGCTATCGGATGGTATTCTACTTACATGGAATATCTATATATATAGTAAAAGATTTCGTAGATTACGGAGGAATTTACGGAATATGTCAGGCAAAGTTTACAGTAACAGATACGCTAAGATATGAATTAGCAGATACGCTAAGATATAAATTTTATCTACACACTATTCATGCAATCAATGCAGTAAGATGTGTCTAGACATAAGAATGATAAGCAAGTAATTTCCGATAAGAAATGATAAGCAAAAACTTTTGACATGCAACTAAGGTCGAAGTCCAGACTCACTAATGCATCCTAACAACTATCAGTTAGACACACTAATGCAGACCTGGTTCGCTAAGACCACCGCTCTGATACCACATGAAGTGACCTGTCCCAATCCATAAGGACGAATACAATAACATATGATTACATCGCGAGGTATTTGACCTCTATATGATACATTTTACAAACAATGCATTCGTTTTTAAAAAACAACCTTTCATTACATCGAAAGTTGACAGGCATGCATACCATTTCATAATATCCAACCTATAAATGACCAAATCCGTCATTTAATTAATAATAATCTCTATTGAACTCAACGACTTGAATGCAACGTCTTTTGAAATATGCCATAAATGACTCCAAGTAATATCTCTAAAATGAGAAAATGTACAACGGAAGATTTCTTTCAAACCTGAGAATAAACATGCTTTCAAGTGTCAACCAAAAGGTTGGTGAGTTCATTAGTTTATCGTAATCCATCATTTCCATAATTTTAATAGACCACAAGATTTCATTTATTCAATAATCATACACTCGTAAGTGTTTAAAATTCATTCGTATGGATTGAACAACTGGTAACTGACATTAACAAAATGCATCTAGAATATCCCCAAACATATAACATCGAAGTACTAAAGCAGTTCAAATTCTCTGACTGAGCGTGTCAAAGCCCATAGATCTATCTTTAGGATTCGCGTCAATTGGTGGCAATTATAATAAACACCAATTCTTAGGCTACCAAGTTCAACAAGGGCGATATCTGGTATAACAATTCAACCATAGAATGTAGTTTCGATTACTTGTGTCTATTTCGTAAAACATTTATAAAAGCAGCGCATGTATTCTCAGTCCCAAAAATATATATTGCAAAAGCATTTAAAAAGGGAGCAAATGAAACTCACAATACTGTATTTTGTAGTAAAAATACATATGACGACATTGAACAAGTGTAGGGTTGGCCTCGGATTCACGAACCTATATTATTCATATATATATTAAAACATATACTTGTAATCGAACAAATATATATATTATTATTAGTGTTATAATTTTTATATTTTTAATTAATATATATTTTTAGTTATATAGAATTTATACTAAATTCCATTAAAATCAAATACTCATATTATATCTTAAATTATATGTTGTATATATTTATGTTGTATATATATTTAAAATGTTTAATATCTATATATATATATATATATATATATATATATATATATATATATATATATATATATATATATATATATATATATATATATATATATATATATATATATATGGTTAGTATTATATTTAAAAAAAATCATTAGTTTGTTATATATAAGTATTTATTTACAAAAAAAAAATTGATATATGGTATATAAACTATTAATATAAGTATAATATATGTATTAAATATATTTTAGGTACAAAATATTTATCTGTAACAAAAAATGTTAGTTTTGATAATAATGATTTACTAATAATAATAACCTTCTTGATATTGATAATACAAATTATAATAACGATATTGTTAAAAATGATACTTATGTTAATAATAATAATAATAGTAACACTAATGATTACAAAAATGATATTAATACTAATATTAGTGAAAATAATAATAACTTGTATTATTTTTATAACAACAATAATAATAATCCTAATCATAATCATCACAATAATAGTAGTACTAAAATGATAATTTAATAATTCTTAGAGTGATAATAATAATAATAATAATAATAATAATAATAATAATAATAATAATAATAATAATAATAATAATAATAATAATCATAATAATAATAATCATAATAATAATAATAATAACTATAATATTAATCATAATAACAATTTCTAATAATAACAATAATAATAATAATAATAACAATAATAACAATCATAATAATAATTATAAAAATCATAAAATTGGAAACTACCTCAAATAAAACGAGTCTAAAAAAAATAACAGTCCATGCTTGGACTCGAACTCAGGACCTATCGAATACCCTTAAACAACCTCAATCGTCCATCTGTTCCTGCTTTTCTAATCCATATCCCGTTTTTATTTTATTTAACCTCATTACATGTTCCATCTTCTTCTTCATCATGAATTCAAATCGACCAAGGTTCAAATCAACTAATTATCATTTTATTTATTTAGTTTTAGGACACAGAAACATTTTGAGATTTACTGGATCAATTAAAACAACAAAAAAAATTATAGAAGTCGCTATAACAGGAGACATAGAATATGATATAAACTCAAATTCAATTTTGAAAACTTAGTATGTTTTAGACCAAGATTAAAACAGGAAAAAGGTTGTAATTCACACATTGAAACTTCTGAGATCATTAATTGAGTTTGAATCTCAACAGATAGCTCTCATTCGATCTAAGAAAACTGTTTGACTTTTTATTTCAACAACTTTGACTTCAAAATTCGGATGGGATTGGAAAAATTGGAAGCTGTAACTTTACAGATAGATTGAGTACAAGATTTCAAATAAAACTGCATTAACAGATTTTTTATTTCGATTCGTTTTCTGGCTTTTAGATAATGGAACCAAGAACAGGGGACCGACGGGTTTCTTGGGATTTTTTCTTTGGAAATTTCTATTTGATAAATACTGTAAGGGTTTTAATTGATAAGGATAATAAAAGGACTAAATGTGTTAATCAAATTTATCAAATAATTTGGTTATTATACGGCCAATTTGATCGACAGGTTCCAAATTATAAACAGAAAAAAATAAAAAAAATATAGAAAAGGCGTACGATTCCTAATCGAATTGGTTGTATCTGTGATTGGATTTCTTGATTGGTACTAATTTGAAGACATAAGGATCAATTTACCACAGATGATACCGACGTGTAACTGAATACGATATCTCCTATATTTTATATATATATTTAACCGTAATTATCTATATATCTGCATAAATATTAATATATAAATATATATAATTGTGTTTTGTATATATATATATATATATATATATATATATATATATATATATATCTGTACATATATCAATATTTATATATCTGTATTTAATATATATTCGTATATATAGTATTGATTACATAATACGTTTTTGTATATATATAATAGTATATATGTATAGATACATCTGTTTTTATATATCTGTATATATATTTTCTGTATATTATAATTAATATTTTAATGAATAAATATAACTATAATAATACTCTTAATGTTATAAAAATAATAATAATAATAATAACACTTTATCATAATATAACAATATTATTGATAATAATAATATCTACAATATTATTAATAATAATGATAATAATTGTAATTTATAATTTTACAAAAATTTTTAATAATAATCTTATTATTAAGACTAAAAATAATAATACTATAACAATTTATATTTCAATTTCATATTTATGTTACATATAAAAAATAATACTATTATATTACTGATTTTAATATTAGATTTAGTATTGAAAATACTAATGAAAGTAATTTATATTATCCTTAGTATAACAACTATAGTTTTAATTTGTAATTAATATCATAATAATGCTAATAAGAATATTGATAATAATAACTTTAAATAAAAATTATGATTTTTAGTAATCAAATTAATATAATAATTTATACATAACAATTTTATATATATATATATATTTTATATTATGAATAATAATATAATATAATTATTGGTATTAATATTACTAATAATAAAAGTGATGATAATAATATTAATATAATAATTATATTCAAAGTTGCAATTAAATTTAATACCATTTATTATTTATGTAATATTATGTTATTTTATGACATTTACAGAATAATTAATATTCACATATTTTATATATATAATAGAATCATATATAGTTTCAATATAATATTTTTATATATATACTTATATATATTTTAACAATAACTTAATTATTCTAATTATTACTTTTACATTTTTAACTCCAATTGATTAAAGTATACTTTGTTAATTCAAAATATTATATATACACTTATATCTATATTTATATAACATTTATACATATTTATTTACAAATAATTATTCGAGATTCGTCGAAAACGGTCAAGTTAAATGAATCCATCTAAACAGTCCCAAAAATTTTAAGACTCAACATTACAGACTTTGCTTATCGTGTCGAAATCATTTAAAGATTAAGTTTAAATTTGATCGGAAATTCTCGGGTCGTCACAGTACCTACCCGTTAAAGAAATTTCGTCTCGAAATTTGAGTGAGGTCGTCATGGCTAACAAAAAAATGTTTTCATGACGAATATGAGCTAGAAATTAGAGTTTTATCATTATCGAGTAATATGGATAAAACATTTCGATTACGCGAAGAGTATAAGTAAAGCTATCACAAAAGAGTGAAATGAGAAAATAAGATTCTTCTTTACTTTTGACGTAGTCAGGGTTGAATTTAGAAAATAAGGTGCGTCTTAACTTTTGACGTTGTCTTGGTTGAATCCCGGAATTCAAGGGATTAAAGAAAATCTTCGAAATCTATAAGATCGAATTCTTCGGGATTTAAGGGAATTAGGATCTCTTTAATTAAATGCGGTTATCTATATCGATTGTTACGTCTGAATTTTTTTCCTTTATAAATTAAACTCTTCCGTTCCATTATTCTCACCATCCCTATACTTTCTTTCTTAGTTCATACATCCAAAAGATTATGAAAATGCTTAATCCCATTCTAATCCTCAATATTTTCCTAATTATCATTTCTGTCATTCTTCTTTTCAATCTTCCACCAGAAAAATCTGTTTACTTCTACAATTACCTTGGGGTGATACTATTCTTAATTCTACCGTGTCTTTATATTGCTATTCGTATTAATATCCACGGTTTGTAACCTCCGTGTTGTTATTGGGCTTTATACTTTCTCTTATATTTTGGAGCTCTTTGCCTTTCTATTCTCTTCTCAACCTCTAATAAGGCGAGTAATGGTCCAGAATTCGTAAGTATAGAGTTTCGAATGAACTTTATGTTCTAAACAAGAAAGAACGTAATAGCACGATTTGATTTGTTAAATTACCAAAATCACTGAGAATAAAACTATCAAGAATATATTTTCTTGATATGTTCAGAAGTTAAACAGAATGAGAGAGTTATGTAACATGGCACGCGATGACGTTTTGATCAGTGAATCATCACGTCCCATTAGAAACTCAGCATGGCTTACTGTAATATAATCACGTTGATCAAGTGTCATTATATTATACTAACTCATGCTTCAGTTCCCAACACTACTTCAATAACATCCATATTTTAAGTTCGAATTTTTCAGAATTTAGAAACTAAAGCAGCTTCCTTCCTGATGTAACATTGATATCGCGAAGGGATAATTGATTTCAGATAAGAATAGCTATGAAAATATTTTCAGAAATATCGAGGATATTTATAATGATAGGTACGATGATATCTTAGTATTTCAAATATCGAAGGATGATAAAGGTGATTTATCCGTAAAGATTTAGAGTCAGGAGTAAGGTATTCGTTAATGACTTCAGTAGGTACTGAATCATTTGGATTCTTTAAATACAGGGTTTGGTCCTTGTATTTGTCCTTGATCTCCTTCATGGTTTGCTCAATTCGTTTTTTAGTTCCAACTTTTCTGAGCTTTGCCAACACATTATTCTTTATCATCAAACTTTTGACTGTTAAGGTCGTTTACAGTTATTGCTGCTTCATCAGCATTTTCAACATTCCGAGTATTGATTCGTAGACTGGGTGCTTTTCAGAATTTCAGAATTGAAGTTCGTAGATCTAGGAGATAGAAGTTATATATATATATGTATATATATATATATATATATATATATATATATATATATATATATATATATATATATATTTATATATATATATATATATAATTGTTATCGTAGAATTGCTAAGAAATTCGAGATTATCGATTGATGCCTCACGGTATTTGGTATGGTAATTCTCGTTATAAAATGTGGATGAGCATATGATAAGGTTTTAAATATAATGATTTTTCGGAGAGACTTAAACCAATGAGTAATGAAGTTGCTGGTAAGTTTACTGCTAATGTGGTGGGATATAAACGGTTCTTGGCAATGATAATGAAAGGTAACTTATATATCAAAGTTATAATAAGGCTTTTTCGAATGAAAGTCGAAGTTGATTTGTTGAAGCTGTGACAAAATTGGCTAATTTGAAAAAGAATTGCAATGTTATTTTCGGTAACAACAATGCCAAAGGAGCTAGCACAGGTACGTGTTAAACGTTTACTCATGTTCCGAGTGTTTTTAGGTGCATAACTATATGCATCAATCTTTTCTTCCGTAGATGAAGTGCGGTTGATTCATCCTCTCGATTGAGGTGTTTTCAAGAATAGTGAAAGGTTTGAATGCAGATTGTTATCGTCAAGATACAAATGAGGTTTTAGGATGAAATCAAGTGGCAAACTTGAAGAATTGTTTAGTTTTATATGTTATAATCAATATTTTAATTCATTTTAATTGTCCAATGTTGACAGTCCACAGTTAGCAGCCCACAATTAGTAATTCAATAATTCATATATAGTTTAATATATAATATTCGAATTAATTAATACTTATCTTGACCCATTGTATACATGTCTCAGACTCGATCACAACTCAAAGTATATATATTATTATAGAATCAACCTCAACCCTGTATAGCTAACTCGATCATTACCGCATATAGAGTGTCTATGGTTATTCCAAATAATATATATAGATGCGTCAATATGATATGTCAAAACTTTGTATACGTGTCCCGATATTTAAATGGGTAAATAACAGTATTTAAATGACGATAAATAAAGTGCGTAAAACAAATAACATAAATTATATGACGATAAATAAAATTACGAGAATTAAAATTGCGATAAATAAATTGCGATAATTAAATGTAATAAGAAATTAACAGTTAGCTTGGAACAGTTAGCTATGATTTTGTTAGCATAGTTTCTTAACAAAATTTCTCATAGTTAATTTGTTTGTTTCTAATAAATTTTATTTTGTTAAATGTTTTCTTCATTATGCCACTTGTTGGATTCTGGTAGATCAAAATCCAAATATGAAATTGAATGGAAATGGTTATTCTGCGGTGAACGGATACGTATATTTGTGGATGCAAGTAGGATAGTAAATGACCGTTGATTCGAATTCGAAGAATATACAGTGTAACTTATTAATGTGAAATCTTAAATATTCCTCTGGTATTACCTACCCGTTAAAATATTTTTCATCATTAACAGTTTGTACGAAAGAATTTTTATTTAAAATCTTTATGAAAATATATATTCATATATATTTTCTTCAGATATAATCATGGATTTAGTGAGTTAATATGATATTAATCTCATTTGCTTTTCGGTTTGAGCTAGAATAAGTAATCTCTAAAACTTTTAGAAACCACATATTCTTCGCAGAATATTTCCTCAATGAAGTTATGAATCAATACCTCATCGTTTATTGTTGTTGGTATTCCTTAGTATCTACAAGGCGTATGTCATCGATGTTCGTGGGACAGTTTATGATGTCGAAGCATGGAATGTGGATGTTGTTGATGGTGGTAATGGTTCTGTTGACGTTGGTGATGGTGGTACTGTTGATGTCGGTGTTGCTGCTGGTGCTTGTAACCTTTGCACCATATTCTCCAAAGCCACTACTTGAGCACGAAGCTCATTGGTTTCTTCTACTATACCGGGATGATTAGCGGTTCGGATGAGCGTATGAATAAGATCTAGAATCTGAGATAGTATATAATCATGACGGGATACTCTGGAAATGAGAGAGATATGGTGTCTCGAACAGGTTCGCCGGTAAGTGCTTCAGGTTCTTTGCCAAGAGGGCAATGTGGTGGATGGAAAGGATTACCTTCTTCTTGTCTCCAATAATTAAGGAGGCTATGAACCTATCCCCAATTCATCCAGAATAGATGATGGCTGATTGGTTGGTCCATTCTGGTCACACTGTTTTCGGAGCTTGAGTGAAACTCCATATCGGAATTCGAGGGACTTGAACTAGTGGAGAGTTCCATTTCGTACGATTGAATAAAAGATTTTTCAATATGAAATGATTCCTGGCTATTGGATGGTATTCTACTGATATTGCTCTAAACATACATATTATTCGATGCAATATCAGTTATATTTCATCAGCTTTTATCATTTAAAAAGACATTCAAAGTATAATATTCAAGAAAAACGACAAAAGTGGACAAGAGCTTGCTATTTGAAGAAATGACGATAAAACAATAGTTTTAACTAAATTTATATCAAGAAACGTTTATCTGAATGAAAGTACAAGATAGATGAAGAAAAGAGTTCAAATGGAAAATGCCAAGTCAATTTACGTCAACCCGAGATCAACAAAGAACAAACGACAAAGAAAAATAAAGAAAACTGCCAGTATCTCTTACGCGAATCGTGTAGACTCACACGAAACGCGTAGCAATTTGGTCTTACGCGAAACGTGTACCTTTACAAGAAACGCGTAATGTTAGGCCACATTTAGAAATCAACTGGAAATGGGACGGCTACTTTAATACATTTAAAATCAATTCTTTATCAAAGTGCAGAGCTCTTTTACAGTCATTTTCCATCCAGCTGATTTTTATATGAAGAAAAAATCATTAAAGGTTATGACTAGTTTTCTATAAAGGAGTACAGAGGGAGACAGAGAACGGAGAGAGACTACACAAAAAAATTAATATACACACATACACATTACTGTCAATTATTAGCACTCTGTATTATTTTCATTTCAGTTTCAAAGTTCAAATATTAGGATTAGTTTCAAATATTAAGGGTGTACTGTTCGTGATTAAGGGTATTATTGTACGCGTGAAAGGGGTGTTATTATTGTAATTTTCTACCGTTTGAAGTTAATGAAAGTGAAGATATTTTAGTAAGTTTACTCTATTAAAATTATCGTTGTTATTATGTTTGCATATCCATATTTTTATGTTTACCCTAGCGTAATGAATAGCTAAATTTTCATAGTGTTTGCTTAGATGTAGAGCCCCTAGTGAAATGGATTGTTATCAATTGTAAAAGTTAAAATGTAACTTAGGTATTTTTAATATTGAGCCTAGTTAAAAGAACCATTATTGTGTAATTAGGTATTTAACCCTTGCCACTTAATTTATTAAATTTAAATAACGAAAGTTGTTTTTATTTATATAAATTAAGCTTCAACATTAAAATGATCTAGACGAAATTATGGATAAATTATTAACACCAATTTAGAAATAAACTTCGGTGGTTTGGGTAATATCAATAATTATATGATAGTGAAATTGTAAAAAGGGAAACCGTTACGATTTGGGTATTGGCGAAAGTCAAAACTAGGCTAGGTCTCAATTTAAATACTTAGGGAATAGTAGCTATCTAAAAAAGAATCCGATGAAAATTAGATTTTATTTAGTTAGTCGTAACCTTATATTTACTCGAAAGAAAAATATAAAGTTAATACTAAAACATTTTAATAGGGCTTAAAACTCAAAACAATCCATGGACCTAGGGGTGACACATTTAAGTAAATACTCCCATTTATCCCATTCATATTTATTGTAAAAGTATTATTATTATTATTTACGAATTATTATTACAAAATATAAAAAGAATACATAAAAACACTCGAATCTGTACCAGTTAGTTTTGTCACATCGTATTACTCATACGCGAATCGTGTATGGTCTACACGAAACGCGTACGCCTGTTTATCAAACTGTACGATCAGATCTACACAATTCGTGTAAGGTTTAAGATATACGCGATATGCGTATAAATACGCGAAACGCGTACTGTATAAACACGGCTACAGTACCAGCTAGGTTAAAAATTAGGGTTTTAGTTATTTAATTATTTATATTTAGGTTATTACTATATAATTAGTATTAGTTATTATAAAATACCTTAATACATGTTTTAATCCTAAAAATTAGTATTAATTATTATAAGTTTATAATTTGTAACTAGTTTATAATTAGTTAATTAATTTAATTCCTTTTAATTTGTATTAATCTCATTAAAAATGTCTTTTAGTTCATTTAAAGAAATTTATATTATAATTGCTCAAAACAAAATTCTAAACATATAGTTTTATTAAAAATTACTATTTTACTAATTACCATTTAGTAATAAAATTAATGCATCCTAATTAGTATAATCTCATTTAGATCCTTTATAAGTTAATTATTGTAATCTTGTAATTTTATTTAGTAAATTAGTTAAGTTATTTTCTGTTACTGTTATATTATAAATTCCTAATCCAAAACCCCCTTTAATTAAGTTTGACATCAAAGACTATTAAAAACCATTAAACACTCCATCTCTCTGTGGAACGAATCGGATTTACCAACAAACTAAACTACATGAATAGGACTAGTTGCCTATATATGTGTGAAATCAACCTGAATTCAATAAAATACCACATATACAATAAATCAATTCGTGTAACAAAACAACTCAAATCCGTTCATAAATAAAGGTTACGATCCAGCACATCAACTTTTTGGCGCCGCTGCCGGGGAGTTGGCAGTTAAATAAATAGATAATTTTTCTGATTCGTAGTAGTAGTTGGATTTGTACGTGGACCGGGTTGTTGGATCACCAATTTTATTGGTCAATAGAAGGATCCTGCCCCTCTGCTGCATCTTTTGGCTATTCGAAACGTGGGCAAAATCAGAAGGAAAATCTGTTTGTTTAAGGGTTTTTATCATTGTTTTTATGTTATTCGATCCTCTCGAGGAAATTCATTTCCAAGAAAGTTCAAAGTTTATGAATAAATCCTTTAGTTCTTTGTACAATTTCCCAATTGTATGATCCGTTCAGAAAATACTAAACTCGTTAAACTTAATCCGGAACCACAAAGAATTAATAAAGGACAAAAACAACAAAAAGAAATAGGAAGTACTAGTAATTTTAAAACACAAAAAAAAAAAACACTAAAAAAGAGAAACAAATAGGTAACCCTAGATAAACCTTTAGTGAAGTGATCTCATAATAGAAATTAATGTATGAACTTACGTTCCTCCAACGCTGAATTAACTCCTTCACATCCTGAACCCGAAAGAAAATTCCACGAACGCTTAAGAGCTCAAGAAGTAGAATCTCTTGTAAAAATTTAGAGTCACTTTTCTTAGAATCCGACTCTGAACCAATAATTCAACCAATCATAGAGCCGATTATTAAAGAAGAAGAAGAAATGGCTGATACAAATCAAACGATGGAAGCATTAATGAAGGCCACAAGAAAAGGTCAAGGCCACGCAATCATCCAACCCACGATGAGTGATGGCTTTGAAATAAAAGGTCAATTTTTACACATGGTAACTAATACATGTCAATTCGGTGGAGCCCCAAATGAGGATGCTAACGAGCATCTTCGTAAGTTTGTAAGCATTTGCAAGCTTTTCAAAATCAAAGATGTCACCGATGAAGTTGCATGTTTAAAAATCTTTCCATGGTCCTTAAAAGATGATGCAAGAGATTGGCTAGACTCATTACCAGAAGGTTATATTGAAAACTGGAATGATATGATGGATAAATTTTTGTCAGAATTCTTTCCTGCTTCAAAAGCAGCAAAATTACAAAGTGACATAAATCACTTTAAACAAAAGCCTAATGAAACTCTTTATGAAGCTTGGACTCGATTCAATAAAATGCTTCGAATATGTCCTCAACACGGGTTGAATACATTCCAAAAGGTCCAAATATTCTATAAAGGAGTCAATGTGGCAACTAGAAAAGATATAGATGTTGCAGCCGGAGGTTCGATCATGAAGAAAACACCTGAAGACGCTCACACAATCATTGCTGATTTATCTTCCCATTCCCATAATTGGCATCAAGAAATAGAATTCTCTAGATCATCAAATGTTGCTAGTATTGAAAGCAATGATGAAATTGCTTCTTTAAAAGTTCAAATAGCAAATCAAGCAAGGCAAATCGAGAAAGTAACCAAGGAAATGCATGCTATCAGAGTAGGATGTGAACTGTGCCAAGGTCCCCATCTTACTAGAGATTGTGATCAAAGTACAATGGAAGAACAAGCAAATTTCTTAGGTTACTTACGAAAAGGTGAAATGAACTTCAGTGATTTTCCAGCTATAGAAGCAAACAACCGAAAATATCCTCCTATAAACAGCTATCAAGTAGGAGGACCTTCAGGATCAAATAATAATAACTATCAAAATAATAATAACTATCAAGGAGGAAATCCAGGTTACCAAAATAACCGGAATTTCCCAAATCAAAATCAAAGAAATCCGCCACCAGGCTATAATAACCGAAATCAACCTCAACGAAATTATTAAAATAATTTCCAACACAATCAGCCACAACCACTAGCACTTATGCAACCACAACCATTAGCAATTATGCAACCTCAACCTGAGAGGAAATCTGGTTTAGAAGATCTCTTAAGAGATTTTATGGTTAAGCACGAGCAAAATGCAGAGCTCCAAACTCAGCAAATCCGAAATCAACAAGCCACAATACAAAACTTAGAAAGGAATGTTGGAAGGATATCACAGTTACTATCAGAGAGACCACCAGGTACTCTCCCTTCAAATACTCAAGTGAATCCCAACAACCCCCAAACAAGGAACGAGCATGTAAATGCTATAACTACTAGAAGTGGTTTAACTACTAAACCGGAGACTCTTAAGTCCCCGGAAGTTCCTTTATGTCCTTCTGTTTTACAAATTCCGGTTGATGAAAATGAGCAAGTTGACAAAGAACAAGAGAAAGATGATCCACCTGAGGTCATACCAAAGAAAAGTGAAGAACCAACAGTAAAGGTGCATAAGGAACCTATTCCATACCCAAAAGCATTAAAAAAGGACAGACTCGCAAGGCGATATGAGAAATTTGCGGACATGATTAAGCAAATTAGCATTAACATGCCACTCGCGGAGGTTCTTAGGGATATGCCCAATTACGGGAAGTTTTTAAAGGATCTCATATCCTCGAAGGGTAAATACCACGACGTTTCTGCCACATTCCTCCATGAGGAATGTTCGGCCATCTTAAAGAAACAAAATGTACCTCTAAAATTAGGAGACCCTGGTAGTTTTATCATACCATGTATGATGGGTGATTCGGTGGTTTACGATGCACTAGCCGACCTAGGTGCAAGTGTTAACTTAATGCCTTACTCGTTATATTTAAAACTTGACTTAGGAGACTTAAAACCAACCCGAATGGGTATTCGATTAGCAAACCAATCATTTGATACTCCCATAGGTATAGCCGAGGATATACTTGTAAAAGTTGGCTCACTTATCTTTCCCGTCGACTTTGTTATTCTAGAAATGCAAGAGGACACAAAAGTTCCTATCATTTTAGGACGTCCTTTCCTAAACACTGCAGATGCTATCATTAATGTCCAAAAAGAACAATTGAGTCTAGGTGTGGGAAACGAGAGAATAATTTGTCACATTGACAAAGCCATGAAAAGACCCACTTCTACCGATGACTCTTGTTTTCAAATTGATGTTATAGATCTTTGTGTCGAGAATGAATTGAAGGAGCTACTTGAAATTGATATCCCGGGGTTAGCCCCGGTAAGTGAGAATGAATACTTCAATATTGATAAAGATTTTGATGAGTTGATGAAGGTGGTCACGGATGACGAGACCATAATAGAAGAAATTCCCATGGAAGAGGAATCGTTTGAGGAAATCAAAAATGAAGATAGATTTCGTATAAAAAATTCCTTAGAAGAACCACCCGTACTAGAGCTTAAAGAGCTACCCAAACACTTGGAGTATGCTTATCTCGAAGGTACATCTAAATTACCAGTAATTATTGCTTCACATCTTTCAGATAATGAGAAGGATAAGCTAATTTCTGTATTAAAAACCCATAAAAAGGCTATAGCCTGGAAAACAACCGACATTCCGGGAATAAACCCGTCTTATTGTACACATAAAATTCTCCTTGAGAATGACTACAAACCCGTAGTACAAAGACAACGCAGGCTAAATCCCAACATGAAAGAGGTTGTTAAAAAGGAGGTCGTCAAGCTTCTTGACGCCGGGTTAATCTACCCCATCTCCGATAGTCCATGGGTTAGTCCAGTACAAGTAGTACCCAAAAAGGGGGGTACAACCGTTATATTAAATGAAAAGGACGAACTCGTCCCAACTAGAACAGTTACCGGCTGGAGAGTCTGTATTGATTACAGACGTCTAAATGATGCCACTAGAAAGGATCATTTCCCGTTACCTTTTATTGATCAAATGCTTGAACGATTAGCGGGAAAAGAATATTATTGCTTTTTAGACGGTTTCTCCGGTTACTTCCAAATTCCAATTGATCCCAATGACCAAGAAAAGACCACATTCACTTGTCCTTTCGGTACCTTTGCCTATCGCCGCATGCCGTTTGGTTTATGCAATGCACCCGGAACCTTTCAAAGGTGCATGATGGCAATCTTTGATGACATGGTAGAGGATTGTATGGAAGTCTTCATGGATGACTTTTCCGTATTTGGAGACTCCTTTGAATCGTGTCTTTTCAACCTTGAACGTATGCTTATCCGATGTGAGAAAGCAAACTTGGTCCTAAATTGGGAAAAATGCCACTTCATGGTGAAAGAGGGCATTGTACTTGGTCACAAAATATCTCGTGCGGGAATAGAGGTAGATAAAGCTAAAATTGAAGTTATCTCTAAGCTACCTAAACCATCAAATGTTAAAGCAATTAGAAGCTTTCTTGGTCACGCAGGATTCTATAGGCGATTTATCAAAGATTTTTCTAAAATCGCCCGCCCATTGACCAAACTTCTTGAAAAGGATGCTCCATTTGACTTCGATTCTAATTGCGAGAATGCATTCTCGATTCTAAAGTCAAAACTCACACAAGCTCCCATTATGGTATCTCCAGATTGGAGTATGCCATTTGAGCTAATGTGTGACGCAAGCGACTATGCTTTAGGTGTTGTTTTAGGACAACGTCCCGATAATCATTTTCTTCCGATTTATTATGCAAGTAAAACTCTAACGGGAGCCCAAATTAATTATACCACCACGGAAAAAGAACTCCTAGCGGTTGTTTATGCATTTGATAAATTTCGGTCATATTTGGTGTTGTCCAAGACCATTGTTTACACGGACCATTCGGCACTTAGGTATTTATTCTCGAAACTAGATGCAAAACATCGTCTCATACGTTGGGTTCTTTTACTTCAAGAATTTGACATTGAGATACGTGACAAGAAAGGAGCTGAGAATCTAGCTGCCGATCATTTATCCCGACTTGAAAACCCCGAATTAGATAAACTTGATGACACAATCATCAAGGACACATTTCCTGACGAATCTCTAATGAGGGTTGAAAAAGAATCTGAAATCCCATGGTTTGCCCATTTTGCAAACTATCTTGCTTCAGGCATTCTACAAAAAGGACTTAATTATCAGCAAAAGAAGAAATTCTTTGCGGATTTAAAGTCTTATTTTTGGGAATACCCAGACCTATTTCATGTTGGTGCGGATCAAATAATTCGCCGTTGTGTGTACGGACAAGAAGCTCAACAAATTCTTGAGCATTGCCATCAAGGGCCAACCGGCGGTCATTTCGGACCAAACCACACTGCAAGAAAAATCCTTGAATCGGGCTTTTATTGGCCCACGATCTTTAAAGATGCCCATGATTTCGTTCGGACTTGTAACGCATGCCAACGAACGGGTAACATCGCGAAAAAGGATGAGATGCCTCAAACCGGCATCCAAGTTTGTGAAATCTTTGACATTTGGGGAATCGATTTCATGGGACCCTTTCCAAGTTCACATAAGTGCAAGTACATACTAGTAGCCGTTGACTATGTATCCAAGTGGGCTGAAGCAAAAGCTTTGCCTACAAATGATGCTAGGGTGGTGGTAAACTTCTTGAAAAATCTCTTCTCACGCTTTGGAATCCCAAAAGCACTCATATCCGACCGAGGAACACATTTTACCAACAACCTTCTTGAAAAGGTGTTAAAGAAGTATGGCGTAACTCATCGTTTCTCTACTTCGTACCACCCGCAAACAAGTGGTCAAGTGGAGAACACGAATCGTGCTTTAAAACGCATACTTGAGAAGACGGTTAATAACAACCCTAAAATCTGGCAACGCAAGTTAGATGACGCGTTGTGGGCTTTTAGGACTGCGTATAAAACACCAATAGGTACCACACCATTTAGACTTGTATACGGTAAAGCGTGTCATCTACCTGTTGAAGTTGAACACAAGGCGTACTGGGCTATGAGAGAATGTAATACTGACCTTGTACAAGCCGGAGAAAATAGGTTATCACAACTTAACGAACTATATGAATTAAGATTACAAGCCTACGAAAATTCTAAAACATATAAAGAAAAAACTAAAGTATGGCACGATGCACGATTAAAAAAGAAAGAATTTGAACAAGGGGATAAAGTATTGGTATTCCAATCACGTTTCAAGTTTTCACCTGGTAAACGTAGATCCCGATGGAATGGGCCATATATAATAAAACAGGTTTTTCCATCTGGATATGCAGAGTTGTATGGTAAAGACGGTGGAACTTTCAAAGTGAACGGACACAGACTCAAGTTATACTTTGAAGAAATCAATACTACGGAAAGAGACGAAACCACCTTCTACCCTAAGGACAAATAAATTCATGGTAACTATAAGGTTTTAAACTCCATTCTCGATTTTTATTCTTATCTTTAAGAGTGGGGTTAGATTGGTCTTTTCCTAGCAGACCCTAAAGAACTAGTCTTCTCCCTCCATTCTACCTTTTTAATTTCTTTTTGTTTTTATTGTGTAATTTCAAGATGCGCAGTCAGTATATCTACAACCATTTCATTTTGAAGTGCGATAAGATTTTACCGAGGGATGTGGTGTTAGATATTAAGAAAAGATGCGATAAGGCGAGGAAAGAAGAAAGACAGAAACTAAATGAGACAAACTATGCAAGAGGAAAATCTAAATCAGCTAAAAGGCGTAGAGCACGTCATTTGGGTAAATGTGTGAAATGTGGAAAACCGACTCACTCCGGAGATTGCCCAAAGAACCAAACGGACTCTAATTACGAGTACGTAACCTTATGCCGAGAAGGGCCTTTAAAATGTGCAGAAGAAAGCCTCTTAAACCAGCGAGGTTACGCCTACGAAGCAATGGGGAGCGAAATAATGCGACTCCACTACGAGGCGAGCCAACGAGGCTTCACTCTTTAAATCTTTTTCTCGCCAATTGTGTGTTTGTGCATTTTTGTGTGTAATGTTTTGGTGTGTTTGGTTTGTTTTTGTTTGTTGTATGTTCTATTAAAACGGTCTACTATTTAAAAGTGATGAACCTTGAGTTCAATATGTTTTCATTAAAAACGATAAATGTTAAGTGTTACAACTGAATTATCGTTTTTCAAAATTGCACGAAATTTCTTATTGGATTCATAAGATATCTGTTAAATAGTAAACCACGAAAACAAAATAAAAAATTAAAAAAAAAAAAATCCTTTCTACTAAATTGAAGGTGAAACGCCTTGAGTTTAACTTGTTTCTTTGAAAATGAAAATGTTTAGGTGTCACAACTGAATTTTCATTCTTCAAATTGCACAAAATTTTTTTTGTTGTTAAATTCTAAAAGTCTACAGTAGATTGCAAAATATACCTTTTTATCAATAACCGTAAAAATATATAACTTGTAAATCTTTGTCGTGGATAATGATAGGTTTGACGACCGAATTTATCTCTACCTAATCGATAGGAAACAAAGTTTTAAGTTTGAAAATTAGTTGATCTAGGGGTATACAAAAAAAAAATAGAGTGTATTTTAATTTGTGTAATTTTTATTTTTCATGTACTTGTTTTAAAATTAAAAATGTTAATAATTTTAACACAAAAATAGAGTGTTTTTATTTTATTTTAAATTTGTTTTCGAAAAACATTAAAAACTTTAACTTTTAATGGATTGAATTTTATAAATTGAAATTAAAAATTTATAAACGGATTAAGATCAGGTGTAACAACCGAATTTCCGTTACAAATATAAATCTATAAAAGATATTTTAAAATCAATTGTTTATAAGTTGAAAAAAAAAATAAAAAATACAGACAAAGCATACGCGAATCGTGTAGACCTACACGAAACGCGTGGAATACAAAGCTTACGCGAATCGCGTAGACCTACGCGAAACGCGTAAGGTCAAAAATAGCTGAACATAACAGATCGAGCAGCAGACAGTTTTCACACTCCCATTTTTTTTATTTCTGCTGCTGTGACGAAAACCCAACACAAAAAACCCGAAAATCACACCCAAAAACTTAAATTAACACTTCCAATCTTCTCCAATTCTTCAATCTTTCAACATGCCTAGATTGGTAAGGGTCCTAAACCCATTTTACTTAGTGTTCTTCAAGTTTTTCATTATTTTTCTTTATAGCTTTAATCCGATTTATATGAATGTTTTTGTTGAATTTTGCTTGATTAATGCTATATCTATGTTGTTAGTAGGATAATAAACCCGATTAGCATAAAAAAATGATGTTTAATTGGTTATTGAAAATTAGGGTTTATACAAAATTGGGGAAAATTAGGAAATTGATACTGGGGTGTGTTATTTTGGTTGTAATTAGTTGTTTTTGAGTGTTTTGTTAGTAGTTAGAACTTTTGAACATGATTTTGATTGTTTGACTGTGTGATTTTTAATTTTAGCCTAAATTTGTTAATTTTTTGCAAGTTTATTTTAATGAATCAAGTATGAACTTTAATGCTATTAAGGATTGTTTAGAAGTTGAAATACACTCAATGTGATTAAGTTGAATTAGATACACTTAGATAAATTGCGTGTTTTCACTTGTGAATTAAACTTTGCATATGAAACTTGATTTTTGAATTATGATTTTTGGTTTGTTTCTGCTTTATTTTGAATTATAGAACTAAATCTTCCAATGTTGTTGAAATAGATTGATTCATGTGGTGATGAAACAAGCTTGTTTGTTGAATTTAAACTCTTTGCTAACATTGACACATCCTATTGGGATGATTTCCTTGTTTTTAAAATGTTATGCAGGGACCATTTAGAATGAGGGCATTTAACCAACAACAAGCACAAGATCAAGTTACCCCCGAAATGGAACAACAACTCTTGAACCTACACCCGATCCTGCAATTTCCTAACGAATTACATCAAAGGGTGCAAAAAGTTAAGGATTTACTCATTCTGGTAAATCGAACCATCTCTCCAGTTTACGTTGTTGATTGGGATCCCCTAGGAGACCCAGTCAATTTAGATACACCGATAAGGGAAATTTTAACCCAAAGTTTCACGAATGAATTTGGGGAAATTAGGTATTATAATGACTTTGAGAGATTGTTTAGGTTAAATTCTCCTGTATATAGAGAATGGTGTTTAGAATTTTATTCTACCGTTAGGATGAATATACACCCGGAAAATATCGAAGATACTAGTTTCCTACAATTTAGATTGGGTGGTGTAGATAGAGTAATGTCCCTAGGCGACATGACTATGGCTTTAGGGATTTATGACGGTAATGAGATGAATGCTCCAGGTTTTTGGGAATATATTTTTACAGGAGCTAGGTATACAGGAGATTATGATTCTTTGAGTGTCTGGCGCTCTTTTTCCCAAAAGAATACTTATGTAGCAGGCCAAGAATCATACCTTAAGATCACTGATGTTCGCTATCGAATAATTCATAAATTTATAGCGAACACAATTAACCAAAGGGCATTCCTTAATACAGATAAGATTAATTATGTTGACCTTTGGTATTTAGATGCAATCAGAGATAGGGATACATTTATTAGTATACCCTATGGAGTGGCCTACTTTTTAGCCCACTTTGGTAAGGGTGCTCGAGGATCCAGTGACATGTCGGGGGGTCACTATGTCACGTGTTTGGCAGCCTGGTTCGGTCTCGACCCGAACGAATTTGACCCTCCAATCCAACCAATAGATCAACCGGTTCGTAATTTGGGATTGGAGGTGTATAGGACAGCTAAGGCTATACATGTAAGGGGTGGGGTACGTAGTTTAAGGCAACAGGAAGTTGCTGCTCACGCACCTATGGAGGAGGATGATGAACCCGCGAGGGAAGCTAGGAGGAGACGCAGAGAGACAGATCAGGCTAGCTCGTCTCATACAGGTACTTCTGATTTCGATATGCTCCAAAACTCGTTTAACGCATTGAGTTTAGATGTACGTAATTCATATCAAAACTGGGGAGCGAGATCAGAAGATCAGTACACTGCTTTATCTCGGCAATTAGGGGACATTAGGCATACCCAGCTAGATCAATATAATATGCTGTCCAACATCCGATATGATCAGAGGGGAATGGGAAATCAATTAGAGTGGGTGCACCAACAGGCATATCTATACGCGTCTAACCCGCAAGCTTACGCACCCTCAGCCTTTCCATCATATCCCCCCTGGCAGACACCCAATGACCCTCTACCTCCACCCTATGACCATAACGCCGCCATAGCCGCGAGTCAAGATGCATATAGGTATTTCTACGAGGAACAACGCCTAAACGAGCAACGGCAGCGACAGCAACAGGAGGAGGGCGAACGAGGAGGACCATTTTGGAGCCCATTTGACTAGTTCTATTGTTTTAAACATTTTTATTTTTATGGTGTGTAATAACATTATTGTATGGTGTGTTTTAATACTTTTATGTTTCTTATGTTTTATTATATATTAGCAAGAAAGTAGTGTGGGGTAAAATTGTTTTGTACGATTGATGTACAACCCCATGTTTTGTGTGCTTTTACATGGTTTTGACAGGTACAGAAGAAAATGCAATTAGACGAAACGAAACATCGAATTACATTGTGATACAAACGTTGGATAAAATCATAGGTAAAACATATTGAAAATCCAAATCGGTTAACAAAGGAAGTTCCAAATACTTCACACTATTTGTCATCTCAAATTTATACATTATTATCTGATTTTATGTAATGGGGGCATTACATAATCTCAAGTGTGGGGTGGGAATATATAAATTCTCGAGAACTTATAATTTGGTGATTTTTATCAAGATTTATAAAAATTTTAAACAAATATATCAAATGAATTTTTAAGGTAACTACGAGCGATTAAAGCATAGGTGTCAAAAACCGAAATTATCGTCTCAATACATTAAAAACGCATAAGTTTATTTGTTTAAAACCTATAAAAGAAAACCAATTATAACAAGAATTTATAAAATCTTATGTTGAGAACCATATATCACATGTTTCTATGAAGTTATTGCAGATATCATTGCTTTGGAACGTATAAACCTGAATATTCCACTATTACGAGTAATAGAGGATGAATCAAGTCCATCCCATAAGGCAGTAAAGTCTTCCAAATTGACACACTTGCTAACTTATGTTAGAAGATGTAGTCCAGAACAGCTGTAGGTTGACGAAAAATCTTGTAAAGTCATCCCTAAAATCGCCCCTTCTTTCAAAGAGAAGAGGACGGATTATTCACATTTCATTTGAGCTGGAAATCCACCTAACCTCAGCATCAAACAGGGTTTTTGGTGGTCAGACTTATCCTAACCATGAGATGGATCTGTCTCGTACAATGGGGGGCACAATGCAAATTAGCTTTTAAGACTAATGAATCTAATCCCCAGATGGATGATCTCCGTAAAGATTAACCGCATCTATGTTTGACCGCGGTCAACATACATATGCCATAACAAATTGAGGTGTGCAAACTCATGGTTCACCAATGATATTTGGACACGATATAATTTTGTTCTAAAACTTATGCTATTTTATGAATTATATTTGTGTAAAACCATTTTTTAGACATTCGGCTTCAAGTTCCATGATACTACAATCATGGGGGTGAATAGCTTGCTAATCGCTGACTGAGACTTCGGTTTTCAGTTACCCTCAACCGGAATTTGAGGTTAAAACCGGAAAACGTGTCTAGTGTAAAAACTAGAATGACATTTTATAAAATAATAAAACGTTTTCACAAGGTCCAATTTTCCCTAAGGATCCAAATTTTTAAACCCTAATCACGAGTTTCATGTTTGTTTCTGTTGTCAGAATTTCATTTCGTGTGGTGTGCGTGTGATTCAATAAAAATTGTGTAGTGTTTCCAAACTATTCCATATAGCGTGTGTTTCATTTTGTGTAGTGTGTGTTGTGTGATCTAAATGTTCAATAAGGAAAAATATATAATGTTCTAATTCTGTTCAAAGATGTAATTGCTTGAGGACAAGCAACTTTCCAGTGTGGGGTATTTTGATATTGCTCTAAACATACATATTATTCGACGCAATATCAGTTATATTTCATCAGCTTTTATCATTTAAAAAGACATTCAAAGTATAATATTCAAGAAAAACGACAAAAGTGGACAAGAGCTTGCTATTTGAAGAAACGACGATAAAACAATAGTTTTAACTAAATTTATATCAAGAAACGTTTATCTGAATGAAAGTACAAGATAGATGAAGAAAAGAGTTCAAATGGAAAATGCCAAGTCAATTTACGTCAACCCGAGATCAACAAAGAACAAACGACAAAGAAAAATAAAGAAAACTGCCAGTATCTCTTACGCGAATCGTGTAGACTCACACGAAACGCGTAGCAATTTGGTCTTACGCGAAACGTGTACCTTTACACGAAACGCGTAATGTTAGGCCACATTTAAAAATCAACTGGAAATGGGACGGCTACTTTAATACATTTAAAATCAATTCTTTATCAAAGTGCAGAGCTCTTTTACAGTCATTTTCCATCCAGCTGATTTTTATATGAAGAAAAAATCATTAAAGGTTATGACTAGTTTTCTATAAAGGAGTACAGAGGGAGACAGAGAACGGAGAGAGACTACACAAAAAAATTAATATACACACATACACATTACTGTCAATTATTAGCACTCTGTATTATTTTCATTTCAGTTTCAAAGTTCAAATATTAGGATTAGTTTCAAATATTAAGGGTGTACTGTTCGTGATTAAGGGTATTATTGTACGCGTGAAAGGGGTGTTATGAAATGTCCCGTTCTTATTGATTAAAAATGTTCCATATTAATTGATTTCGTTGCGAGGTTTTGACCTCTATATGAGACGTTTTTCAAAGACTGCATTCATTTTAAAACAAACCATAACCTTTATTTCATCAATAAAGGTTCAAAAAGCTTTACGTAGATTATCAAATAATGATAATCTAAAATATCCTATTTACACACGACCATTACATAATGGTTTACAATACAAATATGTTACAACAAAATAAGTTTCTTGAATGCAGTTTTTACACAATATCATACAAACATGGACTCCAAATCTCGTCCTTATTTAAGTATGCGACAGCGGAAGCTCTTAATAATCACCTGAGAATAAACATGCTTAAAACGTCAACAAAAATGTTGGTGAGTTATAAGTTTAACCTATATATATCAAATCATAATAATAGACCACAAGATTTCATATTTCAATACACATCCCATACATAGAGATAAAAGTCATTCATATGGTGAACACCTGGTAACCGACATTAACAAGATGCATATATAAGAATATCCCCATCATTCCGGGACACCCTTCGGATATGATATAAATTTCGAAGTACTAAAGCATCCGGTACTTTGGATGGGGCTTGTTGGGCCCGATAGATCTATCTTTAGGATTCGCGTCAATTAGGGTGTCTGTTCCCTAATTCTTAGATTACCAGACTTAATAAAAAGGGGCATATTCGATTTCGATAATTCAACCATAGAATGTAGTTTCACGTACTTGTGTCTATTTTGTAAATCATTTATAAAACCTGCATGTATTCTCATCCCAAAAATATTAGATTTTAAAAGTGGAACTATAACTCACTTTCACAGATTTTTACTTCGTCGGGAAGTAAGACTTGGCCACTGGTTGATTCACGAACCTATAACAATATATACATATATATCAAAGTATGTTCAAAATATATTTACAACACTTTTAATATATTTTGATGTTTTAAGTTTATTAAGTCAGCTGTCCTCGTTAGTAACCTACAACTAGTTGTCCACAATTAGATGTACAGAAATAAATCGATAAATATTATCTTGAATCAATCCACGACCCAGTGTATACGTATCTCAGTATTGATCACAACTCAAACTATATATATTTTGGAATCAACCTCAACCCTGTATAGCTAACTCCAACATTCACATATAGAGTGTCTATGGTTGTTCCGAAATATATATAGATGTGTCGACATGATAGGTCGAAAAATTGTATACGTGTCTATGGTATCTCAAGATTACATAATATACAATACAAGTTGATTAAGTTATGGTTGGAATATATTTGTTACCAATTTTCACGTAGCTAAAATGAGAAAAATTATCCAATTTTGTTTTACCCATAACTTCTTCATTTTAAATCCGTTTTGAGTGAATCAAATTGCTATGGTTTCATATTGAACTCTATTTTATGAATCTAAACAGAAACAGTATAGGTTTATTGTCGGAAAAATAAGTTACAAGTCATTTTTGTAAAGGTAGTCCTTTCAGTCGAAAGAAAGACGTCTAGATGACCATTTTAGAAAACATACTTCCACTTTGAGTTTAACCATAATTTTTGGATATAGTTTCATGTTCATAATAAAAATCATTTTCTCAGAATAACAACTTTTAAATCAAAGTTTATCATAGTTTTTAATTAACTAACCCAAAACAGCCCGCGGTGTTACTATGACGGCGTAAATCCGGTTTTACGGTGTTTTTCGTGTTTTCAGGTTTTAAATCATTAAGTTAGCATATCATATAGATATAGAACATGTGTTTAGTTGATTTTAAAAGTCAATTTAGAAGGATTAACTTTTGTTTGCGAACAAGTTTAGAATTAACTAAACTATGTTCTAGTGATTACAAGTTTAAACCTTCGAATTAGATAGCTTTATATGTATGAATTGAATGATGTTATGAACATCATTACTACCTTAAGTTCCTTGGATAAACCTACTGGAAAAGAGAAAAATGGATCTAGCTTCAACGAATCCTTGGATGGCTCGAAGTTCTTGAAGCAGAATCATGACACGAAAACAAGTTCAAGTAAGATCATCACTTGAAATAAGATTGTTATAGTTATAGAAATTGAACCAAAGTTTGAATATGATTATTACCTTGTATTAGAATGATAACCTACTGTAAGAAACAAAGATTTCTTGAGGTTGGATGATCACCTTACAAGATTGGAAGTGAGCTAGCAAACTTGAAAGTATTCTTGATTTTATGTAACTAGAACTTGTAAAATATATGAAGAACACTTAGAACTTGAAGATAGAACTTGAGAGAGATCAATTAGATGAAGAAAATTGAAGAATGAAAGTGTTTGTAGGTGGTTTTGGTTGTTGGTGTATGGATTAGATAGAAAGGATATGTAATTTTGTTTTCATGTAAATAAGTCATGAATGATTACTCATATTTTTGTAATTTTATGAGATATTTCATGCTAGTTGCCAAATGATGGTTCCCACATGTGTTAGGTGACTCAAATGGGCTGCTAAGAGCTGATCATTGGAGTGTATATACCAATAGTACATACATCTAAAAGCTGTGTATTGTACGAGTACGAATACGGGTGCATACGAGTAGCATTGTTGATGAAACTGAACGAGGATGTAATTGTAAGCATTTTTGTTAAGTAGAAGTATTTTGATAAGTGTCTTGAAGTCTTTCAAAAGTGTATGAATACATATTAAAACACTACATGTATATACATTTTAACTGAGTCGTTAAGTCATCGTTAGTCGTTACATGTAAATGTTGTTTTGAAACCTTTAGGTTAACGATCTTGTTGAATGTTGTTAACCCATTGTTTATTATAACAAATGAGATGTTAAATTATTATATTATGATGATATTATGATATATAATATATCTTAGTATGATGTATATACAGTTAAATGTCGTTACAACGATAATCGTTACATATATGTCTCGTTTCGAAATCATTAAGTTAGTAGTCTTATTTTTACATATGTATTTCATTGTTAATACACTTAATAATATATTTACTTATCATTTAACATAATTAACCAAGTGTATCAATATCTTAATATGATTCATATGTACCTAGTAAGACGTTGTTATAACGATAATCGTTATATATATCGTTTTCGAGTTTCTTAAATTAATAGTCTCATTTTTATGTATATAACTCATTGTTAAAATACCTAATGAGATACATACTTATAATAAAAACATGTTAACTATATATATAACCATATATATGTCATCGTATAGTTTTTACAAGTTTTAACGTTCGTGAATCACCGGTCAACTTGGGTGGTCAATTGTCTATATGAAACATATTTCAATTAATCAAGTCTTAACAAGTTTGATTGCTTAACATGTTGGAAACATTTAATCATGTAAATATCAATCTCAATTAATATATATAATCATGGAAAAGTTCGGGTCACTACAGTACCTACCCGTTAAATAAATTTCATCCCGAAATTTTAAACTGTTGAAGGTGTTGACGAATCTTCTGGAAATAGATGCGGGTATTTCTTCTTCATCTGATCTTCACGCTCCCAGGTGAACTCGGGTCCTCTACGAGCATTCCATCGAACCTTAACAATTGGTATCTTGTTTTGCTTAAGTCTTTTAACCTCACGATCCATTATTTCGACGGGTTCTTCGATGAATTGAAGTTTTTCGTTGATTTGGATTTCATCTAACGGAATAGTGAGATCTTCTTTAGCAAAACATTTCTTCAAATTCGAGACGTGGAAAGTGTTATGTACAGCCGCGAGTTGTTGAGGTAAATCAAGTCGGTAAGCTACTGGTCCGACACGATCAATAATCTTGAATGGTCCAATATACCTTGGATTTAATTTCCCTCGTTTACCAAATCGAACAACGCCTTTCCAAGGTGCAACTTTAAGCATGACCATCTCTCCAATTTCAAATTCTATATCTTTTCTTTTAATGTCAGCGTAGCTCTTTTGTCGACTTTGGGTGGTTTTCAACCGTTGTTGAATTTGGATGATCTTCTCGGTAGTTTCTTGTATAATCTCTGGACCCGTAATCTGTCTATCCCCCACTTCACTCCAACAAATTGGAGACCTACACTTTCTACCATAAAGTGCTTCAAACGGCGCCATCTCAATGCTTGAATGGTAGCTGTTGTTGTAGGAAAATTCTGCTAACGGTAGATGTCGATCCCAACTGTTTCCGAAATCAATAACACATGCTCGTAGCATGTCTTCAAGCGTTTGTATCGTCCTTTCGCTCTGCCCATCAGTTTGTGGATGATAGGCAGTACTCATGTCTAGACGAGTTCCTAATGCTTGCTGTAATGTCTGCCAGAATCTTGAAATAAATCTGCCATCCCTATCAGAGATAATAGAGATTGGTATTCCATGTCTGGAGACGACTTCCTTCAAATACAGTCGTGCTAACTTCTCCATCTTGTCATCTTCTCTTATTGGCAGGAAGTGTGCTGATTTGGTGAGACGATCAACTATTACCCAAATAGTATCAAAACCACTTGCAGTCCTTGGCAATTTAGTGATGAAATCCATGGTAATGTTTTCCCATTTCCATTCCGGGATTTCGGGTTGTTGAAGTAGACCTGATGGTTTCTGATGCTCAGCTTTGACCTTAGAACACGTCAAACATTCTCCTACGTATTTAGCAACATCGGCTTTCATACCCGGCCACCAAAAATGTTTCTTGAGATCCTTGTACATCTTCCCCGTTCCAGGATGTATTGAGTATCTGGTTTTATGAGCTTCTCTAAGTACCATTTCTCTCATATCTCTAAATTTTGGTACCCAAATCCTTTCAGCCCTATACCGGGTTCCGTCTTCCTGAATATTAAGATGCTTCTCCGATCCTTTGGGTATTTCATCCTTTAAATTTCCCTCTTTTAAAACTCCTTGTTGCGCCTCCTTTATTTGAGTAGTAAGGTTATTATGAATCATTATATTCATAGATTTTACTCGAATGGGTTCTCTGTCCTTCCTGCTCAAGGCATCGGCTACCACATTTGCCTTCCCCGGGTAGTAACGAATCTCAAAGTCGTAATCATTCAACAATTCAATCCACCTACGCTGCCTCATATTCAGTTGTTTCTGATTAAATATGTGTTGAAGACTTTTGTGGTCGGTATATATAATACTTTTGACCCCATATAAGTAGTGCCTCCAAGTCTTTAATGCAAAAACAACCGCTCCTAATTCCAAATCATGTGTCGTATAATTTTGTTCGTGAATCTTCAATTGTCTAGACGCATAAGCAATCACCTTCGTTCGTTGCATTAATACACAACCGAGAGCTTGCTTTGATGCGTCACAATAAATCACAAAATCATCATTCCCTTCAGGCAATGACAATATAGGTGCCGTAGTTAGCTTTTTCTTCAATAACTGAAACGCTTTCTCTTGTTCATCATTCCATTCAAATTTCTTCCCTTTATGCGTTAATGCAGTCAAGGGTTTTGCTATTCTGGAAAAGTCTTGGATGAACCTTCTGTAGTAACCAGCTAGTCCTAAAAACTGGCGTATGTGTTTCGGAGTTTTCGGGGTTTCCCACTTTTCAACAGTTTCTATCTTTGCCGGATCCACCTTAATACCTTCTTTGTTCACTATGTGACCGAGGAATTGAACTTCTTCCAACCAAAATGCACACTTTGAAAACTTAGCGTACAATTCTTCCTTCCTCAATACTTCTAACACCTTTCTCAAATGTTCACCGTGTTATTGGTCATTCTTTGAGTAAATAAGTATGTCATCAATGAAAACAATGACAAACTTGTCAAGGTATGGTCCACACACTCGGTTCATAAGGTCCATGAACACAGCTGGTGCATTAGTTAAACCAAACGGCATGACCATAAACTCGTAATGACCGTAACGTGTTCTGAAAGCAGTCTTTGGAATATCATCTTCTTTCACCCGCATTTGATGATACCCGGAACGTAATTCAATCTTTGAATAAACAGACGAGCCTTGTAGTTGATCAAATAAGTCGTCGATTCTCGGTAGTGGGTAGCGGTTCTTGATGGTAAGTTTGTTCAACTCTCGGTAGTCGATACACAACCTGAATGTACCATCTTTCTTCTTGACAAACAAAACAGGAGCTACCCACGGTGATGTGCTTGGTCGAATGAAACCACGCTCTAAAAGTTCTTGTAATTGGCTTTGCAGTTCTTTCATCTCGCTGGGTGCGAGTCTGTAAGGAGCACGAGCTATTGGTGCAGCTCCTGGTACAAGATCTATTTGAAATTCAACAGATCGATGTGGGGGTAATCCCGGTAATTCTTTCGGAAATACATCGGGAAATTCTTTTGCAATGGGAACATCATTGATGCTCTTTTCTTCAGTTTGTACTTTCTCGACGTGTGCTAGAACAGCATATCAACCTTTTCTTATTAGTTTTTGTGCCTTCAAATTACTAATAAGATGTAGCTTCGTGTTGCCCTTTTCTCCGTACACCATTAAGGGTTTTCCTTTTTCTCGTATAATACGAATTGCATTTTTGTAACAGACGATCTCTGCTTTCACGTCTTTCAACCAGTCCATACCGATTATCACATCAAAACTCCCTAACTCTACTGGTATCAAATGAATCTTAAATGTTTCGCTAACCAGTTTAATTTCTCGATTCCGACATATATTATCTGCTGAAATTAATTTACCATTTGCTAATTCGAGTAAAAATTTACTATCCAAAGGCGTCAATGGACAACTTAATTTAGCACAAAAATCTCTACTCATATAGCTTCTATCCGCACCCGAATCAAATAAAACGTAAGCAGATTTATTGTCAATAAGAAACGTACCCGTAACAAGCTCCGGGTCTTCTTGTGCCTCTGCCGCATTAATATTGAAAACTCTTCCGCGGCCTTGTCCATTCGTGTTCTCCTGGTTCGGGCAATTTCTAATAATGTGGCCCGGTTTTCCACATTTATAACAAACTACATTGGCATAGCTTGCTCCGACACTACTTGCTCCGCCATTACTCGTTCCGACACCATTTGTTCCTTTCGTTCTATTAACCCCTGGTCCGTAGACCTCACACTTCGCTGCGCTATGACCATTTCTTTTACACTTGTTGCAAAATTTGGTGCAGAACCCCGAGTGATACTTTTCACACCTTTGGCATAGCTGCTTCTGATTGTTGTTGTTGTTGCGGTTATTATTGTTGTTGGGATGATTGTTGTAGTTGCTATTGTTGTTGTTGTTGTTGTTGTTGTTGTTGTTAGTATGTAGCGCAGCCTGTACTGCGGCTATGTTTGAAGCTAGAAAAGTACGGAATTCCTCTTCATTCATATTCACTGTGTGTCGAGTAGTCGGTGCCATTTCCTTCAAAATAGTCAAATGGAACAAGTTAATCATACAGAATATTAAGAGTAGTTAATAGTATTTTATAGCATAATATGAACTCATTTATAAAAGCTTTTTCTTCATATTAGCATTTTATAAGTTTAAATTCGGGTAGTACCTACCCGTTAAGTTCATACTTAGTAGCTAATATACAATTCAACTACTACAATTCTATATGAAAAACTGATTATAATAATATTTCGCGTTCAAACTTTTACACAATATTTTACAAACTTACAATACCGCTTATTTTACATATAGCATGAAATATAGCACATAATAAATTTGATACACGATGGTTGTGAAGATAATTCTAGCTAGTACACAAGTCGTTCAGCAAAGGCAATAAAGACACGTAATTCATACGTCCAGAAACAAGTCATGCATTCTGGTTTTACTAGGATTACTTCCCATCCTTGGTCTTGTGGAACATAACCGTTATGGCCGTTGATAAGACAGCGTGTTGTAACGTCGTCAAAAGGACGAGGGTTACGTAATGTCCAGCAGTCCCGTAACAATCTAAAAACCTCATTTCTTACCCCAATTACCGACTCTGTCACTTGTGGAAACGTTTTGTTTAATAGTTGTAGCCCGATGTTCTTGTTCTCACTTTGGTGAGAAGCGAACATTACTAATCCGTAAGCATAACATGCTTCTTTATGTTGCATGTTAGCCGCTTTTTCTAAATCACGAAGTCCAATATTCGGATATATTAAGTCAAAATAATTTCTTAACCCGTTGCGTAAAATAGCATTTGGGTTCCCCGCAATATATGCGTCAAAGTAAACACATCGTAACTTATGGGTTTCCCAATGTGATATCCCCCATCTTTCAAACGAAAGTCTCTTATAAACCAAGACATTCTTGGAACGTTCTTCGAATGTCTTACAAACTGATCTCGCCTTAAATAGTTGTGCCGAGGAATTCTGACCGACTCTAGACAAGATTTCATCAATCATGTCTCCGGGTAGGTCTCTTAAAATATTGGGTTGTCTATCCATTTTGTGTTTTTAAACTGTAAAATAGACAAGAGTTAGATTCATAAAAAAATACTTATTAATACAAGCAATTTTTACATATATCATAAAGCGTAAGCACACTATATTACATATATTACACCACACGAATACAACTATCTTATTCCGACTCGCTCGTTTCTTCTTCTTCGGTTTTGGTTCGTTTTGCAAGGTTTCTAGGGATATATGATGTTCCCCTAATACGAGCCGTAATTTTCCACATTGGTTTAGAAAAACCTGGTGGTTTAGAGGTTCCCGGGTCATTGTTACAACTTAAGGACTTCGGGGGTTGACGATACATATAAAGTTCATCGGGGTTGGAATTAGATTTCTCTATTTTTATGCCCTTTCCCTTATTATTTTCTTTTGCCTTTTTAAATTCAGTTGGGGTAATTTCTATAACATCATCGGAATTCTCGTCGGAATCCGATTCATCGGAGAATTGGTAATCCTCCCAATATTTTGCTTCCTTGGCGGAAACACCATTGACCATAATTAACCTTGGTCGGTTGGTTGAGGATTTTCTTTTACTTAACCGTTTTATTATTTCCCCCACCGGTTCTATTTCTTCATCCGGTTCCTCCTCTTCCGGTTCTGATTCTTCTTCCGGTTCCGACTCTTCTTCCGGTTCCTAGTCGGGAACTTGTGAATCAGTCCACGAATCATTCCAATTTACATTTGACTCTTCATTATTATTAGGTGAGTCAATGGGACTTGTTCTAGAGGTAGACATCTATCACATAATATCAAACGCGTTAAGAGATTAATATATCACATAATATTCACATGTTAAAAATATATAGTTTCCAACAAAATTTGTTAAGCAATCATTTTTCAAGTAAACACGGTCGAAGTCCAGACTCACTAATGCATCCTAACAAACTCGATAAGACACACTAATGCAAAATTCTGGTTCTCTAAGACCAACGCTCGGATACCAACTGAAATGTCCCGTTCTTATTGATTAAAAACGTTCCATATTAATTGATTTCGTTGCGAGGTTTTGACCTCTATATGAGACGTTTTTCAAAGACTGCATTCATTTTAAAACAAACCATAACCTTTATTTCATCAATAAAGGTTCAAAAAACTTTACGTAGATTATCAAATAATGATAATCTAAAATATCCTGTTTACACACGACCATTACATAATGGTTTACAATACAAATATGTTACAACAAAATAAGTTTCTTGAATGCAGTTTTTACACAATATCATACAAACATGGACTCCAAATCTCGTCTTTATTTAAGTATGCGACCGCGGAAGCTCTTAATAATCACCTGAGAATAAACATGCTTAAAACGTCAACAAAAATGTTGGTGAGTTATAGGTCTAACCTATATATATCAAATCATAATAATAGACCACAAGATTTCATATTTCAATACACATCCCATACATAGAGATAAAAGTCATTCATATGGTGAACACCTGGTAACCGACATTAACAAGATGCATATATAAGAATATCCCCATCATTCCGGGACACCCTTCGGATATGATATAAATTTCGAAGTACTAAAGCATCCGGTACTTTGGATGGGGCTTGTTGGGCCCGATAGATCTATCTTTAGGATTCGCGTCAATTAGGGTGTCTGTTCCCTAATTCTTAGATTACCAGACTTAATAAAAAGGGGCATATTCGATTTCGATAATTCAACCATAGAATGTAATTTCACGTACTTGTGTCTATTTTGTAAATCATTTATAAAACCTGCATGTATTCTCATCCCAAAAATATTAGATTTTAAAAGTGGGACTATAACTCACTTTCACAGATTTTTACTTCGTCGGGAAGTAAGACTTGGCCACTGGTTGATTCACGAACCTATAACAATATATACATATATATCAAAGTATGTTCAAAATATATTTACAACACTTTTAATATATTTTGATGTTTTAAGTTTATTAAGTCAGCTGTCCTCGTTAGTAACCTACAACTAGTTGTCCACAATTAGATGTACAGAAATAAATCGATAAATATTATCTTGAATCAATTCACGACCCAGTGTATACGTATCTCAGTATTGATCACAACTCAAACTATATATATTTTGGAATAAACCTCAACCCTGTATAGCTAACTCCAACATTCACATATAGAGTGTCTATGGTTGTTCCGAAATATATATAGATGTGTTTACATGATAGGTCGAAACATTGTATACGTGTCTATGGTATCTCAAGATTACATAATATACAATACAAGTTGATTAAGTTATGGTTGGAATATATTTGTTACCAATTTTCACGTAGCTAAAATGAGAAAAATTATCCAATCTTGTTTTACCCATAACTTCTTCATTTTAAATTCGTTTTGAGTGAATCAAATTGCTATGGTTTCATATTGAACTCTATTTTATGTATCTAAACAGAAAAAGTATAGGTTTATAGTCGGAAAAATAAGTTACAAGTCGTTTTGGTAAAGGTAGTCATTTCAGTCGAAAGAACGACGTCTAGATGACCATTTTAGAAAACATACTTCCACTTTGAGTTTAACCATAATTTTTGGATATAGTTTCATGTTCATAATAAAAATCATTTTCTCAGAATAACAACTTTTAAATCAAAGTTTATCATAGTTTTTAATTAACTAACCCAAAACAGCCCGCGGTGTTACTACGACGGCGTAAATCCGGTTTTACGGTGTTTTTCGTGTTTCCAGGTTTTAAATCATTAAGTTAGCATATCATATAGATATAGAACATGTGTTTAGTTGATTTTAAAAGTCAAGTTAGAAGGATTAACTTTTGTTTGCGAACAAGTTTAGAATTAACTAAACTATGTTCTAGTGATTACAAGTTTAAACCTTCGAATAAGATAGCTTTATATGTATGAATTGAATGATGTTATGAACATCATTACTACCTTAAGTTCCTTGGATAAACCTACTGGAAAAGAGAAAAATGGATCTAGCTTCAACGAATCCTTGGATGGCTCGAAGTTCTTGAAGCAGAATCATGACACGAAAACAAGTTCAAGTAAGATCATCACTTGAAATAAGATTGTTATAGTTATAGAAATTGAACCAAAGTTTGAATATGATTATTACCTTGTATTAGAATGATAACCTACTGTAAGAAACAAAGATTTCTTGAGGTTGGATGATCACCTTACAAGATTGGAAGTGAGCTAGCAAACTTGAAAGTATTCTTGATTTTATGTAACTAGAACTTGTAAAATATATGAAGAACACTTAGAACTTGAAGATAGAACTTGAGAGAGATCAATTAGATGAAGAAAATTGAAGAATGAAAGTGTTTGTAGGTGTTTTTGGTCGTTGGTGTATGGATTAGATATAAAGGATATGTAATTTTGTTTTCATGTAAATAAGTCATGAATGATTACTCATATTTTTGTAATTTTATGAGATATTTCATGCTAGTTGCCAAATGATGGTTCCCACATGTGTTAGGTGACTCAAATGGGCTGCTAAGAGCTGATCATTGGAGTGTATATACCAATAGTACATACATCTAAAAGCTGTGTATTGTACGAGTACGAATACGGGTGCATACGAGTAGCATTGTTGATGAAACAGAACGAGGATGTAATTGTAAGCATTTTTGTTAAGTAGAAGTATTTTGATAAGTGTCTTGAAGTCTTTCAAAAGTGTATGAATACATATTAAAACACTACATGTATATACATTTTAACTGAGTCGTTAAGTCATCGTTAGTCGTTACATGTAAATGTTGTTTTGAAACCTTTAGGTTAATGATCTTGTTGAATGTTGTTAACCCATTGTTTATTATAACAAATGAGATGTTAAATTATTATATTATGATGATATTATGATATATAATATATCTTAGTATGATGTATATACAGTTAAATGTCGTTACAACGATAATCGTTACATATATGTCTCGTTTCGAAATCATTAAGTTAGTAGTCTTATTTTTACATATGTATTTCATTGTTAATACACTTAATAATATATTTACTTATCATTTAACATAATTAACCAAGTGTATCAATATCTTAATATGATTCATATGTACCTAGTAAGACGTTGTTATAGCGATAATCGTTATATATATCGTTTTCGAGTTTCTTAAATTAATAGTCTCATTTTTATGTATATAACTCATTGTTAAAATACCTAATGAGATACATACTTATAATAAAAACATGTTAACTATATATATAACCATATATATGTCATCGTATAGTTTTTACAAGTTTTAACGTTCGTGAATCACCGGTCAACTTGGGTGGTCAATTGTCTATATGAAACATATTTCAATTAATCAAATCTTAACAAGTTTGATTGCTTAACATGTTAGAAACATTTAATCATGTAAAAATCAATCTCAATTAATATATATAATCATGGAAAAGTTCGGGTCACTACATGTTATTATTGTAATTTTCTACCGTTTGAAGTTAATGAAAGTGAAGATATTTTAGTAAGTTTACTCTGTTAAAATTATCGTTGTTATTATGTTTGCATATCCATATTTTTATGTTTACCCTAGCGTAATGAATAGCTAAATTTTCATAGTGTTTGCTTAGATGTAGAGCCCCTAGTGAAATGGATTGTTATCAATTGTAAAAGTTAAAATGTAACTTAGGTATTTTTAAAATTGAGCCTAGTTAAAAGAACCATTATTGTGTAATTAGGTATTTAACCCTTGCCACTTAATTTATTAAATTTAAATAACGAAAGTTGTTTTTATTTATATAAATTAAGCTTCAACATTAAAATGATCTAGACGAAATTATGGATAAATTATTAACACCAATTTAGAAATAAACTTCAGTGGTTTGGGTAATATCAATAATTATATGATAGTGAAATTGTAAAAAGGGAAACCGTTACGATTTGGGTATTGGCGAAAGTCAAAACTAGGCTAGGTCTCAATTTAAATACTTAGGGAATAGTAGCTATCTAAAAAAGAATCGGATGAAAATTAGATTTTATTTAGTTAGTCGTAACCTTATATTTACTCGAAAGAAAAATATAAAGTTAATACTAAAACATTTTAATAGGGATTAAAACTCAAAACAATCCATGGACCTAGGGGTGACACATTTAAGTAAATACTCCCATTTATCCCATTCATATTTATTGTAAAAGTATTATTATTATTATTTACGAATTATTATTACAAAATATAAAAAGAATACATAAAAACACTCGAATCTGTACCAGTTAGTTTTGTCACATCGTATTACTCATACGCGAATCGTGTATGGTCTACACGAAACGCGTACGCCTGTTTATCAAACTGTACGATCAGATCTACACAATTCGTGTAAGGTTTAAGATATGCGCGATACGCGTATAAATACACGAAACGCGTACTGTATAAACACGGCTACAGTACCCGCTAGGTTAAAAATTAGGGTTTTAGTTATTTAATTATTTATATTTAGGTTATTACTATATAATTAGTATTAGTTATTATAAAATACCTTAATACATGTTTTAATCCTAAAAATTAGTATTAATTATTATAAGTTTATAATTTGTAACTAGTTTATAATTAGTTAATTAATTTAATTCCTTTTAATTTGTATTAATCTCATTAAAAATGTCTTTTAGTTCATTTAAAGAAATTTATATTATAATTGCTCAAAACAAAATTCTAAACATATAGTTTTATTAAAAATTACTATTTTACTAATTACCATTTAGTAATAAAATTAATGCATCCTAATTAGTATAATCTCATTTAGTTCCTTTATAAGTTAATTATTGTAATCTTGTAATTTTATTTAGTAAATTAGTTAAGTTATTTTCTGTTACTGTTATATTATAAATTCCTAATCCAAAACCCCCTTTAATTAAGTTTGACATCAAAGACTATTAAAAACCATTAAACACTCCATCTCCCTGTGGAACGAATCGGATTTACCAACAAACTAAACTACATGAATAGGACTAGTTGCCTATATATGTGTGAAATCAACCTGAATTCAATAAAATACCACATATACAATAAATCAATTCGTGTAACAAAACAACTCAAATCCGTTCATAAATAAAGGTTACGATCCAGCACATCATCTACTTACATGGAATATCTATATATATAGAATAAAATTTTCGTAGATTATGGAGGAATTTACGGAATATGTCAGGCAAAGTTTACAGTAACAGATATGCTAAGATATGAATTAGCAGATACGCTAAGACATGAATTTTGTCTATACACTATTCATGCAATCAATGCTGTAAGATGTGTCTAGACTTAAGAATGATAAGCAGGTAATTTCTGATAAGAAATGATAAGCAAAAACTTTTGACATGCAACTAAGGTCGAAGTCCATACTTACTAATGCATCCTAACAACTATCAGTTAAACACACTAATGCAGACCTAGTTCGCTAAGACCACCGCTCTGATACCACATGAAGCGACCCGCCCTGATTCATAAGGACGAATACAATAACATATGATTACATCGCGAGGTATTTGACCTCTATATGATACATTTTACAAACATTGCATTTGTTTTTAAAAGACAACCATTCATTACATCGAAAGTTGACAGGCATGCATACCATTTCATAATATCCAACCTATAAATGACCTAATCCGTCATTTAATTAATAATAATCTCTATTGAACTCAACGACTTGAATGAAACATCTTTTGAAATATGCCATAAATGACTCAAAGTAATATCTCTAAAATGAGCAAATGCACAGCGGAAGATTTTTTTCAAACGTGAGAATAAACATGCTTTCAAGTGTCAACCAATAGGTTGGTGAGTTCATTAGTTTATCGTAATCCATCATTTCCATAATTTTAATATACCACAAGATTTCATTTATTCAATAATCATACACTCGTAAGTGTTTAAAATTCATTCGTATGGATTGAACACCTGGCAACCGATATTAACAAAATGCATCTAGTATATCCCCAAACATATAACATCAAAGTACTAAAGCAGTTCAAATTCTCTGACTGGGGCGTGTCAAAGCCCATAGATCTATCTTTAGGATTCGCGTTAATTGGTGGCAATAATAATAAACACCAATTCTTAGGCTACCAAGTTCAACAAGGGCGGTATAACAATTCAACCATAGAATGTAGTTTCGATTACTTGTGTCTATTTCGTAAAACATTTATAAAAGCAGCGCATGTATTCTCAGTCCCAAAAATATATATTGCAAAAGCATTTAAAAAGAGAGCAAATGAAACTCACAATACTGTATTTTGTAGTAAAAATACATATGACGACATTGAACAAGTGTAGGATTGGCCTCGGATTCACGAACCTATATTATTCATATATATATTAAAACATATACTTGTAATCGAACAAATATATATATTATTATTATTAGTGTTATAATTTTTATATTTTTAATTTATATATATTTTTTAGTTATATAGAATTTATACTAAATTCCATTAAAAACAATACTCATATTATATCTTAAATTATATGTTATATATATTTAAGTTGTATATATATTTAAAATGTTTAATATCTATATATTTAGTTAGATTGATATATATATATATATATATATATATATATATATATATATATATATATATATATATATATATATATATATATATATATATATATATATATATATATATATATATATATATTGTAATGACCCGAAATTTTCCGACCAAATTATACTTATGAGATTAATATTTATATAAATTAAACTATACCAACATGATAAGCAATCCAAATTGTTGAGACTTGTGTTTTTGAAAAGAGTTTTACACAACATTTGACCGTCCAATATGACCGATGATATCACGAACTATATAACATACGATAATTATACGTTTGTGTATATATATATATATGTATTTATATATATTTAACATGATCTAAGGATGGTTTAACATCTCATTGTGTACTAATGAAAATGAGTTATAAGTATATTTTGAAACTACTAACTTAAGTTTTCAAAACGATAACTACACGTAACATTCTTTGATATATATACTTATAATCTATAATTCTTATACATGTATCGTATATATAATGTATTTAATCACTTTTTAAGGACTTAAATACATAAAATAATATAAGTATATTCACAAAAGATAGCTATATTTGAATTCTCGTTTCGTTTCCTCAAGATTTCTATACGTATATCTAGGGTATATGTACCCGTATCATACCCAGCTTCTATACGTATTTACTATTGGTATATACACATCAAATCAACATCCTAATCAACATTATTACTGCCCTAGATATGAGGTAACTAGAATTTGTCAAGTAGTATGAATTATTAGTAAGAAAACAAAATTAGGAATCCTTTTCTTTCTTTATAAACTAAAAACGTTTTTATAAATGAACACCATTTCTTCACTCCATTTTCTCATACCTACACCCTCATTTCTCTCTCAAAATACTCCTAACTTCATACTTGATCATCTCCAAGCATTTTCCCCATCATTTAGCTTCAATTACAAGCCTTAAACACCATAAGAAAACTCTTTCAAGAACATATCAAAATAACCACCCATTTGAAGAAGTTTACTTCCAACCTTTTGATCTAACTCCACCACTCTTTGATTCCAAGATTATTTCTTATCTTTTGCAGTAACTTTGTCCAAGTAACTTGAGGTAGTAACCTTGTTCATAATCTTATTCAATTCATATTCATATAGCTATCTTATTTTGTGGTATAAAATTTTAACAACAAGAACATAGTTTGAATGATTTCAAACTTGTTCGCAAACTAAATAGATCCTTCTAACTTGACTTTTAAAACACTTCAAGACCTGTAACATATCATAATGATGTGCTAACCTAACAAAATATAACTTGGTTTTACAAAGAACATCTTAAAAACTGAATCTACGTCGTCAGAGTGCAACCGGGGGCTGTTTTGGGTTGGATAATTAAAAACCATCTTGAACTTTGAATTGGAAGTTCATGTTCTGGAAAAATGATATTTCTTATGAATATGTTAACACATAAAAATTTCATGGTTTAACTCAAAGTGTAAGTATTTTTAGAAAAATGATCATTAAATGTTGTTTTTATGATGAAAAATGATCACTTTCATTAGTTTCACCAAAGTTTGACCTATAACCTATGATTTCGAATACAAACTAAGGTATTTTCAGTTCATATTCTTAAAATTTGACTCGATCCAAGGAAGTGGCAAGTTGAACCAACAAAAACGGAGTTGTAATGAAGAAACTACGACTAAAACAAGATTGGGTATCCGAAGCTAGTTTAGCTACGAAAATATTTGGAGAAAAAGTAAATTAATCATATCTTTTCTAATTAATATGATATTTTATATATAATTACTTATGATTTGATTTCATATATTTCAGGACCACCCGTAAACAACACGAGAAGATTAATCATAAGACCTCATGATTGTACGCAACACGTCATTTGACAATACAGTACTTTATGTACGCAACACGTCATTTGACAACATGGTACCATGGGTCGGGATTAATTCTGATCAATACGAATACGATGGGGTCTTTATTTATTTTATTTAAGCAACTAATTGTGGACCACTAACATCGGACTGCTAACTACGGACTAAGAAAATATTAAAAGTATTAAAAGTATATATATATGTAACGATTACTTAAAAAGAAAATATGTTGATATATTATATATATGGTTAGGTTCGTGATATCTATCGGAGACCAAGTCGAATTAAATACCTTCAAGGCAAAAGTGAGTTTCATTTGCTCCCTTTTTAATTGCTTTTGCAATATATATTTTTGGGCTGAGAATACATGCGTTGCTTTTATAAATGTTTACAAAATAGACACAAGTACTTAAAAATATATTCTACGTTGAGTTGTACCACTGGCATATTTCCCTGTAGCTTGGTAACTACTATTTACATGGGTATTGTAAACGCGAATCCTGTTGATAGATCTATCGGGCCTGACAACCCCAACCGGACTGGACGACCAGTATTCAACGGTTGCACAGTACTTCGTTTTGGTGACTACACTTGGTACGGTGTAGTGAGATTTCATAATAAAGGGAATATGCGACGTTGATTAAATGTTAAGTATGGTTACCAAGTGCTCAACCACTTAGAATGCTTTACATACACTTGCGAGTGTATTATGTTTATGATTATGAAATCTTGTGGTCTATTAACACATTGAAATGATTGTTATGATAAACCTATGAACTCACCAACCTTTTGGTTGACACTTTAAAGCATGTTTATTCTCAGGTACGAATTAAGTCTTCCGCTGTGCATTTGCTCTATATAAGGACATTACTTGGAGCCGAGGACCAAATGTTGATGACTTCATCCAGGTGGATTAGGATGGGTCCTTTCAGTTGGTATCAGAGCGCTGGTCGTAGCGAACCAGGTCTTGCATTAGTGTGTCTAACTAGTAGTTGTTAGGATGCATTAATGAGTCTGGACTTCGACCGTGTCTACATGTCAAAAGTTTTGCTTATCATTTCCAGTCGGAAATCATCTGCTTATCATCCTTAGGAAATTACCTGCTTATCATTCATAAGTCTAGACACTTTTTACTGCATTTACTGCATTGATAGTGTATAGACGAATTCTTATCTTAGCATATCTGTTATTGCGAACTTTGACTGATATCTTTTCAAAGATTCTCCGTAATTTACGGGATTTTGGTATTATATATACATATGTAAATTATGTATTGAAGAGTACTAAATCTAACTCCTATAATCTATTCCATACCAAAAATTTATTTTCCTCATTATACAAGATGGATTCCGCATCTAGTTCGAATTCTTCAGATTCCGACAGTTATGCCGATATGGATTTCCATTCGGGCTTCGAAAGCAGCGTCACCGAAATGGATCAACCAATTTCCCATCATCTATTCTGGATGAATTGGGGATGGGTTCGTAATATACTAAATCACTGGAGACAAGAAGAAGGTGATCCATTCCATCCACCAAATTGCCCTCTTGGCGATGAACCTGAAGCACTTACCGGCAAACCTATTCGAAAGACCATTTTCTCTCTCATTTCTAGAGTATCTCGTCACGATTATATACTATCCCATATTACAAATCTTGTTCAATCGCTCCCTCCAACCGCCAATCATCCCGGTGTACTAGCAGAAGTTAACGAACTTCGCGCTCGCGTGACGGCTTTGGAGAACATGGTGCGAAGGTTGCAAACACTAGCAGCAGTACCAGCAGCATAATCAGCACCACCATCAATAACATCAATAATACCATCATCACCACTAACAAACAACATCCGCATCACACGTCTCGACATCATAATCTGTCCCCCAAACATCAACATCATACGCACCATAGATACCAAGGAGTACCAACAATAATGAACGATGAAGTATTGATCCATAACTTCATTGATATTCTGCGAAGAATATGTGGTTTCAAAAAGTTTTAGAGATTTCTTATTCTAGCTCAAACCGAAAAGCAAATGAGATTAATATCATATTAACTCATTAAATTCATGATTTCATCTGAAGAAAATATATATGTATATATGTTTTCATAAAGATTGTAATTAAAAGTTCTTTTGTACAAAATATTAATGGTGAATTTTTTTTAACGGGTAGGTAATACCCGAGGAATAATTAGATTTCATCTTAATAAGTTACATTATACATTCGTCGAAGCTGATTCAACAGTCATTTACTATCCTACTTACAACCACCGATATACGTATCCGTTCACCGCAGAATAACCATTTTCATTCAATTTCATATTTGGATTTTGACTTCCCAGAATCCAACAAGTGGCATATGAAGAAAACATATGACAAAATAAAATCTGTTAGAAACCAACAAATTAACTATGAAAAATTTTGTTAAGAATCCACGCTAACTGTTCCAGCTAGTTGTTCCTAGCTAACTGATTACATTTTATTTATCGCAGTTTATTTATCGTAATTTAATTATCGCACTTTTATTTATCGTCATTTAATTTCTATAATTATTTTACGCACTTTAAATATCGGGACACGTATACAATGTTTTGACATATCATATCGACGCATCTATATATATTATTTGGAATCACCATAGACACTCTATATGCAGTAATGATCGAGTCCTCTATACAGGGTTGAGGTTGATTCTACAATAATATATATAGTTTGAGTTGTGATCGAGTCTGAGAGGTATACGGGTCACGACACGTATTAATTAATTTGTATATTATATATTAAACTATATATGAATTATTGGACTGTTACTGTGGACTATCGACTGTGGACTAATGACATTGGACAATTAAAATGAATTAAAATATTGATTATAACATATGAAACTAAACATTTCTTCAAGATTGCCACTTGATTTCATCTTAAACCTCATTGTATCTCGACGATTACAATCAGCGTTCAAATCTATCATGATTCTTAAAAACACCTCAATCGAGAGGATAAACCAACCGCACTTCATCTATGAAAGAAAAGATTGATGCATATAGTTATGCACCTGAAAAAAAAATCTCGGAAACTGAGTAAACGTTTGACACGTATATGTTTTAGTTCCTTTGACATTGTTATTACCGAAGATCGTTTTGCAATCCCTTTCCAAAGTAGCTAATTTTGTCACAGCTCCAGCAAGTCAACTCCAACTTTTCATCCGAAACAACTTTATTATAACCGCGATATATATGCGTACTCTTTATTGTTACTGGGGACCTTTTATATTCCACAATATTACCATCAGCGATTAATCATTCTGAAAACACAATTCTCCTGAAACTACCTCGGTTTGATAACCGATGATCCAGATCAGTTAACTTTGAAAATGCTGACGAAGCAGCATGTTGTAGATGAGGTTAATGGCCAAAAGTTTGATGATAAATAAAGGAGTGTTAGGAACGCTCGATAGAAAATTTAGTACCGAAAAGCGGATTATGTGAAACTATGAAGAAAGTCGGTGACAAATCACAAAGAATAAGTTTGCCTTCAAAGAATCCAAATGATTCTGTGCCTGCTGAAATCGTTAGCAAACATCTTATTTCTCATTCTAAACCTTCACAGACAAATCTTCTTCATCATCCATTGATATTAGAAATTCTAAGATATTCTCGTATGTTCTATTATAAATATCCTCCATATTTCTGGCGATATTTTCACAACTATTCTTATCTGAGATCATTTATCTCTCCGTAATATCTGTAACATAAAAGAAACTGTGTTAGTTTCTAAATTCTGAAACCTTCGAGTTTAAAATATGAATGTTTTGAAGTAGTGTTGGGAACTGAAGCATGGATTAGTATAATATATTGACACTTGATCAACGTCATTATATTACAGTAAGTCATGCTGAGTTTCTAATGAAGCATGATGATTCACAGTACCGTCATCATGTGCCATTTACACAACTCTTACATTCTATCTAATCTCTAAACATATCAAGAGAATATTTTTCTGGATGACTCGGTCTTCTCCAGGGTATTCTGGTAATTTAACAAATCAAAATCGTTCTATTACCATTTTCTTCTTAGAGCATTAGCTATGTTCATTCTGAATTTCATATCTACGAATTTCGGACCATTACTCGCTTGACTCGAAGTCGGGAAGAGAAAACGAAAGCATGAAGCTCCGAAAAATAAGGAAGAATATAAACTCCGATAATAACCCCGTAATTACAAACCGTGTATATCGATGCAGATAGTAATATAGAGACACGTGAGAATTAGAAACACTATAAACATAAGAGTATAGTAGAAGTAAATAGATTCTTCTAGTGGTAGATGAAAAAGAAGAATGACAGATATAAAAGTTAGGAGTATATCAAGAATCAGGACTGGATGGAGCATATTGATGAATGCTTTAAAGTAAGAATCAAGGGAGAAAGAATAGAAGGTGTGAGTCGTGGAAAATAAGGAAACGAAGGGGTGAATTTATAGTGAAATATCCGACAGAGCAATCGAAACAGATTATTGCATATAATCAAAGAAGATCCTGATTTTCTTAATCACCAAAGAACCAAATCTTATTACGTAAGATTCTCTTTAAATCCCTTAAATCCCGGCAATCAATCATAACTACGTCATCGGTTAAGACGAATATATTTTACTCATCTCACTCTTTTACGATAGTCTCATTTATATTCTTTGCATAATCGAACATTTTATCTACATTACTCAATGATGATAAAACTCCATTATCACCTTATATTTGTCATGAAAACCTTCTTATTGTTATCCATAACAACCTCTATCAAATTTCGGGGACGAAATTTCTTTAACGGGTAGGTACTGTAATGACCCGGAATTTTCCGACCAAATTATACTTATGAGATTAATATTTACATAAATTAAACTATACCAACATGATAAGCAATCCAAATTGTTGAGACTTGTGTTTTTGAAAAGAGTTTTACACAACGTTTGACCGTCCAATATGACCGATGATATCACGAACTATATAACATACGATAATTATACGTTTGTGTATATATATGTATTTATATATATTTAACATGATCTAAGGATGGTTTAACATCTCATTGTGTACTAATGACAATGAGTTATAAGTATATTTTGAAACTACTAACTTAAGTTTTCAAAACGATAACTATACGTAACATTCTTTGATATATATACTTATAATCTATAATGCTTATACATGTATCGTATATGTAATGTATTTAATCACTTTTTAAGGACTTAAATACCTAAAACAATATAAGTATATTCACAAAAGATAGCTATATTTGAATTCTCGTTTCGTTTCCTCAAGATTTCTATACGTATATCTAGGGTATATGTACCCGTATCATACCCAGCTTCTATACGTATTTACTATTGGTATATACACATCAAATAAACATCCTAATCAACATTATTACTGCCCTAGATATGAGGTAACTAGAATTTGTCAAGTAGTATGAATTATTAGTAAGAAAATAAAATTAGGAATCCTTTTCTTTCTTTATAAACTAAAAACGTTTTTATAAATGAACACCATTTCTTCACTCCATTTTCTCATACCTACACCCTCATTTCTCTCTCAAAATACTCCTAACTTCATACTTGATCATCTCCAAGCATTTTCCCCATCATTTAGCTTCAATTACAAGCCTTAAACACCATAAGAAAACTCTTTCAAGAACATATCAAAATAACCACCCATTTGAAGAAGTTTACTTCCAACCTTTTGATCTAACTCCACCACTCTTTGATTCCAAGATTATTTCTTATCTTTTGCAGTAACTTTGTCCAAGTAACTTGAGGTAGTAACCTTGTTCATAATTTTATTCAATTCATATTCATATAGCTATCTTATTTTGTGGTATAAAATTTTAACAACAAGAACATAGTTTGAATGATTTCAAACTTGTTCGCAAACTAAATAGATCCTTCTAACTTGACTTTTAAAACACTTCAAGACCTGTAACATATCATAATGATGTGCTAACCTAACAAAATATAACTTGGTTTTACAAAGAACATCTTAAAAACTGAATCTACGTCGTCAGAGTGCAACCGGGGGCTGTTTTGGGTTGGATAATTAAAAACCATCTTGAACTTTGAATTGGAAGTTCATGTTCTGGAAAAATGATATTTCTTATGAATATGTTAACACATAAAAATTTCATGGTTTAACTCAAAGTGTAAGTATTTTTAGAAAAATGATCATTAAATGTTGTTTTTATGATGGAAAATGATCACTTTCATTAGTTTCACCAAAGTTTGACCTATAACCTATGATTTCGAATACAAACTAAGGTATTTTCAGTTCATATTCTTAAAATTTAACTCGATCCAAGGAAGTGGCAAGTTGAACCTACAAAAACGGAGTTGTAATGAAGAAACTACGACTAAAACAAGATTGGGTATCCGAAGCTAGTTTAGCTACGAAAATATTTGGAGAAAAAGTAAATTAATCATATCTTTTCTAATTAATATGATATTTTATATATAATTACTTATGATTTGATTTTATATATTTCAGGACCACCCGTAAACAACACGAGAAGATTAATCATAAGACCTCATGATTGTACGCAACACGTCATTTGACAATACAGTACTTTATGTACGCAACACGTCATTTGACAACATGGTACCATGGGTCGAGATTAATTCTGATCAATACGAATACGATGGGGTCTTTATTTATTTTATTTAAGCAACTAATTGTGGACCACTAACATCGGACTGCTAACTACGGACTAAGAAAATATTAAAAGTATTAAAAGTATATATATATATGTAACGATTACTTAAAAAGAAAATATGTTGATATATTATATATGTGGTTAGGTTCGTGATATCTATCGGAGACCAAGTCGAATTAAATACCTTCAAGGCAAAAGTGAGTTTCATTTGCTCCCTTTTTAATTACTTTTGCAATATATATTTTTGGGCTGAGAATACATGCGTTGCTTTTATAAATGTTTACAAAATAGACACAAGTACTTAAAAATATATTCTACGTTGAGTTGTACCACTGACATATTTCCCTGTAGCTTGGTAACTACTATTTACATGGGTATTGTAAACGCGAATCCTGTTGATAGATCTATCGGGCCTGACAACCCCAACCGGACTGGACGACCAGTATTCAACGGTTGCATAGTACTTCGTTTTGGTGACTACACTTGGTACGGTGTAGTGAGATTTCATAATAAAGGGAATATGCGACGTTGATTAAATGTTAAGTATGGTTATAAGTGCTCAACCACTTAGAATGCTTTACATACACTTGCGAGTGTATTATGTTTATGATTATGAAATCTTGTGGTCTATTAACACATTGAAATGATTGTTATGATAAACCTATGAACTCACCAACCTTTTGGTTGACACTTTAAAGCATGTTTATTCTCAGGTACGAATTAAGTCTTCCGCTGTGCATTTGCTCAATATAAGGACATTACTTGGAGCCGATCATTGCAATGGGACCAAATGTTGATGACTTCGTCCAGGTGGATTAGGACGGGTCCTTTCATATATATATATATAGTATTATATTTAAAAAAAATCATTAGTTTGTTATATATAAGTATTTATTTTAAAAAAAATTGATATAGGGTATATAAACTATTAATATAAGTATAATATATGTATTAAATATATTTTAGGTATAAAATATTTATCTGTAACAAAAATGTTAGTTTTGATAATAATGATTTACTAATAATAATAACCTTCTTGATATTGATAATACTAATTATAATAACGATATTGTTAAAAATGACACTTATGTTAATAATAATAATAATAGTAACACTAATGATTACAAAAATGATATTAATACTAATATTAGTGAAAATAATAATAACTTGTATTATTTTTATAACAACAATAATAATAATCCTAATCATAATCATCATAATAATAGTAGTACTAAAATGATAATTTAATAATACTTATAGTGATAATAATAATAATAATAATAACTATTATATTAATCATAATAACAATTTCTAATAATAACAATAATAATAATAATAACAATAATAACAATCATAATAATAATTATAAAAATCATAAAATTGGAAACTACCTCAAATAAAACGAGTTTAAAAAAAAATAACAGTCCATGCTTGGACTCGAACTCAGGACCTATCGAATACCCGTAAACAACCTCAACCGTTGATAATGCTAAAAACGAACATATATTTCATAGCATTATTCCTCAAGAAAGACAAGCTTTTAGTTGCAATTGTTCTATTTACAAGTGATATTCGTTTAAATAATAAAAGGTGAAGACAAAAGACAGATTCGACGAATTGAAGACGCAAACGACCAAAAAGCTCAAAAGTACAAAATACAATCAATAAGGTTCCAATTATTGATAAGAAACTTCTCAAAATTACAAGAGTACAAGATTCAAAACGCAAAGTACAAGATATTAAATTATTCGCAAGGACGTTCGAAAATCCGGAACCGGGACCAGAGTCAACTCTCAACGCTCGACGCAACGGACTAAAAATTTCAAGTCAACTATGCACATGAATATAATATAATATATAATTAATTCTTAAAATTAATATATATATATTATATTATATTTAAAAACCGTCGGCATAAAAAAATAAAGACTTTTGAGTCTCCCCAGCTGGCCATGCGATCGCATGGCCTGGAAGGCATAAATCCATACGATCGCATGGTGCACAGTTCCAGCCCACATGCCTATAAAAATCGAGCTTTGGTGCACCACAAAAACACATCTTTTTCTTCTCCTCATTCAACGTATAATATTTATATTTATATTATAATTTTAATTTTAATTTATAATAATAAGGGTGTGTTAGCGAATGTTGTAAGGGTGTAAGTCGAAATTCTGTCCGTGTAACGCTACGCTATTTTTAATCATTGTAAGTTATGTTCAACCTTTTTAATTTAATGTCTCGTAGCTAAGTTATTATTATGCTTATTTAATCCGAAGTAATCATGATGTTGGGCTAAAAATATTAAAATTGGGTAATTGGGCTTTGTACCATAATTTGGGTTTGGACAAAAGAACGACACTTGTGGAAATTAGACTATGGGCTATTAATGGGCTTTATATTTGTTTAACTAAATGATAGTCTATTAATTTTAATATAAAGATTTACAATTGAACGTCCCTATAAATAACCATATACACTCAATCGGACACGATGGACGGGATATTTATATGTACGAATAATCGTTCATTTAACCGGACACGGGAATGGATTAATAGCCACTAGAATTATTAAAACAGGGGTGAAATTATGTACAAGGACACTTGGCATAATTGATAACAAAGTATTAAAACCTTGGGTTACACTCAGTCGACATCCTGATGTAATTATTAAACAAAGTATTAAAATCTTGTTACAATTTAAGTCCCCAATTAGTTGGAATATTTAACTTCGGGTATAAGGATAATTTGACGAGGACACTCGCACTTTATATTTATGACTGATGGACTGTTATGGACAAAAACCAGACGGACATATTAAATAATCCAGGACAAAGGACAATTAACCCATGGGCATAAAACTAAAATCAACACGTCAAACATCATGATTACGGAAGTTTAAATAAGCAGAATTCTTTTATTTCATATTTAATTTCCTTTATTTTATATTTAATTGCACTTCTAATTATCGCACTTTTATTTTTTGTTATTGTATTTAATTGCACTTTTAATTATCGTACTTTTTAATTATCGCAAGTTTATTTTATCGCACTTTTATTTATCGCAATTTCATTATCATTATTTACGTTACGCTTTAAATTAAGTCTTTTATTTATTCAATATTTTACATTTTGTTTTAACTGCGACTAAAGTTTTAAAATCGACAAACCGGTCATTAAACGGTAAAAACCCCCCTTTATAATAATAATATTACTTATATATATATTTGTATTTTTATAAAATAAAACTAATATAGCGTTAAGCTTTGATTAAAAGATTTTCCTTGTGGAACGAACCGGACTTACTAAAAACTACACTACTGTACGATTAGGTACATTGCCTATAAGTGTTGTAGCAAGGTTTAAGTATATCCATTCAATAAATAAATAAATATCTTGAGTAAAATTGTATCGTATTTAATAGTTTCCTTGTAAAATTTAATAGTATTTTATACCCCTTAGCTTTAAAATTAAGTATTTTTGGCGCCGCTGCCGGGGACTTTTCTTGCTTAAAAGCCAGAAGCGCAACGCTAAATAAAAAAAAGATTTTTATTTTTAGTTTACTTTTATTAAAATACGCTTTTGTAAAAATACGTTTTAATATATTCGAAAATATAAAAAGAAAAACAAAAATATAAATATTTTTAAGAGTTTGTTAAATATTTAAGTTCTATAAGTTTCTTTGTATTTATTTTATAAAAATATAAGTTTTATTTAATTTATAAAAATATATTATATAAATATTTAAAACAGAAAAAAATAAACACAGCAAAATAAAATAAAAAATAAAAAAATAATAAACTCTCGGGCCTGCTACTGTAGCAGCCCGTAACCTGGCCCAAAATCTTGGCTCATACGATCGCATGAGCCCGAAGGCATAAACTCATGCGATCGCATGAGAGTGTCTAACACGCCAACAGGAAACCCTAACTGCATTAATTACGGTGTATTATTATTATTATTTAATAAACCCTAATTAGGTTTTAATATTTTATTATTTAGTTTAATTTTAGTTTTTAATTTATTTTATATTTAGTTAAATTAGTTTATATAAATTGTAAAATTAATAGTTTTATTAAATAAATAATATAAAAATAATATTTTTATAAAAAATTGTACTTTTTACAACTTTTAGTATATTTTTATATTTTGTCCCTTTTTAATTGTTTTAGCGTAATTTTTTGTATTTTTCGCTCGTATTTAGTTTTAATTCATAGTTTTTGCCATAGTTATTTTTATTTCTAGATTTTTAGGCTTTGCCGTAAAATCCCTTAAGTTTTTTTTTTTTTTTTTTTTTTTTTTTTTTTTTTAGACTAAGATTTAGGTGATTTAGAATTTTGCGACGCCTTTTTAAGTTTTAGTACCTTTTTAAGATATTGCCATTTGGGATATAGTTTTACTTGTAAGCTTTAATATTTTTAGACGCCTTTTACCTATGTATCAATTATCATTCCAATTAGTAATCTCAATTTGCGATTATAATTTTAAGTTAGTGATAGTAATAAGGTTGGGTTAGTCGAGTGTTTTTAAGTTCTATAAGTCATTTTTTTTTATTATTTCTTATTTTTCGACGCCTTTTATTTTTTCGATCTTTTCTTTTTCGACCTTTTTCAACGCACTCTTTTTCTTTCTTATTTCTCACTATTCTAGTTTTAGGACATAGATTTTTTTTCTACTTCTTATCTATACTTCTTAAAATTACGAAAATTTATTTTAAGTGGTTAAATTGATAGACATCAAAATTTTCTGGTTCGTAGTAATAGTTGGATTTGTACGTGAACCGGGTTATTGGAGCCAAACAGTCCTCAATTATATTGAGACCAAATGAATCCTGCCCCTCTGCTGCATCTTTTGGCTATTCGAAACGTGGGCAAAATCAGAAAAGTCTATTGATTGGATAACTTATATAATTTTTCTTTCCTTTTAAAAACTAATAGGATATTCAGTGAATGCACCGAGCAAGACGTTCACCACCTTTTGTACGTTCACAACCTGTAACTCGATCAAGACATCTAGCTAATATTACCGCCGTTGATTTTTCTTTAGAATCGTCATCCAGTCGACCAAGTACTCCAATTCAAATTTACGATAATCCATTTTTTTGAACCCGACCTCACAATTGAGAATCCGGAGAATATTCAGGGACGATTCATAGATCCTGAACCATTAAATTTTCCTCCGGAACCACCAATCATTCAAACAGAGATTGTTGAGGAACGAACCATTAAATCGGAATCCTCTAGTGATTCCGATTCAACAAATTCAATTATGGATAATCTGGAACCTTTAAGTATGGAAGACCGAATGAGAGCTAAACGCACTGGCCAAGGTCACGCAATTACTCATCCAGACATTAATGCGCCAGATTATGAAATCAAAGGACAAATTCTACACATGGTGACTAATCAATGCCAATTTAGTGGTGCGCCGAAGGAAGATCCAAATGAACATCTTCGTACCTTTAATAGGATCTGCACTCTATTTAAAATCCGAGAAGTGGAGGATGAACAGATATATCTCATGTTATTTCCCTGGACTTTAAAGGGAGAAGCCAAAGATTGGTTGGAATCATTACCTGAAGGGGCGATTGATACATGGGACGTTTTAGTTGAAAAATTTCTTAAACAATTCTTTCCGGCATCTAAAGCCGTAAGACTTCAAGGAGAAATTGTTACGTTCACACAGAAGCCAAATGAAACTCTATATGAGGCGTGGACAAGATTTGGAAAATTATTAAGAGGATGTCCGCAACATGGTTTAGACACCTGTCAAATAGTACAAATATTCTACCAAGGATGCGACATTACTACAAGGAAAGACATCGATATAGCAGTTGGTGGTTCTATTATGAAGAAAACCGAAACTGATGCTTACAAAATTATTGATAACACTGCTTCCCACTCACATGAGTGGCACCAAGAAAAAGATATCGTTAGATCATCTAAAGCAGCTAGAGCCGATTCTAGCCATGACTTAGATTCCATTTCTGCAAAGATAGATGCTGTCGAGAGACGAATGGAAAAGATGACTAAAGATATCCACTCAATACGAATTAGTTGTGAGCAGTGTGGAGGACCACATTTGACAAAAAATTGTCTCAGTATTGAATTAACAATGGAACAAAGAGAGAATGTTTCATATCTAAACCAAAGGCCTGGAAATAATTATCAGAATAATTATCAACCGCCAAGACCAATTTACAATCAAAACCAGAATTATAATTGAAATATTCCATACAACAACCAACAAGGTCCTAACAATCAACAAGTATCCAATAATACTTACAATCAGCAAAGACCTAATTTTTAAAACAAACCACCACAAACCGATGATAAAAAGCCGAATTTAGAAGATATGATGACAAAGCTAGTTGAAACTCAAACGCAGTTTTTCACATCTCAAAAACAAACTAATGAACAAAATGCTCAAGCATTTAGAAATCAACAAGCTTCTATTCAAAACTTGGAACAAGAAGTAAGTAACCTAGCAAGGTTAATAGGTGAAAGAAAACCGGGAAGTTTACCTAGTGATACAAATGCTAACCCCCGGAATGAAACAGCTAAAGCCATTACCACAAGAAGTGGTACAACACTTAAACCACCTGAAATACCTGTAACTTCTGATGAAGCTATTCCTACTCCACAAGAACCACAACCTGATCAAGATAAGGAAAAAGAACCGGTAGTTGAAAAGGTTAATGAAGATAACACAGCTAAGGATAAACCTTATGTTAAACCATACCAACCACCACTTCCTTACCCGAGTAAAATGAAGAAAGAGAAACTTGAAGCCGAGCAATCTAAATTCTTGGATATGTTTAAACAGATAAATGTAAATCTTCCTTTCATTGATGTGATTTTAGGAATGCCTAGATATGCTAAATTCTTGAAAGATCTAATCTCAAATAGAAAGAAAATGGAAGAACTCTCGGCCGTTACTATGAATGCTAATTGTTCAGCAGTGCTGTTGAATAAGATACCAGAAAAACTATCTGATCCAGGAAGTTTCACAATTCCATGTTTTCTGGGTAGTCTTAGTTCAATAGAAGCATTGGCAGACTTAGGTGCTAGTATGAATTTAATACCGTATTCACTATACACTAAACTAGACCTTGGAGAATTGAAACCAACCAGAATAAGTATACAACTAGCCGATCGATCAATAAAATATCCTAGAGGGATAATGGAGAACATGCTAGTTAAAGTTGGTACTTTAGTATTTCCAGTAGATTTTGTTGTTCTGGACATGGAAGAAGATTCTCAAGTTCCTCTCATATTAGGAAGACCATTCTTAAATACGGCTAAAGCAATGATAGACGTGTTCGGTAAGAAATTGACCCTAAGTATAGAGGACCAGATTGTTACCTTTTCAGTTGATAGAGCAATGCAACAACCGCAATCTGCAGATGATACTTGTTATTATATTCAAACTATAGATTCACATGCAGAATTGTTAGAAGAATTTCCAGAATTACAAGGAACAGGAGAATGTTCTTTAGGAGAAGGTAATGAACCAATTGATGAAGCTGAAATGTTAGCTACACTAATAGCTAATGGATATGAACCAACAATAGAAGAAATTCAAATGCTAAAAGAAGAAGACAGATATCGATATAAATCATCGATAGAAGAACCACCGACATTAGAATTAAAGCCACTTCCAAACCATTTGGAATACGCTTATTTACATGGTGAATCTGAATTACCTGTAATAATATCGTCTTCTCTTACTGAAAATGAAAAATCACAACTCATTTCTGTGTTGAAAGCTCATAAACCAGCCATTGCATGGAAGATTCATGATATAAAAGGAATAAGTCCTTCGTATTGCACACATAAAATCCTTATGGAAGAAGGTCATAAAATGTATGTGCAACGCCAACGAAGACTAAATCCGAATATGCAAGATGTTGTTAAAAAAGAAATAATTAAACTGCTAGATGCAGGTTTAATTTATCCAATTTCTGATAGTCCATGGGTAAGCTCAGTTCAATGCGTGCCTAAGAAGGGTGGCATGACTGTCATTACAAATGAAAAAAATGAGCTTATTCCTACTAAGACTGTAACAGGATGGCGTGTGTGTATTGATTATAGAAAATTAAATGACGCCACCAGAAAAGATCACTTTCCCTTACCTTTTATTGATCAAATGTTGGAAAGATTAGCCGGAAACAGTTACTATTGTTTTCTTGATGGATTTTCCGGATATTTTCAAATTCCAATAGCACCCAAAGATCAAGAGAAAACCACGTTCACGTACCCTTATGGTACTTTTGCTTACAAACGCATGCCATTTGGACTTTGCAACGCCCCTGCAACCTTTCAAAGGTGCATGATGGCGATTTTTCACGACATGATAGAAGAATGCATGGAAGTTTTCATGGATGACTTTTCAGTCTTCGGTGATACTTTTGAATCATGTCTAGCTAATCTTGAACGAATGCTTATTAGATGCGAACAATCAAATCTAGTTCTTAATTGGGAGAAATGCCATTTCATGGTTAAAGAAGGCATCATTCTTGGACATAAAATTTCAAAAGAAGGAATTGAAGTGGATAGAGCTAAAGTAGATGTAATTGCTAAACTTCCACATCCCACCAATGTTAGAGGAGTTAGGAGTTTTCTAGGGCATGCCGGTTTTTACCGACGTTTCATAAAAGATTTTTCTAAAATTGCCACTCCTATGAATAAACTCCTAGAAAAGGATGCTCCATTCATCTTTTCAGATGAATGCATCAAATCTTTTAATATTTTTAAAGAGAAACTCACTAATGCGCTGATCATGATAGCACCGAATTGGAATTTACCGTTTGAACTAATGTGCGATGCAAGTGATTTTGCATTGGGAGCCGTTTTAGGACAAAGGATTGAAAAACGATTTCAAGCTATATATTATGCTAGTAAGACGTTACAAGGAGCACAAACGAATTACACAACTACTGAAAAAGAACTCCTTGCTATTGTCTTTGCTTTTGACAAATTTCGTTCATATCTTGTTCTAGCAAAAACGGTGGTCTATTCCGACCATTCTGCTCTTAGATACCTATTTTTGAAACAAGATGCCAAACCAAGATTAATCCGTTGGATCTTACTCTTACAAGAGTTCGATATTGAAATCCGAGATAAAAGAGGAGCAGAAAATCTCGCCGCTGATCATCTTTCTCGTCTTGAAAATCCTGAATTAGAAGTTCTAAATGAATCGGCCATACAAGACAACTTTCCTGATGAATATCTATTGAAGATAGATTATAATGAAATTCTATGGTTTGCAGACTATGCAAACTATTTAGTATGTGGATTCCTTGAAAAAGGATTATCGTACCAAAAATGAAAGAAATTCTTCAGTGATATAAAACACTATTTCTGGGAAGGTCCACATCTGTTTAAAAGTTGTCCAGATGAAATAATACGCCGATGTGTATTCGGAGATGAAGCTAGTAAAATTTTAAACCATTGTCACACAGGACCAACAGGAGGGCATTATGGGCCTCAACTAACAGCAAGAAAAGTTTATGATGCTGGATTCTTGAAAGGACCCGTCCTAATCCACCTGGACGAAGTCATCAACATTTGGTCCCATTGCGATGATCGGCTCCAAGTAATGCCCATATATTGAGCAAATGCACAGCGGAAGACTTAATTCGTACCTGAGAATAAACATGCTTTAAAGTGTCAACCAAAAGGTTGGTGAGTTCATAGGTTTATCAGGACAATCATTTCAATATGTTAATAGACCACAAGATTTCATAATCATAAACATAATACACTCGCAAGTGTATGTAAAGCATTCTAAGTGGTTGAGCACTTGGTAACCATACTTAACATTTAATCAACGTCGCATATTCCCTTTATTATGAAATCTCACTACACTGTACCAAGTGTAGTCACCAAAACCAAGTACTGTGCAACCGTTGAATACTGGTCGTCCAGTCCGGTTGGGGTTGTCAGACCCGATAGATCTATCAACAGGATTCGCGTTTACAATACCCATGTAAATAGTAGTTACCAAGCTACATGGAAATATGCCAGTGGTACAACTAAACGTAGAATATATTTTTAAGTACTTGTGTCTATTTTGTAAACATTTATAAAAGCAACGCATGTATTCTCAGCCCAAAAATATATATTGCAAAAGCAATTAAAAAGGGAGCAAATGAAACTCACTTTTGCCTTGAAGGTATTTAATTCGACTTGGTCTCCGATAGATATCACGAACCTAACCATATATATAATATATCAACATATTTTCTTTTTAAGTAATCGTTACATATATATATATACTTTTAATACTTTTAATATTTTCTTAGTCCGTAGTTAGCAGTCCGATGTTAGTGGTCCACAATTAGTTGCTTAAATAAAATAAATAAAGACTCCATCGTATTCGTATTGATCAGAATTAATCTCAACCCATGGTACCATGTTGTCAAATGACGTGTTGCGTACATAAAGTACCGTGTTGTCAAATGACGTGTTGCGTACAATCATGAGGTCTTATGATTAATCTTCTCGTGTTGTTTACGGGTGGTCCTGAAATATATAAAATTAAATCATAAGTAATTATATATAAAATATCATATTAATTAGAAAAGATATGATTAATTTACTTTTTCTCCAAATATTTTCGTAGCTAAACTAGCTTCGGATACCCAATCTTGTTTTAGTCGTACTTTCTTCATTACAACTCCGTTTTTGTTGGTTCAACTTGCCACTTCCTTGTATCGAGTCAAATTTTAAGACTATGAACTGAAAATACCTTAGTTTGTATTCGAAATCACAGGTTATAGGTCAAACTTTGGTAAAACTTATGAAAGTGATCATTTCCGTCATAAAAACAACATCTAGATGATCATTTTTATAAAAATAGTTACACTTTGAGTTAAACCATGAAATTTTTATGTGTTAACATATTCATAAGAAATATAATTTTTCCAATATATGAACTTCAAATTCAAAGTTTAAAATGGTTTTTAATTATCCAACCCAAAACAGCCCCCGGTTGCACTCTAACGACGTATATTCAGTTTTAAGGTGTTCTTTGTAAAAATAAATTGTATCTTGTTAAGTTAGCATATTATTATGATATATTACAGGTCTTGAAGTGTTTTAAAAGTCAAGTTAGAAGGATCTATTTAGTTTGCGAACAAGTTTGAAATCATTCAAACTATGTTCTTGTTGTTAAAATTTTATACCACAAAATAAGATAGATTTATGAATATGAATCGAATAAGATTATGAATAAGGTTACTACCTCAAGTTACTTGGATAAAGCTACTGGAAAGGAAGTATAATTCTTGATCTTCAAAGAGTTTTTGAAATAGGTTCAAAAGATTAAAAGTATAAACTTGAAATGGATGTTCTTCATGAAGTGTTCTTGAATGATTATTATGAGATGATTAGGGCTTGATTCTTGAAGTAGTTTTTGAAGATGATGAAGATTAATTTGCTGGAATTTAGAGTGTTCTTGAGTAGGTGTTTAAAGAGGATAGATTTTTAAGAGAATTTATGAAGTAATGATGGAAAAATAAAATGAATATACATGTATATGTAATATCACAATTTTGGAATGGAATCAAAAATAGATTTTCAAGTTGTAATTTTGCTAAACTACTTGACACTAAAGGTTAAACTTTGTCTAAACATGTTCCTCCATAATTAAAAAAAAGTAGAAAATGATGTTTTACTATTTGTATATTCCAATAGTAAATACATCTAGAAACTGTGTATTAATACATCTTAATACAATACATATATATATTTATTTTAACTTAGAAGTTTTAACGTCGTTAAGTGTTATATATATATATATATATATATATATATATATATATATATATATATATATATATATATATATATATATATATATATATATATATATATATATATATATATATATATATCGTTTCGAAGTCCTTAAGTTAGTAGTCTCATTTTATGTATATAATCCATTGTTAGTATATTTAATGAGATACTTAATTATCATATATTCAAGTTATATATAATCCATATATATCCATATTAATACAAGTTATGACGTTCATGAATCGTCGGACAAATGGATGGTCAATGGGTAATTAATTACATGAATATAGTTTCAAACATTTCGAGACTCAACATTACAGATTTTGCTTATCGTGTCGGGAACATATAGAGATTAAAGTTTAAATTTGATCGGAAATTTCTGGGTCATCACAGTACCTACCCGTTAAAGAAATTTCGTCCCGAAATTTGAGTGAGGTCATCATGGATAACTATAAAAATGTTTTCATGACGAATATGAGTTGATAATAAAGTTTTATCATCATTGGGTAATATAGATAAAATAATTTGATTACACGAGGAGTATAATCGAAGCTATAGCATTAGAATGAATAAATGCAGATTTGACTTAACCGGTGGCGTAGTCAAGATTGATTTCCGGAATTCAAGGAATTTAGAAGAAATCTTCATAATAAGATTTGATTCTTCGGTAACTAAGGAGATTCAGATCTTCTTTGGTTATAAGCGATAATCTGCTTCGATTGTTCTGTCGGATATTTCCCTATAAATCCACACTCTCCATTTCCAGACAACCCACACCTTCTATTCTTTCTTACTCAATTCATACCTTAAAGCATTCGTTAATATGCTTCATCCCATTCTGATCCTTGATATACTCTTAACTTTCATATCTGTCATTCTTCTCTTTCATCTACCGCCGGAAGAATCTATTCACTTCTATTATTTCCTTGGGATTATAATGTTTTTAATTCTCCCGTGTCTTTACGTTGCAATACGTATTGATATACATGATTTGTAATTTATGTGCTATTGTCGAGCTTTATATTTTCTTTTATATTCAAGAGTTATATACTTTTGTCTCCTCTTTCCGACTTCAAGTCAAGCGAATAATGGTCTGGAATTTGTAGGTATAGATTTTGAATTGAACATAGTTAATGTTCTAAGGAGGGAATCGTAATGACATGATCTTGATTTGTCAAATTACCAGTATATCCAGAAAGATAGAACTATCAAGATGATATGTTCTTAATATGTTTGGAGATTGGATAGAATGTAAGAGTCGTGTAATATGGCACATGATGATGGTACTGTGAATCATCACATTCCATTAGAAACTCAACATGACTTACTGTAATATAATGACGTTGATCAAGTGTCATTATATTATACTAATTCATGCTTCTGTTCCCAACACTACTTCAAAAACATTCATACTTCAATTTCGAAGGTTTTAGATTTTAGAAACTAACATAGTTTCTTTTATGATGTAGGACAGATATTATGGAGAGATAAATGATCTCAGATAAAAATAGTTGTAAAAATATCTCCAAAAATATGGAGAATATGTATAATGAAAGATGCGAAGATATCTTATAATATTTAAGATAAGATGATGATGAAGAATATCATCTGGAAAGGTTTAGAATAAGAAGTGAGGTGTTTGCTAACGATTTCAGCAGACACAAAATCATTTGGGTCCTTTGAAGGCAGGTTTAGTCTTTATGATTTATCTACAGCCTCTTTCATACTTTGCTCAATCCGTTTTCCAGTTCTAAACCTTCTCTTTTTCTGAGCTTTACAAACACATTATACTTTATCATCAAACTTTTGACTGTTAAAGTCGTTTACAGTTTTTGCTGCTTAATCAGCATTTCAAGAACTAGTTCGTAGTTCAGGGTGTTTTTCAGAAACTTCACATTCGAAGTATGTAATTCTTGGGAATAGACGTTATAGGTATAACTGGAGAAGTTCTGCGAGATTTTCAAAATACTGATTGCTGATTCCCGGTAATTGGTACGTCAATTCTTGGTACAGGATGTGGGTGAATATACGGCCAAGTTTTAACGAACAATTATAATGGCTTTTCAGAAAGACTTAAACCATTGAGTAATGGAGTTGTTGGTAATTTTACTGCTGATGTGGTAGAATATGAAAGGTTCCCTAATAACGATGGCGAAAGGGCAATGTGTCTATCGAGGTTAGAATAAGGCTAGTCGAAGTTGACTTGCTGGAACTGTGACAAAAATTGGCTACTTTGAAACGGAATCGTAAAATTATTTTTGATAATATCAATGCCAATGAAGCTGGCACAGATACGGGTTAAATATTTACTTAGTTTCTGAGAGCTTTTCAGGTGCATAAATATATGCAAAAATCTTTTCTTCCGTAGATGAGGTGCGGTTGGTTCATTCTCCCGATTGAGATGTTTTCAAGAATCATGAAAGGTTTGAACGCAGATTGTATTCATCAAGATACAAATGAGGTTGAAGATGAAATCAAGTGGCAAGCTTGAAGAAGTGTTTAGTTTCATATGTTATAATCAATATTTTAATTCGTTTTAATTGTCCAATGTTGATAGTCTACAGTTAGCAGTCCACAGTTAGCAGTGCGTATATAGAATTAATCGACGTATCGTGACCCATTGTACAACGTATTGTCTCAGAATTAATCCGACGTATTGTGTACATGTGTCCCAATTTTTAAAGTGCGTAAAGTAAATAACAAAAATTAAATAACGATAAATAAAATTGCGAGAATATAAATTGCGATAAATAAATTGTAATCAGTTAGCTAGGAACAGTTAGCTAGAAACAGTTAGCGTGGAATCTTAACAAAATTCTTCTCACAGTTAGATTGTTTGCTTCTAACAAATTTTATCCAACGTTTTCTTCATTATGCCACTTGTTGGATTCTGATAGGTCAAAACCCAAATATGAAATTGAATGAAAATGGTTATTCTGTGGTGTACAGATTCATATATCGGTGAATGTAAACAGGGTAATAGATGATCATTGAATCAGATTTGAAGAATGTACAGTGTAACTTATTAATGTGAAATCTAAATATTCCTCGGGTATTACCTTCCCGTTAAAATATTCTCATCATTAACAGTTTGTGCAAAAGAATTTTTAGTTACAATCTTTATGAAAATATACATACATATATATTTTCTTCAGATGTAATCATAGATTTAATGAGTCAATAAGATATTAAACTCATTTGATTTATCGTTAGTACTAGATTACATGATCTCTAAAACATTAGAGATTATATAATCGCCATGTCGAACGAAGATAAATGAGGTAGAATGATACGTAAAGCGAAGATAATCAATGTAGAACGATATGTAGAACGAAGATCATACTCGAAGTACAGATGGTGATATTGAGGCGTGTGTTGTTGATATCCAAGGTACAGATTGTGATGTTGAGGTTTACGACGCGGTTGTGGTTAGAGGTAATAAAAGTACCGTTGGCGTTGATGATGGTGGTGCTGATTATGCTGCTGGGGCTGCTGCTGGTGTTTGTAACCTTCGCACCATATTCTCTAAAGCCACTATCCGAGCGAGAAGTTTGTTGACTTCTTCTATTATACCGGGATGATTGACGGTTGGAGCGAGCGGATGAATAAGATTCGTAATATGGGATAGTATATAATCGTGACGAGATACTCTAGAAATGAGAGAGAAAATGGTTTATTGAACAGGTTCACCGGTAAGTGCTTCGGGTTCATTGCCAAGAGGGCAATTTGGTGGATGGAAGGGATCGTCTTCTTCTTGTCTCCAGTGATTTAGTATATTACGAACCCATCCCCAATTCATCCAGAATAGATGATGGGAAATTGGTTGATCCATTCCGGTGACGCTGCTTTCAGAGCCCGAATGGAAATCCATATCGACATAACTGTCGGAATCTGAAGAATTCGAACTAGATGCGGAATCCATCTTGTAAAATGGGGAATATGAATTTTTGGTATGGAATAGATTATAGGAGTTAGATTTGGTACTCTTCAATACATAATTTACATATGTATATATAATACCAAATCCCATAAATTACGAAGAATCTTTGAAAAAATATCAGTCAAAGTTCACAGTAACAGATATGCTAAGATAAGAATTCGTCTATACACTATTATACAATAAATGCAGGAAAACGCATCTAGACTTAAGATGATAAGCAGATAATTTCCTAAGGATGATAAGTAGATGAATTTCGACTAGAAATGATAAGCAAAACTTTTGACATGCAGACACGGTCGAAGTCCAGACTTACTAATGTAACCTAACGACTCTCTGTTAGACACATTAATGCAAGACCTGGTTCGCTAAGACCACCGCTCTGATACCAACTGAAAGGACCCGTCCTAATCCATCTGGACGAAGTCATCAACATTTGGTCCCATTGCGATGATCGGCTCCAAGTAATGCCCATATATTGAGCAAATGCACAGCGGAAGACTTAATTCGTACCTGAGAATAAACATGCTTTAAAGTGTTAATCAAAAGGTTGGTGAGTTCATAGGTTTATCATGACAATCATTTCAATATGTTAATAGACCATAAGATTTCATAATCATAAACATAATACACTCGCAAGTGTATGTAAAGCATTCTAAGTGGTTGAGCACTTGGTAACCATACTTAACATTTAATCAACGTCTCATATTCCCTTTATTATGAAATCTCACTACACCGTACCAAGTGTAGTCACCAAAACGAAGTACTGTGCAACCGTTGAATACTGGTCGTCCAGTCCGGTTGGGGTTGTCAGACCCGATAGATCTATCAACAGGATTCGCGTTTACAATACCCATGTAAATAGTAGTTACCAAGCTACAGGGAAATATGCCAGTGGTACAACTCAACGTAGAATATATTTTTAAGTACTTGTGTCTATTTTGTAAACATTTATAAAAGCAGCGCATGTATTCTCAGCCCAAAAATATATATTGCAAAAGCAATTAAAAAGGGAGCAAATGAAACTCACTTTTGCCTTGAAGGTATTTAATTCGACTTGGTCTCCGATAGATATCACGAACCTAACCATATATATAATATATCAACATATTTTCTTTTTAAGTAATCATTACATATATATATATATACTTTTAATACTTTTAATATTTTCTTAGTCCGTAGTTAGCAGTCCGATGTTAGTGGTCCACAATTAGTTGCTTAAATAAAATAAATAAAGACCCCATCGTATTCGTATTGATCAGAATTAATCTCGACCCATGGTACCATGTTGTCAAATGATGTGTTGCGTACATAAAGTACCGTGTTGTCAAATGACATGTTGCGTACAATCATGAGGTCTTATGATTAATCTTCTCGTGTTGTTTACTGGTGGTCCTGAAATATATAAAATTAAATCATAAGTAATTATATATAAAATATCATATTAATTAGAAAAGATATGATTAATTTACTTTTTCTCCAAATATTTTCGTAGCTAAACTAGCTTCGGATACCCAATCTTGTTTTAGTCGTAGTTTCTTCATTACAACTCCGTTTTTGTTGGTTCAACTTGCCACTTCCTTGGATCGAGTCAAATTTTAAGACTATGAACTGAAAATACCTTAGTTTGTATTCGAAATCACAGGTTATAGGTCAAACTTTGGTAAAACTTATGAAAGTGATCATTTCCGTCATAAAAACAACATCTAGATGATCATTTTTATAAAAATAGTTACACTTTGAGTTAAACCATGAAATTTTTATGTGTTAACATATTCATAAGAAATATCATTTTTCCAATATATGAACTTCCAATTCAAAGTTTAAAATGGTTTTTAATTATCCAACCCAAAACAGCCCCCGGTTGCACTCTGACGACGTATATTCAGTTTTAAGGTGTTCTTTGTAAAAACAAGTTGTATCTTGTTAAGTTAGCATATCATTATGATATATTACAGGTCTTGAAGTGTTTTAAAAGTCAAGTTAGAAGGATCTATTTAGTTTGCGAACAAGTTTGAAATCATTCAAACTATGTTCTTGTTGTTAAAATTTTATACCACAAAATAAGATAGCTTTATGAATATGAATCGAATAAGATTATGAATAAGGTTACTACCTCAAGTTACTTGGATAAAGCTACTGGAAAGGAAGTATAATTCTTGATCTTCAAAGAGTTTTTGAAATAGGTTCAAAAGATTAAAAGTATAAACTTGAAATGGATGTTCTTCATGTAGTGTTCTTGAATGATTATTATGAGATGATTAGGGCTTGATTCTTGAAGTAGTTTTTGAAGATGATGAAGATTAATTTCCTGGAATTTAGAGTGTTCTTGAGTAGGTGTTTAAAGAGGATAGATTTTTAAGAGAATTTATGAAGTAATGATGGAAAAATAAAATGAATATACATGTATATGTAATATCACAATTTTGGAATGGAATCAAAAATAGATTTTCAAGTTGTAATTTAGCTAAACTACTTGACACTAAAGGTTAAACTTTGTCTAAACATGTTCCTCCATAATTAAAAAAAAGTAGAAAATGATGTTTTACTATTTGTATATTCCAATAGTAAATACATCTAGAAACTGTGTATTAATAAATCTTAATACAATACATATATATTTATTTTAACTTAGAAGTTTTAACGTCGTTAAGCGTTATATATATATATATATATATATATATATATATATATATATATATATATATATATATATATATATATATATATATATATATATATATATATATATATATATATATATATATATATATATATATATATATATATATATATATATCGTTTCGAAGTCCTTAAGTTAGTAGTCTCATTTTATGTATATAATCCATTGTTAATATATTTAATGAGATACTTAATTATCATATATTCAAGTTATATATAATCCATATATATCCATATTAATACAAGTTATGACGTTCATGAATTGTCGGACAAATGGATGGTCAACGGGTAATTAATTACATGAATATAGTTTCAAACTTTTCGAGACTCAACAATACAGATTTTGCTTATCGTGTTGGGAACATATACAGATTAAAGTTTAAATTTGATCGGAAATTTCTGGGTCATCACAATTCTATTGGCCTACAATTTACAAAGACGCACACCTTCTTTGCAAATCCTGTGATGCATGTCAAAGAGCCGGAAAAATAAGTCAACGTGATGAAATGCCACAAAATGTCATTCAAGTATGTGAAGTATTTGACATTTGGGGTATTGACTTTATGGGTCCATTTCCAAAATCTCATAATAATCTCTATATTCTCGTAGCCATTGATTATGTATTTTAACAACCCGTCCTAATCCTCCTGGACGTAGTCATCAACATTTGGTCCCATTACGATGATCGACTCCAAGTAATGTCCTTAACATGAGCAAATGCACAGCGGAAGACTTAATTTGTACCTGAGAATAAACATGCTTTAAAAGGTCAACATAAAGTTGGTGAGATATAGGTTTTATTGCTAGCAGCGTTATAACTATGGACCACAAGATTTCATATACATACATAATATACTCGCAAGTGTATGGAAAAGTCGTTGAGCACTTGGTAACCATACTTAACATTTAAATCATAGCAGCATATTCTTAAATAACTACTACATCGTACCAAGTGTAGTATACAGAAACGAAGTACTGTGCAACCGTTTAAAACTGGTCGTCCAGCCCGGTTGGGGTTGTCAGGCCCGATAGATCTATCAACAGGATTCGCGTTTACGCTCCTCACATAAATATTAGCTACCAAGTACAAAGAAATATGCCATGGTACAACTCAACGTATAATTTATTTTTGATCACTTGTGTCCATAACGTAAATCATTTATAAAAACAGCGCATGTATTCTCAGCCCAAAAATATGAGTTTAAAAGGGACTATATACTCACCTAATGTATTTTGTAGTAAAAATACATATAACATCATTGAACAAGTATAAGGTTGGCCCCGGATTCACGAACCTATATTATTTGAATATTTATTAATACGCATAATCGTAATCGAATAAATTTTATATATATATATATATATATATATATATATATATATATATATATATATATATATATATATATATATATATATATATATATATATATATATATATATATATGTATGATTTACTAATCATATCATTTTTGTGTTATTGATATATATATATATATATATGTCTCATATATTCACTTTGTTTATTAAACTGGAAATATTATTATGTTATATGCTTTCAGATATATTTGTACAGGTATATATATATATATATATATATATATATATATATATATATATATATATATATATATATATATATATATATATATATCATTGTTTGTAAAACAATGTTAATAAATTACTGAAATTATATTAATATTGATCAAAATAATAATATTTATAATTCTTAAGTTTACTGGATAAGGTACCATTGTTAATAGTTATATTATTGATAAAAATATAACAATATTTACAATAATAACTATGAAAATATAAATTTTTCGATCAGTGATACTTAAGAAAATGATTTTAGTAATTATATATTAGTAGTACTCGTTATTTATAAATAATCATATTTATAATGATAATTGCAATACTATTAATGATTATAATACTAATATTAATGTTATAAAACGAAACAAGTATTTATTTTAATGAAACTAATAATAAATATTTATTATTTTCATAGCAATATTAATGATAGTAATAATAATCATTATCCTAATGGTGATAATAATAAATTTAATACTTATTGTTGTGATAGTTATAATAATGATGATTATAATACTTTGTAAAAATAACATTTACTAATATTAACATTAATTAGAATATTAATATTAATAATGATAATAATAATAGATAATAAAAATATAACTATACCTTTATTAAGCTTCTTTTAAAAAAAATAGCCCGCAACGGGGCTCGAACCCACGACCTCTAGATAATACCCAAACACCCTTGACCATCCAGCTGTTTACGTTTTTCTGATTTAAACACAAATTATTTCTTTTTAACCCGTAATCCGTTTATCTTTCTTCTTCCTCACATGAACACATCAACCCATTAATCTACCTAACTTCAATTGGTTTGTTATAACACTCATAATTAAAGCAGCACGTTTTATCTATTTTTAAATATAAATCGAGAAGAACAACAAAAAAAAATATATAAGAGTGCAGCTGCTGTACTGCTGCTCGTCGAAGTTTAGAAAAAAAAATGTTTTCGAGTTCTATTGAGGTTTGAGAAATTGTTATAACATGAAATAGTTTGTAATTACTTTCTATAAACTTTAAAAATCATCAATTTAACACAAATCGTAACAGATCACTCGAATTCGATTGAAGAACACCGTTTGACTTTTTATTCTAAAAACTTTGACTCCCAAATTAATCTCTGATTTCGCGAATTAGGATTTAAAAACTTGCAGGAAGTTTGATTAAATCATTCCTAACACAATGGCAATATTAGATTTTGTAAAATTATTCGAATCAATTTCTGGCCAAAAACTTGTATCATCAGGTACCGAAGGTAAAAAAAAAATATATAATGTTCTTGTTCTCTGATTTTTCTCTCACGATAGCAGTGTGTGAAATCCCTTAATTGAACAAGTTAGTATTATTAATAAGAGAGGATTTTTGTTTTGTGGTGGTTGGTACTAGACAGAGAATCACGAGCACACAGCAGATGGAAGAAATAGGCAGATTAAGACAAAAAAAACCGCATCACATAGCTGTGTATGGATGTATATAAATTATTATTTTAATTTTTAATAATTGATAATTAATAATTATATTAATAATAATTATAATATTTATGTTATTATTAATAATAATACATATACTACTAATAATTTTTATTATAATGATAAATATATTATCAAAATAAAATAAAAAAAATATATAACAATAATAAGACTACTAATAAAAGTAATAATCATAATAATAATTTTAGTACTTATAATACATTAATTGTATCAAATTTCATATCTAACTATTATATGTAACAATATTAATAATACTGATATTAATATTATTATAGATATTGATATTACTAATATTGGTGAAGTAATAATATTATTAGTATACAACTATATTTCTAATTTGTAATCTTATATCGAAACCAAATATTACATATTCAATACTTTGTTAATGTTATCAATTAATAAGTATATATCGTATATACACATAAATGTTCGTGAATCGTCAGGCTTGGTCAAAGGGTAACTGATTATCCGAATATAGATTTCAAGCTTTCTAGACTCAACATTACAGATTTTGCTTATCGTGTCGGAAACATATAAAGATTAAGGTTTAAATTTGGTCAGAAATTTCCGGGTCATTACAGTACCTACCCGTTAAAGAAATTTCGTCCCCGAAATTTGATAGAGGTTGTCATAGATAACAATAGAAATGTTTTCATATCGAATATGAGTTGATAAATAGTGTTTTATCATTTTTGATTAGTATGGATAAAACGATTCGATCATGCGAAGCGTACGGGAGAAGCTATCACAAAAGAGTGAAATGAGTAAATAAATATATTCGTTTCAACCGATGACGTAGTTATTATTGACTTCCGAGATTTAAGGGATTTGAAGAAAATCTTACGTAGTAAGATTTGATTCTTAGGCAATCAGGATCTTCTTTGATTTAATACGGCAATCTGTTTCGATTTCTCTATCGGATATTTCACTATAAATCTACCCCTTCGTTTCCTTATTTCCCACAACTCACATCTTCTACTCTTTCTCCTTAATTCCTACTTTAAGACATTCGTCAATATGCTCCATCTCATTCTGATCCTTGATATACTCTTAATTTTCACATCTGTCATCCTTCTCTTTCATCTACCACCGGAGGATTTTATTTACTTTTACTATTATCTTGGGATTATAGTGTTATTAATTCTCCCGTGCCTTTACGTGGCAATACGTATTGATTTGCACTGTTTGTAGTTTCAGGGTTGTTTTTGAGTTTTATATCTTCCCTTATATTTCGATGTCCCTACTTCTGTCTTCCATAATCATTGTCATCCACAGTTAATGCTCTCTCCTAATTGCTGCGATCTTTACCCCAATTTCTATTTCGGAGCTTCATTCTTTTTCTTTTCCTCCTTTTCAACTAAGCATCTCTTGTAAAGGGTCCGGAATTCACACATATGGATTTTGGAATGAACATTGTTAATGCTCAAAATAGAAATGGTAATGGAACAAATTTTGATTTGTCAAATTACCAGAATATCCTGGAAAAGACCGAATCATCAAGAAATATTTTCTTGATATTTTTAGAATTTGAATATAATATAAGAGCCGTATAACATGGCACATGAGGATGGTATTGTGAATCATCACATTCCATTAGAAACTCAACATGACTTACTGTAATATAATGACGTTGATCAAATGTCATTATATTATACTAATTCATGCATCAGTTCCCAACACTATTTCAAAACATTCATATTTTAAACTTGAAGGTTTCAGAATTTAGAAACTAACATAGTTTCTTTTATGATGTGACACAGATAGCGCGAAGAGATGAATGATTTTAGATAAGAATAGTTATAAAAATATCTTCAGAAACATTGAGGATATTTATAATGAAAGATACGATGATATCTTAGAATTTTTAAGATAATGATGATGATGAAGAATATCATCTGGAAAGGTTTAGAATAAGCGGTAGAGTCCTTACTAACGGTTTCAGCATGCACTGAATCATTTGAATTCTTTGAAGGCAGGTTCAGTCTTTGTGATTTATCCACAGCCTCCTTTATACTTTGCTCAATCCGTTTTCCAGTTCCAAACCTTCTCTTTTTCTGAGCTTTTCCCAACACACTGTACTTTATCAACAAACTTTTGACTGTTAAATTCGTTACAGTTTTTGCTGCTTCATCAGCATTTCAAGAACTACTTCATAGTTCAGGGTGTTCTTCAGAAACTTCACATTCGATGTATGAAATTCTTAGGGGATAGACGTTATAGGTATAACTGGAGAAGTTCTGCGAGATTTTTCAAAATACTGATTACGGATTCCGCCAAAGAGATGACGGGCTGCTGGTACATTTGCTGATGATGCCGCGGAATATAAATGGTTCTCTGGTAACGATAGCGAAAAGAATAACGTATATATATATATCAAGACTAACCTTTATGAGAAGCCGAGGTTAACTTGCTGGAGCTGTGACAAAATTGGCTAATTTGGAAAGGGATTGCAAAGTTATTTTGGGTAATAATAACACTAAATAAATTAACTATGCTGCGTGTTGACTCAGTCTCCGAGAGTTTTCGAGTGCATAACTATATGCAAGAATCTTTTCTTCCATAGATGAGATGCGGTTGGTTCAACCTCTCAGTTGAGGTATTTTCAAGAATCATGAAAAGATTTGAACGCGGTTTGTATTTATCAAAATAAAAATGAGGTTTTAAGATGGAATCAAGTGGCAAACTTGAAGAATTGTTTAGTTTCATATGTTATAATCAATATTTTAATTCATTTTAATTGTCCAATGTTATTAGTCCACAGTCGATAGTCCACAGTTAACAGTCTAAAAATTTATATATAGTTTAATATATAATATTCAAATTAATTAATAAATATCGTGACCCGTGTACATGTCTCAGACTCGATCACAACTCAAAGTATATATATTATTTGAGAATCAACCTCAACCCTGTATAGAGAACTCGATCATTACTGCATATAGAGTGTCTATGGTGATTCCAAATAATATATATAGATGCGTCGATATGATATGTCAAAACCTTGTATACGTGTTCCGATATTTAAAGTGCGTAAAATAAATAACAGGAATTAAATAACGATAAATAAAATTGTGAGAATGTAAATTGCGATAAATTAAATGTTAGCCGGGAACAGTTAGCTAGGAACAGTTAGCGTGGATTCCTAACAGAATTTCTCATAATTAATTTGTTTGTTCCTAACACTTTTTATTTTATCCAATATTTTTCTTCGTTATGCCACTTGTTGAATTTTGATAGGTCAAAATCTGAATATGAATTTGAATGAAAATGGTTGTTCTGTGATGAACGGATACGTATATCGGTAGTTGTAAATAGAATAATAGATGACCGTTGAATCAGATTCGAAGAATGTACAGTGTAACTTGTTAATGTGAAATCTAAATATTCCTCGGGTACTACCTACCCGTTAAAATATTTTTCATCATCAACAGTTTGTACGAAAGAATTTTTAATTACAATCTTTATGAAATATACTTGCATATATATTTTCTTCGGATGTAATCATGGATCTAATGAGTCAATAAGATATTAAACTCATTTGATTTATCGCTAATGCTAGATTACATAATCTCTAAAACTTTAGAAATTACATAATCACCATGTCGAACGAAGATAAATGAGGTAGGATGATTCGTAAAGCGAAGATAATCGATATGTAGAACAATATGTAAAATGAAGATCATACTCTATGGTGATTTTGAGGCGTGTGATGTTGATATTCGAGGTACGGATTATGATGTTGAGGTTCACGACGCGGTTGTGGTTGGGGTGATAAGGGTACTGTTGGTGTTGATGATGGTGGTACAGATTATGCTACCGGTGCTGCTGCTGGTGTTTGTAACCTTCGCACCATATTTTCTAAAGCCACTACCCGAGCGCGAAGTTCGTTGACCTCTTCTCTTACACTGGGATGGTTGACGGTTGGGGTGAGCGAATGAACAAGATCTGAAATATGGGATAGTATATAATCGTGACGAGATACTCTAGATATGAGAGAGAAAATGGTTTCTCGAACAGGTTCGCCGGTAAGTGCTTCAGGTTCATCACCAAGAGGGTAATTCGGTGGATGGAAGGGATCACCCTCTTCTTGTCTCCAATAATTTAGTATATTACGAACCCATCCCTAATTCATCCAGAATAGATGATGGGAGATTGGTTGGTCCATTCCGGTGATGCTGCCTTCGAAGCTCGAATGAAAATCCATATCGGCGTAGCTGTAGGAGTCTGAAGAATTCGAACTGGATACAGAATCCATCTTGTATAGTCGGGGAAATGAATTTTTGGTATGGAATAGATTATAGGAGTTAGATTTGGTACTCTTCAATACATAATTTACATATATATATATATAATACCAAAATCCCGTAAATTACGGAGAATCTTTAAAAAGATGTCAGACAAAGGTAACAATAATAGATATGCTAAGATATGAATTTTGTCTTTACACTATCGATGCACTAAATGCAGTAAGACGTGTCTAGACTTAAGAATGATAAGCAGGCAATTCCCTAAGGATGATAAACAGATGATTTCCGACTAGAAATGATAAGCAAAACTTTTGACATGTAGACACGGTCAAAGTCCAGACCCACTAATACATCTAAACAACTAACAGTTAGACACACTAATGCAAGACCTGGTTCGCTAAGACCAACGCTCTGATACCAACTTTAACAACCCGTCCTAATCCTCCTGGACGTAGTCATCAACATTTGGTCCCATTGCGATGATCGACTCCAAGTAATGTCCTTAACATGAGCAAATGCACAGCGGAAGACTTAATTTGTACCTGAGAATAAACATGCTTTAAAAGGTCAACATAAAGTTGGTGAGATATAGGTTTTATTGCTAGCAGCGTTATAACTATGGACCACAAGATTTCATATATATACATAATACACTCGCAAGTGTATGGAAAAGTCGTTGAGCACTTGGTAACCATACTTAACATTTAAATCACAGCAGCATATTCTTAAATAACTACTACATCGTACCAAGTGTAGTATACAGAAATGAAGTACTGTGCAACCGTTTAAAACTGGTCGTCCAGCCCGGTTGGGGTTTTCAGGCCCGATAGATCTATCAACAGGATTCGCGTTTACGCTCCTCACGTAAATATTAGCTACCAAGTACAAAGAAATATGCCATGGTACAACTCAACGTATAATTTATTTTTGATCACTTGTGTCCATAACGTAAATCATTTATAAAAACAGCGCATGTATTCTCAGCCCAAAAATATGAGTTTAAAAGGGACTATATACTCACCTAATGTATTTTGTAGTAAAAATACATATAACATCATTGAACAAGTATAAGGTTGGCCCCAGATTCACGAACCTATATTATTTGAATATTTATTAATACGCATAATCGTAATCGAATAAATTTTGTGTATATATATATATATATATATATATATATGATTTACTAATCATATCATTTTTGTGTTATTGATATATATATATATATATATATATATATATATATATATATATATATATATATATATATATATATATATATATATATATATATATATATATATATATATATATATATATATATGTCTCATATATTCACTTTGTTTATAAAACTGGAAATTTTATTATGTTATATGCTTTCAGATATATTTGTACAGGTATATATATATATATATCATTGTTTGTAAAACAATGTTAATAAATTACTGAAATTATATTAATATTGATCAAAATAATAATATTTATAATTCTTAAGTTTACTGGATAAGGTACCGTTGTTAATAGTTATATTATTGATAAAAATATAACAATATTTACAATAATAACTATGAAAATATAAATTTTTCGATCAGTGATACTTAAGAAAATGATTTTAGTAATTATATATTAGTAGTACTCGTTATTTATAAATAATCATATTTATAATGATAATTGCAATACTATTAATGATTATAATACTAATATTAATGTTATAAAAAGAAACAAGTATTTATTTTAATGAAACTAATAATAAATTTTTATTATTTTCATAGCAATATTAATGATAGTAATAATAATCATTATCCTAATGGTGATAATAATAAATTTAATACTTATTGTTGTGATAGTTATAATAATGATGATTATAATACTTTGTAAAAATAATATTTACTAATATTAACATTAATTAGAATATTAATATTAATAATGATAATAATAATAGATAATAAAAATATAACTATACCTTTATTAAGCTTCTTTTAAAAAAAATAGCCCGCAACGGGGCTCGAACCCACGACCTCTAGATAATACCCAAACACCCTTGACCATCCAGCTGTTTACGTTTTTCTGATTTAAACACAAATTATTTCTTTTTAACCCGTAATCCGTTTATCTTTCTTCTTCCTCACATGAACACATCAACCCATTAATCTACCTAACTTCAATTGGTTTGTTATAACACTCATAATTAAAGCAGCACGTTTTATCTGTTTTTAAATAGAAATCGAGAAGAACAACAAAAAAAAAATATAAGAGTGCAGCTGCTGTACTGCTGCTCGTCGAAGTTTAAAAAAAAAATGTTTTCGAGTTCTATTGAGTTTTGAGAAATTGTTATAACATGAAATAGTTGGTAATTACTTTCTATAAACTTTAAAAATCATCAATTTAACACAAATCGTAACAGATCACTCGAATTCGATTGAAGAACACCGTTTGACTTTTTATTCTAAAAACTTTAACTCCCAAATTAATCTCTGATTTCGCGAATTAGGATTTAAAAACTTGCAGGCAGTTTGATTAAATCATTCCTAACACAATGGCAATATTAGATTTTGTAAAATTATTCGAATCAATTTCTGGCCAAAAACTTGTATCATCAGGTACCGAAGGTAAAAAAAAAAAAATATAATGTTCTTGTTCTCTGATTTTTCTCTCATGATAGCAGTGTGTGAAATCCCTTAATTGAACAAGTTAGTATTATTAATAAGAGAGGATTTTTGTTTTGTGGTGGTTGGTACTAGACAGAGAATCACGAGCACACAATAGATGGAAGAAATAGGCAGATTAAGACAAAAAAAAACCGCATCACATAGCTGTGTATGGATGTATATATATTTATTATTTTAATTTTTAATAATTGATAATTAATAATTATATTAATAATAATTATAATATTTATGTTATTATTAATAATAATACATATACTACTAATAATTTTTATTATAATGATAAATATATTATCAAAATAAAATAAAAAAAATATATAACAATAATAAGACTACTAATAAAAGTAATAATCATAATAATAATTTTAGTACTTATAATACATTAATTGTATCAAATTTCATATCTAACTATTATATGTAACAATATTAATAATACTGATATTAATATTATTATTATTATTGATATTACTAATATTGGTGAAGTAATAATATTATTAGTATACTACTATATTTCTAATTTGTAATCTTATATCGAAACCAAATATTACATATTCAATACTTTGTTAATGTTATCAATTAATAAGTATATATCGTATATACACATAAATGTTCGTGAATCGTCAGGCTTGGTCAAAGGGTAACTGATTATCCGAATATAGATTTCAAGCTTTCTAGACTCAACATTACAGATTTTGCTTATCGTGTCGGAAACATATAAAGATTAAGGTTTAAATTTGGTCGGAAATTTCCGGGTCATTACATGTATCTAAATGGGCGGAAGCACAAGCTCTTCCAACTAACGATGCACGAGTTGTAGTCAACTTTTTAAAACGTCTTTTTGCAAGGTTTGGAACACCGAAAGCTTTAATAAGTGATCGGGGTACTCATTTCTGTAATAATCAACTTGAGAAAGTTCTCAAAAGATATGGAGTAACTCATAAAATCTCCACCGCATATCATCCACAAACAAGTGGACAAGTTGAAAATACCAACCGAGCTTTAAAACGTATTCTAAAAAAAACCGTAGGATCAAATCCGAAGGAATGGTCCATTAAATTGGAGGATGCACTCTGGGCTTTTAGAACAGCCTACAAAACTCCAATTGGAACCACACCTTTTAGACTCGTTTATGGAAAAGCATGTCATCTTCCAGTAGAAATTGAACACAAAGCATTTTGGGCTTTGAAGACATGTAATCTTGATTTACATGAAGCTGGACGTCTACGGTTAAGTCAACTAAACGAATTAGAAGAGTTAAGACATGAAGCATACGAAAATTCATTAATCTATAAGGAAAGAACGAAGAAATGGCATGATAAAAGAATCAGAAGTTCAAAAGAATTTAAAGAAGGAGACAGAGTTCTTCTTTTCAATTCACGATTCAAGCTATTTCCTGGAAAATTGAAATCAAGATGGTCTGGACCATTCATAGTGAAAAGAGTTTTCCCATACGGAACGATAGAATTAATAAATTTAAATGGAATTGAATTTAAAGTTAATGGTCACAGAGTTAAACATTACATAGATAGTCCGATGGAAGTCGACAACGAAGTTAATCACAATTTCGATACCACTGCTAACTAAGTGTGGGGAGAATCAAGTCTTTTAAGGATTTTATGTATTTCTGTTAGAGTTAGATTGTCTGTTTTCATGTAGTTCTCGAAAATGGAACCCGAATGGTCTTTCCCTAGCAGACCCTAAAGAACTAGTCTTCTCCCCCCATTCTGAATTTTTATTTTTATTTAGGAAATGAAGACTTCCTGTGAACTAAACCATGGTCTAATGCTACACGCTTTGATCACTAAACGTAATAATGACACACTTCCGAGTGAACTAGTATCAGTAATCAGAGAAAGATTGGACGGAGTAAGAAAAGAATCCAGATGCGAAGATAATAAGTTACAATTTGGTAAAGGAAAATCAAAATCTACAGCGAAAAGAAGAGCACGACACCTAGAAAGATGTCACAAATGCGGAAAATGGTCACATTGAGGTAAATGTTCAAATAATCAAACCTATTCAAACACCGAATTTGTTACTTTATGCAGAGACGGACCGTTCATATGTTTAGAAGAAAAAACACTGAATGCTCGAGGTTACGCCTATGTAGCTATGGAAAACCAATTAAACCGACTATCTTATGAATGGGATAGATCATATAACTAAGAATACTATCTCACAGGTAAGTCTGTACAGTTTTTATTTTTTATTTTTATTTTTAATCTTTTGATAATAAACGCTAATTTGTTCGCTATAAAGTATTAAATTGGTATTGAATAAAATTAGGTTTGGCGACCGAAATTATTGATATCATTCAAAAATTTATTACATCACTGCGAAATTTAACGTTTGTTCTTAAGGTATAAATATCTTTAATCAATCAACCCAAAATATTTCAAAAATTCGTCATGAGTTAAATTAGGTCATGAAACCGAAATTACTTTACCAAAAAGAGGGGTGTATATTTTTGATAATATTTGATTGATTAAAGTGGGATAAAAGTCAAAAAGATTTTTAATTCTATTTTTACCATGTTTTAAAATTAATATATAAAAATTAAAATAATATTGTAAACTTTTTAAAATTAATATATTTAAAATTGTAAATATTTGAAAAATTAATCTTTTTAATATAAGTTTGTATGTATAAAAACAAAAATATAATATAAGTTTGGTGTGAATTTATAATATAAATTTTTAATTAAGTTTGGTGTGAATTTTTAATTTTATGCATTTTAAATTTAAGTTTGGTGTGAATTTTTAATTTTATGCATTTTAAATTTAAGTTTGGTGTGAATTTAAAAACAAAAATTTACTTTATTTCGCTAAGTTAAAAATATGTTTTTTAAAATTTGTCGTGAGTTGAAGACTAGGTCGTTGAACCGAAATTGCTTTACCCGAGGGAGGGACGAGAACTTTTATTATCATTATTTTTAATTTTATTGAATTAAAGTATGCCAAAAACATTAAAAAAACCAAAAATCTTTACTTTTAAAACCGCGCTTTGATTTGACAAATTTTAAAAAATTTGTCAAGGGACAGACTAGGACATCGATCCGAAACACCCTCGCTCCAAAAGAAAACAAATTTTTAAAATTTAATTAATTATAAGTTTTATAAAGTATAAGGTTTTATTTTAAAAAAAAAAAGGGAAAAACACTGTAGCCGGGTACCCATGCGATCGCATGGGAATCACCCTATACCTCCATGCGATCGTATGGAGGCAAATTTCTGGCCAGATCAAAACCGACAGCGAGTCTATTCTTCAACACAAACACACACATTTACACGAACCAACCCCAAAATCCTCTCTAAAATTCGCCATTTTTCACCGTAATTCATCATTTTTCTTGCTCTAATCATGTCTAGATTCTCATTCTTCAGCAAAATGGTAAAAATTACACCCCTAAACTCATAAATTTGCTAGTTTTTGTGATAAATTCCAATTTTTTACCTAATGCAATTTTGTTAATTTCTAGTGTAATTAGTGTTAAATTGTTAGTATTTTATGCATGTATAACCTAGATTGATGCTATTTAACATGATTTGAAGCCAAAAACTTCAAAAATTTTAGAAATCTAGGGTTTGTGTTCTTGAGCAATTTGGGGCTTTTTGATATAAACAGGTTATGGCCGATTTTTATCATGAATTATTGCTAAATTGAGTAGTGTAACATGTTTAGATAGTTAAATGATCCAAACATTGATCCTAAACATGATTTTTAGAGATTAAAGTGGACTTTTTAAGTCCAAAATTCATGAACTTGATTAATTTGATATATTTGCCATTTGAGACTTGTTTAATTATTAGTAATGACTATTTTGACATGTTATTTGAGTTAAATGCTTATGAATTGTGTATACATTTTCATATGTGTTTATTTGAAAAGTGTAGAATTGTGAAAAATTGTGAAAATGTGTATAAGTTTAATTTTGATTTAACATGTTATAGTGATTGTTTTAAGTTGTTATTTTGCTAACACTAATGCATATTTGGATGCACAAATTTTGTGTTTAATGTGTTTTGCAGAAAGCCAATACCGGAGGTTCAGGAGCATCATCATCTAGACGACCAGCACCAGCACCAGAACCAGAACCAGAACCAGAAATGCAACACGAACAACAACCACAATAGGAACAACAACAACAGCCTGATCAGCACGTACCTTATTATGATCCGGTACAGTTTGTTGATGAATTCATAGTATTCCCAATGAGGCCGCCAGTAGAATTCCCAACGATTCCTGAGCACACTCTGCATCCTAATCTGAGATTTGATAGGAGATGGAGAGATTACGAGACATATCAAAGGAACAAATTCAAATTGGTAACAAAAAATGTAGAGGTGCCAAGGGTAATCGATTGGGCCCCTTTGGAAACGGTCCATCTAGCTGACCATGTTAGACAGCTTTTGGTTCAAAGGTATGGCAGTTCTTCTTTTACAGATTGGGAACGTCTCTTCACCATTCGTAGACCTGTTTATAAGGAATGGTGTGTTGAGTTGATGAGTACTGTATCACTTGATACAAATATAGTTAGAATAGATGATAGAAGATTTCTTAGGTTTATCCTTGGCGGTAGGATGTACAGAATGTCCATGCTGGACATGGCCAGGGCCTTACATATATATACTCCTGGTGAGTTGCTATTACCCGATTGAACAAATTTGATTCATTATGGTGAAAGGGTAGATAGTAACTTTGACGCTGATGCCATTTGGAGGCGTATGTCACATTTTGATGTTTTTACACGAGCAGGAGGACACTCCTATACACATATTGACAGAGCCGAGCTTCATATTATTCATAGATTTTTGGCTAAATCAATTACACAGAGAGGTCACAATAAAGAAAAAATTACCTTACATGATTTATTCTACCTAAAGTGTATTCGGGATCCTAGAAGCTTTGTCAATATCCCTTACTGTGTTGCTTTTTATTTATCTAAAATGGTAGAGGGAATGCAGGACGGGAGTATAATAGGAGGAGGTATTTTTGTTACTCTCATTGGAGAGTATTTAGGTGTTGATAGGAACCAAGGGGGTCCATTACAGCTTTGTAGAGAACAGGTTGAGTGTAACGACCCTGAAAATTTCGACTAATTTTAAACGAAACTTTCGATACGATTTTGTATTTTTGAGACAATAAGTAAAGTCTGTTAGGTTGAGTCTCTAAAAATTTGAACTGTTTCATGGATTCAATTGACCTCGACCAGTTTTGACGATTCACGAACAATTAATTGTATATAGTTTGTGTGTGTGTGTATATATATATATATATATATATATATATACATATAAAATAATAATTGAAAATGTAATTTGAAATATTAAATGTTGTTGTTATGTGTAATTATGTGATAAAAATATTTTTACCTTTTTAGATCAAATTTTAGTACTCCGTACATAGCATTTGGAACAGAAAATAAATAATTATTGAACCCTTTTTGATCAGGTTATAAACAGGTAATGAGTGAAATAATTAAATATATTTAATCTAAAGATTTGGGATTTTTAGGAACACTTTTATACATTAACTGTTTAGCAATGTACACGATATAGCACTGTGTGGGAAAACTGTCGGTAACATATGGACAATTGAATTCACGAGAATTGAATTGTTGTAGTTTACTGTGTAATTAATATTATATAATATTATTTCATTGATTAAAATACGTATGTTGAATTAAGTGGATGATAATGTGTTCCATATTATAATATCCTATCTACTTATATATATAGATACATGCTATATGAGTTTGCAAGACAAGCTTTCTTCTTTTATTTTCCTTAAAATCCCTGTACTACCAAACATCCCTAAAACATCCATCATTTTCCATTGTTGAACACCATGAACAACCACCATCGCTCACTCTTCTTTTCATAGGAACCCGGCATCATTCTCCATCATCACCACCTTTTAAACTTATGAATATCACATACCCACTTTGTTGTTGTTTCTACTACTATCGTTGCTATTATTTTGCTATTGTTGAAACCACCCAACCGAAACCCTAATCATCATCTTTCTTTGTTTCATTTTTTTTCTTTTCTATAAACCAAACGTCACCACCCTAATCTTCCATCAAACCCATATTGCTTATTTTGTTTATCGTTCGACCCAAAACAATCACCACAAACCTACCCCACGATTACCTTGAAACCACCTTTACTACCTTAAGACTTTGGCCGATTTACTCTTTGTTTCTGTTTTTGGTCACCAACACAAACACAAACTCGACCTTCATCACCACCTCAACTTCATCATGACCACCGTACCTCCACCCTTCTCCTTCACCATCTTCACCCTCCACTCTCTTCAATCACCATCATCATCATGTTGTTACTTGAACCACAACCATAAACCGTATCACCACCTGCAACACGTGCAACCATTGTTAGAGTGTGCTACTGTTACGCTGCTAATTTTTCTGTTTTCCTTTATCGTGAACACAACAAAACCGTTATCATTTATTTGTTTCCTGTTCTGTTCGAGTTAACCCGCCACCACCGAACCTGCAAAACCCAGGTTTTCTTTTATTTTTATTTTCGCTAATTCTATTCGAAGATCACCTCAGACCACCACAATCACCATCGTATACCGCTAGATGCTACCACATATATTCCAGCTTCTGTTTACCTGTCTAAAACCCACCCAAAACCGCCCCTATAACTACCACTTTTGCTGTTAATTTCTGTTGTACTTCTTTCTGTTTAAAACCATCAACACCTTCACCCAACAGCCTCTACGAACCTCCGATATATATTCTGGTTGTTGCTACTCTTCCATGATTATTCGGTGATAATAAATAAAGATAATGTTAGTATAATGGTAGTAGGTGACAGCAATTAAAAGGTTGATATTGATTGATGATAAATATATTGGATGATGACCTTATGATGATGAGATAATGGGTTGCTGTACAGCTACATCGACTTTTTGTCTGTTTCAAATGAATAAAGAGAATACATGTACAGTGGAAAACGATGGGTCACTAATCTCCTCCTCAAATCCCACGAATGAATAAACTGTAATATTTTTATTTGCAAACGTCCCAAAAAGTTTAATTAGCTGGTTCTCTTTCGTTTGGGCTGCTTCTGGGTCGATATGATTATATTGTTGGGCTGCTGCAGTGTTATTGGGCCACCAGAAACCCATACGTGATTGTTGTTGTTGTTACATACGAACACGGTTATAGCATTATACGTTTTTCTTTCTTTCCCCTGAAGACATCACTTATGTTACAGCCGTAAACTCCTGTTTTCGTTTAGCTTTGAACGAATACATGAAGATGCGTATAAATAAAAATGGTGAGGTAATATGAAATATATATTAAGGATGATGATCCATAATATGATTGATAATTACGTCACAATATTGATAAGGATTCAGTAATGGAAAATAGATGATGATATGTTGATAATAATAATCATACGATTATGATGAATTGGTAACAATGATAAAGAAGAATAGAGGAAACAGAAAGAAATACGGTTTATAAAAATTTAGAACCTTATCTAAATCAGGAAGACAATGATGGAAGAATGGTTGGGGTTATGTTGTGTTAATTGAGAGGTTGTGGGTTCGAGCCTAGGTCGGGGCATTATTTTTAGTCCTTTTCGTTTTGAGGTAGAACTTCTATTATTATTATTATTATTATTATTATTATTATTATTATTATTATTATTATTATTATTATTATTATTATTATTATTATTATTATTATTATTAAAAATATCATTAATATTATTATTATTATCATTTTTATTAAAAACTATCATTTATATTAAAAGTATCATCATTACCATTATTATTATCATTATTAGAAAAATTATCATATTTATCAAAATTATTATTATTATTATCATTATTATTATTTTGAAATTAATATTATTATTTTCATATTATCAATATTATTATCATAATAACTACTATTATTATTATTGTAAAATAAAACAACTTTTAGTTATTATTATTATTATCAATATTATTTTGTTAAATAACCATTAGTTATATAAAGCAATATTTACTACATATAACATAACTATATTAATATAATAAATATTAATAAATGTAACTTATTAGGGTTTTAATGAAACACTTAATTAAGATAACAAATATATCACTATTAATATGAAAATTTGTTCGATTTCAATTATATGTGTTAATATATATATAAATGATATAGGTTCGTGAATCCGAGACCAACTCTATATTTGTTCAATGACGTCATATGTAATTTTACTACAAAATACAGTATGGTGAGTTTCATTTGCTCCCTTTTTAATTGCTTTTGCAATATATATTTTTGGGCTGAGAATACATGCGCTGCTTTTATAAATGTTTACGAAATAGACACAAGTACTTAAAAATATATTCTACGTTGAGTTGTACCACTGGCATACTTCCATGTAGCTTGGTAACTACTATTTACATGGGTATTGTAAACGCGAATCCTGTTGATAGATCTATAGGGCCTGACAACCCCAACCGGACTGGACGACCAGTATTCAATGGTTGCACAGTACTTCCTTTCGTGACTACACTTGGTACGGTGTAGTGAGATTTCATAATAAAGGGAATATGCGACGTTGATTAAATGTTAAGTATGGTTACCAAGTGCTCAACCACTTAGAATGCTTTACATACACTTGCGAGTGTACTATGTTTATGAAAATTAAATCTTGTGGTCTATTAACATATTGACATGATTGTTATGATAAACCTATGAACTCACCAACCTTTTGGTTGACACTTTTGAGCATGTTTATTCTCAGGTACGAATTAAGTCTTCCGCTGTGCATTTGCTCATTTTAAGAATATTACTTGGAGTCGATCATCGCAATGGGACCAAATGTTGATGACTTCATCCAGAAGGATTAGGACGGGTTTTGACATGTGGTATCAGAGCGTTGGTCTTAGTGAACCAGGTCTTGCATTAGTGTGTCTAACTGATAGTTGTTAGGATGCATTAGCGAGTCTGAACTTCGACCTTAGCTGCATATTATAAGTATTGTTTATCATTCCTAGTGGAAAATTACCTGCTTATTATTCCTAAGTCTAGACACGACTTCCTGCACTTATTTGATAGATAGTGTACAGATAAATTCATATCTTAGCGTATCTGTTACTATAGACTTTATCTGATACGTTTCCTTATTTTCCTTCGTAATCTACGCGATCTTCTGTACTAAATATAGGTATTCTATATAATTAAAATATCATCCGATATCCGAAAATCATTTCATATTAAAAAATCCTTTCTTCAATCGTACGCAATGGAACTCACCATTAGATCAAGTCCCTCGGATTTTGATATAGAGTCACACTCCAGCCCCAGAAGCAGCGTCACCAGAATGAATCAATCAGTCATCCCCGATTAATCTGATGAGTTCGTAGTCGATTTAACCAATGGAGACGCGAAGAAGGCGATCTTTCCCGTCAACCGAATTCATCTCTTGACGAAGAACCTGAAGCACTCACTGACGAACTTGTTCGAAACACCATTTTCACCCTCATTTCCCGAATATCTCGCCACAATTATATTCCATCTAAAGGTCTAAACCTTATTCATCTGCTCGTTTCTACTGACAATCATCCCGGAGTAATAGAAGAAGTCAACGAGTTTCGCGCTCGAGTAGTGGATTTGGAGGATATGGTGCAAAGCTTACCAGCACCAGCAGCATCACCGACACCAACAGTACCACCAACAACCCAAGTTTCAACATCACATGCCTCAACATCTCATTATGTATCTCGAGCCTAATCATCGTTCTACGTATCGTTCTATCTACTTTATCTTCGTTCTACATATCATTCTACATCGATTATCTTCGCTCGACATGGCGATTATGTAATTTCTAAAGTTTTAGAGATTATGTAATCTAGTATTAACGATAAATCAAATGAGTTTAATATCTTATTGACTCATTAAATCCATGATTACATCTGAAGAAAATATATATGCAAGTATATTTTCATAAAGATTGTAATTAAAAATTTTTTTGTACCAACTGTTAATGATGAAAATATTTTAACGGGTAGGTAATACCCGAAGAATATTGGAGTTTCACATTAATAAGTTACACTGTACATTCTTCGAATCTGATTCAACAGTCATTTACTATCCTACTTACATTCATCGATATACAGATCCGTTCACCACAGAATAACCATTTTTATTCAATTTTATATTCGGATTTTGACCTATCAAAATTCAACAAGTGGCATAATGAAGAAAACATTGGACAAAAATAAAATTTGTTAGAAACTAACGAATTAACTAATTGAAATATTGTTAAGAATCCACGCTAACTGTTCCTAGCTAACTGTTTACATTTTTTTTACCGCAATTTAATTATCGCAATTTACATTTTCGCAATTTACATTCTCGCAATTTACATTCTCGCAATTTTATTTATCGTCATTTAATTTCTGTATTTATTTTTCGCACTTTAAATAACGGGACACGTATACAAGGTTTCGACATATCATATTGACCCATCTATATATTTATCTTGGAACAACCATAGACACTCTATATGCAAATGACGGAGTTAGCTATACAGGGTTGAGGTTGATTCCAAAATATATGTATAGTTTGAGTTGTGATCACTACTGAGACCGGTACACGGGTCACGATACGTATTAAATAATTCGAATATTATATATTAAACTATATATGAACTATTGGACTATTGGACTATTGGACTCTTGGACTGCTAACTTTGGACAATTAAAATAAATTAAAATATTGATTATAACATATGAAACTAAACATTTCTTCAAGTTTGCCACTTGATTTCATCCTAAACATCCTTTGTAACTTGATTTCATTCTAAACCTCATTTGTATCTTGATGATTCCAATCTGTGTTAAAACACTTTATGATTCTTGAAAACACCTCAATCGAGGGGATGAACTAACCGCACTTCATCTACGGAAGGAAAGATTATGCATATAGTTATGCACCGGAAAACTCTTGGAAACTGAGTAAACGTTTAACACGTAGCTGTGCTAATTCCTTTAGTATCATTATTACCCAAAATAACTTTGCAATTCCTTTTCAAATTAGCTAAATTTTGTCACAGCTCCAGCAAGTCAACTTCGACTTTTCGTTCGAATCAACCTTATTATATCTTTGATATATACGTTTGCCATTGTTATTGTTACCAGGAAACCTTTTATATTCTACAATATTGTCGATAGATGATTAAGTACCTAACGAAATCTCTAGCGGATATCTTGCTCCTTATTTATTCCAAATCATTGCGAAAAGCTTCGCAACATCCTTTGATTATAGATATTTTAAAACTTAAGATACCATCGTATCTTCCGTTATAAACATCTTCGATATTCTTGAGGATACCTTCATAACTATTATTGTCCGAAATTATCTATCTCTTCGTGCTATATGTGTTACATCCTAAAAGAAACTGTTTAAGTTTCTATATTCTTTAAAAATTCAGGTTAAATTATGAATGATTTCCCAGAGAAGTGTTGGGAATTGAAGCATGAATTAGTATAATATAATGACGCCGGGCCAACGTGGTTATATTACAGTAAGTCATGCTAAATTTCTAATGTAACGTGATGATGATTCACAGATCTTACCCTCATCATGTGCCATGTTACACGACTCTTTCATTCTACTTAATCTTTAAGCATATCACGGAATTATTTCCTTGATAATTCCGTTCTTCCGTAATTCCAACAGTTGCTAATAAATCGTGCTATCACATTTTCTTTCTGATTAGAAGATTTCCTTAAATTCCCCGAATTCGGGGAATCCACCATGACTACGTCAAAAGTTAAGACAAAACTTTTCACTCTTTTGTGGTAGCTTCACTCGTACGCTTCGTATGATCGAATTGTTTTATCTATATTACTCAATAATGATAAAACTTCATTATCACCTCATATTCGTCATAAAAACAATTTTATTGTTAGCCATGACGACCTCACTCAAATTTCGGGGACGAAATTTCTTTAACGGGTGGGTATTGTAACGACCCTGAAAATTTCGACTAATTTTAAACGAAACTTTCGATACGATTTTGTATTTTTGAGACAATAAGTAAAGTCTGTTAGGTTGAGTCTCTAAAAATTTGAACTGTTTCATGGATTCAATTGACCTCGACCAGTTTTGACGATTCACGAACAATTAATTGTATATATAGTTTGTGTGTATATATATATATAAATAATAATTGAAAATGTAATTTGAAATATTAAATGTTGTTGTTATGTGTAATTATGTGATAAAAATATTTTTACCTTTTTAGATCAAATTTTAGTACTCCGTACATAGCATTTGGAACAGAAAATAAATAATTATTGAACCCTTTTTGATCAGGTTTTAAACAGGTAATGAGTGAAATAATTAAATATATTTAATCTAAAGATTTGGGATTTTTAGGAACACTTTTATACATTAACTGTTTAGCAATGTACACGATATAGCACTGTGTGGGAAAACTGTCGGTAACATATGGACAATTGAATTCACGAGAATTAAATTGTTGTAGTTTACTGTGTAATTAATATTATATAATATTATTTCATTGATTAAAACACGTATGTTGAATTAAGTGGATGATAATGTGTTCCATATTATAATATCCTATCTACTTATATATATAGATACATGCTATATGAGTTTGCAAGACAAGCTTTCTTCTTTTCTTTTCCTTAAAATCCCTGTACTACCAAACATCCCTAAAACATCCATCATTTTCCATTGTTGAACACCATGAACAACCACCATCGCTCACTCTTCTTTTCATAGGAACCCGGCATCATTCTCCACCATCACCACCTGTTAAACTTATGAATATCACATACCCAATTTGTTGTTGTTTCTACTACTATCGTTGCTATTATTTTGCTATTGTTGAAACCACCCAACCGAAACCCTAATCATCATCTTTCTTTGTTTCATTTTTTTTCTTTTCTATAAACCAAACGTCACCACCCTAATCTTCCATCAAACCCATATTGCTTATTTTGTTTATCGTTCGACACAAAACAATCACCACAAACCTACCCCACGATTACCTTGAAACCACCTTTACTACCTTAAGACTTTGGCCGATTTACTCTTGGTTTCTGTTTTTGGTTACCAACACTAACACAAACTCGACCTTCATCACCACCTCAACTTCATCATGACCACCGTACCTCCACCCTTCTCCTTCACCATCTTCACCCTCCACTCTCTTCAATCACCATCATCATCATGTTGTTACTTGAACCACAACCATAAACCGTATCACCACCTGCAACACGTGCAACCATTGTTAGAGTGTGCTACTGTTACGCTGCTAATTTTTCTGTTTTCCTTTATCGTGAACACAACAAAACCGTTATCATTTATTTGTTTCCTGTTCTGTTCGAGTTAACCCGCCACCACCGAACCTGCAAAACCCAGGTTTTCTTTTATTTTTATTTTCGCTAATTCTATTCGAAGATCACCTCAGACCACCACAATCACCATCTCATACCGCTAGATGCTACCACATATATTCCAACTTCTGTTTACCTGTCTAAAACCCACCCAAAACCGCCCCTATAACTACCACTTTTGCTGTTAATTTCTGCTGTACTTCTTTCTGTTTAAAACTGTCAACACCTTCACCCAACAGCCTCTATGAACCTCCGATATATATTCTGGTTGTTGCTACTCTTCCTTGATTATTCGCTGATAATAAATAAAGATAATGTTAGTATAATGGTAGTAGGTAACAGCAATTAAAAGGTTGATATTGATTGATGATAAATATATTGGATGATGACCTTATGATGATGAGATAATGGGATGCTGTACAGCTACATCGACTTTTTGTCTGTTTCAAATGAATAAAGAGAATACATGTACAGTGGAAAACGATGGGTCACTAATCTCCTCCTCAAATCCCACGAATAAATAAACTGTAATATTTTTATTTGCAAACGTCCCACAAAGTTTAATTAGCTGGTTCTCTTTCGTTTGGGCTGCTTCTGGGTCGATATGATTATATTGTTGGGCTGCTGCTGTGTTATTGGGCCACCAGAAACCCATACGTGATTGTTGTTGTTGTTACATACGAACTCGGTTAAAGCATTATACGTTTTTCTTTCTTTCCCCTGAAGACATCACTTATGTTACAGCCGTAAACTCCTGTTTTCATTTAGCTTTGAACGAATACATGAAGTTAAGATGATTTGATGCGTATAAATAAAAATGGTGAGGTAATATGAAATATATATTAAGGATGATGATCCATAATATGATTGATAATTACGTCACAATATTGATAAGGATTCAGTAATGGAAAATAGATGATGATATGTTGATAATAATAATCATACGATTATGATGAATTGGTAACAATGATAAAGAAGAATAGAGGAAACAGAAAGAAATACGGTTTATAAAAATTTAGAACCTTATCTAAATCAGGAAGACAATGATGGAAGAATGGTTGGGGTTATGTTGTGTTAATTGAGAGGTTGTGGGTTCGAGCCTAGGCCGGGGCATTATTTTTAGTCCTTTTCGTTTTGAGGTAGAACTTCTATTATTATTATTATTATTATTATTATTATTATTATTATTATTATTATTATTATTATTATTATTATTATTATTATTATTATTATTATTATTATTATTATTATTATTATTATTATTATTATTATTATTAAAAATATCATTAATATTATAATTATTATCATTTTTATTAAAAACTATCATTTATATTAAAAGTATCATCATTACCATTATTATTATCATTATTAGAAAAATTATCATATTTATCAAAATTATTATTATTATTATCATTATTATTATTTTGAAATTAATATTATTATTTTCATATTATCAATATTATTATCATAATAACTACTATTATTATTATTGTAAAATAAAACAACTTTTAGTTATTATTATTATCAATATTATTTTGTTAAATAACCATTAGTTATATAAAGCTATATTTACTACATATAACATAACTATATTAATATAATAAATATTAATAAATGTAACTTATTAGGGTTTTAATGAAACACTTAATCAAGATAACAAATATATCACTATTAATATGTAAATTCGTTCGATTTCAATTATATGTGTTAATATATATATAAATGATATAAGTTCGTGAATCCGAGACCAACCCTATATTTGTTCAATGATGTCATATGTATTTTTACTACAAAATACAGTATGGTGAGTTTCATTTTGCTCCCTTTTTAATTGCTTTTGCAATATATATTTTTGGACTGAGAATACATGCGCTGCTTTTATAAATGTTTACGAAATAGACACAAGTACTTAAAAATATATTCTACGTTGAGTTGTACCACTGGCATACTTCCCTGTAGCTTGGTAACTACTATTTACATGGGTATTGTAAACGCGAATCCTGTTGATAGATCTATCGGGCCTGACAACCCCAACCGGACTGGATGACCAGTATTCAACGGTTGCACAGTACTTCATTTCGTGACTACACTTGGTACGGTGTAGTGAGATTTCATAATAAAGGGAATATGCGACGTTGATTAAATGTTAAGTATGGTTACCAAGTGCTCAACCACTTAGAATGCTTTACATACACTTGCGAGTGTATTATGTTTATGAAAATGAAATCTTGTGGTCTATTAACATATTAACATGATTGTTATGATAAACCTATGAACTCATCAACCTTTTGGTTGACACTTTTGAGCATGTTTATTCTCAGGTACGAATTAAGTCTTCCGCTGTGCATTTGCTCATTTTAAGGATATTACTTGGAGTCGATCATCGCAATGGGACCAAATGTTGATGACTTTGTCTAGGAGGATTAGGACGGGTTTTGACATTGAGCCCTTAGGATTGAAAGTTTATGTGGGTGCTAAGGTATTGAAAAGTAGACGTAACCAGGCAGTACCCTATGAGGGATCTCATCCTCAGGTAGAGAGAGGCTCAGACGAGGAAATGGAGGAGGCGGAAGACATTAGGGATGTCTTTCGAGATGCTATTCTTAACGTCCACGTTCGTATAGATGAGGAAGCAATGACGAACGCGGCCAGACATAGTATGTATGAGCAGTGGAACTCCGAGCGAGTATACGAGGATTATAGGCGACACCAACACGATAGCTGGGTAGTTCATCAGCACTAAATCATGAGTCAGCTATCATATCAGGTACCAAATAACTATGTACCTACTCGACCTGCTCATTTTCTGCCACACAGCCCCGATATCCGACCACCCTTTAACCGGTATGACTATAACCAAGCCTATCAGAACACCTATAGCCAACAATGGAACCCACCTGATGAGATGAACTGGAACCCCTATCCAGACTGATTTGGTTCCATTTGGTTATTTATATGATTTTTATGTTTTTATCTTTTTACTTATTCATGTTTAAACTTATGTTATTGAATATACTTATGTAATCTTTATCATTTTTATTATTATTGTGTACTAATATTTCACATTTAGGATTTGAAAGTGGGATATTAAGTTCCATTTCAAATTGCCATGCATGTTTATATTTGTATGTATGTATATTGTAAATTGTACAAAACAGGGTAAAACAGCGCATTTTCAAAGACTGGCATTAAGTTCAGCAAAAGCTACTAATTTTGACGACAAGATAAATGTGATGTAACAACAGACGGAATGAACAAATGATATGCACCATTTATCATTCAGCAAACAAACGCCAATATGTTTGGAAACTTTGGTAAAATTTAATCATTTTCACACTAATCACCCTCAATAATTTAAATTGTTACTGATTTCTTGCCAATGAGGGCATTGCAAGATCTTAAGTGTGGGAAGGGGTTAAATTCTTTCGGATTTTAAAATTTTTACTTTATACACTTGGTTACCATTAGAAATACTAGTAAAGTAGTAGTTATATTAGAATCTAGTGCTCTCTGATAAAGAACAGCCCTAGTCTTATATACTGACTACCCAATTCTAGTAAAAAATTTTAAAATTTTCAATTAAATGAACTCAAAATCATTTTTATACATATTTATGAACGATAAAACTAGGTGTTAACACCGAAATTATTGTTACCTCAGAAAGGACATAAATTGAGAAACAAACCAAAATGTTAAAATTCATTTAAAATGGAATAGAGGACAATAAAAAGGAAAATAAAAGCCAAGTGTGGAAAAAATTACCAAGTTATCTTAAACATATATCACATATTTCTATAACAAATAATTGAAGATACTTTTGCTTTGGACTAAACTAAACAGTTTTACCCGATTTACTGTAATATATTTGAAAGAAAGACGGATCTACACGATGAATCAATTCCATCGTTAAAAGGAAGTAAAGTCTTTCGAAAAAGAAACGCGCTTCTTGATTTAGGTCATGAAGTTGTCGTCCAGACCAGCTGTAGGTTGATGAAAAATCTAGAAAAGTCATCTCTAAAATCAGCAGGAAATCCACGGACTTCAGCATAAAACAGGGTCACCAAGTGGTCAGATTTATCCTAACCATGAGAAGGATTTATCTCGTACAATGGGGGGGCACCGTGCAAATTAGCTTGATAAGACTAATAAATCAGATCCCCAGAAAGGATAATCTTCTTTAAAGATCAAAAATCAGCTTTTAAGACTGATATTACTCAATCCTAGAGATTGACCTTAAAGATTGAGAATTACAAACTCATGGAATTCAATGATATCTAAACTCGAGCTTGAACGAGAAAATATTTTGATAAAATTACAAACCGATTTGTTTTCTGAAAACCCATTTTCAATGCGTTCATTACCATTGAACGTAAAATCCTAGGAAATCATCTGGAATTCATTAGGTCATCTGAACCAAATCGAGTATCAAACGTAAGAACGGTGGTTGCATTGCATGGTCAAAGACAGGACCTTGTGCCAGACTAAAAAATCATAAGGGTGAGCTTTACTATTGCTCCTACCAAGGATAGTAATTGCGTCCGACACGTTATAGACCATAATTAAAAGCATGTCAGGGGACATTGCCTTAACAGTTGCTTGTTCAACGCTTTCCTTTACAACCGGATGGTAGTTTATCAAAAGGTAATATACGGAGCAAGTAAACTGGACGTGTTGCTTTCCCAATACAAGGTTAGCAAGTGGGTGACACAAAACCGCAAGTTTTGAGCTAAAATTTTCAAATCTGAAACCCACCAAACCCACAAAAATATTTTGCAAACACCGGTGAAGGGTTATTCCGGAAAACTTATCTAGGGTAAAAGCTAGATTTAATTTTCAAAAAAATTAAATGTTTTCATAAAGATCCAATTTCCTAAAGGATCTAAATTTTCATAAGTCATGTGAGACTGTAAACCACATCGTTACTACCATTGTTTATACCGCCGTATTGAAATCACTGATGTACAAAGTGTGAAGAACAAAGAAGTGATTCTAGTATTTCAAGACGATATTGCTTGAGGACAAGCAACGCTCAAGTGTGGGAATATTTGATAATGCTAAAAACGAACATATATTTCATAGCATTATTCCTCAAGAAAGACAAGCTTTTAGTTGCAATTGTTCTATTTACAAGTGATATTCGTTTAAATAATAAAAGGTGAAGACAAAAGACAGATTCGACGAATTGAAGACGCAAACGACCAAAAAGCTCAAAAGTACAAAATATAATCAATAAGGTTTCAATAATTGATAAGAAACGTCTCAAAATTACAAGAGTACAAGATTCAAAACGCAAAGTACAAGATATTAAATTATTCGCAAGGACGTTCGAAAATCCGGAACCGGGACCAGAGTCAACTCACAACGCTCGACGCAACGGACTAAAAATTTCAAGTCAACTATGCACATGAATATAATATAATATATAATTAATTCTTAAAATTAATATATATATTATATTATATTTAAAAACCGTCGGCATAAAAAAACAAAGACTTTTGAGTCTCCCCAGCTGGCCATGCGATCGCATGGCCTGGAAGGCATAAATCCATGCGATCGCATGGTGCACAGTTCCAGCCCACATGCCTATAAAAATCGAGCTTTGGTGCACCACAAAACACATCTTTTTCTTCTCCTCATTCAACGTATAATATTTATATTTATATTATAATTTTAATTTTAATTTATAATAATAAGGGTGTGTTAGCGAATGTTGTAAGGGTGTAAGTCGAAATTCTGTCCGTGTAACACTACGCTATTTTTAATCATTGTAAGTTATGTTCAACCTTTTTAATTTAATGTCTCGTAGCTAAGTTATTATTATGCTTATTTAATCCGAAGTAATCATGATGTTGGGCTAAAAATATTAAAATTGGATAATTGGGCTTTGTACCATAATTGGGGTTTGGACAAAAGAACGACACTTGTGGAAATTAGAATATGGGCTATTAATGGGCTTTATATTTGTTTAACTAAATGATAGTTTGTTAATTTTAATATAAAGATTTACAATTGAACGTCCCTATAAATAACCATATACACTCAATCGGACACGATGGGCGAGATATTTATATGTACGAATAATCGTTCATTTAACCGGACACGGGAATGGATTAATAGCCACTAGAATTATTAAAACAGGGGTGAAATTATGTACAAGGACACTTGGCATAATTGATAACAAAGTATTAAAACCTTGGGTTACACTCAGTCGACATCCTGGTGTAATTATTAAACAAAGTATTAAAATCTTGTTACAGTTTAAGTCCCCAATTAGTTGGAATATTTAACTTCGGGTATAAGGATAATTTGACGAGGACACTCGCACTTTATATTTATGACTGATGGACTGTTATGGACAAAAACCAGACGGACATATTAAATAATTCAGGACAAAGGACAATTAACCCATGGACATAAAACTAAAATCAACACGTCAAACATCATGATTACGAAAGTTTAAATAAGCATAATTCTTTTATTTCATATTTAATTTCCTTTATTTTATATTTAATTGCACTTCTAATTATCGCACTTTTATTTTTTGTTATTGTATTTAATTGCACTTTTAATTATCGTACTTTTTAATTATCGCAAGTTTATTTTATCGCACTTTTATTTATCGCAATTTCATTATCATTATTTACTTTACGCTTTAAATTAAGTCTTTTATTTATTCAATATTTTACATTTTGTTTTAACTGCGACTAAAGTTTTAAAATCGACAAACTGGTCATTAAACGGTAAAAACCCCCCTTTATAATAATAATATTACTTATATATATATTTGTATTTTTATAAAATAAAACTAATATAGCGTTAAGCTTTGATTAAAAGATTTTCCCTGTGGAACGAACCAGACTTACTAAAAACTATACTACTGTACGATTAGGTACACTGCCTATAAGTGTTGTAGCAAGGTTTAAGTATATCCATTCAATAAATAAATAAATATCTTGAGTAAAATTGTATCGTATTTAATAGTTTCCTTGTAAAATTTAATAGTATTTTATACCCCTTAGCTTTAAAATCAACCGTCCCTCTGTTCCTGCTTTTCTAATCCATATCCCATTTTTATTTTATTTAACCCCGTTACATGTTCCATCTTCTTCTTTATCATGAATTCAAATCGACCAAGGTTCAAATCAACTAATTATCATTTTATTTATTTAGTTTTAGGATACAGAAACATTTTGAGATTTACTGGATCAATTAAAACAACAAAAAGAATTATAGAAATCGCTGTAACCGGAGACATAGAATACGTTATAAACTCAAATTCAATTTTGAAAATTTAGTATGTTTTAGACCAAGATTAAAACACAAAAAAGGTTGTAATTCACACATTGAAACTTCTGAGATCGTTAGTTGAGTTTGAATCTCAACAGATAGCTCTAATTCGATCTAATAAAACTGTTTGACTTTTTATATCAACAACTTGGACTTCAAAATTCGGATGGGAATGGAAAAATTGGAAGCTGTAACTTTACAGATAGATTGAGTACAAGATTTCAAATAAAACTGCATTAACAGATTTTTTATTTTGATTCGTTTTCTAACTTTTGGATAATTGAACCAAGAACAGGGGACCGACGGGTTTCTTGGGTTTTTTTCTTTGGAAATTTCAATTTGATAAATACTGTAAGGGTTTTAATTGATAAGGATTATAAAAGAACTGAATGTGTTAATCAAATTTATCGAATAATTTGGTTATTATACAGCCAATTTGATCGACAGGTTCCAAATTATAAACAGAAAAAAATATATATAAAAGGCGTACGATTCCTAATCGATTTGTTGTATATGTGATTGAATTTCTTGATTGGTACTAATTTGAAGACATAAGGATCAATTTACCACATATGATACCGATGTGCAACTGAATACGATATCTCCTGTATTTTATATATATTTAACAGTAATTATCTATATATCTGCATAAATATTAATATATAAATATATATAATTGTGTTTTATATATATATATATATATATATATATATATATATATATATATATATATATATATATATATATATATATATATATATATCTGTACATATATCAATATTTATATATCTGTATTTAATATATATTCGTATATATAGTATTAATTAAATAATATGTTTTTGTATATATATATAACAGTATATATGTATAGATACATATGTTTTTATATATCTGTATATATATTTTTTGTATATTATAATTAATCTTTTAATTAAAAAATATAACTATAATAATACTCTTAATTTTATAAAAAATAATAATAACATTTTATCATAATATAACAATATTATTGATAATAATAATATCTACAATATTATTAATAATAATGATAATAATATTAATTTATAATGTTACTAAAATTTTTAATAATAATCTTATTAATAAGACTAAAAATAATAATACTATAACAATTTATATTTCAATTTCATATTTATGTTACATATAAAAAATAATACTATTAATATTACTGATTTTAATATTAGATTTAGTATTGATAATACTAATGAAAGTAATTTATAATATCCTTAGTATAACAACTATAGTTTTAATGTGTAATTAATATCATAATAATACTAATAAGAATATTGATAATAATAACTTTAAATAAAAATAATGATTTTTAGTAATCAAATTAATATAATAATTTATACATAACAATTGTATATATATATATTTTATATTATGAATAATAATATAATATAATTATTGGTATTAATATTACTAATAATAAAAGTGATGATAATAATATTAATATAATAATTATATTCAAACTTGCAATTAAATTTAATACCATTTATTATTTATGTAATATTATGTTATTTTATCACATTTACAGAATAATTAATATTCACATATTTTATATATATAATAGAATCATATATAGTTTCAATATAATATTTTTATATATATACTTATATATATTTTAACAATAACTTAATTATTCTAATTATTACTTTTACATTTTTAATTCCAATTGATTAAAGTATACTTTGTTAATTCCAAATATTATATATACACTTATATTTATATTTATATAACATATATACATATTTATTTACAAATAATTGTTCGTGAATCATCGAAAACGGTCAAGTTAAATGAATCCATCTAAACAGTCCCAAAAATTTTAAGACTCAACATTACAGACTTTGCTTATCATGTCGAAATCATTTAAAGATTAAGTTTAAATTTGATCGGAAATTCCCAGGTCATCACAGTACCTAACCGTTAAATAAATTTTGTCCCGAAATTTGAGTGAGGTCATCATGGCTAACAATAAAAATGCTTTCATGACAAATATGAGCTAGAAATTAGAGTTTTATCATTATTGAGTAATATGGATAAAACAATTCGATTACGCGAAGAGTATAAGTGAAGCTATCACAAAAGAGTGAAATGAGAAAATAAGATTCTTCTTGACTTTTGACGTAGTCAGGGTTGAATTTAGGAAATAAGGTGCATCTTAACTTTTGACGTTGTCTTGGTTGAATTCCGGAATTCAAGGGATTAAAGAAAATATTTGAAATCTATAAGATCGGATTCTTCGGGATTTAAGGGAATTAGGATCTCTTTAATTAAATGTGGTCATCTATATCGATTGTTACGTCTGAATTTTTTTTCTTTATAAATTAAACTCTTCCGTTCCATTATTCTCACCATCCTTATACTTTCTTTCTTAGTTCATACATCCAAAAGATTATGAAAATGCTTAATCCCGTTCTAATCCTCGATATTTTCCTAATTATCATTTCTGTCATTCTTCTTTTCAATCTTCCACAGGAAAAATCTGTTTACTTCTACTATTATCATGGGGTGATACTATTCTTAATTCTACCGTATCTTTATATTGCTATTCGTATTAATATCCACGGTTTATAACCTCCGTGTTGTTATTGGGATTTTTTACTTTCTCTTATATTTTGGAGCTCTTTGCCTTTCTATTCTCTTCTCGACCTCTAATAAGGCGAGTAATGGTCCAGAATTCGTAAGTATGGAGTTTCGAATGAACTTTATGTTCTAAACAAGAAAGAACGTAATAGCACGATTTGATTTGTTAAATTACCAAAATTACTGAGAATAAAACTATCAAGAATAAATTTTCTTGATATGTTCAGAAGTTAAACAGAATGAAAGAGTTATGTACCATGGCACGCGGTGACGTTTTGATCTGTGAATCATCACGTCCCGTTAGAAACTCAGCATGACTTACTGTAATATAATCACGTTGATCAAGTGTCATTATATTATACCAACCCATGCTTCAGTTCCCAACACTACTTTAATAACATTCATATTTTAAGTTCGAATTTTTCAGAATTTAGAAACTAAAGCAGTTTCCTTCCTGATGTAACATTGATATCGCGAAGGGATAATTGATTTCAGATAAGAATAGCAATGAAAATATTTTCAGAAATATCGAGGATATTTATAATGATAGGTACGATGATATCTCAGTATTTCTAATATCGAAGGATGATAAAGAAGATTTATCCGTAAAGATTTAGAGTCAGGAGTAAGGTATTCGTTAATGACTTCAGCAGGTACTGAATCATTTGGATTCTTTAAATATAGGGTTTGGTCCTTGTATTTGTCCTTGATCTCCTTCATGATTTGCTCAATTCATTTTTCAGTTCCAATTTTTCTGAGCTTTGCTAACACATTATTCTTTATCATCAAACTTTTGACTGTTAAGGTCGTTAAAGTTTTTGCTGCTTCATCAGCATTTTCAACATTCCGAGTATTGATTTGTAGACTGGGTGCTTTTCAGAATTTCAGAATTGAAGTTCGTAGATCCAGGAGATAGAAGTTATATATATATATATATATATATATATATATATATATATATATATATATATATATATATATATATATATATATATATATATATATATATATATATATATATATATATATATATATATAATTGTTGTCGTAGAATTGATTAGAAATTCGAGGTTATCGATTGATGCCTCCCGGTATTTGGTATGGTAATTCTCGTTATAAAATGTGGATGAGCATATGATAAGGTTTTAAATATAATGATTTTTTGGAGAGACTTAAACCAATGAGTAATAAAGTTGCTGGTAAGTTTACTGCTAATATGGTGGGATATAAACGGTTCTTGCTAATGATAACGAAAGGTAACTTATATATCAAAGTTATAATAAGGCTTATTCGAATGAAAGTCGAAGTTGATTTGCTGAAGCTGTGACAAAATTGGCTAATTTGAAAAAGAATTGCAATGTTATTTTCAGTAAAAACAATGCCAAAGGAGCTAGCACAGGTACGTGTTAAACGTTTACTCATGTTCCGAGTGTTTTCAGGTGCATAACTATATGCATCAATCTTTTCTTCCGTAGATAAAGTGCGGTTGGTTCATCCTCTCGATTGAGGTGTTTTCAAGAATAGTGAAAGGTTTGAATGCAGATTGTTATCGTCAAGATACAAATGAGGTTTTAGGATGAAATCAAGTGGCAAACTTGAAGAATTGTTTAGTTTCATATGTTATAATCAATATTTTAATTCATTTTAATTGTCCAATGTTGACAGTCCACAGTTAACAGTCCACAATTAGTAATTCAATAATTCATATATAGTTTAATATATAATATTCAAATTAATTAATACGTATCGTGACCCATTGTATACATGTCTTAGACTCGATCACAACTCAAAGTATATATATTATTATAGAATCAACCTCAACCCTGTATAGCTAACTCGATCATTAACGCATATAGAGTGTCTATGGTTATTCCAAATAATATATATAGATGCGTCAATATGATATGTCAAAACTTTGTATACGTGTCCCGATATTTATATGCGTAAATAACAGAATTTAAATGACGATAAATAAAGTGCGTAAAATAAATAACAGAAATTAAATGACGATAAATAAAATTGCGAGAATTAAAATTGCGATAAATAAATTGCAATAATTAAATGTAATAAGAAATTAACAGTTAGCTAGGAACAGTTAGCTAGGATTTTGTTAGCGTGGTTTCTTAACAAAATTTCTCATAGTTAATTTGTTTGTTTCTAACAAATTTTATTTTGTCAAATATTTTCTTCATTATGCCACTTGTTGGATTATGGTAGAATAAAATCCAAATATGAAATTGAATGGAAATGGTTATTCTGCAGTGAACGGATACGTATATCTGTGGACGTAAGTAGGATAGTAAATGACCGTTGAATCAGATTCGAAGAATGTACAGTGTTACTTATTAATGTGAAATCTTAAATATTCCTCGTGTATTACCTACCCGTTAAAATATTTTTCATCATTAACAGTTTGTACGAAAGAATTTTTATTTACAATCTTTATGAAAATATATATACATATATATTTTCTTCAGATATAATCATGGATTTAATGAGTTAATATGATATTAATCTCATTTGCTTTTCGGTTTGAGCTAGAATAAGTAATCTCTAAAACATTTAGAAACCACATATTCTTCGCAGAATATTTCTTCAATGAAGTTATGAATCAATACCTCATCGTTTATTGTTGTTGGTATTCCTTAGTATCTACAAGGCGTATGTCGTCGATGTTCGTGGGACAGTTTATGATGTCGTAGCATGGAATGTGGATGTTGTTGATGGTGGTAATGGTTCTGTTGACGTTGGTGATGGTGGTACTGTTGATGCCGGTGTTGCTGCTGGTGCTTGTAACCTTTGCACCATATTCTCCAAAACCACTACTCGAGCGTGAAGCTCGTTGGTTTCTTCTACTATACCGGGATGATTGGCGGTTCGGACGAGTGAATGAATAAGATCTAGAATCTAGGATAGTATATAATCATGACGGGATACTCTGGAAATGAGAGAGAAAATGGTGTCTCGAACAGGTTCACCGGTAACTGCTTCAGGTTCTTCGCCAAGTGGGCAATGTGGTGGATGGAAAGGATCGCCTTCTTCTTGTTTCCAATGATTAAGGTGGCTACGAACCCATCCCCAATTCATCCAGAATAGATGATGGCTGATTGGTTGGTCCATTCCGGTCACGCTATTTTCGGAGCTTGAGTGAAACTCCATATTGGAATTCGAGGGACTTGAACTAGTGGAGAGTTCCATTTCGTACAATTGAATAAAAGATTTTTCAATATGAAATGATTCCTGGCTATCAGATGGTATTCTACTTACATGGAATATCTATATATATCGAATAAAAGATTTCATAGATTACGGAGGAATTTACGGAATATGTCAAGCAAAGTTTACAGTAACAGATACGCTAAGATATGAATTAGTAGATACGCTAAGATATGAATTTTGTCTATACACTATTCATGCAATCAATGCTGTAAGATGTGTCTAGACTTAAGAATGATAAGCAGGTAATTTCCGATAAGAAATGATAAGCAAAAACTTTTGACATGCAACTAAGGTCGAAGTCCAGACTTACTAATGCATCCTAACAACTATCAGTTAAACACACTAATGCAGACCTGGTTCGCTAAGACCACCGCTCTGATACCACATGAAGCGACCCATCCCGATTCATAAGGACGAATACAATAACATATGATTACATCGCGAGGTATTTGACCTCTATATGATACAATTTACAAACATTGCATTTGTTTTTAAAAGACAACCATTCATTACATCGAAAGTTGACAGGCATGCATACCATTTCATAATATCCAACCTATAAATGACCTAATCCGTCATTTAATTAATAATAATCTCTATTGAACTCAAAGACTTGAATGCAACGTCTTTTGAAATATGTCATAAATGACTCAAAGTAATATCTCTAAAATGAGCAAATGCACAGCAGAAGATTTCTTTCAAACCTGAGAATAAACATTCTTTCAAGTGTCAACCAATAGGTTGGTGAGTTCATTAGTTTATCGTAATCCATCATTTCCATAATTTTAATAGACCACAAGATTTCATTTATTCAATAATCATACACTCGTAAGTGTTTAAAATTCATTCGTATGGATTGAACACCTGGTAACCGACATTAACAAAATGCATCTAGAATATCCCCAAACATATAACATCGAAGTACTAAAGCAGTTCAAATTCTCTGACTGGGGCGTGTCAAAGCCCATAGATCTATCTTTAGGATTCGCGTCAATTGGTGGCAATTATAATAAACACCAATTCTTAGGCTACCAAGTTCAACAAGGGCGATATCCGGTATAACAATTCAACCATAGAATGTAGTTTCGATTACTTGTGTCTATTTCGTAAAATATTTATAAAAGCAGCGCATGTATTCTCAGTCCCAAAAATATATATTGCAAAAGCATTTAAAAAGGGAGCAAATGAAACTCACAATACTGTATTTTGTAAGAAAAATACATATGACGACATTGAACAAGTGTAGGGTTGGCCTCGGATTCACGAACCTATATTATTCATATATATATATATTAAAATATATACTTGTAATCGAACAAATATATATATTATTATTAGTGTTATAATTTTTATATTTTTAATTTATATATATTTTTAGTTATATAGAATTTATACTAAATTCCATTAAAAACAAATACTCATATTATATCTTAAATTATATGTTATATATATTTATGTTGTATATATATTTAAAATGTTTAATATCTATATATTTAGTTAGATTGATATATATATATATATATATATATATATATATATATATATATATATATATATATATATATATATATATATATATATATATATATATATATGGTTAGTATTATATTTAAAAAAATCATTAGTTTGTTATATATAAGTATTTATTTAAAAAAAATTTTGATATATGGAATATAAACTATTAATATAAGTATAATATATGTATTAAATATATTTTAGGTACAAAATATTTATCTGTAACAAAAATGATAGTTTTGATAATAATGATTTACTAATAATAATAACCTTCTTGATATTGATAATACTAATTATAATAATGATATTGTTAAAAATGATACTTATATTAATAATAATAATAATAATAATAATAATAATAATAATAATAATAATAATAATAATAATAATAATAATAATAATAATAATAATAGTAACACTAATGATTACAAAAATGATATTAATACTAATATTAGTGAAAATAATAATAACTTGTATTATTTTTATAACAACAATAATAATAATCCTAATCATAATCATCATAATAATAGTAGTACTAAAATGATAATTTAATAATACGTAAAGTGATAATAATAATAATAATAATAATAATAATAATAATAATAATAATAATAATAATAATAATAATAATAATAATAATTATAATAATAATAACTATAATATTAATCATAATAACAATTTCTAATAATAACAATAATATTAATAATAACAATAATAACAATCATAATAATAATTATAAAAATCATAAAATTGGAAACTACCTCAAATAAAACGAGTCTAAAAAAAATAACAGTCCATGCTTGGACTCGAACTCAGGACCTATCGAATACCCGTAAACAACCTTAACCGTCCCTCTGTTCCTGCTTTTCTAATCTATATCCCGTTTTTATTTTATTTAACCCCGTTACATGTTCCATCTTCTTCTTCATCATGAATTCAAATCGACCAAGGTTTAAATCAACTAATTATCATTTTATTTATTTAGTTTTAGGACACAGAAACATTTTGAGATTTACTGGATCAATTAAAACAACAAAAAGAATTATAGAATAATTGTAACAGGAGACATAGAATATGATATAAACTCAAATTCAATTTTGAAAATTTAGTATGTTTTAGACCAAGATTAAAACACGAAAAAGGTTGTAATTCACACATTGAAACTTCTGAGATCATTAATTGAGTTGAATCTCAACATATAGCTCTAATTCGATCTAAGAAAACTGTTTGACTTTTTATAACAACAACTTTGACTTCAAAATTCGGATGGGATTGGAAAAATTGGAAGCTGTAACTTTACAGATAGATTGAGTACAAAATTTCAAATAAAACTGCATTAACAGATTTTTTATTTCGATTCGTTTTCTGACTTTTGGATAATTGAACCGAGAACAGGGGACCGACGGGTTTCTTGGGTTTTTTTCCTTTGGAATTTCAATTTAATAAATACTGTAAGGGTTTTAATTGATAAGGATAATAAAAGAACTGAATGTGTTAATCAAATTTATCGAATAATTTGGTTATTATACAGCCAATTTGATTGACAGGTTTTAAATTATAAACAGAAAAAATAAAAAACTAGAAAAGGCGTACGATTCCTAATCGAATTGGTTGTATCTGTGATTGGATTTCTTGATTGGTACTAATTTGAAGACATAAGGATCAATTTACCACAGATGATACCGACGTGCAACTGAATACGATATCTCCTGTATTATATATATATATATATATATATATATTTAGCCGTAATTATCTATATATCTGCATAAATATATATATTTATATATATCTGTACATATATCAATATTTATATATCTGTATTTAATATATATTCGTATATATAGTATTGATTACATAATACATTTTTCTATATATATAACAGTATATATGTATAGATACATCTGTTTTTATATATATGTATATATATTTTCTGTATATTATAATTAATCTTTTAATTAATAAATATAACTATAATAATACTCTTAATGTTATAAAAAATAATAATAACACTTTATCATAATATAACAATATTATTGATAATAATAATATCTACAATATTATTAGTAATAATGATAATAATATTAATTTATAATGTTACTAAAATTTTTAATAATAATCTTATTAATAAGACTAAAAATAATAATACTATAACAATTTATATTTCAATTTCATATTTATGTTACGTATCAAAAATAACACTATTAATATTACTGATTTTAATATTAGATTTAGTATTGATAATACTAATGAAAGTAATTTATAATATCCTTAGTATAACAACTATAGTTTTAATTTGTAATTAATATCATAATAATACTAATAAGAATATTGATAATAATAACTTTAAATAAAAATAATTATTTTTAGTAATCAAATTAATATAATAATTTATACATAATAATTTTATATATATATATATTTTATATTATGAATAATAATATAATATAATTATTGGTATTAATATTAATAATAATAAAAGTGATGATAATAATATTAATATAATAATTATATTCAAACTTGGAATTAAATTTAATACCATTTATTATTTATGTAATATTATGTTATTTTATGACATCTACAGAATAATTAATATTCACATTTTTATATATATAATAGAATCATATATAGTTTCAATATAATATTTTTATATATATGCTTATATATATTTTAACAATAATTTAATTATTCTAATTATTACTTTTACATTTTTAATTCTAATTGATTAAAGTATACTTTGTTAATTCAAAATATTATATATACACTTATATTTATATTTATATAACAATTATACATATTTATTTACAAATAATTGTTCGTGAATCGTTGAAAACGGTCAAGTTAAATGAATCCATCTAAACAGTCCCAAAAATTTTAAGACTCAACATTACAGACTTTGCTTATCGTGTCAAAATCATTTAAAGATTACGTTTAAAGTTGATCGGAAATTCCCGGGTCGTCACAGTTAATAGATGGCATCTTGTTCTTCTACTAGCGAGCCCCCGAATTGCGAAGTTATTAGGTCCGTAATGACAGCGCAAAAGATCGCGCTGTTGGTAGATTGGTACCCGCCGTTAGCTGATTTGAATCCCATAGCGCCCCTCCCTAATCAGCGCGCGTGTGACGTTATTGATGGCAAGGTCACCGTGTATCGGTAAGTCATGCTGGAAGGGAATGTGCGCTACCCTTCTACCCCTTTTTTCATGGAGGTTCTTAGCCATTTCAACATCGGTATCGGCCAGCTACACCCGTACAGCGTGTGTCGTGTTACCCTTTTTGAGATGATTTGTCACCATTACCAGTTCCCTCCGTCGCTGGATTTATTTAAGAACGTATTTTCCTATCGTAAAAACCAACAAAGTTGGTACTCCTTTATTGATCGGATTAACTTTGTAAAGCAACTGAAAGCCGGGGTGCGCAAGAAGTGGAAGAACTCGTTCTTCTTCATTGATGATTCTTTTATCCCTCTCGCGTATAGAAATATTTGCGCATGGCACACGGAAGCTACAAATGCGCAGCTAAACGTCATACCTCCCCTTTCACCAGAAGATCGGCGGAGACTTGAGCATTTCCATAACCGCGAACTTCCCCTGCGTCAGTATAGCAGCGATATATTGCGGGTTGCTAACTTATGTCCCCATCCGCTCTCCCTGCCAGTTATCAAAGATGCCAATGATAATGGTAGGCGGCAGATGGGTGCTAATTTTATACTTGTCTTCTTTCCATGGCTTCTATTCTAACTTATCTTTTTTTTTTTAATTTGCAGATATGCGTCTAGACAGGCTTCTCGCATCCCGTGATAACGAAGGCGTCTACACCGAGACACCCAAAACTGGGAACGAGGGTCAGAAACGCTCATGCGCTGAACCTAATGTTCAAGGTGTCGGTTTTGATGGAGCTAGTGGCTCTGGTGGCGCTAGTGGTTCTGGCGGTGCCTAGCAGCGCGTGGGTACTGAGGGACCCAAAATGACCGAGGCCTCAACTGAAAGTAGGCACAAGCGTAAGCGCGAGAAGAAGGAAAAAGGTAGTTTCATTTTTACCTAAGTTATGAATACTCGCGCTACTAATTATGTTATTAATTGATTATCTGTTTACTTGCAGAGGCGCGTTTGCTGTTTTATGGTATGAACGACCTGCTGTTAATACCAGAGAAGACGGTGACTTCTCAATTTAACTACTTGGAGGGTATCAAACTCCCCTATTACTTTGGGCACCTATCACCCAAGGCAGCATGGCGCTTTGATGTTCAATTGGCTATGTTGAACTTGATGCGTTCTAAATTTTGCCTTAAGGAAGCAAAAGCTCGTTTGGACAGTGCCGACTCTTCTACACCGGGCGCACTGACTTCTGAGCAGATGCATGACCGCATCGTGCATCTGAACTCAGATCTTGAGCAGTCAAAAAAGGCGCACGAGGAGGCAGTTAGTGCTTCATCTGTATTAGCCGCTGAAAAGGCGTCTTTACTTCTCAGGTTGAGGGATTAACTGAAAAGGTTAACTGTCTTGAGTCTGAAAAGAGCTCTCTGGAAGAAGATCGCGAAGATTTGACCGATCGTTTAACTACTTGCGAGGTTGATCGTGATACAGCAAGGTGTCAGTTCGAGACCTTAAAGAAGGGTCTCCCCGCGCTTGTTGCTCGCGCTTGCGATTCTAAATATGTGAGTGATCTTCTTGTGGACGCCATTCTCACTTTCAAGGAGGAGGATAAGCTTGCTTTCTGGAAGACGATCCAGCCTCATGTCTAACCTTCAGAGGCTTTGGATGCTATCATCTCAAAGGAAGTGGATCCTCTTGCGGCACATAAGAGCAAGGAAATAGCGCCCACGCTGGTGAATATCATGGTCCCCTCATTGGTAGCTTTATCTAATGACCCTACTGCCGATGCTCACCGCTTATTAAACGATCAATTGTAATTTTTAATTTTCCTTTAAGAATTTAATGAATCTTTTGGGAATAAAATTTTTATCTTGTTAACTTCTCCCCATTGTGTATGACTTGCATGTTGTTAGGACCCCGAAGTTGTATAGTGTTAATGTGAAAATAAGCTTAAATGAAGGTTCCTTAGAAGAGGGCTATATAAGGAACCTAAGTAGTCCTAATTAGATAGCCATTGCATTGTAACCGAGTTCTAGAAGCTGTGGAATGTAATTGTACCGATTCTCTCTAATACCGAGTCTCATGCTTACATACCGAATCTCTCTTTATCTTATCATTTCTCTCAATCTCAACATGATCTGACCTATCATTTGGTATCAGAGCTTCCAAGAAGTGATTCTACATCACTATATCGATCCAGAGATTGTAGATTACAGAATCTGATTACTCTCGGTATTTTGAATCACATTCGGTATCATCGAATTTGATAATCTGACGTTCAGATTCTTGTGATAAGTTCATCAAAGGTGCATTAGGTATTTTAGAAAGAGTTTCGATCATCATTACAGTTTTTTAACTTCAATTATGGAGAATCAAGTTGATTTTTAGAGTTTGTGGCTAAAACTCTCGGTTTTGCTTAATTCAAGCTTGATTCTGGATTTTTGTGAAGATTTAAGGATTCAGTTGTGTTCGTGAGGTGTTAAATCACATTTTTGACGGTTCAATTTCTTCAATTCATTAAGTTTTGAAGATTTGATCAACACTCGGTATCGTAACTGTCATACCGAGTCTGCTTCATTACTTAAATTCATCTTAAGTGTTGCAGATTGTGGTGTGATTGTGATTCTATCACATTCAGTTTGATTATATGCAGCTAATTGGTGTGGTTTGAGAAAGGATTCTGTCATATTTCTAAGTTTTAAACTTAGACTCGGTATTGTCAACTGCTAAAGTTGACATTCGTTATCCTATACTTTCGGTATCTTTAATATTTTGTGTGATAGTAACGTGTTTCCTTGTGCAGCAAGGTTACAGAATCTAATTCAAAAGGATTGAATTGAGTTTGAACTTCAAATTCATACAGAATATGATTACCGAATCAAATACAGAATCTGAGTTTCTGTATCACTTAATCCATTATTTTAAGTGGTTACAGGCTACAATTCTTGTGATTACCGAATCTATACTGAATCTGGGTGTGTCTCTTGTATTTCTGATCAGTTTCTTTTACAGAATCTGATATACAGAATCTTTACCGAATCTGCTACTTTACCGAATCTGCTACAGTACCGAATCTGTTACAGAATCTGACATTCTGATCAGATTGTTGTGATTTTTCATCTTAGATTTGTGTAATACAGAATCTTTACCGAATCTACCTCATTTTCAAGATGTCTACTCAAGATACTTTGATCATTGGATCAGATTCCCGTCCTCCAGTGTTGTTTAATGGCAAATACACTCAGTGGCTTCACCGTATCACTCAGTACATAGACTATAAGGGTGAGAAAGCAAAACACATTTGGGCTTCTCTGAGAGATGGTCCAGTTGTTGATTATCATCCGGATACTGGTATGCCAATTCCAGTCTATGAACTTTCTGGTGATAAGCGTGAGAGAGCTCAGGGTGACATAGAGGCAAAGAATATTGTTATACAAGCTATCCTGTATGAATTGTTTGAAAATGTTGATAGCAACACAACAGCAAAAGATATATGGGATGAGATCAAACGACAGCAAGAAGGTTATGACATGTTAGACGTTACTAAATTGAATAAGGCTCTGGGATTCTATGAAGATTTCAAGCAGGAAACTGATGAACCACTCAAGGATACCTATCGTCGTTTCAATGGTGTTCTCAATGAGTTGAAAAGGTGCAAGATCATAAAAGTAAATGCTGAAGTCAACATGAAGTTTCTCAAAAAGCTCCATGCTGATTGGCTTCCTTATGGAACCATTGTTCGATCTACTAAAGAGATTGACAAGTTGACTATTCATGAGCTTGTTGGAGTTCTTATGCATTACCAACCTGAAGTGTCTAAACTTCAAGAAGGAAGGAAAAAGTCTTCTCCGGGCGATCCACTTGCCCTAATTGCCAAAAAGAAGAGCAAATCGTTGACATCTTCCAAAAGCTTGTCCAAGAAAGTGCTTGTTGAAAAATCAACTGATTCAGAAGATTTGAATCTTTCTGATGTTGATGATTCTCATCTTGAATTAGTCAAGATGGCAGCCATGTTCACAAAAGCCTTGAACAAACACAAGTTTAAAGGCAAATCAAGCAATCAACGCAAAAACTCGTCATCTTCCTCGTACTACAAGAAAGCTGATCAATCTAAACAACAACGTGCTGATGATTCCAAGAAGGAAGATTCAATTTGTTTCAATTGTGGCAAAGCTGGTCATTACTCTTGTGAGTGCAAGATGCCTAAGAAGAAGGACGCAGCTTACTACAAGAAGAAAATGTTGATGGCTAAGATTGTGGAAACTGGGGGAGAGCTAAAACCGGTTGATGATACTTGGTTTAACTGGACTGACGATTCAGATTCAGAGGTGGAACATGCAAATGTTTGCAAGGTGACAAAGCTCATCAAAGCTAAGGAAGCAATGGAGAATTCTGACTCAACATCCGATGATGATGAGGTACAATCATCTGAAATCTCACCTGATTTTATAAAAATGTAAAATGACTTGATGAAGAATCTGGTCTCAATGTCAAAAGAAGTCAAAGGATTAAAATCTGAAAACAAAGTTTTAAAAGATAAAATCAAAATGAATGAGACCAGACCTTCCTCATCCAAATTGCAAACGGATGTGCAATAATTGACTCTCCAACTCAACTCTAAGGAAACTGAGTTGGAATATCTGAAAAAGACAATTCATCCAATTAAAGTTGAAAGAACTAATTATCGTTTAAAATCGGAACGACTTGCAGAAAAAGTTCAATTTTTAGAAAAAGATCTTTCTGATTTGAAAAACCAACATGAACCTACACTTTCAAAACTAAACAAGAAAATCGTTCAATTGGAAAACACCATAATTGAAAAGAACACTGAAATTTCTTTATTGTCAAAAGAATCTTTTCAAATGAAAGCACAACTTGCTCGATATGAGGAAAAACTCTATCGAACAGAGTAATCCAAAGCTATCATGGATATGGAACTTTCAAAACAAATGATTTTCATGAATAGAACAAAAACGATTCATGGTGAAAAGTGGGGGTTGGGTTATGAAGATCCGAAAATTTTGGAAGATGCTTCCAAAAAGATTCTAGGATTATATCATTCTGATTATTTTCAAGCTGGTTTACCATCGCATTTTATACATGCTTCTGATGCTGATTTTGATGATATTATTGTAAATCGTAAATCTAGGAAATACCATCAAATTAGCTTAATGTATGAAAAAATCAATGCTAAGATAGGTAAATCGAATCCTGATTTCTTGAAAAATCTTGTTGAAACTGAAAAGAACATGAAACGTGAAGATTATGTGCCTAAGCGTAGACTGGTTTATATCCCAACACTCATGCTAGAGAAATACATTTTAATGCTTGAGAATGAAGTGTTTAACAAACCTAGTTCTAGCATTACTACAATAGATGAGGTGTTTGATGAACCAATTTTTGATGTGAAACCAATTCTACCAACTTTACCTGCATGTCCAGATGATGTTTTCCGTGCAGACCTAGCACATGAACTAACTGTCTTCTTTGAGACAGATTCTCTAGGTCAAAATTCTTTAGATGATAAAGTAGAACTTCAAGATGAACCGAACATTGAACCTTTGATAGATTTTGAAAGTCAACTTGATCCTTTGCATGATTATTACTTGCATTTTCCTGCTGTACGTAATTTGAATTGCATAGTAGCTCAACTTGAACAGGAGAATATTGACTTGCAACTTAAGTGCCAATCATTAGAACAAATGCTTGCTTTGTGTGATAAATTGCCTTCACTGCCTAAGAAAGAATGTACTTATGCTTTTAAGGAGGGTGAAGTGATAGTTTCTGCTGAAGAATTATGTCTTGAGATTAAAAGCTTAAAACAAAAGATAATTCAAATGAAACAGGCTAACACACTTAAGCAAACGTCTAATGTTGTAACCAATGTGCTTGAATGTACTGGTGGGATTACTAAGAAGGGGAAGGGAACAACAACATCTAAGGATGTAAAACCCATTACTATTCTTAAAAATCCTCTACATTCTCAATTTGGCAATCATGGTTCGAAAGTTTTTTCTACAACTCAGTATATTGTTAAAAAGGTTCATTCTCCAAATGGTTCTGTGTTAACTGAAAAGATTCCTATGATTCCTATGACAAAAACTTCAAAAGAGAGTCTTTTAAAGAAATCAGTTAAGTCCACAACACACACAAGTTCTAAACCTGATTTAAGTGAGTATGATGCAAAAGAACGTACAATCAAATTGGAAATTCTGCAAAATCAGTCATCTCATGTGTCAACTGAAAAGTTTGGACGTCTAACTAACAAAGGTGTTTTTCGTGTCACGGGTCATAATCCAAACATGAATTACAAATCTGTATGGGTTCCTAAGTCCACGACTAAGAAAGTAGCTACCAAACCAAAGCAATCTGCTAGTCGGCCTAGGAAATCATCTCATGTTTTTCAATTTTCATCTGTGAACAAAACATCTACTTGGAATAAATTGTGTGTTAAGACTTCTGATAACGATGTAAAGATTGATATTGCGTATGATGCTTCATGTAATGTGATTTTAAATGATGCTTTATTGTCTAAACTGCATGATGCTTTACGTGATTATTTCATCATTGATCCAAAGTTTGTTGTTAATCCAAAGTTTATTGTTGGCACTAACCGAAAAGGACCCAAAAAACTTTGGGTACCTAAACTCTAGGAAATTCACATTTACAGGGTTTCGACGTCTATGTTTGGTATATCGATTCCGGTTGTTCTCGACACATGATGGGCGATAAATCCTTGCTTGTCAACTTCATTGACAAATTCCTAGGAACGGTTACATTCGGAAATGATGAGATTGCAACAATAACGGGTTACGGAGATTTTGTGCAAAATGGCATAACAATCAAACGGGTTTCATATGTTGAGGGTTTGGGGTGAAGTTTATTTAGTGTGAGCCAATTCTGCGATGGAGATCTCAAAGTTTTGTTTGAACGTCGACAATGCTCGGTGCAATCCACCGGAGGGAATGATCTTCTTGTTGGTAAACGTTGTGCTTCACTATATACTATTGACCTCAATGATGCACCATCACATGCAACCATGTGTTTGGCCACTCGTTCTACCAAAGAAAATTCATGGTTATGGCATCATCGGATGTCACACCTGAATTACAAGGGTATCAATCGACTAGTCTCTAAAGATTTAGTTGATGGTATTCCAACCTTTCAATATGATAAGCATCATGTGTGTCCATCATGCGCGATGGGTAAGATGAAATGGACTAATCATCCGCTTAATTAAAACCCCAGTACTTCATCGTCTTTGCAATTATTGCATATGGACTTATGTGGACCCATGCGTATTTCTAGCCTCGGTGGCAAGAAACATGTGCTTGTCATTGTTGATGACTATACAAGGTTTACATGGATTTTTCTTTTGCGAACTAAGTCAGAAACCCCCGCCATTATCATTGAATTCATTAAAAAGATTCAACGCTCTTTTAACAAACATGTTAAGAGCATCAGAACTGATAATGGGACAGAATTTAAGAATGACCCGCTTGATAGTTATTTGAAAGACAAAGGCATTGAACATCAGTTCTCTGCTGCTCAGACCCCCCAAAAAAATGGAGTAGTCGAACGACGTAATCGTGAAGCAGCACGAACGATGCTTGCCTACTCCAAATTACCTCCAAAAATGTGGGGGGAGGCCATTTCAACTGCATGCTATACCCAAAATCGTTGTATTGTAAACAAACGTTTTGATAAAACTCCATATGAGTTATTATATGGTAGACGCCCGAATGTCAAATATTTCCGTATTTTTGGTTGTATATGCTATGTGCTTAACGATTTTGACAGCCTCGGAAAGTTTGATCCTCATGGCGATCAGGCCATATTTCTTGGTTATTCCTCGAACAAAGTTGCTTATCGTGTTTATCATAAGCGGACAAAGATGATCAAAGAGAGCATTAACGTCAAGTTCGATGAATTTTCGGGAATGGCTTTTGAACAACCCAGTTCAAAACCCGATCCTCACCTGGCTATTACTTCTTCCGCGCAAAACTCAATTTTCTCGAAGAAGGGTGTTCCTACGGTTACATCAGAGGAACTGGATATCTTGTTTGATAGTCTTTATACTCCTCAACGGGATTCAAATGTTCAAGCCGTACCGGTTACACCATCACATTTCAACTACTGTGGAGACTCTTCAAAGTCTTTTTGATGAAGATTCAACACCAACTGATTCACCTGTTGCTTCTTCATCCTCCCTCCAACCTCCTGTTACTGATAATCTTGAACTAATTCAAGATTCATCAGTTGATACAACTCCAGCTGTTTCTCCAGAAACTCTATTGAATCCATTAGTTAATGTTACATCAGATCCAGCGGATCAAGGCTCAACGTCAACAACGGTTGATGTTTCAATGGATACCACTGATGTACAACCTCTTCCACACACCCGATGGACTAAAAGTCATCCAATAGATCTTATTATTGGTGACGCATCTGCTCCAGTGTCAACTCGAAGGGCTACTCAGAATATGTGTCTATTCACAGCCTTTCTTAGTAAGATTGAACCAACAACGGTTGCTAAAGCTTTACTAGATCCATACTGGGTAGTTGCAATGCAAGACGAGATCAATCAATTTGAATGATTGAAAGTATGGCGATTAGTTCCAAGACCAACGGGTCAACGACCAATAGGGGTAAAGTGGATTTTCAAGAACAAGAAAGATTCTGATGGAATTGTGGTTCGAAACAAGGCACGTCTTATGGCTAAAGGATATCGACAACAAGAAGGCATTGATTATGATGAAACGTTTGCTCAGGTTGCTAGGATTGAGGCAATTCGTCTTTTCCTTGCATTTACTTCTCATATGAACTTCACGGTGTTTCAAATGGATGTCAAAACTGCTTTTCTGAATGGTTATCTTCAAGAGGAAGTCTATGTTGATCAACCAGAGGGCTTTGTCGATCCCATTCATCCAAACCACGTTTACTACTTGGAGAAAGCTTTATACGGTCTGAAGCAAGCACCGCGTGCATGGTACGAGACCTTAACAAAGTATTTGCTGGACAATGGCTTCTCTCGTGGAACGATTGATACAACGCTATTCATCCGTAAAAACCACGGTCACATTCTCTTGGTTCAAATTTACGTTGATGATATTATTTTTGGTTCCACGTCCCCGGCCTTATGCAAAGAATTTGGTGACCTTATGGCCAGCAAATTCGAAATGAGCATGCTTGACCAGTTAACTTTCTTCTTGGGGTTACAAGTAAAACAATTACCAAATGGGATTTTTATCAGTCAAATAAAGTATATCAATGATATGCTAAAACGTTTTAAAATGACTGCTTTAAAACCAATGACAACCCCAATGAGGACTTTACTGGATGCTGATACTAATGGGGAACCCTTTGATATTACGCTTTATCGAAGCATGGTTGGTTCTTTAATGTATCTGACTGCAAGTCGACCAGACATTACACTTGCCGTAACTGTCTGTGCCCGCTTTCAGTCCAACCCTAAGAAATCTCACTCCAAAGCGGTTGTTAGGATTTTTCAATACCTTAAAGGTACACCTAACCTTAGGATCTGGTATCCTTATGGATCCGATTTCAATCTCACTGCTTATACTGATGCGGATCATGGTGGTTGCCATGTTGATAGAAAAAGCACATCTGGATCAATTCAGATGTTGGGGAATAGGCTAGTTGGTTGGTCATTCAAAAAGCAGAACTGTGTATCTTTATCAACAGCTGAGTCTGAGTACATTGTTGCAGCTCACTGTTGTTCACAAGTTTTGTGGATGTAAACTCAACTCTTGAACTATGGCTTTAAGATTTCTAAGACCCCGATCTATTGTGATTCACAAAGTGCTATTGCAATAACAAGCAACCCGGTTCAGCATTCTAAAACTAAACACATAGATATTCGTTATCATTTCATTAAGGACCATGTAGAGAAAGGGGATGTAGAATTATACTTTGTGCCTACTAAAGTGCAGTTAGCTGACATGTTCACTAAACCTTTAGATGAACTTAGGCTAAAATTCTTGATCAAAGAGATTGGCATGGTAGAGTATAGTGCTTGATATTCCTTAGATCTGTTGAGACTTATTTTTGGGATCTTGTGTTTAGGGGGAGTAAATACTTTCTAGGGGGAGCAACTAAGTTTCAGTGCTTTAGATAATTTTTCTTTAAGGGACTGCCTTTAGATTAATGATAACTTCCTAGGTACATTTGTTCAATGGTTACGCAAGGGGGAGGTAACTCATTGATATCCTATTTCAAGGGGGAGTTGATTCATTTTGTTGGGAACATAATCAAACTGTTGATTTACTTTCTTGTATATCACATTTTGAGGGGGAGAAAAAGGGAGAAAATGAGAAAATTATTCAAAAATATTTTTTTTCAAAAGTGAATTCAAAATTTCTTTGTTTTTATCTGAAATAATTCACTATGGCTTGTATACATCTCAGTATGCAACCCGTGTCAACAATTGGTATCACTGGATATTTGTACTTTGTATAAAATTCAAAGTTCTTTTAAGTACAAATCTTATTTTGAAAAATTCATAAAAATTGGAAAAGATAAAATCCAAAAATATTTAAATTTTACTAAATAAATGCTATTTTTAGCATTTTACCGAGTCTGACAACCAACTGTACAGATTCGGTAAGTTCAAAGTTTTCAAAAAAATTGTCTCAGAATTGTTTTTCATGAAAAGATTGAAATGGATTTCAAGAGGAAAAATCAATTTGTCAAGATTTGGAGTTAAATTGTTTATGTTTTGAAAAATTGGACTGAATTCGGTATATTAGGCCCATTCTATAAAGCCCATTCGGTATTTTACCTTCGGTATCTATAAAAGGAGAGCCAAAGTCAAACATTACTCTTACTGTTATTAATTACCTACCGAGTCTGTTGATTATAGCGAATCTGCCTAATTCTACCGAGTCCGTCATTCTGTTTCTTCAAATTCTTGGTAATTGTTCATTTTAATCAATGTTTAAGATATATTATTGTAGATCTGAGATAATTATGTTTTTATCAACCAGAAAAGTTCAAAATAACTGGATTATGATCTTTAATTTTTGAAATCTTGTCGATTATACCGAGTCTGAGTCGATTTCAATTAAACTTTGATTAAACTCAATTGATTTGGAAAATCAACATGAAATCTTGTCTAATCTGAGTTAAATTGACTGATCTATCATTTGACCGAGCCTGATTACGTGTTTAATATCTTATTTGATGGATTCTGTATCTACCGAATGTGTTCTTATCTTGATACCGAATTTGTTCATACAATTAACATGTTAATATGCTTGTAATTGAATGGTTGTTTGATCATGGTTGTGAAATTACATGATATGTGATAGAATATGCATGTTTGAGTGACTTTCTGTTAATTGTTGAAGATACCGAATCTGGTTTTCCTTCTTGATACCGAGTCTGAAATTTGGTACCTTGAAATTTTCTGATTTTTATCTTCAAACACTTAACATGTTTATTCTATATTTTCCTGATATGAAAACTCAAGCTTATTTGGTTACAGAATCTAAAGTTTTCATAACTACCGAATCTGCTTGGATTGTGCTGAAATTGACTAAGTGTTGTTTTGATTCCTTGTGTTATATAATTGACTTTGCATGATGATTTTGTACTAAGATGAATATCATATGAATGTCATGGTTGTCAATTATTTGTTCATATTTGAGAATAAAAGACTTTTATATTTGAAAAACCATAAAAATCTTAAAATTTAAAAATATAAAAAGGATTTCAAAGGCAAATAAGAATAGAGATATATGCTTTTTGTTAAATATTTTGTGGTCTTCTATTTCTTATTTATACAGCTAAATGGCGAACAATCACTTTATCAACTCTGAAACCAATATTCCCTGCAAATATTGGACTGCAATTCTAGAGAGGCATACTTTATGGCCTGCTCTGAGCTCCACAGTTAGTGTGCCAGAAACAGACTTGGCTATTCTTAACAGATCAATCGGATTTGTGGAGGCCACACAACCAAATGCTACTAATCCACAGGGCGAACCAGCCAGATTTAAATTTAGGCTGAGAGGAGTACAAGGATTCAGGAGTATCACAAAAGCAGACTTCAGGAGGATATTCAGACTTCCTCTTGTACAGAATGCTCCTGCTTTTCCTGCTACTCAGCAAATGATGACTTCTGTCTTTGATCTTGGTTATTTTGGAGCTACCAATGTTCCACCAGCTAAGTTTCAGAAGAAATATCTACACTCAAGGTGGTATGTGATCTTCTCAATCATCAACAGATGCTTGTTGATGACAAGAAGTGGATCTGATAGCTTAACTGTGCCGATGCTCAAACTTTTCTACTCATTCACAAGAGTAGAGAATCCTGATTATGCAGAACTTATATGGGATTTGGTTCAGGCACAGGTTGAAAAGCCAAGGGGTTCATACATCCCTTGCGAAAGGTTTTTCTGTATCTTTATCCATGATGCTATCAATGCTTTCAGAAATGCAAATATCTTTGTACCAGGTACACATGGATTACAGGTGAAAAGGTTTGGAGAGCTGAAGATGAACACCCCTGTGGTGTCTGATAATCAATTCACTGCGCCAATTCCAAATTGGCTAGTGAGGCTAGCTGAACCCCAAGACGCTCGTATGCGTTCTTATTTTCAGGCTGTAGGAATACCTCTTCCGAACCTGGTACAACAAGAACAAGTTGAACCTGCCGTGGTTCCAGCCCCAGAGGTTGTAGAGGAACCTGTAGTTCAACCACCCGGGCCAGCTAATCCTCCACTTAGGGTGAACCTCAAATGATCTAGGGTAGCACACCAAGCTCAACCCATGAGGATCAGGGAACCTAGTCCAACTAGGATTGAACCAACCCTTTCCACAACACCCGAAGTAAGCAGTGACACTTCAGCAACAGCATCTGAATCATCTCCTGAACATTCTCCTAAGAGAACTCGATACATGCCTGATGAGATGATTCAGACTCCGCCAACCCAACGAGTAACTAGATCTAGGACTTCGACAACCATCGTCCGCCAAACAGTTACTCCAACCAGTGGTGATACGGACCAAGACCTAGAGCCAAATAGGTCACCCTCACCCATCTCCGTATCACATTCAAGAATAACAGTAAGCCCTACGCTAAATGAAGCGCAAGCTTCGGTAGGCAAGAGATCTAAACGCACGGATGGTAAAACGACCACTAAGCCCATCCAATCTAAACGGGACTTAATAATAAATCCTACAAAGCAAGGTGCTTCGGCATCTAAGGAAGTAAAGTCTTCCTCTGCAGTAAAGTCTGCGTTGACTCAATCGATTGAGGAAACTCAATCATTGAAGTCCAGAACGGCCGAAGGGGAGCCAAAAAATCTTGAAAAGGTACCCTGCGTATCGGCTGGAAATCCTCCTATACTTCAACGTACAACAGGGTCTCGAGGTCCAGCTTATCTTGATGACGAAGATCTGCCGCGTCCCATGGAAATGAGTCAACATGACAATCCTTCGGGATATTTATCAGACTTCCAGAAGACTATTCCCTTGGTTCATGAAAGTGATCCATTGGTTCAAACCACTTCTCTTCCGGATTCTGAATCTCAGGGTCTGGAGGAAGAGTCTTTAACTGAAAGAGATGTGCCACCTCATGGTATATCAATGATTTAAGGAGTCGGGGATAGCAATATCTCTGCGAGAACTAAACAGACGGGTAGTTCTACTACTCTGTCAGAGTCCCATGAGACCAAAGTCATGGAGGCGGATGCTTCGAAAGAAACTTCGCCGGTGACAACTCCGGTTGTTACCCAACCTCCATCAGAAGGGGATATCACGAATTTGACTAGTAGTATGTACAGCCCTACATATAAGAATAATATCGCACAATCATCCTTACCTGCCCTCACGGCAACTCAAACACTTCCACCGACATCGCCTTCAACAGTTGCTGCTGCTGGTGTTCCTATTGTTAGTTTTCCACCATCACCTTCTCGTTTACCACTTTTCTATGATGCTTTGGAGCAAGAATATTTCAGTCGTATGTTTTCTAGAGTCAATCTAGATGTTCTTCGACGTACTTCGCTTCAAGCATTGTTTCGTGCTCGTGTTCGATATCCACTTAATTCCTGCTCTTCTCCGTTGAGTCCTCACCATGATGATGAACATGACGATTCTGATCCTCAGAATAGCCATGAGGGGGAGATAGGAGTAGATGGAGAATATCTAACGGTAAACATTTCAACTAAGGGTGGTGGTGTAAGGTCTTCATCAGCTTCACTAGCTCAACAAGTTCAGATGGAATCAGGAATGGTATCTACACATGATGAAATTGATGATAAGGAGCCTGAGTAAGTTATAATTCCAATTGTTCATAATGAGGCTGATAGTGGACTGGTAGATGAGGATTTGAACTTGAGTGATTTCTATCTTGAAGAGACGGATGACGATGGATTTGTCATTCTAAGCAAGTTATCATCAGTATCTTCAATTTCGGAAGATGTAGAGATTGTAGATGAAGAGAATCCTGAACCAGTAATAGAAAGTGATGATGAAATGGATTCTTCTGATGACGATGAAGACAATCTTTATGTTAATCCAAATGAAGATGAGATATTTGATCATATTGAAGATGATGATGCAACAAATCCTACTGGTCATTCATCAAATTATACACCCTTATCGAGTTTAAATCCAACAAATGCTAATGAAAGTTCAACTTCTGGTACACCTACATCAAGTGAAACAGTGAATTCTAGATTCAAATACAATCATGGAATATTCTTTAAGAATCAGGAGCAAAGATTATTGTTGGGAGTAGAACATGATTTTATAACGTTACGAAACACATTCATCGAGGAAAATGCTTACAAGATCTTCCGCATCAATGAATTACCAAGGAGTAAAAGGTTTACTTATATAGGTTCACGATTGCTTCCAGCAAGTGAAAGGAATTGGTATGAGTTTATGTGGAGAAAACATATCAACAAAGATGAAGATGATTTGTGGCTTCAAAGAAAATATCGAATTTCAGAAGTGTTGAATATTACTTGAGTCGGAGTAGAGATAAGCGAAAAGAAAGACGTCATCAGTCAGTTCTACGTTATTAGAGAAGATGAGAAAGAGTACAAGTTCACAGAAGCAGATTTTCATAATCTTGACATGATTGACATCATTCACATCTACAACTACCTCAGTATCATCATCATTCGACCTTTTGCTAAGGCTCAAGCTTTGGAAGCTGTGAAAAGATACATGATGGAGACAATTGAACTGATGAGACGTGAAGATTTTCAAATAGGTCTCGAAGCAAAAAGGAAAAAGATTCAAATTACGTGTCCGAATCAATTTACAGAGGGACTGAAGGATATGAGGATGTTTCAAATGCAATTCGAACCCGAAGGGTTTGTTTTTGTAAATTCTCAAAAAGAAAAGGTGTTCATTCATACTGAAGAGCTGAACAAATATTCAAATGGAACACTTAAGGCTGCACTAAAGTATCTTAAGATTCATCGAAGCAAGTTCCATGACATTGACATGATAATGGGTCTTGGAGAATTCATAAAGCATATAAGAGATCGTCTGAAACTCTGAGTTCGTACAAGACAGTTTGAGATACTTCGTGGACAGAGAAAGAGAAGATATTTCAAGGAAATGGATGAATATCCATTATATGAGGGAGATCCAAGAAAAGCGTGGGGTGTCTGGAAACCTTCTAAACAAGTTTCAGAAAATCAAGTAGAAGTTTCGAAACCAGATGGCACACGATGGAAACTAACGTTTGGACCCTGAAGTTGTATAGTGTTAATGTGAAAATAAGCTTAAATGAAGGTTCCTTAGAAGAGGGCTATATAAGGAACCTAAGTAGTCCTAATTAGATATCCATTGCATTGTAACCGAGTTTTAGAAGTTATGGAATGTAATTGTACCGATTCTCTCTAATACCGAGTCTCATGCTTACATACTGAATCTCTCTTTATCTTATCATTTCTCTCAATCTCAACATGATCTGACCTATCACATGTTGTAACGTGTTAAGGTTTACAAGTGCGCGTCAGTGATTTATACTTAAGCATCTTTTATCGTTTTTAGTCGCAGACGATATATGAGCGCTAGATATGACTCTATCCTTTGTGATTTGCACGTTTCCGTCTAAGTGACGATTGTTAAGTATTCATGTGACCAGGTATATGGGTTTTGTTTGCGATTATAATATGATCATGCGCGTAAGATCATTTGTCAAAACGTTTCCTTTTGGCTAAGTTTTTGTTGATTTTCATCGTAATTATACTCGAGGCATGTCAACACCTAACTTATCACATATATTGTTGTGCACACAATATATGCTTAAGTTAAGCATCTGTGTGTGCGCATCGGGAGTCTTCTAAGTGTGCCAACACTTAGGATTGAGGTCAGACGAGACCAACGCCGTCGTTTATAGTCATAACTTACAGACCTCGAGTTCTGCGTGGGTTGGTCAGGTCAACCCAATGACGCTTAACCATCCGGTTATAATAGACAAGCTTGTCGCCAAACAAGCTTCTGCCGCACGGGCGTCGGAGAAAGCAACCCTTCAAAGGCAGGAGTGCACTGCCTACATAATTGTGCGCACCGTTTTTCAAGTTATAGAACTACTTTGCATGTAAATGGCACAAAGATTATGGCAGATAATAAGTTGGAGACAATAATTAAACATAGATAGATAATGCGCGTAAAGCGCTTAGAGATTGTCATCATTACAAATTTCAAATACGTGCTAAACAGGGTGCGCTTAAGAATTTCCAAACTTTCTAATACCAGTAATAGCTGTATCCACCTTGATCATAACTGTAGCCACATGCTCTCTCCTCCCTCAACTTCTCGTCTTTGTATTCTTCGAACTCATAGTCCACACCGGCAATTTCGTCTCCCTCATCATTTCCAGCTCCAGAAGAACCGGCCCCATCTTTTTTCGCCTTTGCCACGGCTTGAATACTTCAGATCTGTGGATACCAGTCAAATAGTGTTACAAATCAACGAATGCGCGAGTATGTGTGCAAGCGTACTCTAATATGCGTCTTATGTTTCGGATTATGTAAGATTATGCTCATTTTAAACCGGTAAGCACAGACTGGTTGCGAGTTTATTGCATTTTATCCGGCGAAGTATGCAAGCGCCAATTTTGCTATTATGTGACTGTGCGTGATTTGTGATTTTAATTTTCGAAACGATTAGCTATATATGTTTATGTGTACCTGTCGAAGTCGATGGTCCTCTGCGGTTACTTTGGACCCAAGCGTGGCTTCTCCTAGTGGGGTGGGTAGCGTTATGATCCCTCGGTAAAGGCAGGTGCTGATGGCGAAGTGTGATAACGCTGGTTGTCCCAGGATAGCATCGTATTTCGATTCAGCGCGTATCACTTTGAAGTCAACCATCGTCGTGTGCGCCCTTTCCTTATGTTGATCATCTCGCAAGGTTAACGTTGTCCCAAGTATCCCCTTTGACCAAGCAGGGTACCCACTTATTCCTCTAAATTGATGCTTTATCTTTCTTAGGTTGCTCTTAACTGTGTAGGCTAGGTTCTTAAAACAATGAAAGAACATGACATTGACACAGCTGCCAGTATCGATGAGAATTTTATCAATGTGTTGAGTGTACTCAGGCAAGTAACCTTCTACCACCAGCGAAGCACATTTCCTTTCGTAAATGGGCTCGCGTGGGAGGGGCGCCTTAAGGGTTTCATACGGCAACAGTGGCTCTTTCTCAACTTCCTTCTTCTTCTCCCATGAAAAGACATAGATGACTTTGTCTTTCTCGACTCCTTTGCTTTCCTTCTTATGCCCACCTGATTCATCCTTCCCTGGTTTCAAGTGTTTCAATTCTCCGCGCTTGAGGCAAACAACCACCTAATCAACTAAAGCTTTGCAGCGATTGTCTCATGCCCGAAGTCATCATGAAAGTAGCAGAGCTTAGACTTATCACGTCGCGCGTACTCAGACATGCGCGCGGGTCTCTCAAATGTTTTTGAGATAGGCTCAGTCACATCGATCTCTTTCAAACTCTTGGTGAGGCTTCTGATTAAGGCTTTCTTGTTTTCCCTGGTGTCGTTATCCCTGTTCCGATGATGTTGTTGGTTGTTGTTGTTCCCTTGGTGATTTCTTTGGTGCTTCCTATCGCTGTGATGATTGTTACCGTGATGACGGTAGGGTCTAGAGTCGTGTTGGTTTCTCCCGAAATCGCCTGACTGGCATCCACCCCTTGGCGAGTCATAACCATCGCACCGACCATTTCCTGAACCTCTGTAACTCGAGTACCTGGTGGTGTCTTCTTCAGCGCGCATGTGTTCGTGCGCTTCCCTTATCGCTTCTGCAAGTGTTTCTGGAGGACGCTTCCTAAGTCTCTGCCATAGTGTTAGGTGGCACTCCCGATAGATTCCGTGTATGAAACCGGATACCTTCAATGATTCAGCGCAGTTAGGGACTCTGGCCACCTCTTGACAGTACCTATCGATGAACTGTCCCAAGGATTCCCCTAGCTCATGTTTGATGTCATGACATTTAACATTCGTTCTCTAAGTTGCGCGCATGTTATGGAAGTTGAGCAGAAAGCATATTTGGAGATCATCATAGCAGCTTATAACGGGCACCGGAAGGTTGTTAAACCATTGCCGAGCCACACCTTCAAGCAACGGCGGAAACTCCATGCACTTGGTCTCATAAGCCCAACGCTGGTTTCGTGCTATTCCCTCGTACTTTTGTAAGAAGTCATCAGGGTCTGAGAATCCGTCATAGTATCCCAAGGTTAACGGTATCATGGGGAGCGGCGTCGAAACATGGCTCAGTATATGCGCCGAGAACTTTTCCCCAGTGGGAGCTGTTTCGAAAGAGGGTTTGACGGGTACTCCTTTCATTCCCGCGTATAAGTTTTTGATCATGAGCTCAGCCTTTCCGGGTTGCTCAAATTCATGTACTATATAATCTGAGGTGGCGTTCATCAAAGCATAAATCAGATTGGCTTGGCTGTGGTCGCGCTGTTCGCGTGTTCAAGCCGGTGATTCTGTAGATGCTCCACTTCCTGCGGGCGAAGTTCCCCGCGCGAAAGTGGTGGCACTAGATCCTGGGGTGGTTGGGGAGGTATGTAGTGACCCGAACTTTTCCATGTTTATATATATTAATTGAGATTGATATTTACATGATTAAATGTTTCCAACATGTTAAGCAATCAAACTTGTTAAGACTTGATTAATTGAAATATGTTTCATATAGACAATTGACCACCCAAGTTGACCGGTGATTCACGAACGTTAAAACTTGTAAAAACTATACGATGACATATATATGGTTATATATATAGTTAACATGTTTTTATTATAAGTATGTATCTCATTAGGTATTTTAACAATGAGTTATATACATAAAAATGAGACTATTAATTTAAGAAACTCGAAAACGATATATATAACGATTATCGTTATAACAACGTCTTACTAGGTACATATGAATCATATTAAGATATTGATACACTTGGTTAATTATGTTAAATGATAAGTAAATATATTATTAAGTGTATTAACAATGAAATACATATGTAAAAATAAGACTACTAACTTAATGATTTTGAAACGAGACATATATGTAACGATTATCGTTGTAACGACATTTAACTGTATATACATCATACTGAGATATATTATATATCATAATATCATGATAATATAACAATTTAACATCTCATTTGTTATAATAAACAATGGGTTAACAACATTCAACAAGATCATTAACCTAAAGGTTTCAAAACAACATTTACATGTAACGACTAACGATGACTTAACGACTCAGTTAAAATGTATATACATGTAGTGTTTTAATATTTATTCATACACTTTTGAAAGACTTCAAGACACTTATCAAAATACTTCTACTTAACAAAAATGCTTACAATTACATCCTCGTTCAGTTTCATCAACAATTCTACTCGTATGCACCCGTATTCGTACTCGTACAATACACAGCTTTTAGATGTATGTACTATTGGTATATACACTCCAATTATCAGCTCTTAGCAGCCCATGTGAGTCACCTAACACATGTGGGAACCATCATTTGGCAACTAGCATGAAATATCTCATAAAATTACAAAAATATGAGTAATCATTCATGACTTATTTACATGAAAACAAAATTACATATCCTTTATATCTAATCCATACACCAACGACCAAAAACACCTACAAACACTTTCATTCTTCAATTTTCTTCATCTAATTGATCTCTCTCAAGTTCTATCTTCAAGTTCTAAGTGTTCTTCATATATTTTACAAGTTCTAGTTACATAAAATCAAGAATACTTTCAAGTTTGCTAGCTCACTTCCAATCTTGTAAGGTGATCATCCAACCTCAAGAAATCTTTGTTTCTTACAGTAGGTTATCATTATAATACAAGGTAATAATAATATTCAAACTTTGGTTCAATTTCTATAACTATAACAATCTTATTTCAAGTGATGATCTTACTTGAACTTGTTTTCGTGTCATGATTCTGCTTCAAGAACTTCGAGCCATCCAAGGATCCGTTGAAGCTAGATCCATTTTTCTCTTTTCCAGTAGGTTTATCCAAGGAACTTAAGGTAGTAATGATGTTCATAACATCATTCGATTCATACATATAAAGCTATCTTATTCGAAGGTTTAAACTCGTAATCACTAGAACATAGTTTAGTTAATTCTAAACTTGTTCGCAAACAAAAGTTAATCCTTCTAACTTGACTTTTAAAATTAACTACACACATGTTCTATATCTATATGATATGCTAACTTAATGATTTAAAACCTGGAAACACGAAAAATACCGTAAAACTGGATTTACGCCGTCGCAGTAACACCGCGGGCTGTTTTGGGTTAGTTAATTAAAAACTATGATAAACTTTGATTTTAAAGTTGTTATTCTAAGAAAATGATTTTTATTATGAACATGAAACTATATCCAAAATTATGATTAAACTCAAAGTGGAAGTATGTTTTCTAAAATGGTCATCTAGACGTCGTTCTTTCGACTGAAATGACTACCTTTACAAAAACGACTTGTAACTTATTTTTCCGACTATAAACCTATACTTTTCTGTTTAGATTCATAAAATAGAGTTCAATATGAAACCATAGCAATTTGATTCACTCAAAACGGATTTAAAATGAAGAAGTTATGGGTAAAACAAGATTGGATAATTTTTCTCATTTTAGCTACGTGAAAATTGGTAACAAATCTATTCCAACCATAACTTAATCAACTTGTATTGTATATTATGTGATCTTGAGATACCATAGACACGTATACAATATTTCGACCTATCATGTCGACACATCTATATATATTTCGGAACAACCATAGACACTCTATATGTGAATGTTGGAGTTAGCTATACAGGGTTGAGGTTGATTCCAAAATATATATAGTTTGAGTTGTGATCAATACTGAGATACGTATACACTGGGTCGTGGATTGATTCAAGATAATATTTATCGATTTATTTCTGTACATCTAACTGTGGACAACTAGTTGTAGGTTACTAACGAGGACAGCTGACTTAATAAACTTAAAACATCAAAATATATTAAAAGTGTTGTAAATATATTTTGAACATACTTTGATATATATGTATATATTGTTATAGGTTCGTGAATCAACCAGTGGCCAAGTCTTACTTTCCGACGAAGTAAAAATCTGTGAAAGTGAGTTATAGTCCCACTTTTAAAATCTAATATTTTTGGGATGAGAATACATGCAGGTTTTATAAATGATTTACAAAATAGACACAAGTACGTGAAACTACATTCTATGGTTGAATTATCGAAATCGAATATGCCCCTTTTTATTAAGTCTGGTAATCTAAGAATTAGGGAACATACACCCTAATTGACGCGAATCCTAAAGATAGATCTATTGGGCCTAACAAACCCCATCCAAAGAACCGGATGCTTTAGTACTTCGAAATTTATATCATATCCGAAGGGTGTCCCGGAATGATGGGGATATTCTTATATATGCATCTTGTTAATGTCGGTTACCAGGTGTTCACCATATGAATGATTTTTATCTCTATGTATGGGATGTGTATTGAAATATGAAATCTTGTGGTCTATTATTATGATTTGATATATATAGGTTAAACCTATAACTCACCAACATTTTTGTTGACGTTTTAAGCATGTTTATTCTCAGGTGATTATTAAGAGCTTCCGCTGTCGCATACTTAAATAAGGACGAGATTTGGAGTCCATGCTTGTATGATATTGTGTAAAAACTGCATTCAAGAAACTTATTTTGTTGTAACATATTTGTATTGTAAACCATTATGTAATGGTCGTGTGTAAACAGGATATTTTAGATTATCATTATTTGATAATCTACGTAAAGCTTTTTAAAACCTTTATCTATGAAATAAAGGTTATGGTTTGTTTTAAAAATGAATGCAGTCTTTGAAAAACGTCTCATATAGAGGTCAAAACCTCGCAACGAAATCAATTAATATGGAACGTTTTTAATCAATAAGAACGGGACATTTCAGTTGGTATCCGAGCGTTGGTCTTAGAGAACCAGAAAATTTGCATTAGTGTGTCTTATCGAGTTTGTTAGGATGCATTAGTGATTCTGGACTTCGACCGTGTTTTCTTTAAAAATGATTGCTTAACATTTTTGTTGGAAACTATATATTTTTAACATATGAATATTATGTGATATATTAATCTCTTAACGTGTTTGATATTATGTGATAGATGTCTACCTCTAGAACAAGTCCCATTGACTTACCTAATAATAATGAAGAGTCAAATGTAAATTGGAATGATTCGTGGACTGATTCACAAGTTCCCGAAGAGGAACCGGAAGAAGAGTCGGAACCGGAAGAAGAATCGGAACCGGACGAAGAATCGGAACCGGAAGAAGAATCGGAACCGGTGGGGGAAATAATAAAACGGTTAAGTAAAAGAGAATCCTCAACCAACCGACCAAGGTTAATTATGGTCAATGGTGTTTCCGCCAAGGAAGCAAAATATTGGGAGGATTACCAATTCTCCGATGAATCGGATTCCGACGAGAATTCCAATGATGTTATAGAAATTACCCCAACTGAATTTAAAAAGGCAAAAGAAAATAATAAGGGAAAGGGCATAAAAATAGAGAAATCTAATTCCAACCCCGATGAACTTTATATGTATCGACAACCCCCGAAGTTCTTAAGTTGTAACAATGACCCGGGAACCTCTAAACCACCAGGTTTTTCTAAACCAATGTGGACAACGACGGCTCGTATTAGGGGAACATCATATATCCCTAGAAACTTGGCAAAACGAACCAAAACCGAAGAAGAAGAAACGAGCGAGTCGGAATAAGATAGTTGTATTCGTGTGGTGTAATATATGTAATATAGTGTTCTTATGCTTTATGATATATGTAAAAATTGCTTGTATTAATAAGTATTTTTTTATGAATCTAACTCTTGTCTATTTAACAGTTTAAAAACATAAAATGGATAGACAACCCAATATTTTAAGAGACCTACCCGGAGACATGATTGATGAAATCTTGTCTAGAGTCGGCCAGAATTCCTCGGCACAACTATTTAAGGCGAGATCAGTTTGTAAGACATTCGAAGAACGTTCCAAGAATGTCTTGGTTTATAAGAGACTTTCGTTTGAAAGATGGGGGATATCACATTGGGAAACCTATAAATTACGATGTGTTTACTTTGACGCATATATTGCGGGGAACCCAAATGCTATTTTATGCAACGGGTTAAGAAATTATTTTGACTCAATATATCCGAATATTGGACTTCGTGATTTAGAAAAAGCGGCTAACATGCAACATAAAGAAGCATGTTATGTTTACGGATTAGTAATGTTCGCTTCTCACCAAAGTGAGAACAAGAGCATCGGGCTATAACTATTAAACAAAATGTTTCCACAAGTGACGGAGTCGGTAATTGGGGTAAGAAATGAGGTTTTTAGATTATTACGGGACTGTTGGACATTACGTAACCCTCGTCCCTTTGACGACGTTACAACACGCTGTCTTATCAACGGCCATAACGGTTATGTTGCACAAGACCAAGGATGAGAAGTAGTCCTAGTAAAACCAGAATGCATGACTTGTTTCTGGACGTATGAATTACGTGTCGTTATTGCCTTTGCTGAACGACTTGTGTACTAGCTAGAATTATCTTCACAACTATCTTGTATCAAAGTTATTGTGTGCTATATTTCATGCTTTATGTAAAATAAGCGGTATTGTAAGTTTGTAAAATATTGTATAAAAGTTTGAACGCGAAATATTATTATAATCAGTATTTCATATAGAATTGTAGTAGTTGAATTGTATATTAGCTACTAAGTATGAACTTAACGGGTAGGTACTACCCGAATTTAAACTTATAAAACGCTAATATGAAGAAAAACCTTTTATAAATGAGTTCATATTATGCTACGAAATACTATTAACTACTCTTAATATTCTGTATGATTAACTTGTTCCATTGGACTATTTTGAAGGAAATGGCACCGACTACTCGACACACCGTGAATATGAATGAAGAGGAATTCCGTACTTTTCTAGCTTCAAACATAGCCGCAGTACAGGCTGCGCTACATACCAACAATAACCTTGGATCTAGCAGTACAGGAAATCGTGTAGGATGCACCTACAAAGAATTCACTGCCTGCAAACCTTTGGAATTTGATGGAACCGAAGGACCGATCGGATTGAAACGGTGGACCGAGAAGGTCGAATCGGTGTTTGCCATAAGTAAGTGTACTGAAGAGGACAAAGTGAAGTACGCTACGCATACCTTCACAGGTTCTGCGTTAACATGGTGGAATACCTATCTAGAGCAAGTGGGACAAGACGATGCGTACGCACTACCGTGGTCAGCATTCAAGCACTTGATGAACGAGAAGTACCGTCCCAGAACCGAGGTCAATAAGCTCAAGACAGAACTTAGAGGGTTACGAACCCAAGGATTTGATATTACCACGTACGAAAGACGATTCACAGAATTGTGCCTATTGTGTCCGGGAGCATTCGAAGATGAGGAAGAGAAGATCGACGCATTTGTGAAAGGATTACCGGAAAGAATCCAAGAAGATATAAGTTCACACGAGCCCGCCTCTATACAACAGGCATGTAGAATGGCTCACAAACTAGTGAACCAGATTGAAGAAAGAATTAAAGAACAGACTGCTGAAGAGGCCAATGTGAAGCAAGTCAAAAGAAAGTGGGAGGAAAACGGTGATAAGAATCACCAATACAACAACAACATCAATTACAATAATAAGCGCAACAATTATCCCAACAATCGCAACATCAATCGCAACTACAACAAACGGCCCAACAACAACAACAACAACAACAACAGCAACAGCAACTACAACAATCATCCCAACAACAATAATAACCGCAACAACAACAACAATCAGAAGCAGCTATGCCAAAGGTGTGAAAAGTATCACTCGGGGTTCTGCACCAAATTTTGAAACAAGTGTAAAAGAAATGGTCATAGCGCGGCGAAGTGTGAGGTCTACGGACCAGGGGTTAATAGAACGAAAGAAACAAATGGTGTCGGAACGAGTAATGGCGGAGCAAGTAGTGTCGGAGCAAGTTATGCCAATGTAGTTTGTTATAAATGTGGAAAACCGGGCCACATTATTGGAAATTGCCCGAACCAGGAGAACACGAATGGACAAGGCCGCGGAAGAGTTTTCAATATTAATGCGGCAGAGGCACAGGAAGACCCGGAGCTTGTTACGGGTACGTTTCTTATTGATAATAAATCTGCTTACGTTTTATTTGATTCGGGTGCGGATAGAAGCTACATGAGTAAAGATTTTTGTGCTAAATTAAGTTGTCCATTGACGCCTTTGGATAGTAACTTTTTACTCGAATTAGCAAATGGTAAATTAATTTCAGCAGATAATATATGTCGGAATCGAGAAATTAAACTGGTTAGCGAAACATTTAAGATTGATTTGATACCAGTAGAGTTAGGGAGTTTTGATGTGATAATCGGTATGGACTGGTTGAAAGAAGTGAAAGCAGAGATCGTCTGTTACAAAAATGCAATTCGCATTATACGAGAAAAAGGAAAACCCTTAATGGTGTACGGAGAAAAGGGCAACGCGAAGTTACATCTTATTAGTAATTTGAAGGCACAAAAACTAATAAGAAAAGGTTGCTATGCTGTTCTAGCACACGTCGAGAAAGTACAAACTGAAGAAAAGAGCATCAATGATGTTCCCATTGCAAAAGAATTTCCCGATGTATTTCCGAAAGAATTACCGGGATTACCCCCACATCGATCCGTTGAATTTCAAATAGATCTTGTACCAGGAGCTGCACCAATAGCTCGTGCTCCTTACAGACTCGCACCCAGCGAGATGAAAGAACTGCAAAGCCAATTACAAGAACTTTTAGAGCGTGGTTTCATTCGACCAAGCACATCACCGTAGGGAGCTCCTGTTTTGTTTGTCAAGAAGAAAGATGGTACATTCAGGTTGTGTATCGACTACCGAGAGTTGAACAAACTTACCATCAAGAACCGCTACCCACTACCAAGAATCGACGACTTATTTGATCAACTACAAGGCTCGTCTGTTTATTCAAAGATTGACTTACGTTCCGGGTATCATCAAATGCGGGTGAAAGAAGATGATATTCCAAAGACTGCTTTCAGAACACGTTACGGTCATTACGAGTTTATGGTCATGCCATTTGGTTTAACTAATGCACCAGCTGTGTTCATGGACCTTATGAACCGAGTGTGTGGACCATACCTTGACAAGTTTGTCATTGTTTTCATTGATGACATACTTATTTACTCAAAGAATGACCAAGAACACGGTGAACAATTGAGAAAGGTGTTAGAAGTATTGAGGAAAGAAGAATTTTACGCTAAGTTTTCAAAGTGTGCATTTTGGTTGGAAGAAGTTCAATTCCTCGGTCACATAGTGAACAAAGAAGGTATTAAGGTGGATCCGGCAAAGATAGAAACTGTTGAAAAGTGGGAAACCCCGAAAACTCCGAAACACATACGCCAGTTTTTAGGACTAGCTGGTTACTACAGAAGGTTCATCCAAGACTTTTCCAGAATAGCAAAACCCTTGACTGCATTAACGCATAAAGGGAAGAAATTTGAATGGAATGATGAACAAGAGAAAGCGTTTCAGTTATTGAAGAAAAAGCTAACTACGGCACCTATATTGTCATTGCCTGAAGAGAATGATGATTTTGTGATTTATTGTGACGCATCAAAGCAAGGTCTCGGTTGTGTATTAATGCAACGAACGAAGGTGATTGCTTATGCGTCTAGACAATTGAAGATTCACGAACAAAATTATACGACGCATGATTTGGAATTAGGCGCGGTTATTTTTGCATTAAAGACTTGGAGGCACTACTTATATGGGGTCAAAAGTATTATATATACCGATCCTTACTACTCAAATAAAGGAGGCGCAACAAGGAGTTCTAAAAGAGGGAAATTTAAAGGATGAAATACCCAAAGGATCGGAGAAGCATCTTAATATTCGGGAAGACGGAACCCGGTATAGGGCTGAAAGGATTTGGGTACCAAAATTTGGAGATATGAGAGAAATGGTACTTAGAGAAGCTCATAAAACCAGATACTCAATACATCCTGGAACGTGGAAGATGTACAAGGATCTCAGGAAATATTTTTGGTGGCCGGGTATGAAAGCCGATGTTGCTAAATACGTAGGAGAATGTTTGACGTGTTCTAAGGTCAAAGCTGAGCATCAGAAACCATCAGGTCTACTTCAACAACCCGAAATCCCAGAATGGAAATGGGAAAACATTACCATGGATTTCATCACTAAATTGCCAAGGACTGCAAGTGGTTTTGATACTATTTGGGTAATAGTTGATCGTCTCACCAAATCAGCACACTTCCTGCCAATAAGAGAAGATGACAAGATGGAGAAGTTAGCACGACTGTATTTGAAGGAAGTCGTATCCAGACATGGAATACCAATCTCTATTATCTCTGATAGGGATGGCAGATTTATTTCAAGATTCTGGCAGACATTACAGCAAGCATTAGGAACTCGTCTAGACATGAGTACTGCCTATCATCCACAAACTGATGGGCAGAGCGAAAGGACGATATAAACGCTTGAAGACATGCTACGAGCATGTGTTATTGATTTCGGAAACAGTTGGGATCGACATCTACCGTTAGCAGAATTTTCCTACAACAACAGCTACCATTCAAGCATTGAGATGGCGCCGTTTGAAGCACTTTATGGTAGAAAGTGCAGGTCTCCGATTTGTTGGAGTGAAGTGGGGGATAGACAGATTACGGGTCCGGAGATTATACAAGAAACTACCGAGAAGATCATCCAAATTCAACAACGGTTGAAAACCGCCCAAAGTCGACAAAAGAGCTACGCTGACATTAAAAGAAAAGATATAGAATTTGAAATTGGAGAGATGGTCATGCTTAAAGTTGCACCTTGGAAAGGCGTTGTTCGATTTGGTAAACGAGGGAAATTAAATCCAAGGTATATTGGACCATTCAAGATTATTGATCGTGTCGGACCAGTAGCTTACCGACTTGAGTTACCTCAACAACTCGTGGCTGTACATAACACTTTCCACGTCTCGAATTTGAAGAAATGTTTTGCTAAAGAAGATCTCACTATTCCATTAGATGAAATCCAAATCAACGAAAAACTTCAATTCATCGAAGAACCCGTCGAAATAATGGATCGTGAGGTTAAAAGACTTAAGCAAAACAAGATACCAATTGTTAAGGTTCGATGGAATGCTCGTAGAGGACCCGAGTTCACCTAGGAGCGTGAAGATCAGATGAAGAAGAAATACCCGCATCTATTTCCAGAAGATTCGTCAACACCTTCAACAGCTTAAAATTTCGGGACGAAATTTATTTAACGGGTAGGTACTGTAGTGACCCGAACTTTTCCATGTTTATATATATTAATTGAGATTGATATTTACATGATTAAATGTTTCCAACATGTTAAGCAATCAAACTTGTTAAGACTTGATTAATTGAAATATGTTTCATATAGACAATTGACCACCCAAGTTGACCGGTGATTCACGAACGTTAAAACTTGTAAAAACTATACGATGACATATATATGGTTATATATATAGTTAACATTTTTTTATTATAAGTATGTATCTCATTAGGTATTTTAACAATGAGTTATATACATAAAAATGAGACTATTAATTTAAGAAACTCGAAAACGATATATATAATGATTATCGTTATAACAACGTCTTACTAGGTACATATGAATCATATTAAGATATTGATACACTTGGTTAATTATGTTAAATGATAAGTAAATATATTATTAAGTGTATTAACAATGAAATACATATGTAAAAATAAGACTACTAACTTAATGATTTTGAAACGAGACATATATGTAACGATTATCGTTGTAACGACATTTAACTGTATATACATCATACTGAGATATATTATATATCATAATATCATGATAATATAACAATTTAACATCTCATTTGTTATAATAAACAATGGGTTAACAACATTCAACAAGATCATTAACCTAAAGGTTTCAAAACAACATTTACATGTAACGACTAACGATGACTTAACGACTCAGTTAAAATGTATATACATGTAGTGTTTTAATATGTATTCATACACTTTTGAAAGACTTCAAGACACTTATCAAAATACTTCTACTTAACAAAAATGCTTACAATTACATCCTCGTTCAGTTTCATCAACAATTCTACTCGTATGCACCCGTATTCGTACTCGTACAATACACAGCTTTTAGATGTATGTACTATTGGTATATACACTCCAATGATCAGCTCTTAGCAGCCCGTGAGTCACCTAACACATGTGGGAACCATCATTTGGCAACTAACATGAAATATCTCATAAAATTACAAAAATATGAGTAATCATTCATGACTTATTTACATGAAAACAAAATTACATATCCTTTATATCAAATCCATACACCAACGACCAAAAACACCTACAAACACTTTCATTCTTCAATTTTCTTCATCTAATTGATCTCTCTCAAGTTCTATCTTCAAGTTCTAAGTGTTCTTCATATATTTTACAAGTTCTAGTTACATAAAATCAAGAATACTTTCAAGTTTGCTAGCTCACTTCCAATCTTGTAAGGTGATCATCCAACCTCAAGAAATCTTTGTTTCTTACAGTAGGTTATCATTATAATACAAGGTAATAATCATATTCAAACTTTGGTTCAATTTCTATAACTATAACAATCTTATTTCAAGTGATGATCTTACTTGAACTTGTTTTCGTGTCATGATTCTGCTTCAAGAACTTCGAGCCATCCAAGGATCCGTTGAAGCTAGATCCATTTTTCTCTTTTCCAGTAGGTTTATCCAAGGAACTTAAGGTAGTAATGATGTTCATAACATCATTCGATTCATACATATAAAGCTATCTTATTCGAAGGTTTAAACTCGTAATCACTAGAACATAGTTTAGTTAATTCTAAACTTGTTCGCAAACAAAAGTTAATCCTTCTAACTTGACTTTTAAAATTAACTACACACATGTTCTATATCTATATGATATGCTAACTTAATGATTTAAAACCTGGAAACACGAAAAACACCGTAAAACCGGATTTACGCCGTCGTAGTAACACCGCGGGCTGTTTTGGGTTAGTTAATTAAAAACTATGATAAACTTTGATTTTAAAGTTGTTATTCTGAGAAAATGATTTTTATTATGAACATGAAACTATATCCAAAAATTATGATTAAACTCAAAGTGGAAGTATGTTTTCTAAAATGGTCATATAGACGTCGTTCTTTCGACTGAAATGACTACCTTTACAAAAACGACTTGTAACTTATTTTTCCGACTATAAACCTATACTTTTCTGTTTAGATTCATAAAATAGAGTTCAATATGAAACCATAGCAATTTGATTCACTCAAAACGGATTTAAAATGAAGAAGTTATGGGTAAAACAAGATTGGATAATTTTTCTCATTTTAGCTACGTGAAAATTGGTAACAGATCTATTCCAACCATAACTTAATCAACTTGTATTGTATATTATGTAATCTTGAGATACCATAGACACGTATACAATGTTTCGACCAATCATGTCGACACATCTATATATATTTCGGAATAACCATAGACACTCTATATGTGAATGTTGGAGTTAGCTATACAGGGTTGAGGTTGATTCCAAAATATATATAGTTTGAGTTGTGATCAATACTGAGATACGTATACACTAGGTCGTGGATTGATTCAAGATAATATTTATCGATTTATTTCTGTACATCTAACTGTGGACAACTAGTTGTAGGTTACTAACGAGGACAGCTGACTTAATAAACTTAAAACATCAAAATATATTAAAAGTGTTGTAAATATATTTTGAACATACTTTGATATATATGTATATATTGTTATAGGTTCGTGAATCAACCAGTGGCCAAGTCTTACTTTCCGACGAAGTAAAAATCTGTGAAAGTGAGTTATAGTCCCACTTTTAAAATCTAATATTTTTGGGATGAGAATACATGCAGGTTTTATAAATGATTTACAAAATAGACACAAGTACGTGAAACTACATTCTATGGTTGAATTATCAAAATCGAATATGCCCCTTTTTATTAAGTCTGGTAATCTAAGAATTAGGGAACAGACACCCTAATTGACGCGAATCCTAAAGATAGATCTATTGGGCCTAACAAACCCCATCCAAAGAACCGGATGCTTTAGTACTTCGAAATTTATATCATATCCGAAGGGTGTCCCGGAATGATGGAGATATTCTTATATATGCATCTTGTTAATGTCGGTTATCAGGTGTTCACCATATGAATGATTTTTATCTCTATGTATGGGATGTGTATTGAAATATGAAATCTTATGGTCTATTATTATGATTAGATATATATAGGTTAAACCTATAACTCACCAACATTTTTGTTGACGTTTTAAGCATGTTTATTCTCAGGTGATTATTAAGAGCTTCCGCTGTCGCATACTTAAATAAGGACGAGATTTGGAGTCCATGCTTGTATGATATTGTGTAAAAACTGCATTCAAGAAACTTATTTTGTTGTAACATATTTGTATTGTAAACCATTATGTAATGGTCGTGTGTAAACAAGATATTTTAGATTATCATTATTTGATAATCTACGTAAAGCTTTTTAAAACCTTTATCTATGAAATAAAGGTTATGGTTTGTTTTAAAAATGAATGCAGTCTTTGAAAAACGTCTCATATAGAGGTCAAAACCTCGCAACGAAATCAATTAATATGGAACGTTTTTAATCAATAAGAACGGGACATTTCAAGGTATCCCTTCGAGGTGAAGGCGAAGGCCGCGCGCCTTGCGCGCCAGCAGGATTGCCAGTATGACTAGGGCTATTGCGCGTAGATTCAATTGTTGGGTAGATGGGGGCGAATCCCGTGCTTGTGGTGTTTGAGACCCAGGGTATCAGCCTAATCGCTTCCAGGATCTTGAAAGATGACGCGGATGCACCAGGGGAGGTATCTTGGCGCCTCTTGGTGGCGCGCTGTCAGAAGTTCCTGTAGATCCCTTGATGGCTGGCTTAGGTCCTGTGGGCGAGGTAGTTCGCGCTTGCGCAGGTTTAGGTATTTCTTGCTTGCTAGTCATTTCAACACCTATTACTGTATCAAAAGAGACAAGCGAGTTGTTAGCGGACATACAAAAAAGATCAAATCAAAATCTTTTAACTTGTGTGTCCCACGGATGGCGCCAAATGATCAAGCATAGAATAATCGGGTCGAGTTCGGTCCATGCTTGATATCAAAGAAGGGGGATTTAAGGGTCAACTAAGTTTAACTCTACGGTCTGGAGTATCGTGAATAACCCCCTGCGAGATGAGGATCTCAGCGGAGGTGGTTAAACACAGACCCACCATCGGCGGGTATTCCGGTCAGCGATGGCTCGCACTGGGTTATAAGGTTTATGTTCATAGCACGTTACCTGTATATCAAGGGTGTCTAGTGAAATGCTTTAAGTCCGGTAGCGTGGTCCGTACATGGATACTTAAAATAGTATGTGTGTAAGTTCTCCAAGAACAGATGCCTGCTTCGTGGATTCGAGTACGTTATTTATAGGGCGATCCTTTTTTGTCTTATATTACCACGTAATAGTGTCAGCAAGATCGTGGCCTGCAAATAGTACTTCCGTGAGTGAGCTGGTCCGACAAAAGTAAAAGGTGTTTTGTCGGATCTGACTCTTGCCTGCCACACACCCCCTGCTAGCTACAGCATCGCCTGACATGCATACGTCACTACTGCGCTAACGAGGAAACAGCGCGGCTTAGTGATTATGGCGCTTATCATATTAGCGTGCATCATGCTTGGCTCACCTAGCGATGATGTTTGATGCGCTACACAAGCTAATGGGGTATGCGTATCATTACATAATGAGGGTTTAAAGTTCGATGTTGACGATACCTCATATGTGGGCTTTAAGTTCGATGTTGATGATACCACATTAAGTAGGTCGGATGGGATTTAAGTTTGATGTTGAAGATACGATTCGCGGGGCTAGCATTGAATACTAACGGATGTTGTGAACATCAATGGTTTGTGTGTTGTGTTGGGAGTAGTGTTATATCGGCATGGTATAGCATTATCGGGAAATGAGAGTACCGGTGGGAAATGAGAGTACCATTCCTTGTGTTGTGATTTGGGAAGTGAATATCGGTTTACGCATATTCACAATGACTCGGGTTGTTGCGGTCATCCCATTTGTTGGAAATATGGATTGGGTTGGTGAATTTCGGGTTGTTGCGAATTCACTAAGGTTCGGGTTATTTAGACCATCCTCCATATATGTTTAAGCTCGGGTTGTTTCGTCCATCATTTGTGTGATTAGTGATGCGATAGCCGTGTTTCGCTCACGGGTTATTGAGGGTGTGACAATAGCCATTTTTGTACACCTTGGGATTAGCGTTGCCATGGCCATTTTGGACGCTAGCAGATTTAGCCGTTTGCTTACGATTTTATGATAGTTGCGTAATAGCCGTGTTTGCGCACTACAAAGGATGTTAAGTGGTAAGTGTTATCTGTAAGGATTCGCTTTTATTCGGTCTTCATTGTTTGGGTTGTTGGCCTTATTTTGGGACGTGGTTACTATTAGCATTGTACTTGGTAAGGGTACACTAAAGGACTGATATCTTGGTAGGAGATTGGTTGAGTTCTTCCCGATGTGAGGGATTGAACAAGTTTTAGTGCTCGGATTCGTAGATTTGATAAATCGCGGGTGACGATTGAGTGTTAAAGGTGATTCATTGAGAAGAATTTCCTAGAGAAGTTGGATGAACACATGATGATCCCACGTATGCTAAGTGATCGTAGTAGACTTCGAATGTTGTGTGCATTGCATGTCTCGGAATGCGTGCAAGTGTGTATTTGGTAATTGGAATAATCTTCGAGATTAATGATAAATGTGGTGGAAGTCGGGTTGGAACGTATGTTTGAGGACCATAGAGTGTGGGTCCGGTCGGTTACGTGACGAGGATCACGGGGATGTGATCGAATTTAAGTGGGGGAGAGTTGTAAGACCCTGAATTTTAATACATCAGCAAGTGTCACCAGAAAGTGTCACCAGAGAGTGTTCTCAGAAGTGCTACTAAAAGTGAACCTAAATTCTACATGCATTTTCAAATTTTACATCAGAATCAGAATTTGACCGTTTCAGTCCCTGAATTTGCCTTCCTTTTATGTTGTAGTGCGCGCCGTGCAAGGGGGAGCGCGCCGCGCAAAATGAGGTGAAAGACTCCATTCGTGATTTTTAATATTTTAGAAGGGCATTTGGGTCTTTTTGCGTAGGGGTCAGTTTTGAGCCATAAAAATGATCCATTGGTCATTCTTATCCTCATTTCACACCCACAAACTCTCTCATCTTCAAACCCCAAAGAGAGGAAGAGTTTTTAGAGAGGGAAAACTCCATTTGGAGAAGAATGAGGTAGATTCGGGTTAAGGTGCAAGAGGCAAAGCTGTTCATCTCGTCAACGGAAACATTTTGGTGGTATTAGTAAGTCTCAACTTCGAATTTCATTTTGTTGTTTTGATATTCAAGTTAGGGTTTGAGCTTGTTTGGTTGTGAAACCCATTTAGATGACGAAGTGGATTTATTGTGACTAGTTTTTTTTATACTTGGTGGGTTTTGGGTTGGTTGACGATTTGGCCATGATTAGGCTTTGATTTTGGGTGTAATCACTTAGTTTAGTAATTTTGGAAGTATTGGAACACATTTAGGTATGTTTGAAAGACTAGTTTTGAACACATTAGGGTTGTGAGTTGACTTTTGGGGAAGACAAATGATTATCACTTGTGGTTGGATTGATTGGCGTTATTGGAACCATTATCACTCTAGTTAGTGATTATTGGCGAGTTTGGGCATGGGTTGTGCTGGGAAGTACAATTGGGTCAATATGGCACTAGGTGTTAATATGGGTTGGTTTGTAATCCACCCTAATTGTGTTATTTGTTATGTGTTAAATGGAATAGGTACTTTCCATTGGCCATTGTGGATTTTGGTATTGCATCCATCGAGGCGACAAGGTGAGTGTAAATATATTATATGTGTATGTATGCATGGGATGGGTGCGGGTTGGTAGAGTGGTCCTTGCTCGGATTCGCTCTACATACGTTGGGATGATGGATTCTTGGAGGTTTTGAGTCCATGTGACACACTTATGCGTTTTGGGTTACCACCCCTGTTGTTGTGAACCGTTGGAGTGTACGGTTTCGCATCGTTTAGTGTTTTGGATAAACCTTTATGATGGTTTTGGTGTGGAGGTGAATCTCGGGTAGTTCGGATTCGCGATGACGCGGGTAGTACGGTCATCCCTATTGATGAGGTAGTGAATCTCGGGTAGTGCGAATTCACTAAGGCTCGGGTAGTTCGGCCAACCTCGATTGTTGATGCGTTGAAGGTAGCGAATCTCGGATAGTGCGAATTCGCTAAGGTCCGGGTAGTTCGGCCAACCTTCGTGTGTTAGGGTTAAGGGGTTAACCTTGTCGTGGTTGTTTTTATATATTTTAAATGCATATATATACATATTATTGTGTTGTAGCAATCTTGTGGCGTTAGCTTGGAGTTAGGTAGCGTGTAGCTACCTTATGTATGTGCTTATCGTATAGCTTGCGTATGTTATACATGGATTGCGGTATGTATATTAATTGTGCTTGCGGTGGACGTATTCATTTAATGCATATGTATGTATATAGTATGTTTATACTCACTAAGCTTTCATAGCTTACCCTCTCGTTGTTTACATTTTTTATAGATTCGCGTGGTGGTGGTGGCTCGAGTAAGCGTGGGAACTAGCGGACTTGCGTAGGTTGCTTTAGAAGACGTGCTTTCGGATTGGTTAGGATTGGGTAGCGTATCCCCAATCACCATGTTCGGTCTTAGTTTTGTGTTAAACTAAAACGAGTCGAAATTGTCACTTTCATGTAATTATGGGTCGTTGGAGTCCCAAAGGTTGTAATGTACTTTTTGTCGTTTAAAACCTGGTAAATTAATGTTTGAAAAGCGTAGGTTATGGGTTGGGGATTTTTGAATCTTGGTTTGTGCGAAAATGGTTTATTATGCTAAAATGGGCTGATCTTGTTCTCTAGTTGGCCTGCGCGCCGCGCAAATGGCCATTTGCTAGTGGTCTGCCCAGTTGTCAAGTTCTGACTTTGATTCGTGTAGATTCCGAAAAAGATGGAGGTCATCTAGATTCTAAAAAAGATTTCTTTCCTCGCAAATTTGCACCACGCACCAAACACCACCGACGGTTCGTGGTGCTTGTTGTTTTGTGTCTTTGGCCAAAATGTTAGATCTATCAGCTCTTTTGACTCGTAGCTCCGATTTAGTCACCGTTTTTTTAAATCGTATATTTTGTCGGGATCGATGCGTTGGCAAACTGCCGAAGGCGGTTTGTCCCAAATATTTTTCAAAACGAGACCTCGAAAGACTTCAATTTTGCTTTTTTTTCGATTTTGACCGTTTTGAATTTCTTTCAAATTAATCCTTTTGTGAATGCATGACTTAGCATGGTACATATTGTTTTAAGGCCTATTATTTCACTTATAATGTTATTATGTATACCACATATAATTTTGAATCTAATGTCACTTCATTAAACACGCTTTTTAAATCAGAAATATGCGCCACCAAATGGAGTAACATTTGGCGGCTGTGACAACCCGGAAATTTTTGACCAAATTTAAACTTTATCTTTAAATGATTTAATGTTTTCGACACGATAAGCAAAGTCTGTAATGTTGAGTCACAAAAGTTTTGGAACTATATTCATGTAATCAATTATTCTTTGACCATTCTCGACGATTCACGAACAATATATATATAACTTAATGTGCATATATATATATATATATATATATATATATATATATGATTTCAAGTTATTTAGTAAACGATAGTAACATTCGATTATTGATTCGATTAATATTTAGATAAGTTAACTAAAATGTTTAAGATGAACCAGTAAAACACTAAATTGTTACAGTATTTTCGAATTGCTACAGTACCCGAAAAGCTACAGTGTTTTCGAAAATCACTATTTGCTATAGTAACTTTGCTACAGTAAAACACTATTTTAAAATGAAAATGTATATATGTATATGTATATACTACGAGACGATGATTTATAGAAGAAAATAACCAAAACACTTAATTGATTAAAACTACACCTCGAGTGACATAGTTTATCATTGATTAAGTTTAATTTTTGATAAAGGTACACGTCGCGTAACGAAAAGTACTAGTTTTCTAAGAGTACGAAAATGCATTCGAGAAACCGGAACCGGGACATAAGTCGAGTGACAACGTACGAGTCAACGGACCAAAAATTACATGTAAACTATGCACGTGAATATAATATAATATATAATTAATTATATAAATTAAATATATTATATATAATTAAACAATATGTCGACAAGCTACACAATAAATCAATTGTGAGCTGTAATCTAGTCCCATGCGATCGCATAGGAATGTGGCTTGATAGCCATGCGATCGCATGGCTATGGAATCCAGGAAAGATCTATAAAGCGAGCTCGTTTCTCATTTCTCTGATCACTCTATCTCTAAATCTCTCAACTCTCTGTATATATATTTATAATTAATATTATTATTATTATTATTATTATTATTATTATTATTATTATTATTATTATTATTATTATTATTATTATTATTATTATTATTATTATTATTATTATTATTATTTAGTAGTATGAGTATTATTCTTAGTAGTATACATAAAATACTACGACGAGTTCATGCGCGAGTTATTTCAAAACGGGTTTTGTGAGCGGAATAGAGCTAAGGAAACTATGGGTTGTAGCTATGGAGGTTATGGGTAATGTTCATGAGTATTGTTCGCAAGTCAAACCTAGTGTTTATCATCTCCGTTGTGTCTACGTACTTTCCTACAATATTGAATCACAATATTGATACGTGAGCATTCATATCTTATCTTTTATATATTGATAGTGTATCCATGTCTAGTGCTCGAGTATATATGTTTATGCATATTTGTATGCTTTAATTTTATTGTTAGATAGTTTATGATGAATCACGAATTTGATACATATGCTACTGATATAAAGTATATAATATGCATGTTTTTGGAAAGCTGACGAAAAATTATTAACTTTTCATTTAGAATTCGCGTGATTTCGATGAACGGATTAAAAGATATGGTCAACTGAATTATGATTAACATTAATTGAAATTGCTTTTGAATATGCAATTGATATGTAAACAACTTGTTTATAAGATTGATAAATTGGATTTTCAAATATTACTAATCGAGTAAATGAATTTCTATATAAGGCACGTTTTGTTTTGTTGATCAATTGTCAAAGTTGACAGTCTTATCATGTTTTAAAGCTTTATAAACACTATAATCTGATTTTACAAGTATTGGAAAACTATATGAAATAATAAAACATGTTTGATTGCCATGATAATTCAAATATAATATAGCTCCTGAAATAAATAATATTTTGAGTTTGATAAACTATAATTTCGTTCAATTATCAAGACTTATACTATGTTAATAAACATGTATAGATTTAAAGATCATAGTGGGTCAGTTTGACTTTTGAGATGACTTTTGTTAACTTTTGCATGTCGGTCTCGAGCATATGATTGTGATACACTATGACCCAACCTAGCTTATTAGACATGTATTGACCAACATATGTTCTCTAGGTTGAGATCTACGGTTAATTTTGCATTCCGAGTTTCGGTCACATTTCAGTGAATGACCATATGTGCTACTAAGTTGAGTTTCATTTGCTCCCTTTTTAATTGCTTAATCTATATTTTTAGCCTGAGAATACATGCACTTTATTTTAAACGTAATGGATACAATTCTCTACTAAATTCTACACCGAGTTTGAACCGAAAATCCCTTAGCTTTGGTAACTAGTAACTGCCAGTTATAAGAACTGGTGGGCGTGAGTAGTAGTATATGGATCCATAGGGCTTAATATCCCCGTCCGAGCTAGAGCACTAGCCTTTTAATGGACGTATGCTATTTGAGAAGCGTACACGTTGGTTTGCGTGTATTATTAAGAGGATTATACAAAGGGTATAAATTATATATACGTTAAGTTTAGTTACCAGGGTGCTCAATTTCGTAGAGTATTTTGATAAACGTTTCTGGATGAAACAACTGAAAACTTGTGATTCACCTTTATATACAGATTATGCGCAACATTAAAACTATGAACTCACCAACCTTTGTGTTGACACTTTTAAGCATATTTATTCTCAGGTTTCTAGAACTCTTTCGCTGTTTGCTTATACATTATACAAGCTATGTGCATGGAGTCATACATGCTTTATTCAAGAAAACTTTGCATTCACAAAATCATCACCATGTATCTTATTTTGACTGCATTGTCAACCGATGTAGTATTGTAAACTATTATATACGGTAATTATCTATACGTAGAAATCATCAGACGTTGAAAACTTTGGATTTATATATTCATTTATGGTATGCCTTTTCAAAAGTATGCAATGTTTACAAAACGTATCATATAGAGGTCAAAACCTCACTATGAAATCAATGAATGATGTATTCGTCCAAGTGGATTTGGACGGGTCATCATAGTTGGTATCAGAGCTTAAGGTCATAGGGAACCAGAATTTGCATTAGTGTGTTTAACTGGTAATTGTTAGGATGCATTAGTGATTCTGGACTACGACCATATCTGTTTTTACCGAGTATTACTTATCATTTCTTGTCGGAAATTACCTACTTATCATTCCTAAGTCTAGACACGTCTTATTGCATTTACTGCATAGATAGTGTACCAACAAAATTCATATCTTAGCATATCTGTTACTGTAAACTTTTCCCGACATCTTCCAAAAATTTCTCCGTAATTTACGAGATTTTGGTATTATATATACATATGTAAATTATGTATTGAAGAGTACCAATCTAAATTCTATAATCTATTTTATATCAAAAATCATCTCTCTAATTATACAATATGGATCCCTTATCTAGTTCAAATTCCTTAAACTCCGACAGCTATTCCGATATGGATATTCACTTGAACTCCGAAGACAGTGTAACCGGAATGGATCAACCAATCAGCCATCACCTATTCTGGATGAATTAGGGATGGGTTCGTAGCTTACTTAATCATTGAAGACAGGAAGAAGGCGATCCCTTCCATCCACCACATTGCCCTCTTGGCGAAGAACCTGAAGCACTTACCGGCGAACCTGTTCGTAATACCATTTTCTCTCTCATCTCCAGAGTATCTCATCATGATTATATACTCTCTCAAATTCTGGATCTTATTCATCCGCTCGTCCGAACCACCAATCATCCCGGTGTAGTAGAAGAAGTCAACGAGCTTCGCGCTCGAGTATTGGCTTTGGAGAATATGATGCAGAACTTACAAGCATCACAAGCCCTACAACCACCAACTGCACCACCAGCATCAACACCAACAGTACCATTACCACCACCAACAACATCCACACCGCAAGCCTCAACATCACAATATGTACCTCGAACATCAAAGTCAAACGCACCATAGATACCAAGGAGTACCAACAATAATAACCGATGAAGTATTGATTCATAACTTCATTAGAGAAATATTCTACGGCGATTATGTAATCTCTAAAGTCTTAGAGATAATCTATTCCATTCGTAACCATAAATCAGATGAGTGGACCGAAATGATAGAAGGAAGAGTAGAAACCCTGACCGAAATGGTGCACGATTTACAAGCTAGACTTGTTTTACCAGCAACATCAACAGTACCTTCAGTATCACCAACACCAGCAAAACCTGTAGCACTACAAGTTTCGCTAATTTCATAATCACCAACATCATCACAAATCAACAACGCGTATATTGTATCAATGAGTTACGAAGCATTAACTCATTTCCCCTGAAGAAATTATATGTATATTTAATATATATGAATTTTGAAATCAAAATAAATCTTTTTGTACCAAGCTATTACGTGTGAATCATAACTGATAGGTACTACTCGGTTAGTTCATATTAATAATATGCAATGATGTACATCCTTCATTAACGACATAACCATCATTAACTAAAATCCTGTTTCAAATTCAATGAATTCCTTTTCATAATAAACTAAGTGTATTATTCAATTACACTTTTGATTTTACACTTTCATTTTCGATGTACTCGAAACTTTCTAGAAAACATCATTCGTACCTTGCGAAGTTAGAGTTCCATAAGCACCAACATGATTCACTGAGGAAATATCAATAAAACTGAATAACGAAGTATTGATTACATTAGTGAAATACTCCGCGAAGATTATTAAATCTTTAATGTTTTAGAGATTATTCATTTCTAATCCAGCCGAAAATCAAATGAGCTTAATATGATATTAACTCATTAAATCTGTATTACATCTAAAGAAAATATACATACTTATATTTTCATAAAGACTGTAATAAAATTCTCTGGTACAAAATATTACTTGTGAAACTTTTAACGGGTAGGTAATACCCGAAAGATATATTAATTCACAATTAATATGTTACATTCTTCGATTTTGTTTCAGCAAATCATCAACTATACTCACTACTTTCACAACGATATACATTCTTTCCTAGAAATCAAAACAACTGATAATGCTAAAAACGAACATTTATTTCATAGCATTATCCCTCAAGAAAGACAAGCTTTTAGTTGCAATTGTTCTATTTACAAGTGATATTCGTTTAAATAATAAAAGGTGAAGACAAAAGACAGATTCGACGAATTGAAGACGCAAACGACCAAAAAGCTCAAAAGTACAAAGTACAATCAAAGTAGTTCAAATTATTGATAAGAAACGTCTCAAAATTACAAGAGTACAAGTCGCAAAACGCAAAATACAAGATATTAAATTGTACGCAAGGACGTTCGAAAATCCGGAACCGGGACCAGAGTCAACTCTCAACGCTCGACGCAATGGACTAAAAATTACAAGTTAACTATGCACATGAATATAATATAATATATAATTAATTCTTAAAATTATATATATATTATATTATTATATAAAACCGTCGGCAAGAAGAAAACAACCAAAGTTGAGTTGTCCCAGCTGGCCATGCGATCGCATGGCTTTGAAGAAGGATTTCCATGCGGTCGCATGACCCAAAAAGTCAGGCCACGCCCCTATAAATTCGCAGTTTGGTGATCGATTAAACATACATCTATCTCTCTATCTCACTCGTATAATATATATATATATATATATATATATATATATATATATATATATATATATATATATATATATATATATATATATATATATATATATATATATATATATATATATATATATATATATATATATTATAATTTTAATTTTAATTTTAATTTTAAATTCTAATAATAAGGGTATGTTAGCGAATGTTGTAAGGGTGTAAGTCGAAATTCTGTCCGTGTAACGCTACGCTATTTTTAATCATTGTAAGTTATGTTCAACCTTTTTAAATTAATGTCTCGTAGCTAAGTTATTATTATGCTTATTTAAATCGAAGTAATCATGATGTTGGGCTTAAATATTAAAATTGGATAATTAGGCTTTGTACCATAATTGGGGTTTGGACAAAAGAATGACACTTGTGGAAATTAGACTATGGGATATTAATGGGCTTTATATTTGTTTAATTAAATGATAGTTTGTTAATTTAATATAAAGATTTACAATTGGACGTACCTATAAATAACCATATAAACTCGATTGGACACGATGGGTGGGATATTTATAAGTACTAATAATCGTTCATTTAACCGGACACGGGAATGGATTAATAGTTAATGGACTTATTAAAACAGGGGTAAATTATATACAAGGACACCTGGTATAATTATAGTTTAAGTCCCTGATTAGTTAGAATATTTGACTTCGGATATAAGGATAATTTGAGGAGGACACTCGCACTTTATATTTATGACTGATGGACTGTTATGGACAAAAACCAGATGGACATATTGAATAATCCAGGACAAAGGACAATTAACCCATGGGAATAAACTAAAATCAACACGTCAAACATCATGATTACGGAAGTTTAAATACGCATAATTCCTTTATTTCATATTTAATTTCTTTTATTTCATATTTAATTGCACTTTTAATTATCGCACTTTTATTTATTGTCATTTTATTTATTGCATTTTTATTTATTGCAATTTCATTATCGTTATTTACTTTACGCTTTAAATTAAGTCTTTTATATATTTAATATTTTACATTAGGTTTTAACTGTGACTTAAGTTTTAAAATCGACAAATCGGTCATTAAACGGTAAAAACCCCCTTTTATAATAATAATACTACTTATATATATTTTTGTATTTTTATAATTATAAGTTAAAACTAATATAGCATTAGACTTGGCTAAGTCTCCCTGTGGAACGAACCGGACTTACTAAAAACTACACTACTGTACGATTAGGTGCACTGCCTATAAGTATTGTAGCAAGGTTTAGGTATATCCACTCTATAAATAAATAAATCACTTGTGTAAAATTGTATCGTATTTAATAGTATTTTCCTTGTAAAAATATAACTATTTTGTATACACCTCTACGCACATCAACAACCATTCGCATTCAAATTTGATTACATATTCTAATTTTGAAAATCAGAATCCAAGCTAAGATTTAATAGAAAACATCACTCTTAGATTCTTACATCTTTCAAAGCTATACTTTGACTTCAAAACTGTGCTAAAACATCACTTTTATTCATAAAACCCAGAAAAATATTTGTATCATTCAAACTTCTAGAACATCATATGTATCTTGACAGTTACAATCTTCATGCAAACCCTTCAAACTTTTGAAAATACCTCGGATTGATAACCGACGATTCGGTTATGATAACTTTGGATGCTGATGAAGCATCAAAAACTGTAAACGACCTTAACAGCCAAAAGTTTGATGATAAAGAATAGTGTGTTGTCAAAATTCAGAAAAAGAGAAGGTTTGGAACTGGAAAACGGATTGAACAAACCATGAAGGAGGCTGTGGACAAATCACAAAGACTAAACCTGCCTTCAAAGAATCCAAATGATTCAGTATCTGCAGAAGTCATTAACGAATACCTTGCTCCTGACTCTAAACCTTTACGGACAAATCTTCTTTATCATCTTTCGATATTAGAAATTCTAAGATATCATCTTATCTTTTATTATAAATATTCTCGATATTTTTGAAGATATTTTCATAACTATCCTTATCTGAAATCATTTATCTCCTCACGCTATCTGTGTTACATCATAATGGAAACTGTTTTAGTTTCAAGATTCTGAAAAATTCGAATTAAAATTTGAATGTTTTTGAAGTAATGTTGGGAATTGAAGCATGAGTTAGTATAATATAATGACACTTGATCAACGTGATTATATTACAGTAAGTCATGCTGAGTTTTTAATGGAACGTGATAAAGGTTCACAGATCATACCCTCATTATGAACCATGTTACATAACTCTTTCATTCTATTTAATCTCTAAACTATCAAGAAAATATTTTCTTAATGATTCGGTCTTTTTCGAGATATTCTGGTAATTTGACAAGTCAGATTATGCTATTACCGTTTCTTTCTTAAAACATTAATTATGTTCATTCCGAAATTCATACCTACGAATTCTGGACCATTATTCGCTTGATTTAAAGTCGAGAAGATAAAACAAAAGCATGAAGCTTCAAAATATCAATGGGAGTATATATAAATCATAGTAAATTGGGGAGAGTATTAACTGTGGATGTCAATGATTATGGAAAGACAGAAGCAGAGACATCAAAATATAAGGGAAGATAGAAAATCCAACAACCACCCAGAAATTATAAACCGTATATATCGATGAATATAGCAATATAAAGACAAGGGAGGACTAAAAATACTATAAAACCAAGAGTATAGTAGTAGTGAATAGACTCTTTTGGCGGCAGATGGAAAAGAAGAATGACGGATATGAAGGTTAGAAGTATATCAAGAATCAGAACTGGATGGAGCATATTGATGAATGCTTTAAAATAAGAATTGAGGAAGAAAGAATAAAAGGTATAAGCTGTAGAAAATAAGGAAACGAAGGGGGTAGATTTATAGTATAATATTAGACAGGAAAATCGAGACAGATCATCGCATTAAATCGAAAAGAATCATAATTTCCTTAATTACCGAAGAATCAAATCTTATTACGAAGATTTTCTCCAAATCTGTTGAACTCCGGAAATCAACCCATCTACGTCAAAAGATATGACGAAACTTACTTTTCTCATTTCACTCTTTTGTGATAACTTCACTCGTACACTTCACATAAACAAATTGTTTTATCCATATTACTCAATGATGATAAAACTCTAATTTTCAACTCGTATGAGTCATGAAAACATACTTATTGTCATCCATGACCATCCCAACCAAATTTCGGGACGAAATTTCTTTAGCGGGTAGTTACTGTGACAACCCGGAAATTTTTGACCAAATTTAAACTTTATCTTTAAATGATTTAATGTTTTCGACACGATAAGAAAAAATCTGTAATGTTGAGTCACAATAATTTTGGAACTATATTCATGTAATCAATTATTCTTTGACTGTTCTCGACGATTCACGAACAATATATAACTTAATGTGCATATATATATATATATATATATATATATATATATATATATATATATATATATATATATATATATATATATATATATATATATATATATATATATATATATATATATATATATATATATATATATATATATATATGATTTCAAGTTATTTAGTTGACGATAATAACATTCGATTATTGATTCAATTAATATTTAGATAAGTTAACTAAAACATTTAAGATGAACCAATAAAACACTAAATTGCTACAGTATTTTCGAATAGCTACAGTACCCGAAAAGCTACAGTGTTTTCGAAAATCACTATTTGCTACAGTAAAACACTATTTCAAAATGAAAATGTATATATGTATATGTATATACTACGACACGATGATTTATAGAAGCAAATAACCAAAACACTTAATTGACTAAAGCTACACTTCGAGTGACATAGTTTATCAATGATTAAGTTTAATTTTTGATAAAGGTACACGTCGCGTAACGAAAAGTACTAGTTTTCTAAGCGTACGAAAATGCATTCGAGAAACTGGAACCGGGACATAAGTCGAGTGACAACGTACGAGTCAACGGACCAAAAATAACATGTCAACTATGTACGTGAATATAATATAATACATAAATTAATTATATAAATTAAATATATTATATATAATTAAATAATATGTTGACAAACTACACAATAAATCAATTGTGAGCTGTAATCTAGTCCCATGCGATTGCATAGGAATGTGGCTTGATAGCCATGCGATCGCATGGCTATGGAATCCAGGAAAGATCTATAAAGCGAGCTCATTTCTCATTTCTCTGATCACTCTATCTCTAAATCACTCAACTCTCTGTATATATATTTATAATTAATATTATTATTATTATTATTATTATTATTATTATTTTATTATTATTATTATTATTATTATTATTATTGTTAAGATTAATATTATTATTAATCGTATTATTATTATTTAGTAGTATGAGTATTATTCTTAGTAGTATACATAAAATACTACGACGAGGTCATGAGCGAGTTATTTCAAAACGGGTTTTGAGCGCAGAATAGAGCTAAGGAAACTATGGGTTGTAGCTATGGAGGTTATGGGTAATGTTCATGAGTATTGTTCGCAAGTCAAACCTAGTGTTTATCATCTCTGTTGCGTCTACGTACTTTCGTACAATATTGAATCACAATATTGATACGTGAGCATTCATATCTTATCTTTTATATATTGATAGTGTATCCATGTCTAGTGCTCGAGTATATATGTTTATGCATATTTGTATGCTTTAATTTTGTCGTTAGATAGCTTATGATGAATCACGAATTTGATACATATGCTACTGATATAAAGTATATGATATGCATGTTTTTGGAAAGCTGGCGAAAAATTATTAACCTTTCATTTAGAAATCGCGTGATTTCGATGAACGGATTAAAAGATATGGTCAACTGAATTATGATTAACATTAATTGAAATTGCTTTTGAATCTGCAATTGATATTTAAACAACTTGTTTATAATATTGATAAATTGGATTTTCAAATATTATTAATCGAGTAAATGAATTTCTATATAAGGCACGTTTTGTTTTGTTGATCAATTGTCAAAGTTGACGGTCTTATCATGTTTTAAAGCTTTATGAACACTATAATCTGATTTTACAAGTATTGAAAAACTATATGAAATAATAAAACATGTTTGATTGCCATGATAATTCAAATATAATATAGCTCCTGAAATAAATAATATTTTGAGTTTGATAAACTATAATTTCGTTCAATTATCAAGACTTGTACTATGTTAATAAACATGTATAGATTTAAAGATCATAGTGGGTCAGTTTGACTTTTGAGATGACTTTTGTTAACTTTTGCATGTTGGTCTCGAGCATTAGGATTGTGATACACTATGACCCAACCTAGCTTATTAGACATGTATTGACCAACATATGTTCTCTAGGTTGAGATCTACGATTAATTTTGCATTCCGAGTTTCGGTCACATTTCAGTGAATGACCTTATGTGCTGCTAAGGTGAGTTTTATTTGCTCCCTTTTTAATTGCTTTTGCAATCTATATTTTTGGGCTGAGAATACATGCACTTTATTTTAAACGTAATGGATACAAGTACATACTAAATTCTACACCGAGTTTGAACCGAAAATCCCTTAGCTTTGGTAACTAGTAACCGCCAGTTATAAGAACTGGTGGGCACGAGTAGAAGTATAAGGATCCATAGGGCTTGATATCCCCGTCCGAGCTAGAGCACTAGCCTTTTAACGGACGTATGCTATTTGAGAAGCGTACACATTGGTTTGCTTGTATTATTAAGATGATTATATAAAGGGTATAAATTATATATACGTTAAGTTTAGTTACCAGGGTGCTTAATTTCGTAGAGTATTTTGATAAACGTTTCTGGATGAAACAACTGAAAACTTGTGATTCACCTTTATATACAGATTATGCACAACATTAAAACTATGAACTCACCAACCTTTGTGTTGACACTTTTAAGCATGTTTATTCTCAGGTTCCTTGAAGTCTTTCGCTATTTTCTTATACGTTATACAAGCTATGTGCATGGAGTCATACATGCTTTATTCAAGAAAACTTTGCATTCACAAAATCATCACCGTGTATCTTATTTTGACTGCATTGTCAACGGATGTAGTATTGTAAACTATTATATACGGTGATTGTCTATACGTAGAAATCATCAAACATCGAAAACCTTGGATTTATATATTCATTTATGGTATGCCTTTTCAAAAGAATGCAATGTTTACAAAACGTATCATATAGAGGTCAAAACCTCACTATGAAATCAATGAATGATGTATTCGGCCAAGTGGATTTGGACGGGTCATCACAGCGGTGCACAACCTTTGGTTTCAGATTGTGCTGAAATTCTCGAGATCACCCTAAAACAACCCTAACATCAAGACTCCTGGATAGTGTCTTCACATTCGAGGTCGTCAGAATGCCGAAAAAAGATATTTTACTCATTTTTAATGTTCTCTTTGAACGTTTTCAATTTATATCGTATTATTAGTTTTATGTATGCATGACTTAGCATAGTATATATATATAGTTTTAAGGTCTATTATTTCACTCGCAATGTAATTATAAAAACGCATATAATTTTGAATCTAATATCACTTCATTAAACACGCTTTTTTGAATCATTAATATGCGGCGCCAGATGGAGTACCATTTGGCGGCGCATAACCTTCAGTTTCAGATTGTGCTGAAATTCTCAAGATCACCCTAACATGGTCGAACCAGAAAGTCTCTCTAAACGTGCTTACCATTCGAGGTCATCTAGATTCTGAAAAAGACATCTTTCCTCGCAAATTCGCACCACGCACTAAACACCACCGACAATTCGTGGTGCTTGTTGTTTTGTGTCCTTGGCTAAAATGTTAGATCTATCATATCTTTTGACTCGTAGCTCCGATTTAGTCATGGTTTTTTTTAATCGTGTATTTTTCGGGATCTATGCACTGGCAAACTACCGTAGGCGGTTTGTCCCAAAGATTTTTCGAAACGAGACCTCGAAAGCCTTCAATTTTGTCTTTTTTCGATTTTGACCGTTTTGAATTTCTTTCATATTAATCCTTTTGTGTATGCATGACATAGTATGGTACATATTATTTTAAGGTCTATTATTTCACTTATAATGCAATTATGTATACCACATATAATTTTGAATCTAATGTCACTTCATTAAACACGCTTTTTAAATCACAAATATGCGCCACCAAATGGAGTAACATTTGGCGGCGCATAACCTTTGGTTTCAGATTGTGCTGAAATTCTCGAGATCAACCTAAAACGACCCTAACATCAAGACTCCTGGATAGTGTCTTGACATTTGGGGTTGTCAGGATGCCGAAAAAAGATATTTTACTCATTTTTAATGTTCTCTTTGAACATTTTTAAATTATATCGTATTATTAGTTTTATGTATGCATGACTTAGCATAGTACATATAGTTTTAAGGCCTATTATTTCACTAGGAATGTAATTATGAAAAACGCATATAATTTCGAATCTAATATCACTTCATCAAACACGCTTTTTTAAATCATTAATATGTGCCGCCAGATGGAATACCATTTGGCGGCACATAACCTTCAGTTTCAGATTGTGCTAAAATTCTCAAGATCACCCTAAAACAGCCGAATGAGCAAGACTCTCTGAACGTGCTTGCCATTCGAGGTCGTCTAGATTCCAAAAAAGACATCTTTCCTCGCAAATTCGCACCACACACCAAACACCACCGACGGTTCGTGGTGCTTGTTGTTTTGTGTCTTTGGCCAAAATGTTAGATCTATCGTATCTTCTAACTCGTAGCTCCGATTCAGTCACTGTTTTTTTATAATTCGTATATTTTTCGGGATCTATGCGTTGGAAAACTACCGTAGGCAGTTTATCCCAAAGATTTTTCGGAACGAGACCTCGAAATCCTTCAATTTTGCCTTTTTCTATTTTGACCATTTTGAATTTCTTTCATATTAATCCTTTTTGTGTATGCATGACTTACAAGGGTACATATTGTTTTAAGGCCTATTATATCACTTACAATGTAATTATGTATAACATATATAATTTTGAATCTAATGTCGCTTCATTAAACACGCATTTTAAATCTCTAATATGTGCCGCCAAATGGAGTAACATTCGGCGGCGCATAACCTTTGGTTTCAGATTATGCTGAAATTCTCGAGATCACCATAAAACGACAATAACATCAAGACTCCTGGATAGTGTCTTGACATTCGAGGTCGTCAGGATGCCGAAAAAAGATATTTTACTCATTTTTAATGTTCTCTTTGAACGATTTCAATTATATCGTATTATTAGTTTTATATATGCATGACTTAGCATATTACATATAGTTTTAAGGCCTATTATTTCACTCGCAATGTAATTATGTATAACGCATATAATTTTGAATGTAATGTCACTTCACTAAACACGCTTTTTTAAATAATTAATATGCGCTGCCAGATGGAGTACCATTTGGCGGCGCATAATCTTCAGTTTCATATTGTGCTGAAATTCTCAAGATCACCCTAAACCGGCCGAACGAGCAAGAATCTCTGAACGTGCTTGCTATTCGAGGTCTTCTAGATACCGAAAAAGACATCTTTCCTCACAAATTTGCACCACGCGCCAAGCATCACCGACGGTTCGTGGTGCTTGTTGTTTTGTGTCTTTGGCCAAAATGGTAGATCTATCGTATCTTTTGACTCGTAGCTCCAATTTAGTCATCGTTTTTTTTTAATCGTGTATTTTTTTTGGGGTCTATCCATTGGCAAACTGCCGTCGGCGGTCTGTCCCAAAGATTTTTCAAAACGAGACCCCGAAAGACTTAAATTTTGCCTTTTTCGATTTTGACCCTTTTGAATTCTTTCACATTAATCCGTTCGTGTATGCATGACTTAGCATGGTACATATTGTTTTAAGGCCTATTATTTCACTTACAATATAATTGTGTATAACACATATAATTTTGAATCTAATGTCACTTCATTAAACATGCTTTTTAAAACACTAATATGTGCCGCCAAATGGAGTAACATTTGGCGGCGGATAACCTTCAGTTTCAGATTGTGCTGAAATTCTCAAGATCACCCTAAAACGGCCCTAACATCAAGACTCTTGGATAGTGTCTTGACATTTGAGATCGTCAGGATGCCGAAAAAAGACATTTTACTCATTTTTAATGTTCTCTTTGAACGTTTTCAATTTATATCGTATTATTAGTTTTGTGTATGCATGACTTAACATAATATATAGAGTTTTAAGGCCTATTATTTCACTCGCAATGTAATTAGGTATAACTCATATAATTTTGAACCTAATGTCACTTCATTAACCACGCTTTTTTAAATCATTAATATGCGCCGCCAGATAGAGTACCATTTGGCGGCGCATAACCTTCAGTTTCAAAGTGTGCTAAAATTCTCAAGATTACCCTAAAACGGCCGAACGAGCAAGACTCTCAGAACATCCTTGCCATTAGAGGTCGCCTAGATTTTGAAAAAGACATCTTTACTCGCAAATTCGCACCACCCACCTGAAATGTCCCGTTCATATTGATTATAAACATTCCATATTAATTTATTTCGTTGCGAGGTTTTGACCTCTATATGAGACGTTTTTCAAAGGCTGCATTCGATTTTAAAACAAACCATAACTTTTAAAATATTACGACGATTATCAAATAATGATAATCTAAAATATAGCATTTTCACACGACCATTACATAATGGTTTACAATAATATTACACATCAATATATGCCTTCGAATGCAGTTTTTAAACAATATTATACAAGCATGGACTCCAAATCTTGTCCTTAATTTAGTATGCAACAGCAGAAGCTCTTAACAATCACCTGAGAATAAACATGCTTAAAACGTCAACAAAAAATGTTGGTGAGTTATAGGTTTAACCTATATATTTATCAAATTGTAATAATAGACCACAAGATTTCATTTCTCATAAATACACATCCCGTATCAGGCATTTCGCAAACTGCATAGAGATAAAAATCATTCATATGGTGAACACCTGGTAACCAACCTTAACAAGATGCATATAGAATATCCCCATCATTCCGGGACTCCCTTCGGACATGATAAATCTGAAGTACTAAATCATCCGGTACTTTGAATGGGGTTTGTTGAGCCCAATAGATATATATCTTTAGAATTCGCATCAATTAGGGTGTATGTTCCCTAATTCTTAGATTACCAGACTAAAAAGGGGCATATTCAGTTTAATAATTCAACCATAGAATGTATTTTCACGTACTTGTGTCTATTTTGTAAAACATTTATAAAACTGCATGTATTCTCATCCCAAAAATATTAGATTTAAAAAAAATGGGACTATAACTCACTTTCACAGATTTTTACTTCGTCGAAAATTTAAGACTTGGCCATGGATCGATTCACGAACCTATAACAAATATATACATATATATCAAAGTATGATCGAAATATATTAACAACATTTTTATTACATTTTAATGATTTAAGTTTATTAAGTAAGCGGTCCAACGTTAGTAATCTACAACTAGTTGTCCACAGTTAGATGTACAGAAATAAATCAATATATATTATCTCGAATCAATCCAAGACCCAGTGTATACAAGTCTCAGGCTAGATCACAACTCAAAGTATATATATTATTTTGGAATCAACCTCAACCCTGTATAGCTAACTCAAGCATTACTGCATATAGAGTGTCTATGGTTGTTCCAAATAATATATATAGATGGGTCGATATGATATGTCAAAACATTGTATACGTGTCTATGGTATCTCAAGATTACATATTATATGTTAGAATACAATAATAATACAATATAAGTTAGTTAAGTTATGGTTAGATTAGATTTGTTACAAAATTTTCGTAGCTAAAACTAGCAAATTTATCCAATTTTGTTTTACCCGTCATTTCTTCGTTTCAAATCCGTTTTGAGTGATTCAAGTTGCTATGGTTTCATAATGAACTGAAATTTATAAAACTAAACAGAAAAAGTATAAGTTTATAGTCGGAAATACAGGTTACAAGTCATTTTTAAAGAGGTAGTCATTTCCGTTGAAAAAACGACATCTTGATGACCATTTTGAAAAACATACTTCAACTTTGTGTTTAACCATGATTTTTGGATATAGTATCATATTCATATGAAATATCATTTTTCTAGAAAACAAACTTCCAATTCAAAGATTAAGATAGTTTTTATTTTTCTAACCCAAAACAGCCCCTGGTTTCACTACGACGGCGTATGTCCGGCTTTACGGTGTTCTTCGTGTTTCCAGGTTTTAATTCATTAAGTTAGCATATCATATAGATATATAACATGTGTTTAATTGATTTTAAAAGTTATGTTAGAAGGATTAACTTATTTTGCGAACAAGTTTAGAATTAACTAAACTATGTTCTAGTGACTACAAGTTTAAATCTTCGAATAAGATAGTTATATATATATATGAATCGAATGATGTTATGAACATCATTACTACCTTAAGTTTAGTATGTAAACCTACTAGAAGTGACAAAAATTGATCTAACTTCAAAGGATCTTGGATGGCTTGAAAGTTCTTGAAGTAGAATCATGACACAAAAACAAGTTCAAGTAAGATTTTTACTCGAATTAAGATAGTTTATAGTTATAGAAATCGAATCAAAGTTTGAATATGAATATTACCTTGAATTAGAATGATAACCTACTATAAATAACAGAGGTTTCTTGATCTTAGATGATTACATGGAATGGATTAGAAAGCTTCGAAGTAGACTTGTAAACTTAAAAGTATTCTTAATTTTATGAAACTAGAACTTATAGAATTTATGAAGAACACCTAGAACTTGAAGATAGAACTTGAGAGAGATCAATTAGATGAAGAAAATTGAAGAATGAAAGTGTTTGTAGGTGTTTTTGGTTGTTGGTATATGGATTAGATATAAAGGATGTGTAAGTTTGTTTTTTTGTAAATAATTCATGAATGATTTATAATATTTTTTCTAATTTTGTGAGATATTTCATGCTAGTTGCCAATTGATGGTTCCCACATGTTTAGATGATTCATAAGGGCTGCTAAGAGTTGATCATTGAAGTGTATATACTAATAGTAAATACATCTAGAAGCTGTGTATTGTACGAGTACGAATACGGGTGCATATGAGTAGAATTGTTGATGAAAATGAATGAGGATGTAATTGTAAGCATTTTTGTTAATTAGAAGTACTTTGATATGTGTCTTTAATTCTTTCAAAAGTGTACTAATACATCTAAATACACTACATGTATATACATTTTAACTGAGTCGTTAAGTCATCGTTAGTCGTTACATGTAAGTGTTGTTTTAAAACCTTTAAGTTAACGATCTTGTTAAATGTAATTAATTCATTGTTATTATACTTAAATGAGATGTTAAATTGTTATGTTAACATGATAACATGGTGTATGAATATATCTTAACATCATATATATTTGTTAAAATACTATTACAACGATAATCATTACATATATATATTGTTTCAAAATCCTTAAGTTAGTAGTCTCATCTTACTTGTATAGTTCATTGTTAATACACTCAATGATATACTTAATTATCATTTTATCATGTTAAATATATTATATCAATATCTTAATACAATACATATGTATTTAGTAAGACGTTGCTATAACGATAATCGTTATGTATATCGTTTCGAGATTCATAATTCAATTTTCTCATTTTTTTTTATGTATATCACACATTGTTAATATACTTAGTGAGATACTTACTTATCATAATCTCATGTTAACCACATATATATATCATCATGTCATTTTTACAAGTTTTAACCTTCGTGAATCGCCGGTCAACTTGGGTGGTCAATTGTCTACATGAAACTCATTTCAATTAATCAAGTCTTAACAAGTTTGATTACTTAACATGTTGGAAACATTTAATCATGCAAATATATTTTTAATCTAATATATAATCATGGAAAAGTTCGGGTCACTACAGTACCTACCCGTTAAATAAATTTTGTCCCGAAATTTTAAGCGGTTGAAGGTGTTAACGCATCTTTTGGAAATAAGTGCGGGTATTCCTTCTTTATCTGGTCTTCACATTCCCAGGTGAACTCGGGTCCTCTACGAACATTCCATCGAACCTTAACATTTGGTATCTTGTTTTGCTTAAGCCTTTTAACCTCACGATCTATTATTTTGATGGGTTCTTCGATGAATTGAAGTTTTTCATTGATTTGGATTTTGTCTAGCGGAATTGTGAGATCTTCTTTAGCAAAACATTTCTTCAAATTCGAGATGTGGAAAGTGTTATGTACATCCGCGAGTTGTTAAGGTAACTCAAGTCAGTAAGCTACTGGTCCGACACGATCTATAATCTTGAATGGCCTGATGTATCTTGGATTTAGTTTCCCCCGTTTACCAAATCGAACAACACCTTTCCAAGGTGAAACCTTAAGCATGACCGTCTCTCCAATTTCAAATTCTATATCTTTTCTTTTAATGTCCGCGTAACTCTTTTGTCGACTTTGGACGGTTTTTAACCGTTGTTGAATTTGAATGATCTTCTCAGTAGTTTCTTGAATTATATTCGGACCCGTAATTTGTCTATCCCCAACTTCACTCTAACAAATCGGAGACCTGCACTTTCTACCATAAAGTGCCTCAAACGGTGCCATCTCAATACTCGAGTGGTAACTGTTGTTGTAGGAAAACTCTGCTAACGGTAGGTGTCGATCCCAACTATTTCCAAAATCAATAACATATGCTCGTAGCATGTCTTCAAGCGTTTGTATTGTCCTTTTGCTCTGCCCATCAGTCTGTGGATGATAGGCAGTACTCATGTCTAGATGAGTTCCTAATGTTTATTGTAATGTCTGCCAAAACCTTGAAAAAAATCTGCCATCCCGATCAGAGATAATAGAGATTGGTATTCCATGTCTGGAGATAACTTCTTTCAAGTATAATTATGCCAACTTCTCCATTTTGTCATCTTCTCTCACTGGCAGAAAATGTGCTGATTTGGTGAGACGGTAGACTATTACTCAAATAGTATCATAACCACTTGCAGTCCTTGGCAATTTAGTAATGAAATCCATGGTAATGTTTTCCCATTTCCATTCCGGGATTTCAGGTTGTTGAAGTAGAACTGATGGTTTCTGATGTTCAGCTTTGACCTTAGAACACATCAAACATCCTCCTACATATCTCGCAATATCGGCTTTCATACCAGGCCACCAAAAATTTTTCTTGAGGTCCTTGTACATCTTTCCCGCTCCAAACTTTGGTACCCAAATTCTTTCGGCTCTATACCGGGTTCCGTCTTCTCGAATATTAAGGTGTTTCTCCGATCCTTTGGGTATTTCATTCTTCAAATTCCCTTCTTTTACAACACCATGTTGCGCCTCCTTTATTTGAGTAGTAAGGTTAGTGCGAATAATTATATTCATAGCTTTTACCCGTATAGGTTCTCTGTCCTTTCTACTCAAAGTGTCGGCTAACACATTCGCCTTCCCCGGATGGTAACGAATCTCGAAATCATAATCATTCAATAACTCAATCCACCTATGCTGCCTCATGTTCAGTTGTTTCTAATTAAATATGTGTTGGAGACTTTTGTGATCGGTATATATAATACTTTTGACCCCATATAAGTAGTGCCTCCAAGTCTTTAATGCAAAAACAACCGCGCCTAATTCCAAATCATGCGTCGTATAATTCTGCTCGTGAATCTTCAATTGTCTAGATGCATAAGCAATTACCTTCGTTCATTGCATTAATACACAACCGAGACCTTGCTTTGAGGCATCACAATATATCATAAAATCATCATTCCCTTCAGGCAATGACAATATAGGTGCCGTAGTTAACTTTTTCTTCAACAATTGAAACGCTTTTTCTTGTTCATCCTTCCATTCAAATTTCTTCCCTTTATGCGTTAATGCAGTCAAGGGTTTTGCTATTTTGGAAAAATCTTGGATGAATCTTCTGTAGTAACCAGCTAATCCTAAAAATTAGCGTATGTGTTTCGGAGTTTTCAGGGTTTCCCATTTTTCAACGGTTTCAATCTTTGCCGGATCCACCTGAATACCTTCTTTGTGCACTATGTGACCGAGGAATTGAACTTCTTCCAACCAAAATGCACACTTTGAAAAGTTAGCGTACAGTTTTTCTTTCCTCAACAACTCTAGCACTTTTCTCAAATGTTCTTCGTGCTCTTGATCATTCTTTGAGTAGATAAGTATGTCATCGATGAAAACAATGACAAACTTGTCAAGATATGGTCCACACACTCGGTTCATAAGGTCCATGAACACAGCTGGTGCATTAGTCAAACTAAATGGCATAACTATAAACTCGTAATGACCGTAACACGTCCTATAAGCTGTTTTCGGAATATCATCCTCCTTCACCCGCATTTGATGATATCCAGAATGTAAATCGATCTTCGAATAAACCGACGAGCCTTGTAGTTGATCAAATAAGTCGTTGATTCTCGGTAGTGGATAACGGTTCTTGATGGTAAGTTTGTTCAACTCTCGGTAGTCGATACACAACCTGAATGTACCATCCTTCTTTTTGACAAACAAAACAGGAGCTCCCCATGGTGATGTACTTGGTCGAATGAAACCACGCTCTAAAAGTTCTTGTAATTGGCTTTGGAGTTCCTTTATTTCGCTGGGTGCGAGTCAGTATGGAGCACGAGCTATTGGTGCAGCTCCTGGTACAAGATCTATTTGAAATTCAACGGATCGGTGTGGAGGTAGTCCCGGTAATTCTTTCAGAAATACATCAGGAAATTCTTTTGCGACGGGAACATCATTGATGTTCTTTTCTTCGATTTGTACTTTCTCGACATGTGCTAAAACAGCATAGAAACCTTTTCTTATTAGCTTTTGCGCCTTCAAATTACTAATAAGATTTAGCTTCACGTTGCTCTTTTCTCCGTACACCATTAAGGGTTTTCCTTTTTCCCGTACAATGAGAATTGCATTTTTGTAACATACGATCTCTGCTCTCTCCTTTTTCAACCAGTCCATGCCAATTATCACATCAAAACTTCCTAACTCTACTGGTATCAAATCAATCTTAAATGTTTCGCTAACCAGTTTAATTTCTCGATTCCGACATATATTATCTGCTGTAATTAATTTACCGTTTGCTAATTCGAGTAAAAATTTATTATCCAAAGGCGTCAGTGGATAACTTAATTTAGCACAAAAATCTCTACTCATATAGCTTCTATCCGCACCTGAATCAAATAAAACATGAGCAGATGTATTGTCAATAAGAAACGTACCCGTAACAAGCTCCGGGTCTTATTGCGCTTCTGTCGCATTAATATTGAAAACTCTTCCGCGGCCTTGCCCATTAGTATTCCCTTGGTTTGGGCAATTTCTAATAATGTGGCCCGGTTTTCCACATTTATAACAAACTACGTCGGCATTATTTGTTTCGACATTATTTGTTTCTTTATTTTTGTTGTTCTTTGGTCCGTAAACCTCACATTTTGCCGCGCCATGACCACTTCTCTTACACTTGGTGCAAAATGTTGTGCAGAACATATTCGGATGGTACTCTGCACACACCTGAAGCATGGTTGTTTCTGTTGTTTGTTGTTATTGAAATGGTTGTTGTTGCGATTGTTATTATTATTGGGATGGTTGTTGTTGCGGTTTTTGTTGCGAAATTTGGTGCGATTGAAGTTGTGATTGCTGTGTTGATTGTTAAAATTGTGACCCTTGTCACTGGTTTCTTCCCACTTTCTCTTGATTTGTTTCGTGTTGGCTTCTTCGGCCGCCTGCTCTTTGATTCTTTCCTCAATCTGATTTATGAGTTTATGAGCCATTCGACTCGCCTTTTGTATGGAGGCGGGCTCGTGTGAACTTATATCTTCTTGAATCCTTTCTGGTAACCCTTTTACAAATGCGTCGATTTTCTCCTCTTCATCTTCGAACGCTCTTGGGCACAATAAACACAACTCCGTGAATCGTCGTTTGTATTGAAATGTCCCATTCATATCGATTTATAAATGTTCCATATTAATTGATTTCGTTGCGAGGTTTTGACCTCTATATGAGACGTTTTTCAAAGACTGCATTCGATTTTAAAACAAACCATAACCTTTATTTTATTGATAAAGGTTTACAAATAATACGACGATTATCAAATAATGATAATAAAAAATATAGCGTTTTCACACGATTATTACATAATGGTTTACAATAATATTACACATCAATTTTAGTCTTCGAATGCAGTTTTTAAACATTATTATACAAGCATGCTGACTCCAACTCTTGTCCATAAATTAGTATGCAACAGTGGAAGCTCTTACTAATCACCTGAGAATAAACATGCTTTAAACGTCAACAAAAATGTTGGTGAGTTATAGGTTTAACCTATATATTTATCAAATCGTAATAATAGACCACAAGATTTCATATTTCCATTTCTCATAAACAACATGCAATCTGCATAAAAATCATTCATATGTTTGAACACCTGGTAACCGACCTTAACAGGATGCATATAGAATATCCCCATCATTCTGGGACTCTCATCGGACATGATAAATCGAAGTACTAAAGCATCTGTAACTCGGATGAGGCTTGTTGGGCCAAATAGATCTATCTTTAGGATTCGCGTCAATTGGTGGCAATTATAATAAACACCAATTCTTAGGCTACCAAGCTAAAAAGGGGCATATTCGATTCGATAATTCAACATAGAATGTAATTTTGATCACTTGTGTCTATTTTGTAAAACATTTATAAAACTGCATGTATTCTCATCCCAAAAATAATAGATTTTAAAAGTGGGACTATAACTCACTTTCACAGATTTTAACTTCGTCGGAAAGTAAGACTTGGCTACTGGTCGATTCAAGAACCTATAACAAATATGTACATATATATATCAAAGTATGTTCAAAATATATTTACAATATTTTTAATACGTTTTAATGTTTTAAGTTTATTAAGTCAGCTGTCCTCGTTAGTAACCTACAACTAGTTGTCCACAGTTAGATGTACTGAAAAATAAATTGATATATATTATCTTGAATCAATCCACGACCCAGTGTATACATGTCTCAGGCTAGATCACAACTCAAAGTATATATATTTTTGGAATCAACCTCAACCCTGTATAGCTAACTCAATCATTACTGCATATAGAGTGTCTATGGTTGTTCCAAATAATATATATACATGGGTCGATATGATATGTCAAAACATTTGCATACGTGTCTATGGTATCCCAAGATTACATAATATAATAGAATAAATATATGATACAATATAAGTTAGCTAGGATATGATTAATATAGATTTGTTACCAATTTCCACGTAGCTAAAACTAGTAAAAATATCCAATTTTGTTTTACCCATAACTTCTTCGTTTTAAATCCGTTTTGAGTGATTCAAGTTGCTATGGTTTCATATTGAATTTAAGTTTATGAATCTAAACAGAAAATGTATAAGTTTATAGTCGGAAATACAGGTTACAAGTCATTTTTGTAAAGGTAGTCATTTCAGTCGAAAGAACGATGTCTAGATGACCATTTTGGAAAACATACTTCCACTTTGAGTTTAACCATGATTTTTGGATATAGTTTCATGTTCATAAGAAAAATCATTTTCCCAGAAGAACAACTTTTAAATCAAAATTTATCATAGTTTTTAATTAACTAACCCAAAACAGCCCGCGGTGTTACTACGACGGCGTATATCAAGTTTTACGGTGTTTTTCGTGTTTTCAGGTTTTAAATCATTAAGTTAGCATATCATATAGATATAGAACATGTGTTTAGTTGATTTTAAAAGTCAAGTTAGAAGGATTAAATTTTGTTTGCGAACAAGTTTTGAATTAACTAAACTATGTTCTAGTGATTACATGTTCAAATCTTCGAATAAGATAATTATACATATATGAATCAAATGATGTTATGAACATCATTACTACCTCAAGTTTAGTAGGTAAACCTACTGGAAATGATAAAAAAATAACTTGTGCTTCAAAGGATCTTTGATGGCTTGGAAGTTCTTGAAATAGAATTATGACACAAAAATAAGTTCAAGTAAGTTTATTACTCAAATTAAGATAGTTATAGTTATAGAAATTGAATCAAAGCTTGAATATGAATATTACCTTGATTTAGAAAGATAACCTACTATAAATAAAAAAGATTTCTTGATCTTAGATGATTGCTTGGAATGGATTAGGAAACTTGGAAGTAAACTTGTAAACTTGGAAGTGTTCTTGATGTGTTCTTGAGTAATTATTTTTATGATGATTATAGGTAATAACTAAAGCTTGTATTTGATGATTTTTACTGGAAAAATAGTAACTTAGACGTTCATGGAAGAGTGTGTGTGCTTTGAGAGAGAATTGGGAAGAAAATTGGAAGTGAAATGGAGTAGGTGGTGAGTGGTGAAGGTGAGTGGGGTTAAAAGGAGTTCTTGTTTTTGTTTCCTTGCTCATAAGTCATGCTAGATGTTAAATGATGGTTTCCACATGGTTAGGTAACTCATATGGGCTGGAGCTGATCATTGGGGTGTATATACCAATAGTAAATACATTTAGAAGCTGTGTATTGTACAAGTATAAATACGAATGCATACGAGTAAAATTGTTGATGAAAATGAATGAGGATGTAATGGTAAGCATTTTTGTTAAGTAGAAGTACTTGGATAAGTGTCTTGAAGTATTTCAAAAGTGTATGAATACATATTAAAACACTACATGTATATACATTTTAGCTGAGTCGTTAAGTCATCGTTAGTCGTTACATGTAAATGTTGTTTTGAAACCTTTAAGTTAACGATCTTGTTAAATGTTGTTAATGAAATGTCCCGTTCTTATTGATTAAAAACGTTCCAAATTAATTGATTTCGTTGCGAGGTTTTGACCTCTATATGAGACGTTTTTCAAGGACTGCATTCATTTTTAAAACAAACCATAACCTTTATTTCATCAATAAAGGTTTAAAAAGCTTTACGTAGATTATCAAATAATGATAATCTAAAATATCCTGTTTACACACGACCATTACATAATGGTTTACAATACAAATATGTTACAACAAAATAAGTTTCTTGAATGCAGTTTTTACACAATATCATACAAGCATGGACTCCAAATCTCGTCCTTATTTAAGTATGCGACAGTGGAAGCTCTTAATAATCACCAGAGAATAAACATGCTTAAAACGTCAACAAAAATGTTGGTGAGTTATAGGTTTAACCTATATATATCAAATCATAATAATAGACCACAAGATTTCATATTTCAATACACATCCCATACATAGAGATAAAAATCATTCATATGGTGAACACCTGGTAACCGACATTAACAAGATGCATATATAAGAATATCCCCATCATTCCGGGACACCCTTCAGATATGATATAAATTTCGAAGTACTAAAGCATCCGGTACTTTGGATAGGGTTTGTTAGGCCCAATAGATCTATCTTTAGGATTCGCGTCAATTAGGGTGTCTGTTCCCTAATTCTTAGATTACCAGACTTAATAAAAAGGGGCATATTCGATTTCGATAATTCAACTATAGAATATAGTTTCACGTACTTGTGTCTATTTTGTAAATCATTTATAAAACCTGCATGTATTCTCATCCCAAAAATATTAGATTTTAAAAGTGGGACTTTAACTCACTTTCACAGATTTTTACTTCGTCGGGAAGTAAGACTTGGCCACTGGTTGATTCACGAACCTATAACAATATATACATATATTTCAGTCGAAAGAACGACGTCTAGATGACCATTTTAGAAAACATACTTCCACTTTGAGTTTAACCATAATTTTTGGATATAGTTTCATGTTCATAATAAAAATCATTTTTTCAGAATAACAACTTTTAAATCAAAGTTTATCATAGTTTTTAATTAACTAACCCAAAACAGCCCGCGGTGTTACTACGACGGCGTAAATCCGGTTTTACGGTGTTTTTCGTGTTTCCAGGTTTTAAATCATTAAGTTAGCATATCATATAGATATAGAACATGTGTTTAGTTGATTTTAAAAGTCAAGTTAGAAGGATTAACTTTGGTTTGCGAACAAGTTTAGAATTAACTAAACTATGTTCTAGTGATTACAAGTTTAAACCTTCGAATAAGATAGCTTTATATGTATGAATCGAATGATGTTATGAACATCATTACTACCTTAAGTTCCTTGGATAAACCTACTGGAAAAGAGAAAAATGGATCTAGCTTCAACGGATCCTTGGATGGCTCGAAGTTCTTGAAGCAGAATCATGACACGAAAACAAGTTCAAGTAAGATCATCACTTGAAATAAGATTGTTATAGTTATAGAAATTGAACCAAAGTTTGAATATGATTATTACATTATATTAGAATGATAACCTACTGTAAGAAACAAAGATTTCTTGAGGTTGGATGATCACCTTACAAGATTGGAAGTGAGCTAGCAAACTTGAAAGTATTCTTGATTTTATGTAACTAGAAATTGTAGAATTTATGAAGAAAACTTAGAACTTGAAGATAGAACTTGAGAGAGATTAATTAGATGAAGAAAATTGAAGAATTAAAGTGTTTGTAGGTGTTTTTGGTCGTTGGTGTATGGATTAGATATAAAGGATATGTAATTTTGATTTCATGTAAATAAGTCATGAATGATTACTCATATTTTTGTAATTTTATGAGATATTTCATGCTAGTTGCCAAATGATGGTTCCCACATGTGTTAGGTGACTCACATGGGCTTCTAAGAGCTGATCATTGGAGTGTATATACCAATAGTACATACATCTAAAAGCTGTGTATTGTACGAGTACGAATACGGGTGCATACGAGTAGAATTGTTGATGAAACTGAACGAGGATGTAATTGTAAGAATTTTTGTTAAGTAGAAGTATTTTGATAAGTGTATTGAAGTCTTTTAAAATTGTATAGATACATATTAAAACACTACATGTATATATATTTTAACTGAGTCGTTAAGTCATCGTTAGTCGTTACATGTAAGTGTTGTTTTGAAACCTTTAGGTTAACGATCTTGTTAAATGTTGTTAACCCAATGTTTATAATATCAAATGAGATTTTAAATTATTATATTATCATGATATTATCATGTATGAATATCTCTTAATTTGATATATATATATATACATTAAATGTCTTTACAACGATAATCGTTACATATATGTCTCGTTTAAAAATCATTAAGTTAGTAGTCTTGTTTTTACATATGTAGTTCATTGTTAATATACTTAATGATATGTTTACTTATCATAGTATCATGTTAACTATATATATATATATATATCCATATATATGTCATCATATAGTTTTTACAAGTTTTAACGTTCGTGAATCACCGGTCAACTTGGGTGGTCAATTGTCTATATGAAACATATTTCAATTAATCAAGTCTTAACAAGTTTGATTGCTTAACATGTTGGAAACATTTAATCATGTAAATATCAATCTCAATTAATATATATAAACATGGAAAAGTTCGGGTCACTACAGTACCTACCCGTTAAATAAATTTCGTCCCGAAATTTTAAACTGTTGAAGGTGTTGACGAATCTTCTGGAAATAGATGCGGGTATTTCTTCTTCATCTGATCTTCATGCTCCCAGGTGAACTCGGGTCCTCTACGAGCATTCCATCGAACCTTAACAATTGGTATCTTGTTTTGCTTAAGTCTTTTAACCTCACGATCCATTATTTCGACGGGTTCTTCGATGAATTAAAGTTTTTCGTTGATTTGGATTTCATCTAACGGAATAGTGAGATCTTCTTTAGCAAAATATTTCTTCAAATTCGAGACGTGGAAAGTGTTATTTACAGCCGCGAGTTGTTGAGGTAACTCAAGTCGGTAAGCTACTGGTCCGACACGATCAATAATCTTGAATGGTCCAATATACCTTGGATTTAATTTCCCTCGTTTACCAAATCGAACAACGCCTTTCCAAGGTGCAACTTTAAGCATGACCATCTCTCCAATTTCAAATTCTATATCTTTTCTTTTAATGTCAGCGTAGCTCTTTTGTCGACTTTGGGCGGTTTTCAACCGTTGTTGAATTTGGATGATCTTCTCGGTAGTTTCTTGTATAATCTCAAGACCCGTAATCTGTCTATCCCTCACTTCACTCCAACAAATCGGAGACCTGCACTTTCTACCATAAAGTGCTTCAAACGGCGCCATCTCAATGCTTGAATGGTAGCTGTTGTTGTAGGAAAATTCTGCTAACGGTAGATGTCGATCCCAACTGTTTCTGAAATCAATAACACATGCTCGTAGCATGTCTTCAAGCGTTTGTATCGTCCTTTCGCTCTGCCCATCAGTTTGTGGATGATAGGCAGTACTCATGTCTAGACGAGTTCCTAATGCTTGCTGTAATGTCTGCCAGAATCTTGAAATAAATCTGCCATCCCTATCAGAGATAATAGAGATTGGTATTCCATGTCTGGAGACGACTTCTTTCAAATACAGTCGTGCTAACTTCTCCATCTTGTCATCTTCTCCTATTGGCAGAAAGTGTGCTGATTTGGTGAGACGATCAACTATTACCTAAATAGTATCAAAACCACTTGCAGTCCTTGGCAATTTAGTGATGAAATCCATGGTAATGTTTTCCCATTTCCATTCCGGGATTTCGGATTGTTAAAGTAGACCTGATGGTTTCTGATGCTCAGCTTTGACCTTAGAACACGTCAAACATTCTCCTACGTATTTAGCAACATCGGCTTTCATACCCGGCCACCAAAAATGTTTCTTGAGATCCTTGTACATCTTCCCCGTTCCAGGATGTATTGAGTATCTGTTTTTATGAGCTTCTCTAAGTACCATTTCTCTCATATCTCCAAATTTTGGTACCCAAATCCTTTCAGCCCTATACCGGGTTCCGTCTTCCCGAATATTAAGATGCTTCTTCGATCCTTTGGGTATTTCATCCTTTAAATTTTCCTCTTTTAAAACTCCTTGTTGCGCCTCCTTTATTTGAGTAGTAAGGTTATTATGAATCATTATATTCATAGATTTTACTCGAATGGGTTCTCTGTCCTTCCTGCTCAAGGCATCGGCTACCACATTTGCCTTCCCCGGGTGGTAACGAATCTCAAAGTCGTAATCATTCAATAATTCAATCCACCTACGCTGCCTCATATTCAGTTGTTTCTGATTAAATATGTGTTGAAGACTTTTGTGGTCGGTATATATAATACTTTTGACCCCATATAAGTAGTGCCTCCAAGTCTTTAATGCAAAAACAACCGCGCCTAATTCCAAATCATGCGTCGTATAATTTTGTTCGTGAATCTTCAATTGTCTAGACGCATAAGCAATCACCTTCGTTCGTTGCATTAATACACAACCGAGACCTTGCTTTGATGCGTCACAATAAATCACAAAATCATCATTCCCTTCAGGCAATGACAATATAGGTGCCGTAGTTAGCTTTTTCTTCAATAACTGAAACGCTTTCTCTTGTTCATCATTCCATTCAAATTTCTTCCCTTTATGCGTTAATGCAGTTAAGGGTTTTGCTATTCTGGAAAAGTCTTGGATGAACCTTCTGTAGTAACCAGCTAGTTCTTAAAACTGGCGTATGTGTTTCGGAGTTTTCGGGGTTTCCCACTTTTCAACAGTTTCTATCTTTGCCGGATCCACCTTAATACCTTCTTTGTTCACTATGTGACCGAGGAATTGAACTTCTTCCAACCAAAATGCACACTTTGAAAATTTAGCGTACAATTCTTCCTTCCTCAATACTTCTAACACCTTTCTCAAATGTTCACTGTGTTCTTGGTCATTCTTTGAGTAAATAAGTATGTCATCAATGAAAACAATGACAAACTTGTCAAGGTATGGTCCACACACTCGGTTCATAAGGTCCATGAACACAGCTGGTGCATTAGTTAAACCAAACGGCATGACCATAAACTCATAATGACCGTAACGTGTTCTGAAAGCAGTCTTTGGAATATCATCTTCTTTCACCCGCATTTGATGATACCCGAAACGTAAGTCAATCTTTGAATAAACAGACGAGCCTTGTAGTTGATCAAATAAGTCGTCGATTCTCGGTAGTGGGTAGCGGTTCTTGATGGTAAGTTTGTTCAACTCTCGGTAGTCGATACACAACCTGAATGTACCATCTTTCTTCTTGACAAACAAAACATGAGCTCCCCACGGTGATGTGCTTGGTCGAATGAAACCACGCTCTAAAAGTTCTTGTAATTGGCTTTGCAGTTCTTTCATCTCGCTGGGTGCGAGTCTGTAAGGAGCACGAGCTATTGGTGCAGCTCCTGGTACAAGGTCTATTTGAAATTCAACGGATCGATGTGGGGGTAATCCCGGTAATTCTTTCGGAAATACATCAGGAAATTCTTTTACAATGGGAACATCATTGATGCTCTTTTCTTCAGTTTGTACTTTCTCGACGTGTGCTAGAACAGCATAGCAACCTTTTCTTATTAGTTTTTGTACCTTCAAATTACTAATAAGATGTAGCTTCGTGTTGCCCTTTTCTCCGTACACCATTAAGGGTTTTCCTTTTTCTCGTATAATGAGAATTGCATTTTTGTAACAACGATCTCTGCTTTCACTTCTTTCAACCAGTCCATACCGATTATCACATCAAAACTCCCTAACTCTACTGGTATCAAATCAATCTTAAATGTTTCGCTAACCAGTTTAATTTCTCGATTCCGACATATATTATCTGCTGAAATTAATTTACCATTTGCTAATTCGAGTAAAAATTTACTATCCAAAGGCGTCAATGGACAACTTAATTTAGCACAAAAATCTCTACTCATATAGCTTCTATCCGCACCCGAATCAAATAAAACGTAAGCAGATTTATTGTCAATAAGAAACGTACCCGTAACAAGCTCCGGGTCTTCCTGTGCCTCTGCCGCATTAATATTGAAAACTCTTCCGCGGCCTTGTCCATTCGTGTTCTCCTGGTTCGGGCAATTTCTAATAATGTGGCCCGGTTTTCCACATTTATAACAAACTACATTGGCATAACTTGCTCCGAAACTACTTGCTCCGCCATTAGTCGTTCCGACACCATTTATTCCTTTCGTTCTATTAACCCCTGGTCCGTAGACCTCACACTTCGCCGCGCTATGACCATTTCTTTTACACTTGTTGCAAAATTTGGTGCAGAACCCCGAGTGATACTTTTCACACCTTTGGCATAGCTGCTTCTGATTGTTGTTGTTGTTGCGGTTATTATTGTTGTTGGGATGATTGTTGTAGTTGCTGTTGTTGTTGTTGTTGTTGTTGTTGGGCCATTTGTTGTAGTTGCGATTGATGTTGCGATTGTTGGGATAATTGTTGCGATTATTTTTGTAATTGCGGTTGTTGTTGTATTGGTGATTCTTATCACCGTTTTCCTCCCACTTTCTTTTGACTAGCTTCACATTGGCCTCTTCAGCAGTCTGTTCTTTAATTCTTTCTTCAATCTGGTTCACTTGTTTGTGAGCCATTCTACATGCATGTTGTATGGAAGCGGGCTCATGTGAACTTATATTTTCTTGGATTCTTTCCGGTAATCCTTTCACAAACGCGTCGATCTTCTCTTCCTCATCTTCGAATGCTCCCGGACACAATAGGCACAATTCTGTGAATCGTCTTTCGTACGTGGTAATATCAAATCCTTGGGTTCGTAACCCTCTAAGTTCTGTCTTGAGCTTATTGACCTCAGTTCTGGGACGGTACTTCTCGTTCATCAAGTGCTTGAATGCTGACCACGGTAGTGCGTACGCATCGTCTTGTCCCACTTGCTCTAGATAGGTATTCCACCATGTTAACGCAGAACCTGTGAAGGTATGCGTAGCGTACTTCACTTTGTCCTCTTCAGTACACTTACTTATGGCAAACACTGATTCGACCTTCTCGGTCCACCGTTTCAATCCGATCGGTCCTTCGGTTCCATCAAATTCTAAAGGTTTGCAGGCAGTGAATTCTTTGTAGGTGCATCCTACACGATTTCCTGTACTGCTAGATCCAAGGTTATTGTTGGTATATAGCGCAGCCTGTACTACGGCTATGTTTGAAGCTAGAAAAGTACGGAATTCCTCTTCATTCATATTCACAGTGTGTCGAGTAGTCGGTGCCATTTCCTTCAAAATAGTCAAATGGAACAAGTTAATCATACAGAATATTAAGAGTAGTTAATAGTATTTCGTAGCATAATATGAACTCATTTATAAAAGCTTTTTCTTCATATTAGCGTTTTATAAGTTTAAATTCGGGTAGTACCTACCCGTTAAGTTCATACTTAGTAGCTAATATACAATTCAACTACTACAATTCTATATGAAAAACTGATTATAATAATATTTCGCGTTCAAACTTTTACACAATATTTTACAAACTTACAATACCGCTTATTTTACATATAGCATGAAATATAGCACACAATAAATTTGATACAAGATGGTTGTGAAGATAATTCTAGCTAGTACACAAGTCGTTCAGCAAAGGCAATAAAGACACGTAATTCATACGTCCAGAAGCAAGTCATGCATTCTGGTTTTACTAGGATTACTTCCCATCCTTGGTCTTGTGAAACATAACCGTTATGGCCGTTGATAAGACAGCGTGTTGTAACGTCGTCAAAGGGACGAGGGTTACGTAATGTCCAAAAGTCCCGTAACAATCTAAAAACCTCATTTCTTACCCCAATTACCGACTCCGTCACTTGTGGAAACGTTTTGTTTAATAGTTGTAGCCCGATGTTCTTGTTCTCACTTTGGTGAGAAGCGAACATTACTAATCCGTAAGCATAACATGCTTCTTTATGTTGCATGTTAGCCGCTTTTTCAAAATCATGAAGTCTAATATTCGGATATATTGAGTCAAAATAATTTCTTAACCCATTGCGTAAAATAGCATTTGGGTTCCCCGCAATATATGCGTCAAAGTAAACACATCGTAACTTATGGATTTCCCAATGTGATATCCCCCATCTTTTGAACGAAAGCCTTTTATAAACCAAGGCATTCTTGGAACGTTCTTCGAATGTCTTACAAACTGATCTCGCCTTAAATAGTTGTGCCGAAGAATTCTGACCGACTCTAGACAAGATTTCATCAATCATGTCTCCGGGTAGGTCTCTTAAAATATTGGGTTGTCTATCCATTTTGTGTTTTTATACTGTAAAATAGACAAGAGTTAGATTCATAAAAAAAATACTTATTAATACAAGCAATTTTTACATATATCATAAAGCATAAGCACACTATATTACATATATTACACCACACGAATACAACTATCTTATTCCGACTCGCTTGTTTCTTCTTCTTCAGTTTTGGTTCGTTTTGCCAAGTTTCTAGGGATATATGATGTTCCCCTAATACGAGCCGTCGTTTTCCACATTGGTTTAGAAAAACCTGGTGGTTTAGAGGTTCCCGGGTCATTGTTACAACTTAAGGACTTCGGGGGTTGACGATACATATAAAGTTCATCGGGGTTAGAATTAGATTTCTCTATTTTTATACCCTTTCCCTTATTATTTTCTTTTGCCTTTTTAAATTCAGTTGGGGTAATTTCTATAACATCATCGGAATTCTCGTCGGAATCCGATTCATCGGAGAATTGGTAATCCTCCCAATATTTTGCTTCCTTGGCGGAAACACCATTGACCATAATTAACCTTGGTCGGTTGGTTGAGGATTTTCTTTTACTTAACCGTTTTATTATTTCCCCCACCGGTTCTATTTCTTCATCCGGTTCCGATTCTTCTTCCTGTTCCGATTCTTCTTCCGGTTCCGACTCTTCTTCCGGTTCCTCTTCGGGAACTTGTGAATCAGTCCACGAATCATTCCAATTTACATTTGACTCTTCATTATTATTAGGTGAGTCAATGGGACTTGTTCTAGAGGTAGACATCTATCACATAATATCAAACGCGTTAAGAGATTAATATATCACATAATATTCACATGTTAAAAATATATAGTTTCCAACAAAATTTGTTAAGCAATCATTTTTCAAGTAAACACGGTCGAAGTCCAGACTCACTAATGCATCCTAACAAACTCGATAAGACACACTAATGCAAAATTCTGGTTCTCTAAGACCAACGCTCGGATACCAACTGAAATGTCCCGTTCTTATTGATTAAAAACGTTCCATATTAATTGATTTCGTTGCGAGGTTTTGACCTCTATATGAGACGTTTTTCAAAGACTGCATTCATTTTTAAAACAAACCATAACCTTTATTTCATCAATAAAGGTTTAAAAAGCTTTACGTAGATTATCAAATAATGATAATCTAAAATATCCTGTTTACACACGACCATTACATAATGGTTTACAATACAAATATGTTACAACAAAATAAGTTTCTTGAATGCAGTTTTTACACAATATCATACAAGCATGGACTCCAAATGTCGTCCTTATTTAAGTATGCGACAGTGGAAACTCTTAATAATCACCTGAGAATAAACATTCTTAAAACGTCAACAAAAATGTTGGTGAGTTATAGGTTTAACCTATATATATCAAATCATAATAATACACCACAAGATTTCATATTTCAATACACATCCCATACATAGAGATAAAAATCATTCATATGGTGAACACCTGGTAACCGACATTAACAAGATTAATATATAAGAATATCCCCATCATTCCGGGACACCCTTCGGATATGATATAAATTTCGAAGTACTAAAGCATCCGGTACTTTGGATGGGGTTTGTTAGGCCCAATAGATCTATCTTTAGGATTCGCGTCAATTAGGGTGTATGTTCCCTAATTCTTAGATTACCAGACTTAATAAAAAGGGGCATATTCGATTTCGATAAATCAACCATAGAATATAGTTTCACGTAATTGTGTCTATTTTGTAAATCATTTATAAAACCTGCATGTATTCTCATCCCAAAAATATTAGATTTTAAAAGTGGGACTATAACTCACTTTCACAGATTTTTACTTCATCGGGAAGTAAGACTTGGCCACTGGTTGATTCACGAACCTATAACAATATATACATATATATCAAACTATGTTCAAAATATATTTACAACACTTTTAATATATTTTGATATTTTAAGTTTATTAAGTCAGCTGTCCTCGTTAGTAACCTACAACTAGTTGTCCACAGTTATATGTACAGAAATAAATCGATAAATATTATCTTGAATCAATCCACGACCCAGTGTATACGTATCTCAGTATTGATCACAACTCAAACTATATATATTTTGGAATCAACCTCAACCATGTATAGCTAACTCCAACATTCACATATAGAGTGTCTATGGTTGTTCCGAAATATATATAGATGTGTCGACATGATAGGTCGAAACATTGTATACGTGTCTATGGTATCTCAAGATTACATAATATACAATACAAGTTGATTAAGTTATGGTTGGAATAGATTTGTTACCAATTTTCACGTAGCTAAAATGAGAAAAATTATCCAATCTTGTTTTACCCATAACTTCTTCATTTTAAATCCGTTTTTAGTGAATCAAATTGCTATGGTTTCATATTGAACTCTATTTTATGAATCTAAACAGAAAAAGTATAGGTTTATAGTCAGAAAAATAAGTTACAAGTCGTTTTTGTAAAGGTAGTCATTTCAGTCGAAAGAACGACGTCTAGATGACCATTTTAGAAAACATACTTCCACTTTGAGTTTAACCATAATTTTTGGATATAGTTTCATGTTCATAATAAAAATCATTTTCTCAGAATAACAACTTTTAAATCAAAGTTTATCATAGGTTTTAATTAACTAACCCAAAACAGCCCGCGGTGTTACTACGACGGCGTAAATCCGGTTTTACGGTGTTTTTCGTGTTTCCAGGTTTTAAATCATTAAGTTAGCATATCATATAGATATAGAACATGTGTTTAGTTGATTTTAAAAGTCAAGTTAGAAGGATTAACTTTTGTTTGCGAACAAGTTTAGAATTAACTAAACTCTGTTCTAGTGATTACAAGTTTAAACCTTCGAATAAGATAGCTTTATATGTATGAATCGAATGATGTTATGAATATCATTACTACCTTAAGTTCCTTGGATAAACCAACTGGAAAAGGGAAAAATGGATCTAGCTTCAACGGATCCTTGGATGGCTCGAAGTTCTTGAAGCAGAATCATGACACGAAAACAAGTTCAAGTAAGATCATCACTTGAAATAAGATTGTTATAGTTATAGAAATTGAACCAAAGTTTGAATATGATTATTACCTTGTATTAGAATGATAACCTACTGTAATAAACAAAGATTTCTTGAGGTTGGATGATCACCTTACAAGATTGGAAGTGAGCTAGCAAACTTGAAAGTATTCTTGATTTTATGTAACTAGAACTTGTAGAATTTATGAAGAACACTTAGAACTTGAAGATAGAACTTGAGAGAGATTAATTAGATGAAGAAAATTGAAGAATGAAAGTGTTTGTAGGTGTTTTTGGTCGTTGGTGTATGGATTAGATATAAAGGATATGTAATTTTGTTTTCATGTAAATAAGTCATGAATGATTACTCATATTTTTGTAATTTTATGAGATATTTCATGCTAGTTGCCAAATGATGGTTCCCACATGTATTAGGTGACTCACATGGGCTTCTAAGAGCTGATCATTGGAGTGTATATACCAATAGTACATACATCTAAAAGCTGTGTATTGTACGAGTACGAATACGGGTGCATACGAGTAGAATTGTTGATGAAACTGAACGAGGATGTAATTGTAAGCATTTTTGTTAAGTAGAAGTATTTTGATAAGTGTATTGAAGTCTTTAAAAAGTGTATAAATACATATTAAAACACTACATGTATATACATTTTAACTGAGTCGTTAAGTCATCGTTAGTCGTTACATGTAAGTGTTGTTTTGAAATCTTTAGGTTAACGATCTTGTTAAATGTTGTTAACCCAATGTTTATAATATCAAATGAGATTTTAAATTATTATATTATCATGATATTATCATGTATGAATATCTCTTAATATGATATATATACATTAAATGTCTTTACAACGATAATCGTTACATATATGTCTCGTTTAAAAATCATTATGTTAGTAGTCTTGTTTTTACATATGTAGTTCATTGTTAATATACTTAATGATATGTTTACTTATCATAGTATCATGTTAACTATATATATATATATATATATCCATATATATGTCATCATATAGTTTTTACAAGTTTTAACGTTCGTGAATCACCGGTCAACTTGGGTGGTCAATTTTCTATATGAAACATGTTTCAATTTATCAAGTCTTAACAAGTTTGATTGCTTAACATGTTGGAAACATTTAATCATGTAAATATCAATCTCAATTAATATATATAAACATGGAAAAGTTCGGGTCACTACACCTAATTCTTAGATTACCAGACTAAAAAGGGGAATATTCGGTTTAATAATTCAACCATAGAATGTAGTTTCACGTACTTGTGTCTATTTTGTAAAACATTTATAAAACTGCATGTATTCTCATGCCAAAAATATTAGATTTAAAAAAATGGGACTATAACTCACTTTCACAGATTTTTACTTCGTCAAAAATTTAAGACTTGGCCACGGATCGATTCACGAACCTATAACAAATATATACATATATATCAAAGTATGATCGAAATATATTCACAACATTTTTTATTACGTTTTAATGATTTAAGTTTATTAAGTTAGCGGTCCAACGTTAGTAATCTACAACTAGTTGTCCACAGTTAGATGTACAGAAATAAATCAATATAAATTATCTCGAATCAATCCACGACCCAGTGTATACAAGTCTCAGGCTAGATCACAACTCAAAGTATATATATTATTTTGGAATCAACCTCAACCCTGTATAGCTAACTCAAGCATTACTGCATATAGAGTGTCTATGGTTGTTCCAAATAATATATATATATATGGGTCGATATGATATGTCAAAACATTGTATACATGTCTATGGTATCCCAAGATTACATATTATATGTTAGAATACATGTATAATACAATATAAGTTAGTTAAGTTATGGTTAGTCTAGATTTGTTACAAAATTTTCTTAGCTAAAACTAGCAAATTTATCCAATTTTGTTTTACCCGTCATTTCTTCGTTTCAAATCCGTTTTGAGTGATTCAAGTTGCTATGGTTTCATAATGAACTGAATTTAATGAAACTAAACAGAAAAAGTATAAGTTAATTGTCGTAAATATAGGTTATAAGTCATTTTTAAAGAGGTAGTCATTTCCATCGAAAAAACGACATCTTGATGACCATTTTGAAAAACATACTTCAACTTTGTGTTTAACCATGATTTTTGGATATAGTATCATATTCATATGAAATATAATTTTTCCAGAAAACAAACTTCCAATTCAAAGATTAAGATAGTTTTTATTTTTTTAACCCAAAACAGCCCCCGGTTTCACTACGACGGCGTATGTCCGGTTTTACGGTGTTCTTCGTGTTTCCAGGTTTTAAATCATTAAGTTAGCATATCATATAGATATATAACATGTGTTTAATTGATTTTAAAAGCTATTTTAGAAGGATTAACTTTGTTTGTGAACAAGTTTAGAATTAACTAAACTATGTTCTAGTGATTACAAGTTTAAATCTTCGAAAAAGATAGTTATATATATGTATGAATCGAATGATGTTATGAACATCATTACTACCTTAAGTTTAGTAGGTAAACCTTCTGGAATTGACAAAAATTGATCTAGCTTCAAAGGATCTTGGATGGCTTGAATGTTCTTGAAGTAGAATCATGACACAAAAACAAGTTCAAGTAAGATTTTTACTCGAATTAAGATAGTTTATAGTTATAGAAATCGAATCAAAGCTTGGATATGAATATTACCTTGAATTAGAATGATAACCTACTATAAATAACAGAGGTTTCTTGATCTTAGATGATTACATATGTAGTTCATTGTTAATATACTTAATGATATGTTTACTTATCATTGTATCATGTTAACTATATATATATATCCATATATATGTCATCATATAGTTTTTACAAGTTTTAACGTTCGTGAATTACCGGTCAACTTGGGTGGTCAATTGTCTATATGAAACATGTTTCAATTAATCAAGTCTTAACAAGTTTGATTGCTTAACATGTTGGAAATATTTAATCATGTACCTACCCGGTCAACTTCGGGTCACTACAGTACCTACCCGTTAAATAAATTTCGTCCCGAAATTTTAAGCTGTTGAAGGTGTTTATCTTCTGGAAATAGATGCGGGTATTTCTTCTTCATCTGATCTTCATGCTCCCAGGTGAACTCGGGTCCTCTACGAGCATTCCATCAAACCTTAACAATTGGTATCTTGTTTTGCTTAAGTCTTTTAACCTCACGATCCATTATTTCGACGGGTTCTTCGATGAATTTAAGTTTTTCGTTGATTTGGATTTCATCTAACGGAATAGTGAGATCTTCTTTAGCAAAACATTTCTTCAAATTCGAGACGTGGAAAGTGTTATGTACAGCCGCGAGTTGTTGAGATAACTCAAGTCGGTAAGCTACTGGTCCGACACGATCAATAATCTTGAATGGTCCAATATACCTTGGATTTAATTTCCCTCGTTTACCAAATCGAACAACGCCTTTCCAAGGTGCAACTTTAAGCATGACCATCTCTCCAATTTCAAATTCTATATCTTTTCTTTTAATGTCAGCGTAGCTCTTTTGTCAACTTTGGGCGGTTTTCAACCGTTGTTGAATTTGGATGATCTTCTCGGTAGTTTCTTGTATAATCTCCGGACCCGTAATCTGTCTATCCCCCACTTCACTCCAACAAATCGGAGACCTGCACTTTCTACCATAAAGTGCTTTAAACGGTGCCATCTCAATGCTTGAATGGTAGCTGTTGTTGTAGGAAAATTCTGCTAACGGTAGATGTCGATCCCAACTGTTTCCGAAATCAATAACACATGCTCGTAGCATGTCTTCAAGCGTATGTATCGTCCTTTCGCTCTGCCCATCAGTTTGTGGATGATAGGCAGTACTCATGTCTAGACGAGTTCCTAATGCTTGCTGTAATGTCTGCCAGAATCTTGAAATAAATCCGCCATCCCTATCAGAGATAATAGAGATTGGTATTCCATGTCTGGAGACGACTTCCTTCAAATACAGTCGTGCTAACTTCTCCATCTTGTCATCTTCTCTTATTGGCAGGAAGTGTGCTGATTTGGTGAGACGATCAACTACTACCCAAATAGTATCAAAACCACTTGCAGTCCTTGGCAATTTAGTGATAAAATCCATGGTAATGTTTTCCCATTTCCATTCCGGGATTTCGGGTTGTTGAAGTAGACCTGATGGTTTCTGATGCTCAGCTTTGACCTTAGAACACGTCAAACATTCTCCTACGTATTTAGCAACATCGGCTTTCATACCCGACCACCAAAAATGTTTCTTAAGATCCTTGTACATCTTCCCCGTTCCAGGATGTATTGAGTATCTGGTTTTATGAGCTTCTCTAAGTACCATTTCTCTCATATCTCCAAATTTTGGTACTCAAATCCTTTCAGCCCTATACCGGGTTCCGTCTTCCTGAATATTAAGATGCTTCTCCGATCCTTTGGGTATTTCATCCTTTAAATTTTCCTCTTTTAAAACTCCTTGTTGCGCCTCCTTTATTTGAGTAGTAAGGTTATTATGAATCATTATATTCACAGATTTTACTCGAATGGGTTCTCTGTCCTTCCTGCTCAAGGCATCGGCTACCACATTTGCCTTCCCCGGGTGGTAACGAATCTCAAAGTCGTAATAATTCAATAATTCAATCCACCTACGCTGCCTCATATTCAGTTGTTTCTGATTAAATATGTGTTGAAGACTTTTGTGGTCGGTATATATAATACTTTTGACCCCATATAAGTAGTGCCTCCAAGTCTTTAATGCAAAAACAACCGCGCCTAATTCCAAATCATGCGTCGTATAATTTTGTTCGTGAATCTTCAATTGTCTAGACGCATAAGCAATCACCTTCGTTCGTTGCATTAATACACAACTGAGACCTTGCTTTGATGCGTCACAATAAATCACAAAATCATCATTCCCTTCAGGCAATGACAATATAGGTGCCGTAGTTAGCTTTTTCTTCAATAACTGAAACGCTTTCTCTTGTTCATCATTCCATTCAAATTTCTTTCCTTTATGCGTTAATGCAGTCAAGAGTTTTGCTATTCTGGAAAAGTCTTGGATGAACCTTCTGTAGTAACCAGCTAGTCCTAAAAACTGGCGTATGTGTTTCGGAGTTTTCGGGGTTTCCCACTTTTCAACAGTTTCTATCTTTGCCGGATCCACCTTAATACCTTCTTTGTTCACTATGTGACCGAGCAATTGAACTTCTTCCAACCAAAATGCACACTTTGAAAACTTAGCATACAATTCTTCCTTCCTCAATACTTCTAACACCTTTCTCAAATGTTCACCGTGTTCTTGGTCATTCTTTGAGTAAATAAGTATGTCATCAATGAAAACAATGACAAACTTGTCAAGGTATGGTCCACACACTCGGTTCATAAGGTCCATGAACACAGCTGGTGCATTAGTTAAACCAAACGGCATGACCATAAACTCGTAATGACCGTAACGTGTTCTGAAAGCAGTCTTTGGAATATCATCTTCTTTCACCCGCATTTGATGATACCCGGAAAGTAAGTCAATCTTTGAATAAATAGACGAGCCTTGTAGTTGATCAAATAAGTCGTCGATTCTCGGTAGTGGGTAGTGGTTCTTGATGGTAAGTTCGTTCAACTCTCGGTAGTCGATACACAACCTGAATGTACCATCTTTCTTCTTGACAAACAAAACAGGAGCTCCCCACGGTGATGTGCTTGGTCGAATGAAACCACGCTCTAAAAGTTCTTGTAATTGGCTTTGCAGTTCTTTCATCTCGCTGGGTGCGAGTCTGTAAGGAGCACGAGCTATTGGTGCAGCTCCTGGTACAAGATCTATTTGAAATTCAACGGATCGATGTGGGGGTAATCCCGGTAATTCTTTCGGAAATACATCGGGAAATTCTTTTGCAATGGGAACATCATTGATGCTCTTTTCTTCAGTTTGTACTTTCTTGACGTGTGCTAGAACAGCATAGCAACCTTTTCTTATTAGTTTTTGTGCCTTCAAATTACTAATAAGATGTAGCTTCATGTTGCCCTTTTCTCCGTACACCATTAAGGGTTTTCCTTTTTCTCGTATAATGCGAATTGCATTTTTGTAACAAACGATCTCTGCTTTCACTTCTTTCAACCAGTCCATACCGATTATCATATCAAAACTCCCTAACTCTACTGGTATCAAATCAATCTTAAATGTTTCGCTAACCAGTTTAATTTCTCGATTCCGACATATATTATCTGCTGAAATTAATTTACCATTTGCTAATTCGAGTAAAAATTTACTATCCAAAGGCGTCAATGGACAACTTAATTTAGCACAAAAATCTCTACTCATATAGCTTCTATCCGCACCCGAATCAAATAAAACGTAAGCAGATTTATTGTCAATAAGAAACGTATCCGTAACAAGCTCCGGGTCTTCCTGTGCCTCTGCCGCATTAATATTGAAAACTCTTCCGCGGCCTTGTCCATTCGTGTTCTCCTGGTTCAGGCAATTTCTAATAATGTGGCCCAGTTTTCCACATTTATAACAAACTACATTGGCATAACTTGCTCCGACACTACTTGCTCCACCATTACTCGTTCCGACACCATTTGTTCCTTTTGTTCTATTAACCCCTGGTCCGTAGACCTCACACTTCGCCGCGCTATGACCATTTCTTTTACACTTGTTGCAAAATTTGGTGCAGAACCCTGAGTGATACTTTTCACACCTTTGGCATAGCTGCTTCTGATTGTTGTTGTTGCGGTTATTATTGTTGTTGGGATGATTGTTGTAGTTGCTGTTGTTGTTGTTGTTGTAGTTGCTGTTGTTGGTGTTGTGTTAGTTGCTGTTGATGTTGCGATTGTTGGGATAATTGTTGCGATTATTGTTGTAATTGCTGTTGTTGTTGTATTGGTGATTCTTATCACCGTTTTCCTCCCACTTTCTTTTGACTTGCTTCACATTGGCCTCTTCAGCAGTCTGTTCTTTAATTCTTTCTTCAATCTGGTTCACTAGTTTGTGAGCCATTCTACATGCCTGTTGTATGGAGGTGGGCTCGTGTGAACTTATATCTTCTTGGATTCTTTCCGGTAATCCTTTCACAAACGCGTCGATCTTCTCTTCCTCATCTTCGAATGCTCCCGGACACAATAGGCATAATTCTGTGAATCGTCTTTCGTACGTGGTAATATCAAATCCTTGGATTCGTAACCCTCTAAGTTCTGTCTTGAGCTTATTGACCTCGGTTCTGGGACGGTACTTCTCGTTCATCAAGTGCTTGAATGCTGACCACGGTAGTGCATACGCATCGTCTTGTCCCACTTGCTCTAGATAGGTATTCCACCATGTTAACGCAGAACCTGTGAAGGTATGCGTAGCGTACTTTACTTTGTCCTCTTCAGTACACTTACTTATGGCAAACACCGATTCGACCTTCTCGGTCCACCGTTTCAATCCGATCGGTCCTTCGGTTCCATCAAATTCCAAAGGTTTGCAGGCAGTGAATTCTTTGTAGGTGCATCCTACACGATTTCCTGTACTGCTAGATCCAAGGTTATTGTTGGTATGTAGCGCAGCCAGTACTGCGGCTATGTTTGAAGCTAGAAAAGTACGGAATTCCTCTTCATTCATATTCACGGTGTGTCGAGTAGTCGGTGCCATTTCCTTCAAAATAGTCAAATGGAACAAGTTAATCATAATATTAAGAGTAGTTAATAGAATTTCGTAGCATAATATGAACTCATTTATAAAAGCTTTTTCTTCATATTAGCGTTTTATAAGTTTAAATTCGGGTAGTACCTACCCGTTAAGTTCATACTTAGTAGCTAATATACAATTCAACTACTACAATTCTATATGAAAAACTGATTATAATAATATTTCGCGTTCAAACTTTTATACAATATTTTACAAACTTACAATACCGCTTATTTTACATATAGCATGAAATATAGCACACAATAAATTTGATACAAGATGGTTGTGAAGATAATTCTAGCTAGTACACAAGTCGTTCAACAAAGGCAATAAAGACACGTAATTCATACGTCCAGAAACAAGTCATGCATTCTGGTTTTACTAGGATTACTTCCCATCCTTGGTCTTGTGGAACATAACCGTTATGGCCGTTGATAAGACAGCGTGTTGTAACGTCGTCAAAGGGACGAGGGTTACGTAATGTCCAACAGTCCCATAACAATCTAAAAACCTCATTTCTTACCCCAATTACCGACTCCGTCACTTGTGGGAACATTTTGTTTAATAGTTGTAGCCCGATGTTCTTGTTCTCACTTTGGTGAGAAGCGAACATTACTAATCCGTAAGCATAACATGCTTCTTTATGTTGCATGTTAGCCGCTTTTTCTAAATCACGAAGTCCAATATTCGGATATATTGAGTCAAAATAATTTCTTAACCCATTGCGTAAAATAGCATTTGGGTTCCCCGCAATATATGCGTCAAAGTAAACACATCGTAACTTATGGATTTAACAATGTGATATCCCCCATCTTTCGAACGAAAGCCTTTTATAAACCAAGGCATTCTTGGAACGTTCTTCGAATGTCTTACAAACTGATCTCGCCTTAAATAGTTGTGCCGAAGAATTCTGACCGACTCTAGACAAGATTTCATCAATCATGTCTCCGGGTAGGTCTCTTAAATATTGGGCTGTCTATCCATTTTGTGTTTTTATACTATAAAATAGACAAGAGTTAGATTCATAAAAAAAATACTTATTAATACAAGCAATTTTTACATATATCATAAAGCATAAGCACACTATATTACATATATTACACCACACGAATACAACTATCTTATTCCGACTCGCTTGTTTCTTCTTCTTCGGTTTTGGTTCATTTTGCCAAGTTTCTAGGGATATATGATGTTCCCCTAATACGAGCCGTCGTTTTCCACATTGGTTTAGAAAAACCTGGTGGTTTAGAGGTTCTCGGGTCATTGTTACAACTTAAGGACTTCGGGGGTTGACGATACATATAAAGTTCATCGGGGTTAGAATTAGATTTCTCTATTTTTATGCCCTTTCCCTTATTATTTTCTTTTGCCTTTTTAAATTCAGTTGGGGTAATTTCTATAACATCATCGGAATTCTCGTCGGAATCCGATTCATCGGAGAATTGGTAATCCTCCCAATATTTTGCTTCCTTGGCGGAAACACCATTGACCATAATTAACCTTGGTCGGTTGGTTGAGGATTTTCTTTTACTTAACCGTTTTATTATTTCCCCCACCGGTTCTATTTTTTCATCCGGTTCCGATTCTTCTTCCGGTTCCGATTCTTCTTCCGGTTCTGACTCTTCTTCCGGTTCCTCTTCGGGAACTTGTGAATCAGTCCACGAATCATTCCAATTTACATTTGACTCTTCATTATTATTAGGTGAGTCAATGGGACTTGTTCTAGAGGTAGACATCTATCACATAATATCAAACGCGTTAAGAGATTAATATATCACATAATATTCACATGTTAAAAATATATAGTTTCCAACAAAATTTGTTAAGCAATCATTTTTCAAGTAAACACGGTCGAAGTCCAGACTCACTAATGCATCCTAACAAACTCGATAAGACACACTAATGCAAAATTCTGGTTCTCTAAGACCAACGCTCGGATACCAACTGAAATGTCCCGTTCTTATTGATTAAAAACGTTCCATATTAATTGATTTTGTTGCGAGGTTTTGACCTCTATATGAGACGTTTTTCAAAGACTGCATTCCTTTTAAAACAAACCATAACCTTTATTTCATCAATAAAGGTTTAAAAAGCTTTACGTAGATTATCAAATAATGATACACACGACCATTACATAATGGTTTACAATACAAATATGTTACAACAAAATAAGTTTCTTGAATGCAGTTTTTACACAATATCATACAAGCATGGACTCCAAATCTCGTCCTTATTTAAGTATGCGACAGCGGAAGCTCTTAATAATCACCTGAGAATAAACATGCTTAAAACGTCAACAAAAATGTTGGTGAGTTATAGGTTTAACCTATATATATCAAATCATAATAATAGACCACAAGATTTCATATTTCAATACACATCCCATACATAGAGATAAAAATCATTCATATGGTGAACACCTGGTAACTGACATTAACAAGATGCATATATAAGAATATCCCCATCATTCCGGGACACCCTTCGGATATGATATAAATTTTGAAGTACTAAAGCATCCGGTACTTTGGATGGGGTTTGTTAGGCCCAATAGATCTATCTTTAGGATTCGCGTCAATTAGGGTTTCTGTTCCCTAATTCTTAGATTACCAGACTTAATAATAAGAGGCATATTCGATTTCTATAATTCAACCATAGAATGTAGTTTCACGTACTTATGTCTATTTTGTAAATCATTTATAAAACCTGCATGTATTCTCATCCCAAAAATATTAGATTTTAAAAGTGGGACTATAACTCACTTTCACATATTTTTACTTCGTCGGGAAGTAATACTTGGCCACTGGTTGATTCACGAACCTATAACAATATATACATATATATCAAAGTATGTTCAAAATATATTTACAACACTTTTAATATATTTTGATGTTTTAAGTTTATTAAGTCAGCTGTCCTCGTTAGTAACCTACAACTAGTTGTCCACAGTTAGATGTACAGAAATAAATCGATAAATATTATCTTGAATCAATCCACGACCCAGTGTATACGTATCTCAGTATTGATCACAACTCAAACTATATATATTTTGGAATCAACCTCAACCCTGTATAGCTAACTCCAACATTCACATATAGAGTGTCTATGGTTGTTCCGAAATATATATAGATGTGTCGACATGATAGGTCGAAACATTGTATACGTGTCTATGGTATCTCAAGATTACATAATATACAATTCAAGTTGATTAAGTTATGGTTGGAATAGATTTGTTACCAATTTTCACGTAGCTAAAATGAGAAAAATTATCCAATCTTGTTTTACCCATAACTTCTTCATTTTAAATTCGTTTTGAGTGAATAAAATTGCTATGGTTTCATATTAAACTCTATTTTATGAATCTAAACAGAAAAAGTATAGGTTTATAGTCGGAAAAATAAGTTACAAGTCATTTTTGTAAAGGTAGTCATTTCAGTCGAAAGAACGACGTCTAGATGACCATTTTAGAAAACATACTTCCACTTTGAGTTTAACCATAATTTTTGGATATAGTTTCATGTTCATAATAAAAATCATTTTCTCAGAATAACAACTTTTAAATCAAAGTTTATCATAGTTTTTAATTAACTAATCCAAAACAGCCCGCGGTGTTACTACGACGGCGTAAATCCGGTTTTATGGTGTTTTTCGTGTTTCCAGGTTTTAAATCATTAAGTTAGCATATCATATAGATATAGAACATGTGTTTAGTTGATTTTAAAAGTCAAGTTAGAAGGATTAACTTTTATTTGCGAACAAGTTTAGAATTAACTAAACTATGTTCTAGTGATTACAAGTTTAAACCTTCGAATAAGATAGCTTTATATGTATGAATCGAATGATGTTATGAACATCATTACTACCTTAATTTCCTTGGATAAACCTACTGGAAAAGAGGAAAATGGATCTAGCTTCAACGGATCCTTGGATGGCTCGAAGTTCTTGAAGCAGAATCATGACACGAAAACAAGTTCAAGTAAGATCATCACTTGAAATAAGATTGTTATAGTTATAGAAATTGAACCAAAGTTTGAATATTATTATTACCTTGTATTAGAATGATAACCTACTGTAATAAACAAAGATTTCTTGAGGTTGGATGATCACCTTACAAGATTGGAAGTGAGCTAGCAAACTTGAAAGTATTCTTGATTTTATGTAACTAGAACTTATAGAATTTATGAAGAACACTTAGAACTTGAAGATAGAACTTGAGAGAGATCAATTAGATGAATAAAATTGAAGAATGAAAGTGTTTGTAGGTGTTTTTGGTCGTTGGTGTATGGATTAGATATAAAGGATATGTAATTTTGTTTTCATGTAAATAAGTCATGAATGATTACTCATATATTTGTAATTTTATGAGATATTTCATGCTAGTTGCCAAATGATGGTTCCCAAATGTGTTAGGTGACTCACATGGGCTGCTAAGAGCTTATCATTGGAGTGTATATACCAATAGTACATACATCTAAAAGCTGTGTATTGTACGAGTACGAATACGGGTGCATACGAGTAGAATTGTTGATGAAACTGAACGAGGATGTAATTGTAAGCATTTTTGTTAAGTAGAAGTATTTTGATAAGTGTATTGAAGTCTTTCAAAAGTGTATAAATACATATTAAAACACTACATGTATATACATTTTAACTGAGTCGTTAAGTCATCGTTAGTCGTTACATGTAAGTGTTGTTTTGAAACCTTTAGGTTAACGATCTTGTTAAATGTTGTTAACCCAATGTTTATAATATCAAATGAGATTTTAAATTATTATATTATCATGATATTATCATGTATGAATATCTCTTAATATAATATATATACATTAAATGTCTTTACAACGATAATCGTTACATATATGTCTCGTTTAAAAATCATTAAGTTAGTAGTCTTGTTTTTACATATGTAGTTCATTGTTAATATACTTAATGATATGTTTACTTATCATAATATCATGTTAACTATATATATATATATATATATATATATATATATATATATATATATATATATATATATATATCCATATATATGTCATCATATAGTTTTTACAAGTTTTAACGTTCGTGAATCACCGGTCAACTTGGGTGGTCAATTGTCTATATGAAACATGTTTCAATTAATAAAGTCTTAACAAGTTTGATTGCTTAACATGTTGGAAACATTTAATCATGTAAATATCAATCTCAATTAATATATATAAACATGGAAAAGTTCGGGTCACTACACCTAATTCTTAGATTACCAGACTAAAAAGGGGAATATTCGGTTTAATAATTCAACCATAGAATGTAGTTTCACGTACTTGTGTCTATTTTGTAAAACATTTATAAAACTGCATGTATTCTCATGCCAAAAATATTAGATTTAAAAAAATGGGACTATAACTCACTTTCACAGATTTTTACTTCGTCGAAAATTTAAGACTTGGCCACGGATCGATTCACGAACCTATAACAAATATATACATATATATCAAAGTATGATCGAAATATATTCACAACATTTTTTATTACGTTTTAATGATTTAAGTTTATTAAGTTAGCGGTCCAACGTTAGTTATCTACAACTAGTTGTCCACAGTTAGATGTACAGAAATAAATCAATATAAATTATCTCGAATCAATCCACGACCCAGTGTATACAAGTCTCAGGCTAGATCACAACTCAAAGTATATATATTATTTTGGAATCAACCTCAACCCTGTATAGCTAACTCAAGCATTACTGCATATAGAGTGTCTATGGTTGTTCCAAATAATATATATATATGGGTCGATATGATATGTCAAAACATTGTATACATGTCTATGGTATCCCAAGATTACATATTATATGTTAGAATACATGTATAATACAATATAAGTTAGTTAAGTTATGGTTAGTCTAGATTTGTTACAAAATTTTCGTAGCTAAAACTAGCAAATTTATCCAATTTTGTTTTACCCGTCAGTTCTTCGTTTCAAATCCATTTTGAGTGATTCAAGTTGCTATGGTTTCATAATGAACTAAAATTTATGAAACTAAACAGAAAAAGTATAAATTAATTGTCGTAAATATAGGTTATAAGTCATTTTTAAAGAGGTAGTCATTTCCATCGAAAAAACGACATCTTGATGACCATTTTGAAAAACGTACTTCAACTTTGTGTTTAACCATGATTTTTGGATATAGTATCATATTCATATGAAATATAATTTTTCCAGAAAACAAACTTCCAATTCAAAGATTAAGATAGTTTTTATTTTTTTAACCCAAAACAGCCCCCGGTTTCACTACGACGGCGTATGTCCGGTTTTACGGTGTTCTTCGTGTTTCCAGGTTTTAAATCATTAAGTTAGTATATCATATAGATATATAACATGTGTTTAATTGATTTTAAAAGCTATTTTAGAAGGATTAACTTTGTTTGTGAACAAGTTTAGAATTAACTAAACTATGTTCTAATGATTACAAGTTTAAATCTTCGAATAAGATAGTTATATATATGTATGAATCGAATGATGTTATGAACATCATTACTACCTTAAGTTTAGTAGGTAAACCTACTGGAATTGACAAAAATTGATCTAGCTTCAAAGGATCTTGGATGGCTTGAAAGTTCTTGAAGTAGAATCATGACACAAAAACAAGTTCAAGTAAGATTTTTACTCGAATTAAGATAGTTTATAGTTATAGAAATCGAATCAAAGCTTGGATATGAATATTACCTTGAATTAGAATGATAACCTACTATAAATAACAGAGGTTTCTTGATCTTAGATGATTACTTGGAATGGATTAGAAAGCTTGGAAGTAGACTTGTAAACTTGAAAGTATTCTTGATTTTATGAAACTAAAACTTATAGAATTTATGAAGAACACTTAGAACTTGAAGATAGAACTTGAGAGAGATCAATTAGATGAAGAAAATTGAAGAATGAAAGTGTTTGTAGGTGTTTTTGGTCGTTGGTATATGGATTAGATATAAAGTATGTGTAAGTTTATTTTTTTGTAAATAATTCATGAATGATTTATAATATTTTTTGTAATTTTGTGAGATATTTTATGCTAGTTGTCAAATGATGGTTCCCACATGTTTAATGATTCACAAGGGCTGCTAAGAGCTAATCATTGAAGTGTATATACTAATAATAAATACATCTAGAAGCTGTGTATTGTACGAGTACAAATACAGGTGCATACGAGTAGAATTGTTGATGAAAATGAATGAGGATGTAATTGTAAGCATTTTTGTTAAGTAGAAGTACTTTGATATGTGTCTTGAAGTCTTTCAAAAGTGTACTAATACATCTAAATACACTACATATATATACATTTTAACTGAGTCGTTAAGTCATCGTTAGTCGTTACATGTAAGTGTTGTTTTGAAACCTTTAAGTTAACGATCTTGTTAAATGTAATTAATTCATAGTTATTATACTTAAATAAGATGTTATAACTTGAAATACGTTAACAAAGTATTAGACGTATAATACTTTACATGAACGTATTTGTTTTAAAATATATTTAAAATAATTATCGACAGAATTAAAAGATAATATCAAATGATTGAATTATCAGATACATTGAATTATGGCTACGAGTCCCTATTAGGAGGTGCACTTTGATTTAGGAAACCTTTCCTTTTTAACCATATTCGGAAAATGGTAAAGTGATTTTACAAATAAGAACAAAGTGTCAACTAACGAGAACTAGACAAGAGTTAGTAAAGATTCCTATTTAATTTTCAATTCATACCTTACAACATCTTCCTTGTGATGTTAATAAGATAACTATTATGACTATCATTTTAAAGTTGGAATGTGGAATGTAAATAACTTAGACATTGGGTATCGACATTTTAGATTAAGGTGATTTCATACGTTTATCTAACCTTTAGACTTTATATCACGTTGCACCAACAAACGCTAAAAACTTGAAACCCTTGAAAAGTATATTTAATATTACTTCTCTAAAATGTTTTACGATATAACAACTTCTACTAATATAACCTTTTTAGTAAAATGATTCTTAAATATACTTAGTTTTGGAAAACAAAGTTTTCATATTTATTTAATATTGTTTCAAACGTACAAAAACATTTTTTAAAGAACTTTATTAGTGAAACGTTTTATAAGATAAATTGTTCATAAGTTTTAAGGAACTAATTAAAGCTTGTATTATAAATTACATATATATATATATATATATATATATATATATATATATATATATATATATATATATATATATATATATATATATAGATTTAATCAAGAGGGAAGCACTTTTTTGGGGGAAAGTGGGGGAAAGTAATTTTTTTTTTTGTTTTTTGAAAAAACTTTGTTCACGAACATTATAGATTAGATGAAAATATGAACATTTAAAAAAGACACTTTGTGATAAATATCATTATTTTGGCGAAAAAACGCTCGAAGAAAAAAATAAAAACATTCAATGCAATGAATGTTTTGCTACTGAGTTTTTTTTAAGGGGTTAGAAAGTAGGGTTTAGAAATTAGGGTTTAGAAATTAGGGTTTAGAAATTAGGGGTTTATAAATTAGGGTTTAGCTATTAGGGTTTAGAAATTAGGGTTTTGGGTTTAGAAATTAGGGTTTAGGGTTTAGATTGAATATTTTAACACGAACGGTTTAGAGTTTAGGATTTAGGGTTTAGGGTTTAGAGTTTTGGGTTGAGGGTTTACGGAGTAAACCCGAAAACCCTAAACCCTAAACTCTAAATCGGGCTAAATTCGAAAAAAACACTTCACACAAGATGAAAACAAAACGATGGAAATAAACTCAGCAGCAAAACATTCAATGCATTGAATGTTTTTATTTTTTTCTTCAAGCGTTTTTCCGCCAAAATAATGACATTCATCACAAAGTGTCTTTTTTAAATGTTCATATTTTCATCTAATCTATAATGTTCGTGAACAAAGTTTTTTCAAAAAACAAAAAAAAATTACTTCCCCCCACTTCCCCTCAAAAAAGTGCTTCCCTCTTGATTATGACAATATATATATATATATATATATATATATATATATATATATATATATATATATATATATATATATATATATATATATATATATATATATATATATATATATATATTGTTTCATAAACGTAAAACGTGATACTACATGATATTTTCAATTACTTAAACATTTTGAACTTTGAAATATAATTAGATAGATATTTCAATTATATATAAGATATATAAAATTATATTTTTAAGTAAGAATATATATATATATATATTTTACAAACGCGTTAATGTATAATTTAAAACGTTTCGATATTATTAAACGTATTTTAATAAACAGCGAACCCCTGATTTATAGAAGCAAATGACCACAACGCTCAATTTTATAAGTTACATTTTTTATAAGGTAATTTATTGATGAGTAGGTCAAATTATTAATAAGGGTACACGTCGCGTAACGCAAAAGGCTAGTTTTCTAAACGTACGAAAGTGCGTTCGAAAAACAGAAAGTGGTACATGAGTCGAGTGACAACGTACGAGACATTGGAACAAAAATTACAAATTTACTACACACTTAAATATAATATAATATATAATTAATTATATAAATTAATTAAATAAATATAAATTATATATATTAAGAGTGTCGGCAAGGAGAATGAATGGAGACCAGCTGGAATTGAGCTCCATGCGATCGCATGGGCTCTCCACACTACAACCATGCGATCGCATGGCTTGTAAAGTGAGGCCAAGTCCCTTAAAAGCTCGATACGTTCTGGTTTCTGAATTCTTTTCACTCCCTCGCATCTCTTTCTCTCTACACACATAAATTATAATTATTATTATTATTAAGATTATTATTATTATTAATCTTAAATGTTATTATTAGTAGTAATAATGTTAGTATTAATATTATTATTTATACATAAAATACTACGACGAGGTTCTACTCGCATGGTTTCAAACAAGTTTTTCGAGTAGGATAGGGCTAAGGAAATTATGGGTTATAGCTATGGAGGTGATGGGTAATGTTCGGGGGTATGATCGTGAGGTCAATTTAGTGTTTATCATATTCGTTGCGTCTATGAACCTTCCTGCAATATTGAATCTCAATATTGATACGTGAGCACTCATAACTTAACTTTTATATATTATTAGTGTATCCCTTACTAGTGCTCGAGTATATAGGATTATGCATGCTTGTACCTATGTTATTGTCGTTAGATAGGTTATGTTGAATCCTGAATTAGTTACATATATGGTTGAGATAAGGTATATGATATGCATGTTATTGGAAAGCTAGCGAAAAATTAAGAACTTTTCATTTAGATATCGAATGGTTTCGATAAACGGATTAGAAGTTATAGTCAATTGAATTTTTGTATTATTATTAAAAATGATTATTATTATCGTCGTTATTATCATCGTTATAATTATTATCTAATTATTATTACTATTCGTATTATTATTATTTTTATTATCATTATCGTTATTAATAAAAGATATTATTATTAAAAATTGTTATTTTTATTTTTATTACTATCGTTATTATCATTAAAGTTATAATTAGTATTATTATTTATCATTAAAATAGTTATTAGTATTATCATTAATATTACTATAATAATTATTATTATTATTAGTATTATTATAATTAAAATTAATATTAGTAACATCTAATTATTTTGATTACTATTATTATTTTTATGAACGCGATATAAAAAGACGACTAAAACTATTAACAAATTGATTACGAAATAATGAGTATAAGTATCATGATGAAGTTAAAATATTGAAAGGTATTGATTTAGATAGAAAATATCGTTTCCATTATTTTTATCATTATTATTAAAAGTATTATTAATATTAAAACTATCATTTTTGTAAAAATTATTATTTATAGGAATATCATTGCTAATATAAAATATCATTATCATTTTAGTATTACTATTAATAAATATTATCATTTTTTCATAATATCATTTTTAGTAAATATAAATATTGTTATTATTCGTAGAATAATAATAATTATTATTACAAAATAATACAACTTTTACTTACTATTGTTATTATCAATATTATTTTATCAACTAAATATACGATACAAAGATATTTTACTACATATAATATAATTACATTAATAATACCTATCACATTATTTTTATGACATTAAATGAACTATATAAATTTTATTACCTAAGATATATAAAAGTATATTTTATATAAAATTTTATTTATTAATAAATGAATTATATTATTTACTCTAATAGATCTTTTAAAAATATTTAAACTATATAATAATTATGTATAGATTTTAGAAATCATTTTGAGTCAAATTGACTTTTGTTGACCTTTGCATATTAGTCTCGAGCATTAGGATTGTGATACACTATGACTTGACTAAATTTGTTAGACAAATATTGACCAACACATAAATATATATAATTAATTTAGGTTCGTGAATCTGAGGCCAACCTTGCACTTGTTCAATGACGTTATATGTATTTTTACTACAAAATACAGTATGGTGAGTTTCATTTGCTTCCTTTTTAAATGCTTTTGCAATATATATTTTTGGGACTGAGAATACATGCGCTGCTTTTATAAATGTTTTACGAAATAGACACAAGTAATCAAAACTACATTATATGGTTGAATGATGGAAGCCGAATGTGCCCCTTTTTGCCTAGTAGCCTAAGAATTAGTCAACCAGTCTACTAATTGACGTGAATCCTAAAGATAGATCTATTGGGCCTAACAAACCCCATACGTTGTAGCGGATGCTTTAGTACTTCGATGTTGTTTTATCATGTCCGATGGATGTCCCGGAATGATAGGGGATATTCTTATATGCATCTTGTTAATGTCGGTTACCAGGTGTTCAATCCATATGAATGATTTTTGTCTCTATGCATGGGACGTATATTTATGAGAAATGGAAATGAAATTCTTGTAGTCTATTAAAATGATGGAAATGAATGATTATGATAAACTAATGAACTCACCAACCTTTTGGTTGACACTTTAAAGCATTTTTATTCTCAGGTATTAAAGAAATCTTCCGCTGTGCATTAGCTCATTTTAAAGATATTACTTGGAATCATTCATGGCATATTTCAAAAGACGTTGCATTCAAGTCGTTGAGTTCAGTAAAGATTATGATTAAGTAAATGATAGATTAGATCATTTATAGATGGATATTATGAAATGGTATGCATGCCTGTCAACTTTCAATGTAATGAAAGTTTGTCTTTTAAAACGAATGCAATGTTTGTAAAATGTATCATATAGAGGTCAAATACCTCGCGATGTAATCATATGTTATTGTATTCGTTCTTATGGATTAGGATGGATCTTTACATGTGGTATCAGAGCAGTGGTCTTAGCGAACCAGGTCTGCATTAGTGTGACTAACTGATAATCGTTAGGATGCATTAGTGAGTCTGGACTTCGACCGTGTCTGCATGTCAAAAGTTTTTCTTATCATCTTGTGTCGAAAATATTCTACTTATTATCCTTAGGAAATTACCTACTTATCATTCTTAGTCTAGACACGTCTTACTGCATTGATTGCATGAATAGTGTATAGACAAAATTCATATCTTAGCGTATCTGCTAAATCATATCTTATCATATCTATTACTGTAAACTTTGTCTGACATATTCCGTAAATTCCTCCGTAACCTACGAAATCTTTTGTTCTATATATATATATATATATTCTATGTAAGTAGGATATCATCCGATAGCCAGAAATCACTTCATATCGAAACATCCTTTACTAGATCGTACGAAATGGAATTTGTCATTAGTTCAAGTCCCTCGAATTCCGATATGGAATCCCACTCAAGCTCCGAAAGCAGTGTGACCGAAATGGATCAACTAATTAGCCATCATCTATTCTGGATGAATTGGGGATGGGTCCGTAGCCTCCTGAATCATTGGAAACAAGAAGAAGGCGATCCTTTCCATCCACCACATTGCCCCCTTGGCGAAGAACCTGAAGCATTTACCGGCGAACCTGTCCGAAACACTATTTTCTCTCTCATTTCCAGAGTATCTCGTCACGATTATATACTACATCAAATTCTAGATTTTATTTATCCACTCGTCCGAACCGACAATCACCCCGGTGTAATAGAAGAAGTCAATGAGCTTCGCGCTCGGGTAGTGGCTTTTGAGAATATGGTGCAAATATTACAAGCACCAGCAGCAGCACCAGCAGCATAACCAGTACCACCATCATCAACGCCAACAGTACCATTACCACCTCCAACCACAACTGCGTAGTAAACCTCAACTTCACAATCTGTCCTACGAGCATCAATGTCATACGCACCATAGATACCAAGGAGTACCAACAAAAATAACTGACGAAGTATTAATTCATAACTTCATTGGAGAAACATTCCGCGGCGATTATGAAATCTCTAAAGTCTTAGAGATTATCTAATCTAGCCCTAATCATAAATCAGTTAAGCGAACCAAAATGATAGAAGGGAGAGTAGAAACACTGACAAAAATGGTGTGTGGTTAACAAGCTAAACTTATTTTACCAACAGCATCAACAGTACCGTCAGCGTCACCAGCATCGTCAGTGCAGTCAGCGTCAGAATCAACAACACCTATAACATCACAAACTCCGACAGTTCAAGAATCACTGTGGACATCATTACGAATTAATAACGCGTATATTGTATCAACGAGTTATGAAGAATTAACTCATTCCCTCTGAAGAAATTATATGTATATTTTATATATATATATATATATATTGAAATAAAAATAAATCTTTTCGTGCTAAGAAATTGTGTGTGAATCTTAACTACTCGGTTAATTCATATTACAAATATGCAATAATGTACGTCATTCGCCCGCAACTTAACCATCGTTAACTACAATCTCTGTCTCAATTCAACAAATTCCAATTCATAATAAATTAAGTATATATTTGATTTTACACTTTCATCATCGATGTACCCGAAACTTTTCAGATAACATCATTCGTACTTTGCGAAGTTCACAAGAATTTAACGAAAACCAACATCACGCCTCAAAAAATAACGAAGTATTGATTCATAATTTCAATATTTTTGAAGAAATACTTATGTAATCTCTAAAGCCTTTAAGAGATTATTCAATTCTAGTTCCAACCGTAAATCGAATGAGTTTAATTTAGTATTAACTCATTAAAATCTATGTTTCATCTGAAGAGAATATATACATATATATTTTCATAAAGACTGTAATAAAATTCTTTTGTACAAAATATTAATTGTGAAATTTTTAACGGGTAGGTAATACCCGAGAGATATATAAACTCACAGTTAATATGTTACATTCTTCGAATCTGACTCAACAATCATCAACTATACTCACTATTTTCTCGACAAAATACATTCTTTTATAAAGATCAAAATAACCATACTCAGTCAAATTCAACTACATATTCTGATTTAGAAATTGCAGAATTCAATTCAAAATATAAACAGTATCATCACTCTTAGATTCCTATATCTTTTGAAGTTATACTTTGACTTCAAAACTGTGTTAGAACATCATATGTATATTAACGATTACAATCTGTGTTCAAACCCTCCAAAATTTCTGAAGACACTTCAAATAATGAGCAATCGAGATGATGATCCAACTACATATTACCCACAGTTATATACCTGAAAAGATCTAGAAACCAAAGTCATAATTTAACACGCATCCGCGTCAAATCCTTTGGCATTTATTAGCAAAAATGACTTTTCATTTCCTCTCCAAAGTAGTCAGTTTTGTCACAGCTCCAGCAAGTCAACTTTGACTTTTCAGTCGAAACAGCCTTATTATAACCTTGATATATACGTTGCCATTTCGCCATCGTTACCGGAAAACCGTTTATATTCCACCACAGTAGCAGTAAACTTATCTGCAACCGTAATGATATAGGATTTTTCTGAAAAATCATTATATTTATCAAAACCTCATCAGTTACTCATCTGCATCTTGTAACGAGAATTGTCATACGAATCATCGGGAATTAGCAATCAGTATTTTGAAATCTTGTAGCCTGTCTATGTCAACAGTTATATGTGTACATATAACGTCTATCTCCTGGACTTACATACTTTAAATGTGAAGTTTTTGAAAAACACCCTGAACTGAGAACTAGTTCTCGAAATGCCGATAAAGCAGCAAAAACTATAAACGACTCTAACCGTAAAAAGTTTGATGATGATGAATGGTGTGCTGGCAAAACGCAGAAAAAGAAAAGTTTTGGAACTGGAAAACGGATTGAGCAAAGTATGAAGGAGGCTGTGGATAAAACACAAAGACTAAACCTTCCTTCAAAGAATCCAAATGATTCAGTATCTGCTAAAATCATTAACGAATACCTTGCTCCTGACTCTAAACTCTTGCGGGCAATATTTTTCATCAACCTTTGATATTAGAAATTCTAAGATATCATCGTATCTTTCATTATAAATATCCTCCATATTTCTGAAGATATTTCCATAATTATTCTTATCTGAAATCATTTACCTCTTCGCGTTATCTGTATTACATCATATAAGAAACTATTTTAGTTTCTAAATTCTGAAACCTTCAAATTTAAAATAGGAATATTTTTGAAGTAGTGTTGGGAACTGAAGCATGAGTTAGTATAATATAATGACACTTGATCAACGTGATTATATTACAGTAATTCATGCTGAGTTTCTAAATGGAACGTTATGATTCACAGATCATAACATCATCATGTGCCATGTTATACGACTCTTGTATTCTATTTAACCTCTAAAATATCAAGAAAATATGTCTTGATGATTCGGCCTTTTTCGAGGTATTGTAGTAATCTGACAAGTCAAGATCGTGTCATTACAATTTCCTTCCTAGAACATTAACAATGTTCATTCCGAAATTCATATCTGCGAATTCTGGACCATTACAAGCGGTACTTAATCGCAAGAAGAAGAAACGAAAGGACAAAACTCCGAAATAGAAATTGGGGTATAAATCGCAGCAAATAAAAGAGAGCATTAACTGTGCATGACAATGATTATAGAAGACAGAAGCAGAGACTTTGAAATATAAGGGAAGATATAAAGCCCAGCGACAAACCAGAAATTATAAACCATATATATCGATGCATATGGCAATATAAAGGCACGGGAGAACTAAAAACACTATAAAACCAAGTGTATAGTAGAAGTAAATAGATTCTTCCGACGGTAGATGAAAAAGAAGAATGACCGATATTGTCATAACCCGTCCTTAACCATAAGAACGTGTTAGATAACGTATGATTTCATTGCGAGGTATTGACCTCTATATGCGACATTTTTAAAAGAAAAACTGCATATATTATACATTACAAACCATGATCCTTATTTTTGATACAAGCTTTGGACAAAATAAAGATGATTATCGTTTAGCGATAATCTTCGACTTACAAACTTTACAAATGATAATAACAACCCGATTTCTAGCATATTTTACAACACAAGTTCTTGGATATGCAGTCTTATTTTTGACACAAATATGCGTACGCAAGATCCTGCTTAGATTCAACATGATGCAGCGGAAGCTTTTAGAAATCACCTGAGAATAGACATGTTTTAAAAAGGTCAACATAAAGTTGGTGAGATATAGGTTTAATGCCGGCAGCAATATATATATATAGACCACAAGATTTCGTATATAAACAGTTTAATAAAAATATTCTAAGTGGTTGAGCACTTGGTAACCATACTTAACAATTAATCACGTCGCATATTCCCTTTAATATGAAATCTTACTACACTGTACCAAGTGTAGTCACGAAACGAAGTACTGTGCAACCGTTGAATACTGGTCGTCCAGTCCGGTTGGGGTTGTCAGGCCCGATAGATCTATCAACAGGATTCGCGTTTACAATACCGCTGTAAATATTAGTTACCAAGCTACAGGGAAGTATGCCAGTGGTACAACTCAACGTAGAATATATTTTTCAGTTACTTGTGTCCATATCGTAAAACATAAAATACATGTATTCTCATCCCGAAATATTTAGATTTTAAAAGTGGGACTATATACTCACTGTTGTCTTGGAGATATATATAATTTGACTTGGTCTCCGGTTGATATCACGAACCTATCCATATATAATATATCAATACCTTTTCTTTTTAAACAAACGTCACATATATATACTTGTTATACTTTTAATACTTTGAATAATTCCTTAGTCCGTAGTTAGCAGTTCGTTGTTAGTAATTCAATTTTAATGGTTCATTTTTAGATGTTTAATTTACCCGCAATGAAATAAATAAAACCCCCTAACGAAATAAATAAAACCCCATCGTATATGTATTGGTCGAGATTAATCTTGACCCACGGTACCGGTGTTGTCAAATGACGTGTTGCGTACATAAAGTACCGGTGTTGTCAAATGACGTGTTGCGTACAAACATGAGATCTTATGATTAATCTTCTCGTGTTGTTTGCGGGTGATCCTGAACCATATAAAATTGAATTATAAGTACATATATATAAAATATCATGTTATCTTAGAAATATGTGATTTTATTTAATTTTTCCCAATTAATCCCGAAGTTAAACAAGTCTAGCATAACCAATTTTGTTTCGGTCATAGTTTCTTCGTTACAAATCCGTTTTCGTTGATTCAACTTGCCATCTCCTTGGATCGAGTCCCTCTTTAAGACTATGAACTGAAAATACCTTGGTTTGTATTCAAAATCACACGGCATAGGTGAAACTTTAGTGAAACTTATGAAGTTAAACATTTTCCTTTATGTAAACAACCTTAAATGATTATTTTTCTAAAAATACTTATACTTTGAATTAAATCATGAAATTTTTATGTGTTATCATATTCATAGTAAAAAACATTTTTCCAGAACATAAACCTTCAATTCAAAGTTTAAGATGGTTTTTAATTATCCAACCCAAAACAGTCCCCGGTTGCACTCCGACGTCGTAAAAACAGTTTTTAAGGTATTCTTTGAAAAACCAAGTTTTACCTTGTTAAGTTAGCATATATTTAAGTTATATTACAGGTCTTGAAGTATTTTAAAAGTTAAGTTAGAAGGATCTATTTAGTTTGCAAACAAGTTTGAAAACTTTCAAACTATGTTCTTGTTGTTAAATTTTTATACCACAAAATAAGATAGCTATATATATATGAATCGAATAAGGTTATGAACATAGATTCTACCTCAAGTTCCTTGGACAAGGTTGCTGTAAAAGAGAAGTAAAAAGCTAGAATCAAAAGGGTGATGGAAGTGGATGAAAGATTGGAAGTAAGTTTGTGTTCTTGGAAAGGATTCTTGAAGTGTTGTTGTAAGAGTTTTCTTATGGTGATTAAGTAGTGTTTTTGAAGCTAGATCTTCTTGGAACTTTGCTGAATTGTTATGGAGTTCTTAGAGCTTTCAAGTAAGAGAGTTAGAGAGTAATTTTGAAGTGAAAATGGTGATCAAAAGTTTGATATGGGGAGGGCTATAAAAACGTCACCAAGGGGGAGACAAAACAAAATTCCAAGTTGTAATTTTATGCAATTAGTCAAGCTATCCTCCAAATTCTAATTACCTAGCTCTAAGGGCAGTAACAAGGGTTGGTTAGGTGGTGATTTGATGTGTATATACCAATAGTAAATACGTATAGAAGCTAGGTATGATACGAGTACAAATACTTTAGGTATACGTATAGAAATTTTGTGAAAAATGGAATGAGGATTCAAATATAGCTATCTTTTGTGAATACACTTATATGGTTTTATGTATTTAAGTTCTTAAAAGTGATTAAATACATTACTTATACGATATATGTATAAACATTATAAGTCATAAGTATTTATGTCAAATAACGTTACGTATGGTTATCGTTTTGAAAACTTAAGTTAGTAGTTTCAAAATATACTTATAACTTGTTGTTATTAATACAAAATGAGATATTAAAACATTCTTAGATCATGTTAAATATGTATATATACATATATATACACAAATGTATAATTATCATATATTGTATAGTTCGTGATATCATCGGTCAAACTAGACGGTCAAACGTTGTGTAAAACTCTTTTCGGAAACATAAGTCTCAACAATTTGGATTGCTTATCATGTTGGTAAGGTTTAATTTATGTAAATATTAATCTTATAAGTATAGAATGATCGAAAAAGTGCGGGTCGTTACAGATATGAAGGTTAGGAATATATCAAGAAGCAGAACTGGATGGAGCATATTGATTAATGCTTTAAAGCATGAGTTGAGAGAGAAATAATGGAAGGTGTGAGTTAAAAGGAAACGAAGAAGGTGGATTTATAGTAAAATATCCGACGGAGCAATCAAAACAGATGATCGCATTTAAAGCAGATCCTAATTCCCTTGATTATCGAAGAATAAAATCCTATTACGAAGATTTTCTCCAAATCTATTGAACTTGGAAATCCACCCTATCTACGTCAAAAGATATGACGAATCACTATTACATTATTTCATTCATTTACGATAACTTCACTCATACGCTTCGAGAAATTGAATTATTTTATCCGTATTTCTTAATCATGATAAAACTCTATGTATCAGCTTACAAACGTCATAATAACATTCGTATTGTTAGCCATGACGACCTCTATCAAATTTCGGGGACAAAATTTCTGTAACGGCTAGGTAATGTGACGGCCCGAAAATTTTCCGAACAAATTTAAACTTTAATCTTTATATATTCCCGACACGATAAGCAAAGTTTGTTAGGTTGAATCTCAAGAATTTTAAACTGTGTTCATACATTCATTTAACCTCAACCAAATTCCAATGATTCACGAACCATTATATGAACGGATATGATTATATATGTATATATGTATATATTATAACTTGAAAAACGTTAACAAAGTATTAGACGTATAATACTTTACATGAACGTATTTGTTTTAAAATATATTTAAAATAATTATCGACGGAATTAAAAGATAATATCAAATGATTGAATTATCATATACATTGAATTATGGCTACGAGTCCCTATTAGGAGGTCCACTTTGATTTAGGAAACCTTTCCTTTTTAACCATATTCGGAAAGTGGTAAAGTAATTTTACAAATAAGAACAAAGTGTCAACTAACGAGAACTAGACAAGAGTTAGTAAAGATTCCTATTTGATTTTCAATTCATACCTTACAACATCTTCCTCGTGATGTTAATAAGATAACTATTATGACTATCATTTTAAAGTTGGAATGTGGAATGTAAATAACTTAGACATTGGGTATCGACATTTTACATTAAGGTGATTTCATACGTTTATCTAACCTTTAGACTTTATATCACGTTGCACCAACAAACGCTAAAAACTTGAAACCTATGAAAAGTATATTTAATATTACTTCTCTAAAATGTTTTACGATATAACAACTTCTATTAATATAACCTTTTTAGTAAAATGATTCTTAAATATACTTAGTTTTGAAAAACAAAGTTTTCATATTTATTTAATATTGTTTCAAACGTACAAAAACATTTTTTAAAGAACTTTATTAGTGAAACGTTTTATAAGATAAATTGTTCATAAGTTTTAAGGAACTAATTAAAGCTTGTATTATAAATTACATATATATATATATATATATATATATATATATATATATATATATATATATATATATATTGTTTCAAAAACGTAAAACGTGATACGACATGATATTTTCTATTACTTAAACATTTTAAACTTTGAAATATAATTAGATAGATATTTCAATTATATATAAGATATATAAAATTATATTTTTAAGTAAGAATATATATATATATATATATATATATATATATATTATATATATATATATATATATATATATATATATATTACAAACGCGTTAATGTATAATTTAAAATGTTTTGATATTACTAAACTTATTTTAATAAATAGCGAGCCCCTGATTTATAGAAGCAAATGACCACACCGCTCAAATTTATAAGTTACATTTTTATAAGGTAATTTATTGATGAGTAAGTCAAATTATTAATAAGGGTACACGTCGCGTAACGCAAAAGGCTAGTTTTCTAAAAGTACGAAAGTGCGTTCGAAAAACCGAAAGTGGTACATGAGTCGAGTGACAACGTACGAGACATTGGAACAAAAATTACAAATTTACTAAGCACGTAAATATAATATAATATATAATTAATTATATAAATTAATTAAATAAATATAAATTATATATATTAAGAGTGTCGGCAAGGAGAATGAATGGAGACCAGCTGGAATCGAGCTCCATGCGATCGCATGGGCTCTCCACACTAAAACCATGCAATCGCATGGCTTATAAAGTGAGGTCAAGTCCCTTAAAAGCTCGATACGTTCTGGTTTCTGAATTCATTTCACTCCCTCGCATCTCTTTCTCTCTACACACATAAATTATAATTATTATTATTATTATTAAGATTATTATTATTATTAATCTTAAATATTATTATTAGTAGTATTAATGTTAGTATTAATATTATTATTTATACATAAAATACTACGACGAGGTTCTGCTCGCATGGTTTCAAACAAGTTTTTCGAGTAGGATAGGGCTAGGGAAATTATGGGTTATAGCTATGGAGGTGATGGGTAATGTTCGGGGGTATAATCGTGAGGTCAATTTAGTGTTTATCATCTCCGTTGTGTCTGTGAATCTTCCTGCAATATTGAATCTCAATATTGATACGTGAGCACTCATAACTTAACTTTTATATATTATTAGTGTATCCCTGACTAGTGCTCGAGTATATAGGATTATGCATGCTTGTACCTTTGTTATTGTCATTAGATAGGTTATGTTGAATCCTGAATTAGTTACATATATGGTTGAGATAAGGTATTTTATATGCATGTCATTGGAAAGCAAGCGAAAAATTAAGAACTTTTCATTTAGATATCGAATGGTTTCGATAAACAGATTAGAAGTTATAGTCAATTGAATTTTTGTATTATTATTAAAAATGATTATTATTATCGTCATTATTATCATCGTTATAATTATTATCTAATTATTATTACTATTCTTATTATTATTATTGTTATTATCATTATCGTTATCGTTATTAATAAAAGTTATTATTATTAAAAATTGTTATTTTTATTTTTATTACTATCGTTATTATCATTAAAGTTATAATTAGTATTATTATTTATCATAAAAATAGTTATTAGTATTATCATTAATATTACTATAATAATTATTATTATTAGTATTATTATAATTAAAACTAATATTAGTAACATCTAATTATTTTGATTACTATTATTATTTTTATGAACGCGATATAAAAAGACGACTAAAAACTATTAACAAATTGATTACGAAATAATGAGTATAAGGATCATGATGAAGTTAAAATATTGAAAGGTATTTATTTAGATAGAAACTATCGTTTCCATTATTTTTATCATTATTATTAAAAGTATTATTAATATTAAAACTATCATTTTTGTAAAAATTATTATTTATAGGAATATCATTGCTAATAAAAAATATCATTATCATTTTAGTATTACTATTAATAAAAAATATCATTTTTTCATAATATCATTTTTAGTAAATATAAATATTTTTATTATTCGTAGAATAATAATAATTATTATTACAAAATAATACAACTTTTACTTACTATTGTTATTATCGATATTATTTTATCAACTAAATTTACGATACAAAGATATTTTACTACGTATAATATAATTACATTAATAATACCTATCACATTATATAAAATATACTTTTATATATCTTAAGTAATAAAATTTATATAGTTCATTATTATTAAAAGTATTATTAATATTAAAACTATCATTTTTGTAAAAATTATTATTTATAGGAATATCATTGCTAATAAAAAATATCATTATCATTTTAGTATTACTATTAATAAAAAATATCATTTTTTCATAATATCATTTTTAGTAAATATAATAATTTTTATTATTCGTAGAATAATAATAATTATTATTACAAAATAATACAACTTTTACTTACTATTGTTATTATCGATATTATTTTATCAACTAAATTTACGATACAAAGATATTTTACTACGTATAATATAATTACATTAATAATACCTATCACATTATTTTTATGACATTAAATGAACTATATAAATTTTATTACTTAAGATATATAAAAGTATATTTTATATAAAATTTTATTTATTAATAAATGAATTATATTATTTACTCTAATAGATCTTTTAAAAATATTTAAAAATATAAAATGACGATATTTAAACTATATATTAATTATGTATAGATTTTAGAAATCATTTTAAGTCAAATTGACTTTTGTTGACCTTTCCATATTAGTCTCGATCATTAGGATTGTGATACACTATGACTTGACCTAATTTGTTAGACAAATATTGACCAACACATAAATATATATAATTAATTTAGGTTCGTGAATCCGAGGCCAACCTTGCACTTGTTCATTGACGGTATATGTATTTTTACTACGAAATACAGTATGGTGAGTTTCATTTGCTCCCTTTTTAAATGCTTTTGCAATATATATTTTTGGGACTGAGAATACATGCGCTGCTTTTATAAATGTTTTACGAAATAGACACAAGTAATTGAAACTATATTATATGGTTGAATGATCGAAGCCGAATATGCCCCTTTTTACTTGGTAGCCTAAGAATTAGTAAACGAGTCTACTAATTGACGCGAATCCTAAAGATAGATCTATTGGGCCTAACAAACCCCATCCGTTGTAGCGGATGCTTTAGTACTTCGATGTTGTTTTATCATGTCCGACGGATGTCCCGGAATGATAGGGGATATTCTTATATGCATCTTCTTAATGTCGGTTACCAGGTGTTCAATCCATATGAATGATTTTTGTCTCTATGCATGGGACGTATATTTATGAGAAATAGAAATGAAATTCTTGTGGTCTATTAAAATGATGGAAATGAATGATTATGATAAACTAATGAACTCACCAACTTTTTGGTTGACACTTTAAAGCGTGTTTATTCTCAGGTATTAAAGAAATCTTCTGCTGTGCATTAGCTCATTTTAAAGATATTACTTGGAATCATTCATGGCATATTTCAAAAGACGTTGCATTCAAGTCGTTGAGTTCAGTAAAGATTATGATTAAGTAAATGATAGATTAGATCATTTATAGATGGATATTATGAAATGGTATGCATGCCTGTCAACTTTCAATGTAATGAAAGTTTGTCTTTTAAAACGAATGCAATGTTTGTAAAATGTATCATATAGAGGTCAAATACCTCACGATGTAATCATATGTTATTGTATTCGTTCTTATGGATTAGGACGGGTCTTTACAGGAAACATTTAATCATGCAAATATAGTTTTCATCTAATACATAATCATGGAAAAGTTCGGGTCACTACACCACCAAACACCATTGACGGCTCGTGGTGCTTGTTGTTTTGTCTCTTTGGCCAAAATGTTAAATCGATCGTATCTTTTGACTCGTAACTCCGATTTAGTCACCGTTTTTTTAAATTGTGTATTTTTTTTCGTGATCTATCCGTTGGCAAACTGCCGTAGGCGGTTTGTCCCAAATTTTTTTCGAAACGAGACCTCAAAAGCCTTCAATTTTTCCTTTTTTCAATTTTGACCGTTTTGAATTTCTTTCATATTAATCCTTTTGTGTATGCATGACTTAGCATGGTAAATATTGTTTTAAGGACTATTATTTCACTTACAATGTAATTATGTATAACACATATAATTTTGAATCTAAAGTCACTTCATTAAACACGCTTTTTAAATCACTAATATGCGCCACCAAATGGAGTAACATTTGGTGGCGCATAACCTTTGGTTTCAGATTGTGCTGAAATTCTCGAGATCACCCTAAAACGACCCTAACATCAAGACTCCTGGATAGTGTCTTAACATTCGAGGTCATCAGGATGAGAAAAAAGACGTTTTACTCATTTTAAATGTTCTCTTTGAACGTTTTTAATTTATATCGTATTATTAGTTTTGTGTATGCATGACTTAGCATATTATATATAGTTTTAAGGCCAATTATTTCACTCGCAATGTAAGTATGTATAACGCATATAATTTTGAATCTAATTTCACTTCATTAACCACGCTTTTTTAAATCATTAATATGCGCCGCCAGATGGAGTACCATTTGGCGGCGCATAACCTTGAGTTTCAGATTGTGCTGAAATTGGTAGTTTGCCACAAATATTTTTCGAAATGAGACCTCGAAAGCTTTCAATTTTTCCTTTTTTCGATTTTAACCGTTTTGAATTTCTTTCGCATTAATCCTTTTGTGTATGCATGACTTGGCATGGTACATATTGTTTTAAGGCCTATTATTTCACTTACAATGTAATTATGTTTAACACATATAATTTTGAATCTAATGTCACTTTATTAAACACGCTTTTTAAATCTCTAATATGCGCCGCCAAATGGAGTAACATTTGGCGGCGCATAACCTTTGGTTTCAGATTGTGCTAAAATTCTCGAGATCACCCTAAAACGACCATAACATCAAGACTCCTGGATAGTGTCTTAACATTCGAGGTCGTCAGGATGCCGAAAAAAGACATTTTACTCATTTTAAATGTTCTCTTTGAACGTTTTCAATATATATCGTATTATTAGTTTTGTGTATGCATGACTTAGCATATTATATATAGTTTTAAGGCCTATTATTTCACTCGCAATGTAAGTATGTATAACGCATATAATTTTGAATCTACTGTCACTTTGTCATACCCCCCAAATAGGCTCGGGGGTAAATATGACTTTTCCAATATCATCACACAGTTATATAAACGAGAACGACTCTAAATGAGACGTTAATAAAATCGGTAATTTAATTGCAGCGGAAAAACGAATTGTTTTACATGGTAAACCCAAATTAATAAATGTTTAACAAAGCTAAATATAAGAAATGTGGACTCCAATGCAACAGCAAGCAAGCAACATAGGGCAGCACATAAGCTATTTTTCACCTGAGACAAACATGCTTAAAATGTCAACACAATGGTTGAGTGAACATCATAGGTTTAATAATTAATAAGTTTAGACCACAATATTTATTTCAAAACATCAAAATATTCAATATGCCATGAGTTATAATATCGAGCTAAACATTAACCCCTGACACTGTACGGGTGTCGGTAATCATTATTATGTACCCCCTTGACGATCGGTCAATGGGTAGAGACGTCGCTCTCAATAGGCCTACTCACAATAATTAAGCTTGCAACATTTTAATTCCAGCAATTAACGATATTATGGCGGGGATTTTCATGTAAGAATACAAGTTAACAATAATCTCATGAAGTTGCATATCAAAAGTTTAGGCACTTGTGTCTAAATTGTAAATCATTTAAAGCAAGCATGTGTTTCACCCAAGATATATAAAGTACATTAAAATATGTAAAAAGCGGGGCTATGACTTCGCCTTAGTAGCACAGAAGAGTTATTCCACAAGAGAAATGAATTGAACGGAAGAACGTGATCGAGATCTCAACCTAGAGATAGAATGTACGATCAGATATTGCCTAAAAGACTTAAGTATAATAATTATACTAATGATGATGGTTTTCTAAAATAATTTCCATTTTCGGAAAGTTACTATTTATGGAAAGTTTCCACTTATAGTAACTTTCTAATTATAGAAAGTTCAGGTTATAATCTTTAGCAAGACGATGTACACCGTTACCCAAATCTCATTGCCATCATACAAGTCACTCTGATAGTCAGTTGTTACCGGGCGCCCATGATTCTTGACCAGAATCTATGTCTTGGCATTCGAAATTCACAAGCGGTTCCCATAAGGCAACAAGGACCACCCTAAGCCATATGTAGCGGTGAGGTTCTTATATAGTGCACGTTATCTTGATTATAACATTCACATATTATAGGTGTATAGACTTTTATTATATAGCTAAGTTAATTATATATATATATATATATATATATATATATATATATATATATATATATATATATATATATATATATATATATATATATATATAACTATTAATAGTTTAATAATTATATATGTATTATTATTCAATCTAATATTACTAACTTATGACATGGATTAATTAATATTTATAATATACCAATTACTAACACATACAATATATAATATAATTGGTTATACTATTTGTTATTTAATTTACAAGATACTTAATAATATAGTACTTTATTAACTCAATATTATCCATAAATACCTAAATAATTAATTAAATACCTAATAATCATATACATAATTTTTATAATCTTAGTTAATTATAAAAATCAGTAGAAAATTTAAGAAAGTATTTTATTACAATTTTATATTTGTTTTTATTCTTAATTTAATCACAAAACAAGTTTAATTCTACATAAAATACCAAATAAACATAAATAATTATTTTTAAAATTTTTATAAGTTTCTTACAGTTAAATAACCTGTAGAAAAATATTTCTTTATTTTTACAATTATTTCCTTATTTACTTCATATTTACATAATAATAGTATTTAATTATGTACTAATTATTAATTCGAGCCATAAATTAATTTTTATAATTTTTTGAGACCTAGAAAAAGTTTAAGAACCCAGAAAAATTATTTATATATTTTTATTTACTATACTAATTTTTATTACGAATTTTACCTTTTTCTATAATTAAATAACACATAATTCGAGTTAAATTTTTATAAATTATTTTCTGACCTAAATAATTAAGTTAAATATCATAATTTACTTGGAAAATATTTGTATAGCTTAAATGGCGTTTTTCCTATTTTTTATAATTATATACGTATACCTTATATATATATATATATATATATATATATATATATATATATATATATATATATATATATATATATATATATATATATATATATATATATATATATATATATATAAACTGTTTTAATTATTAAAAATATAAAAATGTATTAAATATAAGAAAAATTATTTTTTCTAGATCTCCTATTACTTATTAATAATTAACATGTATAATTTATAATTTATTAAACTCAATACATAATTTTATATATATATATATATATATATATATATATATATATATATATATATATATATATATATATATATATATATATATATATATATATATATATATATATATATATATATATATATATATATATATATATATGCATCTTCGGCCGATTAAAAACACAAACAAATTAATAATAAAAATTGTTAAATCAACTCATAAATTTGAAAAATTAATTTTTGGAAAAACTTATTAATCATGTGGCTAATTATCATGAGTTTAAAAAAAATTTATAAAGTGCAAAAGTTTTTTTTTTTTTTTTTTTTTGTTGGGGGTTTCAGCCGAAAAAGAAACAAGAAAAAGGAAAAAAAAAATGGAAAAGAAAAAGAAGAAAAGAAACTCACAATTTTTTTTCAGGGTTTGAGAGCTCCCAAAAATTTGATGTAAAAATTATGAGGGGTTAAGGCCTTATTTATAGATTTTTAATTACTTGGAGAGCAAGATAAATGAATTTAATTAATTTAATTAAAAAATTTCCTTTTTTAATTCGGCCGACCTAGGCCTTTTTATTTTATGTTTTCTATTTTTTTATTAAATGGAACAATCTAAAATTGTTTTGTATTTTATTTTCTTTTACATAATTAACATAATTTTATATATATATATATATATATATATATATATATATATATATATATATATATATATATATATATATATTTCGGCTTATATACATATACATAATTTTATATATATATATATATATATATATATATATATATATATATATATATATATATATATATATATATATATATATATATATATTTCGGCTTATATACATATACATATACATATACATATACATATACATATACATATACATATATATATATATATATATATATATATATATATATATATATATATATTTAAAAATTTACATTTGTAACCCATTACTTAATCATTTTATATATTTACTCATAATCATATTTTATTTACATTTTATTTATATTAATATAGATTATATACATTTTAATACGTAATATATACATTTAACCATAATAATATTTTTATTATTATTAGGGTTAGGGTTAGGGTTTACATTTAATGTTTAGAGTTGACACTAAATGATTAGGGTTAGGGTTTAGTTCATTAATTACGAGTATTAATCACTTCATTTAATATGTCTGGATAACAACCCTAATATAAAGTATGAATCAACAATGAAACCCTAGGGGCATTATAGTTATTACAGAGTGGAAAAATGAAGGTTGTTATAGTACCACCCCGTTAATTTAAACTTCGTTCTGAAGTTTCAGGAAGACTTCTCTGATGTATCAGCAATTGGAAAAAGATGAGGATATTTCAGCTTCATCTGGTCTTCACGTTCCCAGGTATACTCGGGGCCTCTTCGTGAACTCCAACGGATCTTAACAATAGGAATAGAGCTTTGTTTCAAGCCTTTAACCTCACGATCCATAACCTCTATCGGTTCTTCAACAAAATGCATTTTATCATCAATGCGGATATCATCCAATGGAATAATGAGTGTGTCATCAGCAAGACACTTTTTAAGATTCGAGACATGAAATACATCATGCACATTACTAAGCTCAGTGGGTAATTCTAATCGATATGCCATAGGACCAATTCTTTCTATAATCTTGAAAGGTCCAACATAACGTGGACTTAATTTGCTTTGCTTACCAAAACGAACGACGCCCTTCCAAGGGGATACTTTCAACATGACTTTATCACCAACTTGGAATTCTAAATCTTTCCAATGTTTATCAGCATAGCTCTTTTGTCGGCTTCGGGCAGTTTCTAGTCGTTTCTTAATCTGAACGATCTTTTCGGTAGTTTCATGAATGATTTCAGGACCAGTTAACTGTCTGTCCTCTAATTCATCCCAACACAATGGGGATCTACATTTTCGTCCGTATAAGGCTTCAAAAGGTGGAGCCTTAATACTTGAGTGATAGCTGTTGTTGTAAGAAAATTCAGCTAAAGGCAAGTGTCTATCCCAACCTTTGCCGAAATCGATGGCACAAGCACAAAGCATATCTTCCAACGTTTGAATGGTTCGTTCACTTTGACCATCAGTTTGCGGATGATAAGCTGTACTCATGTCGAGTTGAGTTCCAAGAGCAGATTGTAAAGATTTCTAAAATCTAGAAATAAATCGACTGTCGCGATCAGAAATGATTGAGATAGGAACCCCATGACATGAAACAATCTCCTTGATATAAAGTTGTGACAACTTCTCCATCTTGTCAGTTTCCTTGATCGGTAAGAAATGTGCAGATTTAGTAAGACGATCAACTATGACCCAAATAGTATCGTTACCGTTTGAAGTCTTGGGCAACTTAGTAACGAAATCCATAGTGATACATTCCCACTTCCACTGCGGAATATCCGACTGTTGAAGTAAACCAAACGGCTTTTGATGCTCGGCCTTAACCTTCAGACAAGTAAGGCACTTTCTCACATAGTCAGCAATGTCAGACTTTAGATTAGGCCACCAATAGAATTCTTTCACATCGTGATACATTTTACTGGAGCCTGGGTGAATAGAATATCTAGTCTTATGCGCTTCATCCAAGACTAGTTCTCGAAGATTTCCAAAAATTGGGACCCAGATTCGGTTATTAAAATACCTTGTTCCGTTTCCCTTGAGTTCAAGTTGCTTTTCGAGGCCTTCCAGTCCCTCAAGTTGGACATTCTCTTCCTTCAATCCCTCAAGTTGTGCTTCACGAATTTGAGATGTAAGATTCGTACGAATACGTATATTTAAAGATCGGACTTGTGACGACCCGGAAATTTCTGACCAAATTTAAACCTAACCTTTATATGTTTCCGACACGATAAGCAGAATTTGTAATGTTGAATCTCAAAAAGTTTGGAACTACATTCATGTAATCAATTACCCTTTGACCGTGTTCGACGATTCACGAACAATTATGTGTATATAGATATGTATATATAATATATAATAACTGAAAACATTAACAAAGTATTTGATATATATGATACTTTACATGAACGTATTTGTTTCGATATATTTATCGACAGAATTAAGAGATAATATCACATGATTGAATTATCAGATACATTATGATATGATTGCGGGCCAATGTTATGAGGTCCACTGTGATTTAAGAAATCTATTCTTTTTGACAATATTCGGAAAATGGTAAAGTGATCTATAAGTAAGAACGTGGAGTATAAATAACTTAGATGTTGGATATCGACAAGTTAAGTAACTCGACATTTTTCATTAAGATGATTTCATACGTTTATTAAACCTTTGGACTTTATCCCATGCTTCACCAACAGACTGTAATTTAAAAACTTGAAACCTATTATGAATATATATAATTCTACTTTTCTAAAATGTTTTATGATATAATGATTTAAATTAATATTAAATATATTTATACGCGTATTATACGTACATAGTTTTATACTTTTACTATACTTTAACTTTACCTTTACTTTACTTTTACTTTACTTTTACTTTAATAAGTCACTTTAATAATTCATACTTTAATAATTCATACTTTAATAATTCACTTTAATAATTCATACTTTAATAATTTACTTTAATAATTCATACTTTAATAATTCACTTTAATAATTCAAAAATCTATTATAAATAGAATTCAATAGGTTTCATTATTTCATAGAAATTTGAAAATATATTTCTCTAAACTCTCTCAATCAAATTACATATATATATTTACTTAGTATTATTTCAAGATATTATTAGTATACATAAAATACTACGATGGAGTTATATTCAGACGATTTCAAAATAAGTTTTCAAACAGGATAGAGCTAAGGAAATTATGGGTTATAGCTATGGAGGTTATGGGTATTGTTCGAGGGTATTGCTCGTGAGGTCAACCTAACGTTTATCATTTTCATTGCGTCTACGTACTTTCCTGCAATATTGAATCACAATATTGATATGTGAGCATTCATATCTTATCTTTTATATATTAATAGTGTATCCCTGACTAGTGCTCGAGTATATATGATTATGCATGTTTGTATGCTTAGTTTCGTCTTTAAATAGTTTATGATAAATCACGAATTTGATACATATGCTACTGAGATAAGGTATATGATATGCATGTCGTTGAAAAGCTAAAGAAAAATTAATAACTTTTCATTTAGAAATCGTGTGGGTTCGATGAACGGATTAAAAGATATGGTCAACTGAATTATTATTAATTTTAATATTATTATTAAAACGATTATTATAATTGTTATCAGTTGATGTTATTACTAAAATTATCTTTATTACTAAAAATTAATATTTTTATTGAAACTATCATTTTATTATTTTTATCATTATTATTATTATCAATATTATTTAATCAAATAAATATGCGTACAAAGATATTTTTACCACACGTAATATAATTACATTAATAATACATACCATTATATTTTTATGATATTAAGTGAATTTTATAAATTTTATTACTTGAGATATATAAAAGTATATTTTTATCATATATAAATTTAAATATAAATTTTTATTTATTAATAAATGACTGGTATTATTTAGTATAATAAGATATCATAAATATATTTAAATATATAAAACTACTATATATAAGTTATATAATAAACATGTATAGATTTTGGAAGTCATTTTGGGTCAAGTTGACTTTCGTTGACTTTTGCATGTTGGTCTCGAGCATTAGGATTGTGATACACTACGACTTGACCTAAATTGTTAGACAGATATTGACCAACATATAAATATATATACTTAATATAGGTTCGTGAATCTGAGGCCAACCTTGCACTTGTTAAATGACGTTATATGTATTTTTACTATGAAATACAGTATGGTGAGTTTCATTACTCCCTTTTTATATATATTCTTGGGCTGAGAATACATGCGCTGTTTTATAAATGTTTTACGAAATAGGCACAAGTACTAAAACTAATTCTATGTGGGTTTAAACCAGAAATATACCCTTAGCTTGGTAACATTAAACTACTTGTCTATGTACGGTAGGCGTGAATCCTAAAGATAGATCTATTGGGCCTGACAAACCCCATCCTGACTATGGGATGCTTTAGTACTTCGAGGTTATTTTAAACACACCTGATCTGGTGTACTTCAGAGGGTAAAACATGAACGTTAAGGCTTGTTACCGGGTGCCTACAACTTATAGAATACTTGTATACACTTGCGAGTGTACATATATTTATAAATGGAAATCTTGTGGTCTATTAATATGTTGAAATGATTGTTATGATAAACCTATGAACTCACCAACCTTTTGGTTGATACTTTAAAGCATGTTTATTCTCAGGTATTAAAGAAATCTTCCGCTGTGCATTAGCTCATTTTAAGGATATTACTTGGAGTCATTCATGACATATTTTGAAAGACATTGCATTCGAGTCATTGAGTTCATCAAGATTATTATTATGTCAATTATAGTTGGATGTATTATCAAATGGTGTGCATGCCGTCAACTTTCGTTGTAAAGAAAGTTTGTCTTTTAAAAACGTATGCAATGTTTGTAAAATGTATCATATAGAGGTCAAATACCTCGCGATGTAATCAACTATTGTGAATCGTTTATAATGTATATGAACGGGTCCTTTCAGTTGGTATCAGAGCGGTGGTCTTAGCGAACCAGGTCTTGCATTAGTGTGTCTAACTGATAGTTGTTAAGATGCATTAGTGAGTCTGGACTTCGACCGTGTCTGCATGTCAAAATTTTTGCTTATCATTTTTTTGTCGGAAATCATCTACTTACCATCCTTAAGAAATTACCTGCTTATCATTCTTAAGTCTAGACGCGTTTTCCTACATTTATTGCATAATAGTGTATAGACGAATTCTTATCTTAGCATATCTGTTACTGTGAACTTTGACTGACATCTTTCAAAGATTCCTCCGTAATTTATGGGATTTTGGTATTATATATACATATGTAAATTATGTATTGAAGAATATCAAATCTTAATTCTACAATCTATTTCATACCAAAAAATTCTTTCCCTGATCATACAAGATGGATCCCTCAACCAGTTCGAGTTCCTCGGATTCCGACAGCTATGCCGATATGGATTTCCGCATGAGCTCTGAAAGCAGCGTGACCGAAATAAATCAACCAATTAGCCATCATCTATTCTGGATGAATTGGGGATGGGTTCGTAATCTACTTAACCATTGGAGACAAGAAGAAGGCGATCCCTTTCATCCACCACATTGCCCTCTTGGCAATGAACCTGAAGCACTTACCGGCGAACCTGTTCGAAACATCATTTTCTCTCTCATTTCCAGAGTATCTCATCATGATTGTATACTACACCAAATTCTAGATCTTATTTATCCGCTCGTCTGAACCGACAATTACCCCGGTGTAATAGAAGAAGTCAACGAGCTTCGCGTTCTGGTAGTGGCTTTGGAGAATATGGTGCAAAGGTTACAAACACCAGCAGCAGCACCAACAGCATAACCAGTACCACCATCAACAGTACCATTACCACCAACAACAACAACCGCATCGCAAACCTCAACTTCACAATCTGTCCCACGAGCATCGACGTCATACGCCATGTAGATACCAAGGAATACCACAACGATGAAGTATTGATTCATAACTTCATTGGGGAAACATTCTACGGCGATTATGTAATTTCTAAAGTTTAGAAATTATCTATCCTCACCTTAACCATAAATCAAATGAGTTTAATTTAATATTAACTCATTAAATCAATATTACATCTGAAGAAATATACACATATATATTTCCATAAAGACTGTAATAAAATTCTTTTGTACAAAATATTAATTGTAAATTTTTTTTTAACGGGTAGGTAATACCCGAGAGATATATAAATTCACAATTAATATGTTACATTCTTCAAATCTGATTCAGCAAATCATCCATTATACTCCCTACTTTCACAACAATATACATTCTTTTATAAAAATCAAAACAACCATACTCATTTAAAATCTAATTACATATTCTGATTTTGAAATCTCAGAATTCGATTCAAGATATAACCGAAATCGTCACTCTTAGATTCCTACATCTTTCAAAACTATACTTTGACTTCAAAACTGTCCTAGAACCTCATTTCTATTCATGGAACTCACAAAAATATTTGTATCATTCAAAATCTTATGTATATTAACAATTACAATATGTGTTCAAACACTTCGAAATTCCTAAAGACATGCGAGATGATGATCCAACCACATATTACCCACTGTCATGCATCTGAAAAGCTCTCAAAACCAAAGTTATAGTTTAACACGTATCCATGTCAGATCCTTTGATATTTATTACCAAATATAATTTTTCAATCTCTTTCCAAAATAGACAGTTTTGTCACAGCTCCAGCAAATCACCTTCATTTGTTTATACGAATAAACCTTATTATAACAATTAACCCTTCATCATTGTTACCGGGGAACCTTTCATATCTTGCCACATTAGCAGTAAACTTATCAACAACTTCATTAACCTTCAACTTAAGCCTCTCCGAAAAGCCACTATACTTATTCATTAAAACCCCATCATGTACTCACCTACATCCTGTAACAATAATTATCACACCAACTACTGGGAATTAGCAATCAGTATTTTGAATTTCGCGACAATTTTACGTCAAAAGTTATACATATAACGTCTATCTCCTAGACTTACATATTTCGAATGTGAATTTTCTGAAAAACATCCCAAACCATGAACTAGTTCTCCGAAATTGGAAAAATGCTGATGAAGCAGCAAAAACTGTAAATGACTTTAACAGTCAAAAGTTTGATGATAAAGAATAGTATGGTGGTAAAGCTGAGAAAAAGAGAAGGTTGAAACTGGAAAACGGATTGAGCAGACCATGAAGGAGGCTGTGGACAAATCACAAAGACTAAACCTGCCTTCAAAGGATCCAAATGATTCAGTGTCTACTGAAATCGTTAGCAAACAACTTACTTCTTATTCTAAACCTTCACAGACAAATCTTCTTCATCATCCATATTATCGTATCTTTTATTATAATATCTTCGATATTCCTGAAGATATTTTCACAACTATTCTTATCTGAAATCTTTTATCTCTTCGCAATATCTGCGTTACAACATAAAAAGAAACTGTGTTAGTTTCTAAATTCTAAAAAAAAAAAATTTGAATTTAAAATAGGAATGTTTTTGAAGTAGTGTTGGGAACTGAAGCATGAGTTAGTATAATATAATGACACTTGATCAACGTGATTATATTACAGTAAGTCATGCTGAGTTTCTAATGGAACGTGATGATTCACAGAACATACTGAAATGTCCCGTTCTTATTGATTAAAAACGTTCCATATTAATTGATTTCGTTGCGAGGTTTTGACCTCTATATGAGACGTTTTTCAAAGACTGCATTCATTTTTAAAACAAACCATAACCTTTATTTCATAAATAAAGGTTTAAAAAGCTTTACGTAGATTATCAAATAATGATAATCTAAAATATCCTGTTTACACACGACCATTACATAATGGTTTACAATACAAATATGTTACATCGAAATCAGTTTCTTGAATGCAGTTTTTACACAATATCATACAAACATGGACTCCAAATCTTGTCCTTATTTTAGTATGCAACAGCGGAAGCTCTTAATATTCACCTGAGAATAAACATGCTTTAAACGTCAACAAAAATGTTGGTGAGTTATAGGTTTAACCTATATATATCAAATCGTAACAATAGACCACAAGATTTCATATTTCAATACACATCCCATACATAGAGATAAAAATCATTCATATGGTGAACACCTGGTAACCGACAATAACAAGATGCATATATAAGAATATCCCCATCATTCCGGGACACCCTTCGGATATGATATAAATTTTGAAGTACTAAAGCATCCGGTACTTTGGATGGGGTTTGTTAGGCCCAATAGATCTATCTTTAGGATTCGCGTCAATTAGGGTGTCTGTTCCCTAATTCTTAGATTACCAGACTTAATAAAAAGGGGCATATTCGATTTCGATAATTCAACCATAGAATGTAGTTTCACGTACTTGTGTCTATTTTGTAAATCATTTATAAAACCTGCATGTATTCTCATCCCAAAAATATTAGATTTAAAAGTGGGACTATAACTCACTTTCACAGATTTTTACTTCGTCAGGAAGTAAGACTTGGCCACTGTTGATTCACGAACCTATAACAATATATACATATATATTAAAGTATGTTCAAAATATATTTACAACACTTTTAATATATTTTGATGTTTTAAGTTTATTAAGTCAGCTGTCCTCGTTAGTAACCTATAACTAGTTGTCCACAGTTAGATGTACAGAAATAAATCGATAAATATTATCTTGAATCAATCCACGACCCAGTGTATACGTATCTCAGTACTGATCACAACTCAAACTATATATATTTTGGAATCAACCTCAACCCTGTATAGCTAACTCCAACATTCACATATAGAGTGTCTATGGTTGTTCCGAAATATATATAGATGTGTCGACATGATAGGTCAAAACATTGTATACGTGTCTATGGTATCTCAAGATTACATAATATACAATACAAGTTGATTAAGTTATGGTTGGAATAGATTTGTTACCAATTTTCACGTAGCTAAAATGAGAAAAATTATCCAATCTTGTTTTACCCATAACTTCTTCATTTTAAATCCGTTTTGAGTGAATCAAATTGCTATGATTTCATATTAAACTCTATTTTATGAATCTAAACAGAAAAAGTATAGGTTTATAGTCAGAAAAATAAGTTACAAGTCATTTTTGTAAAGGTAGTCATTTCAGTCGAAAGAACGACGTCTAGATGACCATTTTAGAAAACATACTTCCACTTTGAGTTTAACCATAATTTTTGGATATAGTTTCATGTTCATAATAAAAATCATTTTCTCAGAATAACAACTTTTAAATCAAAGTTTATCATAGTTTTTAATTAACTAACCCAAAACAGCCCGCGGTATTACTACGACGGCGTAAATCCGGTTTTACGGTGTTTTTCGTGTTTCCAGGTTTTAAATCATTAAGTTAGCATATCATATAGATATAGAACATGTGTTTAGTTGATTTTAAAAGTCAAGTTAGAAGGATTAACTTTTGTTTGCGAACAAGTTTAGAATTAACTAAACTATGTTCTAGTGATTACAAGTTTAAACCTTCGAATAAGATAGCTTTATATGTATGAATCGAATGATGTTATGAACATCATTACTACCTTAATTTCCTTGGATAAACCTACTGAAAAAGAGAAAAATGGATCTAGCTTCAATGGATCCTTGGATGGCTCGAAGTTCTTGAAGCAGAATCATGACACGAAAACAAGTTCAAGTAAGATCATCACTTGAAATAAGATTGTTATAGTTATAGAAATTGAACCAAAGTTTGAATATGATTATTACCTTGTATTAGAATGATAACCTACTGTAAGAAACAAAGATTTCTTGAGGTTGGATGATCACCTTACAAGATTGGAAGTGAGCTAGCAAACTTGAAAGTATTCTTGATTTTATGAAACTAGCACTTTTGGAATTTATGAAGAACACTTAGAACTTGAAGATAGAACTTGAGAGAGATCAATTAGATGAAGAAAATTGAAGAATGAAAGTGTTTGTAGGTGTTTTTGGTCGTTGGTGTATGGATTAGATATAAAGGATATGTAATTTTGTTTTCATGTAAATAAGTCATGAATGATTACTCATATTTTTGTAATTTTATGAGATATTTCATGCTAGTTGCCAAATGATGGTTCCCACATGTGTTAGGTGACTCACATAGGCTGCTAAGAGCTGATCATTGGAGTGTATATACCAATAGTACATACATCTAAAAGCTGTGTATTGTACGAGTACGAATACGGGTGCATACGAGTAGAATTGTTGATGAAACTGAACGAGGATGTAATTGTAAGCATTTTTATTAAGTAGAAGTATTTTGATAAGTGTATTGAAGTCTTTCAAAAGTGTATAAATACATATTAAAACACTACATGTATATACATTTTAACTGAGTCGTTAAGTCATCGTTAGTCGTTACATGTAAGTGTTGTTTTGAAACCTTTAGGTTAACGATCTTGTTAAATGTTGTTAACCCAATGTTTATAATATCAAATGAGATTTTAAATTATTATATTATCATGATATTATCATGTATGAATATCTCTTAATATGATATATATACATTAAATGTCTTTACAACGATAATCGTTACATATATGTCTCGTTTAAAAATCATTAAGTTAGTAGTCTTGTTTTTTTTACATATGTAGTTCATTGTTAATATACTTTATGATATGTTTTCTTATCATAGTATCATGTTAACTATATATATATCCATATATATGTCATCATATAGTTTTTACAAGTTTTAACGTTCGTGAATCACCGATCAACTTGGGTGGTCAATTGTCTATATGAAACATATTTCAATTAATCAAGTCTTAACAAGTTTGATTGCTTAACATGTTGGAAACATTTAATCATGTAAATATCAATCTCAATTAATATATATAAACATGGAAAAGTTCGGGTCACTACAGTACCTACCCGTTAAATAAATTTCGTCCCGAAATTTTAAGCTGTTGAAGGTGTTGACGAATCTTCTGGAAATAGATGCGGGTATTTCTTCTTCATCTGATCTTCACGCTCCCAGGTGAACTCGGGTCCTCTACGAGCATTCCATCGAACCTTAACATTTGGTATCTTGTTTTGCTTAAGTCTTTTAACCTCACGATCCATTATTTCGATGGGTTCTTCGATGAATTGAAGTTTTTCGTTGATTTGGATTTCATCTAACGGAATAGTGAGATCTTCTTTAGCAAAACATTTCTTTAAATTCGAGACGTGGAAAGTGTTATGTACAGCCGCGAGTTGTTGAGGTAAGTCTAGTCGGTAAGCTACTGGTCCGACACGATCAATAATCTTGAATGGTCCAATATACCTTGGATTTAATTTCCCTCGTTTACCAAATCGAACAACGCCTTTCCAAGGTGCAACTTTAAGCATGACCATCTCTCCAATTTCAAATTCTATATCTTTTCTTTTAATGTCAGCGTAGCTCTTTTGTCGACTTTGGGCGGTTTTCAACCGTTGTTGAATTTGGATGATCTTCTCGGTAGTTTCTTGTATAATCTCCGGACCCGTAATCTGTCTATCCCCCACTTCACTCCAACAAATCGGAGACCTGCACTTTCTACCATAAAGTGCTTCAAACGGCGCCATCTCAATGCTTGAATGGTAGCTGTTGTTGTAGGAAAATTCTGCTAACGGTAGATGTCGATCCCAACTGTTTCCGAAATCAATAACACATGCTCGTAGCATGTCTTCAAGCGTTTGTATCGTCCTTTCGCTCTGCCCATCAGTTTGTGGATGATAGGCAGTACTCATGTCTAGACGAGTTCCTAATGCTTGCTGTAATGTCTGCCAGAATCTTGAAATAAATCTGCCATCCCTATCAGAGATAATAGAGATTGGTATTCCATGTCTGGAGATGACTTCCTTCAAATACAGTCGTGCTAACTTCTCCATCTTGTCATCTTCTCTTATTGGTAGGAAGTGTGCTGATTTGGTGAGACGATCAACTATTACCCAAATAGTATCAAAACCACTTGCAGTCCTTGGCAATTTAGTGATGAAATCCATGGTAATGTTTTCCCATTTCCATTCCGGGATTTCGGGTTGTTGAAGTAGACCTGATGGTTTCTGATGCTCAGCTTTGACCTTAGAACACGTCAAACATTCTCCTACGTATTTAGCAACATCGGCTTTCATACCCGGCCACCAAAAATGTTTCTTGAGATCCTTGTACATCTTCCCCGTTCCAGGATGTATTGAGTATCTGGTTTTATGAGCTTCTCTAAGTACCATTTCTCTCATATCTCCAAATTTTGGTACCCAAATCCTTTCAGCCCTATACCGGGTTCCGTCTTCCCGAATATTAAGATGCTTCTCCGATCCTTTGGGTATTTCATCCTTTAAATTTCCCTCTTTTAAAACTCCTTGTTGCGCCTCCTTTATTTGAGTAGTAATGTTATTATGAATCATTATATTCATAGATTTTACTCGAATGGGTTCTCTGTCCTTCCTGCTCAAGGCATCGGCTACCACATTTGCCTTCCCCGGGTGGTAACGAATCTCAAAGTCGTAATCATTCAATAATTCAATCCACCTACGCTGCCTCATATTCAGTTGTTTCTGATTAAATATGTGTTGAAGACTTTTGTGGTCGGTATATATAATACTTTTGACCCCATATAAGTAGTGCCTCCAAGTCTTTAATGCAAAAACAACCGCGCCTAATTCCAAATCATGCGTCGTATAATTTTGTTCGTGAATCTTCAATTGTCTAGACGCATAAGCAATCACCCTCGTTCGTTGCATTAATACACAACCGAGACCTTGCTTTGATGCATCACAATAAATCACAAAATCATCATTCCCTTCAGGCAATGACAATATAGGTGCCGTAGTTAACTTTTTCTTCAATAACTGAAACGCTTTCTCTTGTTCATCATTCCATTCAAATTTCTTCCCTTTATGCGTTAATGCAGTCAAGGGTTTTGCTATTCTGGAAAAGTCTTGGATGAACCTTCTGTAGTAACCAGCTAGTCCTAAAAACTGGCGTATGTGTTTCGGAGTTTTCGGGGTTTCCCACTTTTCAACAGTTTCTATCTTTGCCGGATCCACCTTAATACCTTCTTTGTTCACTATGTGACCGAGGAATTGAACTTCTTCCAACCAAAATGCACACTTTGAAAACTTAGCGTACAATTCTTCCTTCCTCAATACTTCTAACACCTTTCTCAAATGTTCACCGTGTTCTTGGTCATTCTTTGAGTAAATAAGTATGTCATCAATGAAAACAATGACAAACTTGTCAAGGTATGGTCCACACACTCGGTTCATAAGGTCCATGAACACAGCTGGTGCATTAGTTAAACCAAACGGCATGACCATAAACTCGTAATGACCGTAACGTGTTCTGAAAGCAGTCTTTGGAATATCATCTTCTTTCACCCGCATTTGATGATACCCGGAACGTAAGTCAATCTTTGAATAAACAGACGAGCCTTGTAGTTGATCAAATAAGTCGTCGATTCTCGGTAGTGGGTAGCGGTTCTTGATGGTAAGTTTGTTCAACTCTCGGTAGTCGATACACAACCTGAATGTACCATCTTTCTTCTTGACAAACAAAACAGGAGCTTCCCACGGTGATGTGCTTGGTCGAATGAAACCACGCTCTAAAAGTTCTTGTAATTGGCTTTGCAGTTCTTTCATCTCGCTGGGTGCGAGTCTGTAAGGAGCACGAGCTATTGGTGCAGCTCCTGGTACAAGATCTATTTGAAATTCAACGGATCGATGTGGGGGTAATCTCGGTAATTCTTTCGGAAATACATCGGGAAATTCTTTTGCAATGGGAACATCATTGATGCTCTTTTCTTCAGTTTGTACTTTCTCGACGTGTGCTAGAACAGCATAGCAACCTTTTCTTATTAGTTTTTGTGCCTTCAAATTACTAATAAGATGTAGCTTCGTGTTGCCCTTTTCTCCGTACACCATTAAGGGTTTTCCTTTTTCTCGTATAATACGAATTGCATTTTTGTAACAAACGATCTCCGCTTTCACTTCTTTCAACCAGTCCATACCGATTATCACATCAAAACTCCCTAACTCTACTGGTATCAAATCAATCTTAAATGTTTCGCTAACCAGTTTAATTTCTCGATTCCGACATATATTATCTGCTGAAATTAATTTACCATTTGCTAATTTGAGTAAAAATTTACTATCCAAAGGCGTCAATGGACAACTTAATTTAGCACAAAAATCTCTACTCATATAGCTTCTATCCGCACCCGAATCAAATAAAACGTAAGCAGATTTATTGTCAATAAGAAACGTACCCGTAACAAGCTCCGGGTCTTCCTGTGCCTCTACCGCATTAATATTGAAAACTCTTCCACGGCCTTGTCCATTCGTGTTCTCCTGGTTCGGGCAATTTCTAATAATGTGGCCTGGTTTTCCACATTTATAACAAACTACATTGGCATAACTTGCTCCGACACTACTTGCTCCGCCATTACTCGTTCCGACACCATTTGTTCCTTTCGTTCTATTAACCCCTGGTCCGTAGACCTCACACTTCGCCGCGCTATGACCATTTCTTTTACACTTGTTGCAAAATTTGGTGCAGAACCCCGAGTGATTCTTTTCACACCTTTGGCATAGCTGCTTCTGATTGTTGTTGTTGTTGCGGTTATTATTGTTGTTGGGATGATTGTTGTAGTTGCTGTTGTTTTTGTTGTTGTTGTTGGGCCGTTTGTTGTAGTTGCGATTGATGTTGCGATTGTTGGGATAATTGTTGCGATTATTGTTGTAATTGCTGTTGTTGTTGTATTGGTGATTCTTATCACCGTTTTCCTCCCACTTTCTTTTGACTTGCTTCACATTGGCCTCTTCAGCAGTCTGTTCTTTAATTCTTTCTTCAATCTGGTTCACTAGTTTGTGAGCCATTCTACATGCCTGTTGTATGGAGGCGGGCTCGTGTGAACTTATATCTTCTTGGATTCTGTCCGGTAATCCTTTCACAAACGCGTCGATCTTCTCTTCCTCATCTTCGAATGCTCCTGGACACAATAGGCACAATTCTGTGAATCGTCTTTCGTACGTGGTAATATCAAATCCTTGGGTTCGTAACCCTCTAAGTTCTGTCTTGAGCTTATTGACCTCGGTTCTGGGACGGTACTTCTCGTTCATCAAGTGCTTGAATGTTGACCACGGTAGTGCGTACGCATCATCTTGTCCCACTTGCTCTAGATAGGTATTCCACCATGTTAACGCAGAACCTGTGAAGGTATGCATAGCGTACTTCACTTTGTCCTCTTCAGTACACTTACTTATGGCAAACACCGATTCAACCTTCTCGGTCCACCGTTTCAATCCGATCGGTCCTTCGGTTCCATCAAATTCCAAAGGTTTGCAGGCAGTGAATTCTTTGTAGGTGCATCCTACACGATTTCCTGTACTGCTAGATCCAAGGTTATTGTTGGTATGTAGCGCAGCCTGTACTGCGGCTATGTTTGAAGCTAGAAAAGTACGGAATTCCTCTTCATTCATATTCACGGTGTGTCGAGTAGTCGGTGCCATTTCCTTCAAAATAGTTAAATGGAACAAGTTAATCATACAGAATATTAAGAGTAGTTAATAGTATTTCGTAGCATAATATGAACTCATTTATAAAAGCTTTTTCTTCATATTAGCGTTTTATAAGTTTAAATTCGGGTAGTACCTACCCGTTAAGTTCATACTTAGTAGCTAATATACAATTCAGCTACTACAATTCTATATGAAAAACTGATTGTAATAATATTTCGCGTTCAAACTTTTATACAATATTTTACAAACTTACAATACCGCTTATTTTACATAAAGCATGAAATATAGCACACAATAACTTTGATACAAGATAGTTGTGAAGACAATTCTAGCTAGTACACAAGTCGTTCGGCAAAGGCAATAAAGACACGTAATTCATACGTCCAGAAACAAGTCATGCATTCTGGTTTTACTAGGACTACTTCCCATCCTTGGTCTTGTGCAACATAACCGTTATGGCCGTTGATAAGACAGCGTGTTGTAACGTCATCAAAGGGACGAGGGTTACGTAATGTCCAACAGTCCCGTAATAATCTAAAAACCTCATTTCTTACCCCAATTACCGACTCCGTCACTTGTGGAAACGTTTTGTTTAATAGTTGTAGCCCGATGTTCTTGTTCTCACTTTGGTGAGAAGCGAACATTACTAATCCGTAAGCATAACATGCTTCTTTATGTTGCATGTTAGCCGCTTTTTCTAAATCACGAAGTCCAATATTCGAATATATTGAGTCAAAATAATTTCTTAACCCGTTGCGTAAAATAGCATTTGGGTTCCCGCAATATATGCGTCAAAGTAAACACATCGTAACTTATGGGTTTCCCAATGTGATATCCCCCATCTTTCAAACGAAAGTCTCTTATAAACCAAGACATTCTTGGAACGTTCTTCGAATGTCTTACAAACTGATCTCGCCTTAAATAGTTGTGCCGAAGAATTCTGGCCGACTCTAGACAAGATTTCATCAATCATGTCTCCGGGTAGGTCTCTTAAAATATTGGGTTGTCTATCCATTTTGTGTTTTTAAACTGTAAAATAGACAAGAGTTAGTTTCATAAAAAAATACTTATTAATACAAGCAATTTTTACATATATCATAAAGCATAAGAACACTATATTACATATATTACACCACACGAATACAACTATCTTATTCCGACTCGCTCGTTTCTTCTTCTTCGGTTTTGGTTCGTTTTGCCAAGTTTCTAGGGATATATGATGTTCCCCTAATACGAGCCGTCGTTGTCCACATTGGTTTAGAAAAACCTGGTGGTTTAGAGGTTCCCGGGTCATTGTTACAACTTAAGGACTTCGGGGGTTGACGATACATATAAAGTTCATCGGGGTTGGAATTAGATTTCTCTATTTTTATGCCCTTTCCCTTATTATTTTCTTTTGCCTTTTTAAATTCAGTTGGGGTAATTTCTATAACATCATCGGAATTCTCGTCGGAATCCGATTCATCGGAGAATTGGTAATCCTCCCAATATTTTGCTTCCTTGGCGGAAACACCATTGACCATAATTAACTTTGGTCGGTTGGTTGAGGATTTTCTTTTACTTAACCGTTTTATTATTTCTCCCACCGGTTCTATTTCTTCATCCGGTTCCGATTCTTCTTCCGGTTTCGATTCTTCTTCCGGTTCCGATTCTTCTTCCGGTTCCTCTTCGGGAACTTGTGAATCAGTCCACAAATCATTCCAATTTACATTTGACTCTTCATTATTATTAGGTGAGTCAATGGGACTTGTTCTAGAGGTAGACATCTATCACATAATATCAAACACGTTAAGAGATTAATATATCACATAATATTCATATGTTAAAAATATATAGTTTCCAACAAAAATGTTAAGCAATCATTTTTAAAGAAAACACGGTCGAAGTCCAGACTCACTAATGCATCCTAACAAACTCGATAAGACACACTAATGAAAATTTTCTGGTTCTCTAAGACCAACGCTCGGATACCAACTGAAATGTCCCGTTCTTATTGATTAAAAACGTTCCATATTAATTGATTTCGTTGCGAGGTTTTGACCTCTATATGAGACGTTTTTCAAAGACTGCATTCATTTTTAAAACAAACCATAACCTTTATTTCATAAATAAAGGTTTAAAAAGCTTTACGTAGATTATCAAATAATGATAATCTAAAATATCCTGTTTACACACGACCATTACATAATGGTTTACAATACAAATATGTTACATCGAAATCAGTTTCTTGAATGCAGTTTTTACACAATATCATACAAACATGGACTCCAAATCTTGTCCTTATTTTAGTATGCAACAGCGGAAGCTCTTAATATTCACCTGAGAATAAACATGCTTTAAACGTCAACAAAAATGTTGGTGAGTTATAGGTTTAACCTATATATATCAAATCGTAACAATAGACCACAAGATTTCATATTTCAATACACATCCCATACATAGAGATAAAAATCATTCATATGGTGAACACCTGGTAACCGACAATAACAAGATGCATATATAAGAATATCCCCATCATTCCGGGACACCCTTCGGATATGATATAAATTTCGAAGTACTAAAGCATCCGGTACTTTGGATGGGGTTTGTTAGGCCCAATAGATCTATCTTTAGGATTCGCGTCAATTAGGGTGTCTGTTCCCTAATTCTTAGATTACCAGACTTAATAAAAAGGGGCATATTCGATTTCGATAATTCAACCATAGAATGTAGTTTCACGTACTTGTGTCTATTTTGTAAATCATTTATAAAACCTGCATGTATTCTCATCCCAAAAATATTAGATTTAAAAGTGGGACTATAACTCACTTTCACAGATTTTTACTTCGTGGGAAGTAAGACTTGGCCACTGTTGATTCACGAACCTATAACAATATATACATATATATTAAAGTATGTTCAAAATATATTTACAACACTTTTAATATATTTTGATGTTTTAAGTTTATTAAGTCAGCTGTCCTCGTTAGTAACCTATAACTAGTTGTCCACAGTTAGATGTACAGAAATAAATCGATAAATATTATCTTGAATCAATCCACGACCCAGTGTATACGTATCTCAGTATTGATCACAACTCAAACTATATATATTTTGGAATCAACCTCAACCCTGTATAGCTAACTCCAACATTCACATATAGAGTGTCTATGGTTGTTCCGAAATATATATAGATGTGTCGACATGATAGGTCGAAACATTGTATACGTGTCTATGGTATCTCAAGATTACATAATATACAATACAAGTTGATTAAGTTATGGTTGGAATAGATTTGTTACCAATTTTCACGTAGCTAAAATGAGAAAAATTATCCAATCTTGTTTTACCCATAACTTCTTCATTTTAAATCCGTTTTGAGTGAATCAAATTGCTATGATTTCATATTAAACTCTATTTTATGAATCTAAACAGAAAAAGTATAGGTTTATAGTCAGAAAAATAAGTTACAAGTCGTTTTTGTAAAGGTAGTCATTTCAGTCGAAAGAACGACGTCTAGATGACCATTTTAGAAAACATACTTCCACTTTGAGTTTAACCATAATTTTTGGATATAGTTTCATGTTCATAATAAAAATCATTTTCTCAGAATAACAACTTTTAAATCAAAGTTTATCATAGTTTTTAATTAACTAACCCAAAACAGCCCGCGGTATTACTACGACGGCGTAAATCCGGTTTTACGGTGTTTTTCGTGTTTCCAGGTTTTAAATCATTAAGTTAGCATATCATATAGATATAGAACATGTGTTTAGTTGATTTTAAAAGTCAAGTTAGAAGGATTAACTTTTATTTGCGAACAAGTTTAGAATTAACTAAACTATGTTCTAGTGATTACAAGTTTAAACCTTCGAATAAGATAGCTTTATATGTATGAATCGAATGATGTTATGAACATCATTACTACCTTAATTTCCTTGGATAAACCTACTGAAAAAGAGAAAAATGGATCTAGCTTCAATGGATCCTTGGATGGCTCGAAGTTCTTGAAGCAGAATCATGACACGAAAACAAGTTCAAGTAAGATCATCACTTGAAATAAGATTGTTATAGTTATAGAAATTGAACCAAAGTTTGAATATGATTATTACCTTGTATTAGAATGATAACCTACTGTAAGAAACAAAGATTTCTTGAGGTTGGATGATCACCTTACAAGATTGGAAGTGAGCTAGCAAACTTGAAAGTATTCTTGATTTTATGAAACTAGAACTTTTGGAATTTATGAAGAACACTTAGAACTTGAAGATAGAACTTGAGAGAGATCAATTAGATGAAGAAAATTGAAGAATGAAAGTGTTTGTAGGTGTTTTTGGTCGTTGGTGTATGGATTAGATATAAAGGATATGTAATTTTGTTTTCATGTAAATAAGTCATGAATGATTACTCATATTTTTGTAATTTTATGAGATATTTCATGCTAGTTGCCAAATGATGGTTCCCACATGTGTTAGGTGACTCACATGGGCTGCTAAGAGCTAATCATTGGAGTGTATATACCAATAGTACATACATCTAAAAGCTGTGTATTGTACGAGTACGAATACGGGTGCATACGAGTAGAATTGTTGATGAAACTGAACGAGGATGTAATTGTAAGCATTTTTGTTAAGTAGAAGTATTTTGATAAGTGTATTGAAGTCTTTCAAAAGTGTATAAATACATATTAAAACACTACATGTATATACATTTTAACTGAGTCGTTAAGTCATCGTTAGTCGTTACATGTAAGTGTTGTTTTGAAACCTTTAGGTTAACGATCTTGTTAAATGTTGTTAACCCAATGTTTATAATATCAAATGAGATTTTAAATTATTATATTATCATGATATTATCATGTATGAATATCTCTTAATATGATATATATACATTAAATGTCTTTACAACGATAATCGTTACATATATGTCTCGTTTAAAAATCATTAAGTTAGTAGTCTTGTTTTTTTTACATATGTAGTTCATTGTTAATATACTTTATGATATGTTTTCTTATCATAGTATCATGTTAACTATATATATATCCATATATATGTCATCATATAGTTTTTACAAGTTTTAACGTTCGTGAATCACCGATCAACTTGGGTGGTCAATTGTCTATATGAAACATATTTCAATTAATCAAGTCTTAACAAGTTTGATTGCTTAACATGTTGGAAACATTTAATCATGTAAATATCAATCTCAATTAATATATATAAACATGGAAAAGTTCGGGTCACTACACATACTGTCATCATGTACTGTTTACACGACTCTTACATTCTACCCAATTTCCAAACATATTAAGAACATGTCATCTTGATAGCTCTATATTTTCGGATATTCTGGTAATTTGCCAAATCAAGATCGTGCCATTACGATTTTCTTCTTGGAACATTAACTATGTTCATCCAAAAATTCATATCTACAAATTCTGGACCATTATCCACTTGACTTAAGGTCGGGAAGAGAAAACGAAAGCATGAAGCTCCGAAATATAATGGAGAATATAAAGCCCGATAACAACCCCGAAATTACAAACCTTGTATATCAATGCGTATAGCAATATAAAGACACGGGAGAATGAAAAACACAATAACCCCTAGGTAATGGTAGAAGAAAATAACTTCCTCCGGTGGTAGATGAAAAAGAAGAATGACAGATATGAAAGTTAAGAGTATATCAAGAATCAATACTGGATGAAGCATATTAACGAATGCTTTAAAGTATGAATTGGGGAGAAAGACGAGAAGGTGTGAGCTGTGGAAATAAAGAAACGAAGGGGGTGGATTTATAGTAAAATATCAGACAGAGAAATCGAGACAGATTATCGCATTTAATCAAATAAGATCATGATTTCCTTAATCGCTGAAGAACCAAATCTTATTGCAAAGATTTTCTTTAAATTCCATGAATTCCGAAAATCAATCATAACTACGTCATCGGTTAAAACGAATATACGTTTACTCATTTCACTCTCTTGCGATAACTTCACTTATACTCTTCGCGTAATCAAATTGTTTTATCTATATTACTCAATGATGATAAAACTCTATTTATCAACTCATATTCGTCATGAAAACATTTTTAAAGTTAGCCATGACGACCTCGATCAAATTTCGGGACGAAATTTCTTTAACGGGTAGGTACTGTGACGACCCGGAAATTTCTGACCAAATTTAAACCTAACCTTTATATGTTTCCGACACGATAAGCAGAATTTGTAATGTTGAATCTCAAAAAGTTTGGAACTACATTCATGTAATCAATTACCCTTTGACCGTGTTCGACGATTCACGAACAATTATGTGTATATAGATATGTATATATAATATATAATAACTGAAAACATTAACAACGTATTTGATATATATGATACTTTACATGAACGTATTTGTTTCGATATATTTATCGACAGAATTAAGAGATAATATCAAATGATTGAATTATCAGATACATTATGATATGATTACGGGCCAATGTTATGAGGTCCACTGTGATTTAAGAAATCTATTCTTTTTAACAATATTCGGAAAATGGTAAAGTGATCTATAAGTAAGAACGTGGAGTGTAAATAACTTAGATGTTGGATATCGACAAGTTAAGTAACTCGACATTTTTCATTAAGATGATTTCATACGTTTATTAAACCATTGGACTTTATCTCATGCTTCACCAACAGACTGTAATTTAAAATATATAATTCTACTTTTCTAAAATGTTTTATGATATAACGATTTAAATTAATATTAAATATATTTATACGCGTATTATACGTACATAGTTTTATACTTTTACTATACTTTAACTTTACCTTTACTTTACTTTTACTTTACTTTTACTTTAATAATTCACTTTAATAATTCATACTTTAATAATTCACTTTAATAATTCATACTTTAATAATTCACTTTAATAATTCATACTTTAATAATTCACTTTAATAATTCATACTTTAATAATTCACTTTAATAATTCATACTTTAATAATTCACTTTAATAATTCATACTTTAATAATTTACTTTAATAATTCATACTTTAATAATTCACTTTAATAATTCAAAAATCTATTATAAATAGAATTCAATAGGTTTCATTATTTCATAGAAATTTGAAAATATATTTCTCTAAACTCTCTCAATCAAATTACATATATATATTTACTTAGTATTATTTCAAGATATTATTAGTATACATAAAATACTACGATGGAGTTATATTCAGACGATTTCAAAATAAGTTTTCAAACGGGATAGAGCTAAGGAAATTATGGGTTATAGCTATGGAGGTTATGGGTGTTGTTCGAGGGTATTGCTCGTGAGGTCAACCTAACGTTTATCATTTTCATTGCGTCTACGTACTTTCCTGCAATATTGAATCACAATATTGATATGTGAGCATTCATATCTTATCTTTTATATATTAATAGTGTATCCCTGACTAGTGCTCGAGTATATATGATTATGCATGTTTGTATGCTTAGTTTCGTCGTTAAATAGTTTATGATAAATCACGAATTTGATACATATGCTACTGAGATAAGGTATATGATATGCATGTCGTTGAAAAGCTAAAGAAAAATTAATAACTTTTCATTTAGAAATCGTGTGGGTTCGATGAACGGATTAAAAGATATGGTCAACTGAATTATTATTAATTTTAATATTATTATTAAAACGATTATTATAATTGTTATCAGTTGATGTTATTACTAAAATTATCTTTATTACTAAAAATTAATATTTTTATTGAAACTATCATTTTATTATTTTTATCATTATTATTATTATCAATATTATTTAATCAAATAAATATGCGTACAAAGATATTTTTACCACACGTAATATAATTACATTAATAATACATACCATTATATTTTTATGATATTAAGTGAATTTTATAAATTTTATTACTTGAGATATATAAAAGTATATTTTTATCATATATAAATTTAAATATAAATTTTTATTTATTAATAAATGACTGGTATTATTTAGTATAATAAGATCTGATAAATATATTTAAATATATAAAACTACTATATATAAGTTATATAATAAACATGTATAGATTTTGGAAGTCATTTTGGGTCAAGTTGACTTTCGTTGACTTTTGCATGTTGGTCTCGAGCATTAGGATTGTGATACACTACGACTTGACCTAAATTGTTAGACAGATATTAACCAACATATAAATATATATACTTAATATATGTTCGTGAATCTGAGGCCAACCTTGCACTTGTTAAATGACATTATATGTATTTTTACTATGAAATACAGTATGGTGAGTTTCATTACTCCCTTTTTATATATATTTTTGGGCTGAGAATACATGCGCTGTTTTATAAATGTTTTACGAAATAGGCACAAGTACTAAAACTAATTCTATGTGGGTTTAAACCAAAAATATACCCTTAGCTTGGTAACATTAAACTACTTGTCTATGTACGGTAGGCGCGAATCTTAAAGATAGATCTATTGGGCCTGACAAACCCCATCCTGACTATGGGATACTTTAGTACTTCGAGGTTATTTTAAACACACCTGATCTGGTGTACTTTAGAGGGTAAAACATGAACGTTAAGGCTTGTTACCGGGTGCCTACAACTTATAGAATACTTGTATACACTTGCGAGTGTACATATATTTATAAATGGAAATCTTGTGGTCTATTAATATGTTGAAATGATTGTTATGATAAACCTATGAACTCACCAACCTTTTGGTTGATACTTTAAAGCATGTTTATTCTCAGGTATTAAAGAAATCTTCCGCTGTGCATTAGCTCATTTTAAGGATATTACTTGGAGTCATTCATGACATATTTTGAAAGACATTGCATTCGAGTCATTGAGTTCATCAAGATTATTATTATGTCAATTATAGTTGGATGTATTATCAAATGGTGTGCATGCCGTCAACTTTCGTTGTAAAGAAAGTTTGTCTTTTAAAAACGTATGCAATGTTTGTAAAATGTATCATATAGAGGTCAAATACCTCGCGATGTAATCAACTATTGTGAATCGTTTATAATGTATATGAACGGATCCTTTCAGGACTCGAATCGGTTTGACACGATCCTTTCTACTAAGGACATCGGCTACTACATTCTCCTTGCCAGGATGATATCGAAGTTCACAATCGTAGTCATTTAATAACTCGATCCAACACCTTTGCCTCATGTTTAATTGCTTCTGGTCAAAGATATGTTGAAGACTTTTATGATCGGTATATACCATGATTCTACCTTTGCCTCATGTTTAATTGCTTCTGGTCAAAGATATGTTGAAGACTTTTATGATCGGTATATACCATGATTCTAACCCCATAGAGGTAATGTCTCCACATCTAGAGTGCAAATACCACGGCTCCTAATTCCAGGTCATGTATGGTATAATTCTTCTCATGTTTCTTTAACTGTCTAGATGCATAGGCAATAACCTTTTCACGTTGCATCAGAACACATCCAAACCTTGATTTAAGGCATCACAATAGACTACAAAATTTTTAGTACCTTCAGGTAATGATAGAATCGGGGCTGTGGTCAATTTATCCTTCAGAATCTTGAAAGCAGATTCCTGTTCTTCAGACCACTCAAACTTCTTTCCCTTATAAGTTAGCTTGGTAAGAGGTTTAGCTAGAATAGAAAAATCCTTGATGAACCTTTGGTAATAACCAGCAAGTCCCAAAATTTGGCGAATATGCTTCGCACTCTTAGGCACTTCCCAGTTTTGGATAGCAGTAATTTTCGCTGGATCGACATGTATTCCTTCACTATCAACTACATGTCCGAGAAACTATACAGTTCGCAGCCAAAATTCACACTTGGAGAACTTAGCATATAGTTGTTCCTTCTTTAAGAGCTCTAGAATCAATCGTAAATGTTGCTCATGCTCCTTCTCGCTCTTTGAGTAGATTAGAATGTCATCGATAAAGACGATCACGAACTTTTCAAGATAAGTCTTGCATACACGGTTCATAAGATCCATGAATACGGCAGGAGCATTGGTTAAACCAAAAGGCATGACAAGAAACTCATAATGTCCGTATCGAGTTCGGAAAGCAGTCTTAGAAACATCGGTTTCCTTGACTCTCAGCTGATGGTAACCGAACCTAAGATTAATCTTCGAATAGACGCTGGACCCTTGCAATTGGTCAAACAGGTCATCAATACGCGGGAGTGGGTAACGATTCTTGATGGTTAGCTTGTTGAGTTCACGGTAATCAATACACATCCTCAATGTACCATCTTTCTTCTTAACAAATAGAACGGGTGCTTCCCATGGAGACGAGCTAGGACGAATGAAACCTTTCTCCAAAAGTTCTTGGAGTTGGTTAGATAATTCCTTCATCTCTGGTGAAGCCAAGCAGTATGGAGCCTTTGCAATAGGTGCAACACCGGGGGTCAAATTAATCTGAAACTCAACCTATCGTTGGAGAGGTAGACCAGGGAGTTCTTCATGAAATACTTCAGGAAAGTCTCTAACGACCGACACATCTTTAATGCATTTTTCTTCCGATTCGACTTCCTTAACATGAGCCAAAATGGCTTGGTATCCCTTCATTAGATACTTGCGGGTCTTGATGCAAGAGATGATGTTGAGTTTGGAACCACTCATCTCCCCTTGAACAATTAAGGTTTCCCCATTTTCAAGAGGTATGTTAATGGTTTTCTCATAGCACATGATTTAAGATCTTAATGGGCGTAACCAATCCATCCCTACGACTACATCAAAGCTTCCTAATTCGACTGGCAATAGGTCGATCTTAAAGTGTTTGTCAGCTAGAACCAGATCACAGTTTATATACACATTATCTACTTTCATAACCTTACCATTTGCTACTTCTACAAGACGCTTAATTTCTAAGGCTTGTGGTTTTTCAGTGAATAAGGCAGAAAACTCAGTAGACACATAACTTATATCCGCACCAGAATCGAATAAAACAGTAGCATAGAAGTTGTTAACAAGAAACGTACCCGTTATCACTTCATCATCATCACGGGCTTCTTCACCAGTCATCACAAATGCCCGGCTTTAAGCATTAGCATTTCCCGTGTTGCCCTTTTTCTTCGGACACTGGTTGCGAAAATGCCCCTTTTCACCACAGTCATAGGATGTAGGAACGATTGTGTTGGCTTTGGTTGCAGGTGTATCCGTTAGAGGAACTGCAACTCTACAATTCTTGGCTATATGGCCAATCTTCTTACACTTGGTGCACTCAGCCTTGCACCACCCAGAATGGTGTTTCTCACAACGCTTACAGAAAGGTTGTTTCCCAGAGTAACCTCCTTTTGAATTATCGGCAACTTTCTTATTTGAACCTTGGTTCGATCCCTGGGCAGATTCAAATTTTCTTTTGCCCTCATTTGTCTTGGCCTCAGCTTATTTATTTCTAATGACCCGTCCTAATCCATCTGGACGAATACATTACATTTGGTTACATCGCGAGTTACTTGACCTCTATATGATAAATTTTACAAATATTGCATTCGTTTTTGAAAATACAATCTTTCATTACATCGAAAGTTGACGGCATGCATACCATTTCATAATATATTCAACTATAATTGACTTAATAATAATCTTGATGAACTCAATGACTCGAATGCAATGTCTTTTGAAATATGTCTTGAATGACTCCAAGTAACATCTCTAAAATGAGCAAATGCACAGCGGAAGATTTCTTTCATACCTGAGAATAAACATGCTTTCAATTGTCAATCAAAAGGTTGGTGAGTTCATAAGTTTATCGTAATTAATCATTTTCATAATTTTAATAGACCACAAGATTTCCTTTATTCAATAATCATACACTCGCAAGTGTTTAAAAATCATTCATATGGATTGAACACCTGGTAATCGACATTAACATCATGCATATAGAATATCCCCAAAACAGAAATCCATCTGTATTAATAACTCGAAGTACTAAAGAATACCATTTTCCAGTATGGGGGGAGTTAGTGCCCGTAGATCTACCTTTAGGATTCGCGTCAATTAGGGTGTCTGTTCCCTAATTCTTAGGCTACCAAGCTAAAAGAGGTGATATTCGATTCAATAATCCAACCATAGAATGTAGTTTCAATCACTTGTGTCTATTTCGTAAAACATTTATAAAAGCAGCGCATGTATTCTCAGTCCCAAAATATATATTGCAAAAGCATTTAAAAAGGGAGCAAATGAAACTCACAATACTGTATTTTGTAGTAAAAATACATATGATGGTATTGAACAACTGAACAATGCAGGGTTGGCCTTTGATTCACGAACCTATATCAATTGTATATCTATTAAAACATATAATGTAAATCACATAATTTCCTTTATTAATTATATTTTATTTATGTGTTTGTAATTTATATAATTTATATTAAATTCCATTTAAAAAATATATACTTATATTATATCTTAAAGTATATGTTATATATATTTATTTTATATATATTTGAAATGATTAGAATCTATACGTTTAGTTATATTAGTATATCCATATATATATATTTAGTATTATATTAAAAATATCAAATTTGTTGTATGTAGGTATTTATATAAGAAATGTTAATATATCTTATATATAGTTACATAGATTATTAGTATAATTGTAGTGTGTGTATTAAGTAGGTTTTATGTACAAAATTATTTATTTATTTAAAAATGATAGTTTTGATAATAATGATTTACTAATAATAATAACGTTCTTGATAATGATAATACTAATAATAATAATGATTTTGTAAAAAAAAATGGTACTTATGTTAATAAAAATAATAGTACTAATAATTACAAAAATGATATTAATACTAATATTAGTGAAAATAATAATAATTTGTATTATTTTTGTAATAACAGTAATAATAATAATCATAATAATTAATGATAACAATAATAATAATAATAATAATCTTAATCATAGTGATCATAGAATTTCCTATATTAATAATACTAATAATTCTAAATTTTTACTAAAAATACTTATTCTTTTAATAATAACTAAGTTAATGATAATAATAACATTGAATGATAATACTAGTAATACTAATAATAATAACAATAATATTAAGTGTAATAATAACAACAATAACAATAATCATAATAACTATAATAATAATAATAATAATAATAATAATAATAATAATAATAATAATAATAATAATAATAATAATAATAATAATAATAATAATAATAATAATAATAATAATAATAATAATAATATTATTATTATTATTATTATTATTATTATTATTATTATTATTATTAATAATATTAATTTTTATAGAGGGAACTACCTTCTTAAAGCTTTTCTAAAAAAAAACTAGCAGAGACCAGGCTCGAACCCTCGACCTCTCGTTAACCCGCTAACACTCTTCACCATCCCTCTATTCTCATTTATTAAATCCCATTTTAATTAAATATAACATCTTCTTTTCTGGTTTGATTTTCTTCTCCATCTGAATGACCATCGACCAGGGATCGATTCTTACATAACAATCATTTGTTTAATTAGATTTAGAATCCAAGGTTTATACAGAAATGTTGATTGATTGATCAAATTAGTTGAAACAAAATTAAAATAAACAAATAAAAAGCTGTTGAAGAACACGTATATATCCAAAATCAAATTCAAATTTTAAGAGCGTTTTATATAATACTTATAACATGAATTGTTTTTCAAAAGACTCATATAAACTTATGAGGTTCTCAATTTAATTTGAAAAGTAACTGATAATTCCAATTTAATCGAAGAACTTATGTTTGACTTTTAAAACAATAGCTTTGACTCCAAAATTCAATCTCATTATTAAGAATTGAAATTTGAATTTCTTTCAGATAGTTTGAGTTAAATAATCTTAACAAGACTGCATTGTTACAATTTAAAATTTTATTCGAATTTGAGTTAGAGTTCATCACGGTCATGAACACTATCCACTCTAACATCAAACTCGATTTTTAGGATGTTTTAAATTATGATTTCTAAATGAAAAGGGTTTTAAATCGTTAGTATAAACTATCTGAATCTTTAATTGATCTTAAAACCTTAAAACGATCATGAATTTTTATGATAAACATAACTGTTGACTTTTTGAGAGCAACTTTGACTTCAAAATTTGATTTCAATTCTAAGAATTGAAATCTAAAACTTTCCAGATAGTTTAAATATGAGATTTATAACAACAATGCAATTAAAGATTTTTAAATTCATTAAGAAATCGAAGTATTTGAAAAATTAAATGAGGAACAGGGAAGTACCTGTGTTATTCAATTTTTTTTGTTGATTTGATTCAATCAATTTGAAGGCTGTGAATGGTAACTGTAATTGCTAATTGATAATGTAGATGGGTTGGTATCGTGTACAACTGAATTCAATCGTTCTTAAAATATAATTGAAGTCGACAGAAAAATTTTGTTCAGAATAGGAAGGGAAAACGATGGTAAACAGAATTTGGATTTTTGTTCTTGAAGTTAATCTCTGATTTGTACGAGTGAATCAGTTACTACAGATAGAAATGATATAAAGCAGATTTGATTCCAAATTCGTACATTGATTTATATAATTTATATTATTAATTAACAATTATAATTGTATTATTAATAATCAAAATAATAATAATAATAATAATAATAATAATAATAATAATAATAATAATAATAATAATAATAATAATTGTATTAATAATTCACACTAATAATAATATTAATGAAAATGATAATAATATAATTATTAATGACAATAATAATAATAATAATAATAATAATAATAATAATTTTATTAATAATTGATCATAATAATATTAATAATATATATATATATATATATATATATATATCAAATTTTATACCTTTATGTTATATATATTTAATTTAATGATACTAATGTTGATATTAATATTGAAAGTGATAATAATATTACTTTAGTAACTATTTTTTTTATTTATAATTTAATTAATATCTTAATAATTATGTAATATAATATATTATATAATAGCATATACTGAATATTTAATATTTACACATTATATAATTGTATTTGCATATTAGTTACAACATATATTATACACATAAATATGAATACATTAATAATGTTTTATGTATATAATAATTATATATCTATTTACTATATTATATTATTTCATAATAGAATTAGATATTATAAATTTTAACACATAATAATTATATCTTTTATATATATATTACAATATACATATAGTAATAATTATACATAGAAATCATATATATTTATCTATAGATTCATTTTAAATTTTACTTGATTATGTTGTATCTTATTTTATATAATTAGTTCTAACATTTAACTTATATTTTATAATTTCAAATTATTATATAAACTTACATTTATATATATATATATTTATTTATTTACAAACAATTGTTCGTGAATCGTCGGGAATAGTCAAAAGTCAAATATTTACATGAACACAGTTCAAAGTTTTGAGATTCAATTAAATAGACTTTGCTTATCGTGTCGAAATCATACTAAGATTAAGTTTAAATTTGGTCGGAAATCTCCAGGTCATCACAGTACCTACCCGTTAAAGAAATTTCGTCCCGAAATTTGAGTGAGGTGGTCATGGCTAACATAAAAAATGTTTTTATGACGAATATGAGTTGATAAATAGAGTTTTATTACTGTTGAGTAATATGGATAAGATAATTCGACTACATGAAGAGTACGAGTGAAGCTATCACAAAAGAATGAAATGAGTAAATGCAAGTTCGTCTTAATCGGTGAGGTAGTCACGGTTGATTTTCGGAATTTAAGGGATTTAGAGGAAATCTTCGTATTAAGATTTGGTTCTCCGGTAATTAAGGAAATTATAATATTCTTTGATTAAATGCTATAATCTGTTTCGATTGCTCTGTCGGATATTTCACTATAAATGAACTTCTTTCGTTCCATTATTCTCATCTTTTATACTCCAATTCATATTTCCAAAACATTTGTCAAATTATCAGAAGTCACTGGAAAAGATAGAATTATCAAGAAAATATGCTCTTGATTTGTTTATATAACTGATAGAATGTAAGAGTCGTGTAACATGGCACATGATGACGTTATGGTCTGTGAATCATCATGTCTCATTAGAAACTCAGCATGACTTACTGTAATATAATCATGTTGATCAAGTGTCATTATATTATACTAACTCATGCTTCAGTTCCCAACACTACTTCAATAACATTCATATTTTAAATTTGAATTTTTTTTCAGAATTTAGAAACTAAAATGGTTTCCTTTTTGATGTAACACTGATATTGCGAAAAGATAGATGATTTAAGATAAGAATAGTTATGAAAATATCTTCAGAAATATCGAGGATATTTATAATGAAAGATACGATGATATCTTAGAATTTCTGATATCGATGGATGATGCATGAAGATTTGTTCGCAAAAGTGTAGAGTCAGGAGCAAGGTATTCATTAATGACTTCAGCAGAAACTGAATCATTTAAATTCTTTGAAGACAGGTTTTACCTTTGTGATTTGTCTATAGCCTCCTTCACAGTTTCACATAATCCGCTTTTCAGTTTCAACTTTTCTGAGTTTTGCCAATTTACAATTCTTTATCATCAAACTTTTTACTGTTAAGGTCATTTACACTTTTTGCTGCTTCATTCAGCTTTTTTTTTCAATATTCCGAGTATTGATTCGCAGACTGGGTGCTTTTCGGAATTTCAGATTAGAAAGTCATAATTCTAAGACATATATGTTATATGTATTCATATAACTATTGATGTAGAAACGATGCAAGATTAAAAATACTGATTGCTGATTTCCCAGTATTTGGTATGGCAATTCTCGTTACAAAATGCCGATGAGTTCATGATAAGACTTCAATAGATAAATATAGTGATTTTTCGAAGAGATGTAAGCCAAGGTGCAACGAGGTTGCTGGTACGTCTGCTGGTAATATGGTGGAATATAAAAGATTCTCCGGTAACGATGATGAATGGGTAATCTTTATAATAAGGTTTATTCGAATGAAAAATTGAAGTTGATTTGCTGGAGCTGTGACAAAATTGGCTAATTTGGAGAGGGACTGTAAAGTTATTTTCGGTAATAACAACGCTAAAGGAGCTAGCACATATACGTGTTAAACGTTTACTCAGGTTCCAAGAGTTTTTCAGGTGCATAACTATATGCATAAATCTTTCCTTCCGTAGATGAGATGCAGTCGATTCATCCTCTCGATTGAGGTGTTTTCAAGAATTATGAAAGTTTTGAACGCAAATTGTAATCGTCAAGATACAAATGAGGTTTAAGATGAAATCAAGTGGCAAACTTGAAGAATTGTTTAGTTTCATATGTTAAAATCAATATTTTAATTCATTTAATTTTCCGACGTTGGTAGTCCTCAGTTGATAGTCCACAGTTAGCAGTTCAATAATTCATATATAGTTTAATATATAATATTCGAATTAATTAATACATATCGTGACCCATTGTATACATGTCTCAGACTCGATCACAACTCAAAGTATATATATTATTATAGAATTAACCTCAACCCTGTATAGCTAACTCGATCATTACCGCATATAGATTGTCTATGGTTATTCCAAATAATACATATAGATGCGTCGATATGATATGTCAAAACCTTGTATACGTGTCCCGACATTTAAAGTGCGTAAAATAAATAACAGAAATTAAATGACGATAAATAAAATTGCGATAAATAAATTGCGATAAATAAACTGCGATAAATAAAATGTAATCAATTAGCTAGGAACAGTTAGTTAGGATTTTGTTAGCGTGGATTTTTAATAAAATTTCTCATAGTCAATTTGTTTGTTTCTAATAATTTTTATTTTGTCAAATGTTTTCTTCATTATGCCACTTGTTGGATTCTGATAGATTAAAATACAAATATGAAATTTAAATGAAAATGGTTATTCTGCAGTGAATGGATACGTATATCTGTGGATGTAAGTAGGATAGTAAATGACCTTTGAATCAGATTTGAAGAATGTACAGTGTAACTTATTAATGTGAAATCTAAATATTCCTCGGGTATTACCTACCCGTTAAAATATTTTCACCATTAACAGTTTGTACAAAAGAATTTTTTTTAATTACAATCTTTATGAAAACATATATACATATATATTTTCTTCAGATGTAATCATGGATTTAATGAGTCAATTATGATATTAAACTCATTTGATTTACCGTTAGAACAAGAATATATAATCTCTAAAACATTAGAGATTACATAATCGCCATGTCGAACAAAGATAAATGATGTAGAACGTCATGTAGAACGATAATTATACTCGAGGTACATAATGAGATGTTGAGGCATGTGATGTTGAAACTTGGGTTGTTGGTGGTACTGTTGGTGTCGGTGATGCTGGTGAAGCTGGTAAGTTTTGCACCATATTTTCCAAATTGATTACTCGAGCGCGAAGCTCGTTGACTTCTTTCATTATTTCGGGATGATTTTCGGTCGAAACGAGCGGATGAATAAGGTTTTGAATTGTAGATATTATATAATCATTGCGATATATCCTGGAAATGAGGGTGAAAATGGTGTTTCGGACTGGTTCGCCGGTAAGTGTTTCAGGTTCTTTGCCAAGAGGTGAATTACGTTGGTGGAAAGGATCTCCTTCTTCGCATTTCCATTGATTAAGTCGACTACGAACCCATCAGATGAATTGGGGATGGATGATTGGTTGATTCATTCTGGTGACGCTGCTTTCGGAGCTTAGGTGAACGTCCATGTTGGAATAGCTGTCGGGTTCCGAAGAACTTGAACTAGTAACGAGTTCCATTTCGTACTATTTAGTAAAGGGTTTTTCGGTATGAAATTATTTTCGGATGTCGGATGGTATTCTAATTACATAGAATATATATATATATATATATATATATATATATATATATATATATATATATATATATATATATATATATATATATATATAGAACAAAAGATTTCGTAGATTACGGAGGAATTTACGAAATATGTCAGGCAAAGTTTACAGTAATAGATACGCTAAGATATGAATTTTGTCTATACACTATTCATGCAATCAATGCAGTAAGATGTGTCTAGACTAAGAATGATAAGCAAGTGATTCCCTAAGAATGATAAGCAGTTAATTTTTGACACAAAATAATAAGCAAAACTTTTGACATGCAGACACGGTCGAAGTCCAAACCCACTAATGCATCTAAACAACTACTAATTAGACACACTAATGTAAGACCTGGTTCGCTAAGACCACCGCTCTGATACCAACTCAAATGACCCATCCTAATCCATCTAGACGAATACATTACATTTGGTTACATCGCGAGGTACTTGACCTGTATATGATACATTTTACAAACATTGCATTCGTTTTTGAAAAGACAATCTTTCATTACATCGAAAGTTGACGGCATGCTACCATTTCATAATATATCCAACTATAATTGACTTAATAATAATCTTGATGAACTCAACGACTCGAATGCAACGTCTTTTGAAATATGTCTTGAATGACTCCAAGTAATATCTCTAAAATGAGCAAATGCACAGCGAAAGATTTCTTTCATACCTGAGAATAAACATGCTTTCAAGTGTCAACCAAAAGGTTGGTGAGTTCATAAGTTTATCGTAATCAATCATTTTCATAATTTTAATAGACCACAAGATTTCCTTTATTCAATAATCATACACTCGCAAGTGTTTAAAAATCATTCATATGGATTGAACACCTGGTAACCGACATTAACATCATGCATATAGAATATCCCCAAAACAGAAATCCATCTGTATTAATAACTCGAAGTACTAAAGCATACCATTTTCCAGTATGGGGGAGTTACTGCCCGTAGATTTACCTTTAGGATTCGCGTCAATTAGGGTGTCTGTTCCCTAATTCTTAGGCTACCAAGCTAAAAGGGGTGATATTCGATTCAATAATCCAACCATAGAATGTAGTTTCAATTACTTGTGTCTATTTCATAAAGCATGTATTCTCAGTCCCAAAATATATATTGCAAAAGCATTTAAAAAGGGAGCAAATGAAACTCACAATACTGTATTTTGTAGTAAAAATACATATGATGGTATTGAACAACTGAACAATGCAGGGTTGGCCTTGGATTCACGAACCAATATCAATTGTATATCTATTAAAACATATAATGTAAATCACATAATTTCCTTTATTAATTATATTTTATTTATATGTTTGTAATTTATATAATTTATATTAAATTCCATTTAACAAAATATATACTTATATTATATCTTAAAGTATATGTTATATATATTTATTTTATATATATTCGAAATGATTAGAATCTATACGTTTAGTTATATTAGTATATCCATATATATATATATATATATATATATATATATATATATATATATATATATATATATATATATATATATATATATATATATATATATATATATATATTTAGTATTATATTAAAAATATCGAATTTGTTGTATGTAGGTATTTATATAAGAAATGTTAATATGTCTTATATATAGTTACATAGATTATTAGTATAATTGTAGTGTGTGTATTAAGTAGGTTTTATGTACAAAATTATTTATTTGTTTAAAAATGATAGTTCTGATAATAATGATTTACTAATAATAATAACTTTCTTGATAATGATAATACTAATAATAATAATGATTTTGTTAAAAAAATGATACTTATGTTAATAACAATAATAGTACTAATAATTACAAAAATGATATTAATACTAATATTAGTGAAAATAATAATAATTTGTATTATTTTTGTAATAACAGTAATAATAATAATCATAATAATAATGATAACAATAATAATAATAATAATAATCTTAGTCATAGTGATCATAGAATTTCCTATATTAATAATACTAATAATTCTAAATTTTTACTAAAAATACTTATTCTTTTAATAATAAATAAGTTAATGATAATAATAACATTGAATAATAATACTAGTAATACTAATAATAATAACAATAATATTAAGTGTAATAATAACAACAATAACAATAATCATAATAACTATACTAATAATAATAATAATAATAATAATAATAATAATAATAATAATAATAATAATAATAATAATAATAATAATAATAATAATAATAATAATAATAATAATAATATTATTATTATTATTATTATTATTATTATTATTAATAATATTAATAATATTAATTTTTATAAAGGGAACTACCTTCTTAAAGCTTTTCTATAAAAAAAAACTAGCAGAGACCAGGCTCAAACCCTTGACCTCTCGTTAACCCGCTAACACTCTTCACCATACCTCTGTTCTCGTTTATCTGATTAAATCCCATTTTAATTAAATATAACATCTTCTTTTCTGGTTTGATTTTCTTCTCCATCTGAATGACCATCGACCAGGCATCGATTCTTACATAACAATCAGTTGTTTAATTAGTTTTAGAATCCAAGGTTTATACAGAAACGTTGATTGATTGATCAAATTAGTTGAAACAAAATTAAAATAAACAAATAAAAAGCTGTTGAAGAACACGTATATATCCAAAATCAAATTCGAATTTTAAAAGTGTTTTATATAATACTTATAACATGAATTGTTTTTCAAAAGACTCATATAAACTTATGAGGTTCTCAATTTAATTTGAAAAGTAACTGATAATTCCAATTTAATCGAAGAACTTATGTTTGACTTTTAAAACAATAGCTTTGACTCCAAAATTCGAGCTCATTATTAAGAATTGAAATTTGAATTTCTTTCAAATAGTTTGAGTTAAATAATCTTAACAAGACTGCATTGTTACAATTTAAAATTTTATTTGAATTTGAGTTAGAGTTCATCACGGTCAAGAACACTATCTACTCTAACATCAACCTCGATTTTTAGGATGTTTTAAATTACGATTTCTAAATGAAAAGGGTTCTAAATCGTTAGTATAAACTATCTAAATCTTTAATTGATCTTAAAACCTTAAAATGATCATGAATTTTTATGATAAACATAACTGTTGACTTTTTGAGAGCAACTTTGACTTCAAAATTTGATTTCAATTCTAAGAATTGAAATCTAAAACTTTCCAGATAGTTTAAATATGAGATTTATAACAACACTGCAATTAAAGATTTTTAAATTCATTAAGAAATTGAAGTATTTGAAAAATTAAATGAGGAACAGGGCAGTATCTGTGTTATTCAAAAAAAAAATTTTTGATTTAATTCAATCAATTTGAAGGCTGTGAATGGTAACTGTAATTGCTAATTGATAATGTAGATGGGTTGGTATCGTGTACAACTGAATTCAATCGTTCTTAAAATATAATTGAAGTCGACAGAAAAATTTTGTTCAGAATAGGAAGGGAAAACGATTTGTACGAATTTGGATTTTTGTTCTTGAAGTTAATCTCTGATTTGTACGAGTGAATCAATTACTACAGATAAAAACGATATAAAGCAGATTTGATTCCAAATTCGTACACTGATTTATATAATTAATATTATTAATTAACAATTATAATTGTATTATTAATAATCAAAATAATAATAATAATAATAATAATAGTATTAATAATTCACACTAATAATAATATTAATGAAAATGATAATAATAATATAATTATTAATGACAATAATAATAATAATACTAATTATATTAATAATTGATCATAATAATATTAATAATATATATATATATATATATATATATATATATATATATATATATATATATATATATATCAAATTTTATACCTTTATATTATATATATTTAATTTAATGATACTAATGTTGATATTAATATTGAAAGTGATAATAATATTACTTTAGTAACTATTGTTTTTTTATAATTTAATTAATATCTTAATAATTATGTAATATAATATATTATATAATAGCATATACTGAATATTTAATATTTACATATTATATAATTGTATTTGCATATTAGTTACAACATATATTATACACGTAAATATGAATACATTAATAATGTTTTATGTATATAATAATTATATATCTATTTACTATATTATATTATTTCATAATAGAATTAGATATTATAAATTTTAACACATAATAATTATATCTTTTATATATATATATATATTACAATATACATATAGTAATAATTATACATAGAAATCATATATATTTATCTATAGATTCATTTTAAATTTTACTTGATTATGTTGTATCTTATTTTATATAATTAGTTCTAACATTTTAACTTATATTTTATAATTTCAAATTATTATATAAACTTACATTTATATATATACATATTTATTTATAAACAATTGTTCGTGAATCGTCGGGAATAGTCAAATATTTACATGAACCCGGTTCAAAGTTTTGAGATTCAATTAAATAGACTTTGCTTATCGTGTCGAAATCATACAAAGATTAAGTTTAAATTTGGTCGAAAATCTCCAGGTCGTCACATTATTTGCCGCGGCTTTTCTTCTCTTAGCCATCATGATGTTTTGAGCCATCAGTATCACTGCATCTAAAGTCTCCTTACTAGCAGTAATGACATTTCCCTGAATCTCTTCAGGAAGGCCTTCTATGTACCTTTCTATCTTTTTCTGCTCAGTTGGTACCATATCTGGGCACAAAGTAACCAACTATAAACCTGTTGGTATAAGCTTCAATGTCGGTTCCTTTTACCTCAATTCCCATAACTCAACTTCCAGCTTTTGAATTTAGTTTCGCGGATAGAATTTTTCTGTCATCATTCGTTTCAGAACAGGCCATGGGATGGCATTTGCAGCATCTAGCCCTACAGTTTGGGCATAGTCGTTCCACCATGTTAGAGCTAGACCACTTACCATGTAAGTGGTATACTTTACTCGGTCGACATCAGCACAGTTATATATACGAAAGATGGATTCGAGCTTTTCGAACCAACGAGTCAGTTCGACAGCTTCCTCACTCCCCTTAAAGGACGGAGGCTTGCAATTCATAAACTCCTATATATATACATATATATATATATACATATATACATATATATATATATATATATATATATATATATATATATATATATATATACCAAGAAGTGGGAGGATTTCCTTGGTTATTCCCATGGTGATTGTTATGATTGCCTTGAGCGGCGGCCAACAGCTGTTGGAATTGTGCAGGAGTCAGAGAGACATTTGGGATATTGGTAGCACCTCGAGTTGATTGAGCCATCGTTCTTCAATACATAAATACAGTATTAGTTGAAGAGTTCGTGGTGCTAATAAATGATAAGTTTTATAAATGCACAAGGTTCATACAACAAATACAACTAAATAGATATATCCAAACAGATACGAATTGAGGTATGATAAATGGTAGGAATAACAAGATGTAATCATAATACTTGAATTAAACCATAAAAACCACTAGTTTTACATGAATCAAAGAAAACCAATGTAACTTGGGCATATGCCTTTACATAAACAACAGAAATGGAAATAAATGAGAATCCTAAGATCTAATCTTTCTTAGGTGAAAGAGGCTTGAAATGATCCTTAATGTACCCCTTGAAGTACATTACAAACTTCTCTAATTCCACCAGTGCATAACGCTGGCGGTCGAGCTCTCTCTCTTGCCTTGCAAACATCACGGAGAACTTGTCATAGACTCTCTTAACATCGCTGTTTGTATAGTCTATGTGCTTCTCCATATTTTCCAAGCAATCATGGAATGTATCTCTCATAGTTACAGTGCGACTCTGTAAGTTCATGATATCACACCGAACTAGAGCATGTTCATACTCGGTATAGACAAACTCGAAAGCCTTTAGCTTCTTAGATATACTAGCATCATCGGTAGCAGGAGTCTCTGGCTCCTTCCTCTTAGGTGAGGGAGTCTTAGTAACAGGAGGTTCAACTTCCTCCTCGGAATCATCTTCTAAACTGCAGATAACTCCAAGACCATCATAAGCCGAATTAGCCTCCGAATTAGCTGGTTCCCAAACCACTTTCTCTTCTTCGGGTTCGGACTCTTCCTCGGGTTCCTCCTCGGAATCATCCTCACCTTCAATGTGTTCTTCAATCTCTTCATCATCACCCTCATCATCCCTATCATAATAATTTTGAGGTTCTTCCTTCACTGATGAGTGTGGTGGGGTGGCAGGCGTGTAGACCAGAGATGCGGGTGGAGTAGTCGGTCGGTAAATTAGAGATGTTGGTGGAGAAATGGGTCCATAAGCTGGAGTGTGAACGGACCTCTCCATATTAGATTCTTCGGAGTCAGAAATAACGATCGGGTTGTGGCTCGACATCCTAAAAGAAAGGAAAGAAATAATTCAGAATGTTTCTAAGGTAGACGTAAAAGCACGAAAGGAAATAATAAGGAAAGGCACTAAATTCTTAAGTCAGAAAAGGTCATAGTCCTATAGATTGCTAAGGCACCCTAACTAACACATAAGGCATACATAAATGCAATACTGGTTCTCTATAACAAAATGTGCTCTGATACCACTCTGTCATACCCCCCAAATAGGGTCGGGGATAAATATGACTTTTCCAATATCATCACATAGTTATATAAACGAGAACGACTCTAAATGAGATGTTAATAAAATCAGTAATTTAATTGAAGCGGAAAAACGAATTGTTTTACATGGTAAACCCAAATGTAATAAATGTTTAACAAAGCTAAATATAAGAAATGTGGACTCCAATGCAACAGTAAGCAAGCAACATAGGGTAGCACATAAGCTATTTTTCACCTGAGCCAAACATGCTTAAAATGTCAACATAATGGTTGAGTGAACATCATAGGTTTAATAATTAATAAGTTTAGACCACAAGATTTATTTCAAAACATCAAAATATTCAATATGCCATGAGTTATAATATCGAGCTAAACATTAACCCCTGACACTGTACGAGTGTCGGTAATCATTATTATGTACCCCCTTGAAGATCGGTCAATGGGTAGAGACGTCGCTCTCAATAGGCCTACTCACAATAATTAAGCTTGCAACATTTTAATTCCAGCAATTAACGATATTATGGCAGGGATTTGCATGTAAGAATACAAGTTAACAATAATCTCATGAAGTTGCATATCAAAAGTTTAGGCATTTATGTCTAAATTATAAATCATTTAAAGCAAGCATGTGTCTCACCCCAAGATTTATAAAATACATTAAAATATGTAAAAAGTGGGGCTATGAGTTCACCCTAGTAGCACAGCAGAGTTATTCCACAAGAGAAATGAATTGAACAGAAGAACGTGATCGAGATCTCAACCTACAGATAGAATGTACGATCAGATATTGCCTAAAAGACTTAAGTATAATAATTATACTAATGATGATGGTTTTCTAAAATAATTTCCATTTTCAGAAAGTTACTATTTATGGAAAGTTACCACTTATAGTAACTTTCTAATTATAGAAAGTTCGGGTTATAATCTTTAGCAAGATGCTGTACATCGTTACCCAAATCTCGTTGACATCATACAAGTCACTCTGATGGTCAGTTGTTACCGAGCGCCCAGGATTCTTGACCAGAATCTATGTCTTGGCATTCGAAATCCACAAGCGGTTCCCATAAGGCAACAAGAACCAACCTAGGCCATATGTAGCGGTGAGGTTCGTATATAGTGCACGTTATCTTGATTATAACCTTCACATATTATAGGTGTATAGACTTTTATTATATAGCTAATATATAGTTGCTATTTGTATTATATAACTATTAATAGTTTAATAATTATATATGTATTATTATTCAAGCTAATATTACTAACTAATGACATGGATTAATTAATATTTATAATATACCAATTACTAACACATACAATATATAATATAATTGGTTATACTATTTGTTATTTAATTTACAAGATACTTAATAATATAGTACTTTATTAACCCAAAATTATCCATAAATACCTAAATAATTAATTAAATACCTAATAATCATATACATAATTTTTATAGTCTTAGTTAATTATAAAAATCAGTACAAAAATTTAAGAAAGTATTTTATTACAATTTTGTATTTATATTTGTTTTTATTCTTAATATAATCACAAAACAAGTTTAATTCTACATAATATACCAAATAAACATAAATAATTATTTTTAAAATTATTATAAGTTTCTTACAGTTAAATAACCTGTAGAAAAATATTTATAAAAATATATAATTATTTTACAATTATTTCCTTATTTACCTCTTATTTACATAATAATAGTGTTTAATTATGTAATAATTATTAATTTTACCCATAAATTGATTTTTATAATTTTTTGAGACCAAGACAAAGTTTATGAACCCAGAAAAATTATTTATATATTTTTATTTAATGTAGATATTTTTATTACGAATTTCACCTTGTTTCTATAATTAAATAACACATAATTCGAGTTAAATTTTTATAGATTATTTTCTGACCTAAATAATTAAGTTAAATATCATACTTTACTAGAAAAGTATTTCTATAGCTTAAATGGCCTTTTTCCTATTTTTTTATAATTATATACGTATACCGTGTATATATATATATATATATAAATAAGCTATTTTAATTATTAAAAATATAAAAATGTATTAAATATCAGAAAAATTATTTTTCCTAGATCTCATATTATGTATTAATAATTAACATGTATAATTTATAATTTATTAAACTCAATACATAATTATTATATATATATGTATATTCGGCCGATTGAAAACACAAACAAATTAATAAAAATTGTTAAATCAACTCATAAATCTGAAAAATTAATTTTTATAAAACTTATTAATCATGTAGCTAATTATCATGAGTTTAGAAAAATTTTATAAAGTGCAAAAGTTTTTTTTTTTGTTGGGGGTGTCGGCCGAAAAAGAAACAAGAAAAAGAAAGAAAAAAACAAAAAAGAAAAAGAAGAAAAGAAACTCACAATTTTTTTTAGGGTTTGAGTGCTCCCAAAAATTTGATGTAAAAATTATGAGGGGTTAAGGCCTTATTTATAGATTTTTAATTACTTGGAGAGCAAGATAAATCAATTTAATTAATTTAATTAAAATGTTTTTTCCCTTTTTTAATTCGGCCGACCTAGGCCTTTTTATTTTTATTTATTTTTATTTTTTATTAAACGGAACAATCTAGAATTGTTTTGTATTTTATTTTCTTTTATATAATTAACATAATTTATTTTATATATATATTGGCTTATATACATATACATATATATATATATATATTTATTTTAAAAATTTACATTTGTAACCCATTACTTAATCATTTTATATATTTACTCATAATCATATTTTATTTACATTTTATTTATATTAATATAGATTATATACATTTTAATATGTAATATATACATTTAACCATAATAATAATATTATTATTATTATTATTATTATTATTATTAGGGTTAGGGTTTACATTTAATGTTTAGGGTTTACACTAAGTGATTAGGGTTAAGGTTTAGTTCATTAATTACGAGTATTAATTACTTCATTTAATATGTCCGGATAACAACCCTAATATAAAGTACGAATCAACAATGAAACCCTAGGGGCATTATAGTCATTACAGAGTAGAAAAATGAGGGTTGTTATACACTTCATTAACCATGCTTTTTTAAATCATTAATATGTGCCGCCAGATGGAGTAACATTTGGCGGCGCATAACCTTCAGTTTCAGATTATGCTGAAATTCTTAAGATCATCCTAAAAAGGCCGAACGAGCAAGACTCTCTAAACGTGCTTGCCATTCGAGGTCGTCTAGATTCCGAAAAAGATATCTTTCCCTGCAAATTCGCACCACACACCAAATACCACCGACGGTTCGTGGTGCTTGGTGTTTTGTGTATTTGGCCAAAATGTTAGATCTATCGTATCTTTTGACTCATAGTTCCGATTGTGAAGACCCGTCCTAATCCATCCGGACGAAGTCCATATCGATTATAAACGTTTCACAACAGTTGATTTCATTGCGAGGTACTTGACCTCTATATGATACATTTTACAAACATTGAATTCGTTTTTGAAAAGAAAATCTTTCATTACATTGAAAGTTGACGGCATGCATACCATTTCATAATATCTCTAACTATAATTGACTTAATAATAATCTTGATGAACTCAACGACTCGAATGCAACGTCTTTTGAAATATGTCATGAATGACTCCAAGTAATATCTCTAAGGTGAGCAAATGCACAGCGGAAGATTTCTTTCATACCTGAGAATAAACATGCTTTAAAGTGTCAACCAAAAGGTTGGTGAGTTCATTAGTTTAACATAAATAAACATTTCATAATTTTAATAGACCACAAGATTTCATATTTTCATTTCTCATAAACATACGTCCCATGCATAGAGACAAAAATATCATTCATATGGATTGAACACCTGGTAATCGACATTCACAATATGTATATAAGAATATCCCCATCATTCCGGGATCCTCCTTCGGACATGATATAAATTTCGAAGTACTAAAGCATCCGGTACTTTGGATGGGGCTTGTTGGGCCCGATAGATCTATCTTTAGAGTTCGCGTCAATTAGGGTGTCTATTCCCTAATTCTTAGATTACCAGACTTAATAAAAAGGGGCATATTCGATTTAATAATCCAACCATAGAATGTAGTTTTGATCACTTGTGTCTATTTTGTAAAGCATTTATAAAAACAGCGCATGTATTCTCAGTCCCAAAAATATATATTGCAAAAGCATTTAAAAAGGGATTAATGAAACTCACCATAATGTATTTTGTAGTAAAAAATACATATAACAACATTAAACAACTGAACAATGCAGAGTTGGCCTCGGATTCACGAACCTAAAACATTTGTATATTTATTAATATTCATATTTGTAATCGAACACATATATATAAATTTATTAGTTATATCTTTTTCTTTTTATACATATGTGGTTATTTAGGATTGATTCTAAACTTCACTATAGACATATTCTTTATTTATGTAAATCATATCTTAACTTATAGGTTATATGGGATATTATTATTGTGAATGTAATAAGTATCTTTTACGAAACTAATATTTATTGGTTAAAAATGATAGTTTTGTTAATAATAAGTTATTAATAATAATAATAATAATTTTATTAGTAATGATAATGATAATGATAATAATAATAATAATAATAATAATAATAATAATAATAATAATAATAATAATAATAATAATAATAATAATAATAATAATAATAATAATAATAATAATAATAATAATAATAATAATAATAATAATGATATTGTCAAAAATAATATATTTTTTTTTAATCATAAGATTAATAATACTAATAGTTACAAAAGTGATATTAATACTAATATTAATGAGAATGATGATAACTTGTGTTATTTTCATGATAATAATAATGTTTCTAATCATAATAATAATAATAATAAATATACAACTGTTAGTGATATTAATAATAATATTCATGCTTGTATTTATAATCATAATAACTAAAATTTTTATCATAATACATATATTAGTAGTAATAATAATATTAGTAATTATAATACTTGTAGTTATAACATTATTTAATAATGATAATCATAATCTTAAGAATGATAATAATACTAAAATGGTAAAATCAATAATAATAAATATATAAATAATACCTATACTAATATTAATGATAATAATAATATTAACAATAAGATTCCTACTACGTAATAATAACAATGTTGATAATAATAACAATAACGCTAATACTTAATAACAATAACAATAATAATAATAATAACAACATTAATAATAATAATAATAATAATAATAATAATAATAATAATAATAATAATAATAGTAATTAGAAAAATGAAATAGAAAAATATACCCTTTAAAGCTCCTCCTAAAAAGATTAGACCACGACGGGGCTCGAACCCGCGACCTCCCGTTAACCCAACACATACACAAACCATCAAGTCGCTACTACATTTCTGAATAAAACAGTATTTAATTTATATTTATTCTGTTCTTCCTAATTCAACTTCTTCTTCTTCCTCTGCTAAATCGATCGACCAGGGACCAACTTATCCTCGTATTGTATTCAATTTATCATTCGATTTGAAGCAAAAACAACTCGTAAATATGACCTTTAATTAAAAGAAATGAAAAAAAGAGAGAAAAAAATAATAATAATAATAGCAGCTTGCTGTAACCGAGAGAGAAAAAAAAAGAAAAAAAATTATAAACTTAGATTATGATTTTGAAATTTAGGGGTTTTGAGACTTTGGATTCTTCATGAACTATCTTCTAATCCCTCATTAGAATACACTAGGATCCTCAATTGAATATGATTTATTACAGAGGAATCGAATTCATTCAAAGAAATCAGTTTGACTTTTTGATAACAAAATTTTGACTTCGAAATTCATCTTCGATTTGAAAAATTGGAATCTGGGATTTTACACACACATTCACGACATGTTTTAGGAAAATTCTGCATTTCTACTTTTCTTCAATTCGTTTCGAATCAGTTCAAAGGTTGAATGGGTCAAAGATGAACACGCTAGACGAATTTGATTCAATTCTCAGCGAGTATGTTGTTGTAAAGGTGTGGTGATGACCTACGCGGTTTAGGAATCATAAAATGAATGATTTACAGAAATCAATTCGTTATGAGAAGTTTTAGACTTTGATTCCTTATTATTATTTTTTTTTGGATCAATCGTACAAGGAGTTTAAATAATATAAAAAAAATTAAAACAGTAAGATCAGAAAGAACAGGTAAAACAGATAAATATATTGTAAAGAAAAAAAAATTCATCAACCAATTAATCGGATTATTATTTGATGGTGGAGCAATGTCGACATATACTCACAGGAGAATAGTAAGTGGAAGAAAAAAAGAAACATTTGATCTGGATATTTAATCGATTTTTGTCTCTACATACTTTATATAAAATTTATTTACTATTAATAATAAATTAATAATATTAATACTTAAAATATTATTAATACTATTTATAACCATGATAATAATCCTAATATCTATGGTAATAATAATATTATTACAGATAATAATGAATTATATTATTTTCTAATAACTATAATAATAATGATAATTATAATTTATAATAATAATAATTCTTAATGATATTGATATTATTAATATTAATAATAATACTAATATTATTCATAATAGTTAAAATTATAACTTTACTAATATTATCATAATGTTGTTAACAATGCTAACAGTGATAACTATAAAAGATTAAATATATTAAATTTCATAATATATTTTAATTAGTAATACTGATATCAATACAATATTAAGATAATAATAATATTAGTAATTGTATTATCTTACATGTATTAATCTTCATATCTATATAGTATATTTTGAAAATAATAATTTAACAAGTAGTGATATTAATATTAATGTTAGTAATATTAATGGAAATAATAATAATATTAGTATAACAATTATATTTTAAACTTGTAATACATTTGATGTAATATTTAATAGGTATGTAATATGTATGTAATATGTATATATATGTATATATATATATATATATTACATAATATCTTTTATCAAGTATTGAATATTTTTATATATATTTCTAAATATACACCATTACTTATATATAGGTTCCATAAATATATATACATTCATAGCAACTTAATTATTCTGTTCATTAGTTTATATTTTTAATTTCAATTGAGTAAATTATATTTCATCATTTCAAATAATTATATATACCTCTATTTATATATATATATATATATATATATATATATATATATATATATATATATATATATATATATATATATATATATATATATATATATATATGTATATACACACATATCTATTTACAGTTAAGGGTTCGTGAATCGTCGAGGGCAGTCGAAGGTCAATTGAATACTTAAAACAGTTCAAACTTTTTGAGACTCGACCTTACAGACTTTGCTTATCGTGTCGAATCATATACAGATTAAATTTAAATTTGGTTGGAAATTTTCGGGTCATCACAGTACCTACCCGTTAAAGAAATTTCGTCCCGAAATTTGAGTGAGGTCGTCATAGCTAACATTAAAAATATTGTAATGATGAATTTGAGCTGATAAATAGAATTTTTATTACTGTTGAGTAATATGGATAAGATAATTCGATTACTCGAAGAGTACGAGTGAAGCTATCACCAAATAGTGAAATGAGAAAGACACGTTTCATCATAACTTTTGACTAGTCATGGTTGAATTTAGAAAATAAGGTGCATCTTAGCTTTTGACGTTGACTTGGTTGAATTTCAGAATTCTAGGGATTTAAAGAAAATCTTCGAAATCTAAAAGATTTGATTCTTCGGCGAGTAAAGAAATTAAGATCTCTATAATTAAATACGGTGGTCTGTCTCGATTTCTCTGTCTGATATTTCCATTATAAATTAAACTCTTTCGTTCCATTTGTTTTCACCACTTCTATACTCAATTCCCAAATTCAAAAGATTTATGAAAATGATTAACCCTGTTTTGGTCCTTGTTCTTACTCTAACTATCGCAATGATCGTTCTTCTTTTCCAACTCCCATCTGAAGAATCTGTTTATTTCTATTATGCTCTAGGGATTATTGTATTCATAATCCTCCCGTGTCTTTATATTGCTATACGCACTGATATCCACAGTTTGTAATTTCGGTGTTGTTGTTGGGCTTTATATTTTCCCTTATATATCGGAGCTTCATGTTCTTATTTTCTCTTCCCGACTTTAAATCAAGCGAATAATGGTCCAGAATTCGTAGGTATAGAATTTCGAATGAATTTAATGTTCTAAACAAGAAAGAACGTAATAGCACGATTTGATTTGTCAAATTACCAGAATTACTAAGAAAAGAACTATCAAGAATATATTTTCTTGATATGTTCAGAAATTAAGCAAAATGAAAGAGTTATGTAACATGACACATGATGATGTTATAGTCTGTGAATCATCACGTTCCATTAGAAACTCAGCATGACTTACTATAATATAATCACGTTGATCAAGTGTCATTATATTATACTAACTCATGCATCAGTTCCCAACATTACTTCAATAACATTCATATTCTAAACTCAAAAATTTACAGAATATAGAAACTAACAGTTTCTATATGATGTAACACTAATGGCACGAAGAGATTGATGATTTCAGATAAGATTAGTTATGAAAATATATTCAGAAATATCCAAGATATTTATAATGAAAGATACGATAATATCTTTGAATATCTAAGATCAGAGGATGATGGAGACTATTGTCCGCAAGGGTTTAGAGTAAGGAGCAAGATATTCGCTAAAGACTTCAGCAGGCATTGAATCATTTGGATTCTTTGAAGTCAAACTTATTCTTTGCGATTTGTCCACGGCGTTCTTCATAGTTTCGCATAATCTGTTTTTCGGTACTAAATTTTCTATTGAATGTTTCCAATATAATGATACACAGGAAGCACGAAGAGGTATATAATTTCGGACGAGAATATTTATGAAAATATCCTCAAAAATATCGAAGATATTGATGATGATATTTTGGAATTTCTAAGTTTGATGGTTGATGGAGAAAGATTTTCCGCAAGATTTTAACATGACTTCGGAGCAAGATATTCTCTAAAGATTTCAACGGATCTAGATTTTTCTGGATTCTATGTATTTAGGGTATGTTACTTGTATTTCTCCTTGGTTTCCTTTATGGTTAGCTCAATCCGCTTTCCAGTTCTAATTTTTATGAGCTTTTCCAACGTACTATTCTCAATCATCAAACTTCCGACAATTAAGGTCGTTTACGGTTATCTACAGTTTCTGCTGCTTCATTCAGCTTTTTCAAAGTCCAATTAATTCGTAGGCTGGGTGCTTTTCAAAATTTCAGAATGGAAGGTCATTATTCTAAGAGATAAATGTTATACATATAACTGTTGATGTAGATATGCTGTGAGTTTTCAATGTACCGATTGCCGATTCTTCTACATTTACTGTTACCATATCTGAATCATTGGTTATCGATCCGAGGTGATTTCAAGAGAATTGTGTTTTTAGATGATTAAACGCTGACGGTAATATGGTGGAATATAAAAGGTTCCCCGGTAACAATAAAAAACATACATATAAATCAAGGTGGTAATAAGGTTGTTTCGAACGAAAAGTCGTAGCTAATTTGCTGAAGCTGTGACAAAATTTGCTACTTTGAAAAGAGATCGCAAAATTATATATATATATTTTTTTTTTTTTTGCTAATAAATGCCAAAGGATCTGACGCGGCTACGTGTTAAACTTTTACTCAGTTGTCGAGAGTTTCTCAGATGCAATACTATATACATAAATCTTTCCTTCTGTAGATGTAGTGCGGTTGATTCATCCTATCGATTGAGGTGTTTTCAAGAATCATGAAAGGTTTGAACGCAGAATGTAATTGTGAAAATACAAATGATGTTTAAGACGAAATCAAGTGGCAACTTGAAGAATTGTTTAGTTTCATATGTTATAATCAATATTTTAATTTATTTTAATTGTCCAATGTTATTAGTCCACAGTCGATAGTCCCCAGTTGACAGTCCAATAATTAATATATAGTTTAATATATAATATTCGAATTAATTAATGCGTGTCGTGACCCGTATACGTCTCAGACTCGATCACAACTCAAAGTATATATATTATTTGAGAATCAACCCCAACCCTGTATAGAGAACTCGATCATTACTGCATATAGAGTGTCTATGGTGATTCCAAATAATATATATAGATGCGTCGATATGATATGTCAAAACCTTGTATACGTGTCCCGATATTTAAAGTGCGTAAAATAAATACAGAAATTAAATGACGATAAATAAAATGCGTAAAGTAAATAACAGAAATTAAATGACAATAAATAAAGTGCGTAAAGTAAATAATCAAAAATTAAATGACGATAAATAAAATTGCGAGAATGTAAATTGCGATAATTAAATTGCGATAAATAACTTGCGATAATTAAATGGTAATACGGAATTAACAGTTAGCTAGGATCAGTTAGCTAGGATTTTGTTAGCGTGGATTCTTAATAGAATTTCATATTGTTAATTAATCTGTTTCTAATCAATTTTTATTGTGTCCATTATTTCTTCATCATGCCACTTGTTGGATTCTGATAGGTCAAAATCCAAATATGTAATTGGATGAATATGGTTATTTTGTGGTGAACGGATTTATATATCGGTGGATGTAAGTAGGATAGTATATGACTGTTGAAACAGATTCGAAGAATGTACAATGTAACTTATTAATGTGAAATTTAAATAGTCCTCGGGTATTACCTACCCTTTAAAATATTTTCACCATTAACAGTTTGTATAAGAGAATTTTTAATTACAATCTTTATGAAAACACATGTACATATATATTTTCTTCAGATGTATTCATGAATTTAATGAGTTAATATGATATTAAACTCATTTGTTTTTCGGTTGGAACTAGAATAAATAATCTCTAAAACTTTAGAGATTACATATTCTCCATGTCGAACGAAGATAAATGAGGTAGAACGATACGTAGAACGAAGATCATACTCAAAGTACATATGATGATATTGAAGCATGGATTGTTGTTGGTACTGGTGCTGTTATTGATTGTACTGTTGGTGCCGGTGATGTTGCTGAAGCTGGTACATTTTGCACCATATTCTCCGAATTAATTATTCAAGCGCGAAGTTTGTTGACTTATTACTCCAGGATGATTGTCGGTCGGAACGAGCAGATGAATAAGGTTCAGAATTGTGGATAGAATATAACCTTGTCAAGTTACCCCGGAATTGAGACTGAAAATGGTGTCTCGAACAGGTTCGCCGGTAAACGCTTCAGGTTCATTGTCAAGAGGTGAATTCGGTTGGTGGAAGGGATTGCCTTCTGCGCGTTTCCATTAATTAAGTCGACTACGAACCCATCAGATGAATTGAAGATGGCTGATTGGTTGATTCATGCCGATGACGCTGTTTTCGGAGCTTAGGTGAACATCTATGTCGGAATAGCTGTCGGAATAATTATCGGAATAGCTATCGGAATCTGAGGGACTCGAACTGGTTTAGGGATTCATCCCGTACGATCAGATGAAGGATTTTCGATAAGAAATAGATTATAGGATGTAGATTAGTACCCTGCAATATATAATTTACATATGCATATATAATACTAAAATCCCATAAGTTACGGAGGAATCTACGGAAGCTGTCAGGCAAAGGTAACAGTAACAGATACGCTAAGATATGAATTAGCAGATATGCTAAGATATGAATTTTGTCTATACACTATCTAGGCAATAGAGGCAGTAAGATGTGTCTAGACTTTAAGGATGATAAGCAATTAATTTTTCGACACTAAATGATAAGCAAACTTTTGACATGCAGACACGGTCGAAGTCCAGACTCACTAATGCATCCTAACGACTATCAGTTAGACACACTAATGCAAGACTTCGTTCGCTAAGACCACCGCTCTGATACCAACTGTGAAGACCCGTCCTAATCCATCCGGACGAAGTCCATATCGATTATAAACGTTTCACAACAGTTGATTTCATCGCGAGGTACTTGACCTCTATATGATACATTTTACAAACATTGCATTCGTTTTTGAAAAGACAATCTTTCATTACATTGAAAGTTGACGGCATGCATACCATTTCATAATATCTCTAACTATAATTGACTTAATAATAATCTTGATGAACTCAACGACTCGAATGCAACGTCTTTTGAAATATGTCATGAATGACTCCAAGTAATATCTCTAAGGTGAGCAAATGCACAGCGGAAGATTTCTTTCATACCTGAGAATAAACATGCTTTAAAGTGTCAACCAAAAGGTTGGTGAGTTCATTAGTTTAACATAAATAAACATTTCATAATTTTAATAGACCACAAGATTTCATATTTTCATTTCTCATAAACATACGTCCCATGCATAGAGACAAAAATATCATTCATATGGATTGAACACCTGGTAACCGACATTCACAATATGCATATAAGAATATCCCCATCATTCCGGGATCCTCCTTCGGACATGATATAAATTTCGAAGTACTAAAGCATCCGGTACTTTGGATGGGGCTTGTTGGGCCCGATAGATCTATCTTTAGAGTTCGCGTCAATTAGGGTGTCTATTCCCTAATTCTTAGATTACCAGACTTAATAAAAAGGGGCATATTCGATTTAATAATCCAACCATAGAATGTAGTTTTGATCACTTGTGTCTATTTCGTAAAGCATTTATAAAAACAGCGCATGTATTCTCAGTCCCAAAAATATATATTGCAAAAGCATTTAAAAAGGGATTAATGAAACTCACCATAATGTATTTTGTAGTAAAAATACATATAACAACATTAAACAACTGAACAATGCAGAGTTGGCCTCGGATTCACGAACCTAAAACATTTGTATATTTATTAATATTCATATTTGTAATCGAACACATATATATAAATTTATTAGTTATATCTTTTTCTTTTTATACATATGTGGTTATTTAGGATTGATTCTAAACTTCACTATAGACATATTCTTTATTTATGTAAATCATATCTTAACTTATAGGTTATATGGGATATTATTATTGTGAATGTAATAAGTATCTTTTACGAAACTAATATTTATTGGTTAAAAATGATAGTTTTGTTAATAATAAGTTATTAATAATAATAATAATAATTTTATTAGTAATGATAATGATAATGATAATGATAATAATAATAATAATAATAATAATAATAATAATAATAATAATAATAATAATAATAATAATAATAATAATAATAATAATAATAATAATAATAATAATAATAATAATAATAATAATGATATTGTCAAAATAATATATATTTTTTTTAATCATAAGATTAATAATACTAATAGTTACAAAAGTGATATTAATACTAATATTAATGAGAATGATGATAACTTGTGTTATTTTCATGATAATAATAATGTTTCTAATAATAATAATAATAATAATAATAATAATAATAATAATAATAATAAATATACAACTGTTAGTGATATTAATAATAATATTCATGCTTGTATTTATAATCATAATAACTAAAATTTTTATCATAATACATATATTAGTAGTAATAATAATATTAGTAATTATAATACTTGTAGTTATAACATTATTTAATAATGATAATCATAATCTTAAGAATGATAATAATACTAAAATGGTAAAATCAATAATAATAAATATATAAATAATACCTATACTAATATTAATGATAATAATAATATTAACAATAAGATTCCTACTACGTAATAATAACAATGTTGATAATAATAACAATAACGCTAATACTTAATAACAATAACAATAATAATAATAATAACAACATTAATAATAATAATAATAATAATAGTAATTAGAAAAATGAAATAGAAAAATATACCCTTTAAAGCTCCTCCTAAAAAGATTAGACCACGACGGGGCTCGAACCCGCGACCTCCCGTTAACCCAACACATACACAAACCATCAAGCCGCTGCTACATTTCTGAATAAAAACGTATTTAATTTATATTTATTCTGTTCTTCCTAATTCAACTTCTTCTTCTTCCTCTGCTAAATCGATCGACCAGGGACCAACTTATCCTCGTATTGTATTCAATTTATCATTCGATTTGAAGCAAAAACAACTCGTAAATATGACCTTTAATTAACAGAAATGAATAAAAGAGAGAGAAAAAAATAATAATAATAATAATAACAGCTTGCTGTAACCGAGAGAGAAAAAAAAAAGAAAAAAAATTATAAACTTAGATTATGATTTTGAAATTTAGGGGTTTTGAGACTTTGGATTCTTCATGAACTATCTTCTAATCCCTCATTAGAATACACTAGGATCCTCAATTGAATATGATTTATTACAGAGGAATCGAATTCATTCAAAGAAATCAGTTTGACTTTTTGATAACAAAATTTTGACTTCGAAATTCATCTTCGATTTGAAAAATTGGAATCTGGGATTTTACACACACATTCACGACATGTTTTAGGAAAATTCTGCATTTCTACTTTTCTTCAATTCGTTTCGAATCAGTTCAAAGGTTGAATGGGTCGAAGATGAACACGCTAGACGAATTTGATTCAATTCTCAGCGAGTATGTTGTTGTAAAGGTGTGGTGATGACCTACGCGATTTAGGAATCATAAAATGAATGATTTACAGAAATCAATTCGTTATGAGAAGTTTTAGACTTTGATTCCTTATTATTTATTTTTTTTGGATCAATCGTACAAGGAGTTTAAATAATATAAAAAAAATTAAAACAGTAAGATCAGAAAGAACAGGTAAAACAGATAAATATATTGTAAAGAAAAAAAAATTCATCAACCAATTAATCGGATTATTATTTGATGGTGGAGCAATGTCGACATATACTCACAGGAGAATAGTAAGTGGAAGAAAAAAAGAAACATTTGATCTGGATATTTAATCGATTTTTGTCTCTACATACTTTATATAAAATTTATTTACTATTAATAATAAATTAATAATATTAATACTTAAAATATTATTAATACTATTTATAACCATGATAATAATCCTAATATCTATGGTAATAATAATATTATTACAGATAATAATGAATTATATTATTTTCTAATAACTATAATAATAATGATAATTATAATTTATAATAATAATAATTCTTAATGATATTGATATTATTAATATTAATAATAATACTAATATTATTCATAATAGTTAAAATTATAACTTTACTAATATTATCATAATGTTGTTAACAATGCTAACAGTGATAACTATAAAAGATTAAATATATTAAATTTCATAATATATTTTAATTAGTAATACTGATATCAATACAATATTAAGATAATAATAATATTAGTAATTGTATTATCTTACATGTATTAATCTTCATATCTATATAGTATATTTTGAAAATAATAATTTAACAAGTAGTGATATTAATATTAATGTTAGTAATATTAATGGAAATAATAATAATATTAGTATAACAATTATATTTTAAACTTGTAATACATTTGATGTAATATTTAATAGGTATGTAATATGTATGTAATATGTATATATATATATATATTACATAATATCTTTTATCAAGTATTGAATATTTTTATATATATTTCTAAATATACACCATTACTTATATATAGGTTCCATAAATATATATACATTCATAGCAACTTAATTATTCTGTTCATTAGTTTATATTTTTAATTTCAATTGAGTAAATTATATTTCATCATTTCAAATAATTATATATACCTCTTTTTATATATATATATATATATATATATATATATATATATATATATATATATATATATATATATATATATATATATATATATATATATATATATATATATATATATATATATATGTATATGTATATACACACATATCTATTTACAGTTAATGGTTCGTGAATCGTCGAGGGCAGTCGAAGGTCAATTGAATACTTAAAACAGTTCAAACTTTTTGAGACTCGACCTTACAGACTTTGGTTATCGTGTCGAATCATATACAGATTAAATTTAAATTTGGTTGGAAATTTCCGGGTCATCACACCGATTTAGTCACCGTTTTTTAAATCATGTATTTTTTTCGGGATCTATCCGTTGGCAAACTGCCGTAGGCAGTTTGTCACAAATATTTTTCGAAACGAGACCTCGAAAGACTTCAATTTTCCTTTTTTCGATTTTGACCGTTTTTAATTTCTTTCACATTAATCCTTTTGTGTATGCATGACTTAGCATGGTACATATTGTTTTAAGGCCTATTATTTCACTTACAATGTAATTATTTATAACACATATAATTTTGAATCTATTGTCACTTCATTAAACACGCTTTTTAAATCAATAATATGCGCCGCCAAATGGAGTAACATTTGGCGGCGCATAACTTTTGGTTTCAGATTGTGCTGAAATTCTCGAGATCACCCTAAAACGACCCTAACATCAAGACTCCTGGATAGTTTCTTGACATTCGAGGTCGATAGGATGCCGAAAAAAGACATTTTACTCATTTTTAATGTTCTCTTTGAACGTTTTCAATTTTATATCGAATTATTAGTTTTGTGTATGCATGACTTAGCATATTACATATAGTTTTAAGGTCTATTATTTCACTCTCAATGTAATAATGTATAACGCATATAATTTTGAACCTAATGTCACTTCATTAACCATGCTTTTTAAAATAATTAATATGCGCCGCCAGATAGAGTATCATATGTGAAATGTCCCGTTCTTATTGATTAAAAACGTTCCATATTAATTGATTTCGTTGCGAGGTTTTGACCTCTATATGAGACGTTTTTCAAAGACTGCATTCATTTTAAAACAAACCATAACCTTTATTTCATCAATAAAGGTTTAAAAAGCTTTACGTAGATTATCAAATAATGATAATCTAAAATATCCTGTTTACACACGACCATTACATAATGGTTTACAATACAAATATGTTACAACAAAATAAGTTTCTTGAATGCAGTTTTTACACAATATCATACAAGCATGGACTCCAAATCTCGTCCTTATTTAAGTATGCGACAGCGGAAGCTCTTAATAATCACCTGAGAATAAACATGCTTAAAACGTCAACAAAAATGTTGGTGAGTTATAGGTTTAACCTATATATATCAAATCGTAACAATAGACCACAAGATTTCATATTTCAATACACATCCCATACATAGAGATAAAAATCATTCATATGGTGAACACTTGGTAACCGACATTAACAAGATGCATATATAAGAATATCCCCATCATTCCGGGACACCCTTCGGATATGATATAAATTTCGAAGTACTAAAGCATCCGGTACTTTGGATGGGGTTTGTTAGGCCCAATAGATCTATCTTTAGGATTCGCGTCAATTAGGGTGTCTGTTCCCTAATTCTTAGATTACCAGACTTAATAAAAAGGGGCATATTCGATTTCGATAATTCAACCATAGAATGTAGTTTCACGTACTTGTGTCCATTTGGTAAATCATTTATAAAACCTGCATGTATTCTCATCCCAAAAATATTAGATTTTAAAAGTGGGACTATAACTCACTTTCACAGATTTTTACTTCGTCGGGAAGTAAGACTTGGCCACTGGTTGATTCACGAACCATATATACATATATATCAAAGTATGTTCAAAATATATTTACAACACTTTTAATATATTTTGATGTTTTAAGTTTATTAAGTCAGCTGTCCTCGTTAATAACCTACAACTAGTTGTCCACAGTTAGATGTACAGAAATAAATCGATAAATATTATCTTGAATCAATCCACGACCCAGTGTATACGTATCTCAGTATTGATCACAACTCAAACTATATATATTTTGGAATCAACCTCAACCCTGTATAGCTAACTCCAACATTCACATATAGAGTGTCTATGGTTGTTCCGAAATATATATAGATGTGTCGACATGATAGGTCGAAACATTGTATACGTGTCTATGGTATCTCAAGATTACATAATATACAATACAAGTTGATTAAGTTATGGTTGGAATAGATTTGTTACCAATTTTCACGTAGCTAAAATGAGAAAAATTATCCAATCTTGTTTTACCCATAACTTCTTCATTTTAAATCCGTTTCGAGTGAATCAAATTGCTATGGTTTCATATTGAACTCTATTTTATGAATCTAAATAGAAAAAGTATAGGTTTATAGTCGGAAAAATAAGTTACAAGTCGTGTTTGTAAAGGTAGTCATTTCAGTCGAAAGAACGACGTCTAGATGACCATTTTAGAAAACATACTTTCACTTTGAGTTTAACCATAATTTTTGGATATAGTTTCATGTTCATAATAAAAATCATTTTCTCAGAATAACAACTTTTAAATCAAAGTTTATCATAGTTTTTAATTAACTAACCCAAAACAGTCCGCGGTGTTACTACGACGGCGTAAATCCGGTTTTACGGTGTTTTTCGTGTTTCCAGGTTTTAAATCATTAAGTTAGCATATCATATAGATATAGAACATGTGTTTAGTTAATTTTAAAAGTCAAGTTAGAAGGATTAACTTTTGTTTGCGAACAAGTTTAGAATTAACTAAACTATGTTCTAGTGATTACGAGTTTAAACCTTTGAATAAGATAGTTTTATATATATGAATCGAATGATGTTACGAACATTATTACTACCTCAAGTTTAGTAGGTAAACCTACTGAAGGTGACAAGAAATGATCTAGCTTCAAAGGATCTTGGATGGCTTGAAAGTTCTTGAAGTAGGATCATGACACAAAAACAAGTTCAAGTAAGATTTTTACTCGAATTAAGATAGTTTATAGTTATAGAAATTGAATCAAAGTTTGAATATGAATATTACCTTGAATAAGAAAGATAACCTACTGTATATAACAAAGGTTTCTTGATCTTAGATGATTACTTGGAATGGATTAGAAAGCTTGGAAGTAAATTAGTAAACTTGAAGGGATTTTTGAAGTGTTCTTGAAGTGTTCTTCCTATGATGATTATAGCTTGATTCTTGAAGTGATTTTTGATGAAGATGATGATTAAATACTGGAAAAATACGTTCATAATAGTTTGTGTGTGTTGAGAGAGAATTAGAAAGAGAATTGGAAGTGAAATGGAGTGAATGATGAGTGGTAATTGGTGAGTGGTGAGTGGGGTTAAAAGGAGTTCTAGTTAGTTGACTAGCTCATGGTAGAAGTTAAAATTGATTAGTCATACATGACATAATCAAGAGTGGAATCCCATGCTAGTTCCTATTGGTATATACCCATAGTAAGTACGTTTTGAAGCTGTGTATAATACGGGTAAGAATACGACTAGAATTCTTGATGAAAGAAAAGAATGGGAAAGTAACTGTAACCATTTTCGTTAAGTATGAGTGTTTTGATATATGTCTTGAAGTCTTCCAAAAGTATTTTAATACATCTAAATACACTACATGTATATACATTTTAACTGAGTCGTTAAGTCATCGTTAGTCGTTACATGTAAGTGTTGTTTTGAACCCTTTAAGTTAACGATCTCAATTAATGTTGTTAACCCATTGTTTATTATATCTAATGAGATGTTAAATTATTATATTATCATGATATTATGATATATTAATATATCTTAATATGATATATATACATTTAAATGTCGTTACAACAATAATCGTTACATATATGTCTCGTTTCGAAATCCTTACGTTAGTAGTCTTGTTTATATGTATATAACTCATTGTTAATATACTTATGGAGATACTTACTTATCATAATCTCATGTTAACCATATGTATATCCATATATATATCGTCATGTCATTTTTACAAGTTTTAACGTTCGTGAATCGCCGGTCAACTTGGGTGGTCAATTGTCTATATGAAACATATTTCAATTAATCAAGTCTTAACAAGTTTGATTGCTTAACATGTTGGAAACATTTAATCATGTAAATATCAATCTCAATTAATATATATAAACATGGAAAAGTTCGGGTCACTACAGTACCTACCCGTTAAATAAACTTCGTCCCGAAATTTTAAGCTGTTGAAGGTGTTGACGAATCTTCTGGAAATAGATGCGGGTATTTCTTCTTCATCTGATCTTCACGCTCCCAGGTGAACTCGGGTCCTCAACGAGCATTCCATCGAACCTTAACAATTGGTATCTTGTTTTGCTTAAGTCTTTTAACCTCACGATCCATTATTTCGACGGGTTCTTCGATGAATTGAAGTTTTTCGTTGATTTGGATTTCATCTAACGGAATAATGAGATCTTCTTTAGCAAAACATTTCTTCAAATTCGAGACGTGGAAAGTGTTATGTACAGTCGTGAGTTGTTGAGGTAACTCAAGTCGGTAAGCTACTGGTCCGACACGATCAATAATCTTGAATGGTCCAATATACCTTGGATTTAATTTCCCTCATTTACCAAATCGAACAACGCCTTTCCAAGGTGCAATTTTAAGCATGACCATCTCTCCAATTTCAAATTCTATATCTTTTCTTTTAATGTCAGCGTAGCTCTTTTGTCGACTTTGGGCGGTTTTCAACCGTTGTTGAATTTGGATGATCTTCTCGGTAGTTTCTTGTATAATCTCCGGACCCGTAATCTGTCTATCCCCCACTTCACTCCAACAAATTGGAGACCTGCACTTTCTACCATAAAGTGCTTCAAACGGCGCCATCTCAATGCTTGAATGGTAGCTGTTGTTGTAGGAAAATTCTGCTAACGGTAGATGTCGATCCCAACTGTTTCCGAAATCAATAACACATGCTCGTAGCATGTCTTCAAGCATTTGTATCGTCCTTTTGCTCTGCCCATCAGTTTGTGGATGATAGGCAGTACTCATGTCTAGACGAGTTCCTAATGCTTGTTGTAATGTCTGCCAGAATCTTGAAATAAATCTGCCATCCCTATCAGAGATAATAGAGATTGGTATTCCATGTCTGGAGACGACTTCCTTCAAATACAGTCGTGCTAACTTCTCCATCTTGTCATCTTCTCTTATTGGTAGGAAGTGTGATGATTTGGTGAGACGATCAACTATTACCCAAATAGTATCAAAACCACTTGCAGTCCTTGGCAATTTAGTGATGAAATCCATGGTAATGTTTTCCCATTTCCATTTCGGGATTTCGGGTTGTTGAAGTAGACCTGATGGTTTCTGATGCTCAGATTTGACCTTAGAACACGTCAAACATTCTCCTACGTATTTAGCAACATCGGATTTCATACCCGGCCACCAAAAATGTTTCTTGAGATCCTTGTACATCTTCCCCGTTCCAGGATGTATTGAGTATCTGGTTTTATGAGCTTCTCTAAGTACCATTTCTCTCATATCTCCAAATTTTGGTACCCAAATCCTTTCAGCCCTATACCGGGTTCCATCTACCCGAATATTAAGATGCTTCTCCGATCCTTTGGGTATTTCATCCTTTAAATTTCCCTCTTTTAAAACTCCTTGTTGCGCCTCCTTTATTTGAGTAGTAATGTTATTATGAATCATTATATTTATAGATTTTACTCGAATGGGTTCTCTGTCCTTCCTGCTCAAGGCATCGGCTACCACATTTGCCTTCCCCGGGTGGTAACGAATCTCAAAGTCGTAATCATTCAATAATTCAATCCACCTACGCTGCCTCATATTCAGTTGTTTCTGATTAAATATGTGTTGAAGACTTTTGTGGTCGGTATATATAATACTTTTGACCCCATATAAGTAGTGCCTCCAAGTCTTTAATGCAAAAACAACCGCGCCTAATTCCAAATCATGCGTCGTATAATTTTGTTCGTGAATCTTCAATTGTCTAGACGCATAAGCAATCACCTTCGTTCGTTGCATTAATACACAACCGATACCTTGCTTTGATGCATTACAATAAATCACAAAATCATCATTCCCTTCAGGCAATGACAATATAGGTGTCGTAGTTAGCTTTTTCTTCAATAACTGAAACGCTTTCTATTGTTCATCATTCCATTCAAATTTCTTCCCTTTATGCGTTAATGCAGTCAAGGGTTTTGCTATTCTGGAAAAGTCTTGGATGAACCTTCTGTAGTAACCAGCTAGTCCTAAAAACTGGCGTATGTGTTTCGGAGTTTTCGGGGTTTCCCACTTTTCAACCGTTTCTATCTTTGCCGGATCCACCTTAATACCTTCTTTGTTCACTATGTGACCGAGGAATTGAACTTCTTCCAACCAAAATGTACACTTTGAAAACTTAGCGTACAATTCTTCCTTCCTCAATACTTCTAACACCTTTCTCAAATGTTCACCGTGTTCTTGGTCATTCTTTGAGTAAATAAGTATGTCATCAATGAAAACAATGACAAACTTGTCAAGGTATGGTCCACACACTCGGTTCATAAGGTCCATGAACACAGCTGGGGCATTAGTTAAACCAAACGGCATGACCATAAACTCGTAATGACCGTAACGTGTTCTGAAAGCAGTCTTTGGAATATCATCTTCTTTCACCCGCATTTGATGATACCCGGAACGTAAGTCAATCTTTGAATAAACAGACGAGCCTTGTAGTTGATCAAATAAGTCATCGATTCTCGGTAGTGGGTAGCGGTTCTTGATGGTAAGTTTGTTCAACTCTCGGTAGTCGATACACAACCTGAATGTACCATCTTTCTTCTTGACAAACAAAACAGGAGCTCCCCACGGTGATGTGCTTGGTCGAATGAAACCACGCTCTAAAAGTTCTTATAATTGGCTTTGTAGTTCTTTCATCTCGCTGGGTGCGAGTCTGTAAGGAGCACGAGCTATTGGTGCAGCTCCTGGTACAAGATCTATTTGAAATTCAACGGATCGATGTGGGGGTAATCCCGGTAATTCTTTCGGAAATACATCGGGAAATTCTTTTGCAATGGGAACATCATTGATTCTCTTTTCTTCAGTTTGTACTTTCTCGACGTGTGCTAGAATAGCATAGCAACCTTTTCTTATTAGTTTTTGTGCCTTCAAATTACTAATAAGATGTAGCTTCGTGTTGCCCTTTTCTCCGTACACCATTAAGGGTTTTCCTTTTTCTCGTATAATGCGAATTGCATTTTTGTAACAAATGATCTCTGCTTTCACTTCTTTCAACCAGTCCATACCGATTATCACATCAAAACTCCCTAACTCTACTGGTATCAAATCAATCTTAAATGTTTCGCTAACCAGTTTAATTTCTCGATTCCGACATATATTATCTGCTGAAATTAATTTACCATTTGCTAATTCGAGTAAAAATTTACTATCCAAAGGCGTCAATGGACAACTTAATTTAGCACAAAAATCTCTACTCATATAGCTTCTATCCGCACCCGAATCAAATAAAACGTAAGCATATTTATTGTCAATAAGAAACGTAACCGTAACAAGCTCCGGGTCTTCCTGTGCCTCTGCCGCATTAATATTGAAAACTCTTCCGCGGCCTTGTCCATTCATGTTCTCCTAATAATGTGGCCCGGTTTTCCACATTTATAACAAACTACATTGGCATAACTTGCTCCGACACTACTTGCTCCGCCATTACTCATTCCGACACCATTTGTTCCTTTCGTTCTATTAACCCCTGGTCCGTAGACCTCACACTTTGCCGCGCTATGACCATTTCTTTTACACTTGTTGCAAAATTTGGTGCAGAACCCCGAGTGATGCTTTTCACACCTTTGGCATAGCTGCTTCTGATTGTTGTTGTTGTTGCGGTTATTATTGTTGTTGGGATGATTGTTGTAGTTGATGTTGTTGTTGTTGTTGTTGTTGTTATTGTTGGGCCGTTTGTTGTAGTTGCGATTGATGTTGCTATTGTTGGGATAATTGTTGCGATTATTGTTGTAATTGCTGTTGTTGTTGTATTGGTGATTCTTATCACTGTTTTCCTCCCACTTTCTTTTGACTTGCTTCACATTGGCCTCTTCAGCAGTCTGTTCTTTAATTCTTTCTTCAATCTGGTTCACTAGTTTGTGAGCCATTCTACATGCCTGTTGTATGGAGGCGGGCTCGTGTGAACTTATATCTTCTTGGATTCTTTCCGGTAATCCATTCATAAACGCATCGATCTTCTCTTCCTCGTCTTCGAATGCTCCCGGACACAATAGGCACAATTCTGTGAATCGTCTTTCGTACGTGGTAATATCAAATCCTTGGGTTCGAAAGCCTCTAAGTTCTGTCTTGAGCTTATTGACCTCGGTTCTGGGACAGTACTTCTCGTTCATCAAGTGCTTGAATGCTGACCATGGTAGTGCGTACGCATCGTCTTGTCCCACTTGCTCTAGATAGGTATTCCACCATGTTAACGCAGAACCTGTGAAGGTATGCGTAGCGTACTTCACTTTGTCCTCTTCAGTACACTTACTTATGGCAAACACCGATTCGACCTTCTCGGTCCACCGTTTCAATCCGATCGGTCCTTCGGTTCCATCAAATTCCAAAGGTTTGCAGGCAGTGAATTCTTTGTAGGTGCATCCTACACGATTTCCTGTACTGCTAGATCCAAGGCTATTGTTGGTATGTAGCGCAGCCTGTACTGCGGCTATGTTTGAAGCTAGAAAAGTACGGAATTCCTCTTCATTCATATTCACGGTGTGTCGAGTAGTCGGTGCCATTTCCTTCAAAATAGTCAAATGGAACAAGTTAATCATACAGAATATTAAGAGTAGTTAATAGTATTTCGTAGCATAATATGAACTCATTTATAAAAGCTTTTTCTTCATATTAGCGTTTTATAAGTTTAAATTCGGGTAGTACCTACCAGTTAAGTTCATACTTAGTAGCTAATATACAATTCAACTACTACAATTCTATATGAAAAACTGATTATAATAATATTTCGCGTTCAAACTTTTACACAATATTTTACAAACTTACAATACCGCTTATTTTACATATAGCATGAAATATAGCACACAATAAATTTAATACAAGATGGTTGTGAAGATAATTCTAGCTAGTACACAAGTCGTTCAGCAAAGGCACTAAAGACACGTAATTCATACGTCCAGAAACAAGTCATGCATTCTGGTTTTACTAGGATTACTTCCCATCCTTGGTCTTGTGGAACATAACCGTTATGGCCGTTGATAAGACAGCGTGTTGTAACGTCGTCAAAGGGACGAGGGTTACGTAATGTCCAACAGTCCCGTAACAATCTAAAAACCTCATTTCTTACCCCAATTACCGACTCCGTCACTTGTGGGAACGTTTTGTTTAATAGTTGTAGCCCGATGTTCTTGTTCTCACTTTGGTGAGAAGCGAACATTACTAATCCGTAAGCATAACATGCTTCTTTATGTTGCATGTTAGCCGCTTTTTCTAAATCACGAAGTCCAATATTCGGATATATTGAGTCAAAATAATTTCTTAACCCATTGCGTAAAATAGCATTTGGGTTCCCCGCAATATATGCGTCAAAGTAAACACATCGTAACTTATGGATTTCCCAATGTGATATCCCCCATCTTTCAAACGAAAGCCTTTTATAAATCAAGGCATTCTTGGAACGTTCTTCGAATGTCTTACAAACTGATCTCGCCTTAAATAGTTGTGCCGAAGAATTCTGACCGACTCTAGACAAGATTTCATCAATCATGTCTCCGGGTAGGTCTCTTAAAATATTGGGTTGTCTATCCATTTTGTGTTTTTATACTGTAAAATAGAACAAGAGTTAGATTCATAAAAAAAAAATACTTATTAATACAAGCAATTTTTACATATATCATAAAGCATAAGCACACTATATTACATATATTACACCACACGAATACGACTATCTTATTCCGACTCGCTTGTTTCTTCTTCTTCGGTTTTGGTTCGTTTTGCCAAGTTTCTAGGAATATATGATGTTCCCCTAATACGAGCCGTCGTTTTCCACATTGGTTTAGAAAAACCTGGTGGTTTAGAGGTTCCCGGGTCATTGTTACAACTTAAGGACTTCGGGGGTTGACGATACATATAAAGTTCATCGGGGTTGGAATTAGATTTCTCTATTTTTATGCCCTTTCCCTTATTATTTTCTTTTGCCTTTTTAAATTCAGTTGGGGTAATTTCTATAACATCATCGGAATTCTCGTCGGGATCCGATTCATCGGAGAATTGGTAATCCTCCCAATATTTTGCTTCCTTGGCGGAAACACCATTGACCATAATTAACCTTGGTCGGTTGGTTGAGAATTTTCTTTTACTTAACCATTTTATTATTTCCCCCACCGGTTCTATTTCTTCATCCGGTTCTGATTCTTCTTCCGGTTCCGATTCTTCTTCCGGTTTCGACTCTTCTTCCGGTTCCTCTTCGGGAACTTGTGAATCAGTCCACGAATCATTCCAATTTACATTTGACTCTTCATTATTATTAGGTGAGTCAATGGGACTTGTTCTAGAGGTAGACATCTATCACATAATATCAAACACGTTAAGAGATTAATATATCACATAATATTCACATGTTAAAAATATATAGTTTCCAACAAAATTTGTTAAGCAATCATTTTTCAAGTAAACACGGTCGAAGTCCAGACTCACTAATGCATCCTAACAAACTCGATAAGACACACTAATGCAAAATTCTGGTTCTCTAAGACCAACGCTCGGATACCAACTGAAATGTCCCGTTCTTATTGATTAAAAACGTTCCATATTAATTGATTTCGTTGCGAGGTTTTGACCTCTATATGAGACGTTTTTCAAAGACTGCATTCATTTTAAAACAAACCATAACCTTTATTTCATCAATAAAGGTTTAAAAAGCTTTACGTAGATTATCAAATAATGATAATCTAAAATATCCTGTTTACACACGACCATTACATAATGGTTTACAATACAAATATGTTACAACAAAATAAGTTTCTTGAATGCAGTTTTTACACAATATCATACAAGCATGGACTCCAAATCTCGTCCTTATTTAAGTATGCGACAGCGGAAGCTCTTAATAATCACCTGAGAATAAACATGCTTAAAACGTCAACAAAAATGTTGGTGAGTTATAGGTTTAACCTATATATATCAAATCGTAACAATAGACCACAAGATTTCATATTTCAATACACATCCCATACATAGAGATAAAAATCATTCATATAGTGAACACCTGGTAACCGACATTAAAAAGATGCATATATAAGAATATCCCCATCATTCCGGGACACCCTTCGGATATGATATAAATTTCGAAGTACTAAAGCATCCGGTACTTTGGATGGGGTTTGTTAGGCCCAATAGATCTATCTTTAGGATTTGCGTCAATTAGGGTGTCTGTTCCCTAATTCTTAGATTACCAGACTTAATAAAAAGGGGCATATTCGATTTCGATAATTCAAACATAGAATGTAGTTTCACGTACTTGTGTCCATTTTGTAAATCATTTATAAAACCTGCATGTATTCTCATCCCAAAAATATTAGATTTTAAAAGTGGGACTATAACTCACTTTCACAGATTTTTACTTCGTCGGGAAGTAAGACTTGGCCACTGGTTGATTCACGAACCTATAACAATATATACATATATATCAAAGTATGTTCAAAATATATTTACAACACTTTTAATATATTTTGATGTTTTAAGTTTATTAAGTCAGCTGTCCTCGTTAATAACCTACAACTAGTTGTCCACAGTTAGATGTACAGAAATAAATCGATAAATATTATCTTGAATCAATCCACGACCCAGTGTATACGTATCTCAGTATTGATCACAACTCAAACTATATATATTTTGGAATCAACCTCAACCCTGTATAGCTAACTCCAACATTCACATATAGAGTGTCTATGGTTGTTCCGAAATATATATAGATGTGTCGACATGATAGGTCGAAACATTGTATACGTGTCTATGGTATCTCAAGATTACATAATATACAATACAAGTTGATTAAGTTATGGTTGGAATAGATTTGTTACCAATTTTCACGTAGCTAAAATGAGAAAAATTATCCAATCTTGTTTTACCCATAACTTCTTCATTTTAAATCCGTTTTGAGTGAATCAAATTGCTATGGTTTCATATTGAACTCTATTTTATGAATCTAAATAGACAAATTATAGGTTTATAGTCGGAAAAATAAGTTACAAGTCGTTTTTGTAAAGGTAGTCATTTCAGTCGAAAAAACGACGTCTAGATGACCATTTTAGAAAACATACTTCCACTTTGAGTTTAACCATAATTTTTGGATATAGTTGCATGTTCATAATAAAAATCATTTTCTCAGAATAACAACTTTTAAATCAAAGTTTATCATAGTTTTTAATTAACTAACCCTAAACAGCCCGCGGTGTTACTACGACGGCGTAAATCCGGTTTTACGGTGTTTTTTGTGTTTTCAGGTTTTAAATCATTAAGTTAGCATATCATATAGATATAGAACATGTGTTTAGTTAATTTTAAAAGTCAAGTTAGAAGGATTAACTTTTGTTTGCGAACAAGTTTAGAATTAACTAAACTATGTTCTAGTGATTACGAGTTTAAACCTTTGAATAAGATAGTTTTATATATATGAATCGAATGATGTTACGAACATCATTACTACCTCAAGTTCAGTAGGTAAACCTACTAGAAGTGACAATAAATGATCTAGCTTCAAAGGATCTTGGATGGCTTGAAAGTTCTTGAAGTAGGATCATGACACAAAAACAAGTTCAAGTAAGATTTTTACTCGAATTAAGATAGTTTATAGTTATAGAAATTGAATCAAAGTTTGAATATGAATATTACCTTGAATAAGAAAGATAACCTACTGTATATAAAAAAGGTTTCTTGATCTTAGATGATTACTTGGAATGGATTAGAAAGCTTGGAAGTAAATTAGTAAACTTGAAGGGATTTTTGAAGTGTTCTTGAAGTGTTCTTCCTATGATGATTATAGCTTGATTTTTGAAGTGATTTTTGATGAAGATGATGATTAACTACTGGAAAAATACGTTCATAATAGTGTGTGTGTGTTGAGAGAGAATTAGAAAGAGAATTGGAAGTGAAATGGAGTGAATGATGAGTGGTAATTGGTGAGTGGTGAGTGGGGTTAAAAGGAGTTCTAGTTAGTTGACTAGCTCATGGTAGAAGTTAAAATTGATTAGTCATACATGACATAATCAAGATTGGAATCCCATGCTAGTTCCTATTGGTATATACCCATAGTAAGTACGTTTTGAAGCTGTGTATAATACGGGTAAGAATACGACTAGAATTCTTGATGAAAGAAAAGAATGGGAAAGTAACTGTAACCATTTTCGTTAAGTATGAGTGTTTTGATATATGTCTTGAAGTCTTCCAAAAGTATTTTAATACATCTAAATACACTACATGTATATACATTTTAACTGAGTCGTTAAGTCATCGTTAGTCGTTACATGTAAGTGTTGTTTTGAACCCTTTAAGTTAACGATCTCAATTAATGTTGTTAACCCATTGTTTATTATATCTAATGAGATGTTAAATTATTATATTATCATGATATTATGATATATTAATATATCTTAATATGATATATATACATTTAAATGTCGTTACAACAATAATCGTTACATATATGTCTCGTTTCGAAATCCTTACGTTAGTGAATCGCCGGTCAACTTGGGTGGTCAATTGTCTATATGAAACATATTTCAATTAATCAAGTCTTAACAAGTTTGATTGCTTAACATGTTGGAAACATTTAATCATGTAAATATCAATCTCAATTAATATATATAAACATGGAAAAGTTCGGGTCACTACAATATGGCAGCGCATAACCTTCAGTTTCAGAGTGTGCTGAAATTCTAAAGATTGCCCTAAAACGGCCGAACGAGCAAGACTCTATGAACGTGCTTGCCATTTGAGGTCGTCTAGATTCCGAAAAAGACATCTTTACTCTCAAATTCGCACCACCCAACAAACACCACCGACGGTTCGTGGTGCTTGGTGTTTTGTGTCTTTGGCCAAAATGTTAGATATATCGTATCACGTTGCTCCAATTTAGTCACTGTTTTTTTTAAATCATGTATTTTTTCGGGAACTATCCGTTGGCAAACTACCGTAGGCGGTTTGTCAGAAATATTTTTTGAAACGAGACTTCGAAAGCCTTCAATTTTGCCTTTTTCTATTTTGACCTTTTTGAATTTCTTTCATATTAATCCTTTTGTGTATGCATGACTTAGCATGGTACATATTGTTTTAAGGTCTATTATTTCACTTATAATGCAATTATGTATAACACATATAATTTTGAATCTAATGTCACTTGGTAGATATTGTTTTAAAGCATATTATTCACTTATAATGTAATTATGTATACCATATATAATTTTGAATCTAATGTCACTTCATTAAACACGCTTTTTAAATCACTAATATGCGCCGCCAAATAGAGTAACATTTGGCGGCGCATATCCTTTGGTTTGAGATGGTGCTGAAATTCTCGAAATCACCCTAAAACGACCCTAACATCAAGACTCCTGGATAGTGTCTTGACATTCGAGGTCGTCAGGATGCCGAAAAAAGACATTTTACTCATTTTTAATGTTCTCTTTGAACGTTTTCAATTTTATATCGTATTATTAGTTTTGAGTATGCATGACTTAGCATATTATATATAGTTTTAAGGTATATTATTTCACTCACAACGTAATTATGTATAACGCATAGAATTTTGAACCTAATGTCACTTCATTAACCACACTTTTTTAATTAATGAATATGCGCCGCCAGATAGAGTACCATATGGCGGCGCATAACCTTCAGTTTCAGAGTGTGCTGAAATTCTAAAGATCACCCTGAAACGGCCGAACGAGCAAGACTCTATGAACGTGCTTGCCATTTGAGGTCGTCTAGATTCCGAAAAAGACATCTTTACTCGCAAATTCGCACCACCTACCAAACACAACCGACGGTTCGTAGTGCTTGGTGTTTTGTGTCTTTGGCCAAAATGTTAGATATATCGTATCACGTAGCTCTGATTTAGTCATCGTTTTTTTTTTAAATCGTGTATTTTTTCGGGATCTATCCGTTGGCAAACTACCGTAGGCGGTTTGTCACAAATATTTTTTGAAACGAGACTTCGAAAGCCTTCAATTTTGCCTTTTTTGATTTTGACCTTTTGAATTTCTTTCATATTAATCCTTTTGTGTATGCATGACTTAGCATGGTACATATTGTTTTAAGGCCTATTATTTCACTTACAATGCAATTATGTATAACACATATAATTTTGAATCTAATGTCACTTGGTAAATATTGTTTTAAAGCCTATTATTCACTTATAATGTAATTATGTGTACCATATATAATTTTGAATCTAATGTCACTTCATAAAACACGCTTTTAAATCACTAATATGCGCCGCCAAATGGAGTAACATTTGGCGGCGCATAACCATTGGTTTCAGATTGTGCTGAAATTCTCGAGATCACCCTAAAACGAACCTAACATCAAGACTCCTGGATAGTGTCTTGACATTCGAGGTCGTCAGGATGCCGAAAAAAGACTTTTTACTCATATTTAATGTTCTCTTTGAACGTTTTTAATTTATATCGTATTATTAGTTTTGTGTATGCATGACTTAGCATATTATATTTAGTTTTAAGACCTATTATTTCACTCGTAATGTAGTTATGTATAACGCATATAATTTTGAATCTAATGTCACTTCATTAAACACGCTTTTTTAAATCATTAATATGCGCCACCAGATGGAGTACCATTTGGCGGCGCATAACCTTCAGTTACAGATTGTGCTAAAATTCTCAAGATCACCCTAAATCGGCCGAACGAGCAAGACTCTCTGAACGTGCTTGCCATTTGAGGTTGTCTAGATTCCAAAAAAAAACATCTTTCCTCACAAATTCGCACCACGCACCAAACACCACCGATGGTTCGTGGTGCTTGGTGTTTTGTATCTTTGGCCAAAATGTTAGATCTATCGTATCTTTTGACTCGTAGTTCCAATTTCGTCACCATTTTTTTTTAATCGTGTATTTTTTCGGGATCTATCTGTTGGCAAAATGCCGTAGGCAGTTTGTCACAAATATTTTTCGAAACGAGACCTCAAAAGCCTTCAATTTTGCCTTTTTGGATTTTGAATGTTTTGAATTTCCTTCATACTAATCCATTTGTGTATGCATGACTTAGCATGGTACATATTATTTTAAGGCCTATTATTTCACTTATAATGTAATTATGTATACCACATATAATTATGAATCTAATGTCACTTCATTAAACATGCTTTTTAAATCACAAATATGCGCCGCCAAATGGAGTAACATTTGGCGGCGCATAACCTTTGGTTTCAGATTGTGCTGAAATTCTCGAGATCATCCTAAAACGACCCTAACATCAAGACTCCTGGATAGCGTCTTGACATTCGAGGTCGTCAGGATGCCGAAAAAAGACATTTTACTCATTTTAATGTTCTCTTTGAACGTTTTCAACTTATATCGCATTATTAGTTTTATGTATGCATGACTTAACATGGTATATATAGTTTTAAGGCCTATTTTTTCACTCGCTATGTAATTATGTATAACACATATAATTTTGAATCTAATATCACTTCATAAACACGCTTTTTTAAATCATTAATATGTGCCGCCAGATTGAGTACCATTTGGCGGCGCGTAACCTTCAGTTTCAGATTGTTCTGAAATTCTAAAAATCACCCAAAAAATGGCCGAACGAGCAAGACTCTCTGAACATGCTTGCCATTCGAGGTCGTCCAGATTCCGAAAAAGACATCTTTACTCACAAATTCGCACCACCCACCAAACACCACCGACGGTTTGTGGTGCTTGGTGTTTTGTGTCTTTGGCCAAAATGTTAGATCTATCGTATCTTTTGACTCGTAGCTCCGATTAGTCATTAATTTTTTAAATCGCGTATTTTTTCGAGATCTCTCCGTTGGCAAACTGCAGTAGGCGGTTTGTCCCAAATATTTCTCGAAACGAGACCTCGAAAGCCTTCAATTTTGCATTTTTTAGATTTTAACCGTTTTGAATTTCTTTTATATTAATCCTTTTGTGTATGCATGACTTAGCCTGGTACATATTATTTGAAGGCCTATTATTCACTTATAATGTAATTATGTATACCATATATAATTTTGAATCTAATGTCAATTCATTAAACACGCTTTTTAAATCACTAATATGCTGCGCCAGATGGAGTAACATTTGGCGCCGCATAACCTTGGTTTCAGATAGTGCTAAAATTCTCGAGATCACCCTAAAACGACCCTAACATCAAGACTCCTGGATAGTGTCTTGACATTCGAGATCGTCTGGATGCCGTAAAAAGACATTTTACTCATTTTTAATGTTCTCTTTGAACGTTTTTAATTTATATCGTACTATTAGTTTTGTGTATGCATGACTTAGCATAGTATATATAGTTTTAAGGCCTATTATTTCACTCGCAATGTAATTATGTATAACGCATATAATTTTGAATCTAATGTCACTTCATTAAATACGCTTTTTTAAATCATTAATATGCGCCGCCAGATGGAGTACCATTTGGTGGCGCATAACCTTCAGTTTCAGATTGTGCTGAAATTCTCAAGATCACCCTAAAACGGCTGAACGAGTAAGATTCTCTGAACGTGCTTGCCATTCGAGGTCGTCTAGATTCCGAAAAAGACATCTTTCCTCACAAATTCGCACCATGCACCAAACACCACCGACGGTTCGTGGTGCTTGGTGTTTTGTGTCTTTGGCCAAAATGTTAGATCTATCGTATCTTTTGACTCATAGTTCCGTTTTAGTCACCGTTTTTTTTAAATCGTATATTTTTTGGGATCTATCCGTTGACAAACTGTCGTCAGCGGTTTATCACAAATATTTTTCGAAACGAGACCTCGAAAGCCTTCAATTTTGCTTTTTTCATTTTTGACCGTTTTGAATTTCTTTCACATTAATCCTTTTGTGTATGCATGACTTAAAATGGTACATATTGTTTTAAGGCCTATTATTTCACTTACAATGTAATTATGTATAACACATATAATTTTGAATCTAATGTCACTTCATTAAACACGCTTTTTAAATCACTAATATGCGCCGCCAAATGGAGTAACATTTGGCGGCGCATAACCTTTGGTTTCAGATTGTGTTGAAATTCTCGAGATCACCCTAAAACGACCCTAACTTCAAGACTCCTGGATAGTGTCATGACATTCGAGGTCGTCAGGATGCCGAAAAAAGTCATTTTACACATTTTTAATGTTATCTTTGAACGTTTTCAATTTATATCGTATTATTAGTTTTGTGTATGCTTCTCTCGCAATGTAATTATGTATAAAAGATATAATTTTAAACCTAATGTCACTTCATTAACTACGCTTTTTTAAATCATTAATATGCGCTGCGAGATAGAGTACCATTTGGCGGCGCATAACCTTCAGTTTCAGAGTGTGCTGAAATTCTCAAGATCACCCTAAAATGGCCGAACGAGCAACACTATATGAACGTGCTTGCCATTCGAGGTCATCTTGATTACGAAAAAGACATCTTTACTCGCAAATTCGCATCACCTACCAAACACCACCGATGGTTCGTGGTGCTTGGTGTTTTGTGTCTTTGGCCAAAATGTTAAATCTATCGTATCTTTTGACTCGTAACTCCGATTTAGTCACCGTTTTTTTAAATCGTATATTTGTTCGTGATCTATCTGTTGGCAAACTACCATAGGAGGTTGTCCCAAATATTTTTCGAAACGAGACCTCAAAAGCCTTCAATTTTTCTTTTTTCGATTTTGACCGTTTTGAATTTCTTTCATATTAATCCTTTTGTGTATGCATGACTTAGCATGGTACAAATTGTTTTAAGGCCTATTATTTCACTTACAATGTAATTATGTATAACACATATAATTTTGAATCTAATGTCATTTCATTAATAACGCTTTTTAAATCACTAATATGCGCCGCCAAATGGAGTAACATTTAGCGGCGCATAACCTTTGGTTTCGGATTGTGCTGAAATTCTCTAGATCACCCTAAAACGACCCCAACATCAAGACTCCTGGATAGTATCTTAACATTCCATGTCGTCAGGATTCCGAAAAAAGACATTTTACTCATTTTAAATGTTCTCTTTGAACGTTTTCAATTTATATCGTATTATTAGTTTTGTTTATGCATGACTTAGCATATTATATATAGTTTTAAGGCCTATTATTTCACTCGCAATGTAAGTATGTATAACGCATATAATTTTGAATCCAATGTCACTTCATTAACCACGCTTTTTTAAATCATTAATATGCGCCGCCAGATGGAGTACCATTTAGCGGCGCATAACCTTCAGTTTCAGATTGTGCTGAAATTCTCAAGATTACCCTAAAAAGGCTCCCTAAACGTGCTTGCCATTCGAGGTCGTCTAGATTCCGAAAAAGACATCTTTCCATGCAAATTCGCACCACACACCAAAGACCACCGACGGTTCGTGGTGCTTGGTGTTTTGTGTGTTTGGCCAAAATGTTAGATCTATCGTATCTTTTGACTCGTACTTTCGATTTAGTCACCGTTTTTTTTAAATGGTGTGTTTTTTCGAGATCAATCCCGAGATCTATCCGTTGGCAAACTGCCGTAGGCAGTTTGTCATAAATATTTTTTGAAACTAGAACTCGAAAGCCTTCAATTTTGCCTTTTTTCGATTTTGACCGTTTTGAATTTCTTTCACATTAATCCTTTTGCGTATACATGACTTAGCATGGTACATATTATTTTAAGGCCTATTATATCACTTAGAATATAATTATGTATAACACATATAATTATGAATCTAATGTCACTTCATTAAACACGCTTTCTAAATCACTAATATGCGCCGCCAAATGGAGTAACATTTGGCAGTGCATAACCTTTGGTTTCAGATTGTGATGAAATTCTCGAGATCACCCTAAAACGACCCTAACATCAAGACTCTTGGATAGTGTCTTAAATTCGAGGTAGTCAGGATGCCGAAAAAAGACATTTCACACATTTTAAATGTTCTCTTGAACGTTTTCAATTTATATCGTATTATTAGTTTTATGTATGCATGACTTAGCATATTATATATAGTTTTAAGGCCTATTATTTCACTCGCAATGTGAGTATGTATAACGCATATAATTTTGAATCTAATGTCACTTCATTAACCATGCTTTTTTAAATCATTAATATGCGCCGCCAGATGGAGTACCATTTGGCGGCGCATAACCTTCAATTTCATATTGTGCTGAAATTCTCAAGATCACCCTAAAAAGGCCGAACGAGCAAGACTCTCTGAACGTGCTTGCCATTCGAGGTCATCTAGATTTCGAAAAAGACATATTTCCTTGCAAATTCTCACCACACACCAAACACCACCGACGTTTCGTGGTGCTTGGTGTTTTGTATCTTTGGCCTAAATGTTAGATCGATCGTATATTTTGACTCGTAGTTCCGATTTAGTCACCGTTTTTTTTAAATCGTGTATTTTTTCGGGATCTATCCGTTGGCAAACTGCCGTAGGCAGTTTGTCAAACGAGACCTCGAAAGCCTTCAATTTTTCCTTTTTTCGATTTTGACCGTTTGGAATTTCTTTCATATTAATCCTTTTGTGTATGCATGACTTAGCATGGTACATATTGTTTTAAGGCATATTATTTCACTTACAATGTAATTATGTATAACACATATAATTTTGAATCTAATGTCACTTCATTAAACACGCTTTTTAAATCACTAATATGCGCCGCCAAATGGAGTAACATTTAGCGGCGCATAACCTTTGGTTTCAGATTGTGCTGAAATTCTCGAGATCACCCTAAAATGACCCTAACATCAAGACTCCTGGATAGTGTCTTGATATTCGAGGTCGTCAGGATGCCGAAAAAAGACATTCTACTCATTTTTAATGTTTTCTTTGAACGTTTTCAATTTTATATCGTATTATTAGTTTTGTGTATGCATGACTTAGCATAGTATAAATATTTTTAAGGCCTATTATTTAACTCACAATGTAATTATGTATAACGCATATAATTTTTAATCTAATGTCAATTCATTAACCACGCTTTTTTAAATCATTAATATGCGCCGCCAGATAGAGTACCATTTGGCGGTGCATAACCTTCAGTGTCAGAGTGTGCTGAAATTCTAAAGATCAACCTAAAACAGCCGAACGAGCAAGACTCTATGAACGTGCTTGCCATTCGAGGTCGTCTAGATTCTGAAAAAGACATCTTTACTAGCAACTTCGCACCACCCACCAAATACCACCGACGGTTCGTGGTGCTTGGTGTTTTGTGTCTTTGGCCAAAATGTTAGATATATCGTATCTTTTGACTCGTAGCTCCGATTTAGTCAGCGTTTTTTTTAAATCGTGTATTTTTTCTGGATCTATCCGTTGCCAAAATCCCGTAGGCGATTTTTCCCAAATATTTTTCGAAACGAGACATCAAAAGTCTTCAATTATGCCTTTTTTCGATTTTGACCTTTTTGAATTTCTTTCATATTAATCCTTTTGTGTATGCATGACTTAGCATGGTACATATTGTTTTAAGGCATGTTATTTCACTTACAATATAATTATGTATAACACATATAATTTTGAATCTAATGTCACTTCATTAAAAACGCTTTTTAAATCACTAATATGCGCCGCCAAATGGAGTAACATTTGGCGGCGCATAACCTTTGGTTTCAGATTGTGCTGAAATTCTCGAGATCACCCTAAATCCTTCCTAACATCAAGACTCCTGGATAGTGTCTTAACATTCGAGGTCGTCAGGATGCCGGAAAAAAACATTTTACTCATTTTAAATGTTCTCTTTGAACGTTTTCAATTTGTATACTATTATTAGTTTTTGTATGCATGACTTAGCATATTATATATAGTTTTAAGGCCTATTATTTCACTCGCAATGTAATTATGTATAGCGCATATAATTTTGAATCTAATGTCACTTCATTAACCACGATTTTTTAAATCATTAATATGCGCTGCCAGATGGAGTACCATTTGGCAGCGCATAACCTTTAGTTTCAGATTATGCTGAAATTCTCAAAATCACCCTAAAAAGGCCGAACGAGCAAGACTCTCTGAACGTGCTTGCCATTCAAGATCGTGTAGACTCTGAAAAAACATCTTTCCTCGCAAATTCACACCACGCACCAAACACAACTGACGGTTCGTGGTGCTTTGTGTTTTGTGTCTTTGGCCAAAATGTTAGATCTATCGTATCTTTTAACTCGTAGCTCTGATTTAGTCACCTTTTTTTAAATCGTGTATTTTTTCGGGATCTATTCATTGGCAAACTGCCATAGGCGGTTTGTCCCAAATATTTTTCGAAACGAGACCTCGAAAGCCTTCAATTTTGCCTTTATTCGATTTTGACCGTTTTGAATTTCTTTCATATTAATCCTTTTGTGTATGCATGACTTAGCATGGTACATATTGTTTTAAGGCCTATTATTTAACTTATAATGTAATTATGTATACCACATATAAATTTGAATCTAATGTCACTTCATTAAACACGCTTTTCAAATCACAAATATGCGCCGTCAAATGGAGTAACATTTGTCGGCGCATAACCTTTGGTTTCAGATTGTGCTGAAATTCTCGAGATCGCCCTAAAATGACCCTAACATCAAGACTCTTGGATAGTGTCGTGACATTCGAGGTCGTCAGGATGCTGAAAAAAGACATTGTACTCATTTTTAATTTTCTCCTTGAACGTTTTCAATTTATATCGTATTATTAGTTTTGTGTATGCATGACTTAGTATGGTATATATAGTTTAAGGCCTATTATTTCACTCATGATTTAATTATGTATAACGCATATAATTTTGAATCTAATTTCACTTCATTAAACTCGCATTTTTAAATCATTAATATGCGCCGCCAGATGGAGTACCATTTGGCGCGCATAACCTTCAGTTTCAGATTGTGCTGAAATTCTCAAGATCACCCTAAAACGGCCAAACGAGCAAGACTCTCTGAACGTGCTTGCCATTCGAGGTCGTCTAGATTCCGAAAAACACATCTTTCTTCGCAAATTCGCACCACGCACCAAACACCACCGATGGTTCGTAGTGCTTGTTGTTTTGTGTCTTTAACCAAAATGTTAGATCTATCATATCTTTTGACTCGTAGCTCCTATTTGGTCAACGTTTTTTTAAATTATGTAATTTTTAGGGATCTAACCTTTGCAAACTGCCGTAAGCGGTTTGTCGCAAAAAAATTTCAAAACGAGACATCGAAAGCCTTCAATTTTGCCTTTATTGATTTTGACCGTTCTGAATTTCTTTCATATTAATCCTTTTGTGTATGCATGACTTAGCATGGTACATATTGTTTTAAGTCGTATTATTTCACTTACAATGTAATTATGTATAACACATATAATTTTGAATCTAATGTCACTTCATTAAACACGTTTTTTAATTCACTAATATGCCCCGCCAAATGGAGTAATATTTGGCGGCGCATAACCTTTGGTTTCAGATTGTGCTGAACTTTTCGAGATCACCCTAAAATGACCCTAACATCAAGACTCCTCGATAGTGTCTTAACATTCGAGGTCGTCAGGATGCCGAAAAAATACATTCTACTCATTTTTAATGCTATCTTTGAACGTTTTCAATTTATATCGTATTATTAGTTTTTTGTATGCGTGACTTAGCATAGTATATATAGTTTTAAGGGCTATTATTTCACTAGCAATGTAATTATGTATAGCGCATATAATTTTGAATCTAATGTCACTTCATTAACCACGATTTTTAAATCGTTAATATGCGCTGCTAGATGGAGTACCATATGGCAGCGCATAACCTTCAGTTTCAGATTAAGCTGAAATTCTCAAGATCACCCTAAAAAGGCCGAACGAGCAAGACTCTCTGAACGTGCTTGCCATTCGAGGTTGTGTAGATTCCGAAAAAAACATCTTTCCTCGCAAATTCACACCACGCACCAAACACCACTGACGGTTCGTGGTGCTTTGTGTTTTGTGTCTTTGGTCAAAATGTTTGATCTATTGTATCTTTTAACTCATAGCTCTGATTAAGTCACCTTTTTTTAAATCATGTATTTTTTCGGGATCTAACCGTTGGCAAACTGCCTTAGGCGGTTTGTCCCAAATATTTTTTGAAACGAGACCTCGGAAGCATTCAATTTTGTCTTTTTTCGATTTTGACCGTTTTGAATTTCTTTCATATCAATCCTTTTGTGTATGCATGACTTAGCATGGTACATATTGTTTTAAGGCCTATTATTTCACTTATAATGTAATTATATATACCACATATAATTTCAAATCTAATGTCACTTCATTAAACACGTTTTTTCAAATCACAAATATGCGTCGTCAAATGGAGTAACATTTGTCGGCGCATAACCTTTGATTTCAGATTGTGCTGAAATTCTCGAGATCGCCCTAAAACGACCCTAACATCAAGACTCTTGGATAGTGTCTTGACATTCGAGGTCGTCAGGATGCCGAAAAAAGACATTGTACTCATTTTTAATGTTCTCCTTGAACGTTTTCAATTTATATCGTATTATTAGTTTTGTGTATGCATGACTTAGTATGGTATATATAGTTTAAGACCTATTATTTCACTCGTGATTTAATTATGTATAACGCATATAATTTTGAATCTAATTTCACTTCATTAAACTCGCATTTTTAAATCATTAATATGCGCCGCCAGATGGAGTACTATTTGGCGCGCATAACATTCAGTTTCAGATTGTGCTGAAATTCTCAAGATCACCCTAAAACGGCCAAACGAGCAAGACTCTCTGAACGTGCTTGCCATTCGAGGTCGTCTAGATTCTGAAAAACACATCTTTCTTCGCAAATTCGCACCACGCACCAAACACTACCGATGGTTCGTGGTGCTTGTTGTTTTGTGTCTTTAGCCAAAATGTTAGATCTATCATATCTTTTGACTCGTAGCTCCTATTTGGTCACCGTTTTTTAAATCTTGTAATTTTTAGGGATCTATCCTTTGCAAACTGCTGTAAGCGGCTTGTCGCAAATATATTTCAAAACGAGACATCGAAAGCCTTCAATTTTGCCTTTATTGATTTTGACCATTCTGAATTTCTTTCATATTAATCCTTTTATGTATGCATGACTTAGCATGGTACATATTGTTTTAAGTCGTATTATTTCACTTACAATGTAATTATGTATAACACATATAATTTTGAATCTAATGTCACTTCATTAAAAACGTTTTTTAATTCACTAATATGCCCCGCCAAATGGAGTAACATTTGGCGGCGCATAACCTTTGGTTTCAGATTGTGCTGAAATTTTCGAGATCACCCTAAAATGACCCTAACATCAAGACTCCTCGATAGTGTCTTAACATTCAAGGTCGTCAGGATGCCGAAAAAAGACATTCTACTCATTTTTAATGCTCTCTTTGAACGTTTTCAATTTATATCGTATTATTAGTTTTTTGTATGCGTGACTTAGCATAGTATATATAGTTTTAAGGGCTATTATTTCACTCGCAATGTAATTATGTATAGCGCATATAATTTTGAATATAATGTCACTTCATTAACCACGATTTTTAAATCATTAATATGCGCTGCCAGATGGAGTACCATTTGGCAGCGCATAACCTTCAGTTTCAAATTAAGCTGAAATTCTCAAGATTACCCTAAAAAGGCCGAACGAGCAAGACTCTCTGAACGTGCTTGCCATTCGAGGTTGTGTAGATTCTGAAAAAAACATCTTTCCTCGCAAATTCACACCACGCACCAAACACCACTGACGGTTCGTGGTGCTTAGTGTTTTGTGTCTTTGGTCAAAATGTTAGATCTATCGTATCTTTTAACTCATAGCTATGATTAAGTCACCTTTTTTTAAATCGTGTATTTTTTCTGGATCTAACCGTTGGCAAACTGCCGTAGGTGGTTTGTCCCAAATATTTTTCGAAACGAGACCTCGGAAGCATTCAATTTTGTCTTTTTTCGATTTTGACCGTTTTGAATTTCTTTCATATCAATCCTTTTGTGTATGCATGACTTAGCATGGTACATATTGTTTTAAGGCCTATTATTTCACTTATAATGTAATTATATATACCACATATAATTTCAAATCTAATGTCACTTCATTAAACACGCTTTTAAAATCACAAATATGCGCCGCCAAATGGAGTAACATTTGTCGGCGCATAACGTTTGGTTTCAGATTGTGCTGAAATTCTCGAGATCGCCCTAAAACGACCCTAACATCAAGACTCCTCGATAGTGTCTTGATATTCGAGGTCGTCAGGATGCCGAAAAAAAACATTTTACTCATTTTTAATGTTCTCCTTGAACGTTTTCAATTTATATCGTATTATTAGTTTTATGTATGCATGACCTAGCATGGTATATATAGTTTTAAGGCCTATTATTTCACTCGCAATGTAATTATGTATAACGCATATAATTTTGAATCTAATTTCACTTCATTAAACTCGCTTTTTTAAATCATTAATATGTGCCGCCAGATGGAGTACCATTTGGCGGCGCATAACCTTCAGTTTCAGATTGTGCTGAAATTCTCAAGATCACCCTAAAAGGGCCGAACGAGCAAGACTCTCTGAACGTGCTTGCCATTCGAGGTCGTCTAGATTCCGAAAAAGACATATTTCCTCGCAAATTCGCACCACGCACCAAACACCACCGATGGTTCGTGGTGCTTGTTGTTTTGTGTCTTTAGACAAAATGTTAGATCTATCATATCTTTTGACTCGTAGCTACGATTTAGTCACTGTTTTTTTAAATCGTGTATTTTTTAGGGATATATCTGTTGCAAACTACCGTAAGCGGTTTGTCCCAAATATTTTTCAAAACGAGACATCGAAAGCCTTCAATTTTGCCTTTTTGATTTTGACTGTTTTGAATTTCTTTCATATTAATCCTTTTGTGTATGCATGACTTAGCATGGTACATATTGTTTTAAGTCGTATTATTTCATTTACAATGTAATTATGTATAACACATATAATTTTGAATCTAATGTCACTTCATTAAACACGTTTTTTAAATCACTAATATGCCCTGCCAAATGGAGTAACATTTGGCGGCGCATAACCTTTGGTTTCAGATTGTGCTGAAATTCTCGAGATCACCCTAAAACGACCCTTACATCAAGACTCCTTGATAGTGTCTTAACATTCGAGGTCGTCAGGATGCCGAAAAAAGACATTCTACTCATTTTTAATGCTCTCTTTGAACGTTTTCAATTTATATCGTATTATTAGTTTTTTGTATGCGTGACTTAGCATAGTAAATATAGTTTTAAGGCCTATTATTTCACTCGCAATGTAATTATGTATAACGCATATAATTTTGAATCTAATGTTACTTCATTAACCACGCTTTTTTAAAATCATTAATATGCGCCGCCAGATGGAGTACCATTTGGCGGCGCATAACCTTCAGTTTCAAATTGTGCTAAAATTCTCAAGATCACCCTAAAAGGCTGAACGAGCAAGACTCTCTGAAAGTGCTTGCCATTTAAGGTCGTCTAGATTCCAAAAAAGACATTTTTCCTCGCATATTCGCACCACGCACCAAACACCACCGACGGTTCGTGGTGCTTGGTATTTTGTGTCTTTGGCAAAAATGTTTGATCTATCGTATCTTTTAACTCGTAGCTCTGATTTAGTCACCTTTTTTTATAATCGTGTATTTTTTTCGAAATCTATCCGTTGGCAAACTGCCGTAGGCAGTTTGTCCCAAATATTTTTTGAAACGAGACCTCGAAACCCTTAAATTTTGCCTTTTTCGATTTTGACCTTATTGAATTTCTTTCATATTAATCCTTTTGTGTATGCATGACTTAGCATGGTACATATTGTTTTAAGGCTTATTATTTCACTTATAATGTAATTATGTATACCACATATAAATTTGAATCTAATGTCACTTCATTAAACACGCTTTTAAAATCACAAATATGAGCCGCCAAATGGAGTAACATTTTGAAATGTCCCGTTCATATTGATTATAAACGTTCCATATTAATTGATTTCGTCGCGAGGTTTTGACCTCTATATGAGACATTTTTCAAAGACTGCATTCATTTTTAAAACAACCATAACCTTTATTTTATCTATAAAGGTTTAAAAAGCATTACGTAGAATATCAAATAATGATAATCTAAAATATACCGTTTACACACGACCATTACATAATATATTACATCAAAAATAAGTTTCTTGAATGCAGTTTTTACATAATATCGTACAAGCATGGACTCTAAATCTTATCCTTATTGTAGTATGCAACAGCGGAAGCTCTTAAAAATTACCTGAGAATAAACATGCTTAAAATGTCAACAAAAATGTTGGTGAGTTATAGGTTTAACCTATATATTATCAAATCATAATAATAGACCACAAGATTTCTTATTTCAATATACATCCCATACATAGAGATAAAAATCATTCATATGGTGAACACCTGGTAACCGACATTAACAAGATGCATATAAGAATATCCCCTATCATTCCGGGAAATCCTTCAGACATGATAAAAACGAATTCGAAGTACTAAAGTAACCGGTACTTTGGATGGGGTTCGTTAGGCCCAATAGATCTATCTTTAGGATTCGCTTCAATTAGTAGATCGATTTACTAATTCTTAGGATACCAAGCAAAAGGGGCATATTCGGCTTCGATCATTCACCCATATAATGTAGTTTCATTTACTTATGTCTATTTCGTAAAACATTTATAAAATTGCATGTATTCTCATCCCAAAATATTAGATTTTAAAAGTGGGACTATAACTCACTTTCATAGATTTTTACTTCGTCGGGAAGTAAGACTTGGCCACTGGTCGATTCACGAACATATAACAAATATTTACATATATATCAAAGTATGTTCAAAATATATTTATAACATTTTTAATATGTTTTACTGTTTTAAGTTTATTAAGTCAGCTGTCCTCGTTAGTAACCTACAACTAGTTGTCCACAGTTAGATGTACAGAAATAAATCGATTTATATTATCTTGAATCAATCCACGACCCAGTGTATACACGTCTCAGGCTAGATGACAACTCAAAGTATATATATTTTTGGAATCAACCTCAACCCTGTATAGCTAACTCCAACATTAGTGCATATAGAGTGCCTATGGTTGTTCCAAATAATATATATACATGGGTCGATATGATATGTCAAAACATTTGCATACGTGTCTATGGTATCCCAAGATTACATAATATATTAGAATACATGTATAATATAATATAAGTTAGCTAGGATATGATTAATATAGATTTGTTACAATATTTCCCGTAGCTACAACAATCAAAAAGTATCCAATCTTGTTTTACCCATAACTTCTTCCTTTTAAATCCGTTTTGAGTGAATCAAATTGCTATGATTTCATATTGAACTCTATTTTATGAATCTAAACAGAAAAAGTATAGGTTTATAGTCAGAAATATAAGTTACAAGTCGTTTTTGTAAAGGTAGTCATTTCAGTCGAAAAAACGACGTCTAGATGACCATTTTAGAAAACATACTTCCACTTTGAGTTTAACCATGATTTTTGGATATAAAAATAATTTTCCAGAAGAAAAACTTTTAAATCAAAGTTTAACATAGTTTTTAATTAACTAACCCAAAACAGCCCGCGGTGTTACTACGACGGCGTATATCCGATTTTACGGTGTTTTTCGTGTTTCCAGGTTTTAAATCATTAAGTTAGCATATCATAAAGATATAGAACATGTGTTTAGTTGATTTTAAAAGTCAAGTTAGAAGGATTAACTTTTGTTTGCGAACAAGTTTAGAATTAACTAAACTATGTTCTAGTGATTTCAAGTTTAAACCTTCGAATAAGGTAGTTTTATATATATGAATCGAATGATGTTATGAACATCATTACTACCTCAGGTTTTGTGGATAAACCTACTGGAAATGAGAAAAATAGATCTAGCTTCAAAGGATCCTTGGATGGCTTGAAAGTTCTTGAAGCAAAATCATGACACGAAAACAAGTTCAAGTAAGATTTTCACTCGAAATAAGATTGTTATAGTTATAGAAATTGAATCAAAGTTTTAAAATGAGTATTACATTGTATTAGAAAGATATCTTACTGTAAATAAGAAAGATTTCTTGAGGTTGGATGATCACTTTACAAGATTGGAAGTAAGCTAGCAAACTTGGAAGTATTCTTGATTTTATGAAACTAGAAATTATAGAATTTATGAAGAACACTTAGAACTTGAAGATAGAACTTGAGAGAGATCAATTATATGAAGAAAAATGAAGAATGAAAGTGTTTGTAGTTGTTTTTGGTCGTTGGTATATGGATTAGATATAAAGGATGTGTAATTTTTTTACATGTAAATAAGTCATGAATGATTACTCATATTTTTGTAATTTTATGAGATATTTCATGCTAGTTGCCAAATGATGGTTCCCACATGTGTTAGGTGACTCACATGGGCTACTAAGAGCTGATCATTGGAGTGTATATACCAATAGTACATACATCTAAAAGCTGTGTATTGTACGAGTACGAATACGGGTGCATACGAGTAGAATTGTTGATGAAACTGAACGAGGATGTAATTGTAAGCATTTTTGTTAAGTAGAAGTATTTTGATAAGTGTATTGAAGTCATTCAAAAGTGTATGAATACATATTAAAACACTACATGTAAATACATTTTAACTGAGTCGTTAAGTCATCGTTAGTCGTTACATGTATATGTTGTTTTGAAACCTTTAGGTTAACGGTCTTGTTAAATGTTATTAACCCATTGTTTATTATATCTAAAGAGATGTTAAATTGTTACATTATCATGATATTATGATATATAATATATCTTACTATGATATATATACAGTTAAATGTCGTTACAACGATAATCGTTACATATATGTCTCGTTTCGAAATCATTAAGTTAGTAGTCTTATTTTTACATATGTAGTTCATTGTTAATACACTTAATGATATATTTACTTATCATTTAACATAATTAACCAAGTGTATCAATATCTTAATATGATTCATATGTACTTAGTAAGACGTTGTTATAACGATAATCGTTATATATATCGTTTTCGAGTTTCTTAATTTAATAGTCTCATTTTTATGTATATAACTCATTGTTAAAATACCTAATGAGATACTTACTTATCATAAAATCATGTTAACTATATATATAACCATATATATGTCATCATATAGTTTTTACAAGTTTTAACGTTCGTGAATCACCGGTCAACTTGGGTGGTCAAATGTCTATATGAAACCTATTTCAATTAATCAAGTCTTAGCAAGTTTGATTGCTTAACATGTTGGAAACACTTAATCATGTAAATAAAAATTTCATTTAATATATATAAACATGGAAAAGCTCGAGTCACTACAGTACCTACCCGTTAAATAAATTTGTGTTGTCGTATCTTCTGGAAATAAGTGCGGGTATTTCTTCTTCATCTGATCTTCTCATTCCCAGGTGAAATGGGATCCTCTATGAGCATTCCATCAAACCTTAACAATTGGTATCTTGTTTTGCTTAAGTCTTTTAACCTCACGATCCATTATTTCGACGGGTTCTTTGATGAATTAAAGTTTTTCGTTGAATTGGATTTCATCTAACGGAATAGTGAGATCTTCTTTAGCAAAACATTTCTTCAAATTCGAGACGTGGAAAGTGTTATGTACAGCCGCGAGTTGTGGAGGTAACTCAAGTCGGTAAGCTACTGGTCCGACACGATCAATAATCTTGAATGGTCTAATATACCTTGAATTTAATTTCCCTCGTTTACCAAATCGAACAACGCCTTTCCAAGGTGCAACTTTAAGCATGACCATCTCTCCAATTTCAAATTCTATATCTTTTCTTTTAATGTCAATGTAGCTCTTTTGTCGACTTTGGGCGGTTTTCAATCGTTGTTGAATTTGGATGATCTTCTCGGTAGTTTCTTGTATTATCTCCGGACCCGTAATCTGTCTATCCCCCACTTCACTCCAACAAATCGAAGACCTGCACTTTCTACCATAAAGTGCTTCAAACGGCACCATCTCAATGCTTGAATGGTAGCTGTTGTTGTAGGAAAATTCTGCTAACGGTAGATATCGATCCCAACTGTTTCCGAAATCAATAACACATGCTCGTAGCATGTCTTCAAGCATTTGTATCGTCCTTTCGCTCTGCCCATTAGTTTGTGGATGATAGACAGTACTCATGTCTAGACGAGTTCCTAATGCTTGTTGTAATGTCTGCCAGAATCTTGAAATAAATAGGTCATCCCTATCAGAGATAATAGAGATTGATATTTCATGTCTGGAGACGACTTCCTTCAAATACAGTCGTGCTAACTTCTCCATCTTGTCATCTTCTCTTATTGGCAGGAAGTGTGCTGATTTGGTGAGACGATCAACTATTACCCAAATAGTATCAAAACCACTTGCAGTCCTTGGCAATTTAGTGATGAAATCCATGGTAATGTTTTCCCATTTTCATTCCGAGATTTCGGGTTGTTGAAGTAGACCTGATGGTTTCTGATGCTCAGCTTTGACCTTAAAACACGTCAAACATTCACCTACATATTTAGCAACATCGGCTTTCATACCCGGCCACCAAAAATGTTTCTTGAGATCCTTGTACATCTTCCCCGTTCCAGGATGTATTGAGTATCTGGTTTTATGAGCTTCTCTAAGTACCATTTCTCTCACATCTCCAAATTTTGGTACCCAAATTCTTTCAGCCCTATTCCGGGTTCCGTCTTCCCAAATATTAAGATGCTTCTCCGATCCTTTGGGTATTTCATCCTTTAAATTTCCCTCTTTTAAAACTCCTTGTTGCGCCTCCTTTATTTGAGTAGTAAGGTTATTGTGAATCATTATATTCATAGATTTTACTCGAATGGGTTCTCTGTCTTTTCTGCTCAAGGTGTCGGCTACCACATTTGCCTTCCTCGGGTGGTAACGAATCTCAAAGTCGTAATCATTCAACAATTCAATCCACCTACGCTGCCTCATGTTTAGTTGTTTCTGATTAAATATGTGTTGAAGACTTTTGTGGTCGGTATATATAATACTTTTGACCCCATATAAGTAGTGCCTCCAAGTCTTTAATGCAAAAACAACCGCGCCTAATTCCAAATCATGCGTCGTATAATTTTGCTCGTGAATCTTCAATTATCTAGACGCATAAGCAATTACCTTCGTTCGTTGCATTAATACACAACCGAGACCTTGCTTTGAGGCGTCACAATATATCACAAAATCGTCATTCCCTTCAGGTAATGACAATATAGGTGTTGTAGTTAACTTTTTCTTTAATAATTGAAACGCCTTTTCTTGTTCATCCTTCCATTCAAATTTCCTCCCTTTATGCGTTAATGCAGTCAAGGGTTTTGCTATTCTGGAAAAATCTTGGATGAACCTTCTATAGTAACCAGCTAGTCCTAAAAATTGGCGTATATGCTTTGGAGTTTTCGGGGTTTCCCACTTTTCAACGGTTTCAATCTTTGCTGGATCCACCTGAATACCTTCTTTGTTCACTATGTGACTGAGGAATTGAACTTCTTCCAACCAAAATGCACACTTTGAAAACTTAGTGTACAGTTTTTTTTCCTTAACAACTCTAGCACTTTTCTCAAGTGTTCTTCATGCTCTTGGTCATTCTTTGAGTAAATAAGTATGTCATCGATGAAAACAATGACAAACTTGTCAAGGTATGGTCCACACACTCGGTTCATGAGGTCCATGAACACAGCTGGTGCGTTAGTCAACCCAAACGGTATAACCATAAACTCGTAATGACCGTAACGCGTCCTAAAAGCTGTCTTTGGAATATCATCCTCCTTCACCCGCATTTGATGATACCCAGAACGTAAATCAATCTTCGAATAAACCGATGAGCCTTGTAGTTGATCAAATAAGTCGTCGATTCTCGGTAGTGGGTAGTGGTTTTTGATGGTAAGTTTGTTCAACTCTCGATAGTCGATACACAACCTAAATGTACCATCCTTCTTCTTGACAAACAAAACAGGAGCTCCCCACGGTGATGTGCTTGGTCAAATGAAACCACGCTCTAAAAGTTCTTGTAATTGGCTCTGAAGTTCCTTCATTTCGCTAGGTGGGAGTCTGTATGGAGCACAAGCTATTGGTGCAGCTCCCGGTACAAGGTCTATTTGAAATTCAACGGATCGGTGTGGAGGTAGTCCCGGTAATTCTTTCGGAAATACATCGGGAAATTCTTTTGCGACGGGAACATCATTGATGTTCTTTTCTTCGAAATTGACTTTCTCAACGTGTGCTAGCACAGCATAGCAACCTTTTCTTATTAGTTTTTGTGCCTTCAGGTTACTAATAAGATTTAACTTCGCGTTGCTCTTTCTCCGTACACCATTAAGGGTTTTCCTTTTTCTCGTATAATGCGAATTGCATTTTTGTAACAAACGATCTCTGCTTTCACTTCTTTCAACCAGTCCATACCGATTATCACATCAAAACTCCCTAACTCTACTGGTATCAAGTCAATCTTAAATGTTTTGCTAACCAGTTTAATTTCTCGATTCAGGCATATATTATCTGCTGAAATTAATTTACCATTTGCTAATTCGAGTAAAAATTTACTATCCAAAGGCGTCAATGGGTAACTTAATTTAGCACAAAATTCTCTACTCATGTAGCTTCTATCCGCACCCGAATCAAATAAAACATAAGCAGATTTATCGTCAATAAGAAACGTACCCGTAACAAGCTCCAGGTCTTCCTGTGCTTCTGCCGCATTAATATTGAAAACTCTTCCATGACCCTGCCCATTAGTATTCCCCTAATTTGGGCAATTTCTAATAATGTGGCCTGGTTTTCCATATTTATAACAAACAGCGTTGGTATTACTTGCTCAGACACTATTCGTTTCGGCATTACTTGTTCCGACATTATTTGTTCCTTTAGTTCTATTAAACTTTGGTCCGTAGACCTCACACTTTATCGCGCTATGACCATTTCTTTTACACCTGTTGCAAAATGTCGTGCAAAACCCCTGATGATTTTCTTCGCACCTATGACATGGCTATTTTTGGTTTTTGTTGCCGTTGTTGTTATTGAGGTTGTTGTTGGGATTGTTATTGTTGTTGAAACAGTTGTTGTAGTTGTTGTTGTTGTTGGGATGTTTGTTGTAGTTATTGTTAGGATTGCGGTTATTGTTGCGATTGTTGTTGCGGTTGTTGGGATAGTTGTTGCGATTGTGGTTGTAATTGTTGTTGTTGTTGTTGTTGTAGTGGTGACTCTTGTCACCGTTTTCCTCCCACTTCCTCTTGAGTTGTTTCGTGTTGGCTTCTTCGGCCGCCTGCTCTTTAATTCTTCCCTCAATCTGATTTTTGAGTTTATGAGCCATTCGACTTGCCTTCTGTATAGATGCGGGCTCGTGTGAACTCACATCTTCTTGAATCCTTACTGGTAACCCTTTTACAAACGCGTAGATCTTCTCTTCTTCATCTTCGAATGCTCCCGGACACAATAGGCACAACTCTGTGAATCGTCGTTCATATGTGGTAACGTCAAACCCTTGTGTTCGTAACTCTCTAAGTTCTGCCTTGAGTTTATTGACTTCGTTTCTAGGACGGTACTGCTCGTTCATCAATTGCTTGAATGCCGACCACGGTAGTGCGTAAGCAGCATTTTGTCCTACCTGTTCAAGATAGGTGTTCCACCACGTTAACGCAGTACCTGTGAAGGTATGCGTAGCGTACTTAACTTGTCCTCTTCAGTACACTTACTTATGGCAAACACCGATTCGAATTTCTCGGTCCACCGTTTCAATCCAATTGGTCCTTCGATTCCATCAAATTCCAAAGGTTTGCAGGCAGTGAATTCTTTGTAAGAGCATCCTACACGATTTCTTGCGCCGTTAGCTGCATTGCTAGATTCAGAGTTATTGTTGGTATGTAGCGCAGCCTGTACTGTGGCTATGTTTGCAGCAAGAAAGGTACGAAATTCCTCTTCGCTCATATTCATGATGTGTCGAGTAGTCGGTGCCATTTCCTTCAAAATAGCCAACTGAATCGAGTTAATCATACAGAATATTAAGAGTAGTCAATAGTATTTCGTAGCATAATATGAACTCATTTATAAAAGCTTTTTCTTCATATTAGCGTTTTATAAGTTTAAATTCGGGTACTACCTACCCGTTAAGTTCATACTTAGTAGCTAATATACAATTCAACTACTACAATTCCATATGAAAAACTGATTATAATAATATATCACATATAAATATTCTTCAAACTTACAACATCGCTATATTACATATAACATGAAATATAGTACACTTTGATACAGGACATTTTTGAAGATAAATCTAGTTAATACGCAAGTTGTTCAGTAAAGGAAATAAAGACACGTAATTCATAAGTCCATAAACAAGTCATGCATTCTGGTTTTACTAAGACGACTTCCCATCCTTGGTTTTGTGGAAAGTAACCGTTATGACCATTGGCTAGGCAGCATGTTGTAATGTCGTCAAAAGGACGAGGGTTTCGTAATGCCCAACAGCCCCGTAACAATTTAAAAACCTTGTTTCTCAATCCAACTACTGAATCCGTCACTTGTGGGAAGGTTTTATTTAAAAGTTGCAATCCGATGTTCTTTTTCTCACTTTGGTAAGAAGCGAACGTCACTAACCCGTAAGCATAACATGCTTCTTTATGTTGCATGTTAGAAGCTATTTCTAATTCACGAAATCCTATGTTGGGATATGTTGAGTCAAAATAGGTTCTTAACCCGTAGCGTAAAATTGCATTTGGGTTCCCCGCATTTAATGCTTTAAAGAAAACACGGCGTAACTTACGGTCTCCCCAATGTGATATACCCCACCTATCAAAGGAAAGCCTTTTATAAACTAAGGCATTTCTGGAAAGTCTTTCAAATATTTGGCAAGTTAATTTCGCCATAACTAAATGTGCTGATGAATTTTGACCGACTCTAGACAAGATTTCCTCAATCATATCCTCTGGTAGGTCTTCTAAAATATTCGGTTGTCTACCCTTAACTTCCATTTTGTTTTTATACTATAAAATAGACAAGGATTAGATTCGTAAAAGATAATTATCAAACAATACAAACAATTTTTACATAGAACATAAAAGTACAAGCACACTACAATACATATAATACACAACATGATTACAACCCTCTAATCTGAATCACTGGTTTCTTCTTCTTCGGACTTGGTTTGTTTTCCAAATTTTCTAGGAATATATGGTGTTCCTCTAATACGAGCCGTCGTTTTACATAATGGTTTAGAAAAACCTGGTGGTTTAGAGGTTTCCGGGTCATTGTTACATTTTAGGAAATACGGATGTTGTCGATACATATAAAGTTCATCGGGGTTGGAATCGGGTTTCTCTATTTTTATACCTTTTCCCTTATTATTTTCTTTCGCTTTATTAAATTGGGTCGAGGTAATTTCTATAACATCATCGGAATCCTCATCGGGATCCGATTCATCGGAAAATTGGTAATCTTCCCAATATTTTGCTTCCTCGGCGAAAACACCATTGACCATTATTAACTTTGGTCTATTGGTTGAGAATTTTCTTTTATTTAATCGATTTACTATAGGTATCAATATTTCTTCCTCCGGAACCTCTTCTTCTTCTGGTTCCTCCTCTTCTGATTCATCCTCTTCTGGTTCCTCTTCTTCCGGTTCCTCTTCTTCCGGTTCCTCCTCTTCCGGTTCCTCTTCGGGAATTTGTGAATCTTCCCAAAATATATTCGACTCTTCATTATTATTAGGTGAATCAATGGGATTTGTACTAGAGGTAGACATCTATCACACAATATCAAACACGTTAAGAGATTAATATATCACATAATATTTACATGTTAATAATATATAGTTTCTAACAAAAGTGTTAAGCAATCGTTTTTAAAGAAAACACGGTCGAAGTCCAGACTCACTAATGTATCCTAACAAATTCGATAAGACACACTAATGCAAATTTCTGGTTCTTTAAGACCAACGCTCGGATACCAACTGAAATGTCCCGTTCATATTGATTATAAACGTTCCATATTAATTGATTTCGTCGCGAGGTTTTGACCTCTATATGAGACGTTTTTCAAAGACTGCATTCATTTTTAAAACAACCATAACCTTTATTTTATCTATAAAGGTTTAAAAAGCATTACGTAGATTATCAAATAATGATAATCTAAAATATACCGTTTACACACGACCATTACATAATGGTTTACAATAAGAATATATTACATCAAAAATAAGTTTCTTGAATGCAGTTTTAACATAATATCATACAAGCATGGACTCCAAATCTTGTCCTTATTTTAGTATGCAACAGCGGAAGCTCTTAATAATTACCTGAGAATAAACATGCTTAAAACGTCAACAAAAATGTTGGTGAGTTATAGGTTTAACCTATATATTATTAAATCATAATAATAGACCACAAGATTTCTTATTTCAATATACATCCCATACATAGAGATAAAAATCATTCATATGGTGAACACCTAGTAACTGACATTAACAAGATGCATATAAGAATATCCCCTATCATTCCGGGAAATCCTTCGGACATGATAAAAACGAATTCGAAGTACTAAAGCATCCGGTACTTTGGATGGAGTTCGTTAGGCCCAATAGATCCATCTTTAGGATTCGCGTCAATTAGTAGATCGGTTTACTAATTCTTAGGCTACCAAGCAAAAGGGGCATATTCGGCTTCGATCATTCACCCATGTAATGTAGTTTCATTTACTTGTATCTATTTCGTAAAACATTTATAAAACTGCATGTATTCTCATCCCAAAATATTAGATTTGAAAAGTGGGACTATAACTCACTTTCACAGATTTTTACTTCGTCGGGAAGTAAGACTTGGCCACTGGTCGATTCATGAACCTATAACAAATATGTACATATATATCAAAGTATGTTCAAAATATATTTACAACATTTTTAATACGTTTTACTGTTTTAAGTTTATTAAGTCAGCTGTCCTCGTTAGTAACCTACAACTAGTTGTCCACAGTTAGATGTACAGAAATAAATCAATATATATTATCTTGAATCAATCCACGACCCAGTGTATACACGTCTCAGGCTAGATCACAACTTAAAGTATATATATTTTTGGAATCAACTTCAACCCTATATAGCTAACTCCAACATTACTGCATATAGAGTGTCTATGGTTGTTCCAAATAATATATATACATGGGTCGATATGATATGTCAAAACATTTGCATACGTGTCTATGGTATCCCAAGATTACATAATATATTAGAATACATGTATAATACAATATAAGTTAGCTAGGATATGATTAATATAGATTTGTTACAATATTTCCCGTAGCTACAACAATCAAAAAGTATCCAATCTTGTTTTACCCATAACTTCTTCGTTTTAAATCCGTTTTGAGTGAATCAAATTGCTATGGTTTCATATTGAACTCTATTTTATGAATCTAAACAGAAAAAGTATAGGTTTATAGACGAAAATATAAGTTACAAGTCATTTTTGTAAAGGTAGTCATTTTAGTCGAAAAACGACGTCTAGATGACCATTTTAGAAAACATACTTCCACTTTGAGTTTAACCATGATTTTTGGATATAGTTTCATGTTCATAAGAAAAATAATTTTCCCAGAAGAAAAACTTTTAAATCAAAGTTTAACATAGTTTTTAATTAACTAACCCAAAACAGCCCGCGGTGTTACTACGACGGCGTATATCCGATTTTACGGTGTTTTTCGTGTTTTCAGGTTTTAAATCATTAAGTTAGCATATCATAAAGATATAGAACATGTGTTTATTTGATTTTAAAAGTCAAGTTAGAAGGATTAACTTTTGTTTGCGAACAAGTTTAGAATTAACTAAACTATGTTTTAGTGATTTCAAGTTTAAACCTTCGAATAAGGTAGTTTTATATATATGAATCGAATGATGTTATGAACATCATTACTACCTTAGGTTTTGTGGATAAACCTACTAGAAATGAGAAAAATAGATCTAGCTTTAAAGGATTCTTGGATGGCTTGAAAGTTCTTGAAGCAGAATCATGACACGAAAACAAGTTCAAGTAAGATTTCCACTAGAAATAAGATTGTTATAGTTATAGAAATTGAATCAAAGTTTGAATATGAGTATTACCTTGTATTAGAAAGATATCTTACTGTAAATAAGAAAGATTTCTTGAGGTTGGATGATCACTTTACAAGATTGGAAGTAAGCTAGCAAACTTGGAAGTATTCTTGATTTTATGAAACTAGAACTTATAGAATTTATGAAGAACACTTAGAACTTGAAGATAGAACTTGAGAGAGATCAATTAGATGAAGAAAAATGAAGAATGAAAGTGTTTGTAGGTGTTTTTGGTCGTTGGTATATGGATTAGATATAAAGGATGTGTAATTTTGTTTACATGTAAATAAGTCATGAATGATTACTCATATTTTTGTAATTTTATGAGATATTTCATGCTAGTTGCCAAATGATGGTTCCCACATGTGTTAGGTGACTCACATGGGCTGCTAAGAGCTGATCATTGGAGTGTATATACCAATAGTACATACATCTAAAAGCTGTGTATTGTACGAGTACGAATACGGGTGCATACGAGTAGAATTGTTGATGAAACTGAACGAGGATGTAATTGTAAGCATTTTTGTTAAGTAGAAGTATTTTGATAAGTGTCTTGAAGTCATTCAAAAGTGTATAAATACATATTAAAACACTACATGTAAATACATTTTAACTGAGTCGTTAAGTCATCGTTAGTCGTTACATGTATATGTTGTTTTGAAACCTTTAGGTTAACGGTCATGTTAAATGTTATTAACCCATTGTTTATTATATCTAAAGAGGTGTTAAATTGTCACATTATCATGATATTATGATATATAATATATCTTACTATGATATATATACAGTTAAATGTCGTTACAACGATAATCGTTACATATATGTCTCGTTTCGAAATCATTAAGTTAGTAGTCTTATTTTTACATATGTAGTTCATTGTTAATACACTTAATGATATATTTACTTATCATTTAACATAATTAGCCAAGTGTATCAATATCTTAATATGATTCATATGTACTTAGTAAGACGTTGTTATAACGATAATCGTTATATATATCGTTTTCGAGTTTCTTAATTTAATAGTCTCTTTTTATGTATATAACTCATTGTTAAAATACCTAATGAGATACTTACTTATCATAAAATCATGTTAACTATATATATAACCATATATATGTCATCATATAGTTTTTACAAGTTTTAACGTTCGTGAATCACCGGTCAACTTGGGTGGTCAAATGTCTATATGAAACCTATTTCAATTAATCAAGTCTTAACAAGTTTGATTGCTTAACATGTTGGAAACACTTAATCATATAAATAAAAATGTCTATATTTAATATATATGTTCTAATGTCATTTTATTTTGAATCCAATCATCTAAATAGGTTTTCACTCATATGGCGATTAGGTGGCCTACATTAAATTTCTGTTACTCAAATTATTATGTTCATATTCTTAATAACGGAAGCAGTAAATGTCACAATTAAGTTGTTAATTTTAATAAATTATCGAATTCTTGATTATATAATAGTATGTCATTGTTTTAGGTTGTAAATAACTAAGAAATCAGTAACGCCACAATTTAACTGCCACGACTTTGAATTTTTTCATGATTCTCGGTTTTGGTTTCCATTTTGAATTCGGTTTTTGGTCGGTTTTCAGTTTTGCCCAAAAAAAATTACAAAATCGAATACACCAAACTAAATACACTGAACAAACCGAAAATCGAACCGATGAATAAACTGAAAATTGAACCGATGAACAACCCTAGTCACGTTATTTGACTGATAGATGATGTAAGTTACCGGTGCTCTTAATAATCTTTATATTCAACTGTCCACTGTGCGTGTCGTTCGTTTAATAAACCCTAATCCCCAAATCCCCAAATCCCCCGATGCCCAATCCCGCATTCCACACATATCGTTGATTTCAGTCATCATCTCATTCATTGTCCTGATTTTTAGGGTTGAAACTCTCAATCTTGGTCCATCAAACCCTTCAATGATCAAGAAAACCGTCGCCGTTATTACTTTTTAGTCCCTGCATAAACGTTGACTACCCAGAAACTGTTCTTCATCACGGTTCACGCACACATCTCCCATCATTATGAAACGCGCATCAAATAGTAAGACGTTACTAGCAAACTTTGCACCTAATTACTGTTACTATTTCATTATTATTATTGATTAGTGATTTTTATTGATTTTTTTTTTTCAGAGTGCAGGTGGCATTTTGATTGATAAAGCACTTAACTTTATTTTCTACCTTATAACGATTATGAAGTTGGTACGATTCTTCTCTCTTCTCAATGTATTTGGTTCTGTTTCTTTCAGGTTTATTTATCTGTGTATATCATTAACAAAATACCTGATTAAATATTAAAGAGAGGGAATTTCACATTTTTTATCTGAAATATATTATGTTGAAATTTAAGACTCTTGAAAGCTTCTTAATACGAAAGAACTTACGCTTTGAATTACTTAATATAGATACAGATATAGATATATGTTGATGTCTGAGTGCTTATATCTTGTATGTATGCTTTTGTGTATGTGCAGACAAGTTTGAGCCATAACGGTGGTTACAATTTACCACCATGTCATATACTCAACTTATGCGGCTTTCACATATTGTTTGACTGTCCTCTTGACTTATCTGCTTTAACCATCTTCTCCCCAATATCTAGTACTAGTTTATATGATGATGAACCATGTGTGGGTCAAAGTGAAGAAACCAAGAAGAAGCTGCTTGATCAGAATAATTTAATACCTGCAGAACCTTACTATAAAACCATCGAGGGATTAAGCCTATGGGATGTTTCGCTGATCGATGTTGTACTGATATCGAATCCCATGGGAATGTTGGGCTTGCCTTATCTTACTCGCACACAAGGTTTTTCTGCTAAGGTATCGAACTAATAATCTTTGCTCTGTTTTTGTTGTGTTGTATGCAGGGGCGAAACTATTTGGGGGCAGGGTGGGGCGCCCGCCCCTAGTGGATTTGCAATTTTCAGTGTAAATTTTTTGGGTTTTTTGACTTTGCCCTCGGTGGATTTTTTTTTTTTTTTTTTTGCCCCAAAACCTACATATTTTGCTCCAAACCCTTCAAATTAACCCCAAAATTCTTCAATTTTTGCCCCAAATCCTTCAAATTTTGCCCAAAAATCGTCAAATTTTGTCCAAAAACCTCCATAATTTGCCTAAAAACCTCATTTTTTTTTGCCCCAAAACCTCCATATTTTGCTCAAAAAATTTGCTACAGTTTTTTTTTTTTTTTTTACCCCCGGTGAAAAAAATCCTAGTTCTGCCATTGGTTGTATGTATTTTCAAAATCTCTGTTTGACCTGGTAAATTAAAGATAAAACATAACCCTTGTTGACTCAATTACATGTAAATGGGTCGAAATTTCCACCTATAGTTACATTTTACTAGTATATTCTCATGATCTTTTTCATGTTATGTTAATGTTTTTTTTTTTTTTCTTCTTTTTTTTTTGAACTAGATATATGCAACTGAGGTGACAACAAAGCTTGGTCAGTTTATAATGGAGGACCTTGTTACAATGCATACTGAATTGAAGCAATTTTATGGACCTGAAGAGACTAATTTCTTTCAATTGTTTAATTGGGAAGATCTTGAAACTCTTCCTCTTGCACTGAAAGAGATAATTATCGGCAAAGACGGGACCCACCTTGGTAGCTGGATGCCAATATACAGGTTTTAAGATTTTTTTTTTTAACATACATACGTGCACACATGTATTGTGTATATAAATATATGTTCATTTATATGGTTGTTTTTTGTACTGTATCGGTACTAAGAGATACTTTAAGATTCCTTTCAGTGCAGAGGATGTGAAAAATTGTCTACGAAAAGTTCAGACTCTTAAATATGCAGAAGAAGCATGCTATAATGGGACTTTGATTATAAAGGCTTTGAGCTCTGGTTTAGAAATAGGTTCATGTAATTGGAATATTAAAAGTCCAAAAAGGAATATTTCATATATTTCAAGCTCAATTTTTTCATCCTGCACTGCAATGGATTTTGATTTACATGGTCTCATAGGAAGTGATGTACTTATATATGCTGATTTTGCTTCATTAAGTGGGGCCAGTTGTGTTGACGATGAGAACATGTGTCCTTCTCTCGTTGCAGGTAATTGCTCAACTAAAAGGTATGATTTTTTTTGTTGACCCATTCGAAATATATGGCCTTTTAGTTATTTAAGTGTTGACTCATTTGAAATCTAAAGTCTTTTAGTTATTTAAGTGTTGACCCATTTGAAATAAAGACAATCAATCTGACCCATTTATAAATTGTTTAAAATGGTGACCTCAAAACTGTCATATTGGTTTTGTCCTCCATTTTCTTTATCCCTTTTTGGTTGGAAAACATCTTTATTAAGTCTCGAATCAACTTTTGGCAGTGACAGTGAGTACATACGGGAATTGGATTCTTGTTCTTTACCGAGTTTTGACGAGAGTTCTGAAGAAATGGAGAAACTGAACTTTATATGCTCGTGTTCTTTGAATTCTCTAAACGCTGGTGGGTCCGTTTTAATACCTATTGGAAGGCTCGGAATTATATTGCAGCTTTTGGAGTTATTTGCTATGCATATGGACTCATCTGATGTGAAGGTATTTTGTTTTACTTGTTTATACTAGAGTATGCCAAATGGGCAGTTTGGGTAATTGGTTGAATTTGATTGAGGTCAAAATGGGTCTTAAATGTGCTGTTCCAAACAGAACTGGTTGGTTTGGGTTGCCCCTTAACACTCAACACATTTTAAAAGATTTTGGTGCGTCAAATATGACTTTTTAATCATTTTCCGGTGGTTTTTACCAAATAATACATGTAGGTTTTACATTAAAAAATACATTTTAGGTGACTTTTGACCCATTCAATCATTTTCCATTTCATACTCATTGGTTGCAGATACTACATAACCATAATCAACCAATTTTTGTTTTTAAAATGGTATAAAACTGCCACCTCTAGTTAATAGTAACGTAAAAACTAAGATGTTGTGTTTTTGAAGGTTCCGATATATATAATTTCTAGTGTGGCAGAGGAATTACTAGCATACACCAATATTTTACCAGAATGGCTATGCAAAGATCGACAGGAAAAGGTAAGTTTCGTCTGCTTAAGTTGATTGGTGTTACAAGATTTTTTAAATCTGCATTTTATATTTAATAAATATTAAATTTTAATTATATTCTATTCTATTTGGTCCTGCAGATGTACTCTGGCAAGCCGGTTTTCGATCATGAAGAGCTAATGAAGGAGAAAAAAATCCATGTATTTCCGACAGTTTACTCACATGAATTACTGTAAGTTGTGGACTTATCTGGTGTATTCATGTTATCTACATATGTAATTGTATCTATATATTGACTTATTTCAATCTGAATCTGTTTCGACCTGTTACCCGGGCCTTCCATGTTGTTAACCTCTAAACTTGTATTTATAGATAACACAAAATTACACGAACAGTTCCTGTAGTTTGCTCAAATTTCACGTTCAGTCCCTAAACATTTCTTTTTCTCTCGCAGTCATTGTGGTTTACACGTTTTGCACGTACAGTCCCTAGCACTGATGCCCGTTAAAAAATTCCTTAAGTTGTATCACATGCATTGCACGCTCGTCAATCTTGAGGACTGTACGTGCAATCTGTGCAAACCACAAGGAGTGTCCGCGTAATTTTGTCTATGGACAAATTGGTAAGTTTATACCTTTTTTTGGTCTAACTTTAGTTTTATGCATGCAGAATGATGTGGCAGGAGCCATGCATAGTTTTTTGTCCTCATTGGAGCTTACGGCTTGGACCTTCTGTACATTTACTTCAACGTTGGCATCACGATCCAAACTCACTCTTAGTTCTTGAGGTTCGTTGTTCGATTACTTTTTTTTCTTTCTTTTTTTACTTTAATTGATTTTGATATTTGTGCAAGCTGAGTCATCTTTGTATTAAATATATAGAATGATCTATTTGTATATAGTAACATAAGAAGTATATGTTTTCAGGAAGGAGTTAACTCTGATCTTGCACTCGCTCCTTTCAAGCCTATAACAATGAACATTTTGGAATGTTCGTTTGTTTCTGGTTTAAAGTAAGCTCTACATTAACTTTTCTTGATATTTTTACTGTTATACATCTATGTTCTCTAAAACATACATGTTTAACTTTAGTAGTTTTTTGTAAGTTACAACCTGTTGTTTTGTAGGTTGGAGAAGGTTCCAGAATTGCTTAGGATGCTTAAGCCAAAACTTATATTGGTAGCATTTTTTATGCATTTACTTAGGGTTGATTTTGGTTGTGTTTTTGACGCTTTACCTGACCCACCCATGTTACCACCTCTATGATTGTTTTACTTTCTAACACTTTGTTATCAATAGCTTCCAGATAAGGCAAAACCGTACATTGGTTCCGGGAGTGAATCATCATCATGTTTATATTACATCGAAAGTGAAATGCTTCGTGTCCCAAGTTCAACTAATCTTTCAGAGCTACATATTACAACAGACTTGGTTTCACAGTTGACTTTATCAAAATTAAAAGAGCATGAGTTGACCATATCTAGATTAAAAGGAGAGCTTTTAATGGAACACGGGAAACACTATTTACTTGCTGAAAAACATGCGATGTGTTCAGAAATGAGGCCTTTGGTGCACTGGGGTAAAGTTGATTTAGAAAGTTTGTTATTAGAATTAGAGAAGGTCGGCGTCAAAGGTTCAATCGAAAAAGTCAAACATGCGGATGGATTTGACTCAAATATGTTGTGTGTATTTGAGCCCGATATGGCTTCAATACAAGTGAAAGAAACAAGGACTGTTATTAGTACCAGTGATGAGAAGTTAGCTTCCGTTATTTGCGGTGCAGTCCATAGCCTTTTGGATGGTATTTAGGGATTTTTACATTAGAAAATTACAGTTTTTGTATAAGAGATTAGATATAAATATTTTGATACTAATGTAATTGGAGTTTACGTTTGTATCTGTTTGATCAAATGCTAGGTTTCATCTGTTATAAGTTAAATGAATCACCTATGTTTAGGCGTAATATTTATGCTGGTAAATGGTACAATATGATGACGATAACAAATGCAGTTTTTGATTATAATACTTTGAATCTAAAAAATAGGGTGTCTTTAAGGTGGCTTTCGTGTGGTGTTTTAGAACATAATAACAATAAAGTTGAACAAGGCATACTTTTGAATGCAGGATCATATTAGAATGCAAGATAATGAGCACTGCATATAGTATAAAGATATTTATATGTTAAAATAACTTGATGTCAAAATGTCACATTATTTTAGCTTTGGTTTCCACTGATTGTGTCTCGTATTGTGTTTATCTAATTATTTTTATCCATTTATAGAAATGGACAATTAATTTGGGACATCCCAAAATGAAATAGTGGACTCAATCTGCACGCAGATTGACTCAATCTGCACGCAGATTGAAGGTTAGTAGAGAACCAAAGGTAGTAGAGAACCAAGAGAACCAGCGGACTCACCTTCAGACTAACCTTCAATCTGCTTGCAGATGGAGTCAATCTGCGTGCAGATTGAGTCAATCTGCTTGCAGATTGAGCTTATGTTATGTGCAGATTGATCGAACAGATGGAATCAACATATGACATTCAATCTGTTGCATGTTGATCTTCAATCTATATGCAGATTGAACTCAATCTTCGTACAGATTGAACCCAATCTGCACACAGATTGAGTTCAATCTGCACAGAGATCGAGTTCATCTATGTGATGACCCGGAAATTTCTGACCAAATTTAAACTTAATCTTTGTATGATTAACATTTTCGACACGATAAGCAAAGTCTGTAAAACTGAATCTCAAAATTTTTGAACTACTTTTATATATTTAAATACCATTCGGTTATTTTCGACGATTCGAGAACAATTATATGTAAATAGATACATATATACTATAACATGAAAAGGTAACAATGTATTAATTGTTTGATACCGTACATTAAACTTATTGGTTTAAATATCTATTTGAATGTATATGATAAGTTGAAATATTTATTATTAAAATTTATTTATAAATAACTTCCAATGTGTATTTAAAAACTGATTTATGTATATTAAAAAGATATATACATATATATAATAAACGATAGTAACATTCGTTTATTGATTCAATTGATATTTAGATAAGTTAACTAAAGCGTTTAAGATGAACCAGTTAAACACTAATTTGTTACAGTGTTTTCAAATTGCCACATTACTCAAAATGCTACAGTGTTTTCGAAAATCACTATTTGCTACAGTGAATTGCTACAGTAAAATTTGACTTTGCTACAGTAACTTTGCTACAGTAAAACGCTATTATAAAAATGTATTTTAACAAATAGCGAGACGATGATTTATAGAAGTAAATGACCAAAACACTCGAAAGTTTAAGATACACTTTGAGTGATATAATTAAGGGATAATTTAAGGCTATTGATAAGGCTAAAAAGGAACATATATTTCATAGCATTATCCCCCAAGAAAGACAGGATTTTAGTTGTAATTGTTCCATATTCAAGTAATATTCGTTTATATTTAATAAGTGCGAAGACAAAAGGCGAAAACGAAGAATTGAAGACGGAAAGGTCCAAAATGCTCAAATGTACAAGATACAATTAAAAAGGTTCAAATTATTGATGAAGAACGTCTAAAAAATGACAAGAGTACAAGTTGCGGAACGCAAAGTACACGATATAAAATAGTACGCAAGGACGTCTGAAAATCCGGAACCGGGACCCGAGTCAAGAAGAAACGCCCGACGCAACGGACCAAAAATATCTAGTCTACTATGCACAAGAATAAAATATAATATATAAATAATTATATTAATTATTTATATATTTATATTTATTTTATATTATGTCGACAAGCTAGGAGCCAAAACAATGTGAGCTGTCCCTGGTCCTCATGCGAGTCGCATGGCCAGAAGGCCATTTCCATGCGAGTTGCATGACTCCAGATTTCAGGCCACATCTATAAATTTCAGTGTTTTCGCTCGATTTAAATCACACACATACACAAATATATATATACTCCGTAATATTATTTATTATTATTATTATTATTATTATTATTATTATTATTATTATTATTATTATTATTATTATTATTATTATTATTATTAATAAGATTATTATTAATCTTATTATTTTTTTATTATTATTAGTGTTATTATTTTTGCGATACAAAAATAATAATGTACAAAAAAATATTACGACGGAGTGCTGTCCAAGTAATTTTCAAAACGAGTTTCCGAGCGAGCTAGAGCTAAGGAAAATATGGGTTATTGCCAAGGAAATTATGGGTAATGTTCGGGGGTATTTTTGTGAATCAAACCTCGTGTTTATCATCTCCGATGCGTCTACGTGCTTTCCTGCAATATTGTATATCAATATTAAACTGTGAGTTTCATTAATCCCCTTTTAAATGCTTTTGCAATATATATTTTTGGGACTGAGAATACATGCGACTGTTTATAAATACTGAAAATACTAGATTTATATGCGTGAGTTTCATATGATCCCTTTTACCCTTTACATTTTTGGGCTGAGAATACATGCAAATGCTTTATTAACCGATATACAATATTTATATGCGTGAGTTATAGTCTCCCTTTTTAAATACTTTAAATATTTTTGGGCTGAGAATACATGCAATTTATTTTAAACGCAATAAGACCCAAGTACATACAAAATTCTACACTGAGTTAAATCGAAAATCCCTTAGCTTTGGTAACTAGTAGCTGCCAGTACATAGGATATGGACTGATGGGCGCGAATAATTGTATATGGATCCATAGGGCTTGACATCCCCGTCCGAGCTAGAGCGCTAGCCTTTTAACGGACGTATGCTATTTGAGAAGCGTACACGTTGGTTTGCGTGTATTATTAAGATGATTATACAAACGGTACAAATTATATAAACGTTAAAGTTTAGTTACCAGGGTGCTCAATTTTGTAGAACTGATTGATAAACGTTTCGGATGAAACAACTGAAATCTTGTGATTCACCTTTTATGTAAAACCTATTGATAAACGTTTTGAATAAAACAACTGAACTTTTGTAATCCACATTGATATACGGATTATGTGTAATATTAAAACTATGAACTCACCAACCTTTGTGTTGACACTTGAAGCATGTTTATTCTCAGGATTCTAGAAGTCTTCCGCTGTTTGCTCATACGTGATACAAGTTATGTGCTTGGAGTCATACATGCTATATACAAGAAACTTGCATTCATCAAACCATTACCATGTATCTTATTTTGACTGTATTGTCAACAGATGTATTATTGTAAACCATTTAAATGGTGATTGTCTATACGTAGGACTCATCAGATGTAAAAAAAAAAACTGGAATTTATATATTCATTTATGAAATACCTTTCAAACGAATGCAATGTTACAAAACGTATCACATAGAGGTCAAATACCTCGCAATGAAATCAATAAATGACGTGTTCGTCCATATGGATTTGGAGCGATCGTCACAATCTATCATATTCACATACCATATTCATCTTGCACATCTTGCATATGCATCAATGAACAACTTTTGTGATGATGTTAACTCCAAAACATCATTAAATTTGCAGAAAATCATGATGAACAGGAGGTTCGTTTGAATATGAACATGAAAAATTGAGAACTCGATTCAATCACTTTCAGGCCTCGATTCATTTATGAAACTTGTTGCAATTGAACTCATTAACACTCGTCTAACACCTCTTCAGTTTGAAGATCACTAAATCATTCCAATTTGAATTCTCACTTTTCAATCAAAAACCTTAGATCCGAAAATCCATCATTTAAATGATGTGTTTAATCAAAAAGGAGTGCTCACGAAGCTCAAATGATCATAGAGAAACTTTTATCTATGAATAATTTGATCTAAGAGTTGCTGTAATGATCCAGAGAACTCGGTTTGTTGACTTTTTGTTTGACCGACGATGAACAAAATTTGCAAATCGTTGAATCTGATAGAAATCTTTGGAATTGCTGAGCATCAAGGCTTAGATTGAGGTTTAGGAATGAGAAATTGAACAGAATCTGTTGTAATGATCATGGATTTTGTTTTTTCGAAGATGCAGATTGAAATACGATGGGGATGTAAGTGAAATAACATGGTGCTTTGGGTTCTCTCCCTAGTCAAGTTCTATCAGGATCCCTTCACTCTATATATATATATATATATATATATATATATATATATATATATATATATATATATATATATATATATATATATATATATATATATATATATATACACTTCAGCTTTAAGTAAGATTACATTTATATGAGCTATAGTTATGGAGAGGGTGGGGTCCACCTGGAACTAGTCCTTTCTCCGTCTCAAATCGTGTATCATTCTTAGGTATAACAGGTGGCGGTGGTGGCAATCATTGATTCTCGTACAGTATTCTATATTTTGAACGTAAACAAGAGACAACAACAACAAAACCCAATACCACATGTATGATGTATGGGGAGGTGAGATGTAGAAAATACTTCTCATATCTTTGAATAAAGAGAAGTCATTTTTCCACCCAGAATAATACACTCCAAGAAGTAGAGAAAGTCCCCCCTCTCTCTTCGACGGATAAAGAGATTGCTTCTTAATGGACCTCCGGCCAATAAGTAGGGAAAAAAATTATAAAAAAATTAAAATAAAATATAAAAAATAAAACATGAGACACCATGAAAATGGTAGGATCAAATTTCCATGGGTTTTAAATTCTGCACATTCAATTTAGGCTCTAAGCGGTAGTCAAGTAGCCAATAAATCAACGTAAACGTAAACAAGAGACATAATTCCTTAAAGGTTGACCATGTTGACCATTGCGGTTAACTTCAGGATGGTCTATAAGAGTCCTTCCTTGTACCCGCAATGTTGCAATGATGCAGCAGAGATACACGGCTGCCAGAATCTTATAACCGAAAAACGATCTTTTCATTGTGGTAATAATGGTAGTGATGAACTGATGATGATGATGATGATGGTGTGTTGACTAATTTGTATGAACAAGTTACATATAAATAAGGTGACTTGAATTGTTGGTTGGATATATGCTTTTAATGATCAACTAGTTTAATACCCGCGACTTCGCGGGATTATGTAAGGCATATTCGAATATTAATGTAAGGTAATTGCTTGATGATGGAATTTCGGTTGACAATTATTTTACAAGATAAAAATAACATGTAATCACTTATAAGTAGAGATGGCAATGTATGTCTGATTTATCGAATATCCATCCGATCCGATCCATTTAAATGAATATGGATGATCAAAATAGATGATAAACGGATACAAATATGGATGGTATAAAAATTAGTGGATCCGATATGAATGACAATTTATCATCCACGGATATATCCATTTGTCACTCGAATTACATATAAATATATACATATTTACTTAAATATATGCATATACATTTACATATCCTTGTACACAATTAATATCAAGATGTTATCAAAAGTTTATATTGTGAATATGTGAATTGTATTAAACTAATATATCTTACATATTTTTGTTAAGAATACTCTGATGATTTCATTTCATAATAAGAATGTCATTAGAAAAATATAACATTCAACGAATATCCTTTAACCCGCTTAATCTTATGAATGTGGATATGGATGGATGAGTTTTATTTAAATATATATGAATTTTAAAAGTTAAATTGATATTGATATATTTATGAGATCACCTGATTTATATAAGATGAATAAACTAATTGAAACCTACTATCTGAATTTTTGCATAAACCCGCAAATTAGAAAGACGTGGAACCAATTAAGAAGCTCATAAAAGAATGATTAGTAAATAGCCAAAAATCAAACTTTTAACGGGACATGCGTCCCCTATCAAATCCTATTTTCATCCGCACATTTATGTAGTTTACAAAACGATGTAAAGGGATAGCATGATACATGTTAGATTAATATTCGATATCTGATTCTTGAATTTTCGGACATGAAACCTATAAATTGTAATTAAGCGTACTACGCCTTCTGAATGTGGCTCTGCTTTCATGGATTTAAATTTGGAGTTGCTGAAGTAATAGGTTAGGGTATGTAATCGCGTTACGTATCTAAACGAACAATTTGGATGGGTACCTAGTACTAACACCAACTCGGTAACACTACCAATGGATACTTCAGTAAAATTTGTAACAGTTTCCTAATGATCAAGCGTAATTCTGTCATATACCCAAACTTTCATGAACTGATCAAGAGGGTAACCATGGGCACCATATATCTCAATTCTATCAAACCCCGATTCCAACAAAATTGAAACAATAATGAACTATTAGAGTTAGTTAAAAGTCAGTAAATACAGTGTAGTATTTGGCCAAATATGTACCTAGAGTATGTATCATAAACATAATACATAAACACATACTGTACCAAATATGTACCTACGGGTTCAAAGACTCTTTCCATCTGAATACATAAACATATACTGTAGCAAACAGAATCAACATACAAGTTGCAAATCTTCCTCTTTATTAAAATGTCAAAAAAAGAAAATGCAATCTATCACCACTAAAAGCCAACTGACCCATTTTGAGCACTGTGTACGGTCCGTCCTTCAAGTGCAATGTAACCAGATGCCAATTAGAGACGCCATACTCGAATTCCTGCATGACAAACAAAAAATATACCATAATATAATTTCAGCTACTTATTTACTACATGTCTAAAGTTAAATGGACAACAAATTATATATAGCAGTTATAATTATGATAGGATAGGATTAACCTCCTCGTTCAGGTAGACCCTACAACCCAGATCTGAAAATAAGGACCGCAAGAGTAAAACAAAAAACCATCAATTCAAAACAAACAAATATTACTCACATTCTATGATATGTTTATTTGATTCAGAGTTGATATTATAAATACCGAGTATCAAGTAAAGCTTTCATTTTATTCCCACACATCTAACTCTACAAAACACACACACATGAAAAACAGAGCACATGATCTGCAATCTTGGTTCTTTGGCACTTTGAAGAGAGAAACAATTGAAATCGATGTTGTAGAGGAGCCGATTATAATCTAAATTTGGGAAGGAGCGTGTTTGTTTTTTTTTATTCTCAGTTCAAAGATCAAGGGCATTTATGTCTTATTACATGATGATTAGCTAATGTCTTTTATTTGTTAGCTAATACCTCTAATGAATGGCCAAGATTAATTTTTTTTCATCATCCTATGGTCATAAATGGGTTTGACTTTTTAATGAGGAGAGATAATACTCCTCTTTTAATGTATAAAAGAGAAAAGAGATAAAAGAGATGGATTCTGTAAGGTTTGGTAACAAAAAGTGTTAATTTTTATAAGGCATTTAGTAGTTGTGACAAATTGGGATTTATAGAATGTGGCAGACTTGGTTATATGTTTGGTTAAAGATGGTATTCTTGCAGGTTATATTCAATGCAGGCAACAGGGTGTTGGGTTTTGTGAATTCTAAATCAAGAATGTTATTGTAATCTATGTAGTACCTTTTCTGGGTTGCTCAAACTAGTTGTTTTGTACATCATGTTATATTGGGTGTTTGTTGAAAACGGTCACGGGATATCTCAGTGGCCGCACGCATTCATCTGAGTAAAAAATTCTTCATTTTCCCAGAGTAGCCTGAACGGGACATTTGGCTAGGCCTTTTAGGGTCGTTATCTAATACATTATGCCCCTTGATCATTAAGGCTCTTTAAAGGTTAGCTACCTTTGTGATAACTGAATCAACAACTCGCAAGCAGATGGATTAAATTATGACTTCTGATGATAAAAAAGTGATAAACGAAAGAGACATACATGCAATGGGAACGGCTATTAAGCTAATAAGAAAATTCAAATGGTATAATAACCTACACACAAAATGTATATCCGTAATGAACTATCAACATCAAATATCAAATAGGAATAGAAATTGTCAAGTGAAACGCAAGATGGGGAAATGCTTGTTCAAACTATTTTCCTAGTAAACGGCGACCACGTTGCCTCGCGCCTGTAAGCCGAAAATTGAGCTCATCAACATCATCTTCAAAAGGATTAAGAGCTTTGTTTTGCCTGAAAAATCCAAAATTAGCTTTCAGAAACCAAGTAAAATAATGGTGGAGGTTAACCAAAAGTTTATCATTTTGCATTTGTAGGCCCAAATAACTAAAAGACGGTTTTATAGGGTTGTTCCATGTATAACGAATCCACCTAAAAACTCATGGGGAAAATGTAATTTATCAATTAACATTATTTGTATTATTTTATTATATCTCAAACACATGCGTATTTGTGATTTTTTACAATTCTCCGATGAGTTTTTTAGTCAGATTTGGTATATATTGAACAAGATATGAATTTGGTTGGCATACAAATTTCTTTTCAAATATGAGTGGCCTACAAAAAGAACAATATGGTATACTTGTGCAGCCTAAAAATGTATTATCCAATAATAATAAACAAAGAGTTCATGAACAGACATGGGAAAAACACCAACCTTTTAATCTCGGAACCAATGTCAACAGCCATTTCCTTAAGCTCGCCGAGTATGTTGCTCAAGTCAGAAAGTGCATCGTCTTGCTTTGTTTTCTCGTACTGTTATTATATATAGTCACAAAAAATGAATTATTAGAAACTAATACTGTAATATTATAAACTTAATAATTACTAATTCAATTAAATGGTAAATTTAATTGACATTATTGAGCTTACTAATTCATTTAAATGATGATAATAATTTGTAAAAAGCTGAAACATATACATACCTCAACTTTCTGCATAACATTTGTGGGTTCAGGAGGTGGAGTTCTTGAACGTCGTTGTCCCTTAGACGGAGTTGTCGTAAGACCCAGTTGTTCTCGTTGTTTCAAATGGGCACCCTTTCGCGGTGCTGGATCATCTGAAAGTTTTTAATCTCAATTAAATATTTATTAACTTACAAAAAGATCATAAAAATATGACTAATAGTTAACCATCGTGTTAAACACGAGTGTTTTATTACAAATAGTTGGCCCTTTAATTGCGCGACCCTTTTTAGGCTTCCACATCCTCGAGAAGATCCCACCAAGACTACCCAAAAGCTTTTCACTCTGCATCAAAAATAACTTAAAGATTAAGAACCTCAAGGATAACCCTGGTCCATACGGGTAGCAATTTCAACCCATTATGAATAAGTCCACTTGAGTTGTGTTTTCTCCAAACAGGTTAAATGGTTACATTAAAAGAACTAGCCGAAAGACAAACGGGTCAAACAAGTGAAACTAGTTGAAAGTCATCCCAAGTCAATTTTTAAGATATTTAAAATACACAAAAGTTTTTATAAATGAAAAAAAATAATAACGTTTGACGGTCAACCCAACCCAATACGGGTCCATTTAGACATGAACTTCAAGAAATACATGTTCTAAGTTGAGCCCATTTGACCCAAGGTTGCAGAAAATCACTACTCAGTCGAGAATTTTTAGGTAGTACTCGTCAACCCGGGTTGTACTCGGATGTTGACCAAGTTTGACTTTGAGATTTTTGACTGATTTTGTGAGTTTTGACCAAGCTTGACCAATATTGACCGAGTTTGACCAAGAACTCCGCCTAATAATTCCTAGTTCTGCAACACACTGATTTGATCTATTGCCCACTTGTAATTAGAATTATAAGATTTAAAAGAAAAGAGTGATACCCTTCTAAGGTCCCGATCCATATCAGCTGCAGTCATGTGGGTCCTAGTGATTTGCTCACCCTGTTGATGCAAAGTAATTATAGTTTTAGTGGCATGTTCATGTATGTTTTCAGCAATTTTCAACGCACGGTTGACAGTTTTTGTGGTCTCTTCGGCTTTATACGCAGCATAATGCTCCAATTCTTGCACATCTTGGTTTTCTAAACCACCAGAATCAACAAAATCATTTTTGTATTTGTTTCTTGAAGCGTAACTAAGCTTGTACCCTGACCCTTTAACTTCATCATCAAAAAGATCGGATCTTGAATCTTGGGTCAGTACAGGTGATTCAGATATAGTAATATGAGGTTTCTTTAGCCCAAACATATTCAAGTTTAGAGAGTTTGATTAGAATTAATCAGTCAATGACACAATATTTAAACACCGTCAATAAGGATCCTGGAAAAAAGAACATGACACAAATTAGATTAGATTCAACTATGAAAATAGAAATGCAAATAAAATATAAAATATATTAATAATAATGAATAAATAAATAGACACGAAACATTGTCAAATCTCAAGATACAAAATGCATGTATTTAAGAAATGCATGATGTGTTTAAAGTTTGTATAATCAGAAATTTAAAACTAATAATGAATACTTATTCAGGCATTGTTTCGGTTTAGAAAAGTAAACACAAGGGAAGGATGATCATGAGAATATAACCCATCTAATTTCAATTTAAAAAATGCTAAAAATAATAATCAAAATTTCAAATGATTGTGGTACCTTTTAAGGTAAATCAACCATGGATCTTGTAAGAAAGCACAAAAAAAAAAAAAAAAAAAAAAAAAAAAAAAAAAGTTCTGTTTTTATTTTCATAATTAGCCTTGCAATTAGCTTCATCCTAACCCTAACAAAATGATATTAGTTGATTTTTACTGTTCAACGTATTGTTCATAAGTTGTGGACTCTTAAATTTCATTAATAAGTGTACGCAACTGATGAGGATCAAGATATGTTGGAAGATAAACGCTCTTTAACTTAATATGAAAAAATATGTATGTAATAATACGTAAGTATATATGAACACGAGTGTAAAACTCAAACTTTATTAACTCAAGATAGAGATCTAGCTCTTCAGTACCGGACTATATTAATAAAAGTTAATACTCCGTAGGATTTTAGAAACAAATAAATAACATAAATAAAAATCATATTTGAACGTAAACCTAGTAACTGACTTAAGACTTAAGACTCCTAGACCTACACCAACTCTAACACTTATTGAAGCAACAGAACTTTAAGCAAGAACTTGAACCAGATGGTAGGGCTTCGACAGGTTAGGGTTTCCGAGCTGATTGCTGTTGGGTTTGCTTGGTTGTGCTGACTAACGGGGTTATGATTTGGGTTGCTGGTTGATGCGGTCTCGAGGTGGGTGTTCTTGGGTTGCCCGGCGAGCGATTTGGGTTCAGTGTTATTTGTTTGGGGTTGATGCGGTTTGGTGGATGGGCTCGTGGATTGTTGTTCGCCGATGCTGACTTCGATTCAGGTGAGGACTTTTTTCAGGATTCGATGGTCCAGACGGCGGTTACCTTAAGGAAGCATCAGCTTCCGTTCATAGATTGTGGTTGTATCGGGGTTTTTTCTAGATTATTGTTGTACTAATGTGATTGTAATAGGGTAATGTCAAACAGATTCATATCTGTCAATGCAACAACTCTTGTAACGCCCTAGATCATCGTATCTATTTTTCTTTATTTATAATAATTCGTTTTTCGCCAAAAAAAAAAAAAAAAAGAACTTGAACCAGAAGTTTATTAGTACAATTGCAAGAACATTAAGCAATAACATAACTTTAAGCAAAAAGCAAAAACAATATCAAATGATAGAATAATAAAAAAAAAATGTACTGATCAGAGCATACTAGAGGCAGAAGATATTAGTGATCAACGAGAGAATTAAGCACTCGACTTCTTGAATGAAAAAAAAGCCAGCCGTACGTAAACAATAGGTAGAAGGAAAGGATATTAGGGCTCTGTTACGTGGATGTACATGGGAGGATTTAGGGTATTTGAGTAATTTAAAAATTGGAAGAGCTATCTATAGTAACTAAACGCTTGGTCTATGAGCGTTTATAATTAGAGCTTTTTCTTAACTCAAAAAGCTAGAAGCTGTTAAAGTCAAAAGGAGGTATTTATAATTCAGGAGATTTTTTATAAAAGCTAAAAGCAAAAAGTTCTTAAACATTTCTAAAAGCTCTCTGCCAAATATGGCTTTAATAGGATTTTAGAAACAAATAAATAACATAAATAAATTTTGATAACTTTCTTTGCCTCGAAGCAAATCTCGGCCAATTCAATTTCAATTTCAATTTCCATTCCACATCACCAAGTCTATACCCGGCAATTGAGACCCAAACACTCAAATTCGGGTCAAATGGGTCAAACATTCGGGTCAATTGGGTCTTGAGAAAAATTAGGCCTAACAATGTAAATGAAAACTTAAAAAAAGATTCAAATAAGTTTCTCTCCAACCTATTGAGTCCTATACAAAAAATGAATGAACGGGTCTGATGGGTATCAATACTCAAAGATCAATAAATAGAAATAGGTCTAATGGGTTTTGTGAATGGGTCAAATGGGTCAAGCATAAAAAGTTTCATCCGTAAAAAATTTATAAAGCATTCATGTTTATATCATTTATTATGTATATTAATGTTTCTTATGTATATTTAATAACCAATAATAACTAAAATAATGTAATAAATGTAAAAAAAGTGATGTAACCCGTTTGACCCAATTGACCTGTGACCCGTTTCAACCCGTTACCCAAACCGACCCAACCTGAACCATTTTGACCCGTTTAAAAAATCGACCCGTTTGACCTATGACCCATTTCAACCCAAAACCATTTTGACCCGTTACCCAAACCAACCCAACCTGACCCGTTTGCCAGGCATATCACCAACCCTTAATTACACATTAATCATATTTTTGTTTTTTTAAATAGTGTTATTTTGAGGCCATCTTACAAGAATAGAAATCTGAAAAAGTGTTCCAAAATAGAAAAACCGGAGTTTGACACTCCGGTGTAGGTGAATCCAAAGTTTCAAACTTCAGTTTGTACGTTTTTTCATTAACTGTGCATCAGAATTTGCCACATGGCAAATCCGGAGTTTCAAACTCTGGATTTGTCACGTGGCAAATTCTAATGCGCGCGCGCACACACATATATATACAACAACAACAATAACAATACCCAATCCTGCGCATACGGTGTATTGGGGAGGTGAGATGTAGACAATCCTTCTTCTACCCTAGAATAAAAGAGAAGTCTTCTATCTAACCACGTGTTGAGAAAAATTCTCCACCCACCGAAAGATAAAGTCATCCCCCTCTCAACTTCAGGGTATAGAGATTGCTTCCGAGATGACCCCCGACCCAAAAAAAATTGTTAAGGTTTCATTTGAGAACTAAAAAATTGTCAAGAATTGAAAGAACTGATCTGAACTATTAAATAATTTGATAAAAGGTTAATATAAGCATGACACTTTGGTAATTAAGTGACCAATGAGGTAACCGTTTAATGAAAAGAAAAGGATACATTAGTCATTCTAATTTAAATAAGAAAAAAAAACCGTAATGCATTAAACAAAATAAACGTATCGTAACTGTTTAATGTTGGCTTGATGTAAAGATGATCGGGTATCGTAACTTCTGTTGAGAAAAGCGACACCGAATTATAGCAAACCACTAGTAATAATTGAAATAGCGACAATAAAGAGACACCAAGATTTAACGTGAAAAATCCCAATAGGGTAAAAACCACGGGCAAGGAAAGAAACGATTCACTAATAAGAATAATAGGAATTACACTTCTCTCTAGTTACAAGGATAAATACTAATCTTTATATCTCTTGTAATTAGGAGATTATTCACTAACTCTCTATTAATCTATTAGTATACAAGATTACATCTTGAATTTGGGATGAATAAAATGAACCTCCACAGACTCCTTTTATAGTTGAGTTTCAATGCAAAGAATGCATGAATCTTGAATGTGAACCATAATAAACATGTGGTCAAACATACGTTGTAGGTGGCCACAATAGCAATAGTATTATTGACTTCTTTGCTTTCAATTATTCAGCCACATATTCCATGTGACTATAAGCCACCGTCCAACAATCTCCCACTTGAAGATTCGATTGAAGCTCAATCAATCTTCACACAATAATCCTTCCTTGCCAATGATGTTGCTTACGTCTCTGCTAGGCCGCATGAGGAACGGCACCAAACAAACTTGTCACGGTTGATTGACTTTGTTAGAAAATCAGCCACATTCTCGTTAGTATGAATTTTCTGCACATCCACGGTTCCTTCTTCCACTTTCTCACGAACCAAGTGATACTGAACTCGTATATGCTTTGTCTTTGAATGAAATGCCGGATTCCTTGCAAGATGCAAGGCACTCTGGTTGTCACAAAATAGAGTGATATTCTCTTGTTTGTGCCCGAGTTCTTCCAACAACATCTTCAACCATACTGTCTCTTTAGTAGCTTGAGTAGCTGCTACATATTCTGCTTCTGTTGTTGATGTCGCCACAACTGACTGCAGTTTTGAAACCCAGCTTACTATTCCACCACAAAGTGTAAAAACATATGCAGAGGTGGATTTACTTTTATCGATATCACCTGCATAATCTGAATCAACATACCTTTTGACAATAAATTTCGGTTCCCCATAACATAATGCAACATCTAAGGTTCCCTTGATGTATTTAAGGATCCTCTTTACCGCATTACAATGCTCTTTACCAGGATTCGCCATGTACCGACTAACTACTGCCACTGCATGTGCAATGTCTGGTCTTATACATATCATTGCGAACATTAAACTTCCCACTGCTGATGCATACGGTACTCGAGACATCTCATTCCTCTCGTCTTCACTGCTAGGACACATAACGGAGGATAACTTGAGATTAGTAGGAAGTGGGGTTGAGATTGGCTTACCATCTTGAATATTGAAACGCTCCAAGATTTTCCTCAAATAATTCTTTTGAGAAAGCCAAATCTTCCTATTATCTCTGTCTCGGTGAATTTGCATCCCTAGAATCTTGTTTGCGGCACCCAAGTCTTCCATTTCAAACTCCCTAGCCAATTGAGCCTTCAGCTTATTAATACGATCTTTGTTAGGGCCTGCAACCAACATGTCGTCTACATATAACAGCAAAATGACAAAATCATTGTCCCTAAACCTCTTGAAATATGCACAAGGGTCTGCATAAAGTCTGTTATATTCAAGGCTCATTATGAAAGAATCAAATCTATTGTACCAACATCTCGGCGCCTGTTTGAGACCATACAGAGATTTCTTTAACCTGCAAACCAAGTTCTTTTTTCCTTGTAGTTCAAAACCTTCTGGTTGAAGCATATAAATTTCTTCTTCAAGATTTCCATGAAGAAATGCAGTTTTCACATCTAGCTGCTCTAGATGCAAATCAAATGTAGTACACATCACTAGAACAACTCGAATTGTTGTAAGTCGAACCACAGGAGAAAATATTTCATTAAAGTCTTTATCTTCTTTCTGAGCATATCCTTTAACCACCAGTCTTGCACGATACCGTTCCACTTGATCATCGCCATTTCGCTTGATCTTATACATGTCAAGACCCGTCCTAATCCATCCGGACGAAGTCCATATCGATTATAAACGATTCACAACAGTTGATTACATCGCGAGGTAGTTGACCTCTATATGATACATTTTACAAACATTGCATTCGTTTTTGAAAAGACAATCTTTCATTACATCAAAAGTTGACGGCATGCATACCATTTCATAACATATCTAACTATAATTGACTTAATAATAATCTTGATGAACTCAATGACTCGAATGCAACGTCTTTTGAAATATGTCATGAATGACTCCAAGTAATATCTCTAAGATGAGCAAATGCACAGCGGAAGATTTCTTTCGTACCTGAGAATGAACATGCTTTAAAGTGTCAACCAAAAGGTTGGTGAGTTCATTAGTTTAACATAAATAATCATTTCATAATTTAAATAGACCACAAGATTTCATATTTTCATTTCACATAAACATACGTCCCATGCATAGAGACAAAAATATCATTCATATGGATTGAACACCTGGTAACCGACATTCACAATATGCATATAAGAATATCCCCTATCATTCCGGGATTCTCCTTCGGACATGATATAAATTTCGAAGTACTAAAGCATCCGGTACTTTGGATGGGGCTAGTTGGGCTCGATAGATCTATCTTTAGGATTCACGTCAATTAGGGTGTCTGTTCCCTAATTCTTAGATTACCAGACTAAAAAGGGGCATATTCAGTTTCGATCATTCAACCATAGAACGTAATTTCGATTACTTGTGTCTATTTCGTAAAACAGTTATAAAAGCAGCGCATGTATTCTCAGTCCCAAAAATATATATTGCAAAAGCATTTAAAAAGGGAGTAATGAAACTCACCTATTGTATTTTGTAGTAAAAATACATATGACGATATTGAACAAGTGTAGGGTTGACCTCGGATTCACGAACCTATATCAGTAATATATATTAAAACCTATAATCACATAATTCCATCTAATAATTATATAGTATTTATTTATTAAGTATTTTATAATACTCATACCCAATTCTAATTAAGATATATATATATATATATATATATATATATATATATATATATATATATATATATATATATATACTTTACTTATATTATATTTTTAATTATGTTACATATACTTATTTTGTAAAATAATTAATATTCATACATATAACTATATTAATATATGTATATAAGTAATTAGTAAAAATCAGTAGTTTGTTATATGTAATATTTATATTTTTATATAACTATTGTTTATTTGATAAAATATAAATAGTAAAAGTTGTATTATAGTAATGATAATAATAATATTAGTAATTCATTAAATTGTAACTTAATTGTAATTTTAATCATTTTCATAATAATATTTGTATCTATAATCTTTATATTTGTAATAATAATAATAATAATAATAATAATAATAATAATAATAATAATGTTAATAATAATAATAATGATAATAATATTAATAATAATAAAATAATAATATTAATAATGATACCAAAATAATCATAATTATAATATTTATCATGTTTATATATTATCTTATACTTATTTTCATTTTCATCATTTTACCATTATCTTTTAAACCATGTCAACTTTATTTAACATCTTTTATCATTTAATCATAATCAAGATATTAATAATAATAATATTAATAACATAATAATAATAATAATAATAATAATAATTACTAATAACAATAATAAAAATAATAATAAGTAATAATAATAATAACATTAAGTAATAAGAAAACTACCTCAGAGAATTATCCCTAAAAAAAATGCCCAAGTCCGGGTTTGAACCCGCGACGTCCCGCTAACCCGATAACATTCTCTTAAACCATTCCTCTATCCAATGTTATCTGTTTTAATTCACGAATTAATCTATGTAACCCATTTATCCAGTTTTCTTCTTCTTCCACAAACTTAATCGTTTTTCACCATATATCATAATCATATTTCATCATTATAATGCACCATCGTCATCTATTATCATTATCAATCTCAGACTTCTTCCTTCTACTAACCCGTTTAAAAGAAACCCATTTCGATTCATCATTCACCATAAACATTTATCATTTTATCTTCATTTATCATTACCATTATCATCATCCTAATTATCATTAACCTACTTAACTATCATCCTCATCTATCATTCGCTATCATCATCATCACACTTCATTTGCTTTTAAATCATCATTAACAAATGATAAACTTAATCAGACAAGGTAACATGAATTAACACGTTGCTGTGCAATTTTTATGAAGTGGTTTTCATGATATAGGCCCAAGTTAAATGGGTTTGGAGTAATTTGTCCAAGTTGAAACGTAAACGGCCCAATAATCATAACATAATCGGCCCAATGCTACATCATTTAAGCCTACTTCAAAACCCAATTGACTATCTGATTTCCTTTTTCGTTAATAACTAATAGGTGGGGTTTTTAATTTAGGTTTGTCGGCCACAATATAAAGATAAAGAATATAAATAAAATAGCCATAATCAGTTCGATTCATCATCATCTATAGTCGGTGTAACAGAAACCAAGAATTAGAAAACGGTATCGACAAGTGAGGGTGGTGGGTTTCACTTCAAACAGAAACAGAAGATATATCAGCGGTATTAATGGTTTACGGTGGTGATGTATAGTGATTCGTAACAGGAACAGAATTTAGGAGAGAGAGAGAGAAGGAGGATAGAGAGAAAAGATATATGGAAGATGGTTTCATGGCTGCTAGTTCGGGTTCGACTGAAAACAGAAACGTAAATGAATTTAAGTAGCAGCGATTTTATCACAGAAACTCGAGTAGTAGTAACAACCATCGAGGAAGAAAAATAAAATAGCGGTTTGATCGAATATGTAGAAACAGAAAATGTAAATAATGATGCATGGTGGATGTCTGGGTTTGAGTTCGAACAAGAACGGCAAGTAAACAGAAAGCAATCGTGTGTGTATATATGTATGTGATATGATGATGAATGTTTATGATGTTTAATAGTTATTCTCGAACAAGAGAGAGATATAGGTAATGGTTGGGCTCGATTGAAACAGAAAAACATTCGCAGAGATGGTGGTTCGAATTGTAGCAACAACAGGAGGGACGAGTGGTGTTGTTCGAGCATTGAGGTGGTGGTTTCGTTGTTACAAAGAAGAATTGTAGAGAGAAAGAGAGATGTACAGCGGTTTAAGGGTGGCTCACGGTGGTGTTTATTTTGTAATTAAAACACGAGGAAGACACATGGTGGTGAAAGGTGTTAGTGTAAACGAGTTGAAGTGGGTGGTAATAGTGGTAACCGATGGTGGTTGTTGAGTGGATTGTGGTGATCCTGGTTCATTGCTGATGGTGTGTGTGGAGCTCGACAACATCAAGAAGGAAGTAGGAACAAAAGATAATTGAATGGTTTGTTGTTTGGTCCCGGTTAAATGGAGAAACCCTATCAATCTTAAGATAATAGTTGAAGGTGTTCTTGATGGTTGAATGGTGGTTGTGATTATGGGTTGGGTATGACTTTGTTTAATGAGTTAATTGTTGCTTTATCCCAAACTTATGTTGACAGAATATCTCTCCCAAGTAATAAAACAAAGAAAAAGGAATGGAGCAGATAATATCTATAGTTGATTCGTACCAATTAAGGACTTTGATGTCCAATTTGTTTTTATAAAGTGATGATTTAGACTTGTAATTAGAATGGAGACAGAAAACAAATTGATAAAGTTGATTGTAATATGTCACTGAATCTGTAATAATATACCTGCATTTATTAAATTTGTGTAATAATAATTAAGAGTACTAGTAATAATAATATAAATGTAATATTGATAACATTAATAATAATTTCTATCAAAAATGATACTAGTACTAATAAGAATAAAAGTAATAAAAATGACAATGATAATATTATTATAGATATTAATAATTAATAATAATACCAATCATAATAATATTAGTAATAATAATTACATAACCATTTATATATATATATATATATATATATATATATATATATATATATATATATATATATATATATATATATATATATATATATATATATATATATATATATATATATATAGACATAATTATTTACACACAATTGTTCGTGAATCATCGGGCATAGTTAAATGGTAATTAATTACATGAATGTAGTTTCAAAACTTTCGAGACTCATCATTACAGATTATGCTTATCGTGTCGGAAACATATAAAGATTAAAGTTTAAATTTGATCGGAAATTTCTGGGTCATCACAGTACCTACCCGTTAAAAGAAATTTCGTCCCGAAATTTGATCGAGGTTGTAACGACCCTGGAATTTCCAACGTTAATTTATTAATAATTATTATTATTAATACGTGTGATTAAACGAATGTATGTTATTACATTTACATGTTACCATGATTGCCCGTACTTGACTTTTAAGTGCCCGAAACGTCTTTGTGACACCCGGAACTTTCACGAATAATATTTTTAGATATTATTTACATTCATGATTAAATTTATTAATTATTTTAATTAACTAAGGCTATTAGTTAGTTACTTGGGCTTTAATTGGTTTAACTTGTGATTTATTTGAACTTGGGCTTTGTTAGTGTAATGGACTCATGTTATTGGACTTCCAAGCCCACCCTACATTTTGTAATGGACCATTTAGCCCACTCTTGCAACTTGTAAGCACCATTTAACATGTAACTAGTTAGTTAACTTAGTAAAGAATCAAGTTACTTGTTCATTCCCATGCAAACACCCATTTTATCCAACTTTTGAAGCTTTACATGCTAGAGACCACCAAACAAAGCCCTCCCCCCTTTGTGAGCTGCTGCTGGCCAAAATTTAGAGGCCTTGGGAGTGCATTTTTGTTTCATTTTATGTAATACTACTTCACTTGTATTCCCTCCCATTCAAACACACACTTTACTTGCTTCATTTTCTCTCTTTCTCTCATCTTGTAAGTGACTTGAAACAATTAATTCTCTTCTCTTTTTACTTCTAAAAACTGAATTCTACATCTTCATCATCATCATTCTTTTATTTAAATGTTACTTGTCTTTGATTTAAATCATGTTGTTGTTACTTACTTTGTAGTTTCTTGTTACTTAATTACTAGCTTTCAAGAATCAAACTTACTAGTTTGAATTCTTCATAATATCTTGTGCTTTCAAGAACAAACAAGAACTAAGCTTACTAGTTTATGTTCTACATATGTTGCATCAAAAGATTTAAGTTCATGGTTTTATAAAATCATACTTGTAAGTCATGGAAGTAAACTTAAAGTTTACTTTACTTAAAGATCAACTTTGGTTGAATCTTTAAAAAGTATGAACAACCATGAATTCTTTTCTTGTTTATTTAAGTTTACTTCTTCAATTTATGCACTTTAATTTCATGTAGTTAGTGTATTTGGTCAAGTACTACAAGTTAGTCTTGATCTCATATCTCTTGAATAAATTAAGTAACTTTGAAAGTTCAAGAACACACAAATAAGTTTTCATTAAATATAACTTTGGATCTAGACTTTTGAGTCTTGGATCTTCAAGATAAAACTAAGAACTATGTTCTACTACTTATGATCTTGATTAGTTAGTTTACTTTCAAGTTTGTAACTTGTTATTAGCTTTAAAGTCCATGTATGTGTTAGATCTAAGACTTTGATGCAACTTTGGTTCATCAAACTTCATACAACTCTTAAGTGAGTTGTGCTTCATGTCTTAGACTTGCACATGGGTTATGATGGTCAAGACTTGGTTATGATGATGTAGATACATCAATGAGTTGTACACTTGAAGCTATATGTATCAAGGATGAGAACCATGATGAACATCAAGCACCAAGACCACCGGAACCCTTTTAAACTCGCTGCTTCTGTCCAAAACCTACTGACCTGATGCTTCTGGAACAGACCAGTAGACCTGGGCTGTTCTAACCTTGATTTTTAGATAAAACTTTTCGAGTAAATAACTTTTCATATAGGACTCGTCTTAATCCGAGTTACGGTTTAGGATTTATGGCCCTCCGATCGTTACTATGTCCTTTAACGTTGTGCAGAAATTTATGACCTACTCGCACTTAGACCGTCGCCACGGTCAAATCAAGACGAGTTTGCTTCTGTAAATTTTACCACACTTAAGGGACTCATAGATGGAGCCGTGGCCACTGGTCTCACCTTAATTCAGTAAGGGTAGAGGCCGTGGTGACTGACTGAAGTCAGACTTTGTTTTAAACTACTTTCATAAACTAAACCTACCTTACGCCTTTTGTTTAATGATGAATGATGATGACCCTTAAGACCTTAATTACATACTTTTAAACCTATTAAGAATATTTACTGACCTAGTACTATTTGACTTAGGTTGAGGACTTCGGACCATTTACTTGCATACCTTTCCCGACTACTACTTTACCGCTACATATCATTGTGAGTTATAGCATTCCCTTTTTACTTTAAACTTATTTTGGGAACTGAGAATACATGCGGATTTTATGTTTTACATACTAGGCACGAGTACTTAAACTTATATATGTGTGGGTTATATAACGGCAGAAACATTCCCTTTAGCTCGGTAACGTTTAATCATTGGTTTATGAACCGGTGAACGCGAATCTTAGATATGGATCCATAGGGTTTGACATCCCCACTCGGGCTAGTAGCGCTAGCATTTAACGAGTGTTTAATACTTCGTAGACATACGCACTTGCCAAGTGTACTTTCAGGGGGTATAAACGTTAAGTTAGTTACCAAGTGCCCACGGTTAACATATACTTTATCATACTGTTTTGAAACGCTCGTTGTAGCACTGAAATCTCGTGGCCTACCTTACATACTGTTATACTTAAACTATAGCTCACCAACCTTTGTGTTGACGTTTTTAAGCATGTTTTTCTTAGGTGCTTGAGGTTAGCTTCCGCTGTGTACTAGTCGTGCTGTAGACACCCGCTGCTTAGAGTTGCTATTGCATGAACTACTTTATTTTGCATTCAAACATTCGTACTTTTGAACTATGACTTGTAACGACCATTGTGGTCACATACACTTATTATTTGCTTCTACTTAGTGAAGCATGATTTTGGGTTGTAAAACATTAGATGTCATTTATGACGTCACTTTATTATTGAATGCAAACTCTTTTTGAAAACGCATATAGTACTTAACCTTGTAATGATCCTGTTGTTGATGATTCGTACACGATGGTTTTGTACGGGGCATCACATTTGGTATCAGAGCATTGGTTGTAGGGAATTAGGTTGCATTAGTGAGTCTAAGACCGACCCGAGTAGGATTCACTAATAGGACTAATCTACAACTTGCTAGTTTACTTGTTTCCGCTGAGCTTACTACATGCTAATGCTTACTTTTACTGCTATATGCCGTATGCTAATACATGATTTCACTACTGCATGATATTACTTGCTTTCAATTGCATGCTACTTCTGTACGATTCGTTATTATTGCCATGCTACTTATTGTTATACATGATTTAAACTGTTGGCCTATTAATTGCTTGCTTTATGACATACTGACATGGAAAATTTATTTTTCCTTGTTCAGATGTCGGATGTTCCACCTGCTGGCATTTCGGGCAGTACAGACTCAGACCCCGTCGCCCTACCTACTACTACACCTGCTGCTGCTACTGCCGATACACCGGCCCCGACACCCACTAGTGATCCCGGCGCTTCTACTTTCGGAGCTGGTACTAGTGCACCTTCCCCAGTGTCTGCTCCCTGACCCTCGGGGTCACAGCCCCGCATTGGTGGTATTGAGATCCCCGCGGAGTTCGGGGAAGGGCCGTTTCGTAACCACATGCGCACGCCTTGCCGACGCACTCCCGACGGACGTTTAGTCGTGATTCCGCCAGGCAGACACAGACAGATGTTGGCCGCCTTCAGACGCTTCGGATTACCAGCTCAGCCACCAGTGTCACCACCACACGATTCGGATGACTCATCATCCGCCGATTCTTCATCATCAGACGACTCCAGCGATGATGAGGATCCTGCTGATAGACCTATTCAGGCACCCTCCACCCCGCCGAAGAAGCGGTACCATTCTGACGGCACCGTCATTCCAGGGGTGAATGGAGGTCGTGCTTTTACTGACGCTTTTGGCCATCGTCGTAGGGTTACTGCTCGTAAACGAGTTGTGCCATACCCTGCCGACCCACAGATACGTAATTTTCCCCGTTACGTATTGACTATTCCTGGAACCGTACCACCTAGATTTAGATACGGACCACTTACATCTAGGGACGTACCGTCTACATCCGGAGCCGGACCATCTACATCAGCACCACCGGCACCACCCGCCCCACCTGCACCGCCTGCCCCACCAGCTCCCTCTAACGAGGAACTGATGAGGGAGGTTGAGACTCTCCGAGCTCGAGTCACTGAGCTCGAGGAGCAGTTGGCTCGAGGAGCAGTTCACCCGCCTTCACCGTAGGACTTTGTATTTAGATTTCATGATGTAATCTAGATATAGTTTCATGTATTTCATATGTATTGTACGAACTTATTCAGATGTATGAAACTTATTATTATTAATGAATGGAACTTTGCATTATTTAATTCTTGCACGATGTTCTATTTACATTGCTGTACGATGATTCTGTGGTATTTGTACCTAGATGCATTATTTAATAACATGTGATGTTTTGATTCCATGTTGGTCACTATATACTGTATTATTACTACTTGCATACTGGATTTTGACTTGAGTCAAAATTTTTGTTTAGAATACCATGGCTAACGGAAGATCCACATCTACCGCCGCCCAGATTGAGGACATGATCAATGAACGGGTCACTGCAGCCCTAGCAGAAAGAAATCTCGAAGCTCCACCGCCACCACCACCGGTTATTCCACCCGTTCGAAATGGGTGTACATACAAGGAATTCCAGAGCTGCAAACCGCATAACTTCAGCGGCACCGAGGGACCAGTTGGTCTCACCAGATGGTTCGAAAAACTTGAATCAGTATTCCGAGTTAGCAACTGTTCAGAGGACAATAAGACCAAGTTTGCATCTTGCACGCTATCTGACGGCGCGCTAACGTGGTGGAACACGTTAGCTCAAGCGAAAGGTATCGATGAGGCGTATGCTACGCCATGGGAGGAATTCAAGGCGGCTATGATTGATGAGTATTGTCCGAGAACCGAAATTCAGAAGATGGAAATCGAATTTATGCAGTTAAAGGCCGTAGGGAACGACCTTAACAGTTACAATCGTAGGTTTTTGGAGTTAGCACTGATGTGTCCGACCATGGTCACCCCCGAATTTAAGCGCTTGGAGAAATACTTCTCGGGACTTCCTAAGTCCATCAAGGGTAATGTTACCTCATCCAAACCACCGAATGTTCCCGAAGCAATGCGCATGGCGCATACTCTCCTGAATCAAATCATCCTTGACGAGCCGGAGAAGGCTAAGTTTGAAGCCGGTAGTAGTGAAAAGAGGAAATGGGACAACAACCATAACAACCATAACAACCACAACAACCACAACAACAACAACAACAACAACAACAGCAACAATAACAACAACAGGGGGAGAAACTACGATCAAACCCCCGCCAAGAGGCACAACAATGGTGGAAACCCTAATCCCAACAACAACACCAACACCAACCCGAACTACAAAGGAACCTTACCACAATGCAAACGGTGCTACAAACACCACACTGGGTATTGCAATGTTGTCTGTGAGAAGTGCCAACGGGCTGGGCACATCGGGAAGGACTGCAAGGTCACTACTTTGAATGGGAAGTCGAAACACCAATGGACCTAAGAAGTGCTACGAATGTGGACAGACGGGCCATTTCAGAAACGCATGCCCCAACAAGCGAAAAGATGGCGGGCCACCCCGTGGTAGAGCTTTTAATGTTAATGCAAGGGATGCACGCGATAACCCCGACTTGGTGACAGGTATATTCAAAATCAACAATCTTTTAGCTTCTGTCTTGTTTGATACTGGTGCGGATAGAAGTTATGTATGTAGACATTTTTGCGATAAGATTAATTGGTCATTAGTCCCGTTAAAAGAGAGTATGCTTGTCGAGGTCGCAAATGGAAAACTTGAAAAGGTTGACCACATTAGTCGAGGAGCTATTATCAACATAGCTGGTGCAGATTTCGAAATTGATTTGATACCTATCAAACTGGGAAGTTTTGACGTGATCGTTGGTATGGATTGGTTGAGCAAGATAAAGGCCGATATTATCTGTGGAGATAAAGCACTTCGCATACCACAAGGAGATGGCGAACCACTGGTTATCTATGGAGAGAGATGTACCTCGAAGTTGAACCTCATTAGTTGCGTGAAAGCGCAAAAGATTATGAAGAAGGGACGTTTTGCTGTCCTAGCACATGTGAAAGCGGTAGAAACTGAGGAGAAGAGCGTGAATGACGTTCGAATTGTGAACGAATTCTCCGATGTCTTCCCAGAAGAATTGCCTGGATTGCCGCCGCAGAGAGCCGTAGAGTTTCAGATTGATTTAATGCCAGGAGCAGCACCTGTAGCTCGCGCACCTTATAGACTCGCACCTTCCGAGATGCAAGAATTACAGAGTCAACTACAAGAGCTGTTAGACTGAGGATTTATTCAACCAAGCTTCTCGCCTTGGGGCGCACCTGTGTTGTTTGTGAAGAAGAAGGATGGATCCTTCCGTATGTATATCGACTACCGTGAACTCAACAAATTGACTATCAAGAATCGGTATCCTCTTCCACGAATTGACGATCTTTTTAACCAACTACAAGGATCGAGTGTCTACTCAAAGATCGATTTGCGATTCGGTTATCACCAGTTGAGGGTGAAGGAAAGTGACGTGATGAAAACTGCATTCAAGACCCGTTATGGTCATTATGAGTTTCTCGTGATGCCATTCGGCTTAACAAATGCACCTGCCGTGTTCATGGACCTCATGAATCGTGTCTGCAAGCCTTACTTGGATAAGTTTGTTATCGTCTTCATAGATGATATCCTCATCTACTCAAAGAGCGAAGAAGAACATGAGCAACACCTCCGATTAGTGCTTGAACTCTTAAGACAAGAGCAACTTTACGCCAAATTCTCCAAGTGTGAATTTTGGTTGAAGGAAGTACAGTTTTTGGGTCATGTTGTAAGCGACCAGGGTATCAAAGTTGATCCCGCCAAGATTGAAGCCATCAGCAAGTGGGAGACCCCCACTACTCCGACGCATATTCGCCAATTCCTAGGTCTCGCCGGTTATTATCGAAGATTCATCGAAGGATTTTCTCTGATTGCACGTCCTTTGACCGTACTGACTCACAAGGGCAAGAAGTTCATTTGGGAACCCGCACACAAATCAGCATTTCAAACTTTGAAGAAGAAGTTAACCACCGCACCTATCCTATCACTTCTTGAAGGCAGTGACGACTTTGTTGTTTATTGTGATGCATCGAAGAGTGGTTTTGGTTGTGTACTGATGCAACGATCAAAGGTTATTGCCTATGCCTCCCGCCAATTGAAGATTCACGAGCGGAACTACACTACACATGATCTTGAACTTGGAGCCGTTGTCTTTGCACTCAAATTGTGGAGACATTATCTGTATGGAACTAAGAGCACTATCTTCACCGACCACAAGAGTCTCCAGCACATCTTTGATCAGAAGCAACTAAATATGAGACAGCGTCGATGGATCGAGACGCTCAACGACTACGATTGTGAACTCCGTTATCACCCTGGCAAGGCCAATGTTGTAGCTGACGCTTTAAGCCGAAAGGAGAGGACGGCACTTCTTCGTGTTAGGGCTCTGAACATCACCATCCATTCGAACCTCAACAACCAGATCAGAGTAGCCCAAGAAGAGGCTCTCAAGGAGGAGAACATATCTCACGAGCATTTGAACATACTTGTCTCTCGATTCGAGGTTAGAGAGTCTGGACTCCGATGTTATGCCGGAAGAATTTGGGTACCTTATTATGGAGATCTACGAAACCTGATACTTGATGAAGCACACAAATCGATATATTCGATTCACCCCGGTGCGGGTAAGATGTACCACGACCTTAAAGAACAGTATTGATGGCCGAATCTTAAGAAGGACGTTGCAACTTATGTTGGTAAGTGTTTGACTTGCTCGAAGGTTAAAGCCGAGCATCAGAGACCTTCTGGTTTACTTCAGCAACCGGAAATCCCACAATGGAAGTGGGAAAGGATCACAATGGATTTCATTACTAAGCTGCCGAAGACGGTGGGCGGATACGATACCATTTGGGTTATTGTTGACCGCCTCACCAAATCTGCACACTTCCTAGCGATGAAGGAAACTGATACAATGGAAAGACTTGCCCAATTATACATCAAAGAGGTTGTATCTCGTCATGGTGTACCTTTATCGATCATCTCAGATCGAGATCCCCGTTTTGCTTCCAGATTTTGGCGTTCTTTGCAAGAAGCCATGGGAACTCGTCTTGACATGAGTACTGCTTATCATCCTCAGACTGACGGGCAAAGTGAACGAACGATTCAGACCTTGGAGGACATGCTGCGTGCATGTGTCATTGATTTTGGAAAGGCCTGGGAAAGGCATTTGCCACTCGCCGAATTCTAGTACAACAACAGTTATCACTCTAGCATTAATGCTGCACCTTTTGAAGCATTGTATGGCCGTAAGTGCCGATCTCCTATTTGTTGGGCCGAAGTAGGCGAAAAGTAAATCACCGGACCCGAGGTAGTCCACGAAACGACGGAGAAGATTGCTCAGATTCAAGCTAGACTTAAGACTGCCCGTGACCGCCAAAAGAGTTATGCCGATCTTAAACGTAAAGACTTTGAATTCAACGTTGGTGATCGCGTAATGTTAAAGGTTGCACCTTGGAAAGGTGTGATTCGTTTTGGAAAATGTGGAAAGTTAAACCTACGATACATTGGTCCTTTTGAAATCTTGAACGTGTTGGACCCGTTGCATACCGTTTGGATCTACCAGCACAATTGAGCTCAGTTCATCCTACTTTCCATGTGTCAAACTTGAAGAAGTGTCTTGATGCACCTGAACTTATCATACCATTGGAAGAACTTACTATTGACGACAAACTCCACTTTGTGGAGGAACCTGTTGAAATTATGGATCGTGAGATCAAAACTTTGAAACGCAACAAGATTCCGATTGTATGGGTATGATGGAATGGAAAATGAGGACCTGAGTTTACTTGGGAACGAGAGGATCAAATGATGCGAAAGTATCCTCACCTTTTCCCGACTCCTCCATCTACCTCAGCTTAAATTTCGGGACGAAATTTTCTTTAACAGGTGGGTAATGTAACGACCCTGGAATTTCCAACGTTAATTTATTAATAATTATTATTATTAATACGTGTGATTAAACGAATGTATGTTATTACATTTACATGTTACCATGATTGCCCGTACTTGACTTTTAAGTGCCCGAAACGTCTTTGTGACACCCGGAACTTTCACGAATAATATTTTTAGATATTATTTACATTCATGATTAAATTTATTAATCATTTTAATTAACTAAGGCTATTAGTTAGTTACTTGGGCTTTAATTGGTTTAACTTGTGATTTATTTGAACTTGGGCTTTGTTAGTGTAATGGACTCATGTTATTGGACTTCCAAGCCCACCCTACATTTTGTAATGGACCATTTAGCCCACTCTTGCAACTTGTAAGCACCATTTAACATGTAACTAGTTAGTTAACTTAGTAAAGAATCAAGTTACTTGTTCATTCCCATGCAAACACCCATTTTATCCAACTTTTGAAGCTTTACATGCTAGAGACCACCAAACAAAGCCCTCCCCCCTTTGTGAGCTGCTGCTGGCCGAAATTTAGAGGCCTTGGGAGTGCCTTTTTGTTTCATTTTATGTAATACTACTTCACTTGTATTCCCTCCCATTCAAACACACACTTTACTTGCTTCATTTTCTCTCTTTCTCTCATCTTGTAAGTGACTTGAAACAATTAATTCTCTTCTCTTTTTACTTCTAAAAACTGAATTCTACATCTTCATCATCATCATTCTTTTATTTAAATGTTACTTGTCTTTGATTTAAATCATGTTGTTGTTACTTACTTTGTAGTTTCTTGTTACTTAATTACTAGTTTTCAAGAATCAAACTTACTAGTTTGAATTCTTCATAATATCTTGTGCTTTCAAGAACAAACAAGAACTAAGCTTACTAGTTTATGTTCTACATATGTTGCATCAAAAGATTTAAGTTCATGGTTTTATAAAATCATACTTGTAAGTCATGGAAGTAAACTTAAAGTTTACTTTACTTAAAGATCAACTTTGGTTGAATCTTTAAAAAGTATGAACAACCATGAATTCTTTTCTTGTTTATTTAAGTTTACTTCTTCAATTTATGCACTTTAATTTCATGTAGTTAGTGTATTTGGTCAAGTACTACAAGTTAGTCTTGATCTCATATCTCTTGAATAAATTAAGTAACTTTGAAAGTTCAAGAACACACAAATAAGTTTTCATTAAATATAACTTTGGATCTAGACTTTTGAGTCTTGGATCTTCAAGATCAAACTAAGAACTATGTTCTACTACTTATGATCTTGATTAGTTAGTTTACTTTCAAGTTTGTAACTTGTTATTAGCTTTAAAGTCCATGTATGTGTTAGATCTAAGACTTTGATGCAACTTTGGTTCATCAAACTTCATACAACTCTTAAGTGAGTTGTGCTTCATGTCTTAGACTTGCACATGGGTTATGATGGTCAAGACTTGGTTAAGATGATGTAGATACATCAATGAGTTGTACACTTGAAGCTATATGCATCAAGGATGAGAACCATGATGAACATCAAGCACCAAGACCACCGGAACCCTTTTAAACTCACTGCTTCTGTCCAAAACCTACTGACCTGATGCTTCTGGAACAGACCAGTAGACTTGGGCTGTTCTAACCTTGATTTTTAGATAGAACTTTTCGAGTAGATAACTTTTCATATAGGACTCGTCTTAATCAGAGTTACGGTTTAGGATTTATGGCCCTCCGATCGTTACTATGTCCTTTAACGTTGTGCAGAAATTTCTGACCTACTCGCACTTAGACCGTCGCCACGGTCAAACCAAGACGAGTTTGCTTCTGTAAATTTTACCACACTTAAGGGACTCATAGACGGAGCCGTGGCCACTGGTCTCACCTTAATTCAGTAAGGGTAGAGGCCGTGGTGACTGACTGAAGTCAGACTTTGTTTTAAACTACTTTCATAAACGAAACCTACCTTACGCCTTTTGTTTAATGATGAATGATGATGACCCTTGTAATGACCCGGACTTTTTCGATCAATTTATACTTATAAGATTAATATTTACATAAATTAAACCTTACCAACATGATAAGTAATCCAAATTGTCGAGACTTATGTTTTTCGAAAAGAGTTTTACACAACGTTTGACCGTCTAGTTTGACCGATGATATCACGAACTATACAATATATGATAATTATACGTTTGTGTATATATATGTATATATACATATTTAACATGACCTAAGAATGTTTTAATATCTTATTTTGTATTAATAACAATAAGTTATAAGTATATTTTGAAACTACTAACTTAAGTTTTCAAAACGATAACCATACGTAACGTTATTTGACTTAAATACTTATGACCTATAATGTTTATACATATATCGTATAAGTAATGTATTTAATCACTTTTAAAGACTTAAATACATAAAACAATATAAGTATATTTACAAAAGATAACTATATTTGAATCCTCGTTCCGTTTTCTCAAAGATTTCTATACGTATACCTAGGGTATATGTACCCGTATCATACGCAGCTTCTAGATGTATTTACTATTGGTATATACCAATAAAAATCTGCTCCTTAGCAGCCTTAAATGATTAAGAAACATGTGGAACCAACCATTTGTCAAGTAGCATGAATTATTTAGCAAGAAAACAAAGTTAGGTATCTTTTTTTTTCCTTTATAACCTAAAAACGTTTTTATGCATGCACACCATTTCTTCACCCCATTTTCTCATACTTACACTTCCATTTCTCTCTCAAAATACTCTTAACTTCATACTTGATCATCTCCAAGCATTTTCCCCATCATTTAGCTTCAAAAACAACCCTTAATCATCATAAGAAAAACCATACAAGAACACTTCAAGAATCCTTTCAAGAACACAAGTTTACTTCCAATCTTTCATCCAATTCCATCACTCTTTTGGTTCTAGGTTCTTACTCCTCTTTTACAGCAATCTTGTCCAAGTAACTTGAGGTAGTAACTTTGTTCATAACCTTATTCGATTCATATATATATAGCTATCTTATTTTATGGTATAAAATTTTAACAACAAGAACATAGTTTGAATGTTTTCAAACTTGTTTGCAAACTAAATAGATCCTTCTAACTTAAATTTTAAAATACTTCAAGACCTGTAATATAACTTAAATATATGCTAATTTAACAAGGTATAACTTGGTTTTTCAAAGAACACCTTAAAACTGAATCTACGGTGTCGGAGTGTAACCGGGGGCTGTTTTGGGTTGGATAATTAAAAACTATTTTGAACTTCGAATTGGAGGCTTATTTTCTGGAAAATTGATATTTACTATGAATATGTTAACACATAAAAATTTCATGATTTAACTCAAAGTATAAGTATTTTTAGAAAAATAATCATTTAAGGTTGTTTACATGATGGAAAATGATCAACTCCATAAGTTTCACTAAAGTTTGACCTATGACCTGTGATTTTGAATACAAACTAAGGTATTTACAGTTCATAGTCTTAAAGAGGGACTCGATCCAAGGAAGTGGCAAGTTGAATCAACGAAAACGGAGTTGTAACGAAGAAACTATGACCAAAACGAGATCGGATATCTAAGACTAGTTTAGCTACGAAAATAATTGGAGAAAATTAAATAAATCACATATTTTTAAAATAACATGATATTTTATATATATGTACTCATAATTTAATTTTATATGGTTCAGGATCACCCGTAAACAATACGAGAAGATTAATCATAAGATCCCATGATTGTACGCAACACGTCATTTGACAACACCGGTACTTTATGTACGCAACACGTCATTTGACAACACCGGTACCGTGGGTCAAGATTAATCTCGACCAATACATATACGATGGGGGTTTTTATTTATTTCATTGGGGGTTTATTAAACACCTAAAAATGAACCATTAAAATTGAATTACTAACATCGGACTGCTAACTACGGACTAAGAAATTATTAAAACTATTAAAAGTATAAAAAGTATATATATGTGACGATTGTTTAAAATAGAAATATATTGATAAACTATATATGGATAGGTTCGTGATATCAATCGGAGACCAAGTCGAAATTACATATCTTCAAGACAAAAGTGAGTATATAGTCCCACTTTTAAACTCTAAATATTTCGGGATGAGAATACATGTATTTTATGTTTTACGTTATGGACACAAGTAACTGAAAAATATATTCTACGTTGAGTTGTACCACTGGCATACTTCCCTGTAGCTTGGTAACTGTTATTTACAGCGGTATTGTAAACGCGAATCCTGTTGATAGATCTATCGGGCCTGACAACCCCAACCGGACTGGACGACCAGTATTCAACGGTTGCACAGTACTTCGTTTCGTGACTACACTTGGTACGGTGTAGTAAGATTTCATAATAAAGGGAATATGCGACGTGATTAAATGTTAAGTATGGTTACCAAGTGCTCAACCACTTAGAATATTTTTATTAAACTGTTTATATACGAAATCTTGTGGTCTATATATATATTGCTGCCGGCATTAAACCTATATCTCACCAACTTTATGTTGACCTTTTAAAACATGTCTATTCTCAGGTGATTACTAAAGCTTCCGCTGCATTATGTTGAATTTGAGCAGGATCTTGCGTACGCATATTTGTGTCAAAAATAAAACTGCATACCCAAGGATTTGTGTTGTAAAATATGCTCGAAATCGTGTTGTTATCATTATATGTAAAGTTTGTAAGTCGAAGATTATCGCTAAACGATAATCATCTTTTTATTGTCTAAAGATTGTAACAAAAATAATGGTTATGGTTTGTAATGTATAATATATGCAGTTTCTCTTTTAAAAATGTCGCATATAGAGGTCAATACCTCGCAATGAAATCATACGTTATCTAACACGTTCTTATGGTTAAGGACGGGTTATGACATGTGGTATCAGAGCGTTGGTCTTAGCGAACCAGGTTTGCATTAGTGTGTCTAACTGATAAGTCGTTAGGATACATTAGTAAGTCTGGACTTTGACCGGGTCTGATTTAAAAACCATTGCTTATCATTGTTGGTTAAAATTTATATGTAAATATTATGTAGTACTAATGGGTTAGTTGTTGTGTGATAGATGTCGGGCTCAAAACTTGTCATCACGTTCAGCGACTCCGAACCAGAATCTTCAGATGGTGTTCCAGTCATTAACCTATCCGATGACGAAAATAATATCTTTGGGGAAGACTCACAAATTCCGGATGAACCGACTATAGAGAACCCGGAAAGTGAACCCGAGGAGGAAAGTGAACCCGAGGAGGAAAGTGAACCCGAGGAGGAAAGTGAACCCGAGGAAGAAATACAGGAAATTACAAAAGACGAGTTCGAACTAGGAAAGAAACGAAAGGCTAATGAATTAGAAAATTCAAATCCCGAGTTTAGTAAGGATGATGTGGCACCAACTCCACTAGACACTACCACCCCTATTCCCGCTATTCCTATTCGTTCTATCCCGGCATCCAGTTCTTCAGCCCCACAGCCAAAATATAGGCAGACAGCCAGGATAAGCGTTAAGCGATTCTTTGAACCTAAACGTCCTAGAAAATAGACCAAACGATGCGCTGCCGTATTAAACCATGGGATCATATAATGTTTTGTATAATATTATTAGTGTGGTTTGCTTAATGTTCGATGCAAGATAAGCATATGTAAAATAGTGAAGTGTGAAATGCAATAATTTTCCATGGTTAAGTATTACTTAGATGGTAGTAATTGATTCTGTACTAAGCTATTAAGTATGGACATTAACGGGTAGGTACTACCCTAGATATAATTATAAAACGCTAATAAGAAGAAAAGGCTTTTATAATAATACCTGGTTCATATTATTAATAAGCTATAATGTACTGTAAATATACACTACATCTATAATATTCCATGTGAATAATTATTTTCTTTTCATTCTTATAGAAGAATATGGCGCGATTGAACCGAATGACGGAACAAGAAATCCAGGAACTCATCAATCAGCGAGTGAACGACAGAATGTTATGGGTCGAGGCTGCAAGAGGTGCTGCAGTTAACCCAAATCCTCGTGTGGGGTGCACTTACAAAACTTTTCAAGCTTGCAAGCCCTCATCATTCAGTGGAACAGAAGGACCAATCGGTTTAACCCGGTGGATAGAAAAGATGGAGACTGTGTTTAAAATCAGTGGTTGTGTTGAAAAGGACATGACCAAGTATGCATCGTGCACTTTACAAGATAGTGCACTCACGTGGTGGAAAAATTATGTGAAGGCTGTAGGAGGAGATGTAGCTTATGATACTCCGTGGGAAGAATTCAAAACAATGTTAATCAACGAATATTGTCCAAGGAGCGAGGTTAGGAAGTTGGAAGATGAGTTACGAAGTCTGAAGGTTATTGGTACTGAAATCACCAACTACAATCAGCGATTCATGGAATTAGTTTTGCTATGTCCTGAATTGGTTCCAACCGAAGAACGAAAGATTGAAATGTACAAAGATGGTTTGCCCAAAAAGGTCAAGGCAAACGTTACAGCATCGAAACCTAAGACAATTCATGAAGCTATAACCATGGCAAACGAGCTAATGGATCAGGTCATCATGGATAAGAAGGCATCCAATACTGATGTGAAGGTATCAGGTAACAAAAGAAAGTGGAATGGAAATTATGATCGAGGTAACCAACAACAATCTTTTAAGAAACAAGAAACCATACAAGGTGCAGGTAGTGGTTCAAGCTTTGGTTACAAAGGACAAAATCCTTTATGCAACCGATGCCACAAACATCACTCTGGCTACTGTAATGTGGTATGCAACAAATGTAATCGAAAGGGTCATCTTGCTGAAGATTGTAGGGCTCTCGTTACAAATACAAATGGTACCAAGACTCCTGCCACCAATGCAAATAGAACTGCTTTGGCTACCATTACTTGTTATGGGTGTGGAAAACAAGGTCACTATAAGAGCCAGTGTCCGAATCCAGAGAAGAATAATGGATCTGCACGTGGAAGAGCATTTGTTATTAATGCTAGAGAGGCGTGTGAAGACCCGGAGCTTGTTACGGGTACGTTTACCATTAATAACTTATCCGCATCTATTATATTTGATACTGGTGCCGATAGAAGTTACGTGCGTAGAGGCTTTTACGCTAAATTGAATTGTTCATCATTACCTCTAGATGCTAAGTACATGATTGAGTTAGCTAATGGTAAACTAATTAAAGCCGATAAAATTTGCCGTGATTGTAAAATAAATTTAGCCGGAGAAACATTTAAAATTGACTTAATACCCGTAGAATTAGGAAGTTTTGATGTAATAGTCGGCATGGACTGGATGTCCAAAGTAGGAGCTGAAGTTGTGTGTGCCAAGAAGGCAATTCGCATTCCTTGTAAGGATAGAATGCCGGTGATGATTTATGGAGAGAAGGGTAACTCAAAGCTAAAACTCATTAGTTATTTGAAAGCTCAAAAGTGCTTGAAGAAAGGGTGCTATGCTATCTTAGCACATGTTAATAAAGTCGAAAAGAAAGAAAAAGAGAAGTGCATCAACGACGTGCCTGTGGCAAGAGATTTTCCTGAAGTTTTTCCGGAAGAGTTGCCGGGATTACCTCCATTTAGATCTGTAGAATTTCAAATAGATTTAGTACCAGGAGCCGCACCAGTGGCTCGTGCTCCATATAGACTTGCACCGTCCGAGTTAAAAGAACTTCAGAGTCAGTTAAAAGAATTACTGGATCATGGATTCATACGACCAAGTACTTCACCGTGGGGAGCTCCGATTCTATTTGTTAAAAAGAAAGATGGATCTTTTAGGATGTGTATAGATTATCGTGAATTAAATAAGTTAACTATCAAAAATCGGTATCCACTACCGAGAATTGACGACTTATTTGATCAACTCCAGGGATCATGTGTTTATTCGAAAATCGACCTAAGATCGGGCTATCATCAACTACGTGTCAAAGAAGAGGACATTCCGAAAACTGCTTTTCGGACACGTTATGGTCATTACGAATTTTTGGTCATGCCGTTTGGATTGACGAATGCGCCAGCTGTATTCATGGACCTCATGAATCGAGTTTGTAGTCCGTATTTAGATAAGTTTGTTATCGTTTTCATTGATGACATTCTTATCTATTCCAAGAGTGAGCAAGAGCATGAGCAGCATTTAAGGTTGATATTAGAGTTGTTGAGAAAAGAACAGCTATACGCTAAATTTTCTAAGTGTGCTTTCTGGTTGAAAGAAGTGCAATTTCTTGGCCACGTTGTTAGTAGCAAAGGAATTCAGGTTGATCCAGCAAAAATTGAAGCCATTGAAAAATGGGAGACTCCTAAAACACCAATGCAGATACGCCAATTTTTGGGTTTAGCCGGTTATTATAGAAGGTTTATTCAAGATTTTTCCCGAATAGCTAAGCCGTTGACAGCATTAACGCAAAAAGGGAAGAAATACGAATGGACCTCGGAGCAGGAGAACGCATTTCAATTACTGAAGAAGAATTAACTACGGCGCCTATTTTATCGTTACCAGAAGGGAACGATGATTTTGAAATATATTGTGACGCTTCACGACAAGGTTTTGGTTGCGTTCTTATGCAACGGAAGAGAGTTATTGCATACGCATCCCGACAATTGAAGATTCACGAGCGGAATTATACGACGCATGATCTAGAATTGGGAGCAGTTGTGTTTGCATTGAAGATGTGGAGACACTACTTGTATGGGGTTAAATTCACTGTGTTTACTGATCATAAAAGCCTTCAACATATTTTTGATCAGAAACAATTGAACATGAGGCAACGTAGGTGGGTCGAGTTAATAAACGACTATGATTGTGAAATTCGCTATCATCCCGGGAAAGTGAACGTAGTGGCCGATGCTCTAAGCAGAAAGGAACGAGAACCAATCCGAGTTCGAGCAATGAACATAAAAATTCGCATGAATCTCAACTCACAAATCAAAGAGGTTCAATAAGAAGCACTCAATAAAGAAAACATAAGAAATGAAATAATGAAGAAGTATGAGAAGCAACTCGTTATACGGGAAGACGGAATTCGATATTTTGCAAATCGTATTTGGGTACCGAAGTTGGGTGGATTAAGGAAGTTGATATTGAACGAGGCACATAAGACAAGATACTCGATACATCCTGGAGTTGGAAAGATGTATCAAGATCTTAAGACACGTTATTGGTGGCCTAATTTAAAGACAGACGTAGCAACATATGTTGGGGAGTGTTTAACTTGTTCCAAGGTCAAAGCAGAACACCAGAAGCCGTCAGGGTTACTTCAACAACCAGAAATCCCAGAATGGAAATGGGATGGTATTACCATGGATTTCATCACGAAGTTACCAAAGACTGCCTGGGGTTACGACACCATTTGGGTGATTGTTGATCGTCTCACCAAGTCTGCACATTTATTGCCTATAAAGGAAACGGATAGAATGGAGAAACTATTATGATTGTATATAAAGGAAGTTGTTTCAAGGCATGGAATACCTATTTCCATTATATCTGATCGTGATAGTAGATTTACCTCAAAGTTCTGGCAATCACTACAGGAGGCACTAGGAACTCGTCTGGATATGAGCACCGCATATCATCCGCAAACCGACGGGCAGAGTGAAAGAACAATTCAGACTCTTGAAGACATGCTCAGGGCATGTGTGATCGATTTTGGAAACGGATGGGATAAATATTTACCATTAGCAGAATTCTCGTATAATAATAGTTATCATGCGAGCATTAAAGCTGCGCCATTCGAAGCATTGTACGGAAGGAAGTGTAGATCTCCTATCTATTGGAATGAAGTAGGAGATCGACAATTAACTGGTCCCGAGATCATACATGAAACTACTGAAAAGATAGTACAAATCAAGGAGAGATTGAAAACAGCCCGTAGTCGCCAAAAGAGCTACGCCGATGTCCGAAGGAAACCATTAGAGTTTCAGATCGGTGACATGGTTATGCTAAAGGTGTCACCTTGGAAAGGTGTAATACGTTTCGGTAAAAGAGGTAAACTGAACCCAAGATATGTAGGCCCGTTCAAGATCATCGAACGCATTGGACCGGTAGCTTATCGACTCGAGTTACCGCAACAACTCGCCGGAGTACATAATACATTTCACGTCTCGAACCTTAAGAAGTGTCTTGTAAAGGAAGACCTCACCATTCCTCTTGAAGAAATTCAAGTTGACGAGAAACTACAATTCATAGAAAAACCAATCGAGATCATGGATCGTGAAGTTAAACGGCTCAAGCAGAGCAACATACCGATCGTTAAAGTTCGTTGGAATGCACGAAGAGGTCCCGAGTTTACTTGGGAGCGAGAGGATCAAATGAAACAAAAATACCCGCATTTGTTTCCCGATGACGCAAAATAGGTACGATTTTAAAATTTCGGGACGAAATTTATTTAACGGGTAGGTACTGTAATGACCCGGACTTTTTCGATCAATTTATACTTATAAGATTAATATTTACATAAATTAAACCTTACCAACATGATAAGCAATCCAAATTGTCGAGACTTATGTTTTTCGAAAAGAGTTTTACACAACGTTTGACCGTCTAGTTTGACCGATGATATCACGAACTATACAATATATGATAATTATACGTTTGTGTATATATATGTATATATACATATTTAACATGACCTAAGAATGTTTTAATATCTCATTTTGTATTAATAACAATAAGTTATAAGTATATTTTGAAACTACTAACTTAAGTTTTCAAAACGATAACCATACGTAACGTTATTTGACTTAGATACTTATGACCTATAATGTTTATACATATATCGTATAAGTAATGTATTTAATCACTTTTAAAGACTTAAATACATAAAACAATATAAGTATATTTACAAAAGATAACTATATTTGAATCCTCGTTCCGTTTTCTCAAAGATTTCTATACGTATACCTAGGGTATATGTACCCGTATCATACGCAGCTTCTAGATGTATTTACTATTGGTATATACCAATAAAAATCTGCTCCTTAGCAGCCTTAAATGATTAAGAAACATGTGGAACCAACCATTTGTCAAGTAGCATGAATTATTTAGCAAGAAAACAAAGTTAGGTATCTTTTTTTTCCTTTATAACCTAAAAACGTTTTTATGCATGCACACCATTTCTTCACCCCATTTTCTCATACTTACACTTCCATTTCTCTCTCAAAATACTCTTAACTTCATACTTGATCATCTCCAAGCATTTTCCCCATCATTTAGCTTCAAAAACAACCCTTAATCATCATAAGAAAAACCATACAAGAACACTTCAAGAATCCTTTCAAGAACACAAGTTTACTTCCAATCTTTCATCCAATTCCATCACTCTTTTGGTTCTAGGTTCTTACTCTTCTTTTACAGCAATCTTGTCCAAGTAACTTGAGGTAGTAACTTTGTTCATAACCTTATTTGATTCATATATATATAGCTATCTTATTTTATGGTATAAAATTTTAACAACAAGAACATAGTTTGAATGTTTTCAAACTTGTTTGCAAACTAAATAGATCCTTCTAACTTAACTTTTAAAATACTTCAAGACCTGTAATATAACTTAAATATATGCTAATTTAACAAGGTATAACTTGGTTTTTCAAAGAACACCTTAAAACTGAATCTACGGTGTCGGAGTGTAACCGGGGGCTGTTTTGGGTTGGATAATTAAAAACTATTTTGAACTTTGAATTGGAGGCTTATTTTCTGGAAAATTGATATTTACTATGAATATGTTAACACATAAAAATTTCATGATTTAACTCAAAGTATAAGTATTTTTAGAAAAATAATCATTTAAGGTTGTTTACATGATGGAAAATGATCAACTCCATAAGTTTCACTAAAGTTTGACCTATGACCTGTGATTTCGAATACAAACTAAGGTATTTACAGTTCATAGTCTTAAAGAGGGACTCGATCCAAGGAAGTGGCAAGTTGAATCAACGAAAACGGAGTTGTAACGAAGAAACTATGACCAAAACGAGATCGGATATCTAAGACTAGTTTAGCTACGAAAATAATTGGAGAAAATTAAATAAATCACATCTTTTTAAAATAACATGATATTTTATATATATGTACTCATAATTTAATTTTATATGGTTCAGGATCACCCGTAAACAATACGAGAAGATTAATCATAAGATCCCATGATTGTACGCAACACGTCATTTGACAACACCGGTACTTTATGTACGCAACACGTCATTTGACAACACCGGTACCGTGGGTCAAGATTAATCTCGACCAATACATATACGATGGGGGTTTTTATTTATTTCATTGGGGGTTTATTAAACACCTAAAAATGAACCATTAAAATTGAATTACTAACATCGGACTGCTAACTACGAACTAAGAAATTATTAAAACTATTAAAAGTATAAAAAGTATATATATGTGACGATTGTTTAAAATAGAAATATATTGATAAACTATATATGGATAGGTTCGTGATATCAATCGGAGACCAAGTCGAAATTACATATCTTCAAGACAAAAGTGAGTATATAGTCCCACTTTTAAACTCTAAATATTTCGGGATGAGAATACATGTATTTTATGTTTTACGTTATGGATACAAGTAACTGAAAAATATATTCTATGTTGAGTTGTACCACTGGCATACTTCCCTGTAGCTTGGTAACTGTTATTTACAGCGGTATTGTAAACGCGAATCCTGTTGATAGATCTATCGGGCCTGACAACCCCAACCGGACTGGACGACCAGTATTCAACGGTTGCACAGTACTTCGTTTCGTGACTACACTTGGTACGGTGTAGTAAGATTTCATAATAAAGGGAATATGCTACGTGATTAAATGTTAAGTATGGTTACCAAGTGCTCAACCACTTAGAATATTTTTATTAAACTGTTTATATACGAAATCTTGTGGTCTATATATATATATATTGCTGCTGGCATTAAACCTATATCTCACCAACTTTATGTTGACCTTTTAAAACATGTCTATTCTCAGGTGATTACTAAAGCTTCCGCTGCATTATGTTGAATTTGAGCAGGATCTTGCGTACGCATATTTGTGTCAAAAATAAAACTGCATACCCAAGGATTTGTGTTGTAAAATATGCTCGAAATCGTGTTGTTATCATTATATGTAAAGTTTGTAAGTCGAAGATTATCGCTAAACGATAATCATCTTTTTATTGTCTAAAGCTTGTAACAAAAATAATGGTTATGGTTTGTAATGTATAATATATGCAGTTTCTCTTTTAAAAATGTCGCATATAGAGGTCAATACCTCGCAATGAAATCATACGTTATCTAACACGTTCTTATGGTTAAGGACGGGTTATGACAACCCTTAAGACCTTAATTACATACTTTTAAACCTATTAAGACGATTTACTGACCTAGTACTATTTGACTTAGGTTGAGGACTTCGGACCATTTACTTGCATACCTTTCCCGACTACTACTTTACCGCTACATATCATTGTGAGTTATAGCATTCCCTTTTTACTTTAAACTTATTTTGGGAACTGAGAATACATGCGGATTTTATGTTTTACATACTAGGCACGAGTACTTAAACTTATATATGTGTGGGTTATATAACGGCAGAAACATTCCCTTTAGCTCGGTAACGTTTAATCATTGGTTTATGAACCGGTGAACGCGAATCTTAGATATGGATCCATAGGGTTTGACATCCCCACTCGGGCTAGTAGCGCTAGCATTTAACGAGTGTTTAATACTTCGTAGACATACGCACTTGCCAAGTGTACTTTCAGGGGGTATAAACGTTAAGTTAGTTACCAAGTGCCCACGGTTAACATATACTTTATCATACTGTTTTGAAACGCTCGTTGTAGCACTGAAATCTCGTGGCCTACCTTACATATTGTTATACTTAAACTATAGCTCACCAACCTTTGTGTTGACGTTTTTAAGCATGTTTTTCTCAGGTGCTTGAGGTTAGCTTCCGCTGTGTACTAGTCGTGCTGTAGACACCCGCTGCTTAGAGTTGCTATCGCATGAACTACTTTATTTTGCATTCAAACATTCGTACTTTTGAACTATGACTTGTAACGACCATTGTGGTCACATACACTTATTATTTGCTTCTACTTAGTGAAGCATGATTTTGGGTTGTAAAACATTAGATGTCATTTATGACGTCACTTTATTATTGAATGCAAACTCTTTTTGAAAACGCATATAGTACTTAACCTTGTAATGATCCTGTTGTTGATGATTCGTACACGATGGTTTTGTACGGGGCATCACAGAGGTCGTCATGGCTAACTATAGGAATGTTTTCATGACGAATATGAGTTGATAAATAAAGTTTTATCATCATTGAGTAATATGGATAAAACTATTTGATTATGCGAAGAGTATGAGTGAAGCTATCGCAAAAGAGTGAAATGAGAAAATTAAGTTTCGTCATATCTTTTTACATAGATAGGATTGATTTCCGTAGTTTAAAGGATTTAGAGAAAATCTTTGTAATAAGATTTGATTCTTCGGTAATCAAGGGAATTAGGATCCACTTTAAATGTGATCATCTGTTTTGATTGCTTTGTTGGATATTTTACTACAAATTCACCCCTTTCTTTTCTTATTTTCCACAACTCACCCCTTCTATTCTTTCTCCCAAATTTTATATTTTTAAAGCATTCGTCAATATGCTCCATCTAGTACTGATTCTTGATATACTCCTAACTTTCATATCTGTCATCCTTCTTTTTTATCTACCACCGGAGGATTTTATTTACTCTTACTATTACCTTGGGGTTATAGTGTTTTTAATTCTCTCGTGTCTGTACGTGGCAATACGTATTGATATGCACGGTTTGTAATTTATGTGTTGTTATCGAGCTTTATATTTTCTTTTATATCCAAGGGTTCCATACTTCTGTTTCCTCTTCCCGACTTCAAGTCAAGCTTTATATGGAAGATGGTTTCATGGCTGCTTGTTCGGGTTCGACTGAAAACATAAACGTAAATGAATTTAAGTAGCAGCGATTTTATCACAGAAACTAGAGTAGTAGTAACAACCAACGAGGAAGAAAAATAAAATAGCGGTTTGATCGAATATGTAGAAACAGAAAATGTAAATAATGATGCATGGTGGATGTCTGGGTTTGAGTTCGAACAAGAACGGCAAGTAAACAGAAAGCAATCATGTGTGTATATATGTATGTGATATGATGATGAATGTTTATGATGTTTAATGGTTATTCTCGAACAAAAGAGAGATATAGGTGACGGTTGGGCTCGATTGAAACAGAAAAACAGTCGCAGTGATGGTGGTTCGAATTGTAGCAACAACAGGAGGGACGAGTGGTGTTGTTCGAGCATTGAGGTGGTGGTTTCGTTGTTACAAAGAAGAATTGTAGAGAGAAAGAGAGATGTACAGCGGTTTAAGGGTGGCTCACGGTGGTGTTTATTTTGTAATTAAAACACGAGGAAGACACATGGTGGTGAAAGGTGTTAGTGTAAACGAGTTGAAGTGGGTGGTAATAGTGGTAATCGATGGTGGTTGTTGAGTGGATTGTGGTGATCCTGGTTCATTGCTGATGGTGTGTGTGGAGCTCGACAACATCAAGAAGGAAGTAGGAACAAAAGATAATTGAATGGTTTGTTGTTTGGTCCCGGTTAAATGGAGAAACCCTATAAATCTTAAGATAATAGTTGAAAGTGTTCTTGATGGTTGAATGGTGGTTGTGATTATGGGTTGGGTATGACTTTGTTTAATGAGTTAATTGTTGCTTTATCCCAAACTTATGTTGACAGAATATTTCTCCCAAGTAATAAAACAAAGAAAAAGGAATGGAGCAGATAATATCTATAGTTGATTCGTACCAATTAAGGACTTTGATGTCCAATTTGTTTTTATAAAGTGATGATTTAGACTTGTAATTAGAATGGAGACAGAAAACAAATTGATAAAGTTGATTGTAATATGTCACTGAATCTGTAATAATATACCTGCATTTATTAAATTTGTGTAATAATAATTAACAGTACTAGTAATAATAATATAAATGTAATGTTGATAACATTAATAATAATTTCTATCAAAAATGATACTAGTACTAATAAGAATAAAAGTAATAAAAATGATAATGATAATATTATTATAGATATTCACAATTAATAATAATACCAATCATAATAATATTAGTAATAATAATTACATAACCATTTATATATATATATATAGACATAATTATTTACACATAATTGTTCGTGAATCATCGGGCATAGTTAAATGGTAATTGATTACATGAATGTAGTTTCAAAACTTTCGAGACTCATCATTACAGATTATGCTTATCGTGTCGGAAACATATAAAGATTAAAGTTTAAATTTGATCGGAAATTTCTGGGTCATCACAGTACCTACCCGTTAAAAGAAATTTCGTCTCGAAAGTTGATTGAGGTCGTCATGGCTAACTATAGGAATGTTTTCATAACGAATATGAGTTGATAAATAAAGTTTTATCATCGTTGAGTAATATGGATAAAACTATTTGATTATGCGAAGAGTATGAGTGAAGCTATCGCAAAAGAGTGAAATGAGAAAATTAAGTTTCGTCATATCTTTTGACATAGATAGGATTGATTTCCGTAGTTCAAAGGATTTAGAGAAAATCTTTGTAATAAGATTTGATTCTTCGGTAATCAAGGGAATTAGGATCCGCTTTAAATGCGATCATCCGTTTTGATTGCTTTGTTGGATATTTTACTACAAATTCACCCCTTTCGTTTCTTATTTTCCACAACTCACTCCTTCTATTCTTTCTCCCAAATTTTATATTTTTAAAGCATTCTTCAATATGCTCCATCCAGTACTGATTCTTGATATACTCCTAACTTTCATATCTGTCATCCTTCTTTTTCATCTACCACCGGAGGATTTTATTTACTCTTACTATTACCTTGGGGTTATAGTGTTTTTAATTCTCCCGTGTCTGTACGTGGCAATACGTATTGATATGCACGGTTTGTAATTTATGTGTTGTTGTCGAGCTTTATATTTTCTTTTATATCCAAGGGTTCCATACTTCTGTTTCCTCTTCCCGACTTCAAGTCAAGCGAATAATGGTCTAGAATTCGTAGGTATGGATTTCGGAATGAACATAGTTAATGTTCTTTGAAGGAAATCATAATGGTACGATCTTGATTTGTCAAATTATCAGAATATTCGAAAAGATAGTACTATCAAGAAGATATGTTCTGAATATGTTTGGAGATTGAGTAGAATGCAAGAGTCGTGTAAATGGCACATGATGATGGTACTGAGAATCATCACGTTTCATTAGAAACTCAGCATGAATTACTGCAATATAATCACGTTGATCAAGTGTCATTATATTATACTAACTCATGCATCAGTTCTCAACATTACTTCAATAACATTCATATTTTAAGCTCGAAAGTTTACAGAATATAGAAACTAACAGTTTCTATATGATGTAACACTGATAGCACGAAGAGATTAATGATTTCAGCTAAGAATAGTTATAAAAATATCTCCAGAAATATGGAGGATATTTATAATGAAAGATACGATAATATCTCGGAATATCTAAGATTAGAGGATGATAGAAACCATTATCTGCAAGGGTTTAGAGTAAGGAGCAAGATATTCACTAAAGACTTTAGTAGACATTGAATCATTTGGATTCTTTGAAGTCAAACATATTCTTTGTGATTTGTCCACGGCTTTCTTCCTAGTTTCGCATAATCTGCTTTTCGGTACTAAATTTTCTATTGAATGTTTCTAATATAATGATACACGGGAAGCACGAGGAGGTATATAATTTCGAACGAGAATATTTATGAAAATATCCTCAGAAATATCGAAGATATTGATGATGATATTTTGGAATTTCTAAGTTCGATGGTTGATGGAGGAAGATTTTCCGCAAGATTTTAACATGACTTCGGAGCAAGATATTCTCTAAAGATTTCAACGGATCCAGAATTACCTGAATCCTTTGAATATAGGGTTTGGTCCTTGTATTTGTCCTTGGTCTCCTTCATGGGTAACTCAATCTGTTTTTCAAAACCCAATTTTCTATCGAGCGTTCCTAACACTCCTTTCTTTATCATCAAACTTTTGGTTGTTTAGACCATCTACCATTTTTCTGTTTCCTCTGCATTTAATGCTATGATATCTGAATCATCGGTTATTAATCCGAGGTGGTTTCAGGAAAATTGTGTTTTTAGATGATTAAACGCTGATGGTAATATGGTGGAATATGAAAGGTTCCCTGGTAACAATAAAAGAGCACACACATATATCAACGTTATAATAAGGTTGTTTCGTACGAAAAGTCAAAGTTGTCTTGCTGGAGCTGTGACAAAACTGGCTATCTCGAACAGCAGATGCAAAGTTATTTTCGGTAATAATAACGCTAAAGGAATTAGCACAGCTACGTGTTAAACGTTTACTCAGGTTCCGAGTGTTTTTAGGTGCATAACTATATGCATCAATCTTTTCTCCCGTAAATGAAGTGCGGTTGGTTCATCCTCTCGATTGAGGTGTTTTCAAGAATCATGAAAGGTTTGAACGCAGAATGTAATCGTGAAGATACAAATAATGTTTAAGACGAAATCAAGTGGCAAACTTGAAGAATTGTTTAGTTTCATATGTTATATTCAATATTTTTAAATCATTTTAATTGTCCAATGTTATTAGTCCACAGTCGGTAGTCCACAGTTAACAGTCCAATAATTCATATATAATTTAATATATAATATTCGAATTAATTAATACGTGTCGCGACCCGTATACGTCTCAGACTCGATCACAACTCAAACTATATATATTATTGTAGAATCAACCTCAACCCTGTATAGAGAACTCGATCATTACTGCATATAGAGTGTCTATGGTGATTCCAAATAATATATATAGATGCGTCGATATGATATGTCAAAACCTTGTATACGTGTCCCGATATTTAAAGTGCGTAAAATAAATAACAGAAAATTAAATAACGATAAATAAAGTGCGTAAAGTAAATACAGAAATTTAATGACGATAAATAACATTGTGAGAATATAAATTGCGATAAATAAAATGTAATCAGTTAGCTAGGAACAGTTAGCTAGGATTTTGTTAGCGTGGATTCTTAACAAAATTTCTCATAGTTAATTTGTTTGTTTCTAACAAATTTTATTTTGTCAAATATTTTCTTCATTATGCCACTTGTTGGATTCTGATAGGTCAAAATCCAAATATGAAATTGAATGAAAATGGTTATTCTGTGATGAACGGATTCGTATAGCTGTGGTTGCAAGTAGGATATTAAATGACTATTGAATCAAATTCGAAGAATGTACAGTGTAACTTATTAATGCGAAATCTAAATATTCCTCGGGTATTACCTACCCGTTAAAATATTTTCATCATTAACAGTTTGTACTAAAGAATTTTTAATTACAATCTTTATGAAAATATATATACATATATATATATTCTTCAGATGTAATCATGGATTTAATGAATTAATATGATATTAAACTCATTTGGTTTACCATTAGAACTAGAATACATAATCTCTAAAACATTTAGAGATTACTTAATCGTCATGAAGAACGAAGATAATCGATGTGGAACGATACATAGAATGATGATTATACTCGAGGTACAGAATGAGATATTGAGGCATGGATTATTGATGGTAGTGATGCTGTTATTGATGGTACTATTGGTGCCGGTGATATTGCTGAAGCTGGTACGTTTTGCACCATATTTTCCAAGGCTACAACTCGGGCGCGAAGCTCGTTGACTTATTACTCCAGAATGATTGTCGGTCGGAACGAGCGGATGAATAAGGTTTAGAATTGTGGATAGAATATAATCGTGGTGAGATATTCGGGAAATGAGGGTGAAAATGATGATTCGGACTGGTTCGCTGATAAGTGCTTCAGGTTCATCGCCAAGAGGTAAATTCGGTTGGTGAAAAGGATCTCCTTCTTCGCGTCTCCATTGATTAAGTCGACTACGAACTCATCAGATGAATTGGGGATGGATGATTGGTTGGTTCATTCTGGTGACACTGCTTTCGGAGCTTAGGTGAAACTCCATATCGGAATAGCTGTCGGAATAACTATCGGAATAGCTATCGAAATCTGAGGGACTCGAACTGGTTGAGGGATTCATCCCGTACGATCAGATGAAGGATTTTCGATAAGAAATAGATTATAGGATATAGATTAGTACCCTGCAATACATAATTTTTCATATGCATATATAATACTAAAATTCCATAAGTTACGGAGGAATCTATGGAAGCTGTCAGGCATTGGTAACAATAACAGGTACGCTAAGATATGAATTAGCAAATATGCTAAGATATAAATTTTGTCTATACACTAATCATGCAATTAATGCAATAAGATGTGTCTAGACTAAGGGTGATAAGCAAGTGATTCTCTAAGAATGATAAGCAGGAAATTTTCGACACGAAATGATAAGCAAAACTTTTGACATGCAGACACGGTCGAAGTCCAGACTCACTAATGCATCCAAACGACTTATCAGTTAGACACACTAATGCAGACTTGGTTCGCTAAGACCACTGCTCTGATACCAACTGTCAAGACCCGTCCAAATCCATCCGGACGAAGTCCATATCGATTATAAACGATTCAAAACAGTTGATTACATCGCGAGGTACTTGACCTCTATATGATACATTTTACAAACACTGCATTCGTTTTTGAAAAGAAAATCTTTCATTGCATCAAAAGTTGACGGCATGCATACCATTTCATAACATATCTAACTATAATTGACTTAATAATAATCTTGATGAACTCAACGACTCGAATGCAACGTCTTTTGAAATATGTCATGAATGACTCCAAGTAATATCTCTAAGATGAGCAAATGCACAGCGGAAGATTTCTTTCGTACCTGAGAATGAACATGCTTTAAAGTGTCAACCAAAAGGTTGGTGAGTTCATTAGTTTAACATAAATAATCATTTCATAATTTAAATAGACCACAAGATTTCATATTTCCATTTCTCATAAACATACGTCCCATGCATAGAGACAAAAATATCATTCATATAGATTGAACACCTGGTAACTGACATTCACAATATGCATATAAGAATATCCCCTATCATTCCGGGATCCTCCTTCGGACATGATATAAATTTCGAAGTACTAAAGCATCCGGTACTTTGGGTGGGGCTTGTTGGGCCCGATAGATCTATCTTTAGGATTCACGTCAATTAGGGTGTCTGTTCCATAATTCTTAGATTACCAGACTAAAAAGGGGCATATTCAGTTTCGATCATTCAACCATAGAACGTAATTTCGATTACTTGTGTCTATTTCGTAAAACAGTTATAAAAGCAGCGCATGTATTCTCAATCCCAAAAATATATATTGCAAAAGCATTTAAAAAGGGAGTAATGAAACTCACCTATTGTATTTTGTAGTAAAAATACATATGACGATATTGAACAAGTGTAGGGTTGACCTCGGATTCACGAACCTATATCAGTAATATATATTAAAACCTATAATCACATAATTCCATCTAATAATAATATAGTATTTATTTATTAAGTATTTTATAATACTCATACCCAATTCTAATTAAGATATATATATATATATATATATATATATATATATATATATATATACATATATATACTTTACTTATATTATATTTTTAATTATGTTACATATACTTATTTTGTAAAATAATTAATATTCATACATATAACTATATTAATATATGTATATAAGTAATTAGTAAAAATTAGTAGTTTGTTATATATAATATTTATATTTTTATATAACTATTGTTTATTTGATAAAATATAAATAGTAAAAGTTGTATTATAGTAATGAAAATAATAATATTAGTAATTCATTAAATTGTAACTTAATTGTAATTTTAATCATTTTCATAATAATATTTGTATCTATAATCTTTATATTTGTAATCATAATAATAATAATAATAATAATGTTAATAATAATAATAATGATAATAATATTAATAATAATAAAATAATAATATTAATAATGATACCAAAATAATCATAATTATAATATTTATCATGTTTATATATTATCTTATACTTATTTTCATTTTCATCATTTTACCATTATCTTTTAAACCATGTCAACTTAATTTAACATCTTTTATCATTTAATCATAATCAAGATATTAATAATAATAATATTAATAACATAATAATAATAATAATAATAATAATAATAATAATAATAATAATAATAATAATAATAATAATAATAATAATAATAATAATAAAAATAATAATAAGTAATAATAATAATAATATTAAGTAATAAGAAAACTACCTCAGAGAAGTATCCCTAAAAAAAATGCTCAAGTCCGGGTTTGAACCCGCGACGTTCCGCTAACCCGATAACATTCTCTTAAACCATTCCTCTATCCAATGCTATCTGTTTTAATTCACGAATTAATCTATGTAACCCATTTATCCAGTTTTCTTCTTCTTCCACAAACTTAATCGTTTTTCACCATATATCATAATCATATTTCATCGTTATAATGCACCATCGTCATCTATTATCATTATCAATCTCAGACGTCTTCCTTCTACTAACCCGTTTAAAAGAAACCCGTTTCAATTCATCATTCACCATAAACATTTATCATTTTATCTTCATTTATCATTACCATTATCATCATCCTAATTATCATTAACCTACTTAACTATCATCCTCATCTATCATTCGCTATCATCATCATCACACTTCATTTGCTTGTAAATCATCATTAACAAATGATAAACTTAATCAGACAAGGTAACATGAATTAATACGTTGCTGTGCAATTTTTATGAGGTGGTTTTCATGATATAGGCCCAAGTTAAATGGGTTTGGAGTAATCTGTCCAAGTTGAAACTTAAACGGCCCAATAATCATAACATAATCGGCCCAAAGCTACATCATTTAAGCCTACTTCAAAACCCAATTAACTATCTGATTTCCTTTTTCGTTAATAACTAATAGGTGGGGTTTTTAATTTAGGTTTGTCGGCCACAATATAAAGATAAAGAATATAAATAAAACAGCCATAATCAGTTCGATTCATCATCATCTATAGTCGGTGTAACAGAAACCAAGAATTAGAAAACGGTATCGACAAGTGAGGGTGGTGGGTTTCACTTCAAACAGAAACAGAAGATATATCAGCGGTATTAATGGTTTACGGTGGTGATGTATAGTGATTCGTAACAGGAACAGAATTTAGGAGAGAGAGAGAGAAGGAGGATAGAGAGAAAGGATATATGGAAGATGGTTTCATGGCTGCTAGTTCGGGTTCGACTGAAAACAGAAACGTAAATGAATTTAAATAGCAGCGATTTTATCACAGAAACTCGAGTAGTAGTAACAACCAACGAGGAAGAAAAATAAAATAGCGGTTTGATCGAATATGTAGAAACAGAAAACGTAAATAATGATGCATGGTGGATGTCTGGGTTTGAGTTCGAATAAGAACGGGAAGTAAACAGAAAGCAATCGTGTGTGTATATATGTATGTGATATGATGATGAATGTTTATGATGTTTAATGGTTATTCTCGAACAAGAGAGAGATATAGGTGACGGTTGGGCTCGATTGAAACAGAAAAACTATCGCAGTGATGGTGGTTCGAATTGTAGCAACAACAGGAGGGACGAGTGGTGTTGTTCAAGCATTGAGGTGGTGGTTTCGTTGTCACAAAGAAGAATTGTAGAGAGAAAGAGAGATGTACAGCGGTTTAAGGGTGGCTCACGGTGGTGTTTATTTTGTAATTAAAACACGAGGAAGACACATGGTGGTGAAAGGTGTTAGTGTAAATGAGTTGAAGTGGGTGGTAATAGTGGTAACCGATGGTGGTTGTTGAGTGGATTGTGGTGATCCCGGTTCATTGCTGATGGTGTGTGTGGAGCTCGACAACATCAAGAAGGAAGTAGGAACAAAAGATAATTGAGTGGTTTGTTGTTTGGTCCCGGTTAAATGGAGAAACCCTATCAATCTTAAGATAATAGTTGAAGGTGTTCTTGATGGTTGAATGGTAGTTGTGATTATGGGTTGGGTATGACTTTGTTTAATGAGTTAATTGTTGCTTTATCCCAAACTTATGTTGACAGAATATTTCTCCCAAGTAATAAAACAAAGAAAAAGGAATGGAGCAGATAATATCTATAGTTGATTCGTACCAATTAAGGACTTTGATGTCCAATTTGTTTTTATAAAGTGATGATTTAGACTTGTAATTAGAATGGAGACAGAAAACAAATTGATAAAGTTGATTGTAATATGTCACTGAATCTGTAATAATATACCTGCATTTATTAAATTTGTGTAATAATAATTAAGAGTACTAGTAATAATAATATAAAGGTAATGTTGATAACATTAATAATAATTTCTATCAAAAATGATACTAGTACTAATAAGAATAAAAGTAATAAAAATGATAATGATAATGATAATATTATTATAGATATTAATAATTAATAATAATACCAATCATAATAATATTAGTAATAATAATTACATAACCATTTATATATATATATATATATATATATATATATATATATATATAGACATAATTATTTACACACAATTGTTCGTGAATCATCGGGCATAGTTAAATGGTAATTGATTACATGAATGTAGTTTCAAAACTTTCGAGACTCATCATTACAGATTATGCTTATCGTGTTGGAAACATATAAAGATTAAAGTTTAAATTTGATCGGAAATTTCCGGGTCATCACAATACACCCATTTATTTCCAATAGGTTTTCTACCTTTCGGCAATGGCACAAGTTCCCATGTTTTATTTTTATGAAGAGCTTCAATTTCTTCCTGCACAGCTGTCATCCATTGAGATGCATCTGAATGATTCAGTGCCTCGCGAAGAGTTGTTGGTTCTCCTTCCTCTGTTAGAAGACAATATGCAACATTACTTTCCATAATATAATCCGAGTGCCACCCTGGACGTTTTCATTCCCGATTAGAAATACGAGTCACTGGAGCTTCATCAACGACTACTTGATTTTCATCGTGCTCTGGTACTGCTTCAGAAGAATCTTTATGAAATTCATTACCCACCTGTATCGGTATACTTTCTTTTGAAGTGCTAACATCTTCAAGATCTTTGTCTTCTGTAAAGACAACATCTCTGCTGATGACTACTTTATGGGCAGTGGGATCCCACAAGCGATACCCCTTAACTCCATCAGCATACCCCAAGAACAAACACTTTCTGGACTTTGGATCCAACTTTTTCGTTTCTTGAGAATTGTACATTGCGTACACAGGACTTCTAAATACATGAAGGTCAGAATAATCAGCTAGTTTTCCAGTCCACATCTCCATCGGCGATTTCAACTCAATTACAGTTGATGGTGACCGATTTATCACGTAACAGTAGTACTTACTGCTTCTGCCCAGAATGATTTCCCCAAGCTTGCAGTTGCCAACATCGCCCTTGTTCTATCTAACAAGGTTCTATTCATCTGCTCTGCCACTCCGTTTTGTTGAGGAGTGTATGTCGTCGTGAACTGCCTTTTGATACCTTCTTGTTTACAGAACTTATCAAATTCATCACCAGTGTATTCTCCTCCATTATCCGTCCTTAAACACTTAATCTTTTTACCAGATTCAAGTTCAATCCGCGCTTTGTAAACTTTGAAAACTTCAAACACATCCGCCTTCATCTTGATTTGGTACACCCAACATCTCCTAGTGTAATAATCAATAAATGATACAAAATACTTTGATCCTCCTAGGGATTGAACTGGTGCTTGCCACACATCAGAGTGAACCAATTCTAGAACCAATTTACTTCTAGAATTTGATGTGTTAAACTTCAGGCGTTGCTGCTTGCTGATTACACAATGCTCACAGAAAGGTAGCGATACCTTTGTAAGACCAGGAATAAGATTTCTTTCAACAAGAATCTTCATACTTTGTTCAGACATGTGTCCAAGCTTTTGATGCCATATTATAGCAGATTTATCACTTGAACCATTCGAAGCAACTGATGCTTCTGCTTCACGTACCGTCTCGCCTTTCAGAATGTATAGATTAGCACCCACCTTTTCTACTTTCATAAGTACAACTGCGCCTTTCATGATTTTCATGATCTTGTCTTGTATCTCCATCTTACAACCAAGATCATCCAATTGTCCTAAAGACAATAAGTTCTTCTTCAAACCCTCCACGTGTCATACACCTTGAATAGTACGAATTGTACCATCGTGCATCTTTAGAATGATATCTCCAATTCCAATGATCTTTAGTTCATGATCATTGCAACTGTATACAGATCCTCCTGAGATACATTCATATTGTTTGAACCATTCTCTCCTAGGGGTCATGTGAAAAGTAGCTCCCGAGTCAAATAACCAGACATCAACAAATGTCTTTCTGCCTTCATTTGCTACCACTGCTTCACTAACCAAAGCAGTCCCATCATCTGAAATGCTTGCGATATTTCCTTGAGGATTAGAGTTATTTAAACTCCGACAATCCTTCTTCAGATGACCTTTCTTGCCACAATTGTAGCATGTATAGGTATTCTTCTTTTTAGACTTCGGTTTACCATGATTGTGACTCCCACTTGGGCCACATTCCGTTGATCTCCCTCCTGATACCACCAAGGCCTCCACTTGTCGTGAACCGGCCTGTTTGTCCTCCTTGTTATTGCGCCGATTTTCTTCTTCTAGAATAGCAGCCGCAACTTCATCATAGACTAGATACTTCGAGAGAACATTATTGGTTAAGTTAATAATGAGTTGATCATACGAGTCAGGTAAACTCTGAAGTAAAAGTTCAGCACGTTCTTTTGGCTCTATATTGCAACTTAATGAAGCGAGTTGAGAAAATAGAGTATTCAAAGAATTAATGTGCTCATTAACTGAAGTAGATTCATTCATGCGTAGCGCATAAAGTTTCCTCTTAAGGAATATCTTGTTGTGGAGTGATTTGGTCTCGTACAATTTTACGAGGTGATCCCAAATCACTTTCGCCGTCTTCTTTTCTTTAATGCTAGACAAAACGCCATCTACTAGTACCAGATGAAGATTTGCGATAGCCTGGCCGTCCATCTCTTCCCATTTTTCATCAGTGACTTCGGCGGAACGTCCACTGATGGCTGCCAAACACTTGTCCTTTCTCAGGATAGCTTTCATCTTTAGTTTCCATAACGAGAAGTTACTCCCGTTGAACTTTTCAATTTCAAATTTCGTAGACATTGCTATAATCACAATCTTCTTTTCGACAATACTATTTTTTCGAGAAATAGTACCCGAGAACTTTTATCGAGTGAAATTAATCTTACTTATTTTTTGATGTGGACGATCCACTCCCGTGGCAACCACAGAGCATACGATAAGTAGATTAATACACACTAGATATTAGAACCTTAGCTCTGATACCACTTGTTGAGAAAAGCGACACCGAATTATAGCAAACCGCTAGTAATAATTGAAATAACGACAATAAAGAGACACCAAGATTTAACGTGAAAAACCTCAATAGGGTAAAAACCACGGGCAAGGAAAGAAACGATTCACTAATAAGAATAATATGAATTACACTTCTCTCTAATTACAAGGATAAATACTAATCTTTATATCTCTTGTAATTAGGAGATTATTCACTAACTCTCTATTTATCTATTAGTATACAAGATTACATCTTGAATTTGGGATGAATAAAATGAACCTCCACATACTCCTTTTATAGTTGAGTTTCAATGCAAAGAATGCATGAATCTTGAATGTGAACCATAATAAACATGTGGTCAAACATACGTTGTAGGTGGCCACAATAGCAATAGTATTATTGACTTCTTTGCTTTCAATTATTCAGTCACATATTTCATGTGACTATAAGCCACCGTCCAACAACTTCATGAATTTTGTCCATGTTTATGTCATTTTGGGTATGATTATTTAGATAATCAATCCCGAATAGAATCATCATCCTTATTTTATATATATATATATATATATATATATATATATATATATATATATATATATATATATATATATATATATACGGATTATATATTCATAATCCGAATATATGTATATGTGTATGTGTGCGAGCGCGCGCGCATCAAAATTTGTCACGTGGCAAATTCTGATGAACAGTTAGTAAAAAAAACTTACAAACTGAAGTTTAAAATTTCGAATTCACCAAAACCGGAATTTCAAACTCCGATTTTCCTATTTTTATAACACTTTTTCTCAGAATTCTATTTTTGTAAGATGACCTCAAAATAACACTATTTAATAAAAAAAATCCATTAATCAAGATTTAAGATTAGTTAACCAAATAAAAGTAATATATATAAAAAAAAAAAAAATCAAACTCAACAAGTAAATCAATCGAAGATCGAAAACGAATTCCAGAAATCACAAGAAACCCATGAAATCATACTAAAATAGAGAAACCCCACATGATGAAATGGTTATGGTATAAAGTCAAAATATAAACAAGAAATATACGAAGCAAAAAAAAACCAAATGAAGAAACAAGAAAACAAGAAATATACGAAGCATGTGATTTAAAAAAGCCATACCTGAGATTCGTGAAAAAAAATGAGGAAACCTTAGAATTTGTGAGATGCGAAGTAATAGGGAGGCCGGAGGGAGAACAAAGTGATTGACCGCTCGAGCCCAGAGTTTCAAGAAGGGCTACTTAAGTCACTTTAGTGCAAACCACAAGGACTGGAGCTGTCGGATTTGAGCCCATTCGAAAGGACCTTCTTTAAACAATTTATATTAATTATTCGTTTGGTCATAAGGACCTTTTTTCATTTCGTTCTAGGCCCTTAAATTTTTGTTGGTGATTTTAGTGAAATCGGACAATACATTTTAGTGGATTGGATTTACTAGGTTGAAAATGGAAGTAATCTCTAATGCTCTAGAAAAGATTTTGAAAGTGTGGAGTACACGTCCGTCAAAGAGCTAATAGAGATAGCTTGATTTGGGTATAGTTTGAGTTGAAGCAAACTATGATTTGACTGTCCAGGCTTAAGGTGCGCCGCGCCATCTTGGTGGTGCGCTGCACCTTATAACATGAAAAGGACCACTCGAAGTAAGTAGAATTTGGTGTGTTAAGGTGCTCCACAATGGTTTCTAGGTGTGGCACACCATGTGGAAAGTAACTGTTAAGGTGCGCCGTACCTATTAACTGCTGCTAAAGAAAAGTGGTAACTTTTGCCCAAACATTTTGCAATGTTCACAAAGGGTTGGTTATTATACCTGGACGTTTTGGGACATGTTTAAGTGGTTTATTAGTGTACTAGTGCACCCTTTCAAACATGTCTATTTCCAAGTAATGTGTCATTTAATTATGACCCATTTTGAAGGGTCCAAAACTTCATTGCACCTTTGACTCATTATAAATATATGAATTCATTTTCATAACAAAGGATACAGATTTTGCGCCAGATTTTGGACATTCTATATACACTTTTAACACATAACATCCATATTATACAATCTATAATTGCTAGATTTGTTATCTTTTAACCAAGACGACAAATCATTCCTTGTCTTATCACAATCATGATTTCGTGTAACCCGCGACTAATAGGGTCGAAATACTTGATTCGAAAAGTGACTACACGATTCAAGGAACAATCCGGTCATCATATTCTACAACCCTAGTGATATTACTCAAATTTACTATGTTTTGCCTCGCAATATCTACCTCGTTTTATGATGATTATTGAGCTTAAAATATGAATATTTGATCAAAAAGATGGTTCAAGGCTAAAAACCTCACTCGGTGTGAAATTGACCAAGAGTTGGTCTAAAAGTGAACCAAAATGGCAAAACAAAGGCAGTGCTAGAAATTGACAAAATGTGGCACATAGAATCACCAAATGTGCCGCATGTGTAGTGTATTTTTGGGCATCACAAACTCCGTAGGTTTTAGCCTATAAAATACGGGCATATGTTTTGAGATGTGACACATATGTTTTGAGATGCGACGCATATTACTTAGTTTAGGGATTCATTTTTAGCTCACTATAAAAGGTTTTAAGACTAGGTTTTTGGGGGGAGCTGCAGTTTATAGCCGAATTTCACCTAGTTTTTACCACCATCATCATTTATTGAAGATCTAGTGTCAAATCAAGAGTGTAGCTCAAGTTTTAGCTTAAATTGTTGAAGAACCTACATCATCTTCCTCATTTCTAGTTGTAATCTTATCATATTGGGTACATCTCAACTTTATTTCATTGTAATAATGTTTGATTGCTCATTTCTATCTTCTATTTGTGTTTATCTAGTAGCCATGATTGGCTAGATTATTAGTGTTTGCTTGTATGCGAAACCTCAAACATGAGGTTGTTCTAATTAATGAAATATATTGGTGTTTGGATGAAGATTGGATCTATGATTGTTAAGCTTGATTAAAGAACCATTTTTGTTATTGTTTTTAGCTCTATTTTGATTATGTAAATTGTTGATCTATCTTAGTTATATATTTAGAAATTCAATTTGCACTTCAACACTTACAAGTGATATAGACAAATGGAAAAAGGGTTCAAGTGATTGTTCCTTGGATTCATTTGGTGGTCAAAAGGCTTTAAGTCAAAATAACATTGTTAGTTGTATTCAAGTGATTGATACAATTAAGGATTTTATGTGAATTTAACCTAAATTGATGTCTTAACGATTTTTCGGGGTATAACTTGGTCTTTTGAGTCCATTTATGTGAGTTTATGAACTTGAGCGATTAATTTTTAGTGATGACGCTAAAATTTTTTAATCCAACACCAAGATTGAAACAAAATTGTAAGAGAACAATCAAGTGTAAAGGGTGGATCATACAAGTGGACACATCTTAGTTTATTGATTTCCTTTCTCATTACTTGCTTTACTTGGTTGCAATATTAGTTTAATTCGAAATCATTTCAAAACCCCCAATCAAAACTAGGATAATTATTAGTTTTCATAATCCGATTTAACACACTCTCTTGGGACGAACTTGCTTGTATACTTGCTGATATGATGATTGACTTTAGGTTTCTCGTACTTGTTTGTCAATTTGGTTGAGTTAATTACATAGGTTAATTAGAGCATTGACAAGCATATAACCTAGCCCCAAGCTTTAACATTCGAATCAAGTATTTTGCAAGAATGGTGACCTGTGAAGCTATGAACAAAATGACTTTCAAATTAGTGTGAAGTTTAAAGGAATGGATCTTAGTATATGGCAGAAAAGATATGAATTTAATGGGATTCAATTGGATATGCATAAGTGATATTAATCATCAAGTTGATGGATTGAAGATTCAAGTGATGGATCTATACATTAGTTGAGTCATCATGACAAGTACACAATTTCTATTCATCTTGATTAATCATTTGCCATGATTTGAATATATAGAAATACATGATGCATGAATTGCATGAAATAATGATGATTCAATTCAAGGATTCATCATATGAAATAATTTGATCATGAACCTATGTTGGCATAAAATATAAACGACAAAGGCTAACCAACTCCAGCCCCAACAAGGAGATCAAAACCCCTACCACCTACACCGCATAAATCCACCACAAAGGCCAGAAAGAGGCCAGCTTAGTGAAGAACCCAGAACCTTAAAGAAGCATTAGATCCAACACGCAACACAAGAGATTATCATAACACAAAAATGTTAGAGGAAACATTATCGTTCACCGCTTGCGATTATATAGTTATCACCTGCTCCGAGAAACAAGGAAAACGAGTCATACATAGAGAAAAAACGGCTAGTCAAAGTCTTGCGTGATATTCTCATCAAAAGACCAACGTGGGAAAATGACACAGTATTCCACCCATGATCCCATGATCATGCATACATATCATGGAGAAAAAAACCAGTTTCATATTCACTTCTATAAATAGAATTTTGTAAATAAAAGATAGTGATGCCTAGTTCATACGTTTTACTAAACATATGAACTAGAGGGAAAAAAAAAAACGAATTAAACCTTTTATCACAAAAGATAAAAGAGAGTCTAGATTGCCTTTAGTATTTGTTATCACAGAAGGCAATTACTAAAGACAAAATGGAGTAAGCTTTTTAATTACTTTTTCATTATATTTGTAATTAAAAGAGAGAAAAGAAATAAACTCTTTATTTCCCCATCTTGTTTTGTTCTTATATTCTAATCTCCATGTTCCATTATAATTCTTTTTCTTCAAGAAGAACAAGTACGTGCATATATCATATTTACGGACAAACAAAAACAATTATTCATATCCTTACGAAGAGCGTCATGTTCATTTCACATCGTAACAGAGCATTCATTTCTGCATGTGATAAGTTATGAAGCTTTCGCTAATTCTCAATAATCGCAAAGAAATGGCTAAGAAAATAAGGAAAAAAGAAACAAAAATCAAGAAAAAGAAGAAGAAGACGAAGAGAGTTCTAGAATCGACAGGATTCGATCATCATCGTCGGAGAAGGGGAGGAGTGTTCAGGTTATCACCTGCTCCTAGAAACAAGGAAAATGGATCATACATGAAGAGAAAATGGCTAGTCAAAGTCTTCCATGGTATTTTCATCAAAAGACCAACTTGAGAAAATGGCATAGTATTCCACCCATGATAATATGAATCTGATGGGTGTCGAATCCAACAAAATAAATCCTACTTTAAATATTTGTAGATAGCACGAGTAGGGTCGTTTCCACGGAGATTGGTTTACATTATTTCTTTTTTACCAAAACAAAGTTAAAGGGGGGTTTTGAATTTAGTTATACTACTGGCAATAAAAAAAATAAAATAAAATAAAAGTACTAATTAAAAGTAATAAGTGAAAGACAAATATATAGATTAAAAGTACCACCTAGTTAAAGATAAATTCTAGTTATGAATCCTTGGTTTATCATTGACACTAAACATTTCATAGACTTACTAGTAAACCGGTTATGGCCATTAACAAGCTCTAACAACCTATATCTTCTTAAATTGTCCATAAACAAAACAAGCTCTTTGATTATTTCCCTTATCAAACTAATCAGCCTTAAACAAGCTCTCAAGGCTTGATTGAAGATAGCATTAGACTCAAAAGAGATTACCAGTTCTGATTGACAAACACATAAGCTCGGTTCATCTAAATCATATTACTTATACCCTTAATAATAATTGAAAACTTGACCATAATCAACATTGTTAATTACTACTATCATTAGAACATTCAAGCAATTACGGACTTAAACATCTAATTAGCGGATGATACTTTAACAATTGAAAAACACAAATTGATTCAATTAATCAAAATAATCATGTCCAAGAAAAGAACAGAGTACAAGCAAATACTCATAAGTACTGAATTAGGGAAATAATTAAGTCTCAAAACCTAATTGGATTCATAAACGTAGAATAATCCTTAACTAGATAGAAAAATTAAATTAGCTACTCATGACAATAAGAAGAATTCACAACTAACAAATGGTGATTCAATCGTGATGATGCAACTCCTAGCCACAGAGACGAATCGCAGCAGTAGCAGCAGGATAACGACTAAAATTGAGGTTTTTGTGGTTGTGTTCTATCGAGTCTGAGTCTCTCCCAATCTTGTTGCCCCTCGATTTAAATAACATGCATCTAGTTTAATTCATCTCTCCACGTTTGTTGATTCATGCCACGAACTGATACACGATCTAATTAGGCCTGATGATGCCACGATCTGATTATGTCACGAACTGATGAAACCACGAACAGATGCTTAACCGCTTTTTTATTTTCCAGCCTTTTAAATCCCACGTTCTAAATCTTCATTGTGTTTGGGCTGATTATAACTGGGCTCCTTTCAATTGGGCTGAACAATGAGGAGATCTTTTAACTTTCAAATTCTCCAAATTTAATTCCATATTTTATACCTACAGCAAGATAAAAATGTGAGGTACTTTTCATTCATTAAAACTAGCCTTGATAGCTAAATATGGATCATTTTACAAACTGTCCCATTTATCAGAATCCATGATCATGCATACATATGCATCATGGAGAAAAAAACAAGCTTTATATTCCCTTTTATAAATAGAAGTTTGTAAATAAAAGATAGTGATGCCTAGCTCATACGTTTTCCTATACATATGAACTAGAGAGAAAAAAAAAAAAAAAAAAAATTAAGCCTTTTATCACAAAAGATAAAAGAGAGTCTAAGTATTTGTTACGAGAGAAGACATTTACTAAAGAGAAAAGAGGAAAGCCTTTTAATTACTTTTTCTTTGTATTTGTAATTGAAAGGGCCGGAGAAAAGAAATAAAATCATTCTGTCCCATCTTGTTTTGTTCTTATATTCTTATCTTCCTATTTCATTATAATTCTTTTCTTCAAGAACAAGAAGTACGTGCATGTATCATATTTACGTACAAATAAAAACAATTATTGATATCCTTACGAAATGCGTCGTGTTCATTTCAAATCGTAACGGATCATGCAATCTGTAATATCGAACAAGAGGGCCCCTGGAAAAGTGATCTCCACCAGAGAAGAGGGATGGGAGACATGGAGAAGCAAAAAAAAAAGAAAAAAAAAAAAAAAACGGAAAAGAGGATGAAAAGGTAGCAAAAAGAAGAAGGAAAGGGTCAGTTGGACCTGCGGCAAGGTGTCAAAGGCTGGTAACGACGACAGAAGCACAACTAGGGTTTTTTTAAGAGAGACGAAAGCAAAGTTTTAAGAGAGGATGTGACGATCTCATGTTGAAAAATGATAATGATATTGATTAATGTTCACTGACAAAATAAAATAGTGAAACACAACTTAAGTTAAAAGTGAGTTATTAAATATATTTAGGACTCGTATTATTTTATGACGTAACATAACCTCTCGTACTAACTTTAATACAAAAGCTTTTTTAATCTGTAACAATTACTGATTAAAGAATTTCATCACGATGGGCGACATTAATGGATGATGGGATTTTCATATTCTAGTAACATCATTACATCGACAATATTCACAAAGTAGGTTAATACAAAGTAACAAAAAAAAAAAAAAGAACTTTTATTCGAAAGACATGAAAATAAAAAAAAAAACTAAAAACAATACAGGGAAATGGCAAACCAATACACCATATACACATATAGACACACCTTTATGAATTTTTGTAATGACGGGAGAATACTAAACCATGTTAGTTAAATGTCCACATTATTAGCTTTAGGGAACCAACTTTCTTAATCCATTTTAACGTTTCTTAACACCAAAATACAAATCTTCTTACCCTAATCGCGCATGAAACAACACCCATACCCCCATGTCCCACATCAAACACCAACCACACTCCAATAGTCCCTACATCATGAAATTAATCAAATAATATTCATTTATATGCCTATAACCAAAACTATATCGAACATGATACATACTCCGAAAAATGTGTACATCGGCAGGAACACATTTAACCTATGTAATCTTCAAGTAGTTTCCGCATAGTGGGTCCCCAGTATCAAACGCACGGGTACCACTGAACTACTAGCTCATTAGTAACAGACAACACATACCGTACTTTCGATAATTTAAAGAGAGTCAAGGTTAGGTGTATGTCCTAAACCACTCGGTTTAATCCAAAGCACACCGGGTACCCAATGCGACGATGGTGTGTGAAGATTTTCCCCCTAACGTGTGTGTGGGTGCAGTGACAAATGAGAGTATTCGATATCGAAATAACCATTCAAAAAAAGTCACAACTCACATGATAGGCCTAGGGTCGGTGCTCATTGGTTAGGTTTGAAAATTTTGAATGCAAAACCGAAAGGGAAATTGACTAAAATACTTTTTAACTTTTATCACAAAATAAAAACACTTTTTTTTAAAAAAAATTGCCAATATACACCATCGAAGCGACCAAGATTTTGGTCGACCACCACTATAACATGGTTGACTGCGTAGTTGACCAACCCTAACAAGGTGGTTGACCGACCATTACAAGGTGGTCGACCAACTATTACAATGTGGTCGATCAAAATAATAATAAAAAAACATCCCAAAACGTGTTCTTCGTATATCAAAAACATCACCAATTTGGCCTTCGAGATTATTCTTGAACAATTGAAGAAAAGTAATAATGTAGTTGTGTTCTAAATCACTTCATGAAGCTATCTGCAAGATTTGAAGATCTAACTTGAAGAATCGAGCTAGAATTTCCAAGTCAAAGTTTAGATGAAAAAGTCAAGTGAATTTTCATTATTCAAATTCGAAGTCAGTTTAATGTTTTTGGTTTGATTGATGATTCACGAGTGTTCCTAGTATGCTTTGATGAAACTTTGATGAAGGAATCATAGCCTAAAACACATCGAATCTCATATTCAACTTTTGAGTTCATGTTCGTGTTCATCTCCTGTTCATCATCGAAATCTGTTGTATGATGCTGTTTTGGCTCGAGATTTCATTACATAGATGTTAATCGCTGCATAGGGATAGTATTCAAGTCGTTTTCAGTCATCAGTTTGCTCCAATCTGATTTAACAAAAAAAAATAAAAAAAAATCCCCGGTTCGTGTTCATCTCATGTTCATCATCTCCCGATTTCACTAATTCTAAATAATTTGATATTTTGGTGTTATAATCTTCATAAAAAAAACATCTTTTTGATGCTCAAGGATTGATTTAGAATTAGTTTACATCTTCAATTTGTTCGAGTTTACGTCTTCACGTTCAGTTGCATTTGGGGATGTTTTTTGGGAAATTGCCTAAAATACACTTTTTAAAATTTTTTTATCACGAAATACACTTTTAAAAAAAAAATTGTCAATATACACCATCAGGGCGACCAAGACTTTGGTCGACTACCATTATAACATGGTTGAATGCGTAGTCGACCAACCCTAATAAGGTAGTCGACCGGCCATTACAAGGTGGTCGACCACTCTTATTCGAACAAAAATTGGGTCGACTACCATTATATCATGGTTGACTACGTAGTCGACCAACACTAACAAGGTGGTCGACCAACCATTACAACGTGGTTGACCATAAAAAAAAAAAAATATTGTTAATCACGAACATGAACTCAAAAGTTGAATTTGAGATTCGATGTGTTTTAGGCTATGATTCCTTCATCAAAGTTGCATCTAAGCATACTAGGAACACTCGTGAATCATCAATCAAACCAAAAACATTAAACTGACTTCGAATTTGAACAATGAAAATTCAGTTGACTTTTTCATCTAAACTTTGACTTCGAAATTCTAGCTCGATTCTTCAAGTTAGATCTTCAAAACTTGCAGATAGCTTCACGAAGTGATTTAGAACACAACTACATTAATGGATTTGAACAACTCATTACCTGCAAATATGCAACTGTGATGATTTGGTTAAGTATCTGCATATTTATTTATTTACAAAATTGTTTAATGGATTTGTATACATGGCCAGCTGTTTTGGTACAACTTTCCACCCTCACCAGTTCACCGCAATTTTTTTTTCCAGCAAAGTAATATCATGGTCGACCACCTTGTAATGGTTGGTCGACTACCTTGTTAGTGTTGGTCGACTACGTAGTCAACCATGATATAATGGTAGTCGACCCAATTTTTGTTCGAATAAAAGTGGTCGACCACCTTGTAATGGTCGGTCGACTACCTTGTTAGGATTGGTCGACTACGCAGTCAACCATGTTATAATGGTGGTCGACCAAAGTCTTGGTCGCCTTAATGGTGTATATTGACAATTTTTTTTAAAAAAGTGTATTTTGTGATAAAAGTTTAAAAAAAAGTGTATTTTAGGCAATATCTCATGTTTTTTTCATTATTATTTTGATCGGCTACCATGTAATAGTTGGTCGATCACCTTATTAGTGTTAGTCGACTACGTAGTCAACCATGATATAATGGTAGTTGACCCAATTTTGTTCGAATAAGAGTGGTCGACCAGCCACCTTGTAATGATCGGTCGACCACCTTGTTAGACTTGGTCGACTACGCAGTCAATCATGTTATAATGGTGGTCGACCAAAATCTTGGTCGCTCTGATGGTGTATATTGGCAATTTTTTTTAAAAAGTGTATTTTGTGATAAAGGTTTAAAAAAGTGTATTTTAGTCAATTTCCCAAACCGAAAACCAAACTAAATTCAATTTCAAAACTGAAAAATAAATCATATTCAAATTCAGTTCGATTGAAACCGAAAATTCAAAAATCATAATTTAACCAAAACAATCTTTACCAACTCTCGATTTTTGATTCTAAAATCGGTTTTTTGTTCATAAATATATTAAACCATCAGTTTCCTCAACGTCGATAATTAAATAGAATAAGTTCATTTCATAATGATAAATATACAAAAGTTGCATTAGATACGACAGACCTTCATATGGCAAAAACATGCACACCAGGCCAAAACCATCAGTGTCCTCACCGTCGATATTTATGGTCCCTCCCAGGTGACCTCTGCTAAATTCCAACTACATTAGCTATAGATTTTACAAACAGAATTCTTATATAAAAAGGTTGACGATCAAAATTTGGTGCTGCATTCATATTCATACATACATATACATATACTGGTTACAAGACAAAAAACGAATTCTTAGTACTTGTTTTTTTTGGCAAAATAACGAAGACTTACATAAAAAATGGATAATATTTTCGAAAAGAAAACGAAATCAACAAGAGTTACAAAAGAGAACCCGGTGAGGTTCGTACCTAGAAAGCGGCTATCAAATAGACTATCTATATCGAGCCTCACCTAACCTAAACAGAAACATAAAACCATTATTGATAGTGTACCCAATATCTCGGTCACAAAATTGATATTACGGAGGTATTTTACGAAGAAATTGGACCACAAAGACATCACGATAGCCAAGGCCGAAGACCTGGAAGTAGTCACGAGATTGCATAAGCTAAAGAGATATGGAAGATATTCCCTACAAACAGTGGGCGGCGCCTCCTAGATAATAGAGGAAAGCATCTACTTTGCTTTCTTCGATCACTGTAGCTCCGCCACCCCACTAAGGGAAAGTCCACCAACACTTCCATAACTATCTTGGAACTTGATCAAGGCATTGAAAACAGGGATACGTTTCTTGGTCAGGCTATAAAAAGGGAAACACAATCCCTAAATGAGCATGCTCTCAACAATCGCTAACACACACACACATTGAACATACTTCAATGATCATTCACATCTTGGTGGCGTAAAGTGAGATACCTTCCCACTACCTTCGGGGAATCGCCAACAAACCTTCAAACGCCATCTAAGTCGCTCAATCACTCAAATCAGTCATACTTTATGACCAGATCAACATAATCTTATACTATCTTAAGATTATCCGGAAAAGTGCACAAACAATTAGATTAAGCTAACAACAAACAAGCGATCCATGAAACCAAAGTGTGCTATGGAAAAACATGAAACCGAATGAAACGAAATCAGATATCCTTAATGAATACGCTGAATTTCTCCATTTCAACACCTTGAACCAATTTTTTCCTACGTTTTTGTTGATCCGAAATTTTAACCGGCGCACGGGGATCTCACTAGAATTAATTGGGTTAACCGTGACGGGTTCGCTCTCACCCATACGCGTCATTTAGTATAAATTGAAAATATGAAGTATTTGTGTACCTGAAGTTTCTTGTCCACTTATATATAATGGGGCCAGCAATAATTGTCGTTCTTTGTATAAAATAATAGAACTCCCCATGAAAGCCTTTGGCCTAGCGATATCGAGAAGCTTCTCTGACCTTGAGCTCATGGGTTCAAGTCATGTTTAGAACATTATTCGTGTAAAATTATATAGAGTATGTGAGTTTGACATTCTAAAAAAAATGAAGGTGTTTTACGTTGTGTACGTTGTGGTTCAGGATCCGATTCTCCTCTAGAAACAGATTTGTTTTACGTACTCAAGGACGCTTAACATAGATATTTAATTCCATGCATAATATCTGATCGAACACCCTTAAAGTCAATGTTGGTTTATTTTGGCTAGTAGAAGATATGTTTATCCCACATTGGTGGGAGGAAGATGTGAGGGGTGAGTGACTTGGTTATATAAGAGGGGCTAAGTCTTCATTCCAAATCGCACCAATCAATACACTTTAAGTATTTGATTATTTCTTTCTTTCTTACCCTTGTTTGAGAGTTGTATTAGTTAAATATTTTGGAGAGTGTAGTTGGCTTAAGAGAGTCGTCTATATCATTGTAACAATTTGTGATATAGTGTATTCTCTCTTTGGGGGCCGGTGGTTTTTCTCCTGTTTTGGAGTTTCCACGTTAAATCTTGTGTTGTGTATTGTTCTTATTTCTTTACTATTATTGTTGGGCTGGGTGGTGGGAATTAGTGAGACCGTAATTTCCCAACAACTGGTATCAGAGCGTCAGGTTTGACGGGGGTCTCGGTTATAGGAGTCGAAGTATGCTCTGTGGTTGCCACGGGAGTGGATCGTCCACATCAGAAACGAGTTCTATTGATCGTATAGGGTATCTGGTTAGACAATATTTTTTCTGATTCGTAGTAATAGTTGGATTTGTTAGTGGCCTAGTTGTGGATTTCCGATTTAAAGGGTCCTGGCTACCTGCTACATCTTTTGGCTATTCGAAACGTGAGCAAAATCAGAGAAAGTGTTGTTTATAGGATACGGATACGATGTCGAAGTTCAGTCCAATGAGGTTTGATGTAGAGAAATTTGATGGGATGATCAATTTTGGCTTATGGCAGGTTCAAGTCAAGGATGTGTTGATTCAGTCCGGTTTACACAAGGCTTTGAAGGGTAAACCCACCCTTGTTCCTGGCAGTGATTCTAGCAGTAAGTTTGATGAAGAAGAATGGGATGATATGGATTTGAGGGCAGCAAGTGCGATTCGTTTGTGTCTTGCAAAGAACGTGCTTGCAAATGTGCATGGGTTATCAACGGCAAAGGAGCTTTGGGTTAAACTAGTGCAGTTGTACCAGGGCAAGAGCATCTCAAATCGGTTGTGTCTTAAAGAACAATTTCATACTCTGCGTATGGATGGGGGTTCAAAGATTTCAGATCATCTAAGTATTCTTAACGGTATTGTTTCAGAACTTGAGGCTATTGGAGTTAAAACGGATGATGAAGATAAAGCTTTGAGGTTGATATTATCTTTATCATCGTCTTATGAACACATGAAACCTATTTTGATGTATGGGAAGAAAACTCTGAAGTTTGAAGACGTTACTAGCAAGCTCCTATCCGAGGAGAAAAGACTGGAAGGTAACGGGGTCTCGTCATCAGGAGATACGATAGTGTTGTGTTCGGATAGGCAGAAGAGAAATTCTAGAAAGAATCTGACATGCTGGAAGTGCGGGAAGACTGGACATGTAAGGGTTAATTGTCCCGGTGGAGCTAATCCGGCAAATGGCTCCAAAGACGCTAACATTGTCTCCGTTGTTACGGAGAGTGACGAATTCCTCTGAAGTCACGTCATCCTCATGGTGTGTCCGCGCCACCGTGGAAAGGGATGTTCGTTAGCGGTTCCACAATTACACATGGGCATTGGTTTGGCATTTATGCAGGTTGTGTGGTGGAAACTGATGTTGTAGCTGATGGGACTTTCGGGAAAGCCAAACAAGGAAGTTGCACCATAAAGTTTCAGCTGGTTGTTCAACAGCATGTGCCGAGGTGAAATGCTTGGAATGTGATATTCTAAGTGCTATACTCTTAATGGTGGAGTATGATAATTCTTGTTAAGAGTTATGATTGTCTGTGATGACAATGATTGTCGGTTTAGACAATGTTCGATGAAGATGCAAGTTTTGTCTCTTGGGAGATAATGTCAACGGCATGAAGATGAGGATCTTGAAGTTGTCGTCGAGGAAGCGTCTACATCGGTTATCCTTGCAATGTGGAAGCATGGTTATCTTCTTCTATCCAAAAGGTGGAGATTTGTTGGTTTATTTTGGCTAGTAGAAGATATGTTTATCCCACATTGGTGGGAGGAAGATGTGAGGAGTGAGTGACTTGGTTATATAAGAGGGGCTAAGTCTTCATTCCAAATCGCACCAATCAATACACTTTAAGTATTTGATTATTTCTTTCTTTCTTACCCTTGTTTGAGAGTTGTATTAGTTAAATATTTTGGAGAGTGTAGTTGGCTTAAGAGAGTCGTCTATATCATTGTAACAATTTGTGATATAGTGTATTCTCTCTTTGGGGGCCGGTGGTTTTTCTCCTGTTTTGGAGTTTCCACGTTAAATCTTGTGTTGTGTATTGTTCTTATTTCTTTACTATTATTGTTGGGCTGGGTGGTGGAAATTAGTGAGACCGTAATTTCCCAACAGTCAAGACTTACATATTAAACCCCAAGTTACACTATACTCTTGTAGAGTAGAACATTCATATGAAGAATAATGAACCATCAAGAGAACAGTTACTATTAGGTTACCAGACATTATACATAAGCTAAAGTTTTATGGGGCAGCTATAATTGCCCTTGGTATAATTGAGCAATTAAATTCATTTATGTGTAGGTTCTAATTCTAAAGAAGAAACACGGGTGTACGACAAATCTCCCAATATGACATTTAACGAAGTTAGCAACAACTAAATGACATGAGAATTAATCATATACAATACTGTTATTACAACCAAGTATCCTGATAAAAAAAAATAGTTATTACCGACTTGTTAAGGTGAGAAAGTTATAAATTACAAATAATAGTGCTCAGAATTATACCTTGTTCTTCACTAGTGTCCACACAGCTTACAGCCAAGCAAGTCATCCAGCAACAGTTTCCTTGACCCTAATATGTGTATACATTTAGAGGGCTCCCAACCATGACAGTACTTCCTCACCAAGACTAGCTATCACATCAACATCACGTCAGCACTTCCTCACCAAGACTAGCTATCACATCAACATCACGTCAGCACTTTTCCTCACTAGGACTAACTAAGGACTAAACACTACCAACAATGACATACTTCCTCATAAAAATTGGGATTCACTATATTATTTAATTAATTAAATGTATAGATATACAAGCAAAAAGTACCACTTACTATTATACTCCCTTCGTCCTGGAATATGCTTGAGAAAGAAATGGAGGAGGGCGATGGGGTGAGGGCTAGCCCAAGGCTAATTGGTGCCATTGGCGTCCTTGAGGGCTAAGAGGAGGGCGGGGTGATGATAGCACTGTTGGGACCACTCTCATATTCATATATATTTCATAAGACATTGAATTGTACGTGTCTCTAATGTTAAGCAAAATATTTTAAAAAGAATATGGTAAAAATGCTTGAGATGTCAAACAAAAGTAAACTGATAGTGTTCATAGTCGTCGACTAAGTTGAAGAGTGATCCATTAGGTAAATCTAAACCATGTGCCTAATCCTGTTTTATGCTACAAAATGTATACAAGAGTCATCTGAGCAGACAATCGAGGATCATAGATAGCGGTGCCTGTTACACACACACACACACACACACATATGCGTGTGTGTGTGTGTGTCTATATACATATCAGAGAGAAAACTACAAAATGAAAACTAACAAAAATAGATATGGATATGAGATGAAAAAAATTATACTCTCAGTCACTTTTTATGTCGATGAAGTTGTGAAAAATATAATTTGAAAAATTTAATGAAAAACGTGCAGTGACCACGTACGAAAAGCAGAATCAACGTTGGAATACAACTCGCGACTCAACGAACGAAAATGTAGTGATGATATGAGTACACTATGCATATTTTAGAACAAAAATATGGACAATATAGGAAAAAAGGTTTACCCTAGTGACCATTGTAACACATGGATTGTCGACATGACACACACGATTACAAGCAATAGGTTTTTTGTCCAAATTCTGTTGTGCAAATATTTAAACAACTATCAACCTAAATAATTGTTATTTCCTCTCTACGTGTCTGTCTTTCTGCCAAGGACCAGACCTTTAAAGCATCTATAAAGAGTAAAAAAAAAAACAACTCATCAGCTCACAATTATGAACTTTTAATATCTTCCTTTTTTCATCATATCAAAAAAGTGATCACGCACTAAGCTTTCTTCCCAAAACCATGAAGCTTCTAAAAGAGGCTGCAAAGAATCAAAATGAAGCAGCCATTAATCCAATTCAGCATTACTTATTCAGTTCAGACGTCGTTAGATTACCAAAAACAAGTATAGGTAATAACCAAAGATCGTCGCTTAGAGAATTGTTCCAGAATACCAAAATATCAGATAACAAATCTGAACTTAACACAGAATATCATAAGGAAACAAAAACTAAGAATTATTCTAACTGTTTAATGAGAAAGATACCGAGAAGAAAAAGAGTTATTCACCCTTCCTTAATGAAATCTACATCAGCTTCTTTAGGAACCATTGATTCTGCTTCAGTTAATGATAAGCTGCACAAGGTACGCCTATTTTATCTTCTATTCAAACTGATTCTGGTAAATGGTAATCAATGTTAATTCAGTAATCCATATATATATATATATTGACACTTGATTACTGATTGCTAATTAATGCAGATCCTAAGCATGCTCCACACAGTTTATCCTGAAGCCTTAGCGATTTCACAGAAATCGCAAAATCAGTGGAAATCTGTAACAGACAGCATCTTCGGCGACGACAGGTATAGAAACAGAAATCGAATGCTATTAGACCACTCCCAATGGTCCGCCCTCAATCCCTTCCTCACCATTCTTCCTCGAGGGCTCCATTGGCATTGGTGTGCCCTCCCAAGCCCTCAGTCCGCCCTCACAAGATTCGCCCTCATCTGTTTCTTCCCCAAGCATCTTCCAGCACGAGATCATTTTTTCTTTCTTTTTTTCTTTGCTTTATTTACTTGTACTTTAGCATAAACAACCTTGTACATTACTTATTTAATTAATTTTGTGGGGTATGTGATTGGGAGGAAGTATGTCATGGTTGGCAATGATGTGTCCTGAGAGTGTTATGAGAGGAAGTGGTGAGAAATGAGGAGAGAGAAAGCTGATGTGGCGCTGAGGAAGTGTCCATGACGGTGTCATGGTTGGGAGTGGTCTTAGAAGATATTATTATTTATTATAAATATTATAAATATAATCCCTTATAAGGCTATTTACGATATTAGTGCAAACTACACAAGGGGCAAAGTGTCCCAACCCAAATACAGTGAGAATGATACCAACTGGAACAGAGAATGCTGGATCAAATCTGATGCAGAATGTAAGTACACTGAAATTAACTGTACTTGGTATAAGCGAATACAAATACGTTAATCGTCCTTTTCGTTTCAGAGAATGTTTGGAGCCTATAAAACTCAAATATATCAATATCTGACTTATCAATGTTGTTTTTTTTTTTTTCTTGTGTAGACCTGATTCTGGAACTGTAGGTATCGCGTGAAACCGAGATTTGTAAAAAGTAGAAAATAAAGAGGGCCTCTACTAATAATTATGCAATGTATATGTGCTGCTATCAAGGAAGAAGCTTAGTAAGGGCAGGGAGTGGCTTTGGCCCCCAACAAAAAATGAAATTTGTAGCACTTTGAGTTACAAGCGTCTGGGCTTTTAAATCAACAAAATCAGAGTCCGTAGAAGAAGATACAATGAAAACGATGACAGCTCGCAGTATCAGCGAGCTTTTACTATTTTGGTCATATCTTTTTTATACAGGCACCGGTTTAGTTGATTAAAAAGTCGAGACATTCGTAACTCAAAGAGCTTTTATATTCATATTCATATATATATATATATATATATATATATATATATATATATATATATATATATATATATATATATATAAAGAACTTAGTTAAATATAATAGTGATCTTGGTTGACCCTCCAATGAACAAGTTTAACCTCTAATTATATAAACGATTTATCACGGCCCCTCAATAATGAACAAGTTCAAGCTAAGTAATTTGGCTGCTATCCCTACGATGCAATTCAGGGTTGAATCTTTCTTATAAATTGTAACATAATATTATATATTGCAATTGCAATGCTTAATTAGAAGGTCACAGGCATCCTTTACTTAGGTCAAGAATAACAATTATCAAATGAGTTCAAATGGATCAAACATTAAAAAAAAAAAAAAAAAAAAAAAAAAAGTAAACATCATAACATGTATACATCTAAACATCTGTTTGTGGAGAAATCGTATACGATATATACGCAAGTGGATACACAATTGTGAACTAGATAATCAGTACGAATAATTGAATTATACAAACACACATAGATGGAGAGACATATAATATAAATATAAATAAAATTAATATAAAGTCGATAAGAAATGTAAAGAGGTCGTATATACTATAGATTAACTCACCTTGGTGACTTTATCGTATAAAGACGGACTGATTATGATGAATAAGTCTCCTGATTTTGTTCCGTACGGCGATCGATCTAATTAATATTTGGCGCTTCAATATTAGTTTAGTTTGCCTGTGAAATATGTACGGATCGGTAACGAATCGTATTAGGCATGAACTAGTTCGGACCGGCCCCGCGATGCGGTGGGAGCTTTCGGCCGGCATATTCATATTTAACGCAGTTTTATTTATAGAAGTGAAAACGGGCCATCTGTTATGCGTCGTTGTTGGTGTCGTCGTCTTTAGTGTTTTTAAAATATGTCCGGTTCGAACGTAGTTAGTTTCGTTTTGTTGATAAAATTATTTCGAGCCTAATGGTGCTGGCGAAAAAATTCAACTCGCGGCGAGCAGGAAGATACGTGCTGTCGTTGTGTTTAGTGTTTTTTTAAAAAGTGTTCGTTTCGAACGTAGTTAGTATCGTTTTGTTCATAAAATTATTTCGAGTCTGACGCTGCTGTCGAAAAAATTTAACTCGTGTCGAGCGGGAAGATACGGGTTGTCGTTGTGTTTAGCGTTTTTTGAGAAGTGTCCGTTTCGCGTACAGTTAGTCCCGTTGAGTTCGTAAGATTTTTCCGAGTTAAACGATGGTCTCTGAAAAATTTAACTCGCATCCAGCGAGAAGATAGGACCCGTTATAAATTCGGGTGAAATTAGTTTTTTATATTTTAATTAAATTATATATTTACACTTGTTACCCCTTAAAAAGTGTAAACCTGAGAGACCGTTGTAAAAATATAGGTGAACTTGAGGGACCGTTTGTAATGCGAACATAAACTCAAAACTACAATAAGGTATAACTAAAACTACACAATTTTTCACCACTTTACCCTTAAAAAGTGTAAACCTGAGGGACCGTTGTAAAAATATATGTGAACTTGAGGGACCGTTTGTAATGCGAACATAAACTCAAAACTACAATAAGGTATAACTAAAACTACATAATTTCTCACCACTTTTAGTATATAAACTAGTGTAGAGTTCAACGCACTGCGTTGCGTTATGTTAATCGTTTTTCATGTTACGGTTAAAAAGCTTTAAGGTAAAATGTGTTCTAATTATAAAGGCATAGACTAATGAACTATTGTATAACGCATCTAATGATCTTTTGTATTTAAAATATAAGTAAGATGTACCTATAATTTGTATAACAATATCGACCATACAAATAAGATGCACCTAAATTAATTATGATATGGTTACATGGTTTTAGTCTCATTTAACACACCGCCTTTAAGAGCCAATCAAATGGGAGTATTTTTATGATAATTAGATATATATGATTTCAAGTATTAATAATTCAATTTTAAAATTATGGCTATACACTATCAATATGCAATTTTAAATTTAGACTATCCAATATCGAGTAGTCGTTATGGAATTTTAAAGTGATTAATCGATTTTAAACTAAATGGTCATCGTTCGAAATTGCATAGCATGTCATATGTAAAGGCATATTTACATTTTTTATCCTTGCATTTTTCTTGTCTAACACTTTTAGTCCCTTTTTAAAAAAAAAAGATAATAAAAGAAAGAAAGTTGAAGTGGTCACCTCCATTTTGAGCCAATCAAGTTTCTTAAAATTTTCCATATTTAGTATATACAGAAGAATGAGAGGGTGAATATTGAAAAGTTAAAAAGGTGTAGGGATAAATGTAAAATATGGAGAAGGTTGTGGAGGTTGTGGAAGTGACATGTGGACCAATGATTTGCTTGGCTTTTGTATGTAAAGACATATTTACATTTTTGATCCTTGCATTTTTTTTGTCTAACACTTTTAGTCCCTTTTATAAAATAAAAAAAATAATAAAAGAAAGAAAGTTGAAGTGGTCACCTTCATTTTGAGCCAATCAAGTTTCTTAAATTTTTCCATATTTAGTATATACAGAAGAATGAGAGGGTGAATATTGAAAAGTTAAAAAGGTGTAGGGGTAAATGTAAAATATGGAGAAGGTTGTGGAGGTTGTAGAGGTTGTAGAGGTGACATGTGGACTAATGATTTGCTTGGCTTTTGTCCATAATTAGTATATATGGTAAAGTTTCTTAAAATATTCCATATTTAGTATATACAGAAGAATGAGAGGGTGAATATTGAAAAGTTAAAAAGGTGTAGGAGTAAATGTATAATATGGAGAAGGTTGTGGAGGTTGTGGAGGTGACATGTTGACCAATGATTTGCTTGGCTTTTGTTCATAATTAGTATATATAGTAATAAAAAATTAGTTAATTAGTTAATATCTACTAGGGCCAAGGTGTAATAAACATTTTCGGCCCGTTTAAACGCTGCAAGCCGCCAAGCCCTACTACTAGTCCATTACTAGTTACTAGAGCCATTTATTTTAGGGCTAAATCAAATTGGTAGTTACATTTGAGAATTACAAAACAATGTTTTATATAGGCAATTTATCAACTCCAACGTGATTTTTTTTTATTTATAAAATTATACTCCTTTGCTCTAAAAAAAAGTGCCATATTTTGTTGTTTGTTGGGGTTTAAAGATATGTATGATTAATGTCAATTTTATCTTTAAATTTAAGATAAATTTGACTGAATTTATTTATAATATAAGTGATTGTGACTTTGTGAGTAATAAATTGAAAAAATTATGATAATTGATTGTTATTTTTTAAAACTATATAATTATTTAAGACAAAAATAAATAGTAAGGTGGACAATTGTTATAAAACGAAGAAAATAATATATGTTATCTATTCAGACCGCTCTTGAACTTGAACGTATAATTTTGTATAAGGACACTTGTGAACACTTTCTCATAAATATTGAACAAAACGTAAACGTTACAATTAGATGAAAGATTTTCAGCTACGTGCTTATAAATAAATTTATTATACACATAATATAATTATATATATATATATATATATATATATATATATATATATATATATATATATATATATATATATATATATATATATATATATATATATATATATATATATATATATATATATATATATATATATATATATATATATATATATATAAAGAAGGTGAAGTCACCACATCTATCTTCATTCATCTTTTTTTTAAAGGCCAAAAATATTTTATTAATATAAACTATGGATCATACACGAGATATACAAATTTACAATAAAAGTAAGCAGTAGCATGCTCAACCAACACTTTTAAAACTCAAAACCTGACTTGAAAACAAGCTAGGGAGCTAGCGGCATCAGTGTTGTAGTTTTAGCGACAAAGATGCTGATGACCCACCCATTTAGGTCTATTGCTTCGAAGATGTTGGACATCAACTGCAATACACGATGAAATATGTAATCACGAGATCATACAGTCTCAATGAGCATCCAAAAATTTCTACAACTTAACCAATTCCACTTCAATTAGCACTTGGGCTACCCATTGCTTGAGGAGAGTTTAACCAACCTAACCAGTCAAAGCTTATTATGTTAGATATGTTATCGATCCAATCGTAGCTTTTTAATTGAATTTCATTTGTCAAGACTGCGGCTCCCTTGTTATTCTTGTTGAATACGACCGAGTTTCTATGTTACCAGATATAATAGCAAGTAATCCAAATGACCGCTTGCCACATATTTTGTCATAGGTGATGAGAATATAAGACCCGCACCACCTAGAAGATGTCCTAGAGTAAGACTTGGTGATAAAGCAACATCCGACTAGTTGAAGATTCGGTTTCAAATGGCATTGGCGAAGCTACACGAAAGCAACACATGATCAACTAACTTTAGATAGTCATCACATACGGGACACCGAATGGAACCCATGTCAATTCCCCTTTTATCCAGTTCAATACGGACATGTATCCGTTTTCTCCTTGCTCTCCAAATGAAAATCATAATTTTTAATGGAACCAATTTATTGGTTTAAGTTACACACGCCATAACATCAGGATGTAGATTTGTTTGGTTAATTAAATGTGTGAACTCTCTGACTAAAAAGCCTCCATGTGTGGACAAGTTCCAACACCATTCGTCCCTCTCCCTATTACAAGTCACAAAACTAGACAATTCATTAGTAAGATTGGTGAGGTCCCCTTGAAGTCTACCGAAGATTTCACGGGACCAACATCAATAAGTAGAGAAGGAATTATTATGACAGCATGCCCGCTCATATATTGAAGCATTTTGATTTTGATCAATACGAAAAGACGATTATATCTATCTTTTATCAAAAATTCGCCAAGCCACCTTTCATTCCAAAAAGAAGTTAGCTTACCATCTCGGATATTTGTTTCTTAAAAGAAGAAGAAAACGGAATATTTACAGAATCCAAAATTCTCCCATTTTTATTATTAAAGACCAAGTGGTGGATAGGTATTTAGAGCTAATTACCGATGTAGATTTTAAGCCACATCAAAGCCTTAGATGCTTTGTATGACTTTACTCACGAGGAATTTTGCTCAACCTTAAAACGCCACCACCATTTCCCAAGTAATGCACGATTTTTATTATTTAGTGACCCAACATTTAACCCACTCGCATCATAAGGTAACAACACTGTATCCTATTTAATCCAAGACATTTTGGAGGAATAACCCGATCCACCCAAAAGAATCTTCGACGCAAGCCCTAACGATTATTAATGACAAGAACTGGGGCTTTGAATAAAAAAAATAATGAAGAGGTAAAGAGTTCAGAACCGATTTTATTAGTGTGAGCCTTTCACCGAAGGAGATTCATTTAGTCTTTCAATCCGCGAGCCTTTTGTGCACTTTAGCAAAAACCGGATCCCAATTTTTAATTTTGGTCATATTTGCACCTATTGGTAACCCGAGATATGTTATTGGAGGAGAACCCGCCGAGCATCCGAGCCATGAAGCCATATTCTCTATTTCGGTTTGTGACACGCCCAGCCCAAAAAACATTACTTTTACTGCAATTGACTTTAAGCCCCGATGTTTCTTCAAAACATTTTAAAATCTTCATTAGATTTTTAGCATTTCTTTTGCTCCAATCTCCAAAAAACATAGTGTCATCCTTTTATTGTAAATGAGTTAGATGAATGTTATATTTCCCAATACGTATTCCTTCAAATAAATTCTTGGAAGTCGCAAGTTTGGTAAGATAGTTTAAACCTTCAGTCGCAATAAGGAAAAGATACGAATATAGAGGATCTCCTTGCCGGAAACCCCTTTCAAGGGCAAATTTTTTTGAAGGTGATCCATTGATGAGGATAGGAACGGACGCCGAGGACAAGCATGCCATAATCCTTTTTATCCATTTTTCTACCAATACCCATTAATTGCATTATTTTCCTAAGATAATCCTAATTAATACAGTCGAATGCTTTCTCGAAGGCTACTTTGAACATGAAACATTTTTCCTGTTAGCCTTCAAATCACTTAACGCTTCATTGCAACTAAAATGCCATCGAGTATGTAACGGTGTTTAAGGAAAGCACTTTGTTTGAAGCCCACAACCGAAGAAATAACCTTCCACAAACGGAACACTTTAAAGAGCACTTTGTAGTAACTGCCAATTAGGCTTATGGGCATATACTCTGAAAAGCTTTGTGGATCCGCAGTTTTCTGAATAAGTGTCACGAAGGACGCATGACATCCTCAAGATACTATTCCTGTATCCCAAAATTTATTGAAGGCCCTAATTAGATCACTTCTAATGATATCCCAATATGATTTAAAGAAAGCCATATTAAAACAGTCGAGGCCAGGTGCTTTTGAACTATCGCATTCATTTATAGCAAAAAGAATTTCAGATTCTGAGAAAGGACCTTCGATCATAGCTACCTCACCATTCGATAACTTTTTATCAAGATGCCCACTTAAAGCAACTCCTCGAGGAGAAGGGGAGTTAAAACTAGCTTTAAAATGTTTATAAGCCTCATCTTTTATTCTATTCGGGGACTCGGTTCATATACCATTAAGATTGATACCCAGAATGTTATTTTTGTTTTGACGCCTCTTTATTAACGAGTGGGAGAATTTACTATTTTCATCACCTTCAATTTCCCATTTAAATCTCGATTTTTGTCTAAGAATCTCCGCCTTTTCTTTGTCCTTTTGTAACCAATTTTTCCTTGTATTTAACCATGAAGCTATATCCGATTAGGTCAAAGAAAACCATGAAGCTAGAGGTCTCTTGTACCAATTAGGTTTTCCTATTCCGAGACTTCTTTTTGAAGAGCGTTGATCTCCGAATTAAGCTTGTTGAACTTTAGATTGCATTTTGTTTTCAACACCTCCTTTACATTTTTTAATTTTTTCCTGAACACACAATCTTCCCGAGGGTTTCTTGTGCTCATGCACCACACACTAATTACTTCTTTTTTATTTTCTTCGCCCTCAAACCAACTATTAAATATGCGAATCGGTTTTGGACCAAAATCCGTATTCGAGTCGTTTAACATAATTGGACAATGGTCGGAGTATTTCCTATCTAAGGTACATGCCGTTAGCCCCTCCCATGATGATGCACATTTCTCCCAAATTAAGAATCGGTCAAGCTTGCTATATTACAACCCATCATCAGTGATCGTTGTGAATTTCATGCCACCGAGTGGCACATCTATTAAGTGTGAATCATCTATGAAGTTATTAAACATATTTGCCCAAGATTCTATGAAGTAAGAATTTTTACGTCATGAGCTTCTTCTCACTTCATTGAAATCCCCGCATAATATCCAATCATCAAAATTTACTTGCATAATACACTCGAGACTATCGAAAAATTTCTGTTTCAAATTATCCGTATGAGGACCATATACACTTATTACTATATATTCATAAGTTTTCCCAGCTCATTTCCCTTTTATAGCCAAGAAAAAATCCTTTTCGACCGCTTGGGTGACACTAAATATAAGAGGGTTCCAAATTAAGATATTATCCCCGGAATTATCCACTGCACATTTAAAAACAAATCCAAAGTCAAAAGAACCTCAAAGGAATATAATTAATTTCTCTGTTACTTTTTTAAGTTTGGATTCTTGTACAGCCAATATATCCGGATCATGAGTACGTATTAAGGTTTTTAACCAATTAATTTTCTCATTACCTTCTTTATCTAACCCACGTATGTTTATCGAGATTATCTTCATTTTAAAAACACAAGATAAAACACGACCTACAGAGATGGCTCTAGGTCGCAGGATCCTACTGCACGAGTTCCAGACCCAATTCACGAGCAAATTCATTGATTTCCACACTGCTACTGAAATAGATGTTCCTTGAAATTGATCAGAGCCCTTTGTCTTTTGTTTACTTATCTCTGTCTTTCCTTTTTGAAATAGATGTTCCTCTTGTTGGTTCAGTGTGCACGTCATACCACAAATCTATACTACCGATTATGTACAGGCCTATGGGGTCACACACTTTAGCATTTACACACCAATTATTATATATTATTGATATATAATTTATAACCTACAATTTGAAAAGCATAATTTAATTAAATAAGATTTAATTAAATATAAAATATTTAATGAGAATTGAATTATTAAATTTTTCATCTTTAGTGGTTGAAAAGTTTTTGGTTTTATGTTAATAGAAAAAAATGAAATATAAAATACAAGTAATATGGGTCTAGTTGTTTTACTTTGTGGATTCGGTACAACAACTAAAGAAAGAAAACAAATGGAGTTTTATTTTTCTCACCTAATACACACTTTATATTATATGGTACAATCATGATAAATAAAATAATGGATATCAAGGTTTATATATAGAGTTGAATAACAAAAATAAAGAGAGTAGTCTCCCTTTTCTCCTGTCAATGTGCGAACAAAATAAGAAAGGAAAATTAAAACCAAATCCTCCTTGGTTATTGGTGGCTGGTGAGAGTCACAAAAGGTTTCATAATTTTGTTTTCTCAAAATATAAATACGTTAAGATCAAAAGGGTTTGTCGTAAGAATAAAATAAAGGAGTTATTTTATTGTTCTTCGATGGTTGTTGACTACCGAGACATCAACAAAGGAGTCTAAGGAAAGTTATGATTTCATCTTGCTTTTCATTATTAAACAATATATGATATTGTTTTCGGGTTATAAACGGACTAGCATCCGATTGGTGTTGCTCGACGTGATGTGTGGATCAACCATAGAGATATTCATACACTTTGAATATATGTTTCAACCTAGACATGGACAGTTGATTCTACCGCTTTAGCATCGCTCGCTAAAGGTATATCTAAACTCCTCTTTGTGAATATATTATTTGACAATTATTAGTGGTGTAATTGGATCTTGTTGGGATCGTTAATCGTGTGAATGTTTTACTTGAAAGTTTATTGTAAATAATAAAAGACGTTTATTATTAAATAAAATATGTTTATTTTCATGTTCCGCTGCGTTTATAAAATTTAAAAGTACACACGATTTTCCATTAGTGGTATCAGAGCCTCTTTTACACCGTTTTAATTGTCGTGTGACTATTCTTTAGATTTAGCTTTGTGGTGTATTGGTGAAATTCGAAACTTTTTTGGTTTTTAAAGTCAACGCGGTTGATTTAGACTTAACCTAATGACGCACAAATATGATTGAAAGAATATCACTAATTTAAATTGTAAATTTAATTATTATGGCTTGAATATTTATTATAATTGTTGATTGCTGTATTCCATGGTTGTACACATGCATTGTAACAATGGACAAGCCATATGTAGATTTTTAATAATGTAGTTATTAAAATTGTGATTGCATACATAGCCCATAATGCCCTGACCTATGTGAGATTGTTGTGATTGTTGATTACGGCAATATTATGTCATGTTAATTATTTGTATTATTAGAAAGGTCATTTTGAAGCCAAAGTTGTATTATATTTATTTTTTATTTTCATAGTATTGTATTTAAGTTTATTTCAATTTGTAAAAGTAATAGTTTAGTTGTATTTTCAAATTTAAATAAATGTAACAAGATGAAGATTGAAGATAAAATACAACATGCTTTTTGGCTTAGAAGATGCCGAATCGATCAAGTTAACAACGATGGCGTTCCTCAAGTTTCCACTTGATTTTTGAATCAAGTGGGAGCAACGGTATTATCCTTAGTTTGACCTCTTGATCCCATGTCGGCTCATGGGATCAAGCATAGGATTTTTGGACTAGGCTATGTGTGTGTGATGCATGGTTGTGTTTTATTTTATGCATTTATATTTAATTGTTGATTATAATATATGCTAAATGTTTTTGATGAAAACATCATATAAAATCGGTAACGAGTTTCAGGATTAAAATTGATGATTTTAAAAAGTTAAACTCTAACGAGTTTAAAGTTAAATGTTTTTTGAAACTCAAATAATATATATGGGCGACATCTTTTAAAACTATTTTAAAACAACACACAATGTGTATTTGTTATTTTTATATATGAAATGAAATAACAAACTAGACGCATAAACACGATTGACATATATATAATTGGTTAAAATGTTTTTTAACTAATAGTGTAGCTAATCTTGTGTGCATGCATTATTCGTTGACACGAACATTTTCTAAAATACCCGTCAAATTTAAGTCATGTCATCCAATGTGCTTGCAAACACTCCTCGTTATTTTTCTGATCTAGTGAGACTAGGCTGAATTATAGCCACGAGGTGGATTTTTCGATCTAGTGAGACTAGCGTGAATTTCCACTGTTTCCAAATTGGACGACTTAATCGTATTCACGGTGAGACCTGAGTTCGAGGCAAGGATGGGACAAACATGCCATTCGATAATAGTGGTTTGTTGGACTACATATATCTCTAGGTCCCATAAAGATCTAAGAGTTATACTTGTAATGCAATTGGTACCCGCTACCTACCAATAGAGTCCATAACTGCTAGCTGATCAACAGATGTGGCTATGGTACCTCTATGTGGATCTTAGGCTTTCGTAAATTAATTATTTTTTAAAAATATTATAAAAGCTTGGGTAGATAATTTATTAAAGCTCAATATCGAAAATACTAAATTGAATCTTATATCTGTTGTAGATGTCAAATAATCAAAAAGTTAACCAAAACACACTTCCTTCTTTGTTGGAGAAGGATAAACTCAATGTTTCAAACTTCCTAGACTGGCACTGCGACCTGAGAATTGTTCTCAAGCATAAATGGAAGTTGAACAAAATTTAGAACCCTTTATCCATTCTTCATGTTGTGGCAGTTGCTGCTGCTCAGCAAAATGCTTATCGGATGTTGTTCGATGGTCAGGAAGAAATAGGATGGAAGGGTGAAAAAGAATAAGTCGAATACTTTGTGGAAGGGATATGGTAAATCATTTGCTAAGAAAATATTCCACCTTCCAAGAAGTAAATCCCAACAAAAGACACCGAATGTTTCCATTGTGGAAAGGTTAGCAATTGGAGGAGGAAGCTGTCCTATCTACCAATCCGAGCTGAGAAAAGGCAATGCTGATAAGACTAGAAATCTCAAGTATATTTCATATACAGTTATATACTTCTTCTAGTGATTCCTAGATCATTGTTAACCGGTTGTGGCCTTCACACCTGTAACAATATAAAGGGAATGAGAAGAAATAATAGACTGAAGAAAGGCACACTAGATTTGGGAGTGGGCAATGGGAATCAAGTTTCGATTGAAGCCATTGGTCACTATGAGCTTACTCTTTCAAATGGTCTTATTATTTTGTTGGAACAACGTTATTATGCTCCTAGTATTAGGAACAATATGATTTGAAAGATGCTGGTTTTGAACTTGCATTTACGCACTTTGATATTTCAATTTCTAAGGATAATATTTTTTTTATCTTAATGCCTATTCAAGTGATGGTATTTTTGAAATTGATATGCGTGGTGTGATTTCAAATGAGAATTCTATGTATACCTGTACCGCCAAGCAATTCAAGCAACGCTTGAATAATACCTATCTATGACATTGTCATCTTGGTCATATAAACAACGCAATTCAAAACTCCATTCTTATGGACTTTTAGAATTAAATGGCTTTGAGTCATTTGATGTATGTGAGTAATGTTTATGTGAAAGGATGACAAAAGCTCATTTCTCCGACCTAGGTGAAAGAGCTACATATCTTTTAGGACTAATACATATTGATGTATGTAGCCCTTTAGAACAATGTCTAAAAATGGTAAGTCTTACTTCGTTACAATAACCGATGGTTATAGTAGATATGGTTATGTTTACTTGCTGAAACATAAACATGGAGTTTTTAAAAGGTTTGAAGTCTTTCAAAATGAAGTAAAGAATCAGCTTAGAGAGACCATTAAATCACTTCACTCTGATGGAGGAAGTAAGTATATGAGTCAAGAGTTTTTGAACCACTTGTAGAATTGTGGGATTATCTAACAATTCACTCCACCTCACAAACCACTACTCAATGGTGAGTCTGAATGGAGGAATCAAACTTTATTTGATATGGTTTGATCTATGATGAGTCTGACTATTCTACCATCGTCTTTTTGGGGTTATTTATTAGAGTCTGCTGCAGGCATACTCAATATGATTTCAACCAAGAAGGTAGAAAAGACACCATATGAAGTATGGTATGGGAAGATTCCCAAGTTGTCTTATTTGAAATTCTGGGATTTCGAAGTGTATGTGAAACATGACACTTTAAACAAAACCTAAAAGTATCAATGTCACTTTTGTGATACCCAAAGGAAACAATGGGTTACTACTTTCACTACCAATCTGAAGCACACTGTGTTTACTGCTCGGACTACTGAATTCTTAAAAAGGAGATCTTCTCTTATAAGAATTTAGTGGGAGTAAAGTAGATCTTGAAGAAATTCAAGAACTATAAAGTAACATACCTTCTATAAGCACTAGTAATCCACACGTTAAATCTGAGCGCATTGTTGGTGAGTCAGAACATGTTGCACCTGAACTTCATAGGCCTGGTAGAACTCCTCATCGGAATAAGAGGTTTAATTATCTGATTAATTCAGATGAAACTCACCTAGAGGATTATGAACCCTCTAGCTACCGTGAGGCCATATAAGATCACGAATCTTAAAAATGGCGACATACTATGAATGCAAATATGCAATCCATGAAAGATAAGCAAGTATGTGACGTGACTGATCTTCCACCCAATTGTAAGACAATGTGGTGTAAATGAGTCTTCAAAGAGAAGACTGGCATGGACGGTAATATAAACACTTTTAAATCTCGATTCGTGGCAAAAGGTTATGATGAAACTTTTCCACCGATCGTGAGGTTTATAAATTAGGATACTTATTGCCATAGCTACTTTTCATGATTCTGAAGTATGGTAAATGGATATCATAATCGATTTTCTAAATGGCGACCTAAGCAAGGACGTATATATGGTTCAGCCGAAAGGATCTATATATCCTAAGCATCCTATTAAAGCATGCAAGCTTCTAAAATCCATTTATGGATTAAAGCAAGCATTCAAAAGATAGAATCTTTGGTTTGATGAGGATATCAAAGAGTTTGGTTTTTCTCAAAAACAAGATGAGCTCTGTGTTTACATTAAATCTAGTGGGAGCAAAGTAGTCTTCTTGATCTAGTATGTTGATGACATACTTCTTATTGGAAATAACCTTTCAACTTGCAAGATGTCAAGTCTTGGCTTGAAATTTTTTTTCCATAAAGGATCTTAGAGAAGCTACTTATATACTTGGAATCATGATCTATAGAAATAAATTCAAATAACTTATTGTTTTGAATTAATGTACATATCTTATCTTGCAGAGATTTAGCATGCATTACTCCAACCTTGGAGCATTGCATGTTCAAAAGGACATATCCTTGAGCAAGTCTCAAAGTCTTATCACACATGATGAGATAATACGAATGAAATGTATCCCATATGCTTCGGCTATAGGATCCATTATGTATGCCATGTTATGTACTAAAATGATGTCTCGTTATTTTTGAGTTTGACGAGTCGTTATCAACAAAATCTAGGTTAAGAACATTTGATTGTTGTTAAGAATATTCTTAAGTATTTGTAGAGTACTAAAGATATGTTCTTGGTTTACGGTAGTTTGAAAAATGAGTCAAGTATTAAGTTTTATACTGATGCTAGTTTCCAAACTGATCGAGATGATTCTCGATCCCAGTCAGGTTATGTCTTTGTCATGATGGATGAGACAGTTAATTGGAAGAGCTCAAAGTAGAGCATTCTACAACAAAAGCAGAATACATTGTTACCTGAGATGTTGCTCAAAAAGTTGTTTGGATAAGGAAGTTTGTTGTTGAACTCATAGTAGTACTCAACAATAAATCTTCTATAAAGATAATTGTGATAGTTCGGTTGTTATAACACTTCTGAAAGAATCACATGTATAAAAGTATGCGACACATTCTTCTAAAGTTTGACTACATTCGTGAAGTCATTGTGGGGAATGAAATTAGCATTCTTAAGGTTCATACATATAATATCGTGGCTGACCCGTTCACGAAGCCCTTGATGCACAACAAGCATGATGATCATGCTAGTAATATTGGACTTCGTTAAGCTACTAATCTTTTTCATTTGTAATTTAGTATTTGGATATTTTTGGAACATTAAGCAGTTTTATCTTAATGAATTGAGATACTCGGTATGGTCGTTTTCATTTATATTACTGTGTTCTATATTAGCATGTTTAATCCATGAATAGTTGTTGATTATTCTAAATCTCCATAATCGGTCATGTTATGGGAATAACATGAATTAAGATTATTATGAATGTTGGTTATATTCATTGATGATGAATAGTTAACTTGTTGAAGCCAAAATTCATATGTATTCATTAACGATGAATATTGGACTGACCCAATCATGAGATGTCACTACATGGATCGTCGTCAATAGTGAATCTCATAATGGTTATGTCTTTGTGTCCTTAGACCTGAGGTGTATATGTTAGTTTTCGATTGTGTGACACATTATACTTTGATATGGTTAAACGCTATCCTGAACATGGTAGTTATAAATGCCATCATTGGGTATGATGTGAAGTACATGACGAACGCATATAATCAAAATGGGATTTATTCCTCTATGTGAGAGTATGATACCACTAGGCCCCTCGATGAAAGTGAATGGATATTTACACGGCCGCATCCAAGCTATATTGATTGTAGATCAATTTTAACTTGGTGATCACATTCAAATTTTCTAAATCGAGAATCATAAATGGTTGACAAATGAGAATGACTGGATCCATGTCTCATGTCAACTCGGTATCGGCAATAAAGGGACAATAGACACTCAATCATTAAATTCATTTTTAATAATAATGATAGTTCGTTTAGCTGAAACAAACACTTGTATATTTCCGGGGGCATTGACGTGTTGCTAGACGCCAATATATGTTGGTATAGTTTTCTAGATGTTATGTCATGCACAAGTGGGAGTTTGTTGTTTCAGTGTGCACGTCATACCACAAATCTATACTACCGATTATGTACAGGCCTATGGGGTCACACACTTTAACATTTAGACACCAATTATTATATATTGTTGATATATAATTTATAACCTACAATTTGAAAAGCATGATTTAATTAAATAAGATTTAATTAAATATAAAATATTTAATGAGAATTGAATTATTAAATTTTTCATCTTTAGTGGTTGAAAAGTTTTTGGTTTTATGTTAATAGAAAACAAATGAAATATAAAATACAAGTAATAGAGGTCTAGTTGTTTTACTTGGTGGATTCGGTACAACAACTAAAGAAAGAAAACAAATGGAGTTTTATTTTTCTCACCTAAGACACACTTTATATTATATGGTACAATCATGATAAATAAAATAATGGATATCAAGTTTTATATATAGAGTTGAATAACAAAAACAAAGAGAGTAGTCTCCCTTTTCTCCTGTCAATGTGCGAACAAAATAAGAAAGGAAAATTAAAACCAAATCCTCCTTGGTTATTGGTGGCTGGTGAGAGTCACAAAAGGTTTCATAATTTTGTTTTCTCAAAATATAAATACGTTAAGATCAAAAGGGTTTGTCGTAAGAATAAAATAAAGGAGTTATTTTATTGTTCTTCGATGGTTGTTGACTACTGAGACATCAACAAAGGAGTCTAAGGAAAGTTATGATTTTATCTTGCTTTTCATTATTAAACAATATATGATATTGTTTTCGGGTTATAAACGGACTAGCATCCGATTGGTGTTGCTCGACGTGCTGTGTGGATCAACCATAGAGATATTCATACACTTTGAATATATGTTTCAACCTAGACATGGACAGTTGATTTTACCGCTTTTGCATCGCTCGCTAAAGGTATATCTAAACTCCTCTTTGTGAATATATTATTTGACAATTATTAGTAGTGTAATTGGATCTTGTTGGGATCGTTAATCGTGTGAATGTTTTACTTGAAAGTTTATTGTAAATAATAAAAGACGTTTATTATTAAATAAAATATGTTTATTTTCATGTTTCGCTGCGTTTATAAAATTTAAAAGTACACACGGTTTTCCATCACCTCTTTGCCTTTTCTTCATTCATTTTTGTGTTAAATTATTTGAGACGACCCGACCCAATCCATAGGGACGAATACAATAACATAAGATTACATCGCGAGGTACTTGACCTCTATATGATACATTTTACAAACATTGCATTCGTTTTTAAATGACAAACTTTCCTTACAACGAAAGTTGACAGGTATGCATACCATTTCATAATATCCAAACTATAAATGACCTAATCCATTATTTACTTAATAATAATCTCTAATGAACTTCAACGACTTGAATGCAACGTCTTTTGAAATATGTCATGATTGACTCCAAATAATATCCTTAAAATGAGCTAATGCACAGCGGAAGATTTCTTTCAAACCTGAGAATAAACATGCTTTCAAGTGTCAACCAAAAGGTTGGTGAGTTCATTAGTTTATAGTAATCATTTCATTTTCATCATTTTAATAGACCACAAGATTTTAAGTATTATAAAACGTCGTACATAAGTCCCATTCCAACTGTACAAAAATATCATTCATATGAAGAACACCTAGTGAGGATTCCAAAATATAATAGTAACCGTCTGTGCCGGTCTTTCACTCCACGGCTGAATACATGTGCCTTCAAAATATAGAACCTCTGTGCCGGTCTTTACTCCCCCACGGCTGAACACATGTATATAAAATATAGGACAACCGGTGCCAAAATACAAAACCATTCATTCAACTAGGGAGCTCATTCGCTCAAACCGAAATAAACCAGTGATAATACGTGCCATAATAATCAATCCCAACCCCAGATAATTCTATCATAGAATGCAGTTCGATTACTTGTGTCTATTTCGTAAAACAGTTATAAAAGTTGCGCATGTATTCTCAGCCCAAAAATGTAAAGGGTAAAAAGGAAAATGAAACTCACCATACTGTATTTTGTAGTAAAATACATATAACATCATTGAACAAGTATAAGGTTGGCCTCGGATTCACTAACCTATATCATTTGTATATCTATTAAAACATATAATCGTAATCGAACAAGTTTATATATATTATTATTAATAACATACTTGTTATCTCATATGTTATATAGATACATTTAATATGTTTAGTTTATATATTTTATATAGCTAATATAACAATTTATTTTAGGGTTTATGCATGATAAAAATATATATTTATCTATATAATGTTAATATGTAGTTATATGAGATTTTAATATCGTTATAGTATGTGTACTAAATATATTTTGTATAAAAATATTTATTTGTTAGAAATGATAGTTTTTATATTAATGAGTTACTAATAATAATAACTTCATTAACAATGATAATACTAATAATAATAAAAATGATATCGTTAATAATGATAATAATAATCCTATACATGTTAATAATAATAACACACATATTAGTAATGATATTAATTTTAGTAAAATATATATATATATATATATATATATATATATATATATATATATATATATATATATATATATATATATATATATATATATATATCATCATTGTAATTATAATCGTATTAATAATAAAATTTATTTACTACTTGTATTAGTAATAATAATTTTTAATGACCATAATAATAATAATAACAATACTTAATAATAATAATAATAACAAAAATAATAATGATAATAACATTAATAATAATAGAAACTACCTTAAGGGTGTGATCTCCAAAATAATAACAAATCTGTCCTTGCTAGGACTTGAACCCGTGAACTCTCGCTATACCGCTAACACCCTTAACCATTCCTGCTACCTAGTTTTTCTGATATAACCCGTATACCATATATATTTAACTAGTTTCCTTCGGCCCAACATACATTAAAATAGAATTCGTCCCAAATGAAATCGAAGCCCAACAGAGAAATACTAGTCATGGCCCAACATTTTTGTTGTTAATTAAAAATAATTTTGCCATAACCGGGGATTGAACCCACGACCCTTCGTTTAAACTCAACATACCCAACCATCCTCCTGTCAATACTTTTCTGTTTTTAATACGTATTCTATTTGTATCATCCCATATTTCGACTGTCCTCATTATACACACCCACGTACATCTGCATCGTCATCATCTCTATTATCATATATCTTCTACATGAATTCATGTATCACTTCACGATTACATTATCATTATCATACAAAGTCATCACCTAACCGTAATCCTTATCATTTTCATATTCAACATCATACTCTTGCTCATATCATCACCCTCGTGACTTTGTTTCTTCCTCGATCAATCATAAACAGAAAATATACAAGAGTAATCACCTTTATTTATTCTAACGCGAAACATTTATAATTCCCACAAATGGCGACGTCTTGCAATCCCATGCTACAATCGATCATAACAGTCCAGCAGGAAATAGCAGATGGGTCTCGACCCAATTAGAAAAACTGAATCGTATGTCCAACAGGAAATAATAAACTTCGGCCCAAGTAAAGATGTGTAAACGTGATTGGCTAGAATAGAGATTAGAGATTGAATATGGTAATTTGGTTTTTGCCTCAACTACTACACATAGGATTCGTTTTCCTCAACCCCACCATACTTATCAATCCACTAATTTAATCCTATTTGATATCCACATTTGTTTTGTCTGCCATAATATGTAAACTTTGTCCCACCCTCATAATAAAGTAAAAAAAAGACGTCCCTTTAGTAATCTCATTATCGGCCAAAGAAGATTATTATATAATTAAATAGCCACGTTGATATTACTACTCTCATCATGTCGACTGATATTATAAATAAAGGGGTGTTTGGCATGTGGCGGTTTATTAAAGGAAACGGCAAACACAGAAGTATGCAGCAGGAAAATACAAAGGAGAAGAGAGAAGAAAGAGAGAGAGAGATAACGGGTTATGACCTTGATGGTTCAAATTGGTGATTTGCAAGTTGTTTCATACCCGTTTGATCTGAATAAAATCTTAGGTGTTAATCGAAGAAAAGAGTAAGAAAATAAAGATGATTGTAGGCTGCACAACCATATTCTTGTGACAGAATTGGAAATGAAATGAAAGAGGGAAAGAAAATATTAAAGATGATGATTATGGTTCTCGTTGATGGTGGTGGGTCTTGTGGTGGCGATGGATGTTTATGTTCATGGTGGGTGGTGATCGATTAAACATAAACGAACACAAGGTGGTTTGTTGTAGTGTTGATGAAGCGAAAAATATATATTATGAAGGTGGTGGTTAATGTTTGTTCACCAAGAAAGATTAGAGAGAGATAAAGAGATTGGTGATCGAACATTTTGCAGTGATTTAACATGGGTTGGATGGATGTGGTGGGTTATAATTGTTGAGATAAAAATCTATCAAGTCTTGTATTGTTGTGAAGATATTAGTCAACAAGATGATCACGAATAAGAGGAGGAAGGACAGAACAAGAGAAAAAAATACAAAACTTGATTTTGATTTATAATAGAATTTGTGTTTACGCGTTTGGCTTTTTGCAGTGAAGATTGGATTGATAACGAATTGCAGATATGAAGTACCAATTAAGAACAGAAGAAGAAGAAAATAATTTACAATGATGGTGATGGCTAACAGAATACGTATTGGATTGTATTTAATATGTATATACTATTTTTATATAGATATATATATATGTATATATCTTTGAATATATATATACTGTATTTTCTATATATGTTTACATGTGTATTTAATTATAGTTTATATAAATAAATGTATACATTAATTATTAATAAATATTACTACTAATAATAAGTATATAAATAATATTAATCATAATAACACTAATTATACAATTTTAATATCTAATACTAATGAAACAGATCATAATAATAACAATAGAATTAATAATGATAATAATACTAATATTAATAATAATACTTGTACATATCAAATTTCATATATACATTATATAATAATATTAATGATATAAATATTGATAATAATAGTGAAATCAATGGTAATAATATTACAAATATATTACTATCAATTATATAACTTACTGACTCTTTAATATTTATAATTTACAATATATATATATATATATATATATATATATATATATATATATATATATATATATATATACATATTTATTTACACACAATTGTTCGTGAATCGTTGGGCACAGTCAAAGGGTAAACAATTATATGAACACAGTTCAAAGTTTTTGAAATTTCAACAATACAGACTTTGCTTATCATGTCGGAATTATATAAGGATTAAGTTTAAATTTGATCGGAAATTTCCGGGTCACTACAGTACCTACCCGTTAAAGAAATTTCGTCCCGAAATTTGAGTGGGAAGGTCATGGCTGACAATAAGTATGTTTTCAGGACACATATGAATTGATAAATAGAATTTTATCATCGTTAAGTTGTATGGATAAGACAATTCGATTACTCGAAGCGTATGAGTGAAGCTATCATAAAAGATCGAGATGAAGAAGTGGAGATTTTTCCATAACTTTTGACGTAGTTGCAATTGAATTCCGGAATTCAAGGGATTTAAAGAAAACCTTCGAAATCTAAAAGATTTGATTCTTCGGCGAGTAAGGAAATTAAGTTCTCTATAATTAAATACGGTGATCTGTCTCGATTTCTCTGTCTGGTATTTCCACTATAAATAAACTTCTTCCGTTCTATTATTTTCACCATTTCACTACTTTCTTTCTTAGTTCGCACATCCAAAGGATTGTGAATATGCCTAATACAGTTCTAATCCTTGTTATTTCCTAATTATTATTTCTGTCATCCTTCTTTTCAATCTTCCACCAGAAGAATCTGTTTACTTCTACTATTACCTTGGGATGATACTATTATTAATTCTACCGTGTCTTTATGTTGCTATTCGTATATCCACGGTTTGTAGCCTCCGTGTTGTTATTGAGCTTTATATTTTTATTTTTTTATATTTTTGGAGTTCTTTGCCTTTTTATTATCTTCTCGATCTCTAGTAAAGCAAGTAATGGTCTAGAATTCATAAGTATGGAACTTCGAATGAACTTAATGTTCTAACAAGAAATAACGTAATAGCACGATTTGATTTTTAAATTTATCAACATCACGGAAGATAGAACCATCAAGAATACATTTTCTTGATATGTTCAGAAGTTATGTAGAATGAAAGAGTTATGTAACATGGCGCATGATGATGGTATGATCTACTGTGAATCATCATGTCCCATTAGAAACTCAGCATGACTTACTGTAATATAATTACGTTGATCAAGTGTCATTATATTATACTAACTCATGCATCAGTTTCTAACACTACTTCAAAAAACATTCATATTTTAAATTCGAAGGTTCGCAGAATATAGAAACTAAAACAGTTTCCTTTTAGGATATAATACGGATAGCGCAGAGAGATAATTAATATTGAACGAGAATATTTATGAAGATATCTTCAGAAATATTGAGGATATTTACAATGAAAGATACGATAATATCTTGGAATGTTAGAACCAAATTGTGATGAAGAAATTCATTCACGATGATTTAGAGCGGTTAAGAAGTAAGGTATTCGCTCAAGATTTCATCAGAAACAGAATCATCGGGATTCTTTAGGGTTTGGTTCTTGTATTTATCCTTGATCTCCTTCATGTTTGCTCGATTCATTTTTCAGAACTCAGAGATCTGATTCGTAAGCTAGAGTTCTTTTTAGAATTTCAGAATGAAAGTTCATAATTCTATGAGATAAATGTTATATGTATACATATAACTGTTCATGTAAACATGCTGTGAGTTTTCAAAGTACTGATGGCTGATTCCCAGTAATTGGTATGGTAATTCTCGTTACAAGATGCGGATAAGTATACGATAGGGTTTTAATGAACAAATATACTGATTTTTCGGAGAGACTCAAGTCAATGAGTAGTGAAGTTGCTGGTAAGTTTAATGCTAATGTGGCGAGATATGAAGGGTTCCCCGATAACAATGATGAAGGGGTAATCTTTGTTTATTCGAATGAAAAACTTGAAGTTGATTTGCTGGAGCTGTCACAAAATTGGCTAATTTGAAAAGAAATTGCGTTGTTATTTTCGAAAATAACAATGCCAAAGAAGCTAGCACAGATACGTGTTAAACATTTATACAGGTTCCGAGAATTTTTCAGGTGCATAACTATATGCGTAAATCTTTTCTTCCATAGATGAAGTGCGGTTAGTTCATCCTCCCGATTGAGGTGTTTTCAAGAATTACGAAATGTTTGAACGCAGATTGTAATCATCAAGATACAAATGAGGTTTAAGATGAAATCAAGTGGCAAACTTGAAGAATTGTTTAGTTTCATATGTTATAATCAATATTTTAATTCATTTTAATTGTCCAATGTTATTAGTCCACAGTCGATAGTCCACAGTTAACAGTCCAATAATTCATATATAATTTAATATATAATATTCGAATTAATTAATACGTATCGTGACCCGTGTACATGTCTCAGACTCGATCACAACTCAAACTCTATATATATATATATATATATATATATATATATATATATATATATATATATATATATATATATATATATATATATATAGATGGGTCGATATGATATGTCAAAACATTGTATACGTGTCCCGATATTTAAAATGCGTAAATAACAGAATGACGATAAATAAAGTGCGTAAAATAAATAACAGAAATTAAATGACGATAAATAAAATTGCGAGAATGTAAATTGCGATAATTAAATTATGATAAATAAAATGTAACCAGTTATCTAGGAATAGTTAGCTAGGACAGTTAGCGTGGATTCTTAGCAAAATTCTTCTCATAGTTAAATTGTTTGTTTCTAACAAATTTTATTTTTCCAATGTTTTCTTCATTATGCCACTTGTTGGATTCTGATAGGTCCAAATCCAAATATGAAATTTGAATGGGAATGGTTATTATGTGGTGAACGGATTCATATATCTGTGGATGTAAGTAGGATAGGAAATGACTGTTGGATCAGATTTGAGGAATGTACAATGTAACTTATTAATGTGAAATCTTAAATATTCCTCGGGTATTACCTACCCGTTAAAATATTTTCACCATTAACAGTTTGTACGAAAGAATTTTTAATTACAATCTTTATGTAAATATATACTTACATATATATTTTCTTCAGATGTAATCATGGATTTAATGAGTTAATATGATATTAAACTCATCCGATTTATGGTTAGAACTAGAGTACATAATCTCTAAAATATTAGAGATTACATAATCATCATGTCGAACGAAGATCAATGATATAGAACGTCATGTAGAATAAGATAACCGATGTAGAACAAGATGTAGAACGAATATTATGCTCGAGGTATAGATTGCGATGTTGAGACGTATGATGTTGTTGACGCTGGTACGTTTTGCACTATATCCTCCAAAATTATTATTTGAGCGCGAAGCTCGTTGACTTATTACTCCAGGATGATTGTCGGTCGGAACGAGCAGATGAATAAGGTTCAGAATTGTGGATAGAATATAATCTTGTCGAGTAACCCTGGAAATGAGATTGAAAATGGTGTCTCAAACAGGTTCGCCGGTAAACGCTTCAGGTTCATTGTCAAGAGGTGAATTCGGTTGGTGGAAGGGATTGCCTTCTGCGCGTTTCCATTAATTAAGTCGACTACGAACCCATCAGATAAATTGGTAATGGCTGATTGGTTGATTCATGCTGATGACGCTGTTTTCGGAGCTTAGGTGAACATCTATGTCGGAATAGCTGTCGGAATAACTATCGGAATAGCTATCGGAATCTGAGGGACTCAAACTGGTTGCAGGATTCATCTCGTACGATCAGATAAAGGATTTTCGATAAGAAATAGATTATAGGATGTAGATTAGTACCCTGCAATACATAATTTACATATGCATATATAATACTAAAATTCCATAAGTTACGGAGGAATCTACGGAAGTGGTCAGGAAAAGTTACAGTAACAGATACGCTAAGATATGAAGTAGCAGATACGCTAAGATATGAATTTTATCTATACACTATTCATGCAGTCAATGCAGTAAAACGTGTCTAGACTAAGAATGATAAGCAAGTGATTCTCTAAGAATGATAAGCAGATAATTTTTGACACAAAATGATAAGCAAAACTTTTGACATGTAGACACGGTCGAAGTCCAGACTCACTAATGCATCCTAACGACTTATCAGTTAGACACACTAATGCAGACATGGTTCGCTAAGACCACCGCTCTGATACCACATGAGACGACCCGACCCAATCCATAGGGACGAATACAATAACATATGATTACATCGCGAGGTACTTGACCTCTATATGATTCATTTTACAAACATTGCATTCGTTTTTAAATGACAAACTTTCCTTACAACGAAAGTTGACAGGTATGCATACCATTTCATAATATCCAAACTATAAATGACCTAATCCATTATTTACTTAATAATAATCTCTAATGAACTTCAACGACTTGAATGCAACGTCTTTTGAAATATGTCATGATTGACTCCAAATAATATCCTTAAAATGAGCTAATGCACAGCGGAAGATTTCTTTCAAACCTGAGAATAAACATGCTTTCAAGTGTCAACCAAAAGGTTGGTGAGTTCATTAGTTTATAGTAATCATTTCATTTTCATCATTTTAATAGACCACAAGATTTTAAGTATTATAAAACGTCGTACATAAGTCCCATTCCAACTGTACAAAAATATCATTCATATGAAGAACACCTGGTGAGGATTCCAAAATATAATAGTAACCGTCTGTGCCGGTCTTTCACCCCACGGCTAAATACATGTGCCTTCAAAATATAGAACCTCTGTTCCGGTCTTTACTCCCCCACGGCTGAACACATGTATATAAAATATAGGACAACCGGTGCCAAAATACAAACTATTCATTCAACTCGGGAGCTCATTCGCTCAAACCGAAATAAACCAGTGATAATACGTGCCATAATAATTAATCCCAACCCCAGATAATTCTATCATAGAATGCAGTTCGATTACTTGTGTCTATTTCGTAAAACAGTTATAAAAGTTGCGCATGTATTCTCAGCCCAAAAATGTAAAGGGTAAAAAGGCAAATGAAACTCACCATACTGTATTTTGTAGTAAAATACATATAACATCATTGAACAAGTGTAAGGTTGACCTCGGATTCACGAACCTATATCATTTGTATATCTATTAAAACATATAATCGTAATCGAACAAGTTTATATATATTATTATTAATAACATACTTGTTATCTCATATGTTATATAGATACATTTAATATGTTTAGTTTATATATTTTATATAGCTAATATAACAATTTATTTTAGTGTTTATGCATGATAAAAATATATATTTATCTATATAATGTTAATATGTAGTTATATGAGATTTTAATATCGTTATAGTATATGCACTAAATATATTTTGTATAAAAATATTTATTTGTTAGAAATGATAGTTTTTATATTAATGAGTTACTAATAATAATAACTTCATTAACAATGATAATACTAATAATAATAAAAATGATATCGTTAAAAATGATAATAATAATCCTATACATGTTAATAATAATAACACACATATTAGTAATGATATTAATTTTAGTAATATATATATATATATATATATATATATATATATATATATATATATATATATATATATATATATATATATATATATATATATATATATATATATATATATATATATATATATATATATATATATATATATATATATATCATCATTGTAATTATAATCGTATTAATAATAAATTTTATTTACTACTTGTATTAGTAATAATAATTTTTAATGACCATAATAATAATAATAACAATACTTAATAATAATAATAATAATAACAAAAATAATAATGATAATAACATTAATAATAATAGAAACTACCTTAAGGGTGTGATCTCCAAAAAAAATAACAAATCTGTCCTTGCTAGGACTTGAACCCGTGAACTCTCGCTATACCGCTAACACCCTTAACCATTCCTGCTACCTAGTTTATCTGATATAACCCGTATACCATATATATTTAACTAGTTTCCTTCGGCCCAACATACATTAAAATAGAACTCGGCCCAAATGAAATCGAAGCCCAACAGAGAAATACTAGTCATGGCCCAACATTTTTGTTGTTAATTAAAAATAATTTTGCCATAACCGGGGATTGAACCCACGACCCTTCGTTTAAACTCTACATACCCAACCATCCTCCTGTCAATACTTTTCTGTTTTTAATACGTATTCTATTTGTATCATCCCATATTTCGACTGTCCTCATTATACACACCCACGTACATCTGCATCGTCATCATCTCTATTATCATATATCTTCTACATGAATTCATGTATCACTTCACGATTACATTATCATTATCATACAAAGTCATCACCTAACCGTAATCCTTATCATTTTCATATTCAACATCATACTCTTGCTCATCACCCTCGTGACTTCGTTTCTTCCTCGATCAATCATAAACCGAAAATATACAAGAGTAATCACCTTTATTTATTCTAATGCGAAACATTTATAATTCCCACAAATGGCGATGTCTTGCAATCCCATGCTACAACCGATCATAACAGTCCAGCAGGAAATAGCAGATGGGTCTCGACCCAATTAGAAAAACTGAATCGTATGTCCAACAGGAAATAATAAACTTCGGCCCAAGTAAAGATGTGTAAACGTGATTGGCTAGAATAGAGATTAGAGATTGAATATGGTAATTCGGTTTTTGCCTCAACTACTACACATAGGATTCGTTTTCCTCAACCCCACCATACTTATCAATCCACTAATTTAATCCTATTTGATACCCACATTTGTTTTGTCTGCCATAATATGTAAACTTTGTCCCACCCTCATAATAAAGTAAAAAAAGACGTTCCTTTAGTAATCTCATTATCGGCCAAAGAAGATTATTATATAATTAAATAGCCACGTTGATATTACTACTCTCATCATGTCGACTGATATTATAAATAAAGGGGTGTTTGGCATGTGGCGGTTTATTAAAGGAAACGGCAAACACAGAAGTATGCAGCAGGAAAATACAAAGGAGAAGAGAGAAGAAAGAGAGAGAGAGATAACGGGTTATGACCTTGATGGTTCAAATTGGTGATTTGCAAGTTGTTTCATACCCGTTTGATCTGAATAAAATCTCAGGTGTTAATCGAAGAAAAGAGTAAGAAAATAAAGATGATTGTAGGCTGCACAACCATATTCTTGTGACAGAATTGGAAATGAAATGAAAGAGGGAAAGAAAATATTAAAGACGATGATTATGGTTCTCGTTGATGGTGGTGGGTCTTGTGGTGGCGATGGATGTTTATGTTCATGGTGGAGGTGGTGATCGATTAAACATAAACGAACACAAGGTGGTTTGTTGTAGTGTTGATGAAGCGAAAAATATATATTATGAAGGTGGTGGTTAATGTTTGTTCACCAAGAAAGATTAGAGAGAGATAAAGAGATTGGTGATCGAACATTTTGCAGTGATTTAACATGGGTTGGATGGATGTGGTGGGTTATAATTGTTGAGATAAAAATCTATCAAGTCTTGTATTGTTGTGAAGATATTAGTCGACAAGAAGATCACGAATAAGAGGAGGAAGGACAGAACAAGAGAAAAAAATACAAAACTTGATTTTGATTTATAATAGAATTTGTGTTTACGCGTTTGGCTTTTTGCAGTGAAGATTGGATTGATAACGAATTGCAGATATGAAGTACCAATTAAGAACAGAAGAAGAAGAAGAAAATAATTTACAATGATGGTGATGGCTAACAGAATACGTATTGGATTGTATTTAATATGTATATACTGTTTTTATATAGATATATATCTGTATATATCTTTGAATATATATATACTGTATTTTCTATATATGTTTACATGTGTATTTAATTATAGTTTATATAAATAAATATATACATTAATTATTAATAATATTACTACTAATAATAAGTATATAAATAATATTAATCATAATAACACTAATTATACAATTTTAATATCTAATACTAATGAAACAGATCATAATAATAACAATAGAATTAATAATGATAATAATACTAATATTAATAATAATACTTGTACATATCAAATTTCATATATACATTATATAATAATATTAATGATACAAATATTGATAATAATAGTGAAATCAATGGTAATAATACTACAAATATATTACTATTAATTATATAACTTACTGACTCTTTAATATTTATAATTTACAATATATATATATATATATATATATATATATATATATATATATATATATATATATATATATATATACATATTTATTTACACACAATTGTTCGTGAATCGTTGGGCACAGTCAAAGGGTAAACAATTATATGAACACAGTTCAAAGTTTTTGAGATTTCAACAATACAGACTTTGCTTATCATGTCGGAATTATATAAGGATTAAGTTTAAATTTGATCGGAAATTTCCGGGTCACTACATTATTTTCACAAGACCAAGACGTAAAATAATGTTAATCTGTCAAAGACATGAAGAAGACAGAGGTCGATATCTACTATGGCTTCAAGTAGTTGCGCCCATTTATGAATGAGGCGATCGAAAGGTCATCAAAATTCAAAAGGAAATACAGTTGAGTGTTTCAAATATCTAATATGAATTTAAGAGTAGTCTATCTTAATTATCTTATAAAGTTTTTTGCGAAATAGATATTTTTTATTTTTTTTTATTGCGAAATAGATATAATCATCTATCTAATCATAACTAATAACTAAGCACAAAGTTGAGATTCGTTATTACCGAGTACATGAATAACTTTCAAAAATAAAATAACACAGTTACCTAAGACTTTTACATATACGTCTAATCCAATCCATTTTTCCATTGGAGCATAAGAAAATTTTGATGAATTGGTAGAAATTTCTCAAATGTATAACGAAATACTTTCCTATTAAATTGTGACTGACTTTAAGCGCTCTCTCCATTCAAACGAATAATTGTTTTATAAACCAAGTATAAATTTCTATTGAAATACTTATTATTTTTTATCATTAATTGATGATATTATTAAACGCGATGTGCAAGTAGAACAACGTGAAATTAGAACAATTTGGGTCAGAAAATTCAGGATTCATTGAACCCATTATTGACATAACCATAATGTCATAGCCGATAACTACAGACTTCATGCTAGCTTGTTTATAAAAGGCGCACTTTCAAGTCAAAAGATAAAAGATAGAATTAAAGCAAAATCTTTCTTGGATCTCGTTATAATTTGCAACTTTAGCTAAATAATAAAATTTAGCCACACGATTATAAATTTACTGACAACTCTTATAAATTCGCCATAATTAAATATATATATTTAAAAAATCAACTCACACATCCCAATTTTTTTCACAATTACTCCGTATATAAGCGATTTTTTTTAAATGGTAATAATTTTGATCCAACTTTCAAAAATGGAAAAAAAGAAAAATTCGTTGCAAAAATGGTAAAACCGAAGTTTGGAACTTCGGTTTTGCCATTTCCGAAGTTTCAAACTTCGGTTTTGTTTTTTTTTTCATTTTTTTTACAAAAAAAAAAAATAATAATAAAAAAAGCAAAACCGAAGTTTGAAAATTCGGTTTTGCTTTTTTTATAATTTTTTTTTATTTTTTTAAACCCTATGCCCATATAATTAACGAGGATGATATAAATTAGATAAAAATGGATGAAAATATGGAACAAAAGAGTTGGAAAAAATATAAGAGGATCTCTGTTAAATAAAAGCATGAGATGAAGAGTGTAGTCTGATTAAAAAATTATAAAATAAAAAATAAAAAAATATGATTGATAAGATGTGAGTCATATTAACATATAGAGGGGAGTCAGATTTATTGTATAGTGGGGTATACTCTTATTAGTTTCCTTCACAGTACAACAACTTTCTATTTTCTACGGTTGTATTATCATCCTCATTAATTATACGGGCATAGGGTTTTACAAAAAAAAAAATTATAAAAAAGCAAAACCGAATTTTCAAACTTCGGTTTTGCTTTTTTTATTATTTATTTTTTTTTTGTAAAAAAAAAGAAAAAAAAACAAAACCGAAGTTTGAAACTTCGGTTTTGCCAAATCCGAAGTTTCAAACTTCGGTTTTACCATTATTGCAACGAATTTTTCTTTTTTTCCATTTTTGAAAGTTGGATCAAAATTATTACCATTTAAAAAAAAAATCGTATATAAGTATACTTTATCCTAGACTTGAACACATAACCCCATAGTTAAAGTGACACCTAGATATCGCTAGACCAGTATAATTATATATTCTTTGTTTGTATACTAAATTACAAAATTTAATGTACAAATTCATTCAATAAATCAATAAAATGATTGACATAAAATAATCGTCATCCTTTTAAAAATGCGTTCATCTAAAACTAGTTTCGCGGGTCCGCACTACGCTACGAAGATCACACCAATTAAACACAAATAACTTGAATGTTTTTCTTAGTCACAACGATTTCTTAATGCTTCAAAAGTGTTTTACTATAAAGTTGTACATAATGCTTTCCAACTCAAAACCCATATCAGTGTTGTGAAACACGTCCGAGACGGGTGTCGCAACAGAGGTCATAATGGATTAACTTGTGTACCGTTTCAACATATCTAAAAACAAGTAAAAAAAACAGTCAACAGTTAAACAAAAGTCAACAAGGGTAAAAAGTGGTCAAAAATCTTGAAAACAGTTGAGACGGGGTCAAGACAGATTTTGGCCAACGTTGACTTTTAGAATATATTTTAAACAAATGTATCAAATTAAACATATATATTTACTTTTAATTGTACATAATCGAATTTGAAAATGTTTATGTTTAAAATATATATAAAAAGTTAACGTTGGTCAACATCCGTCTCGGCCCATCTTGACCGTTGCTACGCTCCAAATCTCGATCGTCTCGACCATGTCTCGCATCATTTATAACCTTGACCCATATTCAAATATGGTTTCAATAGTAACTTGCCACCAGTAAGATGTCTCCATTAATTATGTGAATTAGAATACAGTATAATATAATATAATTGATAAACTAAGGGTCGGTCGAAGTTTGAGAATGGGTCAAGGGCGTTGCATTCCCAATGGCTCTAATCATTCGTTTTACTCGATAAAAATCCCACTCGAGTTCAAGCTATCATGACGAAAACTTTAAAGGGAACAAGCTATTAGAACCCTCATAAATAATTTAATAAAACTAAGGTTCATAAATAATGTGTTTTTCGTGAGTTTATGTAACGACCCGTCAAAATCGCTATTGACGCGGCACGTTAATCATTGATTTCACAGTGAGGTTTTGACCTCTATATGATACGTTTTGATAAAATATTGCATTCATTAAAATAAGTGACTTTCTAAACATAGAAAGTTATAAACATGTGGGCGAGTGCTTAGGTATAAGCAAAACCCCGAAATACATAAGTCTTTAATTTACAGGTTGACATCACAGTCCAATTATTTATTACACAACGCAGTTTTATTTTGAATGCAATAAACTTTGTACAAAGCATGAGAGACTCCATGCAGGCAACAAGCACATCACAGCGGAAGCATTCTAAGGACCTGAGAATAAAACATGCTAAAAAGTCAACACGAATGTTGGTGAGTTATAGGTTTAATTGCTCGAGTCATAAACATATATAAAGATAGACCACAAGATTTCATCAAAAGTTTATCAATAGATTCTACGTAACAGAGCACCCTGGTAACTAAACTTAACTCTATAGTGATAATTACCCCATTCGTTTTAATACACGCAAACCAACGTGTCTTAAACTCAAATAACATACGTCCGTTAAAAGGCTAGCGCTCTAGCTCGGACGGGGATGTCAAGCCCTATGGATCCATATACAATTATTCGCGCCCACCAGTCCATATCCTATGTACTGGCAGCTACTAGTTACCAAAGCTAAGGGATTTTCGGTTTAACTCAGTGTAGAATTTTGTATGTACTTGTGTCTTATTGCGTTTAAAATAAATTGCATGTATTCTCAGCCCAAAAATATTTAAAGTATTTAAAAAGGGAGACTATAAACTCACAGTTCAATATTGAGACTCAATATTGTAGGCAAATTGCGTAGACGTAATGACGGTAGATGACTGTCTGGTTGGCCTTGGATTCAAGAACAATACCCCAAACAATACCCAATATTTCCTTAGCTTAAAGCGGTTTGAAACCCGAATTAAAACACCCTCGAATATACTTTATTATTATTAACTTAAATTAAAATTATAATTATAATTATAATTATAAATTAAAATTTACGTACATAAATAATTATGAAGAATTTCGTCGAGCAAAACTGACATTTTATAGTACTTTTCGATTTACTGTAGCTCATGCGATCGCATGAGTTTTCAGTGTTTTTGCCATGCGATCGCATGGCCGCCTTTTCTGTTTTTGTTTGCTAGTTTGCCGACATCAAATAGTGTTACTGTAGCAAATAGTATTTACTGTAGCAAATAGTGATTCACTGTAGCAAATAGCGTTTTACTGTAGCAAATCACTGTAGCAAACTCGTTTTCACTGTAGCACTGTAGCAAAATACTGTAGCAAATTGTGTTTTACTGTAGCAAAGTAATTTTTACTGTAGCAAATAGGGTTTTACTGTAGGAAAGTCGTTTTTACTTGTACATATATATATACATACATATAATTGTTCATGAATCGTCGAGAGTAGTCAAAGGTAATTGTATATATGTAACAGTTCTAAAATTTTGAGACTCAATCTAACAGACTTTGTTTAGCGTGTTAAAATAATAAATCGTATAGAGAATTGGTTTAAATAAGTCAAAAAATTTCGGGTCATCACAGTTTATAATAAGGATACCTAGTGAGTCAGACTGATTATATCACCACGTCAAATTGTTCCCATCAGATGAGGTGGATATGCTTGATGGCAAGTGACGGTGGATAATAGCGTGAGATTGTGACGGATGGAGGTTTTAGTCGAAAACTTGACGGTACTTTGTTTGAGCGTGAGATTTGGCCCCACCAATCATATCTTTACACAATTTTTATTTTTGTTATTTATTTATTTTTTTCCAACCAATTTTCAATAAGTTTTACCGTATCATCCTCTAAATATTCGACACAAAAAAAACTTGATTTTTTGGCTTAACGGGGTCAAATACAGTCACATTCAAAATCTCACTTTTTCACCAAAAATTGCACAATCCGACTCTGAAATCACAGTCAGAGTTAGGAATAGTCTAAAGAAGATTTAGTTTAAAAGCTGTAAGTTGAAAAAAAAAAAAAAAAGAGTCAGGGTTTGAACCACCGGCCACTCAGTTAATAAGCGATGTCTATAGCCAATGGGAAGCAATCCGAAGCTACTTCATATAATTTAATCAAACTAAGCGATCATTCTATTTTTACTAGATAAATAAATCGTCATCGTTTAACGATTTTGTTATCATCCGATACTTATACCAACAATAATCGTTTTGATATGGATAGTAATCCTTACACTACTAAAATTATTCATAGACCAACAAAAATGCACTATAATGTTTTACTAGTACAACTCACTAAATATTTGGTGATGTAAAGATAAAATTAAAATGCACTATAATGTTGTACTAGTACAACTCGCTAAAATTTTTTGGTGATGTAAAGATAAAATTTGATGATGTACCAATCACTATTTTTTTTTATAATGAGGTGTACGTGACGAGTCTTATGTGGGTAATGGGTAACTTTAGTAATGATAATAGTCAACACAACTGTCTGCACGTGTCTTGACCAAATATATCATCGTATTCAAATTTCCGAAGAACGCTATCATCCAAGAATTCCATTTGAATTTTGTTTTCTAATAAAATAAAATAAAAAAATTCTTAACAGCATTCAGGAGTGATAATCGAATTATGAACGATATTTGGGGAAACTTGTGAGAAAGCTAAAATGTAGATGACAAAATTTAGGGTAATGTTCAAGAATAAAACGGGATCACAAATATAAACAGGGGAGACTGTGAGGATTAGGAACGAAAGTTTTTGTCTTGTATTCCTTTGATCATTCTCAATAGCATGTCTTCCATGGTGTCATCTGGAGCCGTCCTCGAGGGCGCCGATGGCATTTGCTCCGCCCTGCTCCTCCCTCTACCGCCCTCCAGCACACCGCCCAGTATCATTTCTTTCGGAAGCATTTTTTATGAGATGTTTCTTGGACAATTTCGACCGTTTGAAGTGCCAAACGGTTAGTTTGGTACACACCAAACGGCTAGTTTGGTATTTTTATTTTCTCAATTATTTTAACCCTATAAATTTAACTCGCTTTCAACAATTATATTGACTCCAACAATCCTAACACTCCTAACAATCCCTACAATTTAAACAACTTCCAACACTTACATCCAATCTTATATTCAAAAATGTCTAAAAAACCATCGAAAAAAATCAAAACAAATCAAACGAGCAATTAAACGATACTCAACGGAGTACCGATTTTTTTCAATCACTACTTGAATCTCACTTCCGGTTCATCTTCCAACCCGAATTAAGGCATGGAATTTGCCTCATACGCATCTCAACCCTCTACTTCTCCTCAACAATACACCAATTATTCTTCCCAACAAGAATACACTAATCAATCTTATCCTCCCCAACAATTCCAATATCCTCAACAACAATTTCCTCAACAACAATTTCGACAACCTATCAAATGACGAGAAAATGCGGGAAAAACGTCGAGCCGAGCAAATGACGGAAAAATGGAGCTAGATGTCGAAAGATATCAAAATTTTTATCGGCCACTACTCAAAGCTTGAAAGATATTGACAAAGTGGCCACAACGAAGCCGATATCGTCCAAAGTACGCTACACGCATTTAAGGAACAAACGGGTCGTAAGTTTCTTTACTAGGGAGCGTGGAGAGTTCTTAGAGAATGTCCTAAATTTTTAACATTCGAGAGGGTCGTGCCGAAGAGAAAGATGTCGGTCAAGTTACCCCCGCCACTTGTTAGTAGACCGGGTGAAGGTTTGAACCAAGGTGCGCACGAAAGTGAAGGTGCGGGTGCGGATCCACGTCATTTTGAAAAGTTATTTCACGAGAAACCTCTACGTCGTCCCCCGGGTTGCGCAAGTACCAAGAGTCAAAGGAGTTCGGGGTCATCTGATGCGGCCTCGTAATTGTCGTCCAACGAAGCACGTCAAAAATTGGTTGAAACCGCCAAAGCTACAAAGCGGACGATGGATAAGATATACGACGGGACCGAGACCAGTGTAATGTTGGATAATTTGACATTTCTCCCCAGACACCCAACCATGTGCACCCGACTTGACGCCCAACAACGCGATTTGATATTGAAGGCCCGAACAAAAATTCAAAGGAAATATCAAAAAGCGTTTGAGATATCCGACGACGAAGACTAGTTTTTATTGTTTTATGTACTTGTGTTTTAATTATGTCTTTTTTTAATAAAAAAATGTAACCGTACCTTTATTTTTTAATAAATGTGGTGTTCAATAACAATTATTTATTTGTTAGTATTATTTATTTGTTATAGTTAATAATAATAATAAAAATTGAGGAAGTATGTTATGGTTGACAATGGTAGTGTCATAGGAGGAAGTGTTGAGAAGATAAAGAGAGAAAACTAACGTTGCGCTGAAAAAGTGTTGATGACACCCGTTTTGATTGGGAGCGGTCTTATGCTCTAACACTTCAATTTAGAAACTTCAATTTCCTTATAGAAATATTTAAAGACTAGTCAACTCAAAAGAATTATAAACAAATACCTAATTATAATTATCAAACTAAATAATACAAAGTATACATTACACCTTGACCCCTTCAAACCTAACCCTAAGATGGCTATATATTTATTCAAAACTTTAATGCGGCACCTTTATAATAAACTACATTACAATATATACCATATATCTCCATTCTTCACCATAACACATAATCACAAAAATTTCTCTCTAAAATGGATAACAATCTAGATGCAATATTTCACTATGCATCTTCTTCAACTTCACCTGCTGTTTCTTCACACTTATCACTAAACATGGCTAATCATCGTTACTCACATGAAGATCACATGAGTACTTATAACAAAAATCACTATGAACAATCCGGTTATGATCGTGAGCATCATTTGGTCGGAGAAAATCAAATAAGTAGCTCAGAAAATTTAGCGATGATCGATCGCGTTTCTCCAAGTACCGATAGCTTTGGTACTTGCGATGGTAATGAGTTAAATACTTCGATGAAATCGCCTACTAAAGTGAACGATAAAAAGGGTGCGAAAAAGATTAAAAAGCCTAAATATGCATTTCAAACAAGAAGTCGAGTTGATATACTTGATGATGGGTATAGATGGAGGAAGTATGGACAAAAGGCAGTTAAGAACAACAAATTTCCAAGGTAATTAACGTGAATTACTTACTAATTATGTATACATGTATGATTTTGCTCAAATTCACTATATTAGTCTTGAAAAGTGATGATTTAAGGTTATTCTTATTTGAGTTCAAATTAAAAACCTCCACCAATATCTGTTTAAATTTGATGAATAGTATATATTACTCATTTTGTTATACGTTAAATTGGTCAGATTAAACATTTAATTAGCCCTAATTTTAATTGGTTTAATCGGTTTACATAATAATTACATACAAATGGACGGGATCGAAACCTCAGTTTAATTCCAAAATGGAACATTTGGAGTGTGTTTGAGACAGAAGCTTATAGCAACATATGTGGGGTTAAATATATTACCTTAAGTAGCTCTTTAGTAATATGTCAAAACTTAAAAAAGTAAAATTACATTATAACCTCTTTTATGCTTTTATCTTTTAATTTTTGTTTATATTTTTCATTTTACATTTTTAAGCTACACTCCTTTAAGTTATCAAACACTTATAATACCAGTACATAACTTCAGCTCATAGTTTAAAATTTTAGCTTCAATAAGCTAGTTTTATCAAACATGTTCTTAAGGCGATTTTGGTATAAAAAAATATTGTAATTCGCTCAATTTATTTCAAAAAGAATTTTGATCAATTAAATTAAATTAATTTAATTAATTATATCAAATTACATTTTGTGACTAGAGTATCTTTTAGACCAAACTAAAATTTACTAACCACATATTTTATTTTATTCAATCCATTGATTCAAGTTTATTTCTTTGTTAAGTTAATAATAACGTGATGCTTCATTGATCATATTCATATATATATATATATATATATATATATATATATATATATATATATATATATATATATATATATATATATATATATATATATATATATATATATAGGAGCTACTATCGTTGTACACAACAAGGATGTAACGTGAAAAAACAAGTTCAAAGGCTTTCGAAAGATGAAGGAGTCGTGGTGACTACTTATGAAGGAATTCATACACATCCAATCGACAAATCTACCGACAATTTTGAGCATATTTTGGCTCAAATGCAAATCTATTCTTCATGATGATTAGTACATATAAAATGGTATCCAAAGATATTAGGGCTTTTTTTATTTATTTTAACAACAGTTTGAGATCACCAAAAGAAACTAAATCATTCACGCGATTATCTCTAGCAGTTGCATAACCCGTCTCAACCATACTATCTATCCTTTAAACATAATATTATGGTTTTGTAATTATAAATTTATATTTTTTTTATTTGCTCTAAATTGAATTGAATAATTGAGATACCCCCTACCTTTCTACAATGGGATTGGATGTTATTGTTGTTGGGTAATTGAGATACATCGACGATATGATGTAAATGAAGCGAAGATGAAACCGATAGACGTTAATTAACAGGATTACACGAAAATTAGCTGGTATAAATTCTGAGTTTATTACATATGTGTGTCGTGTTCGAGACAAGTATTAAGATATATAGGTTTAGGAGCATATGTTAAGTTTCTTTGTTTGTATAACTTGAAACATAAGTTGATCATCATTTTTATTGTTCGGATATATAAGAAACGTCTCAAATTCCATGAAGTAAAGAAGGGGGCCCTTATTAAAAGCAAAGATATTAGATATCTAGGCTTAACACTATTTTTTAAACGTTTTAAATTCATAATTTCATATTGCATTGCAATAAGTTTTAAAATAAAGGGTTAAATGAATAAAAACGGCAATTATTTATATTCTGATATTTATATAATATATGTACTATTTACTATTCTTTCCCCCACCCCACTACTAAGAAAGACATTAAATTTTGGACCTCTATGATGTATAATTTTTTTATTAATTGTTCTTTTTTTTTTTAACGACGTTTATGAGTCACTGATGGAAGCCGAATGCGACGTCGACACCCACTCACCCGAATCATTACTTTGGTGCGAATCATTATAATCCAACCGCCTTTCATGAAAAAACTCACACGACGAATTCATACAAACATCGCGTGTGGTAAAATCCCCCGGGTGAGGCCCGAACTAAAGACGTCCGCAAGGCCCATGAAATGGGCGGGTAACAACAGGGGAAATTTTGCAGTGAGTGGCAATTGAACCTCTGACCCTCCATGAGAAAGACAAGTCACTACCATAACTCCAAGTCCTTGTTGTTTTGGATAAATTGTTATTGTATTTAACAAGAAGGTGGTCAACTGCGCGTTGCGATTACCACCCTCCGACGCGTACAGAAAGCTTTTTTTAGTACCTAACTATATATTTTCAATAATTTTTAATGTTAAAGACCTTAACATAACACAATAGACAATAATTCATTTCAATATATCAAATATTTTTTATAATTGTAGACAAAAAGTACAGTAATTTTTGGTTTTCTTCTTTTGATTATATACTAACTAAATTTATATATAGTGAAATCAAGTTTAATGGACCAACCAGAGGCTGTCACCTCAGCCCCGAGCCTAGTTTCAAACCACTCATGATTGATTATTCTTATTCATTTATGAAAGTATATAACTAATTTAAAATATTAAAAAAAAAATAGTGAATAATAGATTTGGGACAGGGTGATTATAATTTATGACGATTTAATATGCGCTTTTTAAGGGCATATTTTTAAATGGGTTTAAACTATAAAAGATGTCATTTTTCGCTTTACTAATTTCGCATGTAACCAAGCAACATTGTTATTTAACTGAACAACGTACAATAATAATAATAAGTTATAAATATGTTACACACAATATAACTCGGAATAATTTGTTGCATATTATAAATATGAATACTTGAACAATTTATATTTTATACACTAACAATGTCATTTATATATATACTAAACATGGACAATCACCTACCAATCACACCCCGCCACGTCATCAAAAGTCTGTTATACTGTAGCATTACTGTAGCACTAAACATGGACAATCACCTACCAATCACACCCCGCCACGTCATCAAAAGTCTGTTATACTGTAGCATTACTGTAGCACCGTATCAAATTTTTTTTTTTTTTTTTTGCAAATACATATATATTTTTTTTTTTACAAATACATACAAATCTAATTTCAATTTACTAATACAATTCTATCGTAATAGTAGAAGCCTAAAATGTAGCAGTAGTACTGTAGCACCGTAACAAATTTTTTTTTTTTTTTTTTTTTTTTTTTTTTTGCAAATACATATTTTTTTTCTTTCAAATACATACAAATCTAATTTCAATTTACTAATACAATTCTATCGTAATAGTAGAAGCCTAAAAAAATATAGGTAAAAAGAGTTATATTTTTATTTTTCATCACCTTTTTCAATATATATTTGATTTTTTATCTTTTAAAAAACCTACTAAAATTATATGGACCATAAGGTTTGGTCGAATAAGTAATTTGTTTAGAAGCCTCAAAACTTAATTTGTTTTGATTCGTTTTGTTGTTAAATTGAGCATTGCAACCCAGACTGTAACATATATCCAGTTGTTTATGTATTTTTCATTTATATAGTAGAATATTACCATAACAGTTCCCGACCATTGCGTAAATGGTCTGGAAAGAGTGGACAACATTTTAATGACTTTCAGGCCGAAAACTGTCTAACGATATAGTAGCATTAAAATGACATTAATTCGTCGCGAAGCGCGGACCACAAATCTAGTTAATAATAAAAATGGTTGATTTAAATGTGTGCTAAAAAGGGGTCGGAAAAAGAAAGGGACGTCCATAGCTAGAGACTAGTGAACCCCAAACGAGATGGGCCCTCTGGCTGGTGGGCTACGCGAGCCCGCAATTATTGACCTCCAAAGTGACGTAAATGACTAAATGTCACATACGTTTGCTTTAAACATCACACTTTAATTGCGTATATATAATCGCTCATAGTTCTGGTTTTTATAATCACACTTTAATTGCGTATATATAGTTCTGGTTTTTTCGCTAAAAAAAAACTAAAAATAAAAACAAAATCGCTCATGGTTAAGTTTTAAACTTTAATACCACGGTTTTAATCTGGGGTTAAACTCGATATATTATTAGTTACATACAATAGACATTGACATTGGACATACAAAAGTACTTTTAAAATATTATTAAAAAAACTAAGTGATGACTTCGAACTAATTAGTCGCCCTGAAATTAGTAACTCATAAAGTGAGTTAGAAACTCAGGTAATTAAAAAAAGTAAGTGATGGGTTTTCCCTCATCGGGATATTTGAGAGAGCGAGTATGTTTATTCTCGTGTACGTGACCTAACCGAATTAATCTGAGACTACTTCCAAACTGTTTTCAAGCAATCACAAGATTCGAACGATTTCATTTGTGCGGTTTTGTTGCACTAGGTATGAACTTTAATATACTATCATTGGGCTACTCATTTTTAAAATGACTACTTAACTAGAATATGAATTTATTTATGAAAAAAGTTTTTTTTTTCCTTATAAAATCCTGCTACTAACCCTTAATTTATTGATCAAATTAAGTGTCAGTAGTTAATTATATAAGATGATAATTACAATAATAGTTTAGAGAATATATCACTACTGTTTATCGATATGAAGTCACTATAACTTGATTTATGTTATAATTTCATATTGTATATGGCATACATCCTACTAATATGAAGGAAAGAAACTAATATGAAGGAAGATAGAAGAGATTAAATTCTTATTCAAGAATGGTGTACATATCTTTATAATTGAGTGAGTATTTATAATACTAAAAGTTAACTGTACATTACTCGTTTTCACAATCAATTATAGAGTAGGTGAAATAGTAATCAATAATTCATAATTTTACTGTGCATGATTATCAATCATCCCTATTCATCTGCATGCGTACAAAATGAGAATCCATCCATATCGTAACACTCCCCCTTGGATGATAATTTTGTTTCGTTAGAGATCAACTAGTACTGCCTCGTTAAAAACCTTGCTAAAGAAAAACCCAGTGGGATAAAAACTTTAGCCAAGGGAAAAAGAGTGCAGCATAGAGTTGACTCCCCCTCAAGTAGACATCGTTTTGTCTCATGCCAATATTGTGAACGTGTGTTCTGAAAACAGCAGTTGGAGTGCGATCATACCAGCACTAACGCACCGGATCCCATCAGAACTACGCAGTTAAGCGTGCTTGGGCGAGAGTAGTACTAGGATGGGTGACCCCCTGGGAAGTCCTCGTGTTAAAAGATCGGCATAGTTTTGCTGGATTGAACATATCTCATTTCAATCTGGTTGTCCTTGATGAGATCTTGAGTGTATGAGAAGAATTTAGGAGGTATGTGTTTTGTTCGGTCACTTTTGATATACCATTCTTTCATCTGTGCTATGCAAGCTGCATTATATTCATAGATAGTTGTTGGACTTTTATCGCGTTCTAGTCCACAAGAATCAGTAATGAGTTGTGTCATTGATCTCTACCAAAAACATTCCCGAGTGGCTTCATGTAATGCAATCACTTTGGCATGATTTGATGATGTTGCAACAAGTGTTTGTTTTTGAGAACGCAATGATATTGCGGTGCCTCTATTTAGGAATACATATCCAGTTTGAGATTTAGCTTTATGTGGATCATATAAATAATCTGCATCTGTATAACCAAATAAAAAAAACTTGTTTCGAGTTGTTAGAATAAAATAATTATAAATCGGTAGTTCCCCGAAGGCATCAAAATATGTGTTTGATCTCATTCCAATGTCTTTTGGTAGGGGCTGAGCTGAACCTTATCAACAAATTAACTGCAAAAGAAATGTCAGGTCTTGTATAATTTGTAAGATACATAAGAGTCCCAATTGCACTAAAATATTTAACTTCTGAACCAAGAAGATCTTCATGATCTCTTAGAGGATGAAATGAATCAGTATCAATATTGAGATCTAACAACCATAGGAGTGCTTAATGGTTTTTGTCTTGTTCATATTAAAATATTTTAAAAACTTTTCGGTATAAGTTGTTTGATGTATAAGTAAGTCATTAGTCATATGCTCAATATGTAAATCAACGTAATACTTGGTTTTTTTTTCATTTCAAAATCTTTCTTTAGAAATTGAATGGTTTCATAGATTTCTTTATTTAAAATAATTGACATAAACAACTACGATCACATATCTGAACATTGTTTTTTATAAAACACACGTGCAAATAAGTTTATATGTATACCCTTTTTCTTATCAAGTAGTCATTTAATCGGTTATACCACATACGTCCCGATTGAATAAACCCATATAAAAATCTTTGTGATTTAATGAAATACATTCCCTTGGGTTTTGCATTAGATGCTTATGATACCATAAATCCTTCAGGTATATTCATATATATATCACTATCAAGTGATCCATACAGATAAGTAGTAATAACATCCATGAGATGCATTTAAGTAACTACCAGGTTGATTAAGTATCTGATAAGTAATTGTATCCATTACAGGAGGATAAGTTTTCCTCCTAATTAATTTCTGGTCTTTGTGGGAAATCTTGAGTTACAAGTCTAGTTTTGCCTTGTAACTTCATTTGCACATTTCTTTTTCGGATAAAAATTCATTTGTATCCCATACGTTTCACATCTTTAAAAGTGATAACGATTGATCCGAAAACTTTTCTTTTATCGAGCGATTCTAATTCAGCTCGTATTGCTCCTTTCCATTGAGCTCAATCATGTCCATTTTGATATTCAATGACAGATTTTGGTTTCAGATCATCATCTTTATTCATGATGTCATTGTAACATTATATGAAAATATCTATCAAGATTTTTCATTTGATTTTGGTTCCATAATATTGCATAATTTATCGCAATTTATGTATTTACATTTATCAATATCCTCTGCAGAAGGATATTGATATTTGGTTCTTCTTGAACACTTTATTTTACCTCATTATCAGCTGATTTTCTTTTTCGAGGATTTTTATCTTTGGAACCAATTGATCTTTCACGTTTCAGACGTGGCAAAGACTCATGAGTGACATTATTGCCAGCTTTGAAATTTCAATTCTAGCTGAAGCATTTACTGCTATTATATATGATTTAGTCACTCTTTTTTGTATCTTTAAATGCATCACGTAATCGATTTGCAAGTTCTTGCATATGCATTATTTTTTTAACTTTCTTTTCGCATTCTTCTGTGCGAGGATCAACATACATTAATTGATGTTCACACCATGAAACATCATTTTATTTATATTTCATTTCTCCCCTTAATCTAGGGAACAATATTTCATTAAAATGACAATCAGCAAAATGTGCTGTAATAACATCACCCATCATGGGTTCTTATGATTGAAGATATTTCATATCCAACATACATTCTCATCCTCCTTTGAGGACCCATTTTAATGCGTTGTAGTGGTACAAGTAGAACATACACTGTACAACCAAATGTTCTAAGGTGAAAAATATTTGGTTCTCAGCCAAAATCAAATTTTAGGGGAGAATATTTATGACTTACATTTGGTCTAATGCGAATTAATGTCACAACATGACCTCATATAAATATTGGGATTTCTGTATTCATTTTCAATAGTCTAGCTATTAGCTGCAAGCGTTTATCTATTGATTCAGCTAAATCAATTTTGTGTATGCACATGAGCAACTGGATGTTCAACAACAATCCCTGTAGACATATAATAATCATTAAATGCTTGAGATGTTAACTCACCAGCATTATCAAGTCTCACCCTTTTAATGGTGTAATTAGAATAATGTGTTCTCAATTTAATAATTTGTGCAAGAAACTTTGCAAATGCCATATTATGGCTTGATAACAAACATGAGACCATCCGCTAGATGCGTCTATTAGAATCATGAAATGTCTAAATGGTCCACATGGTGGATGAATTTATTCACATATCTCACTTTGAATTCTTTCAAAAAACATTTGTGATTCCTTTTCACAATATAATTTTCATTAATCACCATATATATTTTTTTCATTAATATATCCTTTTTACCATATGCGTTTTTAATCATATGCGCCGCGCATTTTATCATATGCGTTTTTCATCATATGCGCTTTTTATTGTATGCGCTTTTTATCGTATGCGCTTTTTATCGTATGCGCTTTTAATCGTATGCGCTTTTAATCGTATGCGCTGCGCTCTTCATCATATGCGCTGCGCTTTTTCATTATATGCACTTTTTATCATAGGCGCTTATTAGTGTAAACACTTTCATTAATCTTTATAGCCATTGGTAGTGGGCTTAATTATTATATAACTTCCAAAACAGTTCTTCCCTTTTGTTAGGCTAATAGATACATGCAGGGCCCTTAGTATATTTTCTACTTGGTGTCTTTTTGCTAAACCAAGTTGACTAGCTATACCATAATAAAGTTGTTACGTACCAAAAACAACCATTTACCAGTTGTTTCTCGGTTAGTCTTAACAGGTAAGAACTTTCACAGTTTATTCAAATTGAGCCCTTCAAATTTTGCTCTAAATTCACAACAAATTAAAATATATTGTATAATTATTTATCACACAATTATGCTCAAGTACTATATACATAATACTAGTTTGAAGTTCCATCTCGTTTTACCTATGAATGACACCATTATTTACATATTTAAGTATACTTTCTTGACATTGTGTTCAATAAAGTTTCTCCCTCTTTTCAAAGTTTTCGAAATTCAAGTACAATGGCCGGATCATTTAGGGTTGAAGTTGAAAATTTGGTGAGATTGAAGAAAGTTCCATGAAGAAGAAAACAAGAGGAATTTTGGGAGACAAGAGTAGAACCCACCATTGAAAATTTGCAAGGAAAAACACATATTATCACAAAAGTGTTGTTTGCAGTGAATTTAATCTTCACTAATATATTTTGTTTCTTTTGTATTATTGAAGATTACTTGATTTGGTTAAGAACATATTATTTTATTCCCATTATAATATATTTTCTATTAATAGCTTAGCTTATTTTATGCAAATTTAGTGACCTTTCCAAAAACGCACAACATGGAAATCGCAAACTCACATCAATAAAGAGTCGAGTACTTAAAAACCTATTCAAGTTCGATCTTGTTTAACACAAGTTCAAGCTTGACACTTTAAACTCAAGTCGAGCTCGAAAAAAAAATGTTACTTGATTAATTAATCGAGCAAAATTTTTGATTCTACGTGACTCGTTACAAACCTTGTTTAATCTTTTCTAATACTAAAATTTTTATACCACCTTAACGTTACTTACAAAGTTACAAGATACACATTGCTACTACTAGTGTTGCTTTTCCCTAAAGTGAAAAAACACATTTTGGGTAATATTATGTAAAAATGAGAAGTTGCTTTCATGATGAGTTGTGAGGCAACAGTCAATAATGCGTGGTGTCGGCAAAAAAAAAACAAGAGTACCTCTAAAGCATAAAAACTAGTAAAACGTTGCATTCACTTTTACTTACTTCCAAAACTACCTTTAATACACAAATATTATGTCCTTTTTTTTCTCTCTTGTATTAGGATTGATTTGATTAGATACCCTACAGCTATTAATAGAAAGTTTAACACGTATATGTATATATTTTGTTTTTCATTTGAATGTAAAAGTGATTTACCTAAACAAAAGTTGTCTCCCACACACTTGTATACATCCAAATATGATAATTAAAATAAAGACCACTTGCCTTCCTCTTTATCGTTTTATATATCTCAATTATCATGCAAATCCTAGTCCCACTTGTTTTTCCAATTTGTCGGCCAATTGAAACAAAGTAAAGTAGTATTTCACGAGTATAATACGTGATTCATGGTGCTCGTCAAACAGAAATAAAATAAAACAAAAGGTGATGTGGGATGTGGGTCACGATGGAAAGATCACTGCAATTAATAAGTTCACGAATAAGATGAATCGGGTTGTAGGTGGTTAATATGGTTCTTCGAGTTAGAATTGTAGAAAGAGAGAGATGAAATAATGGTTCATTACATTTAGTCATATAGCAATAGGAGCTGCAGTAGTGACCGAATTGATGATGGTTTTTGGTTGGTTTTTGACTGCAACATGGTGAGGGTTTTGAATGATATTTAAACTGTGAAACAAGAACAGAAGAGTAGCAGGGTTGTGACTTTGTGGTGGTCTTCGGTTCGAAAGAACAAGGAAATAAAGATGGTGATTTTGTATTTGAGAGAGGATATAGGTATGTATATCTTAATATCTCCCTTTTTTAACTATCCCTCTCAAAACTGGTTCATTTTATGATCGTTGTAAAGTCTTTGGCTTTCTTGTTAATTAATTAATTCAAAGTAATTTAAACTAAATAACAACAATTTTTGGAATACCTGATGAGTATAACTTAGTGATGGAAGAATCCAAGCTGATAACTTCTTGATGAGAAGACACATCGGAGGTTTCAGGATCTTCCGACGGTTTCAGCGGCGGAGGACGGTGGCCGGCAGAAATCTTGAGAGGTGGAAGTGGTGGTTGAGCAACTAGAAGAATCACCATGATTATACGTAGCTCTTCGTGCTGATAACGTGTTATAATTTCATATTGTATATGGCATACATCCTACTAATATGAAGGAAAGAAACTAATATGAAGGAAGATAGAAGAGATTAAATTCTTATTCAAGAATGGTGTACATATCTTTATAATTGAGTGAGTATTTATAATACTAAAAATTAACTGTACATTACTCGTTTTCACAATCAATTATAGAGTAGGTGAAATAGTAATCAATAATTCATAATTTTACTGTGCATGATTATCAATCATCCCTATTCATCTGCATGCGTACAAAATGAGAATCCATCCATATCGTAACAATTTAATCAATATGAACACTTCTTGACATTGTCCGTCATCTTTTAAGCAACTTACCTATCTTTATATTTATAGATAGTATTAACGGTTTACTTGGAGCACAAGTCACTAACAACCTTGGAGAGCAAGATAGATTAAAATAATATAGGATTTACTTTCCATAATGTTTGTATTGGAGTATAACTCTTATTCTTTGTATGTATATGTAGATCAATAATAAACCATTGAAGGGTGTGGAAATTAATCCTTATGTGTACAGAGCAGATCACCAACCTTACGCCTTCTAATCCTATTATTATGCCATCTTCGAGCAGCAATCAAGTTCCTTCTGTTACACCGGCTCCGTCATCAACTCATCCTATGACTACTCGTTTTAAGGCATGTACTTTTAAAAGAAAACATATTGTTGATTTTGCTCAGTTGATGCACTCTCCTTTTCATTGTGCACTTTTGAGTACTACCGAACCTAAAGGTTTAAATCCGCTTTCAAGGATCTCGCATGATTATCGGCAATGCGTAAAGAGATGCTTGCCCTTCATCGCAACAATACATGGGAGCTTATTCCTCGCCCACGACACATTAACATTGTAGGTTCTAAATGGGTTTTCCGTACTAAATATCACTCTGATGGCACTGTTGATCGCCTAAAAGTTCGTTTAGTTTCTCAAGAGTTTACTCAACTTCCCGGTATTGATTACTCCGCTACTTTCATTCCGGTGGCGAAAGCTTCTGCTGTTCGTATTATACTCACCCTTGCAGCTTATCACATATGACCTCTTCATCAATTGGATGTCAAAAATGCTTTCCTTAACAGAAATTTAGTGAAACATTGTATGCGGAACAACTGCAGAGTTTCCTTGATGCACGTTATCCTAATCATGTATGCCGGTTAAAGAAAGCATTTTACGGTCTTAAACAAGCTCCAAGAGGATGGTTCAAACGCTTAAGTGACTTTCTTAAACGTCTTGGATTCATATGTAGTCATGTCGTTCCCTCTCTTTTTGTCTACAAACGACGATCATGCATCTTATATCTACTTGTGTACGTTGATGATGTAATTCTCACAGGAAACCATGCTACTACTATTTAACAATTTATATTGAGACTTCATCAAGAGTTTGATATTAAAGATCTTGGTCAGTTAATTTATTTTCTTGGGCTTGAGGTTCTCTATACGGACTCGGGCTTATTCTTGAGTCAAGCTAAATATGCGCATAATATTTTAACACGAGTTGGTTTATTTGATTCGAAGCCTATGGCTACACATCACATGCGACTACTGAGAATTTTACCTCACGTGGCACACTATTTGATGATCCCACAAAATTTTGATCACTTGTGGGTGCATTATAGTATCTTACTATTACTAGACCCGATCTTATGTTGTAAATCGAGTAAGTCATTTTGTTCATGCTCCTACCGTCGACCATTTTCAGGATGTGAAACACATTATACTGTTAAAATGATAAATTGTCATGGAACATATATATTTTATTTATTCATTTAGCTTACTTCTGGGTTAAGTTGTGCAGGTTTACACTTGGGATCTCATGTTAATTTAATTCTTGTAAATGGTTGAGAGGTGTAGTCCTGTTGATGAGCTAGAGTCAAGCTGGAAGTTTGTTGCAGCCAAGTTAGAAGGCTCAGTTGCTTTGTGCATCACGTGTCAAGTGTATATAAGTAATGTACCTAGTACAGGGCTTAATACATTTTGATACATAGGTTTGACATAGTTGCATATGAGTTTCCATACTAGAAGGGTATAAACTGCCATAACTCATTCTTAAAGGGTTATTCTATAATTCTTTAAAAGTTGTCTTTATAAAGCTTTTTAGGGTTTCCATTGGTACTGTAGCAGTCACGTTATAACAACCCTCACTTTTCGACTTCTGAAATTACTGAAATGACCCTAGGGTTTACTATCTGACTATACGTATTGTTTAATTAGGGTTGTTATATATATATATATATATATATATATATATATATATATATATATATATATATATATATATATATATATATACACGATATAATGAACCCTAACCAATCGGGGGGAAGCGGGGGGAATCAAAAATTTTTTTTTGCTTTTTTTGGAATTTTTTTTCCGGCATCAAGATCACACAAAAATATGAACATTTAGAAGAGACACTTCGTGATGAATGTTATTATTTAGGCGGAAAAACGATCGACAAAAATAACATTCAAGATAATATTGTTCGTGAAAAATATGAAATTTTTTTTTCTTCATGTTTTGTGAAGTAAAATTTAGCCCGATTTAGAGTTTAGGGTTTAGGGTTTGGTGTTTTGGGTTTATTCCATAAACCCAAAACACCAAACCCTAAACTATAAACCGTTCGTGTTAAAAATTCAATCTAAATCCTAAATCTAAACCCTAAATCTAAACCCTAAACCCTAAATTTCTAAACCCTAATATCTAAACCCTATAAACCCTAATATCTAAACCCTAATATCTAAACCCCAATAGCTAAAACATCAACATACGCTCGAAAAACACGATAATTGTTATATATTACTTTTTCGAGCATTTTCCCGCCAAAATAAAAACATTTATCACAAAGTGTGTCTACTAAATGTTCATATTTTCATCCCATCTATAATGTTCGAGAACAAAGTATTTTCAAAAAATGAAAAAAAAAATTTGCTTTCCCCCGCTTCCCTCCGATTGGTTACTTCCCTCTTGATCCTACCACTATATATATATATATATATATATATATATATATATATATATATATATATATATATATATATATATATATATATATATATATATATATATATATATATAACCTAATTGTATTAAAATAAATATATAAACTTTATATCACTTTTATTATTTAGTAAATATAATATATATAATTAGCTATATAATGAATACAATTATATACAAATGTAATAACAATTATAAACTTAATAAAACTATAAGTTAAATAATTATAATTAAATTAAAATCATAATTAATTATTAAAAATATAAAATACTGAAATTATTTAGTATATTTTATACAAAATTTTTATTTATTAATTAAATAAAAATAAAAATAAGTTGGTAAATGTTTTTAGAAATATATTAAATCATTTTCCTAAATTTAATATATATATATATATATATATATATATATATATATATATATATATATATATATATATATATATATATATATATATATATATATATATATATATATATATATATATATATATTAAACCTTTAAAAAAAGAGATAAATAAATAAATAAATAAAACCACTTTTGCTTTTATTTAAAAATTAAAATGGGGTGCATAATTTTAGCATTTAATTCATGGGGTGGCTACTTTTAGTATTTAATTCATAGGGTGGCTACTTTTTATTTTTTTATAAAATTCCATTAGCAAAACACTAGTAATTTTATATTTTTTTTCTTGTATATTTTATTTCAAATTTCAACTATAAATGCAAGGGCTTGAGAACCAATTTGTTTGCACACACTTAACTCTTTCCACTCTCTAAAGACCTGAAGAACTCTTGAGGTAATCTTTCCTTTTCATTTTTTTTATTTATTTTTATTCATTTTATTTATTTCTTGTATTTTTTAGCCAATTGTTATTTTAAATTGTTAATAAATATTTACATCAGTAGTATTTGTTTGGAAATTATTTAGAACAGTAGTAGTAATAAGTTTTAGAATATTATTTATAGTTAATTACGAACTAAGTACTAATTAAACACGAAAACCATATAAAATTCGTAATAAAATATTAAATAGTAATAAAAATAATTATAAATTTTTTTCTAAGATTATTACACTTGTATAAGAATGCGAAAATTATAAAAATAAATATATGGGTCGATATAGTATTTAAATAGAATTTACTTGTGTTTTATTCTAAACCGAGAAGATTAATAAAGGAAATACAAAATAAATACAAAAGTGTGTTAAATCTATTTTTATAAAAATTTTATATGATTAATAGGATTATTAGATACTATAAAAAATGTAAAAATTAATTTTAAATTTGTTTTTCTTATTTATTTATTTATAAGCCGAATAGAATGGTTAAATGATTAGAAAACATTAAATAAATAATATTTCGGTATAAAATTTAATTTAATAATTTTTATAACATTTTTACAGAATATAGAACCTGTAAAAAAATATTAAATTATTTATTTAGGTCGATTTGATATTTATTACCTAATTAACTTTGATTAATATAAACCGATGATATATATATATATATATATATATATATATATATATATATATATATATATATATATATAGAAAAATGGAAATAAATACAAAAAACATGATAAAATTATTTTATGAAATATTATACTGATTTGTATAATTAACTAAGTTTATAAATATTATGATTATAATATTTAATGAATTAATTATCCAATTAGCATGTATTAGTATATTTTTTTTTTTACGTAAACATATATAATACATATATAATATAAGAATTAATCAAAACTTAGTCAAACATTGTTATTAGTAAATAATAATATAAAACCTAATTGAATACTTACCTAATCATGTATATTTAATTTCATATCTAATTAAACTTATAATACTTTTAACATAAGATTAATTTTAAGATAAATTAATGTATATATTCAAACTTATATAATATACTTATTATATAAGTAAATTATTTAAAGTGTCATATTTCTATACGTGCGATTTCTTATATACGATTAATATTATACTTTCGTATAATATTGGGGAGTAAATATTTTCACAAAGAAATAAACGTATTAGATTTATTTTTGATCATTAAACTTTCTTGACGGGTGGCGTCTACGAAACTCTAGGATGGAAGAGTTTAGATTTTTCCAATTTAAAGGATCCTATAGCTCAAGCCCCTAGACCTGAATAGGCCATTACGAATTGGAAGTTGTTAATCGAAAGTTTATCTGATTACGTGTTTATAAACTTTCCATAAATTAAAACCTTCCTATTTTGGACTGTCACTATTAATATAATTCATTATATTAATAAACATACTCATTGTCTGTTAGACATTTACTGACCAAACGTTATACCTCTAGGTTGATATCTCGGTCACTTACTTCCTTTACTTACGTTTCTTTCGTGGAATACTTCAACTGCTATTTGAGGTGATTTTCATAGCCCCACTTTTACTGTTTACTTAACTGTTTATAACTTTTAGGGTGAGACACATGCTTTCTTTATAACTGTTTTACGTTTAGACACAAGTACTCAAATGTTATTATGCTGTCTTGCTTTGTCATGCAAATCCTCACCATAATATCGTTAATTGCTTGGTATAACACAAACTTAATTATTATATTGAGAGTAACATCTCTAACAATTTGACCTCTGGTCTTTGGTTACATAATAATGATTTAACGACACTGACAGTACAAGGTGTCAAGGGGTAACTTTTGTTTAGTCGCGATATTACAAACTGCAGCAACACTTTCAGATTGATATATTTGGTATCAATCAACTTTAAACTAAATTGTAACGACCCTACTTTTTCCGTTATCTTTTGCCGTTAATTATTTAACGACCGTTAATTATTTTTCGTACCACGTCATTTCTATGACCTATATTATTATTTTTGTAATAATATATTAATTATTATGTGTTATATGAATATTTGTATTCATATCTTTAAATTATACGTTCCTACGAGTCGCGGATTTCTATCCGGCGAATCTTTTCGGTTTTCAAACCAACGGTCGAACTTTTGGAATTTTTAAGTCCTAATTATTTTAAATATGATATTTTGATGTCATATGATTATATATAGTGTTTATATATTTTATTCGTCGCGTACTTATTATCTCTTCGAAAAATCAATCGCGTAGTAGCGTTTTCGCGTTTCGGGCTTCGATCGGGCGTTCGGGCTAAAAGAAATTACATATTTATCATTGTGGGCCATGTGGGGCCCACCCCATTCAGTTGTTGGCCGAAAATTCCCTTAGGGAGGGGGTGGTTTGTGATTTTATTTCATTATTCCATTTTTCATTTTCTAAACACTAGCATTTCCTCTCAAACCTAATTACTCCCATTTTATTTTCTTCCTCCTCTTCTATTTTTTTTTGAGCCGTCACCCTAGCTCCACCAAATCATCATCATCTTCATCTAATCTTGCATGGATCATCAAATAGATTGCATAATCGGATTCTACACGTTCTTCTCTACAAGTTAACATCTCTTGATTATTGATTAGGGTATAAACCCTAACCCTAGATTTTTTTAATTTTTCTTTATTTTTCTGTATTTTGATTATATTTTATTAGTATGATGATTATTAGTTGTTGTAATGTTGATTGTGTTCGTAGAATTACTCGATTGCATATTTTTCGGTTTGATAAAATTGGAACAGCAGCTTTTTCGTGTGTTTCTGATATTTTAACTGATGTTGATCATAAAATATAGTATATAAATGAGTTCCTCTCATCAAGACATTAATTTTAGACTCCGGATTCATGTCGTTTCGATTCCCGGAGCTTAAGATATGCTTAAATTGGTGTTTTGTTAAGATTAAATCATGAAAACGAATTGGTTCAGTTATGGTCCGACTTTGTGGTCATTTTTAGAGTCCTTAGGGTGTACTAGTGTGTTAGGATTGATGATGGGATGAACTTTCATGTTCGGGTCATCGAAATCCGAGCCACGGATCACCCGTTATGACTAAAAACACGTTTTGAGCGGATTAAAGGTCCAAACTGATTAAGAGCTGTAAGTCACGACTTGGTGACTGTTCTTGGGATGTTCTTGAGCACACTAGTGTGTCGGGTGGATTGGTTAGGCGAAGATATATATAAGGCTCGCCGAAAACTGATTCCCGGGGCTCAAGTTATGACCCGATGAACTTTTAATTAAAACTTATGGTTATTAAATATGACTTATGATAAAAATAATGATTTTCATTATTAATAAATTACTTATGATATAAGAAGTAATTAATTTAATTTAAGACTTATGATATATTTATTATATCATTTATTAATTACTTATGATTTAATTAAACTTATGATTAATAATACTTTTATTATTAATGGGAAAATACTTATGATAAGTATTAAACTTATATTATGAGATTATTATTATTAGACTTATAATAAGGATTAATTAATTATTTAATTATTATAAGGCTTAGTTATTATTTAATTATAATTTAATTATTAAATACTTATGATTTAATAATTATAATTAGAAACTTATGATATGATTAATAATTCATTATTAATTAATAATACCTTCGAGGTGATTTAAAATCTATTATTAATTAATAATACTTATATTATGATTAATATTTAATTAATTAATTAAATACTTATGTTATATTAATTATATCATTTAAACTTATGTTAACTTTAATAAATCATTTTAATTTAATTAAACTTATGTTATGACATAATTGTTCATATTTAACTTTAATAAACATTATAACTTATGTTATTATTATAACTTACACTTTTAAAATTAATGTTGACTACGTTTGACTAAGTTGACTTTTGAGTTGACTTTCGGTTGACTTTGACTTTTAGTTGACTTCTGTTGACTTTCTAAATAAGGAAACTTTCCTAACTTAAAAACTTTCTAAATTTGGAAACTTTCCAAAAATAGAAACTTTCCTAAAATAGAAAACTTTCCAAAAATGGAAACCTGCTAAAAATAGAAACTTTCTAAAAATAGAAAGTGTGTGTCTGTATGCTGTTCCAGTCAAACCGATGCTTGCCGAGTGTTATTCTATGTCTACTTGCAACATGTACAATAGCTATCATACTAAGACTTGACCTAAGTTAGTTATTTATATCGACCTGCTTTATTTATAGGTCGGCGTTGTGATCATTCATGATCACTTTACTTCATTTGCTGTTCGCATAATTGTGTGGTTACTTCGTTTGCTAATAAGGTGAGTTATAGTCCCATTTTTCTATTTAAATCTTTTGGGATGAGAATACATGCAATTTATTTTATATTTTGGACAAGTGGAAGTTGGTTTAAAATTATTCATTGTGAGTTGAACAAAAATATTCCCTAGTCTGGTAACTGTAATCACTGGTTTCTACTGGTGAACGTGAATCCTATGGATAGATCTATCGGGTTTGACAACCCCATTTCGAGCTAGTCGCGCTAGCAATTTGTTATCGGAATGTTTAGTACTTCGTATTTTGTTGTAGATACACTTGTTCGGTGTATATTATTTATTGTGTTTGGCAAGGGTAAATAAATGGTTAAGTGGTTACCAGGTGGCTCACGGAAAATGGAATAATGTTTTATTATATGTTTTCTAGCATATAATTTGGTGGTTCAAAAAGGAGTTTTTATGTTTTCAAACATAAATTTTTATTGTTTAAATTAAATATTGTTTGCAATATTAAACCTATAATTCACTCAACATTTTTGTTGACAGTTACTCGCATGTTTTATTCTCAGGTTCATGATTGATTGCTTCCGCTGTGCTTAGAGAGTCTGCATATTTATGATGGCAGCTTTTGTTAAACATTAACTTGCATTCTATTTTGTTACATTAAAAAGTGGTTGTTTGTTGACTTTATTTTGGTCAACTTTTGGTTAAAGTATTATTGTATAGTTTTTCTAAACTTATACATTTTAGTAGATTTCCTTTATAGGAAATCATTTTTAAATAAAGAGTGCAAGGTTGTTTTATTAAATTCATATAGAGTTTCGATCAAGCTGTGGGACCAAGTGACGGAGCCGTTAAGTGTTTTGACGGAGTCGTCACAGTTGGTATCAGAGCCCTGGTTGTAGGGAATTAGGCTGCATTGATTTCGTTACCCGGGTCAATAGGGTGCATTAGTGAGTCTAGTCTACAGCCCGGCCTATTATATATTATTATATGTGATTATTTGTGTCGTGTTGGTATGTATATTGTTATCATACATACATTTCTATTATGTTCTGAATCCGGGAGGAACTCCCATTCCGATTTAAACGTATTCTCCGACTCATGCGAGTTCATCTTTTAAAGGAACACCTCGGTTAGTGAAACCGAGGGGGTGTCATTCTTGACTTCTGGAATTCTCGACATTTCTATGTCATAATTAGTGTTTATTGATATAACGTTTAAGTTACATTACGTGTTCTAGAATTCTCGGCATTTCTATGTCATCTATTATGGTTATGTATATAACGTTTGAGTTATATTACGCGAGATGTCATTCTTGACTTCTAAATGCTCGGCATTTCAATGTCAGCTATTATGTTTAGGTATATAACATTTTTGTTATATTACGTGCATTTGTGCCGTTGTGCCTATGTGCTTTGGTTGTTGAAACGGAAAACGTCATTCTTACTTTTAGAGATTCTTGGTACTTCGAAGACATTTTTATCTCATCGTTACTCCTATTCATTACTTTCGATGTCTTTGTCTCTTGTGCTATCCTTAGCACATTGTTAAGAAATTGTTCTAGGGAAATTGTGTTGAAATTCGAGGTTGACCGCGCGTCCTGACCTCATGTAGTGCTATTGGAATGGAACTATGACTTAGTGAAATATAATGGCGTCAGGCCAACGTGATTATATTACGTTAATTCATAAAGAAGTCCCAATATTGTGACATGAGGAATAGAAAGCGAGTCAAAGAAAATTTGTACACCACTCATTCGGAAATTCTAACGTTATTACATGAGTAAGGAAGATACTCATTATCTTATTTGTTGATATGCGAGAGACTCATCTTAACCGAACTACCTACCCCATGTTTTATCATTTATAACTCGCTTGTTAGTGACAGCTTCGCACGTGAATAGTTTTGACCCAAGGACTTGTGTTCTGATAAAAGTCAAGACATTATTTAACTCATTGGTTTTCATGACCTCGTAGCATTTATTGAAGAGATGTCGCAAGACGATTCAAGTCCATCACTCGAGCTTTAACGATCTTACTTCAACTCGTAACCTCTGTGATGCGAATACCCTGCTTTTCATTAAAAATTTTACACATTTGTGTAATTGGGCGGATCTCACGAGATTTATGGGCGAATAGAAGTAATGAAATACTTTGTCATGTATACTATTTATAAAATCATATATGTACGTATGAATTCAAATGGACAAATTTACCCTTACCTATTTTGGCTAGTATACACTAATTTATACCTTCAAAATTATTTTAAAACCACTCTTATTGAGTTGTCTAGTTAACTCAAATTGATTTACGTAAAATGGTACACGTTGTACATACTTCTAAATTTACTAAGAGCTTCGTTCCATTTATGGGGTTACATTAGACGTTTAAAGCTTTTTCAAAACTTCTTTGATTGATTACATTAGAATTTTCGCATTACTCTACAGAGTGTTTGGATCACATTTCTTCTCATCCTCCGTTTAAGGATGAAAATTTACCATTAAGTCCATTGATAGAAATTCTTACACCAGTTTGGATGCCGGTTTTATAAAATTTGTTGGAAAGTCTTTGCGCTCATAGAATTTTCCCTCTTATGGTTGGACATGGCCGAAACGCAGACCGATAAATCAAGTTTCTGGGGTACACTCGATGGTCACCTTATTGTAGAAAAGGCGCAAGGTGGGTTTCTACCCCAACTGTTGTTATAATGGGTATCATGGATATATATTACTCTAGACCGTTTGAGGAGTTTCTACTCTCAATTTTCGCTGTCAACCGCAACACCCTCGTAAACATCAATCCTAGGATTCGATACTTTAGGGTGCACGAAATTATTTTTGGAGATTCATCTCACCTGGAGTCGGCCATTCTTTATAACCCATGATTCGCGTTCTTTTCATCCGCACATAAATTTAAGAATATGGATGAATCCTAGACTTCCTCGCTCATTGTACAAGGAAGTTCACTCTCGTTGAATTATCACACCTTTCATACGTCTTCCTTTCGAAAATATAATGAAAATTTACTTTGGAGTCCATGATCCTCGTTAACTCCTTTGAGAGAATTGCCTTAAATATCTATGCCACCGATGTGACTACTCCATATTTATTTCTTCCTTCATTATTGCAACTTTATTTCATCCGTCCCAGTTCGTCCCCTTGGGGAGCTCCCGTTTTGTTCGTTGAGAAGAAAGATGGTTCATTTCGTTTGTGTATTGATTATCGTGAATTGAACGAGCTTACTGTTAAAAACCGTTACCCTCTTCCAAGAATTGATGATCTGTTCGATCAACTTCAAGGTTCGTCCGTTTATTATAAGATTGATCTTCGTTCCGGTTATCACCAATTACGCGCTAAAGAAACTGATATTCTGAAAACCGCTTTCTGTACCCGTTATAGTCACTTTGAATTTCTTGTTATGCCGTTCAGATTGACAAATGCACCTGTTGTGTTCATGGACCTCATGAACCGTGTGTGTAGACTCTATCTGGACAAATTCGTTACTGTTTTCATCGGTCACATCCTTATTTATTCTAAGAGTGATGAAGGGCGAAGAACATTTGAAGTTAGTGCTTGATCTGTTGAGGAAAGAAGAGTTGTACGCTAAGTTCCCTGAGTGTGCTTTCTGGTTAAGAGAAGTTCAATTTCCTCGGACATATTGTTAGTAAATAGGAAATACATGTTGATTCTGCTAAGATTGAGGCGATTGAAAAGTGGGAAGTTCCGGAAACTCCTACTCAGATTCGCCAGTTTCTAGGATTAGCAGGCTATTATAGAAGGTTCATTCAAGATTTTTCACGAGTAGCGAAACCTCTGACTGCTTTAACACATAAGGAGAGGAAGTACGAGTGGAAGAGTGAACAAGAGTCTGCTTTCCAAACTCTGAAGAAGAAGTTAACTTCTGCACCGATATTATCACTACCTGAGGGTAATTATGATTTTGTTGTTTATTGTGATACTTCGCGTCAAGGCTTTGGGTGTGTTTTGATGCAATGAAAGAAGGTTATTGCATATGCGTCATGTCAGTTGAAGATCCACGAGCAGAATTATACAACCCATGATTTAGAATTGGGAGTTGTTATATTCGCACTCAAGAATTGGAGACATTACTTATATGGGGTCAAAGGTGCAGTGTACACTGATCACAAAAGTCTTCAACATATTCTTGATCAAAAACAGCTAAATATGAGGCAACGAAGATGGGTTGAGACGTTAAATGATTATGATTGCGAACTTTTATATCATTCGGGAAAGGCCAATGATGTGGCTGATGCATTAAGTCGTAAAGAAAGGGCTGAACCCCGCAGGTTTAGGGCCTTGAATATGACAATTCAAACAAACCTCGCTAGGCAGATCCTTGAGGCACAATAAGAAGCCTTGAAGGAGGAAAATTTTGTAACGGGAAGGTCCGAGGCTTGAGTAAACAGTTAGAGGTACAAACTGATGGTACTCGGTATTTTGCGGGATGCCTTTGGGTTCCGAAGTTTGGTGATCTACGAAAACTTGTTTTAGATGAGGCTCATAAGTCTAGGTAATCTATTCATCCTGGTTCAGGAAAGATGTATCACGAACTTAAGGAACTATACTGGTGGCCCAACTTGAAAGCTGATGTGGCTACTTATGTGGCTAAGTGTTTGACCTGTGCCAAGGTTAAAGCTGAACATCAGAAACCGTCTGGAATTTTGGTGCAACCTGAGATTTCCGAGTGGAAGTGGGAAGGTATTACTATGGACTTTATTACGAAGTTACCGGGAGTTGTGGGTGGTTATGATACCATTTGGGTGATTGTTACCGACTCGCTAAGTCAACTCTTTTCTTGCCAATTAAGGAAACATATTCAATGAAGAAGTTTACTCGTTTGTATTTGAAGGAGATTATTTCGAGACATGGTGTTCCCGTATCGATTATGTTGGACTGAGGCAGTCCTAACAAGGTGCTCTAGGAACTAAATTGGATATGAGCACCGCTTATCATCCACAGACGGATGGTCAGAGTGAAAGGACCATTCAAACGTAGAAAACATGTTAAGAGCGTGTGTTATTGATTTTGGAAATGGGTGGGATAAATATTTGTCGCTGGATGAGTTTTCTTATAACAGCAGTTATCATGCAAGTATTAAAGCCGCACCATTTGAAGCTCTGTATGGTAGAAAGTGTAGGTCTCCTGTCTGTTGGAATGAGGTTGGGGATGCTCAACTCACATGACCAGAGATCATTCACGAGACTACCGAGAAGATTGCACAGATTAAGGAAAGATTGAGAACTGCCAGGAGTAGGCAAAAGAGTTATGCTGATAAGAGAAGGAACGATATCGACTTTCAGGTCGGTGATCGTGTTATGTTGAAAGTTTCACCTTGGAAGGGTGTGGTACGTTTTGGTAAAAGGGGAAAGTTGAATCCTCGAATTGTTGGACCTTTTGGGATTATTGAGAGAGTTGGACCAGTGGCTTATCGTTTGAAATTGCCACAAGAACTCAGTGCTTTTCGTGACGTTTTTCATGTATCGAATTTAAAGAAGTGTTTGGCCGAGGCCAATGAAACTATTCTTTTTGATGAACTTCATGTTGATAAGCAACTTTATTTTATTGAAGAACCTGTTGAAATTATGGACCGAGAGGTAAAGACTCTTAAGCAGAGTAAAATTCCTATTGTTCGAGTTAGATGGAACACCGGACGCGGTCCCGAGTTCACTTGGGAGCGTGAAGGTCAGATGAAGCAGAAGTAACCGCATTTGTTCCCAGATTCTGAGTTAACCCCTGCACCTGCTTAAATTTCGGGACGAAATTTCCGTAACGGGAAGGTACTGTAACGACCCTACTTTTTCCGTTATCTTTTGCCGTTAATTATTTAACGACCGTTAATTATTTTTCGTACCACGTCATTTCTATGACCTATATTATTATTTTTGTAATAATATATTAATTATTATGTGTTATATGAATATTTGTATTCATATCTTTAAATTATACGTTCCTACGAGTCGCGGATTTCTATCCGGCGAATCTTTTCGGTTTTCAAACCAACGGTCGAACTTTTGGAATTTTTAAGTCCTAATTATTTTAAATATGATATTTTGATGTCATATGATTATATATAGTGTTTATATATTTTATTCGTCGCGTACTTATTATCTCTTCGAAAAATCAATCGCGTAGTAGCGTTTTCGCGTTTCGGGCTTCGATCGGGCGTTCGGGCTAAAAGAAATTACATATTTATCATTGTGGGCCATGTGGGGCCCACCCCATTCAGTTGTTGGCCTAAAATTCCCTTAGGGAGGGGGTGGTTTGTGATTTTATTTCATTATTCCATTTTTCATTTTCTAAACACTAGCATTTCCTCTCAAACCTAATTACTCCCATTTTATTTTCTTCCTCCTCTTCTATTTTTTTTTGAGCCGTCACCCTAGCTCCACCAAATCATCATCATCTTCATCTAATCTTGCATGGATCATCAAATAGATTGCATAATCGGATTCTACACGTTCTTCTCTACAAGTTAACATCTCTTGATTATTGATTAGGGTATAAACCCTAACCCTAGATTTTTTTAATTTTTCTTTATTTTTCTGTATTTTGATTATATTTTATTAGTATGATGATTATTAGTTGTTGTAATGTTGATTGTGTTCGTAGAATTACTCGATTGCATATTTTTCGGTTTGATAAAATTGGAACAGCAGCTTTTTCGTGTGTTTCTGATATTTTAACTGATGTTGATCATAAAATATAGTATATAAATGAGTTCCTCTCATCAAGACATTAATTTTAGACTCCGGATTCATGTCGTTTCGATTCCCGGAGCTTAAGATATGCTTAAATTGGTGTTTTGTTAAGATTAAATCATGAAAACGAATTGGTTCAGTTATGGTCCGACTTTGTGGTCATTTTTAGAGTCCTTAGGGTGTACTAGTGTGTTAGGATTGATGATGGGATGAACTTTCATGTTCGGGTCATCGAAATCCGAGCCACGGATCACCCGTTATGACTAAAAACACGTTTTGAGCGGATTAAAGGTCCAAACTGATTAAGAGCTGTAAGTCACGACTTGGTGACTGTTCTTGGGATGTTCTTGAGCACACTAGTGTGTCGGGTGGATTGGTTAGGCGAAGATATATATAAGGCTCGCCGAAAACTGATTCCCGGGGCTCAAGTTATGACCCGATGAACTTTTAATTAAAACTTATGGTTATTAAATATGACTTATGATAAAAATAATGATTTTCATTATTAATAAATTACTTATGATATAAGAAGTAATTAATTTAATTTAAGACTTATGATATATTTATTATATCATTTATTAATTACTTATGATTTAATTAAACTTATGATTAATAATACTTTTATTATTAATGGGAAAATACTTATGATAAGTATTAAACTTATATTATGAGATTATTATTATTAGACTTATAATAAGGATTAATTAATTATTTAATTATTATAAGGCTTAGTTATTATTTAATTATAATTTAATTATTAAATACTTATGATTTAATAATTATAATTAGAAACTTATGATATGATTAATAATTCATTATTAATTAATAATACCTTCGAGGTGATTTAAAATCTATTATTAATTAATAATACTTATATTATGATTAATATTTAATTAATTAATTAAATACTTATGTTATATTAATTATATCATTTAAACTTATGTTAACTTTAATAAATCATTTTAATTTAATTAAACTTATGTTATGACATAATTGTTCATATTTAACTTTAATAAACATTATAACTTATGTTATTATTATAACTTACACTTTTAAAATTAATGTTGACTACGTTTGACTAAGTTGACTTTTGAGTTGACTTTCGGTTGACTTTGACTTTTAGTTGACTTCTGTTGACTTTCTAAATAAGGAAACTTTCCTAACTTAAAAACTTTCTAAATTTGGAAACTTTCCAAAAATAGAAACTTTCCAAAAATAGAAACTTTCCAAAAATAGAAACTTTCCTAAAATAGAAAACTTTCCAAAAATGGAAACCTGCTAAAAATAGAAACTTTCTAAAAATAGAAAGTGTGTGTCTGTATGCTGTTCCAGTCAAACCGATGCTTGCCGAGTGTTATTCTATGTCTACTTGCAACATGTACAATAGCTATCATACTAAGACTTGACCTAAGTTAGTTATTTATATCGACCTGCTTTATTTATAGGTCGGCGTTGTGATCATTCATGATCACTTTACTTCATTTGCTGTTCGCATAATTGTGTGGTTACTTCGTTTGCTAATAAGGTGAGTTATAGTCCCATTTTTCTATTTAAATCTTTTGGGATGAGAATACATGCAATTTATTTTATATTTTGGACAAGTGGAAGTTGGTTTAAAATTATTCATTGTGAGTTGAACAAAAATATTCCCTAGTCTGGTAACTGTAATCACTGGTTTCTACTGGTGAACGCGAATCCTATGGATAGATCTATCGGGTTTGACAACCCCATTTCGAGCTAGTCGCGCTAGCAATTTGTTATCGGAATGTTTAGTACTTCGTATTTTGTTGTAGATACACTTGTTCGGTGTATATTATTTATTGTGTTTGGCAAGGGTAAATAAATGGTTAAGTGGTTACCAGGTGGCTCACGGAAAATGGAATAATGTTTTATTATATGTTTTCTAGCATATAATTTGGTGGTTCAAAAAGGAGTTTTTATGTTTTCAAACATAAATTTTTATTGTTTAAATTAAATATTGTTTGCAATATTAAACCTATAATTCACTCAACATTTTTGTTGACAGTTACTCGCATGTTTTATTCTCAGGTTCATGATTGATTGCTTCCGCTGTGCTTAGAGAGTCTGCATATTTATGATGGCAGCTTTTGTTAAACATTAACTTGCATTCTATTTTGTTACATTAAAAAGTGGTTGTTTGTTGACTTTATTTTGGTCAACTTTTGGTTAAAGTATTATTGTATAGTTTTTCTAAACTTATACATTTTAGTAGATTTCCTTTATAGGAAATCATTTTTAAATAAAGAGTGCAAGGTTGTTTTATTAAATTCATATAGAGTTTCGATCAAGCTGTGGGACCAAGTGACGGAGCCGTTAAGTGTTTTGACGGAGTCGTCACATAAATCTTGTGGTCTAATGCATATTATATAAACCTATGAACTTCACTCAACCTTTTTGGTTGACACTTTAAGCATGTTTTGTCTCAGGTGACGAATAAGATGATTGATATGACTGCTATTTGATGAATTGAATGCTGCTGCATGGAGTCTTCATTTCATTACATTTACTTTGCATTTTAAAACTATTACTATTTCAGTTTGGATTTGATGTAAACACTCTTAATGCTTCCGCTGTTTTATTAATAAAGGTTTATTTCAAAACGTCTCATATAAAGTCGTTCTCGTTATACATTTGTGTTATGATATGAATGGTCACAAATACCCCTGGCCATATTTGGGGGTGTGACAGAGTGGTATCAGAGCCCAGGCTATTGTAGAGAACCAAGATTGCATTTTATGTGTACCTTATGTGCTAGTTAGGTACCTTAGCAATCTTTAGGATTATAACCTTTCCTTCCTTAGTTTAAGTGCCTTTCTTATTTGTCTATATTCTTGCCTTAGTATTAATTGCTATCATCTCTATGCTTTCCTTACTATGCTCCCCTTATATCTTGCCTTTACTGTGCCTTAGAATCTACCTAAGTATTCTTTCTCCTTTTTATAAGATGCCTAGTCATCACTCAATCATCGTTTCAGACACCGAAAGACCCGATGCTAAAAGGATCTGTCCGCACACCCAATTTACCACTTGCTTCACCATCATTATCACTAACTAACCTATACTACCTTTTTATTATCCATTTGAGTGTTGTTACTTTGCAAGCTTATTCGCACCATAACTCTTCAACTAATACTGTAATTATGTATTGAAGAAATAATGGCTGGAGAACGACAACCAAATGACAATACCAACTCTTCCAACATTACTCTCACAAGTGAACAATTTCAACAACTCCTTGCTGCCGCTCAAGGCAACAACAATAATCAAAACAACAATAACGAAAACTGAAACCCTCCGAACTCATGCTCACATAAAGAATTTATGAATTGTAAGCCACCAAGCTATAAAGGAACTGAAGGACCAATTGAACTAAACCGTTGGTTCGAAAAGATGGAATCTGTGTTTCGTCTGTGTAACTGCGGTGAAGCTGACAAGGTCAAGTATGCTACTGGAACTCTATCAGGTAGAGCTTTAACTTGGTGGACTGCATATGCTGGTAAAGTTGGATGGACTGCTGCCCTAGCCATACCATGGGAAACATTAAAAACCATGCTGGCTGGAAAGTATTGTCCCAGGAATCAAGTCCAGAAATTTGAAGTCGAATTCTGGGAGTTAAGAATGAAAAATCTTGAAGTTGAAGAATACAACAACTGATTTCTAGAGCTAGCTGCTCTATGCCCTAGTATGGTTACTCCTGAGAGCAAGAAGATTGAAAAGTATATCATCGATCTTCCTCCTTAAATCCAGGGGAATGTTATATCTGCTGGTAAAGAAACCATTGAGGCTACGATGTTGATGACCCAAAATCTGGTTATGGCTGCGAGAAGAAATGCAAAGGAAAAACAAACCGAAGTAAAGGCTACTGATAACAAAAGAAAGTTTGAGCCTACTCAAGGTTCAGGTTAGAATTCAAACAAGAAGGTTGGTGATACTACAAAAGGTGGTTATGTTGGAACAAATCCTCTATGCAAACGTTGTGATAGACATCATCATGGGTTGTGCACTGCTGTGTGTGGAAGATGTAAGAAGATTGGTCACTCGACCAAGAATTGAAAAGTTGTTCTACCTGCTGCAAATACAACTCCAACCATGCCTACTTGTTACGGTTGTGGAGAAAAGGGACATTACAAGAACAACTATCCTAAGAACAATACTGTAACAGCTGGTAGTGCTAAGGGAAGAGCTTTTGTCATGACTACCGGAGAAGCCCATGAGGATGATGAAATTATAACGGGTACGTTTCTTGTTAAAAATTGTTATGCTACCGTTTTATTCGATACTGGTGCCGATAGAAGTTATGTGTCTACTGATTTCTGTACTTTATTTGCTGAAAAATCAAGTATCCTAAATGCTAAGTGTCTCGTAGAAGTAGCAAACTGAAAGGTTATGAAAGTAGACAAAATTTTCAAAAACTATGACTTAATCTTAGCCGATAAACTCTTTAAGATTGACTTGTTGCCAGTCGAGTTAGGAAGCTTTGATGTAGTTGTAGGAATGAATTGGTTGAGACCATTAAAAGCGGGAATAATGTGTTATGATAAGACTTTTAATATACCTCTCGAAAATGGAGAAACCTTAGTCGTACAAGGAGAAAAGAGTGGTTGTAAACTTAACATTATATCTTGTATCAAAACCCGAAAGTACCTGATGAAAGGATATCAAGCCATTTTGGCTAATGTTAAGGAAGTCAAACCGGAAGAGAAACGACTTGAAGATGTTCCGGTGGTTAGAGAATTTCCTGAAGTTTTTCCTGAGGAACTCCCTGGTCTTCCACCTCAAAGACAAGTTGAGTTTCAAATCGATTTAACTCCCGGTGATTCACCTGTTGCAAAGGTACCATACCGATTAGCTCCATCTGAAATGAAGGAATTATCCATTCAGCTACAAGAACTCTTAGAGAAAGGATTCATTCGTCCTAGCCAAGGTTGGAGAATTCGGATCTCGGGGAGATCTCGTTTGGACTTTTATAGGGAGATCTCGACATCTCGGAATAATCTCGGGGGAGATCTTGGATGTTGACTTACGTTGACTTTATAGTTTTATTAATAAAAATATACATAAAAACATAAATATATGTATATTTATATACGTTTTTACGAGATTTTACAACAATATCCGAGAAATGAGCGAGAAAATCTTAGAAATTACGAATTTTACATGAAAATCTTACAAATTAGCAAAAAAATCCTAGAAATCGTCGCTTTGACTAAGTTTGACCCCGTTGACCGATAAATCTCTGGAGATGAACATCTCGTCTCAGTTGCCTTCTAAAAACGAGATCTCGGGGGAGATCTCAGGGAGATCTCGGGAGATTTACGAAACTGGTCCTAGCTCATCACCGTGGGGAGCACCTATATTGTTCGTTAAAAAGAAAGATGGTTCAATGAGGATGTGCATCGACTACCGTGAACTAAACAAGTTGGCCGTCAAGAATCGTTATCATCTCCCTAGAATCGATGACTTGTTTGATCAGTTACAAGGATCAAGCATCTATTCCTAGATTGACCTAAGATCCGGATATCAACAACTTAAAGTTAAGGAATCCGATGTTTCCAAGACTGCCTTCCGGACTCGTTACGGATATTACGAATTTTTGGTAATGCCCTTTGGGTTAACTAACACTCCTGCTGTATTCATGGATCTCATGAATCGTGTATGCAAGCCTTATCTCGATAAGTTTGTTATTGTTTTCATCGATGATATTCTCATCTACTCTAAGAGTGAGAAAGAACACGAACAACACCTCCAACAAATTCTGAAATTATTAAAGAAGGAACAGTTGTATCCTAAGTTCTCCAAGTGTGATTTTTGGTTGAAGACTGTTCAGTTTTTGGGACATGTAGTTGACAGTGATGGAATACATGTTGACCTCGCGAAGATCACGGCTATTCAGAACTAGAAAACACCTAAGAACGTGAAGCACATTCGTCAGTTCCTAGGACTTGCCGATTATTATCGGAGATTTATCAAAGATTTCTTCGTTCTTGCCAAACCACTCACAAAGTTGACTCATAAGGATAAAAAGTTTGAGTGGTCTAGTGAACAAGAATCTGCGTTTCAGACCTTGAAAGAAAAGTTGACTACCGCTCCAATCTTATCACTACCCGACGGAACTGAAGACTTCGTAGTCTATTGTGATGCTTCAAACCAAGGTTTTGGGTGTGTGTTAATGCAACGCCAGAAAGTCATTGCATATGCATCCAGACAATTAAAGAAGCATGAGAAGAACTATACTACTCATGACTTGGAACTAGGAGCTATAGTATTCGCATTAAAGATGTGGCAACACTATCTTTATGAAATCAAATTCACCATATTCACCGATCATAAGAGTCTCCAGCACATCTTTGATCAAAAGCAATTGAACATGAGACAAAGACGTTGGGTCGAGTTACTAAATGACTACAACTGTGAACTAAAGTACCATCATGGTAAGGCAAATGTTGTTGCCGATGCACTCAGCCGAAAGGATCAAGTCAATCCTATCTGGGTGCGAGCTTTGAATATGATCATTCAAACAAATCTGACAACTAAAATTCGAGAAGCACAACTAGAAGCTATAAAGCAAGAAAATATCGAGCATGAAGGACCTTCAGGTTTTGAAAACCAACTACAAATCAAGGAAATCGGAACACGTTATTACAACAACCGTATATGGGTTCCTCAATTCAGAAATCTGCGAAAGCTAGTCTTGGATGAAGCGCATAAGACTAGATATTCTATTCACCCACGCTCCAGTAAGATGTATCACGACGTTAAAGAATTCTATTGGTGGCCTAATCTGAAATCTGATATTGCTGAATATGTGAGCAAGTGTCTTACTTGTTTAAAAGTTAAGGCCGAGCATCAAAAGCCGTCTGGTTTACTGCAACAATCGGATATTTCGCAGTAGAAGTGGGAATGTATCGCTATGGACTTTATTACTAAATTGCCCAAGACTTCTAGTGGCAATGATACTATATGGGTCATAGTAGATCGTCTTACTAAATCTACTCATTTCTTACTGATCAAGGAAACCGAAAAGATGGAGAGATTGTCACAACTGTATATCAAATAAATTGTCTCTCGTCATGGTGTTCCTATGTCAATCATATCTGATCGCGACAGTAGATTCACTTCCAGATTCTGGAAATCCTTATAAACCGCTCTTGGAACTCAACTCGACATGAGTACTGCTTATCATCCGCAAACCGATGGTCAAAGTGAACAAACCATTTAAACGATGGAATATATGCTTCGAGCTTGTGTTATCGACTTCGGCAAAGGCTAGGATAGACATTTGCCTTTGGCTGAATTCTCTTACAATAACAGTTACCACTCAAGTATTAAGGCTGCACGACGAAAATGTAGATCCCCACTGTGCTGGGATGAATTAGAGGACGGACAGTTAATCGGTCCGAAAATCATACATGGGACAACCGAAAAGATAGTTCTGATTAAGAAACGATTAAAAACTGCCCGCAGCCGACAGAAGAACTATGCTAATAAACGTCGGAAAGATTTGGAATTCCAAGTTGGTGATAAAGTTATGTTGAAAGTATCTCCTTGGACAGGCGTCGTCCATTTTGGTAAACGAAGCAAACTTAACCCACGTTTCGTTGGTCCTTTCAAAATTATTGAAAGGATTGGCCCCGTAGCTTATCGATTAGAACTATCTGCTGAACTTAGCAGCATACACGACGTATTTCATGTCTCAAATCTTAAAAAGTGTCTCGTTGATGACACTCTTATTATTCCTTTGGAAGACCTCCGCATTGATGATAAAATGCATTTCATAGAAGAACAATGGAGTTCGTGGACCAAACTAAAAAAGAGATAAATAAATAAATAAATAAATAAAACCACTTTTGCTTTTATTTAAAAATTAAAATGGGGTGGCTACTTTTAGTATTTAATTCATGAGGTGGCTAGTTTAGAATTTAATTCATAGGGTGGCTATTTTTATTTTTTTTTTATAAAATCCCATTAGCAAAACACTAGTAATTTTATATTTTTTTTCTTGTATATTTTATTTCAAATTCCAACTATAAATACATGGGCTTGAGAACCAATTTGTTTGCACACACTTAACTCTTTCCACTCTCTAAAAACCTGAAGAACTCTTGAGGTAATCTTTCCTTTTCATTTTTTATTTATTTTTATTCATTTTATTTATTTCTTGTATTTTTTAGCCAATTGTTATTTTAAATTGTTAATAAATATTCATATCAGTAGTATTTATTTGGAAATTATTTAGAACGGTAGTAGTACTTATAAAAATAATTATTATAAGTTTTGGAATATTATTTATAGTTAATTACGAATTAAGTACTAATTAAACACGAAAACCATATAAAATTCGTAATAAAATATTAAACAGTAATAAAAATAATTATAAATTTTTTTATGAGATTATCACACTTGTAAAAGGCTGTGAAAATTATAAAAGTAAATATATGTGCCGATATAGTATTTAAATAGAATTTACTTGTGTTTTATTCTAAACCGAGAAGATTAATAAAGGAAATACAAAATAAATACAAACATGTATTAAATCTGTTTTTATAAAAATTTTATATGATTAGTAGGATTACTAGATACTCAAAAAAATGTGTAAATTAATTTTAAATTTGTTTTTTTATTTATTTAATTATAGGCCAAATAGAATGGTTAAATGATTAGAAAACATTAAATAAATAATATTTCGGTATAAAATTTAATTTAATAATTTTTATAACATTTTTACAGAATATAAAACCTGTAGAAAAATATTAAATTATTTATTTAGGTCAATTTGATATTTATTACCTAATTAACTTTGATTAATATAAACCGATGATATATATATATATATATATATATATATATATATATATATATATATATATATATATATATATATATATATATATATATATATATATATATATATAGAAATGGGAAACAAATACAAAAACATGATAAAATTATTTTATGAAATATCATACTGATTTGTATAATTAACTAAGTTTATAAATATTATGATTATAATATTTAATGAATTAATTATCCAATTAGCGTGTATTAGTATATTTGTTTTTACATAAACATATATAATACATATATAATATAAAAATTAATCAATACTTAATCAAACATTGTTATTAGTAAATAATAATATAAAACCTAATTGAATACTTACCTAATCATGTATATTTAATTTCCTATCTAATTAAACTTATAACACTTTTAATATAAGATTAATTTTTTAAGATAAATTAATGTATATATTCAAACTTATATAATATACTTATTATATAAGTAAATTATTTAAAGTGTCATATTTCTATACGCGCGATTTCTAATATACGATTAATATTATACTTTCGTATAATATTGGGGAGTAAATATTTTCATAAACAAATAAACGTATTAGATTTATTTTTGATCATTGAACTTTCTTGACGGGTGGCGTCTACGAAACTCTAGGATGGAAGAGTTTGTATTTTTCCGATTTAAAGGATCCTATAGCTCAAGCCCCTAGACCTGAATAGGCCATTACAAATTGAAAGTTGTTAATCGAAAGTTTATCTGATTACGTGTTTATAAACTTTCCATAAATTAAAACCTTCCTATTTTGGACTGTCACTATTAATATAATTCATTATATTAATAAACATACTCTTTGTTTGTTAGACATTTATTGACCAAACGTTATACCTCTAGGTTGATATCTCGGTCACTTACTTCCTTTACTTACGTTTCTTTCGTGGAATACTTCAACTGCTATTTGTGGTGATTTTCATAGCCCCACTTTTACTGTTTACTTAACTGTTTATAACTTTTGGGGTGAGACACATGCTTGCTTTATAACTGTTTTACATTTAGACACAAGTACTCAAATGTTATTATGTTGTCTTGCTTTGTCATGCAAATCCTCACCGTAATATCGTTAATTGCTTGGTATAACGCAAACTTAATTATTATGAGTAGGCCTATTGAGGGTAACGTCTCTAACCATTTGACCTCTGGTCTTTGGTTACATAATAACGATTTAACGACACTGACAGTACAAGGTGTCAAGGGGTAACTTTTATTTAGTCTCGATATTACAAACTGCAGCAACACTTTCAGATTGATATATTGTGACGACCCGGGAATTTCTGACCAAATTTAAACTTAATCTTTATATGTTTCCGACACGATAAGCAAAGTATGTAATGTTGAGTCTAGAAAATTTTGAAACGATGTTCATATATTCAATTGACCTTCAACTGCTCTCAACGATTCACAAAAAATAAATTGTAAATAGATATGTGTGTATGTATATATAAATAATAATTCAAAATATAATTTGAAGTATTATATGTTGTTGTTATTAAAATTTATAAAATAAAAATAGGATATTAAAATAATTATTATTTAAAATATCTCTCCATATATAAATAAAGTATATTAAAAAATAAATATTAAATGCTTGTAATACTCGTTTGATGTTCCGATTGATATTAAGCAAGTTAAATTCGAACTTATGTAATTTTTAAAATAAAAGGTGATCCGAAAATGAGTTATATAAGTTAGGCATATTAAAAGTATATTTAGGATCTAATTATTTAATTTTAACATTTTTAATATTTTACCCATAAATGAGAGGGACAGTTGATGTAATTTTTATTTAACAAATTAAGGATCGAATTTTATACCATAATGACCAAAATAAATAAATATAGTTAATCTAAAAGTTTGGAATTTTTCTGAAAGACTTTTATCCGCCACTAATTATCAACGGGATACGAAATAGTAGTCTCTGAAAACTGTCGGCAGGTAATGTTAGATTCAAGGCTGCGGGACTTTTCTTCTTCTCAAATTATTCACATGTTTATTATAATATTAATTTCTATTTTGATTGAATCTATCCGTGATTTGAGAAAGCACACATTATTGAATTGAGTTATTGTTATTTTGTTTTATGTCTAATTCATCTTCCCACTTGCATTCTAATTCTTCCTTTTACTTTTCCGTTGACATCCACAATCAATCATCTACCTTTCTATTTGGGTTTTCTTTTCTTTCACAGTTAAACTTAGGAAGTATATATATTACATACATATATGTATGAGGTATATGTTTACACATCACCTTAATCACCTTCTTCAAAATTTATCATCACCAACACATACTACTACTATCTTCACTCTTCTTCTTCAACGATCATCACCACCTAATCATTTATCTGAACCGGCCACCATCATCTACCATCATCACTAAACCTTTGAATCACCATCAACAACTTTCTATCACAACACCCACCACGAACACTCCACTTTTATTGGTCGTTTCATTATGTTTTCTCGGACCATCGAGGTACCACGAGGTGAAACCAACACCCACTTATTTCCTGTCCAAGAACAAACACCATCCTAGCTATGTTTCTGTTTCAAGCTCAATCAAAATTATTACCATTAACTGCTCGATCTTCTGCTTTTCTGTTTTTCAAACAAGTACCAAAACCAAACCCATTTAAACACCATAACCATTACAGAAAACAAACCCAAGAACCCACTACCATCTCCACCACAACCCTACCACTCTCTCTCTCTCTCTCCCTCTCTCACATTATCCCTCTCTTCTCTCTACGTCTGAACCAACTTTAAACCACCAAACCTGCTGAAATCTTTTATACTACTGCTGCAAATAATTTCTGGTTTCAAATCCCGTCGTGCAGCTGCTACTCAACCTGTCTATTGAACGTTCGAATAAAAAAAATCGCCAATCACCATTACTGCTGCTATAACTCACCATCAACACCCTTTTCTCTCTATTATTTCATGAAACCCACCTGCAACAGTTGCTGTTACAGCCTTTATTTTGCATCTATTTACAACTCACTGCTGCTACTGCAGCTTACTTTTCGGTTCTGTATATATATCGAGCATCATTATGATGATGGTGGGGGAACATGTTATGATCATACTTAATCAATTATCTTTTCATACAAAGTGATATTATTTAAATACTGATGAGCTATCTTTTATAATTATGTAATGGAAGATGATGTATTGATGAGGTACATGATGATGAATGATTGAGCTGAAGATGTGTTGTGCTCCTGTACCATACGAACCCCACGCCTAATAACCATCGAACAGCCTATTCTCTGGACTTCTAATTAGTTTGTGTTGGGCCAGTTTCACTTTTGCATAAGTAGGCCGATGAGGTTATACTTGTTAGGCTGGATCAATATTGGTTAGCATAGGTCCAAATTCCATCACCACACATCACTTAAACGATTTCTATTATTCACAGTGTTCTTGTTTCTGTTTTCTATATTGTCGAACAAAGAAAGAGTTACAAAGTAAAGAGATAATATTAAGGATGATAGAATTAAGATTGATGAAAACGTGATTTTATTAGAGTAATGGAGATTTTAGATTATTATGATTTTTGATTATGATTATGATTATAACTAGAGGATGATTAGAATTTTGATGTTTAGTTATGATCATGCTAAAAGAATCGATGACGATGAGCTGAAGAAAGATGATTCGGGTGAGGTGGAATAATTATGGAAGTTAATGAAGGAGGAGAAGTAGAAAGGGGATACAGATAGGTACAGGTTATATAAATAAGTCGGAGTTTTAAATTAGAAAAGTCGAAATGGCGTAATGGTTAAGGGTGTTTACATGTGAGCTGGAGGTCATGAGTTAGAGTCCCGGCAGGGGCGTACTCTTTTTAAGCATATCTTCAAAGGTTGTACCTATTATTATTATTATTATTATTATTATTATTATTATTATTATTATTATTATTATTATTATTATTATTATTATTATTATTATTATTATTATTATTATTATTATTATTATTATTATTATTATTATTATTATTATTATTCATTGTTATTATTATGATAGTTACAATTACTCTTAATATGTAAAAATATTATTAAGATTATCCTTAATAAAATTAAAAGGTATTATCATTATTATTAATGTTAATATTATTATTAATAAAACAAGTATTATTATTATTAATATTATCAAAATGAATATTAATATGATATTTAGTATTATTATTATTAAATTTATTATCATTATTATCATTAGTAGAAAAATTGTATATTCATAGTTATTATTACAAAGTATTATTATTATTAAAAGTATCATTATTATAAATCTATTATCTTTATTAACATTAGTATTAATAATACAAAGTATCATTAACAGAATTATCATTTAAACATTAAAATTAGTACTATCTTATGATTACTGAAATTTCTATTAAAACTAGTATTATGACTAAAATTAACCTTATTATTAAAAGTAATATGTTTATTAAAACTATCATTTTTTTTATCTTTTTATATATATTAAAAAGCTTCATTTTTTTTAAATTAATATTATTACTATCATTATTATTATCATATTTTTTATCATTATCAGGATTACTACAAATAGATATATTTTTTTTTACATATCACACTATTGTTATTAGTAAAATGATATTAAATAAGTTATATGAATTAAGTATATTAAATTATCTATATCTATATCTATATCTATATAACATATAAAGACAACAAGTATATTATTAATAATAAATATAAATTTGCTAAATTACGATTTTATGTTTTAATAGATATAAAATTGATATAGGTTCGTGAATCCGAGGCCAACCCTGCATTGTTCAGTATCGTCGTATGAATATTTTTACTACAAAATATTGTAGAGTGAGTTTCATTTGCCTTTTTACCCTTTATATTTTTGGGTTGAGAATACATGCGCAATTTTTAAAAACGTTTTACGAAATAGACACAAGTAATCAAAACTACATTATATGGTTGAATGATCGAAGCCGAATATGCCCATTTTACTTGGTAACCTAAGAATTAGTAAAACCAGTCTACTAATTGACGCGAATCCTAAAAATAGATCTATTGGGCCTAACGAACCCCATCCAAAGTACCGGATGCTTTAGTACTTCGATGTTGTTTTTATCATGTCCAAAGGATTTCCCGGAATGATAGGGGATATTCTTATATGCATCTGGTTAATGTCAGTTACCAGGTGTTCATCCATATGAATGATTATTTTTTGTCTCTATGCATGGGACGTATATTTATGAGAAATGAAAATGAAAATCTTGTGGTCTATTAAAATGATGAAAATGATCGATTATGATAAACTAATGAACTCACCAACCTTTTGGTTGACACTTTAAAGCATGTTTATTCTCAGGTACGAAAGAAATCTTCTGCTGTGCATTTGCTCATTTTAGAAATATTACTTGGAGTCATTCATGGCATATTTCAAAATACGTTGCATTCGAGTCCTTGAGTTCATCAAGATTATTATTAAGTCAATTATAGTTGGATATAATATGAAATGGTATGCATGCCGTCAACTTTTGTTGTAAAGAAAGATTGTCTTTTAAAATTGAATGCAATGTTTGTAATATGTATCATATAGAGGTTATGTACCTTGCGATGTAACCAAATGTAATGTATTCGTCCAGATGGATTAGGACGGGTCTCTACAGTTGGTATCAGAGCGGTGGTCTTAGCGAACCAGGTCTTGCATTAGTGTGTCTAACTGATAGTTGTTTAGATGCATTAGTGGGTCTGGACTTCGACTGTGTCTGCATGTCAAAGTTTTGCTTATCATTTCTAGTCGAAAATCATCCGCTTATCATCGTTAGGAAATTACCTACTTATCATTCTTAGTCTAGACATGTCTTACTGCCTCTATTGCATAGACAGTGTATAGATAAATTCATATCTTAGCGTATCTGTTATTGTTACCTTTGCCTGACAGCTTCCGTAGATTCCTCCGTAACTTATGGGATTATAGTATTATATATGCATATGTAAATTATGTATTGCAGAGTACTAATCTACATCTTATAATCTATTTCTTATCGAAAATTCTTCATCAGATCGTACGAGATGAATCCCTCAACCAGTTCGAGTCCCTCAGATTTCGATAGCTATTCTGATAGTTATTCCGACAGCTATTCCGACATGGATGTTCACCTAAGCTCCAAAAGCAGCGTCACCAGAATGAATCAACCAATTCATCTGATGGGTTCATAGTCAACTTAACCGATGGAGACGAGAAGAAGGCGATCCTTTCCACCCACCAACCTGCACTCTTGACGATGAACCTGAAGCACTTACCGACGAACCCATTCGAAACACCATCTTCACACTCATTTTCTGAATATCTCGCCAAGATTATATTCTATCTAAAATTCTAAACCTTATTCATTCGCTCGTTCCTACCGACAATCATCCCGGTGTAATAAGTCAACGAGCTTCGCACCCGAGTTGTAGCCTTGGAAAATATGGTGCAAAATGTACCAGCTTCAGCAACATCACCGGCACCAACAGTACCATCAGTAACAGCACCAGTACCATCAACAATCCATGCCTCAACATCTCATTCTGTACCTCAAGTATAATTATCGTTCCACGAATCATTCTACATCATTTATCTTCGTTCGACATGGCGATTATATAATCTCTAATGTTTTAGAGATTATATATTCTTATTCTAACGGTAAATCAAATGAGTCTAATATCATATTGATTCATTAAATCCATGATTACATCTGAAGAAAATATATATGTATATATATTTTCATAAAGATTGTAATTAAAAATTCTTTTGTACAAACTGTTAATGATGAAAATATTTTAACAGGTAGGTAATACCCGAGGAATATTTAAGATTTCACATTAATAAGTTACACTGTGCATTCTTCGAATCTGATTCAACGGTCATTTACTATCCTACTTACATCCACAGATATACGTATCTGTTCACCACAGAATAACCATTTCCATTCAATTTCATACTTGGATTTTGATCTATCAGAATCCAACAAGTGGCATAATGAAGAAAACGTTGGACAAAATAAAATTTATTAGAAACAAACAAATTAACTATGAGAAATTTTGTTAAGAATCCACGCTAACGAAATCCTACTTAACTGTTCCTAGCTAACTGTTAATTCCGTATTACATTTTAATTATCGCAATTTATTTTATCGCAAATTTAATTTTCGCAATTTTATTTATCGTCATTTAATTTCTGTTATTTATTTTATGCACTTTATTTATCATCATTTAAATACTGTTATTTACGCATTTAAATATCGGGACATGTATACAAGGTTTTGACATATCATATCGACGCATCTATATATATTATTTGGAATAACCATAGATACTCTATATGCTGTAATGATCGAGTTCGCTATACAGGGTTGAGGTTGATTCTACAATAATATATATACTTTGAGTTGTGATCGAGTCTGAGACATGTACACGGGTCACGACACGTATTAATTAATTTGAATATTATATATTGCTAACTGTGGACTATCAACTGAGGACTAATGACATTGAACAATTAAAATGAATTAAAATATTGATTATAACAAATGAAACTAAACATTTCTTCAAGTTTGCCACTTGATTTCATCTTAAACCTCATTTGTATCTTGATGATTAAAATCTGCGTTCAAACCTTTCGTAATTCTTGAAAACACCTCAATAGAGAGGATGAACCAACCGCACTTCATCTACGTAAGAAGAGATTGATGCATATAGTTATGCACTTGAAAACTCTTGGAACCTGAGTAAACGTTTAACACGTATCTGTGCTAATTCCTTTAGTATTATTATTACCAAAAATAACTTGGTAATTCCTTTTAAAGTAGCAAATTTTGTCACAGCTCCAGCAAGTCAACTTCGACTTTTCGTTCGAAACAACCTTATTATCACCTTGATTTATATGCATGCTCTTTTATTGTTACCAGAGAACCTTTTATATTCCACCATATTACCAGCAGATGTACCAGCAACCTCGTTGCTCCTTGGTTTAAATCCCTCCGACAAATCACTATATTTATCTATTGAAGTCTCATCATGTACACATCCGTATCTTGTAACAAGAATTGCCATACCAATTACCGGGAATCAGCAAATCTGTACTTTGAGTCTCGCAACGATTCCACATCAACAGTTATATGTATCCATATAACATTTATCTCTTAGAACTATGATCTTCCATTCTGAAATTCTGAAAAGTACCCAGTCTGCGAATTAATACTCTGAATTTTGAAAAGTTGAATGAAGCAACAAAAACTGTAAACAACCTCAACAGCCAAAAGTTGATGATAAAGAATTGTATGTTGGCAAAGCTCAGAAAAAGTTTGAAACTGAAAAACTGATTGAGCAAACTACGAAGGAGTCTCTGAACAAAACACAAGTACTAAACTTGTACATTAAGAATCCTGATGATTCTATTTCTGATGAAATCTTTAGCGAATACCTTGCTTTTGACTCCAAACTCTTGCGGACAAATTTTCTTCACCATCCTTCGATATTAGAAATTCTAAGATATCATCGTATCTTTCATTATAAATATCCTCCATATTTCTGAAGATATTTTCATAACTATTCTTATCTGAAATCATTAATCTCTTCGTGCTATCAGTGTTACATCATATAGAAACTGTTAGTTTCTATATTCTGTAAACTTTCGAGCTTAAAATATGAATGTTATTGAAGTAGTGTTGGGAACTGAAGCATGAGTTAATATAATATAATGACACTTGATCAACGTGATTATATTACAGTAAGTCATGCTGAGTTTCTAATGGAACGTGATGATTCACAGATCATAACGTCATCATTGCCATGTTACACGACTCTTGTATTCTATTTAACCTTAAAAATATCAAGAAAAATATTTTCTTGATGATTCGGTCTTTTCCGGATATTCTGGTAATTTGACAAATCAAATCGTGCGATTTCGTTCTTTCTTGTTTAGAACATTAAGTACATTCAAAGTTCCATACTTACGAATTCTGGACCGTTACTCGCTTTACTAGAGATCGAGAAGATAATAAAAGGGCAAATAGCTCCAAAATATAAGAGAAAATATAAAGCCCAATAACAACACGGAAGTTACAAACTGTGGATATTAATACGAATAGCAATATAAAGACACGGTAGAATTAAGAATACTGTCAAGGTAATAGTAGAAGTAACCAGATTTTTCTGGTGGAAGATTGAAAATAGGGGTGACAGAAATGATAATTAGAAAAATATCAAGGATTAGAACGGGATTAAGCATTTTCACAGTCTTTTAGATGTACGAACTAAGAAAGAAAGTATAGGAATGGTGAGAATAATGGAACAGAAGTGTTTAATTTATAATGGAAATATCAGACAAAGTAATCAAGGCAGATCACCGTATTTAATTATAGAGATCTTAATTTCCTTATTCGCCAAAGAACCAGATCTTATAGATTTTGAAGATTTTCTTTAAATCCCTTGAAATTCCGAAAATCAACTGTGACTACGTCAAAAGTTAAGTCGAACCTCTACTCATACGCTTCGAATAATCGAATTATTTTATCTGTATTACCCGACGATGATAAAACTCTATTCATCAACTCATATTTGTCATGAAAACATTTCTATTATTAACCATGACCATCTCACTCAAATTTTGGGACAAAATTTCTTTAACGGGTAGGTACTGTGACGACCCGGGAATTTCCGACCAAATTTAAACTTAATCTTTATATGTTTCCAACACGATAAGCAAAGTATGTAATGTTGAGTCTAGAAAATTTTAAAACGATGTTCATATATTCAATTGACCTTCGACTACTCTCAACGATTCACGAAAAATAAATTGTAAATAGATATGTGTGTGTATGTATATATAAATAATAATTTGAAATATAATTTAAAGTATTATATGTTGTTGTTATTAAAATTTATAAAATAAAAATAGGATATTATAATAATTATTATTTAAAATATATCTCCATATATAAATAAAGTATATTAAAAAATAAATATTAAATGCTTGTAATACTCGTTTGATGTTTCGATTGATATTAAGCAAGTTAAATTCGAACTTATGTAATTTTTAAAATAACAGGTGATCCGAAAATGAGTTATATAAGTTAGGCATATTAAAAGTATATTTAGGATCTAATTATTTAATTTTAACATTTTTAATATTTTACCCATAAATGAGAGGGACAGTTGATGTAATTTTTATTTAACAAATTAAGGATCGAATTTTATACCATAATGACCAAAATAAATAAATATAGTTAATCTAAAAGTTTGGAATTTTTCTGAAAGACTTTTATCCGCCACTAATTATCAACGAGATACGAAATAGTAGTCTCTGAAAACTGTCGGCAGGTAATGTTAGATTCAAGGCTGCAGGACTTTTCTTCTTCTCAAATTATTCACATGTTTATTATAATATTAATTTCTGTTTTGATTGAATCTATCCGTGATTTGAGAAAGCACACATTATTGAATTGAGTTATTGTTATTTTGTTTTATGTCTAATTCATCTTCCCACTTGCATTCTAATTCTTCCTTTTACTTTTCTATCGACATCCACAAACAATCATCTACCTTTCTATTTGGGTTTTCTTTTCTTTCACAGTTAAACTTAGGAAGTATATATATTACATACATATATGTATGAGGTATATGTTTACACATCACCTTAATCACCTTCTTCAAAATTTATCATCACCAATACATACTACTACTATCTTCACTCTTCTTCTTCAACGATCATCACCACCTAATCATTTATCTGAACTGGCCACCATCATCTACCATCATCACTAAACCTTTGAATCACCATCAACAACTTTCTATCACAACACCCACCACGAACACTCCACTTTTATTGGTCGTTTCATTATGTTTTCTCTAACCATCGAGGTACCACGAGGTGAAACCAACACCCACTTATTTCCTGTCCAAGAACAAACACCATCCTAGCTATGTTTCTATTTCAAGCTCAATCAAAATTATTACCATTAACTGCTCGATCTTCTGCCTTTCTATTTTTCAAACAAGTATTCCAAAACCAAACCCACTTAAACACCATAACCATTACAGAAAACAAACCCAAGAACCACTTACTATTTCGTTCTATTTATGACCAAGAACCCACTACCATCGCCACCACAACCCTACCACTCTCTCTCTCTCCCTCTCTCTCATTCTCCCTCTCTTCTCTCTACGTCTGAACCAACTTTCAACCACCAAACCCGCTGAAATCTTTTATACTACTGCTGCAAATAATTACTGGTTTCAAATCCCGTCGTGCAGCTGCTACTCAACCTGTCTATTGAACGTTCGAATAAAAAAAAATCACCAATCACCATTACTGCTGCTATAACTCACCATCAACACCCTTTTCTCTCTATTATTTCATGAAACCAGCTGCAACTATTGCTATTACAGCCTTTGTTTTGCATCTATTTACAACTCACTGCTGCTACTGCAGCTTACTTTTCAGTTCTGTATATATATCGAGCATCATTATGATGATGGTGGGGGAACATGTTATGATCATACTTAATCAATTATCTTTTCATACAAAGTGATATTATTTAAATACCGATGAGCTGTCTTTTATAATTATGTAATGGAAGATGATGTATTGATGAGGTACATGATGATGAATGATTGAGCTGAAGATGTGTTGTGCTCCTGTACCATACGAACCCCACGCCTAATAACCATCGAACAGCCTATTCTCTGGACTTCTAATTAGTTTGTGTTGGGCCATATTCACTTTTGCATAAGTAGGCCGATGAGGTTATCTTGTTAGGCCGGATCAATATTGGTTAGCATAGGTCCAAATTCCATCACCACACATCACTTAAACGATTTCTATTATTCACAGTGTTCTTGTTTCTATTTTCTATATTGTCGAACAAAGAAAGAGTTACAAAGTAAATAGATAATATTAAGGATGATAGAATTAAGATTGATGAAAACGTGATTTTATTAGAGTAATGGAGATTTTAGATTATTATGATTTTTGATGATGATTATGATTATAACTAGAGGATGATTAGAATTTTGATGTTTAGTTATGATCATGCTAAAATAATCGATGATGATGAGCAGAAGAAAGATGATTCAGGTGAGGTTGAATAATTATGGAAGTTAATGAAGGAGGAGAAGTAGAAAGGGGATACAGATAGGTACATGTTATATAAATAAGTCGGAGTTTTAAATCAGAAAAGTCGAAATGGCGTAATGGTTAAGGGTGTTTACATGTGAGCTGGAGGTCATGAGTTCGAGTCCCGGCAGGGGCGTACTCTTTTTAAGCATATTTTCAAAGGTTGTACCTATTATTATTATTATTATTATTATTATTATTATTATTATTATTATTATTATTATTATTATTATTATTATTATTATTATTATTATTATTATTATTATTATTATTATTATTCATTGTTATTATTATGATAGTTACAATTACTCTTAATATGTAAAAATATTAGTAAGATTATCCTTAATAAAATTAAAAGGTATTATCATTATTATTAATGTTAATATTATTATTAATAAAACAAGTATTATTATTATTAATATTATCAAAATGAATATTAATATGATATTTAGTATTATTATTATTAAATTTATTATCATTAGTAGAAAAATTGTATATTCATAGTTATTATTACAAAGTATTATTATTACTATTAAAAGTATCATTAATATAAATCTATTATCTTTATTAACATTAGTATTAATATTACAAAGTATCATTAACAGAATTATCATTTAAACATTAAAATTAGTACTATCTTATGATTTCTGAAATTTCTATTAAAACTAGTATTATGACTAAAATTAACCTTATTATTAAAAGTAATATGTTTATTAAAACTATCATTTTTTTATATCTTTTTATATATATTAAAAAGCTTCATTTTTTTAAATTAATATTATTACTATCATTATTATTATCATATTTTTTTATCATTATCAGGATTACTACAAATAGATATATATTTTTTTTACATATGACACTATTGTTATTAGTAAAATGATATTAAATAAGTTATATGAATTAAGTATATTAAATTATATATATCTATATCTATATAACATATAAAGACAACAAGTATATTATTAATAATAAATATAAATTTGCTGAATTACGATTTTATGTTTTAATAGATATAAAATTGATATAGGTTCGTGAATCCGATGCCAACCCTGCATTGTTCAGTATCGTCGTATGAATATTTTTACTACAAAATATTGTAGAGTGAGTTTCATTTGCCTTTTTACCCTTTATATTTTTGGGCTGAGAATACATGCGCAATTTTTATAAATGTTTTACGAAATAGACACAAGTAATCGAAACTACATTATATGGTTGAATGATCGAAGCCGAATATGACCCTTTTACTTGGTAACCTAAGAATTAGTAAACCAGTCTACTAATTGACGCGAATCCTAAAGATAGATCTATTGGGCCTAACGAACCCCATCCAAAGTACCGGATGCTTTAGTACTTCGATGTTGTTTTTATCATGTTCGAAGAATTTCCCGGAATGATAGTGGATATTCTTATATGCATCTTGTTAATGTCAGTTACCAGGTGTTCATCCATATGAATGATTATTTTTTTGTCTCTATGCATGGGGCGTATATTTATGAGAAATGAAAATGAAAATCTTGTGGTCTATTAAAATGATGAAAATGATCGATTATGATAAACTAATGAACTCACCAACCTTTTGGTTGACACTTTAAAGCATGTTTATTCTCAGGTACGAAAGAAATCTTCCGCTGTGCATTTGCTCATTTTAGAAATATTACTTGGAGTCATTCATGGCATATTTCAAAAGACGTTGCATTCGAGTCATTGAGTTCATCAAGATTATTATTATTTCAATTATAGTTGGATATATTATGAAATGGTATGCATGCCGTCAACTTTCGTTGTAAAGAAAGATTGTCTTTTAAAATTGAATGCAATGTTTGAAAAATGTATCATATAGAGGTCATGTACCTCGCGATGTAACAAAATGTAATGTATTCGTCCAGATGGATTAGGATGGGTCTCTACATATATTTGGTATCAATCAACTTTAAACTAAATCTTGTGGTCTAATGCATATTATATAAACCTATGAACTTCACTCAACCTTTTTGGTTGACACTTTAAGTATGTTTTGTCTCAGGTGACGAATAAGATGATTGCTATGACTGCTACTTGATGAATTGAATGATGCTGCATGGAGTCTTCATTTCATTACATTTCCTTTTCATTTTAAAACTATTACTATTTCAGTTTGGATTTGATGTAAACACTCTTAATGCTTCCGCTGTTTTATTAATAAAGGTTTATTTCAAAACGTCTCATATAGAGTCGTTCTCGTTATACAACTGTGTTATGATATGAATGGTCACAAATACCCCTGACCATATTTGGGGGTGTGACACACGTAATCATCTTGTGTGTGTGTGTGTGTTTGAGATTCTTCTCTGGTGTGAGAGTTTGGCAGATTCATTGTTATTGATCTTAATTTTGGTTAATTGTGAGATTATTCCGGTGTTGTGATTCATTGTTACATAGATTTTATCATGGTATCAGAGCGATAAGGAGACTGATCTGCTCGATTCATTTTTCGATTAGGGTTTTAAATTCTTTCAATCCCTGTTGCTGTTTTCGTTTGATTCTAGGGTTGATTGTTATTCTCTAACAATCTGTGTTCTATCGGGTTCGACAAAGTCTGTGGGTGATTTCAGATTTGGTATTTGATTTGGGGTTTGATTGGTGAAAACCCTAATTCTCTCAAATTAGGATTTGGTATTTATAGTCTTCCGCTGTGTTGCTACTTGTTCGTGATTGTTATTTTTCATTCATAAGCAAGGAGTACTCTGTATTGTATTCTTTCCCTATTTTGTGTGATATCTCTATTGTGATTTGTTGTGATAGAAGGAGATCTGTGCCCAACTCTTGAATCTTGGCCTTTAGGCTTCAAGAAAACCTGATCAAGCACATAATTTCTTTAGATCTTGTTCTTATCTTTCATATTATGGTTTATTTCTTCTATTTTTCTGATATTTTTTCTGTGTTGTTGACTACCTGCATATTGTCTGATCTAGTATCTTCATATTGTGTATTTGTATCTATTCTATTATTTTGTGTGATTTTCTCATTATCTGGTCAATATGATTTCTTCAGGTGGTGGTGATGCTACTTTGATTAGCAAGTTAGATTTTGGTGATCCTCTATATTTGCATGCTAGTGATATTATAAGTGTTCCATTAATTACTATTAAACTAAAAGGTACAGTGAAATATAGAGTATGGAGCAGTGCTATGACACTTGCTCTTCAAACAAAGAATAAAATTGGATTTATTGATAATACTAGTGTGAAAGATGAAACTGATGATGTGCTTGGTAAACAATGGGATAGATGCAATGTTGTTGTTCTTTCTTAGATTTTAGGATCTATTAGTGAAGAGTTATATTTGGAACAAATTTTTTCTAATAATGCTGCTGTTGTTTGGCAAGAACTTAAAGAAACTTATGATAAAATAGATGGTTATGTGATTTTTAATGTGCATCAATCTATTAATTCTTTTTCTCATAGTGGTCTTACTATCTTTGAATATTATCATAAGCTTAATTCAATGTGGAAATAATTTGATGCTTTAACTAAACTTCCTAGTTGTAGTTGTGAAGCTGCTAAAGGCATTGCTGATCATAGTTCTTTGTTAAAGCTTATGCAGTTTCTTATGGGTCTAGATGAAGTATATACTCCTATTAGGAGTAATATACTTATGACAGACCCTTTACCCTCTGTGAAAACTGCATTTTCTATTGTTTCCAGGGAGGAATCACATAGAGGTTTGGGTGTGAAACATGTAAATGGGACTTCTGCTTTTGTTAGTCAATATCAAAATAATAATAATAATGGTAACAACAAAAGTTTTAAAGGTCCTAATCCTAATTTCAAATGTACCAAGTGTGGTTTAACTGGACATACTGTTGATAGATGTTTTGAGATTATTGATTATCCACCTAATTTTAAAAGAAGAAGCAATAATAGTTTTCAAAACAAAACTAAAATTGGTTCTGTGAATAACTCTGTTACTAATGTGTCTGATAATGTTGGTGGTGGTTCTTTAAGTAGTAAAGGTGATTTTCCTTTTTCAAGTGATCAATTGAGAAGTTAATGAAGTTGATAAGTGATCAACCTAGTGCTAGTGTTGTCAGCAATAATGCTGCAGGTATATTTTATAATACTAGCAAGTTGTTTAACTTTAACTTCAGTAATTTTGTGTGTTTAAATGCTTCTCTTAAGTCATATAATCCAAATAAAGCTTGGGTTGTTGACTCTGGAGCCAATCAACATATGACCTCCTCTACTGATCAACTTGTAAATGTAGTGGATGTCATTGATCTTGGTCTTAAAGTTGGGCATCCTAATGGTACCAAGCTTGTGTCACTAAAATTGGAAATTTAAAGTTGTCTGAAAAAGTGTTTCTTAAAAAAGTGTTGGTTGTTCTTCAATATTGTGTGAACTTGTTGTCTGTTAATAAACTTACTAAAGATAATAGGTTCTTTGTTGGTTTTGATTCAAATAGCCGTTACATTCAGGATTTAGTGTCAAGGAAAACTATGGGACTGGTAATGAGAGTGGGGGTCTGTACTACTTTGGACCCAAGAGTGAGGTGAGTTGCAGTAATAGCACTATTGTGTCTATGAGTTCTAGAGCATTGTGGCATAGCAGACTTGGTCACCCTTCTGACCAAGTACTTTCTGTTATGAAAAATAAGTTGAAGTTAAATAAAACTGATAACAGTGATCCATGTGATAGTTGTCACAAGGCTAAACAGACTAATGAACCTTTTCCATTAAGTGAGCATAAAACTCAAGGTCTTGGTGATCTGATTCATCTTGATGTGTGGGACCTTATAAAGTCACTAGTAAAGAAGGTTATAAGTATATTTTTAACTGTTGTGGATGATTACACAAGAGCTGTTTGGGTGATTTTGTTAAAAAGAAAACATGAGGTTTTGATAATATTGAAAAATTTTGTAATCTAATTGAAAATCAGTTTAATAAATCTTTTAAAGTGTTTAGAAGTGATAATGGAACTGAGTTTGTCAATTGGAAAATGAATGGGTTGATAAGAAAAAAGGGAATTACACATCAAACCTCTTGTTCTTATACTCCACAACAGAATGGTGTGGTTGAAAGGAAACATAGACACCTGCTTAATGTAGATAGGAGTCTTATATTTTAGGGGGGATTACCTCTATATTTGTGTAGTGAATGTATTTTAACTACTACTTATTTGATTAATAGGTTTCCTACATCTGTGCTTTCTGGAAAATGTCCAAATGAGATGGTTTACAATAGAGACCCTGATCTCTCCCATTTAAAATGGTTTGGGTGTTTATGTTTTGCAAATGTTTTACATGAAACTGACAAGTTTGCTAGTAAGTCTGTCAAATGTGTTTTGGTTGGTTTTTTAAGTGTAAAAAAGGCTTATAAATTGTTTAGTCTTGAGCAAAAAAAACTTTTTATTCTCAAGAGATGTTAGATTTTACGAACATTTTTTTCCATACAAAGTGAAAGATTCTGTTTTAAATGTTAACAATGATGTTGTTGAGCAAAATGGTTTTCAGAAAAATTGTGTAGATCATTTAAAATTTTTCAATACACCCTTTGAAAATGATTTTTTGAAGCCCAATGATGAAGGGAGAGACATGTCTAAGGATGATGATAGTGTTGCTAGTGTCCTTGATAGTGACATTGATCATAAATCAAGTGATGCAGGCACATCTGCAACTTTCAAGGATGACAATGAGTTGGACATAACTCAAGATGTCCCTAAGGGTAATATTCACAACAATTCTAATACTGAAAATGTTTCTATTAAAATTCCAGAAAGTATTGATGTTAGGAGATCTATTAGAAAAGTGAGTTTACCTGTTAAGTTAAAAGACTATGTTGTAGAAGGTAAAGTCAAGCTTGGTATAGAAAAAGTTGTGAATTATTCTAATTTGAGCAGAGATTGTTACTATTTTACATCTAAACTAAACAAACTGCTTGAATCTACAACTTATTTTCAAGCCTCACAAGACCCTAATTGAGTAGAGGCTATGAATCAAGAAATGGAAGCATTAAATAGGAATGGTACATGGGTAATCACTGATTTACCTAAAGATAGAAAACCCATTGGTTGCAAGTGGATATATAAGATAAAATATAAATCAAGTGGTGAAATTGAAAGATTTAAAACTAGATTAGTTGCTAAAGGGTGTAATCAAATAAAGGGAATAGATTTTGATGAAACATTTTCACCAGTTGTAAAAATGGTTACTGTAAGATGTTTAATTAGTTTGGCTATTGAAAATTCTTGGTCTCTTTTTCAACTTGATGTGAATAATGCATTCCTTTATGGTGAACTTGAGGAGGATGTATATATGCAACTTCCTGAAGGTTATCATACAAAAGCTGATAATAAAGTATGCAAACTGATTAAGTCTTTATATGGTTTGAAGCAAGCTCTTAGGAAATGGAATGAGAAGATTACCTCTACTTTAATTGAATGCAGTTTTAGTCAATCTTTAAATGATTATTCTCTGTTTGTTAAGTCTACTACTAGTTCTGTTACCATGCTTCTTGTTTATGTTGATGATATTATTGTTACTGGTAGTGATTTTAAAGAGACTGAGATTGTAAAAGAGTTTTTAAGTTCCAAGTTTTTGATAAAAGAGTTGGGAAAGCTTAAATATTTTTTGGGTATTGAGGTTGCGGAATCAGATATTTGTGTTTATCACAAAGAAAGTATTGTATGGAACTTTTATTTGATTTTGGGTTGCTTGGGTCTAAACCCGTGTCTACTCCATTAGAGTCAAATGTAGTGTTTTATTCTGACTCAAATAAGTTAAAAGATGATAAGTTGCTTACAAATATTACTGAATATCAAAGATTAATTGGAAAATTGATTTATCTTACTTTAACTAGACCTGATATATCATATGATGTCCAATGTTTGAGTCAATTCATGCATGCTCCTCTTGTTTCTCATCTGAAAATTTCTTTAAGGTTATTAAGATATTTGAAGTCTTCTCCAGGTAAAGGTATATTGTTTACTAAATTGATTCTTTATGTTTGACTTCTTTTGTTGATTCTGATTGGGGCAAATGTATAACAACAAGAAAGTCTGTCACAGGTTATGCTGTTTATTTTGGTAATAAATTGGTTTCTTGGAAGAGGAAGAAACAACCTACTATTTCCAGATATTCCACAGAGGCTGAGTATAGGGCTATAGGATTGGTAACCTGTGAAATAATGTGGATTATTAAAATTTTGTTTGACATGCGTGTTACAGGATTAGTTCCTGCAAGTTTACACTGTGATAAAAAAAATCTGCTATGTTAATTGCTACTAATCCTGTCTATCATGAAAGGACAAAGCATTTTTAAACAAATTTACATTTCATAAGAGAAAAGATTTCAAAAGGGGTTATCAACATTTCCAAAGTGGCTTCCCTTGATAATGTTGCTGATATATTCACAAAAGGACTTTCAATTTCACAACATCAGTTTCTTTGTGATAGGCTTAATATGTTTGATATGTTCCATGCTCAATTTAAGGGGGGATGTTAAAATGATAAATTATCATAGAACACATATCTTTTATTTATTCATTTAGCTTACTTCTGGGTTAAGTTGTGTAGGTTTACACTTGAGATCTCATGTTAATTTACTTCTTGTAAATGGTTGAGAGGTATATATATATTGAATTGATCAAGAGAGAAATAAGGGTGGGAGAGAATAACCTACAGATTTGAAACGATCCTCAAATCGAATTAACAATTAACTTGTAAAATATAACCCCCCCCTTTTTTTTAACATTGACATTAACCACAATAACACAACGTTTAGTACATTACTTGTTCAAATGCTACCACAAGTTTCAAAATATGACAAGTTAAGAGTTACATCTTCGGGTACACAAGACCCATAAGTTTAACCACTTGTTTAATCAAACGACCCCATAGTGAGCATGACCGCCAGGACCATTACCAAAAGTGCCTCTCCAAACCACCAATAAGCAAGCTAATCTACTCCCTTACCCTTATCCTTCGAGGTGCCACAATCTATAAAAATAGTAAAAACAATCGCGCCTCCCTCGAATTTCCATTCTCAGAGGGAGCCATGTCGCGGGCTGTGAAGCCCCGCCGCGGCTATGTACTATGTCTGATGGTAAGTTTTTTTTGGGAGATTCTGATGACGAATTACACTTAGAACCGCATCGCGGGTGAATGTAGCCACGTCGCGGCTATCAACGTGAACTGATGGTTTTGATTTTGGCAAGTTCTGGAACCGAATTACATTTGGAACCGCGCCACGGGCTTGGGGAGCCGCGACGCGGCTGTACGCGTATCAGGATGCCCTTTTATGTTTTAATAAGGGTTTTAAGTGGGGGAAATGGGTCTTTTCACATATGAACGGCCATTTAGCTGATGTATCAGTTTTAGATCCACTTCAATTTCATTTTCAACCCACTCAAACAATCTCAAGCATTCTAGAGTGAGAAACCCATTTCTTGAGAGAGAAAGCTTGATTTGGAGAAGAAGGAGGTTGAATCTCACCAAAGTGCAAGTGTAAACCTTGTTCATCTCGTTTCTAGCTATCTTGTGATACTAGTGGTAAGTCCTAACTCCGATTTTCTTTCAATTTGGTGTTAGGGTTTGGTATTGCATGTTCTTGATTAAACCCATCTAGCTCACAAATGGGTGTTTGAAGCTAGTTGTAGGTGTTGTTGACCCTTGTTGGTGGGTTTTGGGTTGGAAAATATTTTTGTCATGTGTAGACTTTCAAATTGGGCATAATCACAAGCATTAGTGATGTCGTAGGAGAATGGAACCCAAATGGGTGTCTTTGGAAGTTGATTTTGGGGTGTAAACCCGATTGGGTCAAAATGGATCATTTGGTTGATTTGGGTCATGAAGTGCTCCTAGCACTTGACCATAAGATGTATTGGGATGAGTTTGGGACCAAATCACTAGTTTTTAATGATTTGGAGGATTTGGGTCTTGTATGACCTAGTTGGTGTTTTGGGTGCAATTTGGGTCAAATTAGCACTTGTGGATTTTGGGTCAAGCTACTAGTGTTTATAGCTTGATGTTGTGTTTGTGATAGGTGACTAGCTCTTGGATTAAGCTTAAAATTTTAGAGATGTTGTGACTCATCGAATTCCTCAAGGTGAGTGGAGTATTTATATGTGTGTGTATATAAATTGTTTGTTTGCGGGTTAGTGGCGAGTACTATCCTATTGTAAATTCTTAACTACCCGAAGATGTAAATTCTTAACTTGTTGTATTTTTGAAACTTGTATTTGCAAATGAACAAGTAATGTATGCAAACTTGTGATTGTGGTGGTTTATATCAAGCTTCAATAAAAAAAAAAAAAGGTGTCATATTTTTCTAAGTTAAATGGTAAATTGGGTTGTGATCGTTTCAAGTGATATCAGAGCCTGACCTGGGATCTAGGTTACCTTGGGATGGGAGCCTAGACTTGGGTTGAACGGACGTTTTATGCATGAAATGTCCGGTTACGGGACCACGAGGTTGTTGTAGGCACTTTAGTGCTTGCGGTCATTTGTTTGTGTGTATTTGTTTGACATCAAGTGAGATGGTCGTTGTATCAAGGAATTTGATAGGATGCACAAGTGTATTAATGATTGGCCACCATTAGTACGGCTGTACATCATGTCAAATGAATGAAATACGACGAGCGTCAAGCAAGATGGGATTTTTAAGTGTTTTGGCGCATCTTTATCGTGTTCTAATCTACTTTAAATTATAGAATGAGGACACGAAGTGGTGTGGATCGTGACGGTCCGAGTAATGAGGAGGTGAATAACGATGATGATCTTACGACCAAGATTGAGGCCGCGTTTGAAAGCTACTCATCGGTGTTTACCGATAAAGTCAAAGAGGTTCTTCAAGAGACTGTTGAGGAACAAATCACCGATCTCCTTCGAGATCAAGTGGGTGTGGTAGTAAGGGAATAGTTTGATAAGAGGTTTCCAAAACCTCAAGATGAAGAAGGTGTTGAAGAGGGACCGCTTAATCTAGGGGTTCCCGGCAATTGTGGGTTTAGTTATATAGACTTTAAGTTCACTAAACCGCCACTTTTTTAGGGGAGTCCCGACCCTCTAAAAAGCACTAGATGGATTTCGAATGTGGAAGGTTGTTTTCGGGTGTGTGAATGCCCACCTGATATTGCTCCAATTATACACGTTTTATCTCGCAATATCTCCCTCATTTCATTCGTTTTAGAGGATCATTGGGCCCGAACATTATTTTTCTGCACCAAAGTGTCAGTTCAAGGCTAAAAGCCTGATTTGGTGTAAAATTGACCAAATCCTTATCAAAAATTGCAAAGAAAATGAGAAGTGCAGGAAACAGCTCCAAAAGCGCCGCTCCTAGTCAAAGAGCGCCGCTACTGATGATCCAAAGCGCCGCTCCTCAGAGAAAAGCGGCGCTCTTATGCACGTTTTGGCACCAATTTCCACCAGTGGCCAGAAGCGCTGTTCCTTATTGTCAAAAGCGCCGCTCTTACCAAGAAAAGTGCCGCACCTGAATATAAAAGCGTCGTTCCTTATTTTTAGCCAAAAGCGCCGCTCCTGAGACAAAAGCGGTGCTCTTGACGCTGATTCAGCCCAGAGTTTTCAGCACTATAAAAGAAAAGAGAAGAGGTCATTACAAAAGAGAGCTACAGTTTTTAGTCCAAATTTCACACACAAAACCCTAATTTCATCATCCATTAGAGTTTGAAGGTCAATTGAAGGAAGCAAGCTCAAGTTTCATCATTATTAGCTCTAGATCTTCTTCTCTTTATCATTTTGTGTTGTAATCTCCACTTTTCTTTATCTAGTTTTGAACTAATTACTTGTAATCACTCAAGATGATGTTTATTTGTGTTTATATGATTATTATTAGTGTAGTTTTAGCCATGATTGGCTAAATCTCTTGTGTTTGCTTATCTATGAATCTCTAATGCATAGGATTAGCCCTTAATCAATTGAATAAAGTTGTTTTGAATGAAAATACATGAGCAAGTGTTATTGTGTTAGGTATGAGGTCCATTGCTATGATTTGATATACGTTTTACTTTGATTACATAGATTGAGTAGCTCTCTTAGTGATTTGAGAAGTGAATCAATTTGTGATTTAACACCTTTGGTGATCTAAACAACTAGAATAGGGATTTCAAGTGATTGTATTTCTAATCTAAGTTGGTTTTCAATTGACCTTTGTTCAACATAGTGGTGTTTGACTATCTTGAGTGATTTTGATAGTTGAAGGGTTTTAAGTGATTTCAACCCAAGCATAATCTCAATAACTAACTCATACTTAACTCGATCTTAGGATATCATGCTTATGTGAATTTGCAAAAGTATAATTTGATTAAGGTTTGGTAGTAATGCTAAACAAATAATAGTTCAAACAACTAGTGCGATATCAATTTAGGCAAAATAGGGCAATTCAAGCATAGAGAGGATTAGGTAAGTGAACACTATTTGTTTATTGATTAGTTCTCAATATTTAGTTACTTGCTACTTGGAACTAGTTTTAATTGTTAAGTTTAAGTTTACTTACTTGTGCACGTTTTAGTTGTTAATTAAAATCAATCAAACCCCCCCCCCCCCCCCCCCCCAATCAAACAAACCCTAGGACAATTAATAGTTTCAATTATTCTACTTACACCACTCTTTTGGGACGAACTTGAAAAGAATACTTACATTGAAGTGCAATAATAATCGGGTTCTAATTGCTCGTTAGTTATGTGTGCTTGTTTGTAGTGTTTAATTCTTGTATAAATTTAGAGGGTAATGATGTATTGTTATGCACGCATCATCACCACCCAATAAAAAGACAAGGCTTGCTACGAGCTAATGAGGGGTGCGGCAAAAACGTGGTTGGATGATAAGATTCTTGTGATGGGTGAGGAACCGTTTGTTAATTTGTCTTAGGATGATTTCAAGACAGAGTTTTTCAAGGAGTATCGCACTCAAGCCGATCTCACCTGAATTCGGAAGGAGTTGCGAAACTTGCGTCAAGGGTCTGTGGACCTAAACACTTTTAAGGCTACGTTTCCTGCTAAGGTGCGGCTTTTGCCCGAATATCTTGGGAAAGACCATATGTTGATGGAGGATTTTCACAAGGCTTTGAACGATGATCTTCGGGTGAAAATTAGCCTTGGTCATGTTAAGACTTTTGCCGAGTTGTTTGATGTGATGAAAGGTTTTGAACCCGATGATCCGAAAGATAATGAGGTACTACGAGTAAGAGGAAGTTCGAGACAAGTAGTGCCCTGAGTAAGAAGGCTAAGAGTGGGGTCAAAAGTGTGGGAAGTGTGAAGAAAGGAGGTTCCAGGTGTTATGCCCCTACTTGCTATACTTGTGGGCAAAAAGGTCACATGTCCCGAGATTGCCCAAACCCGTCCTCTAAGAGTAAGATCACTTGTTTTAATTGCCACAAAGAGGGTCATCGAAAGTCCAAGTGTCCTGACTTAATGACGGGTGATAAAGGCTACGACAACGTCAAACGGTTAAAAAGGCAACGGGGCCCGCGAGGGGCCAGAATTTCTTAATAACTATCGATGATGCTAAGAAGTCCAACGATGTGGTTTTAGGCACTTTCTTGGTTAATTCTAAATCTGTAAGGGTGTTATTCGATAGTGGTGCCGATATGTCCTATGTTTCTTTAAAATATGCGGCTACTTTAGATTGTCCTTTATGTGATCTTGACTCTCCTTTACAAGTCGAGATCGCCGATGGTAGGTTCTCGGTGGCTAATGGGGTGCATAAAAATTGAGTTATTAATTTCAGAACCGAGAAGTTTGACATTGACTTGGTTCCTATTACCGTGGGTGAATTTGATATCGTGGTGGGTATGGATTGGCTTGATCATAATAGAGCTAATCTTGATTGTCGTGAGAAATTTGTAAGGGTAAGAACCTCAAGTGGGGGAGAGCTAATCATGTATGGTGAAGCTCGAAAATGTCATGTGCCAATTTGTACTTATGCTCGGGCGCGTCGACTTGTGTCTAGTGGAGATATGGCTTATCTAGCCCATATGGTTGATACTCATGATGAACCACCTTCCATTAAATCTATTCTTGTTGTTAATGAATTTGAGAATGTTTTTCCTGACGAATTACCTGGTGTTCCGCAGGAAAGACAAGTGGAGTTTCGCATCGAGTTGGTTCCGGGGACGAATCTCATTGCCAAAACTCCCTATCGTTTGGCACCAACCGAGATGCATGAATTGTGGAACCAAACCCAATAATTGCAAGAAAAGGGTTTTATTCGACCAAGTAGCTCGACATGGGGTGCTCCGGTCTTGTTCGTGAAGAAGAAGGACAGTAGTATGCGCATGTGCGTTGATTACCGTGAGCTTAATAAGGTGACGATCAAAAATCATTATCCATTTCCTTGGATCAATGATGTAATTGATCAACTTCAAGGTGCGTGCTATTTCTCTAAGATTGACTTGCGATCCGGTTATCATCAAATGCGAATTCGTGAGAAGATATTGAGAAGATGGCATTTCGGACACGATATGTGCATTTTGAGTTCATTGTGATGCCTTTTGGTCTTACGAATGCGCCTACGGAATTCATGGACTTTATGAACCTAGTGTGTCAACCTATGTTGGACAAGTCGGTAATTGTGTTCATTGACGACATACTCATTTATTCAAAGAGTATGAAGGAACATGAGCATCATTTGCGGGAGTTGTTGAAGATGTTACGTAAGGAGAAGTTGTATGTGAAATTCTCCAAGTGTAAATCTTGATTAAGGGAAGTGCAATTCCTTGGCCATATTGTTTACCACGAGGGAATTAAAGTAGATCCGGGGAAGATTGAGGCGGTTAAGAGCTGGGAACGGCCGACTACACCTACGGAAGTCTGAAGTTTTCTCAAATTGGCCGCTTATTCTCGTTGGTTTATTCAAGATTTTTCCAAGATTGCTTCATCCTTAACTAAGCTAACTCGGAAGAACGTGAAGTTCGAATGGGGTGATGTGCAAGAAAATGCTTTTCAACTATTGAAGAGCAAATTGTACCAAGCTCCGGTGTTAGTGTTACCAGAAGGGGTGGAAGACATGGTGGTGTATTGTGATGCCTCGATTAGTGGGCTCGGTTGTGTTCTTATGCAAAGGGGTAAAGTGATCGCTTTTGCCTCGAGACAATTAAAAGAGCACGAGAAGAACTACCCGACTCATGATCTTGAGTTGGCGGCGGTGGTTTATGTGTTAAAAATTTGGCGTCAATATCTTTATGGTGTTAAGTATACGCTTTATCCGGATCACAAAAATTTAAAGTACTTCTTTGACCAAACAACCGTCAACGACGATAGTTGGATTTATTGAAGGATTATGACCTAGAGATACTTTACCACCCAGGTAAAGCACATATGGTCGTGGATGCGTTAAGTCGGAAGAACAAAGTTCCAAGTTTCCAAGTAAAATCGTTGCGAACGATTCTTTCAAATTATTTTCTCGAGAAGCTCGGTGAGGTTCATATTGAGGCGTTTGTTAACCATAAGCGTGAAAAGCGAATTCAAGGACAAACGGAGTCGATTGTCCAAGACACGCATGGGTTGTTGTGTTTTCAAGGTCGGGTGTGGGTGCCAAAATTGGGTGGCCACCTTGCGGTGCAACTCGAAGAGGCGCAGAAATCGAAGTATTCTATTCATCTCGATGCTACAAATATGTATCTTGATTTGAAGAAAGAGCATTGGTGGCCTGGTATGAAGCGTGATGTGGTTAAGTATGTTGAGCAATGTGTTACTTGCTTACAAGTTAAGGCCGAGCATCAAAATCCTTATGGTATGGTGCAGCCGTTAGAAATCCCGAAGTGGAAGTGGGAGCATCTTACTATGGATTTTATACTAAGTTTCCAAAAACAGCGAAACCCAATATGATACAATTTGAGTAATCGTTGACCGGTTTGACGAAAGTGACTTGTTTCTTCCTATACGCGAGGCGATTTCATTAGAGATGTTGGCAAGGCTGTTTATTAAAGAGGTGATTTCGAGACACAGGGTACCGGTGTCTAGTGTTTCGGATCGAGATACGCGTTTTACTTCTCGATTTTGGGGTAAGTTTCATACCGAAATGGGTACTCAAGTGAAATTAGGCACCGCTTTTCATCCTCAAACGGATGGTCTAAACGAGAGGACCATCCAAACCTTGGAAGATATGCTTCAGGTGTGTGTGATTTATTTTGGTGGAAGTTGGGATGAGCATTTGCCGTTGGTGGAGTTCTCGTACAATAATAGCTACCACGCTAGTATTGGAATGCCACCATATGAGATGCTTTATTGGCGACGATGTCGAACCCCGATTTGTTGGGGCGAGGTGGGTCAGAAGGAAGTTGGTGGTACCGAAGTGGTTCTTGAGACGAACCAAAAGATTGATGTGATTCGTGCTTGCCTCAAGGCGGCACAAGATTGACAAAATTCGTATGCGGATAAGCGTAGGCGACCGATTGAATTTGATGAAGTTGATATGGTGATGCTCAAGGTGTCGCCATGGAAGGGTATCATTAGGTTCCGAAAGCTAGGAAAGCTTGCTTCTCGGTTTATTGGACCTTTTAAAGTGTTGGCACGTGTTGGTGAAGTTGCTTATCGTTTGGAGTTACCAGAAGAGCTTGCGGGAATCCATAACACATTCCATGCTTCCTATCTTCTCAAGTGTCTTGCGGATGACTCGATGTGGGTACCGTTAAATGAGATTACTCTAAATAACAAACTAGAGTTTGTGGAAGATCCGATTGCTATTCTTGATGAAAAGGTTAAAGAAATTTGGAATAAGAGAATTCAGACTTATAAGGTGCAATGGCGTCACCGAAAGGGGTCCGAGTGTACTTGGGAATCCGAGAAATTTGTAATGGAGCATTTACCTTCGTTACATGCTGCATGGATTGCGGGGACGCGATCGGGTCCAAGTGGGGGAGAGTTGTAACACCCCGAATTTCCATTCTTAGAGGGAGCCGCGACGCTGGCTATGAAGCCGCGCAGCGACTATGTACTATGTCTAATGGTAAGTTTGTTTGGGAGATTCTGATGACGAATTAGACTTAGAACCACGCCGCGGGTGAATGTAGCCGCGCCGCGGCTATCAACGTGAACTTATGGTTTTGATTTTGGCAAGTTCTGGAACCGGATTACACTTGAAACCGCGCCGCGGCTGTACGCGTATCAGGATGGCCTTTTATGTTTTAATAAGGGTTTTAAGTAAGGGCAAATAGGTCTTTTCACATATGAACGGCCATGTAGCTGATGGATCAGTTTTAGATCCACTTCAATTTCATTTTCAACCCACTCAAACACTCTTAAGCATTCTAGAGTGAGAAACTCATTTCTTGAGATAGAAAGCTTGATTTGGAGAACAAGGAGGTTGAATCTCCCCAAAGTGCAAGTGTAAACCTTATTCATCTCATTTCTAGCTATCTTGTGATACTAGTGGTAAGTCCTAACTCCGATTTTCTTTCAATTTGGTGTTAGGGTTTTGTATTTCATGTTCTTGATTAAACCCATCTAGCTCACAAATGGGTGTTTGAAGCTAGTTGTGGGTGTTGTTGAACCTTGTTGGTGGGTTTTGGGTTGGAAAATGTTTTGGTCATGTGTAGATTTGCAAATTGGGCATAGTCACAAGCATTAGTGATGTTGTTGGGGAATGGAACCCAAATGGGTGTCTTTGGAAGTTAATTTTGGGGTGTAAACCTGATTGGGTCAAAATGGGTCATTTGGTTGATTTAGGTCATGAAGTGCTCCTAGCACTTGACCATAAGATGTATTGGGATGAGTTTAGGACCAAATCACTAGTTTTTAGTAATTTGGGAAATTTGGGTCTTATTTGACCTAGTTTGTATTTTAGGTGCAATTTGAGTCAAATTAGCACTTGTGGGTTTTGGGTCAAGCTACTAGTGTTTATAGCTTGATGTTGTGTTTGTGATAGGTGACTTGCTCTTGGATCAAGCTTAAAATCCTAGAGAGGTTGTGACCCATCGAATTGCTCAAGGTGAGTGGTGTATTTATATGTGTGTGTATATAAATTGTTTGCTTGCGGGTTAGTGGCGAGTACTATCCGATTGTGAAGGATTTTAGTCTTTGTTGGCCACTTGGTGCATTATGGTGAGTGATGTCTCTAGTGTAAGACTCGTTCTTTGTTGGCCACATTGCGTATGGGGAAAGTGGTGAGTACGATTACTTTGAAATCCACTATTCGTTGGCCACTTGTGAGGATGTGGGAAGTGTTACCAATTGAGACCACACTTTTCGTTGACCACATTCGGGTGTACATGGTGGTGTCATCCGGGAGGCGCCTTCGTTAGCCATGTACACGGGTTGTTGGGGCTATTCATTTGATGATTAGCACGTTTGGGAATGGTTAACTATTTTTTGCGTTCATATGTTGTATATTGGTAGTGTAGCGTGTTATATTCTTGTTTATGCGATTAACATGCTAGCTTGTACTTGGTTGTGTATATTTGCTTTAGTGATGCTATCTTGTATGCGGTTATGTGTAAGTTGCGCAAGTAAGTGATTTATGTATGTATGCATATAATTATTACACTCACTAAGCATTGTAGCTTACTCCTTTGTCATTTACTTTTTATAGATTGTGGCACATCGAAGGACAGGGGTAAGAGTTTAGCCTAACTTGCTTGTGACGGATTTTGAGGAGGCGCTTTTTGGTAATGGTCCCGACGGTCATGCTCATTAATATGTCATTTTGGTTAAACAATTGGTTAAATTTGTGGGTCTTGTGTACCCGAAGATGTAAACTCTTAACTTGTTGTATTTTTGAAACTTGTATTTGCAAATGAACAAGTAATGTATGCAAACTTGTGATTGTGGTGGTTTATATCAAGCTTCAAAAAAAAGGGGGTCATATTTTTATAAGTTAAATGTTAAATTGGGTTGGGATCGTTTCACAAGAACCACTTCGGTACTACCAACTTCCTTTTAACCCACCTCTCTCCAAAAAATCGGGGTTCGGCACCTTCGCCCATAAAGCATCTCATACGGTGGCATTTCAATACTATCATGGTAGCTATTATTGTACAAGAACTCCACCAATGGCAAATGCTCATCCCAACTCCCACCAAAATCAATCACACACTCCCGAAGCATATCCTCCAAGGTTTGGATGGTCCTTTCGCTTTGACCGTCCGTTTGAGGATGAAAAGCGGTGCTCAACTTCACTTGAGTACCCATCTCGGTATGAAACTTACCCAAATTTGAGAAGTGAAATGCGTATCTTGATCTGTAACAATAGACACCGGTACCCCGTGTATCGAAATCACCTCTTTTATAAACAATCTTGCCAACAGCTCAGACGAAATCGTCTCGAGTATAGGGAGAAACAAGGAACTTTTCGTCAATCGATCGACGATTACCCAAATTGTATCATATTGATCTAACGGTGGCACCATACCATAATGCTTTTGATACTCGGCCTTAACTTGTAAGCAAATAACACATTGCTCAAGGTCATAATCCTTCAACAAATCGAACCATCGCCGCTGTCGGTTGTTTAAGTCACGTTGATCAAAGAAATACCTTAAATTCTTATGATCCGAATAGAACGTACACATAACACCATAAAGATAAAGGCGCCAAATTTTCAAAGCATGAACCACCACCGCCAGCTCAAGATCATGAGTCGGGTAGTTCTTCTCGTGCTCTTTTAGTTGTCTCGAGGCATAAGCAATCACTTTACCCCTTTGCATAAGACCACAACCGAGCCCGCTAATAGAGGCATCACAATACACCACCATATCCTCCACCCCTTCTGGTAACACTAACACCGGAGCTTGACACAATTTGCTCTTCAATAGTTGAAAAGAATTTTCTTACACATCGCCCCATTCGAACTTCACATTCTTCCGAGTTAGCTTCGTTAAGGATGAAGCAATCTTGGAAAAATCTTGAATAAACCGACGATAATAACCGGCCAAATCCAAGAAAACTTCGGACCTCCGTAGGTGTAGTCGGTCGTTCCCAACTTTTAACCGCCTCAATCTTTTCCGGATCCACTTTAATCCCCTCGTGATTTACAATATGGCCAAGGAATTGCACCTCCCTTAACCAAAATTCACACTTGGAGAATTTTGCATACAACTTCTCCTTACGCAACATCTTCAACAACTCACGCAAATGATGCTCATGTTCCTTCATACTCTTTGAATAAACGAGTATGTCGTCAATGAACACAATTACCGACTTGTCTAACATAGGTTGGCACACTCGGTTCATAAGGTCCATGAATTCTACAGGCGCATTCGTAAGACCAAAAGGCATCACATCAAACTCGAAATGCCCATATCGCGTCCGAAATGCCGTTTTTTCGATATCGTCTTCTCGGATCTGCATTTGATGATAGTCGGATCGCAAATAAATCTTAGAGAAATAACATGCACCTTGGAGTTGATCAAATAAATTGTCAATCCTAGGTAACAGATAACGATTCTTGATCGTCACCTTAATAAGCTCACGGTAATCAATGCACATACGCATACTACCGTCCTTCTTTTTCACGAACAAGACCGGAGTACCCCATGGCGAGCTACTCGGTCGGATAAAACCCTTTTCTAACAACTCTCGGGTTTGATTTAACAACTCATGCATCTCAGTTGGTGCCAAACAATAGGGAGTTTTGGCAATGGGATTCGCCCCCGGAACCAACTCGATCCGAAACTCCTCTTGCCTTACCAGCGAAACACCCAGTAATTCATCAAGAAAAACATCTTCAAATTCATTAACAATGGGAATAGATTTAATGGAAGGTGGCTCATCACGAGTATCAACCATGTGGGCTAGATAAGCCATACTCCCTACTAGACACGAGTTGACACGCCCGAGCATAAGTACAAATAGTTATGGGACGTCTTCGAGCTTTACCATACATGATTAGCTATCCCCCACTTGGGATTCTTACCCTTACAAATTTCTCATGACAATCAAGGTTAGCTCTATTATGATCGAGCCAATCCATACCCACAACGACATCAAATTCGCCCAAGATAATAGGAACCAAGTCAATATCAAACCTTTCAGTTCTGAAATCAATAACACAATTTCTATACACCCCATTAGCCACCGAGAACCTACCATCAGTGATCTCGACTTGTAACGGAGAGTCTATATCACATAAAGGACAATCTAAAGTAGCCGTATATTTTAAGGAAATATGACATATCGGCACCACTATCAAATAACACCTTAGCGAGTTTAGAGTAAACCAAGAAAGTACCTGAAACCACATCGTTGGACTTCTTAGCATCATCGGTAGTTATCAAGAAATTTCGGACCCTTGCTGGCCCTGCCGCCTTTTCCAACCACTTAGTGTTGTTGTTGCTCTTTTCCCCCAAACCCAAAACAGGGCACTCGGATTTTCGGTGACGTTCCTTTCAGCAATTAAAACAAGTAATCATCTTAGAAGAGGAATTAGTACAATCACGGGCTATATGACCCCTTTGCCCGCATGTGTTGTGACGACCCGGAAATTTCCGACCAAATTTAAACTAAATCTTTATATGATTTTGACACGATAAGCAAAGTCTGTAAGGTTGAGTCTCAAAAATTTTGAACTGTTTCATATATTCAATTGACCCTCGACCAGTTTCGACGATTCACGAACCACTAATTGTAAATAGATACATATATAATTATATATATGTATATATTTTAGTTATTATAAATTAAAGTATCTTATGAGTTAATTAGTTATGTAAATAAAATAATATATGATATTATTATTAAAATAAATCTATATATATATATATATATATATATATATATATATATATATATATATATATATATATATATATATATATGCAAGGTATGTTGAATGTATATTTATATGGTTTCGAATTTAATTAGTAAACGATAATAGCACTCGTTTGTCATTCGATGGATATTACACAAGTTAAATTCAAACTTATATTATTTTAAAATAAACGGTGATCCGAAAATGAGTCATATAAATTATACGCTTATTTAAAATATATTTAGAAACTATTTGTTGAATTTTAAAACTTTTTACATTTTACTTAGGGTTGGGAGTGAATAATTAATGTAATTTTTATTTAATACTTAGTGACTGAATTCTATACCATAATGACCAAAATAAATAAAGACTTTTAATTTAAAAATTTGGGATTATTCTATGGACTTTTATTCGCCACTAATTAACAACGGAGTACGAAATACTATCCCTATTAAACTGTCGGTAGGAAGATAACATATTCACGGCTGCTATACTGTTTTGATAATTTAGATAATTGATTTATGTTACTGTACACTTTTGACTCTTTCATTCCCAATCATATTAACTGAATGTTACATATATGCCAACATATTGATACACAACTACATCACCTTCATTCTCATTCATCTCTCTCTACATTTTATTTTTTTCTTTCTACCTTGTGAACTTTGAAAACCAACCTATAGACACCACTTTCTTTTCCAACCACCGGCCACCACCATCGTTATCCGTCACCAATCACCATACCACTTTCTTTGTAGTTGTCCGAGGTAGCACACACTACAACTGACAATCATCACAACCCTCATCAACCCTCCATCTTTAAAACGTCCACCTTGATTCACCTTCGACCACCATCACCCGTTTCTGTTTTTTTCGTAAAATCATCACCACCACATCACCATGTCTGCGCTGCTACTAAACTTAACTACCAATGCAGCTGTTTCCTTTTGTTTTTGTTTTTATATTTTTTTTTTTCTTTTTCAAGCAAGACCAAGAACACACTCTTGTTACAACCCTTGCTCGCTTTCCGTTATACGATCATCAATATCACCATCTTGCCTCCCTTTTGTAGCCTTCACCATCTTCTTGATCAACCACCCTCCTCCACTATACAATCACCTTAGAACCACCAAGACCTCACTGCCACTAGTTCTGTTGCCAATCTATTCGAAAACAGCAACAGAAGCTGCTATGGATCGACCCTAAACAGGCTATTGTTGCAGCCGTAAAACCTCCATGAAACCACCCTCTCTCTCTCTCTCTCTCTCTATTTTCCTCTTGTTCGTGACAACAAGAACTACCTCAACAAAGCTGTTGCTGTATCAAACTGAAATCACCACCATAATCGTGTACTTCTCATACTATGTTCGACTTTCTGTTTTCCTGTTCGAAGTAAAACCCATCGCCACCACCACCCTTCATTTTTTTTTTGTTATGTTTACTCAATCAAGCCAAGGAACCACCACTTTCGATTTATTTTTATTCGACAAACTTCGATCACCCAAACCACCGTGAGTTACTGCGGTTTCCTTTTTATGTTTTCAGATTCGATTAAACACCCCAGAATCCACTTAACTTTTCTGTTTTATTAACTGTCGATTGCTACTGTGCATCGTGTTTTCTCATTCTTCCTATTCGAACAGCTCAAATCACCTTCAACCGTAAGCACCACCATTAAAGCAACAAAGACTGCTACCATATCAATGCTACTGCTACGCTTATTTCTTTTTTCTGTTTCCTGTCTCAATTTGAACAACCACCATCGAAACCCAGAAAAAAAACTGCTACTCGATAACCTGCTGCTGAAATCGTGTGTTCCTTTTTCCTTTTGGCCGACATTTATAACAAAGACTACACCCGCTTGTTAAAGTGGTAGGGTTGGGATACACGATGTATATATTTTTATTCTTTCCTCTCCAACGAACTGTGCAGAAAACATTCGACCCAATGGACTTCTTTATTGGGCTTCGATTTAAACATTGCAAGTTATTAAATGGGCTTTAAAATCCAACTGAAAATTAATTGGTTAGTGGGCTTTTGGATCGATTTACTTGTTGGGCTGTGTAATAATTTTTTTGTTAGGCCGACGTAAGATGTGGCCAGTTTATAGATATGGTGACAGGTAATATAGATTAGGCCGTGACTTAAAACAGAAAGTAACCAACAGATCAATGGTTCGGTGTGTGTTAGGGGAACGAGAGGTCACGGGTTCGAGCCCAGTCTGGGGTATTTTTTGGGGAAAACTTTTAAAGGTAGTCTTCTTTTATTATTATCAGTATTATTATTATTAATATTATTATTATTAGGTATTAAGTATTATTATCAAAATTATTATTTTCCTTATCATTTTTATTAAAGACTACTATTATTATTAAAATATCATTTTTATTGAAATTATTATTATTATTATTATTATTATTATTATTATTATTATTATTATTATTATTATTATTATTATCATTATTATTATCATCATTATTATTATTTTTATTTTTATTATTATTATTATTATTATTATTATTATTATTATTATTATTATTATTATTATTATTATTATTATTATTATTATTATTATTATTAGAAGGGGGATGATTCTTACACACACTTTTTTGATCCTCACACACCTATTTTAACCTTTTACTCTTCTAATAATACTCAATTGGTGTGTGAGGATCAAAAAAGTGTGTGTGAGAATCATCCCCCTTATTAGAAGTATGGTTATTTTACCATTTTTATTATTAATATCATTATCATTACTAGTATTATTTTTAACATTATAATTATTATCATTAATATTATCTTATCAAATAACTATTAAGTTATATAAAACTATATTTAATACATATAACATAAATATATTAACATCTTTTATAAAAAAAATACTAATTATTTATTTAAGGTATATAACATAAATATATTTAATTAAGTTATTAATGAAACACATAATTTATTTAAAATAACAAGTATATCACTAATAATATATAAATTCGTTCGATTACAATTATATGTGTTAATATATATAAATGATATAGATTCGTGAATCCAAGGCCAACCCTGCATTGTTCAGTTCCGTCGTATGCATATTTTTACTACAAAATATCGTATCGTGAGTTCATTTGATTCCTTTTACTCTTTACATTTTTGGGACTGAGAATACATGCGCTGTTTTTACAACTGCTTTATTAAATGCTTTTGAAATATATTTTTGAACTGCGAATAAATGAAATGCTATTATAAATGTTTGATGAGATAGACACAAGCAAAACATTCCTCGAATGAATTATTATGCAGACAGAAGTTCTGTGGATTATTATTGAATTATGTGGACATGATAATTGCCACCAATTGATGAATACATTTTCCCCTGATTATTATTGCTTGGTAACCTAAGAATTAGAATCGGGTATGGCCCTAATTCAAGCGAATCCTAAAGGTAGCTACCGGGTTTAACACCCCCACCCAGAATGTTCACTAGACGGAAGAGCTAGTGGGCGTGGTGTTTAGTACTTCGAAGTTTATTATTATTATACAGACGAGATGTTCTGTTTTGGGAATATTATTGATGCGCATTATATGTTAAGGTCGGTTACCATGTTGAGAATTAAAAATGAAATGAATGTTATGTATCGAGAGAATGATTTTTATACACAGGTTATGTGTATTAGTTTTGTGCACGAGATATGTGCACGATTATTGAAAATCGCGAGGCAACCTATGGGGGAGAAAATGATACGAACCTACTCTGCTAAGCATTATGAAAAATTGGTTTTGTACACGAGATAGGTGTACTGTATTTGAATCTTGTGGTCTATCAAAATGATGAATTTTATTGTTTACGATAAACTTATGAACTCACCAACCTTTTGGTTGACACTTGAAAGCATGTTTATTCTCAGGTATGAAAGAAATCTTCCGCTGTGCATTTGCTCATTTTAGAGATATTACTTGGAGTCATACATGGCATATTTCAAAAGACGTTGCATTCGAGTCATTGAGTTCAACAAGATTATTATTAAGTCAATTATAGTTGGATATATTATGAAATGGTATGCATGCCATCAACTTTCGATGTAATGAAAGTTTGTCTTTTAAAAACGAATGCAATGTTTGTAAAATGTATCATATAGAGGTCTAGTACCTCGCGATGTAACCAAATGTAATGTATTCATCCAGATGGATTAGGACGGGTCATTAAATATGTAACACCTTGGGACACCATCACCCGAACCACCCTTCTTTACACTCCCAAACTCTCAGCTCCACTCTTCGCCTTCTTACTAGGCGCACTATTCGACTCAAATTTCCTCTTACTAAAAGCAACATCACTCACTTTTGGAACATCGGATTCAAAACCCTTGGCCACATTAAATAACTCGAAAAAAGACTTAACGTGGCCAAGAGTAATCTTCTTACACTTATCATCATTCAAAGTCTGATGGAAATCTTCCATCAACATACGGCCATTCCCGTTATACTCAGGGCAAAACCGTACCTTAGCAAGAAAAGTAGCCTTTAGAGTGTTTAGGTCCATCGACCCTTGTCTCAAATTTCGCAACTCATTCCGAATTCGGGTAAGATCGGCTTGAGTGCGATACTCCAAAAAGAACTCGGTCTTGAAATTATCCCAAGACAAACTCATAAAAGGCCCTTCACCCATCACTAAAATGTTATCATCCAACCAAGTCTTGGCCGCACCCCTAAGTAGGCTCGTAGCAAGCCTTGTCTTCTTGTCGGGTGGGCACTCGCTCACTCGGAAACACCCTTCAACGTCGGATATCCACCTAGTGCTTATGAGAGGATCGGGATTCTCTTCAAAGATCGGAGGCTTAGTTAGCTTGAAGTCTTTGTAACTAAACCCCATCCCATTAGTGTTGTAGGGAATACCATGATTTAGGAACCCCTCATCGGCACCACCCTCGACTTGAGGCGTTGGAAACCTCTTCTCGAACTCTTCTTTCACCGCCTCACTCACCCGTTCACTTATGAGATGGGTGATTTGTTCATCCACTGTTTGTTGAAATATCTCTCTCACGTTCCCGGTGAACACCGCCGAATAACTCTCAAGTGCGGCCTCAATCTTGGCCGTAAGATCATCATCATTATTATCACCCCCACAACTTGGACCCTCAAGATCCACTCCACTTTGTGTCCTCATTCTATTATTTAAAATAGATTAGATCAAGGTAAAAGATTCACCGTACACACCTAACAACCCCATCTTGCTTGACGCTCATTGTACTTCATTCGTTTGACACGACGTGCAACCGTACTAATGGTGGCCAATCATTAATACACTTGTGTATCCCATCAAACTCCTTGATACAATAACCATCTCACTTGATGTTAATCAAATACATAAAATTAAACAAACACACGCACTAAAGTGCCTACAACCATCCCGTGGTCCCGTAACCCAAAAAGTCGTGCATAAAACACCAATTCAACCTAAGTCTAGGCTCTCATCCCGAGGCAACCTAGATCACTTAGGTCATGCTCTGATACCACTTGAAACGATCTCCAAACCGAATTAACAATTAACTTGTAAAATATGACACACCCTTTTTTTAACATTGGCATTAACCACAACAACACAAGGTTTAGTACAACTTGTTCAAATGCTACCACAAGTTTCAAAATACGACAAGTTAAGAGTTACATCATCGGGTACACAAGACCCATAAGTTTAACCAATTGTTTAATCAAACGACCCCATAGTGAGCATGACCATCGGGACCATTACCAACAATGCCTCTCCAAACAACCATTAAGCAAGCTAAGCCACTCCCTTACCCTTGTCCTTCGAGGTGCCACAATCTATAAAAATAGTAAAAACAACGAGGGTAAGCAAAGCTTAGTGAGAAGAATAAGTATACAAGTATGCATACAACTTACCAACTTGTCTTACCGCACAATCAATATATATACATAAACACTAAGTACCACAATCACCTAGCATAAATAATCCAAAATAGCATGCTAGACGCAACATGTATAAAAGCCCATCGCATCATGGTTAACATTTAGCACTAAGGAGCGGTTCATTAGAGAAACCTCCGATCGTGTTAGTGACACAACACACGTTTTGCACTAACCCCGTGGTGTCACAACACACGTTTCACCATAAGACCCATGTGGTGTCGACGCACGAACTTGAGTGAAACCCCGACACACGTGGTAGCACTCTAGTGAACCCAGACACATGCGGTAAAAGTAAACCACAACAACCTCAAGCAAGTAAATTATACACATAGGTGCATAAATATTCCACTCACCTTTACCAACTTGAGCTAACGCCGACACTTGAGCTTCGTTATTAACAAGACTCAAGTCACCTATCAAATACGCATATAACAAGCTAAATCAAATATAGCTCTTGTGACCCAAAATGTCCTAAGTGCAATTTCAACCCAATTTGCACCTAACATTCCAACTAGGTCAAACAAGACCCAAATACCCCCAAATCACTAATAGCTAGTGATTTGGTCCCAAACTCACCAATATCTAACTTATGGTCATGTGCTAGGAGCACTTCATGACCCAAATCAACCAAAAGACTCATTTTGAACCAAATTAGGCTTACACCCACAATCATACCTCCAAAAATACACAAATGGGTTCCAATCACCAACAAAATCACTAATACTGGTTATTATACCCAAATTGCAAGTCCAAACATGACCAAAACATTTTTCAACCCAAAACCCACCAACGAGGGTCAACAACACCCACAACTAGCTTTATACGCCCATTTGTGAGCTAGATGGGTTTTATCAAGAACATGCAATTCCAAACCCCAACACCAAATTGAAAGAAAATAGAGTTAGGAGTTACCACTAGTATCACAAGATAGCTAGAAACAAGATGAACAAGGTTAACTCTTGCACTTTGGTGAGATTCAACCTCCTTCTTTCCCAAATCAAGCTTTCTCTCTCAAGAAATGGGTTTCTCACTCTAGAATGGATGGAAGTGTTTGGTTGAGTTGAAAATACAATTGAAGTGGATCTAAAACTAATATATCAGCTATAAGGTCGTCCATGTGTGAAAAGGCCAAATTGCCCCCACTTAAAACCCTTGTTAAAACATAAAAGGGTATCCTGAACCGCGTACAGCCGCATCGCAGCTCCCCAGGCCCGCGGCGAGGTTCTAAGTGTAATCTGGTACCAGAATGTGCCAAAAACAAAACCATCAGTTCACGTTCATACCCGCGGCGCGGCCCCATTTACCCGCGGCGCGGTTCTAAGCTTATTTCGACATCAGAATCTTTTCAACAAAATCACCATCAGATATAGTGCATACCCGCGGCGCGGTCAAAGTCCTCGCGGCGCGGCTTCCTCTGGAAATGAATTTCGGGGTGTTACAAGATTGAGCTCAATCTGTACACATATTGAGCTCAATCTGCACATAGATTGAGTCAATCTGCACACACATTAAGTTCGGTATGTGAGTTCTCTAAGTTCTCTTCTACCATTAGTTCTCTCTGGATCCTCATCATATATATATATATATATATATATATATATATATATATATATATATATATATATATATATATATATATCCTAAAACACATACTTGGTTACTGTTCCATTTGTCCTTAATTTTTTTTTATTCAATATCAGACAATAATAGGTTTACATGTATAATGGAGATACATAGAATGGCCAAAGTGCTCTTATACTAAGGTGCCACCCTTTATAGTGAACAAAATCACGTGATTCCAAATATTATCTCCTCCGCCCCCATTCCTCCTCAACCGCCATTTCAATCAACCAAAAAACCCTATCTTTTTAGTACTATTATCCGTTGATGAGGCCAAGCTACAACACGCCGGAGCTCGAGGCCACTAGTACGCCGCTCTACAACGTGTTGAGTGGCGTGTTGGTGAAAAACTTAAGCAAACACGCACTTTACAAAGGCTATAAAACTTTAACAATCTTAGAAAAGAACTTAGAGAACTCACATACCGAGCTTAATGTGAAATTTCTAAGATTGTTAAAGTTTTATAGCCTTTGTGGATGTTTGCTTAAGTTTTTCACCAACACGCCACTTAACACGTTGTAGAGCGGCGTACTAGTGGCCTCGAGCTCCGGCGTGTTGCAGCTTGGCCTCATCAACGGATATATTCTTGATAGTTTGAAAATTAATAATTTTAATAATATTTTTCAAGTATAAAACACCAATCAAACTCATAAATTTCACATTAAATTCAATATGTTAACTCAGGTATTCAACATATTAATATATTTTTTACAATATGAGTTCGTATTTAGGTATTTCTGATTATTCATCGCACGAATAACTAGCTTTTTAATTAATGTTTGTTCTTTTTTTTGTACTTTATAAATTAATGTAATTTTTATATTTTTAGGTCTTTTAATTATTGCAATCGTTTTTAACTTGTGTGTTTAATTATATACTGTATTTATTTTGTATTTTTATAACATATATTTATTTTACTAATTAAACAATACTAAAATAAAATGAACTTTAATTAAAAGAAAATTGCAAACAAAAAAAAGTTAATAACCCCAGGTCACCAAGTACACCACCTAATTACTCCTCATTTTTTTAACACATTTGTCATGTCCGCCCCAACTACCCCACCTCACTCATCAACACTCCAAAAACAACTTTCAGCGCTACAAGTGGTCATATTACAAGAAATATTACTCAGTATTAGATATATTATTAATAAATAATAGTATATATAAGTAAATTTTTTTTGAGAAAATAACATATCAAAATTTTATATATTACACCATAATTTTAAACAAACGTATATCAGAAATAAAAGAACATAAACTTAATATCTCTTGAAATTTTGTCTAAATATGAATTAGGTTTTTATTACTATTGTACAATACTTGAGTGCATATCCAACAATTTCATCATGCACATGCTTAAATGGATATCACCAAGCCCAATAGCCCAGCATGAAGGTTAGAATAATATCTGGCGCATCCGACCCAGGAATTCGTTTCACGTACGGGACATTTTAAATGCGAAAACCTTTTATACTGACCAACAATCTGTTCACTAAGATAGATAAAAAGAATTTTGCTAACGACAACGTAGAGTTAACATGCATTATATATGATCGCTGTTAACATGCATTAAGTCACTGTACATGACCATTAGTACTTTAGTAGACAATTTTATTATGGTGATTATACAATATCTTAAATCGTGTTAACGACAACTTAAGGATTGTCGACCATATTTGTACCAAGTGACGAGTTTACTTGGATGTCCGTAGGGTCACGGGACACCACTATTTTAAAAATTTTACGTAGAAATTACTTTTAAATTAGGACACCACTAAATTTAATTACAAGACCCCATATATTTTTAGAACTTATAGTTTTTACTTTAAATTGTATAGGACTCCGCTAAATTTAATTACTCGGACCACATATATTTTTCTAAATTTTAGTTTTTTAATGGTAAATAACCACTAAAATAGCATTCAAATATAATTTGTACTGGAAAAAAAATTGCGACCCCATTTAGTTATGTTCCTGGAATTGCCACTTTTTGAACGAAGTATTATATTTGATACTGAGGGCACGTGGATTGATAACGACGTCAACTTTCAATGGAAGTAATGATTCTAGTAGTGTATAAATGTCAATCTTCTCTTTCAAATACAACTACAACAACAAAACTCAATACCACATGCGTGCGGTATGGGGGAGGAGAGATGTTGATATTGCCTCGTTTATACATTATTTCACTCGCAATATCGGTTCATTTTTATGACTTTTCAGTTATAAGTTGAGGGAATTATGAAGATATATGTTAAAGATTGAAGTTTTGGTTCATGAATGATATTTGAAGAGTTTTGGAAGTTTTAGAGTTAATTTAGGTTGGAAAATGAGTTCTTACTTGTCAAGTTCGAAGAAAGGAGTTGCTGTGCAAAATTCAAGAACTAGAGGGGTAAAATGTGAAAATTAGAGTTTTCGCTTTAGCGAGAATGTTGGTGTTAATATTTTCGCTATAGCGAAATTGAGATATTAAGTAAACACGAATATGTTTTTATTGATTTTGCTATAGAGAAATCTTGATTGGGGATATTACACTATCACGAGAACAATGCCGAATGCTTTTCGGTTACCGAGGAAAGATAACACGAACGAGAAGCTGGAACCAAAAAATTTCGCTATAGCGAAATCACCAAGACAAAAACATTCACGAACGCGAATATGGTTTTCATATGATTTCGCTATACCGAAATTTTAGTTGAATTATTTTCGCTATCTCGAAATTGAGGCGGCCAGTTGTTTTTTCTAGCTATTATAAATACATATAAAAACCCAAGATTTTTTTTATGAAGCGGGTGGCTGGACGAATTGGGGGAGCCGTATTTGGAGACTCCGATTAAGTTTTGCTTTGGGATATTTATTTTTATCATCTCTGGATCGTATGTTCATCATCAAATTTCGGTACAGTTAATTTAATTGTAAGGATTAATTTTTTGTGCTTAAGTTATTTGTTTGATTGTTCAAGTCTATTGATGAGTAGCTAAATCCCTTAGTGTTTGCTCGGATGTAATAGCTTTTGATCGTTGAATTGTTCTTATTTTCATGGATTTAATGTTTGATTGATTTAGTTTTATTAAGTTTGGTCAAAGACCCATTGTTATGCATGCTTTCTATTTTAATTTGATTATACATGTTATCAACTTGTTATTGTGAGATAATAGGTGTTAGATAATGTGTACTTCAACACTTCATGTGATCTAGACGGTTAGGGATTTGATTTCAAGTGATTGTATTAAATATCTAATCAGTAATTGAATGGTTTTTGGCATCATAATCGTGTAATTACATTGAGTGATATTTGTAGTTAGGATTTTAAGTGATTTTAATCCGGATCAAATCTTAATAGTTGAATCTCATTGATTAATAATTATTGTGTTCAACCAAAAGATCCATTATTGTGTGAATTGGTTACTTGATTTTAATTACATAATTTTTTCCCTAGTTTACGTGAGTTTATTAGTGATAAATGAATTATGCTTTAACTCTTGGGAGATTTGGACATTTACATGTGAGTGTGAATGGTGATTAATTGATAATTCAATAACACAGTCGTGTAGTTGCTCCGAGTGATCGTAGTAATTAAGGTTTTATGTGAATCACAATAGTATTATCCTTTATGATTTGATTATACGAATGAGATTAATGTGAGTTAGTCAATTTTAGATGATTGAGTTATAATTTATCAGACATGTAATCGGTTTTAATTGAAAGAACAATCCACGTCACTAGTGAATCATCCGAGTGAACACTGCTTCGTCCATCTGGTTATTTGTTTTATTTTTTTGGCATTTTGTAGTTTAATCAAACCGCATATTATAACATAAATCTTCAGAATAATTATTAGTTTTCAAATCCTAAAATTTGCTCCCTGTGGATGAATTCGTAAGTATATTACAATAAGATTAGGCGTGTCTCTACCATATCAGATGTATTTAATGACCCGTTCATATCGATTATAAACGATTCACAAAAGTTGATTACATCGCGAGGTTCTGACCTCTATATGATACGTTTTACAAACATTGCATTTGTTTTTAAAAGACAAACTTTCGTTACATCGAAAGTTGACAGGCATGCATACCATTTCATAATATATCCAAACTGTAAACGACTTAACAATAATTTTGTTGAACTCAACGACTCGAATGCAACGTCTTTTGAAATATGCCATGAATGACTCCAAGTAATATCTTTAAAATGAGCAAATGCACAGCGGAATATTTCTTTCATACCTGAGAATAAACATGCTTAAAAGTGTCAACCAAAAGGTTGGTGAGTGAAATGTCCCGTTCTTATTGATTAAAAACGTTCCATATTAATTGATTTCGTTGCGAGGTTTTGACCTCTATATGAGACGTTTTTCAAAGACTGCATTCATTTTAAAACAAACCATAACCTTTGTTTCATCAATAAAGGTTTAAAAAGCTTTACGTAGATTATCAAATAATGATAATCTAAAATATCCTGTTTACACACGACCATTACATAATGGTTTACAATACAAATATGTTACAACAAAATAAGTTTCTTGAATGCAGTTTTTACACAATATCATACAAGCATGGACTCCAAATCTCGTCCTTATTTAAGTATGCGACAGCGGGAGCTCTTAATAATCACCTGAGAATAAACATGCTTAAAATGTCAACAAAAAATGTTGGTGAGTTATAGGTTTAACCTATATATATCAAATCATAATAATAGACCACAAGATTTCATATTTCAATACACATCCCATACATAGAGATAAAAATCATTCATATGGTGAACACCTGGTAACCGACATTAACAAGATGCATATATAAGAATATCCCCATCATTCCGGGACACCCTTCGGATATGATATAAATTTCGAAGTACTAAAGCATCCGGTACTTTGGATGGGGTTTGTTAGGCCCAATAGATCTATCTTTAGGATTCGCGTCAATTAGGGTGTCTGTTCCCTAATTCTTAGATTACCAGACTTAATAAAAAGGGGCATATTCGATTTCGATAATTCAACCATAGAATGTAGTTTCACGTACTTGTGTCTATTTTGTAAATCATTTATAAAACCTGCATGTATTCTCATCCCAAAAATATTAGATTTTAAAAGTGGGACTATAACTCACTTTCACAGATTTTTACTTCGTCGGGAAGTAAGACTTGGCCACTGGTTGATTCACGAACCTATAACAATATATACATATATATCAAAGTATGTTCAAAATATATTTACAACACTTTTAATATATTTTGATGTTTTAAGTTTATTAAGTCAGCTGTCCTCGTTAGTAACCTACAACTAGTTGTCCACAGTTAGATGTACAGAAATAAATCGATAAATATTATCTTGAATCAATCCACGACCCAGTGTATACGTATCTCAGTATTGATCACAACTCAAACTATATATATTTTGGAATCAACCTCAACCCTGTATAGCTAACTCCAACATTCACATATAGAGTGTCTATGGTTGTTCCGAAATATATATAGATGTGTCGACATGATAGGTCGAAACATTGTATACGTGTCTATGGTATCTCAAGATTACATAATATACAATACAAGTTGATTAAGTTATGGTTGGAATAGATTTGTTACCAATTTTCACGTAGCTAAAATGAGAAAAATTATCCAATCTTGTTTTACCCATAACTTCTTCATTTTAAATCCGTTTTGAGTTAATCAAATTGCTATGGTTTCATATTGAACTCTATTTTATGAATATAAATAGAAAAAGTATAGGTTTATAGTCGGAAAAATAAGTTACAAGTCATTTTTGTAAAGGTAGTCATTTCAGTCGAAAGAACGACGTCTAGATGACCATTTTAGAAAACATACTTCCACTTTGAGTTTAACCATAATTTTTGGATATAGTTTCATGTTCATAATAAAAATCATTTTCTCAGAATAACAACTTTTAAATCAAAGTTTATCATAGTTTTTAATTAACTAACCCAAAACAGCCCGCGGTGTTACTACGACGGCGTAAATCCGGTTTTACGGTGTTTTTCGTGTTTCCAGGTTTTAAATCATTAAGTTAGCATATCATATAGATATAGAACATGTGTTTAGTTGATTTTAAAAGTCTAGTTAGAAGGATTAACTTTTGTTTGCGAACAAGTTTAGAATTAACTAAACTATGTTCTAGTGATTACAAGTTTAAACCTTCGAATAAGATAGCTTTATATGTATGAATCGAATGATGTTATGAACATCATTACTACCTTAAGTACCTTGGATAAACCTACTGGAAAAGAGAAAAATGGATCTAGCTTCAACGGATCCTTGGATGGCTCGAAGTTCTTGTATTAGAATGATAACCTACTGTAAGAAACAAAGATTTCTTGAGGTTGGATGATCACCTTACAAGATTGGAAGTGAGCTAGCAAACTTGAAAGTATTCTTGATTTTATGTAACTAGAACTTGTAAAATATATGAAGAACACTTAGAACTTGAAGATAGAACTTGAGAGAGATCAATTAGATGAAGAAAATTGAAGAATGAAAGTGTTTGTAGGTGTTTTTGGTCGTTGGTGTATGGATTAGATATAAAGGATATGTAATTTTGTTTTCATGTAAATAAGTCATGAATGATTACTCATATTTTTGTAATTTTATGAGATATTTCATGCTAGTTGCCAAATGATGGTTCCCACATGTGTTAGGTGACTCACATGGGCTGCTAAGAGCTGATCATTGGAGTGTATATACCAATAGTACATACATCTAAAAGCTGTGTATTGTACGAGTACGAATACGGGTGCATACGAGTAGAATTGTTGATGAAACTGAACGAGGATGTAATTGTAAGCATTTTTGTTAAGTAGAAGTATTTTGATAAGTGTCTTGAAGTCTTTCAAAAGTGTATGAATACATATTAAAACACTACATGTATATACATTTTAACTGAGTCGTTAAGTCATCGTTAGTCGTTACATGTAAATGTTGTTTTGAAACCTTTAGGTTAACGATCTTGTTGAATGTTGTTAACCCATTGTTTATTATAACAAATGAGATGTTAAATTATTATATTATCATGATATTATGATATATAATATATCTTATTATGATGTATATACAGTTAAATGTCGTTACAACGATAATCGTTACATATATGTCTCGTTTCGAAATCATTAAGTTACTAGTCTTATTTTTACATATGTATTTCATTGTTAATACACTTAATAATATATTTACTTATCATTTAACATAATTAACCAAGTGTATCAATATCTTAATATGATTCATATGTACCTAGTAAGACGTTGTTATAACGATAATCGTTATATATATCGTTTTCGAGTTTCTTAAATTAATAGTCTCATTTTTATGTATATAACTCATTGTTAAAATACCTAATGAGATACATACTTATAATAAAAACATGTTAGCTATATATATAACCATATATATGTCATTGTATAGTTTTTACAAGTTTTAACGTTCGTGAATCACCGGTCAACTTGGGTGGTCAATTGTCTATATGAAACATATTTCAATTAATCAAGTCTTAACAAGTTTGATTGCTTAACATGTTGGAAACATTTAATCATGTAAATATCAATCTCAATTAATATATATAAACATGGAAAAGTTCGGGTCACTACAGCACCTACCCGTTAAATAAATTTCGTCCCGAAATTTTAAGCTGTTGAAGGTGTTGACGAATCTTCTGGAAATAGATGCGGGTATTTCTTCTTCATCTGATCTTCACGCTCCCAGGTGAACTCGGGTCCTCTACGAGCATTCCATTGAACCTTAACAATTGGTATCTTGTTTTGCTTAAGTCTTTTAACCTCACGATCCATTATTTCGACGGGTTCTTCGATGAATTGAAGTTTTTCGTTGATTTGGATTTCATCTAACGGAATAGTGAGATCTTCTTTAGCAAAACATTTCTTCAAATTCGAGACGTGGAAAGTGTTATGTACAGCCGCGAGTTGTTGAGGTAACTCAAGTCGGTAAGCTACTGGTCCGACATGATCAATAATCTTGAATGGTCCAATATACCTTGGATTTAATTTCCCTCGTTTACCAAATCGAACAACGCCTTTACAAGGTGCAACTTTAAGCATGTCCATCTCTCCAATTTCAAATTCTATATCTTTTCTTTTAATGTCAGCGTAGCTCTTTTGTCGACTTCGGGCGGTTTTCAACCGTTGTTGAATTTGGATGATCTTCTCGGTAGTTTCTTGTATAATCTTCGGACCCGTAATCTGTCTATCCCCCACTTCACTCTAACAAATCGGAGACCTGCACTTTCTACCATAAAGTGCTTCAAACGGCGCCATCTCAATGCTTGAATGGTAGCTGTTGTTGTAGGAAAATTCTGCTAACGGTAGATGTCGATCCCAACTGTTTCCGAAATCAATAACACATGCTCGTAGCATGTCTTCAAGCATTTGTATCGTCCTTTCGCTCTGCCCATCAGTTTGTGGATGATAGGCAGTACTCATGTCTAGACGAGTTCCTAATGCTTGCTGTAATGTCTGCCAGAATCTTGAAATAAATCTGCCATCCCTATCAGAGATAATAGAGATTGGTATTCCATGTCTGGAGACGACTTCCTTTAAATACAGTCGTGCTAACTTCTCCATCTTGTCATCTTCTCTTATTGGCAGGAAGTGTGCTGATTTGGTGAGACGATCAACTATTACCCAAATAGTATCAAAACCACTTGCAGTCCTTGGCAATTTAGTGATGAAATCCATGGTAATGTTTTCCCATTTCCATTCCGGGATTTCGGGTTGTTGAAGTAGACCTGATGGTTTCTGATGCTCAGCTTTGACCTTAGAACACGTCAAACATTCTCCTACGTATTTAGCAACATCGGCTTTCATACCCGGCCACCAAAAATGTTTCTTGAGATCCTTGTACATCTTCCCCGTTCCAGGATGTATTGAGTATCTGGTTTTATGAGCTTCTCTAAGTACCATTTCTCTCATATCTCCAAATTTTGGTACCCAAATCCTTTCAGTCCTATACCGGGTTCCGTCTTCCCGAATATTAAGATGCTTCTCCGATCCTTTGGGTATTTCATCCTTTAAATTTCCCTCTTTTAAAACTCCTTGTTGCGCCTCCTTTATTTGAGTAGTAAGATTATTATGAATCATTATATTCATAGATTTTACTCGAATGGGTTCTCTGTCCTTCCTGCTCAAGGCATCGGCTACCACATTTGCCTTCCCCGGGTGGTAACGAATCTCAAAGTCGTAATCATTCAACAATTCAATCCACCTACGCTGCCTCATATTCAGTTGTTTCTGATTAAATATGTGTTGAAGACTTTTGTGGTCGGTATATATAATACTTTTGACCCCATATAAGTAGTGCCTCCAAGTCTTTAATGCAAAAACAACCGCACCTAATTCCAAATCATGCGTCGTATAATTTTGCTCGTGAATCTTCAATTGTCTAGAGGCATAAGCAATCACCTTCGTTCGTTGCATTAATACACAACCGAGACCTTGCTTTGATGCGTCACAATAAATCACAAAATCATCATTCCCTTCAGGCAATGACAATATAGGTGCCGTAGTTAGCTTTTTCTTCAATAACTGAAACGCTTTCTCTTGTTCATCCTTCCATTCAAATTTCTTCCCTTTATGCGTTAATGCAGTCAAGGGTTTTGCTATTCTGGAAAAGTCTTGGATGAACCTTCTGTAGTAACCAGCTAGTCCTAAAAACTGGCGTATGTGTTTTGGAGTTTTCGGGGTTTCCCACTTTTCAACAGTTTCTATCTTTGCCGGATCCACCTTAATACCTTCTTTGTTCACTACGTGACCGAGGAATTGAACTTCTTCCAACCAAAATGCACACTTTGAAAACTTAGCGTACAATTCTTCCTTCCTCAATACTTCTAACACCTTTCTCAAATGTTCACCGTGTTCTCGGTCATTCTTTGAGTAAATAAGTATGTCATCAATGAAAACAATGACAAACTTGTCAAGGTATGGTCCACACACTCGGTTCATAAGGTCCATGAACACAGCTGGTGCATTAGTTAAACCAAACGGCATGACCATAAACTCGTAATGACCGTAACGTGTTCTGAAAGCAGTCTTTGGAATATCATCTTCTTTCACCCGCATTTGATGATACCCGGAACGTAAGTCAATCTTTGAATAAACAGACGAGCCTTGTAGTTGATCAAATAAGTCGTCGATTCTCGGTAGTGGGTAGCGGTTCTTGATGGTAAGTTTGTTCAACTCTCGGTAGTCGATACACAACCTGAATGTACCATTTTTCTTCTTGACAAACAAAACAGGAGCTCCCCACGGTGATGTGCTTGGTCGAATGAAACCACGCTCTAAAAGTTCTTGTAATTGGCTTTGCAGTTCTTTCATCTCGCTGGGTGCGAGTCTGTAAGGAGTACGAGCTATTGGTGCAGCTCCTGGTACAAGATCTATTTGAAATTCAACAGATCGATGTGGGGGTAATCCCGGTAATTCTTTCGGAAATACATCGGGAAATTCTTTTGCAATGGGAACATCATTGATGCTCTTTTCTTCAGTTTGTACTTTCTCGACGTGTGCTAGAACAGCATAGCAACCTTTTCTTATTAGTTTTTGTGCCTTCAAATTACTAATAAGATGTAGCTTCGTGTTGCCCTTTTCTCCGTACACCATTAAGGGTTTTCCTTTTTCTCGTATAATGCGAATTGCATTTTTGTAACAGGCGATCTCTGCTTTCACTTCTTTCAACCAGTCCATACCGATTATCACATCAAAACTCCCTAACTCTACTGGTATCAAATCAATCTTAAATGTTTCGCTAACCAGTTTAATTTCTCGATTCCGACATATATTATCTGCTGAAATTAATTTACCATTTGCTAATTCGAGTAAAAATTTACTATCCAAAGGCGTCAATGGACAACTTAATTTAGCACAAAAATCTCTACTCATATAGCTTCTATCCGCACCCGAATCAAATAAAACGTAAGCAGATTTATTGTCAATAAGAAACGTACCCGTAACAAGCTCCGGGTCTTCCTGTGCCTCTGCCGCATTAATATTGAAAACTCTTCCGCGGCCTTGTCCATTCGTGTTCTCCTGGTTCGGGCAATTTCTAATAATGTGGCCCGGTTTTCCACATTTATAACAAACTACATTGGCATAACTTGCTCCGACACTACTTGCTCCGCCATTACTCGTTCCGACACCATTTGTTCCTTTCGTTCTATTAACCCCTGGTCCGTAGACCTCACATTTCGCCGCGCTATGACCATTTCTTTTACACTTGTTGCAAAATTTGGTGCAGAACCCCGAGTGATACTTTTCACACCTTTGGCATAGCTGCTTCTGATTGTTGTTGTTGTTGTTGCGGTTATTATTGTTGTTGGGATGATTGTTGTAGTTGCTGTTGTTGTTGTTGTTGTTGTTGTTGGGCCGTTTGTTGTAGTTGCGATTGATGTTGCGATTGTTGGGATAATTATTGCGATTATTGTTGTAATTGCTGTTGTTGTTGTATTGATGATTCTTATCACCGTTTTCCTCCCACTTTCTTTTGACTTGCTTCACATTGGCCTCTTCAGCAGTCTGTTCTTTAATTCTTTCTTCAATCTGGTTCACTAGTTTGTGAGCCATTCTACATGCCTGTTGTATGGAGGCGGGCTCATGTGAACTTATATCTTCTTGGATTCTTTCCGGTAATCCTTTCACAAACGCGTCGATCTTCTCTTCCTCATCTTCGAATGCTCCCGGACATAATAGGCACAATTCTGTGAATCGTCTTTCGTACGTGGTAATATCAAATCCTTGGGTTCGTAACCCTCTAAGTTCTATCTTGAGCTTATTGACCTCGGTTCTGGGACGGTACTTCTCGTTCATCAAGTGCTTGAATGCTGACCACGGTAGTGCGTACGCATCGTCTTGTCTCACTTGCTCTAGATAGGTATTCCACCATGTTAACGCAGAACCTGTGAAGGTATGCGTAGCGTACTTCACTTTGTCCTCTTCAGTACACTTACTTATGGTAAACACCGATTCGACCTTCTCGGTCCACCGTTTCAATCCGATCAGTCCTTTGGTTCCATCAAATTCCAAAGGTTTGCAGGCAGTGAATTCTTTGTAGGTGCATCCTACACGATTTCCTGTACTGCCAGATCCAAGGTTATTGTTGGTATGTAGCGCAACCTGTACTGCGGCTATGTTTGAAGCTAGAAAAGTACGGAATTCCTCTTCATTCATATTCACGGTGTGTCGAGTAGTCGGTGCCTGATAAGGCTAAAAAGGAACATATATTTTATAGCATTATTCCCCAAGAAAGACAAGATTTTAGTTGGTATTGTTCGATTTACAAGCAATATTCGTTTAAATATTAAAAAGTGAAGACAAAAGGCAGATTCGACAAATTGAAGACAAAAAGGTCCAAAGAACTAAAAAGTACAAGATACAACTAAAAAGGTTCAAAATATTAATGAGGAACGTCTCAAAATGACAAGAGTACAAGTTACAAGACGCAAAGTACACGATATAAAATAATACGCGAAGACGTCCGAAAATCCGGAACCGGGACCTGAGCCAAGAAGAAACGCCCGACGCAACGGACCAAAAATATCTAGTCTACTATGCACAAGTATATAATATAATATATATATAATTATATATAATTATATATTATATTATATATTATTATTATATTACGTCGGCAAGAAGAAAACAAACCAATTTGGCTGGATCCAGGGTGGCCATGCGACTCGCATGGCCAGAGGCACAAAATCCATGCGAGTCGCATGGAGTGAAAATGCTGGTCAGGTCCTATATAAAGCCAGTTTTCTGCCGAGTTTTAAAAACAGAAAATATATCTCTCTCTCATATATAATATATATATATATATATAATTTATATTTTAATTTTAATTTTAATTTTAATTCTAATAATAAGGGTATGTTAGCGAATGTTGTAAGGGTATAAGTCGAAATTCTGTCCGTGTAACGCTACGCTATTTTTAATCATTGTAAGTTATGTTCAACCTTTTTATATTAATGTCTCGTAGCTAAGTTATTATTATGCTTATTTAAAACGAAGTAATCATGATGTTGGGCTAATTACTAAAATTGGGTAATTGGGCTTTGTACCATAATTGGGGTTTGGACAAAAGAACGACACTTGTGGAAATTAGACTATGGGCTATTAATGGGCTTTATATTTGTTTAACTAAATGAAAGTTTGTTAATGTTAATATAAAGATTTACAATTGGACGTCCCTATAATTTACCATATACACTCGATCGGACACGATGGGCGGGGTATTTATATGTACGAATAATCGTTCATTTAACCGGACACGGGAATGGATTAATCGCCACTAGAATAATTAAAACAGGGGTGAAATTACATTCAAGGGTAATTGGTGTAATTGTTAACAAAGTAGTAAAACCTTGGTTTACACGCAGTCGATAACCTGGTGTATTCATTAAACAAAGTATTAAAACCTTGTTACAATTCGAATCCCCAATTAGTTGGAATATTTAACTTCGGGTATAATAATAATTTGACAAGGACACTTGCACTTTATATTTATGACTGATGGACTGTTATGGACAAAAACCATACGGACATATTAAATAATCCAGGACAAAGGACAATTAACCCATGGGCATAAAACTAAAATCAACACGTCGAACATCATGATTACGGAAGTTTAAATAAGCATAATTCTTTTATTTCATATTTAATTTCCTTTATTTTATATTTAATTGCACTTCTAATTATCGCACTTTTATTTATTGTTATTTAATCGCACTTTTAATTATCGTACTTTTTAATTATCGCAATTTTATTTTATCGCATTTTTATTATTCGCAATTTCATTATCGTTATTTACTTTACGCTTTAATTTAAGTCTTGTATTTATTTTATATTTTACATTAGGTTTTAACTGCGACTAAAGTTTTAAAATCGACAAACCGGTCATTAAACGGTAAAAACCCCCCTTTATAATAATAATATTACTTATATATATATATTTGTATTTTTATAAAAGTAAACTAATATAGCGTTGAGCTTTGTTTAAAGATTTCCCTGTGGAACGAACCGGACTTACTAAAAACTACACTACTGTACGATTAGGTACACTGCCTATAAGTGTTGTAGCAAGGTTTAAGTATATCCATTCTATAAATAAATAAATATCTTGTGTAAAATTGTATCGTATTTAATAGTGTTTTCTGCTAAAATTAATAACTATTTTATATACACCTCGCATAACATCAAGTTATTTTTGGCGCCGCTGCCGGGGAACGCCGAAGCGAAACGCAAATATTTTTTTTTAGTTATAATTAGTTTTTGTAAAATTTATATTTTTGTTTAAAAATTAAAAATATAAAAAAAAAAAAAACATATTTTAAAGTGTATTTTAAGTTTTTCTTTATTATTTACAAAATATTAAAGTATTTGTATTTTATTTTAGTATTTTATTAAGTTTTTATTTAAATTATATATTTATATCTTATATTATATATAAAACAGAAATTAAAAATAAATATTAAATAATTACGTGACCTGTCATTTGAACCAGTCCAATTGAACCAGTTCAGGGTGTCCATGCGACTCGCATGACCCACCCCCTTATTCCATGCGACTCGCATGAGGGGTCTGACAAGACCACAAACTTACCCTAAAAACGCATTTATTACGCGTATTAATTTATTATTATTAATTAAACCCTAATCTTATTATTATTATTATAATTAAGTTTTTAGTTTATTTTATTTATATTACTTTTAAACTAGTTTTATTTATTATAAACTTAATACTTTTATTATAAAATATAAAAATAATATTTTTATAAAAATTATACTTTTTACAACTTTTTGTATATTTTTATATTTTGTCTCTTTTTAATCGTTGTAGCATAACTTTTGTATTTTTAACTCATATTTAATTTTAAACTTAGTTTTTGCTATAGTCATTTTTACTCCTAGATTTTTAGGATTGCCGTAAACTCTCTTAAGTGCTTATTCCTTAGATTAAGTATTAGGTGCTTTAGAATTTTACGACGCCTTTTGAAGTTTTAGTTTCTTTTTAAGTTATTTCCATTTGGGATTTAGTTTTTCCTGTAAACTTTAATATTTTTAGACACCTTTTACTATGTATCAATTATCATTCCAATTAGTAATTTCAATTTGCGATTATAATTTTAAGTTAGTTGTAGTAATAAGGTTAGGTTAGTCAAGTATTTTTAAGTTTTGATAAGTTTCTTTTATTTTTTCCGTCACCTTTTACTTTTTCAACCATTTTCCTTTTTCGATTTTTTTTTTTCGACGAACTCTTTTTCTTTCTTATTTCTCGCTATTCTAGTTTTAGGACTTAGAATTTTTTTTTTTTTCTACTTCTTATCTAAATTTCTTAAAATTACGAAAATTTATTTTAAGTGGTTAAATTAATAGACATCAAAATTTTCTGGTTCGTAGTAATAGTTGGATTTGTACGTGGACCGGGTTATTGGAGCCAAACAGTCCTCAATTATATTGAGACCAAACGAATCCTGCCCCTCTGCTGCATCTTTTGGCTATTCGAAACGTGGGCAAAATCAGAAAAGTCTATTAATTGGATAACTTATTATAATTTTTCTTTCCTTTTTAAAAACTAATAGGATATTCTGTGAATGCACCGAGCAAGACGTTCATCACCTTTTGTACGTTCACCACCTGTAACTCGATCAAGACATCGTTTAACAAATATAACCGCCGTTGATTTTTCTTTAGAATCGTCATCTAGTCGACCAAGTACTTCAGTTCAAATTTCCGATAATCCATTTTTTGAACCCAACCTCACAATTGAGAATCCAGAAAATATTCAGGAACGGTTCATAGATCCTGAACCACTAAACTTTCCTCCGGAACCACCAATCATTCAAACAGAGATTGTTGAGGAACGAACCATTAAATCAGAATCATCTAGTGATACCGATTCAACAAATTCAATTATGGAGAATCTGGAACCTTTAAGTATGGAAGACCGAATGAGAGCTAAACGCACTGGCCAAGGTCACGCAATTACTCATCCAGACATTAATGCGCCAGATTATGAAATCAAAGGACAAATTCTACACATGGTGACTAATCAATGCCAATTTAGTGGTGCGCCGAAGGAAGATCCAAATGAACATCTACGTACCTTTAATAGGATCTGCACACTATTTAAAATACGAGAAGTGGAGGATGAACAGATATATCTCATGTTATTTCCCTGGACTTTAAAGGGAGAAGCCAAAGATTGGTTGGAATCATTACCTGAAGGGGCGATCGATACATGAGACGTTTTAATTGACAAATTTCTTAAACAATTCTTTCCTGCATCTAAAGCCGTAAGACTTCAAGCAGAAATTGTTACGTTCACACAAAAGCCAAATGAAACTCTATATGAGGCGTGGACAAGATATGGAAAGTTGTTAAGAGGATGTCCGCAACATGGTTTAGACACTTGTCAAATAGTACAAATATTCTACCAAGGATGCGACATCACTACAAGGAAAGACATAGATATAGCAGCTGGTGGTTCTATTATGAAGAAAACCGAAACTGATGCTTACAAAATTATTGATAACACTGCTTCCGACTCACATGAGTGGCACCAAGAAAAAGACATCATTAGATCATCTAAAGCAGCTAGAGCCGATTCTAGCCATGACTTAGATTCCATTTCCGCAAAGATAGATGCTGTGGAGAGACGAATGGAAAAGATGACTAAGGATATTCACTCCATACGAATTAGTTGTGAGCAGTGTGGAGGACCACATTTGACAAAAGATTGTCTCAGTATTGAATTAACAATGGAACAAAGAGAGAATATTTCATACATAAACCAAAGGCCTGGAAATAATTATCAGAATAATTATCAACCGCCAAGACCGATTTACAATCAAAACCAGAATTATAATCGAAATATTCCATACAACAACCAACAAGGTCCTAGCAATCAACAAGTATCCAATAATACTTACAATCAGCAAAGACCTAATTTTCAAAACAAACCACCACAACAAACCGATGATAAAAAGCCGAATTTAGAAGATATGATGACGAAGCTAGTTGAAACTCAAACGCAGTTTTTCACATCTCAAAAACAAACTAATGAACAAAATGCTCAAGCATTTAGAAATCAACAAGCTTCTATTCAAAATCTGGAACAAGAAGTGAGTAACCTAGCAAGGTTAATAGGTGAAAGAAAACCGGGAAGTCTACCTAGTGATACAAATGCTAACCCCCGGAATGAAACAGCTAAAGCCATTACCACAAGAAGTGGTACAACACTTAAACCACCTGAAATACCAGTAACTTCTGATGAAACTATTCCTACTCCACAAGAACCACAACCTGATCAAGATAAGGAAAAAGAACCGGTAGTTGAAAAGGTTAATGAAAATAACACAGTTAAGGATAAACCTTATGTTAAACCATACCAACCACCACTTCCTTACCCGAGTAAAATGAAGAAAGAAAAACTTGAAGCCGAGCAATCCAAATTTTTGGATATGTTTAAACAGATAAATGTAAATCTTCCTTTCATTGATGTGATTTCAGGAATGCCAAGATATGCTAAATTCTTGAAAGATCTAATCTCAAATAGAAAGAAAATGGAAGAACTCTCGGCTGTTACTATGAATGCCAATTGTTCAGCAGTGCTGTTGAATAAGATACCAGAAAAACTATCTGATCCAGGAAGTTTCACAATTCCATGTTTTCTGGGTAGTCTTAGTTCAATAGAAGCATTGGCAGACTTAGGTGCTAGTATAAATCTAATGCCGTATTCACTATACGCTAAACTAGACCTTGGAGAATTGAAACCAACCAGAATAAGCATACAACTAGCCGATAGATCAATAAAATATCCTAGAGGGATAATGGAGAACATGCTAGTTAAAGTTGGTACTTTAGTATTTCCAGTAGATTTTGTTGTTTTGGACATGGAAGAAGATTCTCAAGTTCCTCTCATATTAGGAAGACCATTCTTAAACACGGCTAAAGCAATGATAGACGTGTTCGGTAAGAAACTGACCCTAAGTATAGAGGATGAGAGTGTTACCTTTTCAGTTGATAGAGCAATGCAACAACCACAATCTGCAGATGATACATGTTATTATATTCAAACTATAGATGCACATGCAGAATTATTAGAAGAATTTCCAGAATTACAAGGAACAGGAGAATGTTCTTTAGGAGAAGGTAATGAACCAATTGATGAAGCTGAAATGTTAGCTACACTTATAGCTAATGGATATGAACCAACAACAGAAGAAATTCAAATGCTAAAAGAAGAAGACAGATATCGATATAAATCATCGATAGAAGAACCTCCGAAATTAGAGTTAAAGCCACTTCCAAACCATTTGGAATACGCTTATTTACATGGTGAATCTGAATTACCTGTAATAATATCGTCTTCTCTTACTGAAAATGAGAAATCACAACTCATTTCTGTGTTGAATGCTCATAAACCAGCCATTGCATGGAAGATTCATGATATTAAAGGAATAAGTCCTTCGTATTGCACACATAAAATCCTTATGGAAGAAGGTCATAAAACGTATGTGCAACGCCAACGAAGACTAAATCCTAATATGCAAGATGTAGTTAAGAAAGAGATTATTAAACTGCTAGATGCAGGTTTAATTTATCCAATCTCTGATAGTCCATGGGTAAGCCCAGTTCAATGCGTACCTAAGAAGGGTGGTATGACTGTCATTACAAATGAGAAAAATGAGCTTATTCCTACTAGGACTGTAACAGGATGGCGTGTATGTATTGATTATAGAAAATTAAATGACGCCACCAGAAAAGATCACTTTCCCTTACCTTTCATAGATCAAATGTTGGAAAGATTAGCCGGAAATAGTTACTATTGTTTTCTAGATGGATTTTCCGGATATTTTCAAATTCCAATAGCACCCGAAGATCAAGAGAAAACCACATTCACGTGCCCTTATGGTACTTTTGCTTACAAACGCATGCCATTTGGACTTTGTAACGCCCCTGCAACCTTTCAAAGGTGTATGATGGCGATTTTTCATGACATGATAGAAGAATGCATGGAAGTATTCATGGATGACTTTTCAGTCTTCGGTGATACATTTAAATCATGTCTAGTTAATCTGGAACGAATGCTAATTAGATGCAAAAAATCAAATCTAGTACTTAATTGGGAGAAATGCCATTTCATGGTTAAAGAAGGCATCGTTCTTGGACATAAAATTTCAAAAGAAGGAATTGAAGTGGATAGAGCTAAAGTAGATGTAATTGCTAAACTTCCACATCCCACAAATGTTAGAGGAGTTAGGAGTTTTCTAGGGCATGCCGGTTTTTACCGACGTTTTATAAAAGATTTTTCTAATATTGCCACTCCTATGAATAAACTCCTAGAAAAGGATGCTCCATCCATCTTTTCAGATGAATGTATCAAATCTTTTAATATTCTTAAAGAAAAACTCACTAATGCGCCGATCATGATAACACCAAATTGGAATCTACCATTTGAACTAATGTGCGATGCAAGTGATTTTGCAATGGGAGCCGTTTTAGGACAAAGGATTGAAAAACGATTTCAACCTATATATTATGCTAGTAAAACATTACAAGGAGCACAAACGAACTATACAACTACTGAAAAAGAACTCCTTGCTATTGTCTTTGCTTTTGACAAATTTCGATCATATCTCGTTCTAGCAAAAACGGTGGTCTATACTGACCATTCTGCTCTTAGATACCTATTTTCAAAACAAGATGCTAAACCAAGATTAATCCGTTGGATCTTACTCTTACAAGAGTTTGATATTGAAATCCGAGATAAAAGAGGAGCAAAAAATCTCGCCGCTGATCATCTTTCTCGTCTTGAAAATCCTGAATTAGAAGTTCTGAATGAATCAGCCATACAAGACAACTTTCCTGATGAATATCTATTGAAGATAGATTATAAAGAAATCCCATGGTTTGCAGACTATGCAAATTACTTAGTTTGTGGATTCCTTGAAAAAGGATTATCGTACCAAAGACGAAAGAAATTCTTCAGTGATATAAAACACTATTTCTGGGAAGATCCACATCTGTTTAAAAGTTGTCCCGATGGAATAATACGCCGATGTGTATTTGGAGATGAAGCTAGTAAAATTTTAAACCATTGTCACACAGGACCAACAGGAGGGCATTATGGGCCTCAACTAACAGCAAGAAAAGTTTATGAAGCTGGATTCTATTGGCCTACAATTTACAAAGACGCACACCTTCTTTGCAAATCTTGTGATGCATGTCAAAGGGCCGGAAAAATAAGTCAACGTGATGAAATGCCACAAAATGTCATCCAAGTATGTGAAGTATTTGACATTTGGGGTATTGACTTTATGGGTCCATTTCCAAAATCTCATAATAATCTATATATACTCGTAGCCATTGATTATGTATCTAAATGGGCGGAAGCACAAGCTCTCCCAACTAATGATGCACGAGTTGTAGTCAACTTTTTAAAACGTCTTTTTGCAAGGTTTGGAACACCGAAAGCTTTAATAAGTGATCGGGGTACTCATTTCTGTAATAATCAACTTGAGAAAGTTCTTAAAAGATATGGAGTAACTCATAAAATCTCCACCGCATATCATCCACAAACAAGTGGACAAGTTGAAAATACCAACCGAGCTTTAAAACGTATTCTAGAGAAAACCGTAGGATCAAATCCGAAGGAATGGTCCATTAAATTGGAGGATGCACTCTGGGCTTTTAGAACAGCCTACAAAACTCCAATTGGAACCACACCTTTTAGACTTGTTTATGGAAAAGCATGTCATCTTCCAGTAGAAATTGAACACAAAGCATTTTGGGCTTTGAAGACATGTAATCTTGATTTACATGAAGCCGGACGTCTACGATTAAGTCAACTAAATGAATTAGAAGAATTAAGACATGAAGCATACGAAAATTCGTTAATCTATAAAGAAAGAACGAAGAAATGGCATGATAAAAGAATCAGAAGTTCAAAAGAATTTAAAGAAGGAGACAGAGTTCTTCTTTTCAATTCACGATTCAAGCTATTTCCTGGAAAATTGAAATCAAGATGGTCTGGACCATTCATAGTCAAAAGAGTTTTCCCATACGGAACGATAGAATTGATAAATTCAAATGGGATTGAATTTAAAGTTAATGGTCACAGAGTTAAACATTACATACATGGTCCGATGGAAGTCGACAACGAAGTTAATCACAATTTCGATACCACAGCTAACTAAGTGTGGGGAGAAACAAGTCTTTAAAGGATAATATGTATTTCTGTTAGAGTTAGATTGTCTGTTTTCGTGTAGTTCTCGAAAATGGAACCCGAATGGTCTTTCCCTAGCAGACCCTAAAGAACTAGTCTTCTCCCCCCATTCTGAATTTTTATTTTTTTTTAGGTTTTTACGAAATGAAGACTTCCTGTGAACTAAACCATGGTCTAATGCTACACGCTTTGATCACTAAACGTAATAATGACATACTACCGAGCGAATTAGTATCAGTAATCAGAGAAAGAATGGACGGAGTTAGAAAAGAATCCAGATGCGAAGATAATAAGTTACAATTTGGTAAAGGAAAATCAAAATCCGCAGCGAAAAGAAGAGCACGACACCTAGAAAGATGTCACAAATGCGGAAAATGGTCACATGGAGGTAAATGTTCAAATAATCAAACCTATTCAAATACCGAATTTGTTACTTTATGCAGAGACGGACCGTTCATATATTTAGAAGAAAAGACACTGAATGCTCGAGGTTACGCTTATGTAGCAATGGAAAACCAATTAAACCGACTATCTTATGAATGGAATAGATCATATAACTAAGAAATCTATTTCACAGGTATGTCTGTACAGTTTTTATTTTTATTTTTATTTTTAACCTTTTGATAATAAACGCTAATTTGTTCGCTAAAAAGTATTAAATTGGTATTGAATAAAATTAGGTTTGGCGACCGAAATTATTGATATCATTCAAAAATTTATTACATCACTGCGAAATTTAACGTTTATTCTTAAGGTATAAATATCCTTAATCAATCAACCCAAAATATTTCAAAAATTTGTCATGAGTTAAATTAGGTTTTGGAACCGAAATTACTTTACCGAAAAGAGGGGCGCATATTTTTGATAATATTTGATTGATTAAAGTGGGATAAAAAGACAAAAAGATTTTTAATTTTATTTTTACCATGTTTTTAAAATTAATATTTAAATCTTAAATTAATATTGTAAATTTTGTAAAAACAATATATTTAAAATTGTAAATATTTGAAAAATTAATATAAGTTTGATATGAATTTATGAATTTTTAAAATTAAGTTTGGTGTGAATTTTTAATTTTTAAAAATATGAAATTTTAATTTTATGCATTTCAAATTTTAAGTTTGGTGTGAATTTTTAATATTAATTTTGAATTTTATATTTAAGTTGTGTGAATTTAAAAACAAAAATTTACTTTATCTCATTAAGTTAAGAATATGATTTTTAAAATTCGTCGTAAGTTGAAGACTAGGTCTTTGAACCGAAATTGCTTTACCCGAGGGAGGGACGAGAACTTTTATTATCATTATTTTTAATCTTATTGATTTAAAGTATGCCAAAAAAAAAATTAAAAAATCCAAAAATCTAAGCTTTTAAAACAATTGCTTGAAATTGACAAATTTTAAAATTTTGTCGAGGGACGGACTAGGGCATCGTCCCGAAACGACCTCGTCTTAAAAAGAAACAAAATTTTTAAAATTTTATTAAATTTTATGTTTTAAAAGTATAAGGTTTTTATAATAAAAAAAAAAAAAAATTACCTGGAAAATACCCCCATGCGACTCGCATGGGGGAAAGGCTTAAATCATGCGACTCGCATGGGAGCCAAAAACTGGTCAGGTTCAAAAAACTCAGTCGATCTGTTTTTCTTTCACAACACACATACACAAACACGAAAATCTCTCAAAACTCTCTCAATTTTTCACCAAAATTCACCAAATTTCTTGCAAAACTTCACAACAATCATGCCTAGATTCAGTAGCCTCAACCCCTTCAGGAGAAAGGTAAAGATTTCACCCCTAATCTCTTTAAATTCGAATTTTTGTGTTCTTGAGCTAGAAATTTTATATTTTGATTTTGTTAAATTTAGGTGTAATTAGAGCTAAATTGTTGTTATATTATGCATGTATATCCTAGATAGAAGCTATTTAAACATGAATTGAAGCTAAAAACTTCAAATTTTTAAGAATCTAGGGTTTGTGTTCTTGAGCAATTTGGGGCTTTTTGATATAAACAGGTTATGGCCGATTTTTGTCATGAATTGTTGCTAAATTAAGTTTAGGTAGTTAATTGATCCAAACTTTGAGCCTAAACATGTTTTTGAGAATTAAAGTGGACTTTTTAAGTCTAAAAATTCATGAACTTGGATAATTTCATATAAAGGCTATTTGAAACTTGTTTCATTGCTAGTAGTGATTATTTTGGCATGTTATTTGAGATAAATGCTTATGAACTTGATGTACATTTTTCGTATATGCTTATTTGACAAAGTGTAGACTTGACAAAAATATGAAAATGAGCACTAGTTTGATTTGAATGCCATGTAACAAGTGTTTAATTGCTATAATGATTATTGTTGACATGGTTAAGAGTTTAAACCATGTCATCATAATTGAACATGTTAGAGGAGAATGGAGAATGGATTAAAATGAGTAAAAATGAGTTTTATGTGAACAAAGAGGAAAAATACGAGTTCCAGGATCCGCGCGCCGCGCAGATTGTGCGCACCGCGCAAAATGTCACGTTCCAGAACTGGCAATTTTCTGATAAGAATTTACACTAAACGCGCACCACGCAACCGTTTGCGCACCGTGCAGTATTTCAAAGCGTGAATGCGCGCCGCGCGATTTTTGCGCACCGCGCATATGGGCCATCTGCAGCCGTCGCTCTTTTTATTAACCCGAACCGAATTTTATAACCCGAATTTCACACGGGCTCTGTCGTATTTAGGGGGTTTTAAAACCTATTTTATCCCACTTTTCACCTACTCTAACACACACAAAATCCCCAAAATTAAAGATCAAAATTCGGATTTAATCTTGACACAAACCCCACAAACAACAATGAATCATGCCTCCTAGGGTCCGTTTCTCTTACTCTTCCACTTAATTTCATCTTTAATTGTGATAGTTATGCTTTAAATTGATGATTAATTGAAATTCAAGTGTGGGGTTAACCCTAAGTTGCTTAATGCTTAATTGTTCACATGATTAGTGTTGATAATGCTTAATATGCTTAATTTGTGAGTTGTTTGCATATGATTAGTGCATATCATTGTTAAGAAAATGTGTATAAAATGTGTTATGAATTGAACATGTCATCATAATTGTTTCAAGTTATTATTTTGCTAACACTAATGCATATTTGGATGCACAAATTTTGTGTTTAATGTGTTTTGCAGAGAAATACAGATACGGACGGTGCATCATCGTCCAGACAACCAGAGCCCGAACCGGAAATGTTTTATGAACAAGAACAACATATGCAACAAGAAGAAGAACAACATGAGGATCAACATATTCCATATCACGATCAAGATCAATTATTCATGAATCAGTTTCGTCAATTCGCTCCACATCAAATGATTCTGAGCTTAGACATTAATGAAGATCAGTTACACCCAAATCTGAGATTTGATCGATGTTGGATAGAGTATCCAGATTATCAAAAGAACATGCACATTCTCTACTTTAAGGTTGTTGAAATGCCAAGGGCAATTGACTGGGTACCTTTGGAAACAGTTGACCTTGCCGAACCGATTCGGGAATTATTGGTGCAAAGGTATGGTAATTCTCAGTTTAACGATTGGATGCGCCTATTTTCCATTCGTAGAACCATATATAGGGAATGGTGTATAGAATTACTTAGTACTATTAAGTTAAACAGTGATGTTAGGAGGATAGATGATAGAAGCTTTATTAGATTTCTGTTAGGTGGACGCATGTACAGAATGTCCATGATAGATTTAGCCAGGGCCTTACAGATTTACACCCCTGCTGAACTTTTGAGCCCCGACTGTAATAGCCTGATTGCCCAAGGAGAAAGGATAGATAGGGAATTTGATATTAACGCCGTCTGGAGGCGTATGTCCCACTTTAATGAATTTCACGCCAGTGGAAATCATACATACTTAGATATAGATAGAGCTGAACTCCGGGTGATTCATAGATTCTTAGCAAACACAATTACACAAAGGGGTAAGAATAAGGAGAAATTGACCGTAAACGATTTGTTCTACCTCAAGTGTATTAGAGACCCGAGGAGTTTCGTTAACATTCCCTATTGTGTTGGTTATTATCTTGCTAATGTAGTTTCGGGGATGAAATCGGGGAGTATTATAGGTGGTGGTATTTTCATTACTCTCATTGGAGAGTATTTAGGTGTGGATAAGCACCAAGGGGGTCCAATGAACGAAATAGAGGACGAAGGTGAAACTATAAGTTCAAACCTTTATCACGGTGCAAGGGTATTATTGATGAGACGTGGTCGGGTATATCGATACGAGGGACCTCAACGACAGGTAGAGAGAGGTTAGGATGACGAAATGGAAGAGGCGAACAACATTATAGGAGTTGTTCGGGAGACTGCTCTTGATTTAGGCGTTCGTATGGAGGATGAATACATGACGAACTATGATAGGCATATGCAGTACGAGGCATGGCAACGTCGGAATGACTACGAGCATTCCCGGCAACGAGAGCATGGCCGATGGGATTATCATCAGCGCCAAATTATAAGCCAGTTGCAGCCTGGCGAGATGTATTATCCGACCCGACCCGCATACTATCCCGCACATCAGCCAGAAATGAGATCACCCTATGATTTATATGATTATGACGCAGCATACCAGTTCACCTATCAACAGCCATGGAACCCTGATCCGAACATGAATTGGGATCCTTATCCTAATTATCCTCCTAACCCACCTCCTGATCAGTAGAGATAAGTTGGTAATTTATATTTTTATTATTTTAAACACTTAACATTTTAATTACATTTATGTAATGTTTGATATTTCTATTATTATTGTGTACTAATATTTTTCTTATAATTTGAAAGTGGGATGCCAAAGTTCCATTTCAAATTACATGTATGATTATATTTGTATTGTATGTATTTTATGTTATGCACAAAACAGGATAAAACAACGCGTTTTCAAAGACTGGCATTAAGTTCAGCAAAAGCAAGTAATTTTGACGACAAGATGCAAAATATATGTGAAATAACAACAAGACGGAATGAACAAATGACGTGCACCATTTATCATTCAGCAAACAAACGCCAATATATTTGGAAACTTTGGTAAAAATTTAATCATTTTCACACAAATCACCCTCAATAATTTAAATTGTTACTGATTTCTTGCAAATGAGGGCATTGCAAGATCTTAAGTGTGGGAAGGGGTTAAATTCTTTCGGATTTTAAAATTTTTTTTACTTTATACACTTGGTTACCATTAAAAATACTAGTAAAGCAGTAGTTGTATTAGAATCTAGTGCTCTCTGATAATAAAGAACAGCCCTAGTCTTATATACTAACTACCCAATTCTAGTAAAATTTTACAAAAATTTTCAATTAAATGAACTCAAAATCATGTTTATACATATTTATGAACGATAAAACTAGGTTTTAACACCGAAATTATTGTTACCTCGGAAAGGACATAAATTGAGAAACAAACTAAAATGTTAAAATTCATTTAAAATGGAATAGAGGACGATAAAAAGGAAAATAAAAGCCAAGTGTGGGAAAATTTACCAAGTTATCTTAACATATGTCACATATATCTGTAACAAATTTTTGAAAATACTTTTGCTTTGAACAATAATCAACTGTTTTATCCAATGAAACTATCGAAGAGAGATGGATCTACACGATGAATCAATTCCATCATTTAAAAGGAAGTAAAGTCTTCCGAAAAAGACACGCGCTTCTTGATTTAGGACAAGAAGTTGTCGTCCAGACCAGCTGTAGGTTGACGAAAAATCTAGAAAAGTCATCACTAAAATCAGCTGGAAATCCACGGACCTCAGCATCAAACAGGGTCGCCAAGTGGTCAGATTTATCCTAACCATGAGAAGGATTTATCTCGTACAATGGGGAGGCACCGTGCAAATTAGCTGGATAAGACTAATGAATCAGATCCCCAGAAAGGATAATCTCCTTAAAGATTAAAAATCAGCTTTTAAGCCTGATATTACTCAATCCTTGAGATTGACCTTAAAGATTGAGAATTCAAACTCATGGAATTCGATGATATCTAAACTCGAGCTTGAACGAGAAAATATTTTGATAAAAATTACAAACCGATTTGTTTTCTGAAAACCTATTTTCAATGCGTTCATTACCATTGAACGTAAAATCCTAGGAATTCACCTGGAATTCATTAGGTCACCTGAACCAAATCGGGTGTCAACCGTAAGAACGGTGGTTGCATAGCATGGTCAGAGACAGGACCTTGTGCCAGACCGAAAAATCAAAGGATGATCTTTACTATTGCTCCTACCAAGGATAGTTCTAGCATCCGACACGTTAATTAGACCATGAACAAATGCATGTCATTAGACATTGCCTTAACAGTTTCTTGTTCATCGCTTTCCTTTACAACCGGACGGTAGTTTACTGAAAGGTAATATACGAAACAAGTAAACTGGATGTGTGCTTTCCGATACCGGGATAGCAGTGGATTATACGAACCTAAAAAGTTTTAGCCAAAATATTGATCCACAAACATATTTTGCAACACCGATGATGGATCAAATCAGAAAACTTGTCTAGGGTAAAATCTAGCTTGAATTTTCAAAAGATCAAATGTTTTCATAAAGATCCAATTTCCTTAATGGATCTAAATTTTTATAGTCATGTGGGACTGTAAACCGCCTTTCAAATGTGCACTTTGCTTTGGAAACCGAAAGTAAATCGGCTATTTGATTGCCAGTGTCGTTGACCTAAACCCGAGGCAACTATAAAAGACACACCCACCTTAACCACATCGTTACTATCATTGTTTATACCGCCATATCAAAATCACTGATGTATAAAGTGTGAAGAATAAAGAAGTGATTTGTATGTTTTTATTTCAAGACTGTATTGCTTGAGGACAAGCAACGCTCAAGTGTGGGGATATTGATAAGGCTAAAAAGGAACATATATTTTATAGCATTATTCCCCAAGAAAGACAAGATTTTAGTTGGTATTGTTCGATTTACAAGCAATATTCGTTTAAATATTAAAAAGTGAAGACAAAAGGCAGATTCGACAAATTGAAGACAAAAAGGTCCAAAGAACTAAAAAGTACAAGATACAACTAAAAAGGTTCAAAATATTAATGAGGAACGTCTCAAAATGACAAGAGTACAAGTTACAAGACGCAAAGTACACGATATAAAATAATACGCGAAGACGTCCGAAAATCCGGAACCGGGACCTGAGCCAAGAAGAAACGCCCGACGCAACGGACCAAAAATATCTAGTCTACTATGCACAAGAATATAATATAATACATATATATAATTATATATTATATTATATATTATTATTATATTACGTCGGCAAGAAGAAAACAAACCAATTTGGCTGGATCCAGGGTGGCCATGCGACTCGCATGGCCAGAGGCACAAAATCCATGCGAGTCGCATGGAGTGAAAATGCTGGTCAGGTCCTATATAAAGCCAGTTTTCTGCCGAGTTTTAAAAACAGAAAATATATCTCTCTCTCATATATACGATATATATATATATATAATTTATATTTTAATTTTAATTTTAATTTTAATTCTAATAATAAGGGTATGTTAGCGAATGTTGTAAGGGTATAAGTCGAAATTCTGTCCGTGTAACGCTACGCTATTTTTAATCATTGTAAGTTATGTTCAACCTTTTTATATTAATGTCTCGTAGCTAAGTTATTATTATGCTTATTTAAAACGAAGTAATCATGATGTTGGGCTAATTACTAAAATTGGGTAATTGGGCTTTGTACCATAATTGGGGTTTGGACAAAAGAACGACACTTGTGGAAATTAGACTATGGGCTATTAATGGGCTTTATATTTATTTAACTAAATGAAAGTTTGTTAATGTTAATATAAAGATTTACAATTGGACGTCCCTATAATTTACCATATACACTCGATCGGACACGATGGGCGGGGTATTTATATGTACGAATAATCGTTCATTTAACTGGATACGGGAATGGATTAATCGCCACTAGAATAATTAAAACAGGGGTGAAATTACATTCAAGGGTAATTGGTGTAATTGTTAACAAAGTAGTAAAACCTTGGTTTACACGCAGTCGATAACCTGGTGTATTCATTAAACAAAGTATTAAAACCTTGTTACAATTCGAATCCCCAATTAGTTGGAATATTTAACTTCGGGTATAATAATAATTTGACAAGGACACTTGCACTTTATATTTATGACTGATGGACTGTTATGGACAAAAACCATACGGACATATTAAATAATCCAGGACAAAGGACAATTAACCCATGGGCATAAAACTAAAATCAACACGTCGAACATCATGATTACGGAAGTTTAAATAAGCATAATTCTTTTATTTCATATTTAATTTCCTTTATTTTATATTTAATTGCACTTCTAATTATCGCACTTTTATTTATTGTTATTTAATCGCACTTTTAATTATCGTACTTTTTAATTATCGCAATTTTATTTTATCGCATTTTTATTATTCGCAATTTCATTATCGTTATTTACTTTACGCTTTAATTTAAGTCTTGTATTTATTTTATATTTTACATTAGGTTTTAACTGCGACTAAAGTTTTAAAATCGACAAACCGGTCATTAAACGGTAAAAACCCCCCTTTATAATAATAATATTACTTATATATATATATATATATATTTGTATTTTTATAAAAGTAAACTAATATAGCGTTGAGCTTTGTTTAAAGATTTCCCTGTGGAACGAACCGGACTTACTAAAAACTACACTACTGTACGATTAGGTACACTGCCTATAAGTGTTGTAGCAAGGTTTAAGTATATCCATTCTATAAATAAATAAATATCTTGTGTAAAATTGTATCGTATTTAATAGTGTTTTCTGCTAAAATTAATAACTATTTTATATACACCTCGCATAACATCAGTGCCATTTCCTTCAAAATAGTCAAATGGAACAAGTTAATCATACAGAATATTAAGAGTAGTTAATAGTATTTCGTAGCATAATATGAACTCATTTATAAAAGCTTTTTCTTCATATTAGCGTTTTATAAGTTTAAATTCGGGTAGTACCTACCCGTTAAGTTCATACTTAGTAGCTAATATACAATTCAACTACTACAATTCTATATGAAAAACTGATTATAATAATATTTCGCGTTCAAACTTTTATACAATATTTTACAAACTTACAATACCGCTTATTTTACATAAAGCATGAAATATAGCACACAATAACTTTGATACAAGATAGTTGTGAAGATAATTCTAGCTAGTACACAAGTCGTTCAGCAAAGGCAATAAAGACACGTAATTCATACGTCCAGAAACAAGTCATGCATTCTGGTTTTACTAGGATTACTTCCCATCCTTGGTCTTGTGGAACATAACCGTTATGGCCGTTGATAAGACAGCGTGTTGTAACGTCGTCAAAGGGACGAGGGTTACGTAATGTCCAACAGTCCCGTAACAATCTAAAAACCTCATTTCTTACCCCAATTACCGACTCCGTCACTTGTGGGAACGTTTTGTTTAATAGTTGTAGCCCGATGTTCTTGTTCTCACTTTGGTGAGAAGCGAACATTACTAATCTGTAAGCATAACATGCTTCTTTATGTTGCATGTTAGCCGCTTTTTCTAAATCACGAAGTCCAATATTCGGATATATATTGAGTCAAAATAATTTCTTAACCCATTGCGTAAAATAGCATTTGGGTTCCCCGCAATATATGCGTCAAAGTAAACACATCGTAACTTATGGATTTCCCAATGTGATATCCCCCATCTTTCGAACGAAAGCCTTTTATAAACTAAGGCATTCTTGGAACGTTCTTCGAATGTCTTACAAACTGATCTCGCCTTAAATAGTTGTGGCAAAGAATTCTGACCGACTCTAGACAAGATTTCATCAATCATGTCTCCGGGTAGGTCTCTTAAAATATTTGGTTGTCTATCCATTTTGTGTTTTTATACTGTAAAATAGACAAGAGTTAGATTCATAAAAAAAATACTTATTAATACAAGCAATTTTTACATATATCATAAAGCATAAGCACACTATATTACATATATTACACCACACGAATACAACTATCTTATTCCGACTCGCTTGTTTCTTCTTCTTCGGTTTTGGTTCGTTTTGCCAAGTTTCTAGGGATATATGATGTTCCCCTAATACGAGCCATCGTTATCCACATTGGTTTAGAAAAACCTGGTGGTTTAGAGGTTCCCGGGTCATTATTACAACTTAAGGACTTCGGGGGTTGACGATACATATAAAGTTCATTGGGGTTGGAATTAGATTTCTCTATTTTTATGCCCTTTCCCTTATTATTTTCTTTTGCCTTTTTAAATTCAGTTGGGGTAATTTCTATAACATCATCGGAATTCTCGTCGGAATCCGATTCATCGGAGAATTGGTAATCCTCCCAATATTTTGCTTCCTTGGCGGAAACACCATTGACCATAATTAACCTTGGTCGGTTGGTTGAGGATTTTCTTTTACTTAACCGTTTTATTATTTCCCCCACCGGTTCTATTTCTTCATCCGGTTCCGATTCTTCTTCCGGTTCCGACTCTTCTTCCGGTTCCGACTCTTCTTCCGGTTCCTCTTCGGGAACTTGTGAATCAGTCCACGAATCATTCCAATTTATATTTGACTCTTCATTATTATTAGGTGAGTCAATGGGACTTGTTCTAGAGGTAGACATCTATCACATAATATCAAACGCATTAAGAGATTAATATATCACATAATATTCACATGTTAAAAATATATAGTTTCCAACAAAATTTGTTAAGCAATCATTTTTCAAGTAAACACGGTCGAAGTCCAGACTCACTAATGCATCCTAACAAACTCGATAAGACACACTAATGCAAAATTCTGGTTCTCTAAGACCAACGCTCTGATTCCAACTGAAATGTCCCGTTCTTATTGATTAAAAACGTTCCATATTAATTGATTTCGTTGCGAGGTTTTGACCTCTATATGAGACGTTTTTCAAAGACTGCATTCATTTTAAAACAAACCATAACCTTTGTTTCATCAATAAAGGTTTAAAAAGCTTTACGTAGATTATCAAATAATGATAATCTAAAATATCCTGTTTACACACGACCATTACATAATGGTTTACAATACAAATATGTTACAACAAAATAAGTTTCTTGAATGCAGTTTTTACACAATATCATACAAGCATGGACTCCAAACCTCGTCCTTATTTAAGTATGCGACAGCGGAAGCTCTTAATAATCACCTGAGAATAAACATGCTTAAAATGTCAACAAAAAATGTTGGTGAGTTATAGGTTTAACCTATATATATCAAATCATAATAATAGACCACAAGATTTCATATTTCAATACACATCCCATACATAGAGATAAAAATCATTCATATGGTGAACACCTGGTAACCGACATTAACAAGATGCATATATAAGAATATCCCCATCATTCCGGGACACCCTTCGGATATGATATAAATTTCGAAGTACTAAAGCATCCGGTACTTTGGATGGGGTTTGTTAGGCCCAATAGATCTATCTTTAGGATTCGCGTCAATTAGGGTGTCTGTTCCCTAATTCTTAGATTACCAGACTTAATAAAAAGGGGCATATTCGATTTCGATAATTCAACCATAGAATGTAGTTTCACGTACTTGTGTCTATTTTGTAAATCATTTATAAAACCTGCATGTATTCTCATCCCAAAAATATTAGATTTTAAAAGTGGGACTATAACTCACTTTCACAGATTTTTACTTCGTCGGGAAGTAAGACTTGGCCACTGGTTGATTCACGAACCTATAACAATATATACATATATATCAAAGTATGTTCAAAATATATTTACAACACTTTTAATATATTTTGATGTTTTAAGTTTATTAAGTCAGCTGTCCTCGTTAGTAACCTACAACTAGTTGTCCACAGTTAGATGTACAGAAATAAATCGATAAATATTATCTTGAATGTGATGACCCGAAAATTTTTTACTTATTTAAACCAGTTCTCTATACGATTTATTATTTTAACACGTTAAACAAAGTCTGTTAGATTGAGTCTCAAAATTTTAGAACTGTTACATATATACAATTACCTTTGACTACTCTCGACGATTCATGAACAATTATATGTATGTATATATATATGTACAAGTAAAAACGACTTTCCTTCAGTAAAAATTACTTTGCTACAGTAAAACACAATTTGCTACAGTAAAACACTATTTGCTACAGTGAAACCGTATTTTGCTACAGTAAACACTATTTGATGTCGACGAACTAGCAAACAAAAACAGAAAAGGCGGCCATGCGATCGCATGGCAAAAACACTGAAAACTCATGCGATCGCATGAGCTACAGTAAATCGAAAAGTACTATAAAAGGTCAGTTTTGCTCGACGAAATATTTCATAAATATATATGTACGTAAATTTTATAATTTTAATTATAATTATAATTTTAATTTTAAGTTTAATAATAATAAAGTATATTCGAGGGTATTTTTAATTCGGGTTTCAAACCGTTTTAAAATAAGGAAATATTGGGTATTGTTCGGGGTATTGTTCTTGAATCCAAGGCCAACCATACAGTCATCTACCATCATTACGTCTACGCAATTTGCCTACAATATTGAATCGCAATATTGAACTGTGAGTTATAGTCTCCCTTTTTAAATACTTTAAATATTTTTGGGCTGAGAATACATGCAATTTATTTTAAACGCAATAAGACACAAGTACATACTAAATTCTACACTGAGTTAAACCGAAAATCCCTTAGCTTTGGTAACTAGTAGCTGCCAGTACATAGGATATGGACTGGTGGGCGCGAATAATCGTATATGGATCCATAGGGCTTGACATCCCCGTCCGAGCTAGAGCGCTAGCCTTTTAACGGACGTATGTTATTTGAGTTTAAGACACGTTGGTTTGCGTGTATTAAAACGAATGGGGTAATTATCACTATAGCGTTAAGTTTAGTTACCAGGGTGCTCTGTTACGTAGAATCTATTGATAAACTTTTGATGAAATCTTGTGGTCTATCTTTATATATGTTTATGACTCGAGCAATTAAACCTATAACTCACCAACATTCGTGTTGACTTTTTAGCATGTTTTATTCTCAGGTCCTTAGAATGCTTCCGCTGTGATGTGCTTGTTGCCTGCATGGAGTCTCTCATACTTTGTACAAAGTTTATTGCATTCAAAATAAAACTGCGTTGTGTAATAAATAATTGGACTGTGATGTCAACCTGTAAATTAAAGACTTATGTATTTCGGGGTTTTGCTTATACCTAAGCACTTGCCCACATGTTTATAACTTTCTATGTTTAGAATGTCACTTATTTTAATGAATGAAATATTTTATCAAAACGTATCATATAGAGGTCAAAACCTCACTATGGAATCAATGATTAACGTGCCGCGTCAATAACGATTTTGACGGGTCGTTACATTGAATCAATCCACGACCCAGTGTATACGTATCTCAGTATTGATCACAACTCAAACTATATATATTTTGGAATCAACCTCAACCCTGTATAGCTAACTCCAACATTCACATATAGAGTGTCTATGGTTGTTCCGAAATATATATAGATGTGTCGACATGATAGGTCGAAACATTGTATACGTGTCTATGGTATCTCAAGATTACATAATATACAATACAAGTTGATTAAGTTATGGTTGGGATAGATTTGTTACCAATTTTCACGTAGCTAAAATGAGAAAAATTATCCAATCTTGTTTTACCCATAACTTCTTCATTTTAAATCCGTTTTGAGTGAATCAAATTGCTATGGTTTCATATTGAACTCTATTTTATGAATCTAAACAGAAAAAGTATAGGTTTATAGTCGGAAAAATAAGTTACAAGTCGTTTTTGTAAAGGTAGTCATTTCAGTCGAAAGAACGACGTCTAGATGACCATTTTAGAAAACATACTTCCACTTTGAGTTTAACCATAATTTTTGGATATAGTTTCATGTTCATAATAAAAATCATTTTCTCAGAATAACAACTTTTAAATCAAAGTTTATCATAGTTTTTAATTAACTAACCCAAAACAGCCCGCGGTGTTACTACGACGGCGTAAATCCGGTTTTACGGTGTTTTTCGTGTTTCCAGGTTTTAAATCATTAAGTTAGCATATCATATAGATATAGAACATGTGTTTAGTTGATTTTAAAAGTCAAGTTAGAAGGATTAACTTTTGTTTGCGAACAAGTTTAGAATTAACTAAACTATGTTCTAGTGATTACAAGTTTAAACCTTCGAATAAGATAGCTTTATATGTATGAATCGAATGATGTTATGAACATCATTACTACCTTAAGTACCTTGGATAAACCTACTGGAAAAGAGAAAAATGGATCTAGCTTCAACGGATCCTTGGATGGCTCGAAGTTCTTGTATTAGAATGATAACCTACTGTAAGAAACAAAGATTTCTTGAGGTTGGATGATCACCTTACAAGATTGGAAGTGAGCTAGCAAACTTGAAAGTATTCTTGATTTTATGTAACTAGAACTTGTAAAATATATGAAGAACACTTAGAACTTGAAGATAGAACTTGAGAGAGATCAATTAGATGAAGAAAATTGAAGAATGAAAGTGTTTGTAGGTGTTTTTGATCGTTGGTGTATGGATTAGATATAAAGGATATGTAATTTTGTTTTCATGTAAACAAGTCATGAATGATTACTCATATTTTTGTAATTTTATGAGATATTTCATGCAAGTTGCCAAATAATGGTTCCCACATGTGTTAGGTGACTCACATGGGCTGCTAAGAGCTGATCATTGGAGTGTATATACCAATAGTAGATACATCTAAAAGCTGTGTATTGTACGAGTACGAATACGGGTGCATACGAGTAGAATTGTTGATGAAACTGAACGAGGATGTAATTGTAAGCATTTTTGTTAAGTAGAAGTATTTTGATAAGTGTCTTGAAGTCTTTCAAAAGTGTATGAATACATATTAAAACACTACATGTATATACATTTTAACTGAGTCGTTAAGTCATCGTTAGTCGTTACATGTAAATGTTGTTTTGAAACCTTTAGGTTAACGATCTTGTTGAATGTTGTTAACCCATTGTTTATTATAACAAATGAGATGTTAAATTATTATATTATAATGATATTATGATATATAATATATCTTAGTATGATGTATATACAGTTAAATGTCGTTACAACGATAATCGTTACATATATGTCTCGTTTCGAAATCATTAAGTTACTAGTCTTATTTTTACATATGTATTTCATTGTTAATACACTTAATAATATATTTACTTATCATTTAACATAATTAACCAAGTGTATCAATATCTTAATATGATTCATATGTACCTAGTAAGAAGTTGTTATAACGATAATCGTTATATATATCGTTTTCGAGTTTCTTAAATTAATAGTCTCATTTTTATGTATATAACTCATTGTTAAAATACCTAATGAGATACATACTTATAATAAAAACATGTTAACTATATATATAACCATATATATGTCATTGTATAGTTTTTACAAGTTTTAACGTTCGTGAATCACCGGTCAACTTGGGTGGTCAATTGTCTATATGAAACATATTTCAATTAATCAAGTCTTAACAAGTTTGATTGCTTAACATGTTGGAAACATTTAATCATGTAAATATCAATCTCAATTAATATATATAAACATGGAAAAGTTCGGGTCACTACAGTGAGTTCATAGGTTTATCATCAACAATTATTTTAATAGACCACAAGATTTCATTTTCGGTTTCAAAACACTCGCAAATGTATAAAATCCATTCGTATGATGAACACCGGTAACCTATATTAACAAAAGGCATTAAAAATATCCCAAAGGATAAACAGAACCACACGTCTGTAGAGAATATATCAACAGAACCACTCGTCTGTAGAGAACAGAACCACTCGTCTGTTAGAGAATTTATCTATCATTCGCTTCAATTAGTGGCAATTATAATAAACACTAATTCTTATTTTACCAAGCTAATAAAGGTGATATCCGGTATAATAATCCAACCATAGAATGTAATTTTAAGTACTTGTGTCTATTTCTTCAAACATTTATAAAAGCAGTGCATGTATTCTCAGTCCCAAAAATATATAATGCAAAAGCATTTAAAAAGGGAGCAAATGAAACTCACAATACTGTATTTTGTAGTAAAAATACATATGACGACATTGAACAAGTGTAGGGTTGACCTTGGATTCACGAACCTTAGAAATCCTCTTTAAAAAAAATGCACCAAGCAGGGATCGAACCTGAGACCTCATGCTAACTGACACTCCCCCTAACCATCCGTCTGCCATCAGTTTTTCTGATTTAAAACCACTTTATATAAATATAACCCCTAAATATTCGTGTTCATCTACTTCATCTTCTTCACACGAAATCGACCAGAGACAAACCAAGATAACAATTAATTCCTTACTTAGTTTTAGGACTTGAAACTAATATAGAACGATTTAGTTTAATGTTTTTAACAGAAAACAAAAGGATTTAAATACTTGCTGTTTAAAAAAATAATAATAATAAGAACTCCAACTCAAACTGGAAATTTTAAGGCATTTTAGATTACGATTCCTGAACAAAATATACTCTAAATCGATCCTAGAAACTTTCTGGATCGTTAATTGATCCAGAAACAACACATAGAGTTCAAATTTCTTGATGAACACATTCATTGACTTTTTGAAATTAATACTTTGACTTCGAAATTGGAATTCAATATAGAAAATTGGACATTGAAGCTTTACAGAAAGTTCAACTAGGATAATCCTAACAAAATGACATTATTAGTTTTTGAAATACGATTCGGAGTCGAGATTTGACAAAAATTATCAAGAACAGAGGTTACGGTTTATTTTCTATATGATTTTGATTTTTTAATCTTCGAAATGCAATTAAGGACTTTATATAATGTGATTGAGTACGCGTTTTAACAGTTAAATTGATTCCAAATCGATTTGTGATTTTGACATCTAACTGATTCTAGACAGAAATTCGACAAGAACAAAAATGAAGAAAATAAAAAAATAAAAAGAATAAAACTGGATCGTGATTTGTAACAGATTTTGGATTTGTTGTAGTGATTAAAACTTGATTTGTACGAATTACTTCAATCATCAACAGGTGGGAAAACGATGTGAAACAGATTACATGTATAAGTGTATATAACCGTATATACATATATTTATCTGTATCTGTATATGTAATTTTTTTATATAAATCTGTATTTTATGTATTTATATATATCTATAATTATATATCTTGTTTATATATATATATATATATATATATATATATATATATATATATATATATATATATATATATATATATATATATATATATATATATATACCTATTTATTTACAAACAGTTGTTCGTGAATCGTCGGGAAAGGTCAAATGATTTCATAAAATAGTTCAAAAATTTTGAGACTTGGTTTAACAGACTCTACTTATCGTGTCGAAACCATATAAAATTAAGTTTAAATTTGGTCGGAAATTTCCGGATCATCACAATGTAGACATCTTTCACCTATCTTTGAATAAAGAGAAGTCAGTTATCCACCATGAGTGATATACTCTAAGAAGTAGAGAAAGTACTCTCTCTCCCTCTTCAACGGATAAAGAGATTGCTTTCGAATGGACCTCCGGCTAATAAGTAAGGATTTTTTTTAAATAATAAAATATAATAAAACATGAGACGCCATGAAAATGACAGGATCAAATTTTCATGGGTTTTAAATCCTGCAAATTCAATTTACGTTTTAAATGACAGTCAAGTCGCTAATAAATCGACACTTGTTGTTTACTCAATTAATAAGAGCCATTTTCTCTTTCAAATATATAAGGAAAAAATTATAGTATGTCACCATTTTGTAAAAAATTAAATATTGAACTTAAGATGACTTTATAACTTTTAAATTTCAACATTGAATTATATTATAAAATAACGACACAGCTTCAATTGATTTATACGATAATGTCATAGTTATCTCTATCTCTATAAATAAACAATTTATAACTTTACATTATTATTATTATTATTATTATTATTATTATTATTATTATTATTATTATTATTATTATTATTATTATTATTATTACTACTACTACTACTATATACTAATTACCATGAGAATTTTACTATTCACAAGGGTGTTTCAGTCATTTTACTCTTGGTAATTAGTGGACTATATAATTCCCAAATTTATTGTTCTCAGACAAAAATACACAGTTTAAGAAAAAATATCTGTTACATGTACTTTTATGTTAATTTTTCAGCCTTGCCTCTTGCTTTTTACGTATTCCTTTTTTCATATCCTTTTGTTCTACATGAATAAAGTATGACACAAGTTTTTATCACATTATTTTTTTCTATTTATGAAAGTGGACAATTAATTTAGAAATATTTAAAATGGATTAATGGATGATAAACTTGGAACGAAAGAAATATAATTTTGCTTATTCATTATGTTGTTGACTTCTATCTTCATAAGACAAACCCAAAAAACCTTTAACCCACTTCCATTTCATAATTCATTATAACTAAATGATCCACATGACACTTGGCCCATTTGTACCATCCATAATCTCTTGTTATTATCAATTGTATAAAAGTTTAACTTACAAGAACTAGAACTTCGATCACGTAATTGCTTAGTGAAACCAAAATAGAATCATATAATTTTTTTGCAATATTAAAACACAAAAAAGGAAATTTTGTTGTAATAAATAAATCATCTCACAACAATTGAAGCTAAACTCATAACAAAATTGATCAATGATTTGTATTGAATAAAATTAAATGAAAAATTTTAAGATTCAATTGGAATATGGGTTATGTTTCCTTTCAATCACATCATTTAAGGGGTTTCATGGTTTGTGTTAATTGGAAGTAATTGAAAGTCAATGAAACAATTGATTTGCAAGGGTTTAACCAAATCAAAGTCAATCGATAACATAATAAATATCAAACCTGATCTGATATAAAAGTTTATGTACCTCAAAGTTTATATTATTGATATTGAATAAATGTTCGGTAGACCCTTCCGATACAAAAGACTTGCAGTCTCGAGTTTTAAAGAGTTAAGGATAGAATATTGATCCTACAATTGTTGTTGTTTGAAGATTGGATCATAATATTAACGAAAAATGATTATGTATGTGGTATAAGCAGGGTATTAAAGACATTTTTGTATGATAAGTGGAGATGTATTTTTTTTCTTTAAAACAGAAGTTTGGAATCACCCAAGAGGACTAAACCACCCAAGGGATTATGGGCATTTTAGTAATATTATATCAAGGGGCAATTTTGACATTTTACACAATTCAAAAAGAAACGTGATTGATCAAGGAATTTTATGTCCTGCGTTTCTTCCCTTTGAAATGGTAGTCACAACTACTTCTTTCGGTATCACATCATCAAATATGACGATTTATGGTTAAATGTGCAGGACTGGTTTATGTGTGCTTCGTTCTTCCAGATTTTATATCCTGCTATTTCCATCTGACGACTTCGGGTATTTGTTGACTTCGATGGGGAGTGATTAACGTGGGTTTAAGACTTTAAGTAGTGTTGAATTTAGTAGGTTTAGGTGATGTTTAAAATTGTTATGAGTTTGATTTATGAGTATAACGGAGTTTGGTCGTTAGAGTGATTTTTGTGGTTGACGCCTTTCCTGGTAGTTTCAAGGTTACTTTCCTTTTTATAGTTTACGACTACTTCAACGCATTTTTATGCTTAGTTCTTGCCTTGTGGTCCTTCCATTGCTCATTTATTCCTTCTATAATGCCCAAATTATATCTGGTTGCAGCACCACAATGTTCGGATGCGTTAAGTTTACATTATTGTTTACTTGTCACACTAGCTTGTTCATTGTCTTCGAAACGAGGAATTCATCCATTTTAGTGTGTAGGCGTTCAATCAATGGCGGAGCCAATAGGGGGGTGTGGGGTTGCCCAGCATCCCCTATTCAACCCATGTACTTTGAGCCTATTTACTTTGGTCCATTAACTAATTCTATTTAACTGGTCCATTAACTAATTCTATTTAACTGGAGCTGTATAAATGAAACCCAAATTTAAATATAAATTAGTATATTACATATGGTGATGAATTGGATACTGAATAGTCATGCTGCAATTAAAAGCTATTGAAATCCCTAATTGATTTTTTTGTTCTTTTCTTGTTCTTCTTTTCTCGTTGTTATAATTAAAATTGAAATTAAATTTATAACATGATCTTAACTGGAATCATGAGTTAATATGACAATTTCTTAATTTTCAAGCCCAAAGTTAACGTTGATACATTTATTCATAACTTATAAGAATTGTAAATGAAACACTATATGACCAACTCCAAATGTACAAGGTAAAGTTTTTTTTTATGAACTTATGTTTCCGTATACATGTTTATCAATAATCTAACTTATAATAGTGCTTTAACTAATTACAATTATATTTACCGAATTCTTAGTAAGAAAATAGCTCGTCATATGGAGAAATTTTGCTAATTACTTAACAATTAGCTTCGGTGAACTAATACGTTTGTTATATGGATATTTCTTATGATTAAAATTGTTTGCGTTGTTCTTTCAGCTTGTAATCAATACGGAGTAATAATGCTTCATGTGTGTACGTTAATATCTAATTATTGAATAAGTCACCCCTATTGTCAAATCCTGGCTCCGCCTCTGCGTTCAATGTAGTTGATGTATTGAAGTGTATATAGTTTCGTAGTTTGGGACGGATTATGTTTCATCATACGGTTGATAGTTTCTCGCCATCAATTGTATTCAATGTATTGTCCAATTTTAGTTTGGGATGGTATTCACCCATCTTAGTTTCTCACCATCAATTGCTTGGGATGAGATTTGTGATAGCATGGAGTTTTGTGTGTCCATATGGGTATTGTTGATAGTTCCATTAGCGTTTGTTTGCAATGTATTGTCCAATTTGATCATTTATGTCAATCTAGTATGATTATATGTTTGTTTTAGAGAGCAGGCTATATAGGTTGTTCAATTAGACTGTAGGATCCAATCAGACATTTCGTTTGGATCTTTATTACTTGTAATTCTACTAAATCATCACATATATTTTAGTTTTTAAGAAAATTCACGATAAAAGAATTTTGATTTATCCAGGCAATTTTTTTTTTGGCGCAAAAACGAAATAACTTATATAACAAAAGGAAATTCATAAAAAGATGAAATCTCGTAAAAACGTACAAACCAAACTTTCATGATAAACTAAAAACGAACAACCTACCTAAGCTCACAACAACTACACTAAATCAAAACAAGGCTAGAAAAATCGACTGGCTAAATAAACAACTTAAAGAGATGAAATACATTCTAGCCGACCAATTAAACGGAAGATTATACACCATATATCCATGAACAAAATCCTCAAACGTCTTTGAAGAAAGCGCCATAGGCCTCCATTTTCGCGCCTTGAACCAACTATTTATTTCTTCCTTTCGTCGCATTTTTTGCTACTACTTTCAAATCAGGATGGACATTTCCTTTCAAGAAATGAGCTTTCTATATTATTATACGAGTAGTAATCTACGTAAACTGTTCTTGTAATCTAGACTTTAGGAAAAATATCTATATTTTTTTCGTGCTACTTATGCAAAGAATTCATGTGTATCTAGTAAATAATCTACTCGTCACTTATATTTTGTTTTTCATACAACAACAATAATACATAATATCACGAATGTGATGTATGTAAAAAAATGAGGGGTACACAATTATTCATGTAACATAGATTAAGAGAAAAATCGTTTATTCGCTCAAAACTCTTAAAATTAAAGTAGAGCAAGTCATCTCTCATTCTGAATTTTTAAAAGATTTTAAAAGCATATCCGACTTCTAATAAAGAGGAGTGACACTTTCACTATGAAATTTGAGAGATTTATTATGATTATAAATATACGTTAACAGTTTCTAAAGGTTTTAAAATAAATTAGTAGATTGAATTGACGGATTTATCGACGGTTGATGAAAGGCAGAAGTGAAAAAAACAAGTTATTTGGTGCATTGAGTCTGCTAGGCCCATGTGTATCCTAATTCTTGCATTCAATCATTGGTTTTATTTATTCATTTGTCGTATAAAGTGTCTGACCAATGCAAGTGCAACATTGTCTGTGTATCATCAATGTCTTTTTGAAATTTCCACCTACCATTCATAACTTGTAAACAGTATTTCCATCAATTCCTAATGTTCACAACTTCATATAGTACATAAATAAATTATAGTCTCCTATTTCAATTTCATCATTTTCAACAAATAAAAAAAACTCCGTAAGCTGGTAAAGCTTAAACGAATGAAAATACTGATTTGTTGAGGAAAGTATACAGTTAGGTGTTGTTTGTTTTTTAAGATGTTTTGGTCTGAAAATCCGCGAACCATATCTGTAAAGAATATGTGGTATGAAGGTCTATATGCAGAATAGTGAATACTGTTTTTTTTTTTCTTTTTTTTTTCTAACAGCAATATTTATTAAAAACTAGCAAGTAGTTAGAAAATTACAAGGACATTAAAGGATTGTGTAACCATATGTTCCAATTAGGATTAGCTTTCTTATAACGAGATGAAAGCCAATCGAAAGAAGTTAAAACAATAGATTCAATAAGGTGACATTTCTTGAACTTTGTGGGATCAAAGATTTTTCCGTTTCTGAATCGCCATAAATTCCAAAGAGTCTAATAGCAAACAACTTCTAACGCGATAACCTTGTCCGAAATATGATGAGATGTCATGATCCATTGCCATACCTCCTCAAAGGACTGCCATTTAGGGAGCTTAAGATCTAGCCAAGTAGCAATGAAATTCCATACTTGTGCAGCTACTTCGCAATCAGAAAATATATGAGGGAGATCTTCAATATGTAAGAAACAAGAAGAGCAAAGTAAATTTTGAACCTCAACACCCCTATCCAACAAGTTACACTTGTCTGATAACTTAATTCTGTATGCAGTACTTAGAAACATATTTCTAAGTCTGCGATGCTGCAGACATAATAAAACATTATTTTATCTTATGTCTTCAGAAAATAAACTGTCTGCAGTAAATATGTCTCTGAGCGCGAAGACATAAGTCATAAGATCTGCAGATAGAGAAACAAACAACACCTTAGCGACGTTTTTTTAAATTTTTACACGGGAACCCTTCTAGTTTACTTATAAACTCACACTCTAGGTTTGTTTTGAGACAAATATATTGTCCAACCCAGAGGTGTCTTCGAGCATAGGCAAGATAGGCGATTGCCTAGGGCCCAAAATTTTGAAGGGCCCAAATTTTTGAATATTAAATATTTTTTTTCAATATATTTAATTAAATCAAATAAAAAATTGTCAATTAAAGTTAAAATTTCTTTTTTAATATTTAAATACAATGTAAGTAAATAAATAGATAAATTGGAGTATTATTTTTATGCATAGTAAAACGATTATGTAAACCCATTTTTATTTTCGTCTAGGACCTTTAAATTATTGAGACAGCTCTAGTCCAACCTTACTCGTATTTCTTGATTTATATGCAATTTAAAAATAAGTACTTTAAGGTACCAACACTTTTATCTATTTATTGAAAATAATTGTACTACGCTTTATTATACGGAGTAGCTCACACATGATGACACGAGAGTAATTGGGGTTTCCTCAAGTTTCGCTGATAACTAGCATGTGTTTATGTTAGTGAATGAAAGAGGGCTCTCGCCTATGGTATGTGGGGGGTGTATGTGTTACAAGTTTTAATTTCAACGTTTTAAACCTTTTTTTTTTTTTTCCAAAAACAAGAAAAATAAAATAATATTGAGAACATTTTCTAATCTAAGCTATTGACGATAACACGCCCATAGACCATAGTGCACAAATTTCTGAACTATGGACGTGCGTTTTACTTACAAACACATACGAACCTCAAACCTAAATTACTACGGAGTATAATTGTTGTTTTTATTTTACTTTCGTTCATTCGTACTACTAACTTTAATTGTACCTTCACACTTGTTTATTGGGCTACTTATTTGCTTTACTAGGGTACGTTCAATCATTATCCATTTGTCTTTCATTTATTTACTATTACATCATCAAAATTAAAATTTGTTAGTCTAAAGTTACATTTATTAATCTTGGCTATTAATCCACGTATTGAAAATTTGTACCGTATAAACTCTAAATGCAAACTTTAGTATAAAAATACAATGATAGATTCATCATTCGTTATTTTATTGTAATTTTATTAAATCTTAGATCTTAGATCAAATATAAAAATAAACTGACATATATAGCATAACATATTCTATTTGCAACAAAATAATGAACGATAGAATCAGAATAAACTCTGATCATTCTTATTATTATTACTACTATTATTGTTGTTATTATTTAATATATTAATAATCAATATTCATGATAAAAAAAGATTTTATACATGAGTATGAGTCGAGTATCAAAATGGGTGTGTGTGTGTGAGAGAGAGAGTGAGGAGAGAGAATGAGAGTGGAGTGTATGTGAGGCATAATGTCGAAGCACCTAGGATGCGAGAACATCACAATGGACGACTGCAAGATCGTATTACTAGACTTTTCGGAATTCATTTGACATCGTTCATGTTTTTCAATTTTCCGGAGAATTGGACGGTGGAAGATCTATGGAAGGTGTTCAAAGCATATGGGGACTTAAGAGATGTATATCTTGTGGCAAGAACGCTCCGTAATGGACAACGGTATGGCTTTGCAAGATTCGCAAATGTTAGATGTGCAGATCAATTATTGGCGTCCCTGGAGAAAATCAAGTTCAAGGCCTTACCCATTCGTATCTTCAAAGCAAGGGATAGGAAAGATGAACCACTGAAGCAGAGATCCAACAATCCAATGTTTAAAGATATGAATCGACACTTTCCAGATTTGAAAGCCAATCAGAGGAGCAACGCCTATAGGGATGAAAGAAGGTTCAATGAAGTTATTCAGAATCAAAAGGAAGATCTTAGGGAGCAACTTAATAAGAAAAAAGATAATGACGACCTAAGAAACAAACCCAACAAGCAGAAAGAACAAGGTACTCGCATGGAGGAAAATTCGAAGCAAAGATACAAAAAGGATAATATTACATATATGGATAAAGGAACATAAAGGTGGATAGAAAAGAATGCGAGTTGTTTGATAGATCGTTAGCATGTGAACTGAAAAACATTAATCTATTCATGAAGATTGAAGATCTGTGCAAGATGGAGGGATTGAATAACTTCTCAATAAAATACATAGGAGGAATGGAGATCCTGATAGTCCTAGAAACACCGGAGATAGCGAAACTCATCAAAGAAGATAATGAACATGCGATTCATAAATGGTGTAACAAGGTTGAAATATTCGGAAAAAGGAGATGCGTGTCTGGTAAACTTATGTGGGTAGACATTACTGGAGTCCCGGTAGATTGCTGGTACGAAGATACATTCATGAAAATTGCTGGATGGTGGGGAAAGGTCCTCGCCATGGAAAATTGCAATATCGATGATGGAAATCAAAATCTGTGTTATGGGAGTGTATTGATATTCATGAGAAATAACACAACACATATTAATGGATGGGTGAATTTAGATGATGGAACCACAATTCATTACATTAGTGTCAAAGAAGATATCTCCAGGCCAGTACAATTCGAATTTGAATCATGTTCAAAAGAAGATAACAAAGTGAGAGATCCGTTAAGATCTGAGTCTGATGATGAGTACGTGGATGATACTTTTGAAACCTCGGATGAAGAAGAAACGATGTTCAATCTAGAAAAGGAAGACGATAACGATGAAGAGGATGTGGTTGAGATTCGGACAAAACTACAAGACCAAGATCAATTTTCCGGTAATGGAGGAGGCCGGAAAGATCACCGCCGATCTGAAGAAGATGAAAAGTCGATCCCTAATTCCAAAGACATTAATGATGATAAATACCTCGAGACAGACAACCTGACAACCAAAATCTCAACTCCCAAAACCCCTAACCACCCTAGCCCCAATAAAACGGTTGAGTTACCCAGTGAAATTAACCCTTCGCCAGTTAATATGACCCCACAGATTCCTGTTATACTCACCCCAAACCGTTTGAATTCTAACTCAACCCATTCCCATCACCCACCTAAGCCCAATAATAACAAGCCCACTTGTGCACCCTCTAACCAACAAAATGACCCAACTCACCTTAACCCCCTCAACAGCCCAATTATCCCTCAAATCTTCAGCCCAATTAAATCCTTCGATTTAAATGACTTACCCAATACAACGAACAAACCCAACAACATCCATTCTCACAACCATTCAAAAAACATCCCAATTACCCTGTCTGATAACCATGAACCTGATACCTCTAACCCTCTCCCGACACCAGAACCATTTAATCCTACACCTACACCTACTGAGATAAACAACCCCTCCTCCTCAAGAATCCAGAAAAGAACCAATAAATCGAAAAATCCCAACCCATATACAAACAATTTGCAGGGTGAGCCTAAAAGGAAAAAAGGTGAATTGAAGAGAAAAATCGATCCGAGTAAAAAAGATTGTTGCTGGACATTGATTCGCAGGTGGAAGACTTCATCCAGGATGTTGAATATTAAGAATGTAGCCAGGAAAGGTAATTCAAACTTACCCCCAATTAAATCCACGTGTACGTCTTGTTTAGTCAAGGAAACAGAAACAGTTTCGTTTAATCCGAGAACTAAAAATGTTAACCTCGAAGAGGATGGTTCGACTTCATTCTGTTCGGTTAATAACAATGATGTTTATGAATATGGATGCAAATTGGGATTGAAATGGCAGAAGAAGCCATCCAATCTGTAGGGGTAGGCTTTTGATTTCGACTCTAATTGTTTATAATGAAGATTATGTCTTATAACATCAGAGGGTTCGGGGTAGGTCCTGATAGCAAGCTGGGACAGACGAAAAAAATAATTCGAGATGAAAAACCTCTCTTTCTTGCAATTCAAGAAACAAAGTTACACCTGGTGGATCGTGATTGGATTGTAGCACTTTGGGGGAATACAGATTGTGAATTCATTCAGAGAGAGATGATGGGAAAGTCGGGAGGTCAATTATTGATTTGGGACACACAGGTCTTCGAGGCAACTGATGTAATTTCTCTTGACAGAGTCATTGACATAAGAGGTACTTGGAAGGCTGATGGGTCAATCCTAAATATACTTAATGTATATGGCCCTCATGAGAACGCTTTGAAGAAAAAACTTTGGGAATCTCTGGGTAAGGTAATAGAAAGTCGGGATGAAGCATGGGTAGTGTGTGGGGATTTCAATGAAGTTAGATACGAAACCGAAAGATTCAATTGTGAGTTTAAGGAAAGTAGAGCAAAGAGATTCAACGAGTTCATTGCTAATAGTAACTTATTGGATATCCCATTGGGGGGTCGATTATTTACAAGAGTGAGTGACGATGGCGTTAAGTATAGCAAGATCGATCGATTCTTGGTATCCGAAAAGTTCTATAATAAATGGCAAAACCTCACGGCCATGGTCATGGAAAGAACCAAATCAGACCATTGTCCCATAGTTTTAAAAGATGAAGATAAGAACTTTGGTCCAAAACCCTTTAAATGTTTCGACGCTTGGCTTGAAGAAGACGGAGTAGACAAAATCATCGAAGATGCTTGGAGTAGCTGTGAGTACAAAGGGCCAAGAATGGATTACAAATTTGTGTTTAAACTCAAGAAAATCAAAGAGGCACTCCGAGTATGGAGTAAAGAATTTTATGGCAGAATCGATGGTGAAATTGAGGCACAAAAAAATATTGCCCTCAATCTTGAACTAAAAGGTGAAACTGTGGCACTTGATGAGATCGAATTGAGAAGGTGGAAAGATGCAAGAAACAAGTGGTTTGAGAAGGAAAAAATCAAGTGGAGCATGATAAGGCAAAAATCAAGAACTAGATGGACGTTAGAAGGGGACGAAAACACTAGATTCTTCCACTCTATGATTCGTAATAGGTATAACAAATCAAACATTCGTGGCCTGATTATTAATGGAGCTTGGACAGAAATCCCTCTTGAAATAAAAAGGGCAGCTCACGAACACTTTCAAGGTCAGTTTGTTGAACCCGATAGTAATAGACCATCCTTACAAGATCTGAGATATCCTTCGATCTCCACGCAAGATGCTGCTGCTCTAGAGGTATGTTTCCTGGAAGATGAGATAAGAGAGGCGCTTAATGATTGTTGTAGTTCAAAGGCCCCAGGACCCGACGGGTTTAATTTTCGATTTTACAAGAAATATTGGGGACTGATAAAAATGATTTGATAGCTGCCTTGGGTTGGTTTTGGGATCGGGGGGTAATTTTGAGAGGATGTAATGAATCATTTGTGACCTTAGTACCGAAGAGAAGTGACCCGCTATGTCTTGGGGATTACCGACCCATTAGCCTAATCGGAGGTTACTACAAAATAATTGCCAAGATCCTTTCAAATCGACTGCGAAAAGTGTTACCTTCACTAGTCGGCCCGGAACAGAGTGCATTTCTCAAAGGGAGATATATATTAGATGGGGCTTTAATCACCAATGAAACAATTGCGTATCTCAAGTCAACACACAAAAAAGGGATTATATTCAAGGTAGACTTTGAGAATGCTTTTGATAGCATAAATTGGAATTTTTTGTTCGAGGTAATGAGAAGTATGGGTTTTGGGGAAAGGTGGATCAAATAGATTAACGCATGCTTATCCTCGACTTCTATCTCAATCCTAATTAATGGATCCCCGACGAATGAGTTCCAACTAGGAAGAGGCGTGAGACAAGGAGATCCGCTTTCTCCCTTTCTCTTCATTATTGCGGCGGAGGGCCTAAACATCCTAACAAAGGCGGCCTTGGAAAGAAATTTATTTAGGGGTGTGGAAATTGGATCCGATAAGGTATTAATCTCGCATCTCCAATATGCGGATGATACCTGATGTGGTAGCGTGGGGTTACGTGATAGTACTATATTTTACTACGAAAAGTGATACAAACTACACAAGTTTTAATTATTTATTTACAAAATGGATATACTTAAACCTTGCTACAACACTATAGGCAGTGTACCTAATCGTAGAGTAGTATAGTTTTTAGTAAGTCCGGTTCGTTCCACAGGGAGCAGGCTTATTGCACACTATATTTTTAAACAACTATATTTGTACAAAATATATAAATAAATATATATAATAATATATAAAAAGGGGGTTTACCGTTTAATGACCGGTTTGTCGATTTATATTTTAAGTTACAATTAAAACCTAATGCAAAATATAAATGACGATAATTAAAGTAGCGAAAAATAAATGACAATAAATAAATGACGTTAAATAAAATAGCGAGTAAATAAAAGTACGATGAAAAATACAATAAAATAATTATGCTTATTTAAACTTCCGTAATCATGATGTTTGACGTGTTGATTTTGGTTTTATGCCCATGGGTTAATTGTCCTTTGTCCTGGATTATTTAATATGCCCGTCTGGTTTTTGTCCATAACAGTCCATCAGTCATAAATATAAAATGCGAGTGTCCTCGTCAAATTATCCTTATACCCGAAGTTAAATATTCCAACTAATTGGGGACTTAAACTGTAACAAGGTCTTAATACTTTGTTTAATAATTACACCAGCATATCGACTGCGTGTAACCCAAGGTTTTAATACTTTGTTAACAATTACGCCAAGTGTCCTTGTACATAATTTCACCCCTGTTTTAATAAGTCCATAGACTATTAATCCATTCCCGTGTCCGGTTAAATGAACGATTATTCGTACATATAAATATCTCGCCCATCGTGTCCGATCGAGTGTATATGGTTATTTATAGGGACGTCCAATTGTAAATCTTTATATTAAAATTAACAAACTATCATTTAGTTAAACAAATATAAAGCCCATTAATAGCCCATAGTCTAATTTCCATAAGTGTCCTTCTTTTGTCCAAACCCAAATTAAGGTACAAAGCCCAATTACCCCGTCTTTAATATTTAGTCCAACATCATGATTACTTTGGCTCAAATAAGCATAATAATAACTTAAGTACGAGACATTAATTTAAAAAGGAGAACATAGCTTACATTGATTATTTATCGCGTAGTATTACACGGACAGAGCTTCGACTTCAAAAACCCGTAAAAATAACTTTTACATAACCCGAACTAATCTAATATAAAACTAAACTAATTTATAATATATATATATATATATATATATATATATATATATATATATATATATATATATATATATATATATATATATATATATTATATATTAATACAGAGAGATAGATTGATTTTTGTGTAAAAAACTCGGCAGAAGCTCGTGCCTTTTATAGGAATTTTTGATTTCTGACAGCTCCGCGAGTCGTGGAGTTTTAAGCCTTCAAACTCCGCGAGTCGTGGAGTTTGAAAATCCAGCTCACATACTTTTGGAACCTTGCTTGTCGACATATTTTATATATAAATATAAAATATAAATAATTAATATAATTATTTATATATTATATTATATTCTTGTGCATAGTAGACTTGTAATTTTTGGTCCATTGCGTCGGGCGTTGATAGTTGGCTCGGGTACCTGTTCCGGATTTTCGAACGTCCTTTCGTATAATTTAATATCTTGTACTTTGCGTTTTGTAACTTGTACTCTTGTCATTTTTAGACGTTTTTCATCAATAAATTGAACCTTTTGAATTGTATCTTGTACATTTGAGCTTTTTGGACGTTTGTGTCTTCAAATCTTCGTTTTCGCCTTTTGTCTTCGCACTTATTTATTTAAACAATTACAATGAAAATATAATACAATTACATATGAAAACCTATTATTTAGGAGGGATATTGCTATGAAATATATGCTCCTTTTTAGCCTTATCAAACATCCCCACACTTAAACGTTGCTTGTCCTCAAGCAATACATAACTTGAAATAAAAACATACATGAATCACTTTTTTATTCATCACACTTTGTACATCAGTGATTTTGATATGGTGATATAAACAATGATAGTAACAATAGAACCATGGTTAAAGGTGGGTGTGTCATCCACAGTTGCCTCGGGTTTAGATCAACGACACTTGCAATCAAATAGCCGATTTACTTTCGGTTTCCAAAGCAAAGTGCACATTTGAAAGGCGGTTTACAGTCCCACATGACTATGAAAATTTAGATCCGTTAGGAAATTGGATCTTTATGAAAACATTTGATCTTTTGAAAATTCAATCTAGCTTTTACCCTAGACAAGTTTTCCGGAATAACCCTTCACCGGTGTTTGCAAAATATTTTTGTGGGTTGTGTGGGTTTCAGATTTGAAAATTTTAGCTCAACACTTGTGGTTTTGTGTTACCCACTTGCTAACCTTGTATTAGGAAAGCAACACGTCCAGTTCACTTGCCCCGTATATTACCGTCCGGTTGTAAAGGAAAGCGATGAACAAGCAACTGTTAAGGCAATGTCCCGTGACTTGCTTTTGATTATGGTCTATAAACGTGTCGGATGCTAGTACTATCCTTTGTAGGAGCAATGGTAAAGATCATCCTATGATTTTTCGGTCTGGCACAAGGTCCTGTCTTCGACCATGCTATGCAACCACCGTTCTTACGGTTGACACCCGATTTGGTTCAGGTGACCTAATGAATTCCAGGTGAATTCCTAGGATTTTACGTTCAATGGTAATGAACGCATTGAAAATGGGTTTTCAGAAAACAAATCGGTTTATAATTTTGATCAAAATATTTTCTCGTTCAAGCTCGAGTTTAGATATCATTGAATTCCATGAGTTTGAATTCTCAATCTTTAAGGTCAATCTCAAGGATTGAGTAATATCAGTCTTAAAAGCTGATTTTTAATCTTTAAGGAAATTATCCTTTCTGGAGGTCTGATTCATTAGTCTTATCTAGCTAATTTGCACGGCGTCCTCCCCATTTTACGAGACAGATCCTCTCATGGTTAGGATAAGTCTGACCACTTGGCGACCCTGTTTGATGCTGAGGTCCGTGGATTTCCTGCTGATTTTAGTGATGACTTTTCTAGATTTTTCGTCAACCTACAGCTGGTCTGGACGACAACTTCTTGACCTAAATCAAGAAGCGCGTGTCTTTTTCGGAAGAATTTACTTCCTTTTAATGATGGAATTGATTCATCGTGTAGATCCATCTTTTCTTTTCTTTCATCGGGTAAAATAGTTAATTTAGTCCAAAACAAAAGCACCTGCAATAACTTTACAGAAACATGTGATAGATAGTTTTTAATTAAATAACTTGGTACATTCTCCCCACACTTAGTTTCTTTCTTTGCTTTTTTATTCTCCTTTATTCCATTTTAAATGAATTCAAGCGTTTTGGGTTGTTTCTCAATTTATATCCTTTCCGAGGTAACGATAATTTCGGTATTAACACCTAGTTTTCATCGTTCATAAATATGTATAAACATGATTTTGAATTCATTTAGTTTAAAATTTTTTAAATTTTCACAAAATTTGGCAAATAAACCAAGTGTAAACCCGAGAGAATTTATAACCCTTCCCCACACTTGAGATCATGCAATGCCCTCATTTGCATGAAATCAGACTTTAATTATAAATTCACGAGGGTGATAAGTGTAGAAAAGTGATTGAAAATACCCAGTTTGTAATTACAAAGCTCGTCGAATGATAGATGGCGCGCCTCATCGTTCATTCCTTCTTGTTTTATCACACATGTTTTTCTTCAAAAACGGTTGCTTTTCTGAACTGTTTGCTAATATTTGAAAATGCGTCTTTTACCCTTACTTATTATGCATGTTTATTTAACGAGTTATGAGCTAACCCGAACCCCTGATTTAACGTTAAGTGGGGTTAGACTTCTCCACACTTAGCTGACGACATGTGAAGTCGGTAGAATAAGTTCCACGAATTAGAGTAGTGAGCCAGTTATTTACATCTCGGGTGGTGTATAATATATCATTGGGTTTAAAGTTTAGAACCACCCGATCGTCACTATTTAATTCTTTTTTAAGTGTAGCTTTTAGTAAATGGATATGTCTCTTTTCTGGTCCTTGGTCAAATGGATCGATATACACCGACATACATATTATAGGGTGGACAATTCCTAATATTTCCTTTCTTTTATTCTCGTGATCAAAGTTTTCACCTCTATTACCCGATTGGGTGAAATCCGAGGTGTCATTATCTATTACAGCTCGTAGTTCATCTTCGGTAGATGACTCGTCTATTGAGAATATTGGGTTGGAAGGTTGTGGAATGGTGAATTTCGGGATCGAAGTAGATTCTTCTTTATTAACGGTACTTATCGGTCCCACCACTTTGGTATTGGGGGTAAAATTTTCAACGTTATCGTTTTCCCAAGAGTACAAATTTGTCACCCTTACTTCTTCTTCTTCATCCATTGATGGATCGTTGATTTCGTCGGTAGAGGCTAATGTGTCGATATGTTATGAAATTGGTAAAGCTGAATAAAAAGTATCATCGGGATAGTTGGTAATTTCGGAGCTCTCGAATTCATCAAAATTTGATGATATGAGATTTTCTTGCACAATACTCCTCAGATCAACAGGTGTGTAGTCTGATAGAGTTTCAGCTTGCCGGTTTACAAACTCTCTCATTTGTTCATTTTGAGCATTGAGTTCTTCGAGTTTGATTTTCATATTGTCTAATAAATTTCAGACACGTAATTTTTCTCGTCTACTGGTTGTTGAGTTTGGAAATATTCTTGGGAATAATCCCAATTTGAATTGTATTCTTCATAATCATTCCATTCAGGTTCCGTGGGTGCGTAATTTTCCATAGGAACGTAATAATAACATTCCCATGTTGAGTGATAATCTCCACAGATTTCACAACCAGTTATTGTTTCGTCGTTCGTGATCCAAGATTGACTGAGCGAATTGTCATCAACACTCGGTTGAGAGTATTGATTTCGTATTTCATTAAGAGTTTCCAAAATATCTTCGAGACTTTTCATAATGCGCTTATTACCAAATTTTAGCTACAATTGGTGCATTTACTAATTATCCTATTAGTTATAAAATAAAAAATTATATAAGTTATCAAGTTAATAGACTTTTCTGCTTTTGCCCACGTTTCGAATAGCCAATAGATGCAGCAGGGAGCCAGAACCCTTTAAATCGGAAGCTCACAACTCAGCCACTAACAAATCCAACTATTACTACGAAGCATAAAATTTAGATGTCTATCAATTTAATCGCTTTAAAATAATTTTTCGTTTGGAATTATTAGAGAAAAAGTAGAGAAAATTTCTAAGTCCTAAAAACTAGCGTGTCGAGAAATAAGAAAGAAAAAGAGTGCGCGTCGAAAAAAAAACGTCGAAAAATAAAAATAAGAAAGAAAAACGTCGAAACTTAAAAGTCTAAAAACTATATCTAAAAAGTTGCGCCTAAAGGTCTAAAGGAAAATGCAATTTTATTCAGAAAATGGCAATTACTTAAAAGGCACTAAAATCTATTTAAACTCTAAAGCGAAAAACGGCGTCGTAAAATTCTAAAGCGCCTAAATCTTAATCTAAAGAAAAAGCACTTAAGGGATTTTACGGCAAATCTTAAAAAAACTAGAAATAAAAATAAACTACGGCAAAAACTAATCTTAAAACTAATTACGAACGAATAAACGATAAAAATACAAATTATAATTAAAATGATAAAATTACAAATTTTATAAAAATATTATTTTTATATTATATTTTATAAAAGTATTAATTTAAATATATATTTAATAATACTAATTAATATTTAAAATACAAATTAATTTAAAAACTAAAACTAAATATTAATATTAAATATAAACCTAATTAAGTTTTAATAATAATAATTAAATTATACTCGTAATAAATGCCAAATTAGGGTTCTGGGTGCGTCTGTCAGGGCGGCTCCGCGAGTCTCGGTGCCACGTGCCCTAAAATTCCGCAAGTCGCGGAGTTTGCATTTTCGGTTTTTTATTTTTTTATCTTTTATATTGTTTTTCTAAAATGATATATAAATATATTTATATAAAAATAAATTAAAAATATAGCGTTTCGCCGAGTCCCCGGCAGCGGCGCCAAAAACTTGATGTGGTAGCGTGGGGTTACGTGATAGTACTATATTTTACTACGAAAAGTGATACAAACTACACAAGTTTTAATTATTTATTTACAAAATGGATATACTTAAACCTTGCTACAACACTATAGGCAGTGTACCTAATCGTAGAGTAGTATAGTTTTTAGTAAGTCCGGTTCGTTCCACAGGGAGCAGGCTTATTGCACACTATATTTTTAAACAACTATATTTGTACAAAATATATAAATAAATATATATAAAAATATATAAAAAGGGGGTTTACCGTTTAATGACCGGTTTGTCGATTTATATTTTAAGTTACAATTAAAACCTAATGCAAAATATAAATGACGATAATTAAAGTAGCGAAAAATAAATGACAATAAATAAATGACGTTAAATAAAATAGCGAGTAAATAAAAGTACGATGAAAAATACAATAAAATAATTATGCTTATTTAAACTTCCGTAATCATGATGTTTGACGTGTTGATTTTGGTTTTATGCCCATGGGTTAATTGTCCTTTGTCCTGGATTATTTAATATGCCCGTCTGGTTTTTGTCCATAACAGTCCATCAGTCATAAATATAAAATGCGAGTGTCCTCGTCAAATTATCCTTATACCCGAAGTTAAATATTCCAACTAATTGGGGACTTAAACTGTAACAAGGTCTTAATACTTTGTTTAATAATTACACCAGCATATCGACTGCGTGTAACCCAAGGTTTTAATACTTTGTTAACAATTACGCCAAGTGTCCTTGTACATAATTTCACCCCTGTTTTAATAAGTCCATAGACTATTAATCCATTCCCGTGTCCGGTTAAATGAACGATTATTCGTACATATAAATATCTCGCCCATCGTGTCCGATCGAGTGTATATGGTTATTTATAGGGACGTCCAATTGTAAATCTTTATATTAAAATTAACAAACTATCATTTAGTTAAACAAATATAAAGCCCATTAATAGCCCATAGTCTAATTTCCATAAGTGTCCTTCTTTTGTCCAAACCCAAATTAAGGTACAAAGCCCAATTACCCCGTCTTTAATATTTAGTCCAACATCATGATTACTTTGGCTCAAATAAGCATAATAATAACTTAAGTACGAGACATTAATTTAAAAAGGAGAACATAGCTTACATTGATTATTTATCGCGTAGTGTTACACGGACAGAGCTTCGACTTCAAAAACCCGTAAAAATAACTTTTACATAACCCGAACTAATCTAATATAAAACTAAACTAATTTATAATATATATATATATATATATATATATATATATATATATATATATATATATATATATATATATTATATATATTAATACAGCGAGATAGATTGATTTTTGTGTAAAAAACTCGGCAGAAGCTCGTGCCTTTTATAGGAATTTCTGATTTCTGACAGCTCCGCGAGTCGTGGAGTTTTAAGCCTTCAAACTCCGCGAGTCGTGGAGTTTGAAAATCCAGCTCACATACTTTTGGAACCTTGCTTGTCGACATATTTTATATATAAATATAAAATATAAATAATTAATATAATTATTTATATATTATATTATATTCTTGTGCATAGTAGACTTGTAATTTTTGGTCCATTGCGTCGGGCGTTGATAGTTGGCTCGGGTACCGGTTCCGGATTTTCGAACGTCCTTTCGTATAATTTAATATTTTGTACTTTGCGTTTTGTAACTTGTACTCTTGTCATTTTTAGACGTTTTTCATCAATAAATTGAACCTTTTGAATTGTATCTTGTACATTTGAGCTTTTTGGACGTTTGTGTCTTCAAATCTTCATTTTCGCCTTTTGTCTTCGCACTTATTTATTTAAACAATTACAATGAAAATATAATACAATTACATATGAAAACCTATTATTTAGGAGGGATATTGCTATGAAATATATGTTCCTTTTTAGCCTTATCAATACCATATTTTTTGGGGATTGGAGTAGATCGAATGCCATGAATTTGAGAAACCTTTTAAAATGTTACGAGCTTGCTTCGGATTTAAAAATAAATTTTAAGAAGAGTTGCTTGTACGGGGTAGAAGTAGAAAACTCGGAAATTAATCTCATTGCAAATTACCTTGGTTGTCAAGTGGGTAAATTCCCATTTACATATTTGGGTCTACCTATAGGTGCAAAAATGACAAAAACTAAAGATTGGCTTCCGGTGATTGAGAAATTTAAATCGAGGCTTTCCGGTTGGAAAATGCGTTCTTTGTCTTTTGGAGGAAGATTAGTTCTAGTCAAATCGATCCTTAATAGTTTACCATTGTACTATTTCTCGCTATTTCGTGCTCCGATGAGTGTGATTAAAATCCTTGAGAGTGTGAGAAGAAATTTTTTTTGGGGCGGGTCCGATGGGGGTTCAAAGATTGCGTGGGTAAAATGGGAAAATGTCTTGAACTCTTATGATCGGGGGGGGGGGCTTAATATTGGTTCCTTATTTTGTAAAAATCTTGCTTTACTTGGAAAGTGGTGGTGGAGGTTTAAAACCGAAACCGAATCACTTTGGGTAAAACTAATCAAAAGTGTATATGGGAGTTGTGGGGGTCTGATGAGGGAGAGTGATTTTAATCGCTCTCTATCATCCACCACTTGGTTTCACATCGTTAATGCAGGTAATGACATGGAAGAATTCCAAATTTCACTCAGGCATTCCTTCGTCAAATCAATCGGAAGTGGAGATAAAACAGCATTCTGGTTGGAGCATTGGATTGGTCAGGATAAACTTTGCAATCTCTTCCCCAGGATATTCAGACTTGAAACGGTGAGGGAGGTCAGCATTAAGGATCGTATAAAAGCTACTGATTCGGGCCTTATGTTCGAGTGGAGCTGGAGCAGGGAGCCCAATGGGAGAACCAACAGTGATTTGCAGGCCATGATTGATTTGCTGTCGGGTTTCTCGTTTGCGAACTGTCCATCAGATACATGGTCGTGGGGATTGGCGTCGAATGGTACGTTCACCGTTAAAAAGCTTACTAATCTTCTAGAGTCAAATATGTTGGATCGATACTCTTCACAAACAGGTACCTTAAGAAACTCGCTAGTGCCGAAAAAAGTAGAGATATTTATTTGGCGAGTCCAAAAAAAGAGAATCCCGGTAAGGGTGGAGTTAGACAAACGAGACGTCGACCTACATAGTTTGAGATGCCCATTGTGCGATGATGGATTGAAATCGGTGGAACACTCATTGGTCTTATGTGATAGGGTCAGAGATTTATGGACGCGGATTTTTAAATGGTGGGGGATCCGGATCTCTAACCCCTTCAATCTATGCGATTTGGTAGAAGGGATAAATACAAGCTCGATGTCGGAAAAGGGTAAAAGATTATGGCAAGCAATAGTTTGGATTGGTTTATATCACATTTGGTGCCTTAGAAACAAAACCGTTTTTGAAAACAAATCTTGGAACATACCGATGGCGCTTAGTGAGATTCAATCCAAGACGTTCGAATGGATAGCTACGAGAGACAAAAAGCATACGTATGAATGGCTAAATTGGATTACGAACCCAGGCGATCTCCTTTCTTCTTTGTAACCTTGTATTTTATCTATAGTTGTTTCCTAGTGTTGTGTATTGTGCTTGTTCTTATAGTATAGTTTGGAGCTTCTGTTCTTGTAGTGTAAATGGTTGCCCACTTTGCAACCATGCCTTCTGTATCTGATTCTTGAGGTTTTAATAATATTGTTGCTTTTCAAAAAAAAAGGAAAGATTTTTATCCTTTAACGGGTCAAAGGTGGATCACAGATATATCATACTCGTTGCGGGTATACCTGTTAACCCGCATACTTATATTTTGTTACTCAATGTTATCTATTAAACTGACAATTTCGAATTTACATGTATTTCTTAGTTATTGTTGTTGTGTTAGTTTTCCATATAATTATGTAAGTCGGTCGTCGTTGGTATCTGTGGGTTACTGACATGAGAAAAAAATATTGTAAATCATTAACCGGTAAACGAGACTCGATGGGTAAATGAAATACCTTTGTTTGACTCGATGGATAAAAATTAAATTGCTAGCGGGTATATGACTAACCGATGATCGAAACTAACTGTTTATTGATCGTGAAAACCTCCGTTTGACTTCATTTAATTAATAACACCTTAGAAGCATGTTTTTCCGTGAGATTGTGATTCTGTGCTGCATGAAATATAGCCGTTTGGAAATCTTTTGACTAAGTAATTTTGGACTTTTCCATCTTTAATTTCGTGTAAAAGCTTGTTAATCATAAAAGTACAATTGACTTGAAAGTTCTGTTTGTAGTACTCTTGATTAAAGCACCTTTATGTTAACATGTTCAACACAAAACAAGTATGCATATTTCCTTGAACTTAGAGAATCATAAGTTAACTCATAAGTTAACAGATTATGAAACATGTGCAATGTTTGATGTCATAAGCATAATTTAAATAGTTATCTCTTTACAAAACATATGTATGTTTAGTATTTCAACATCTGCATTAGGAGAGAACAACTTTAATTGAGACTTGAATGACCATAAAGTTTTATGTTAAAAATTTAAAGACAGACATTTTGCGAAGATAAGATTATGTGAAAGACTCTTTGACGAGAATCCCGAAGTGTACTTAGAATAAGTATTCCATAAAGTATGAAAGTGTAAGTTTCAAATGTCTTATAATATCTTATAAGCAAGATATGTAAAGTTGGTTTTGAAAAAAACCTGCTTCTAGGTTTTCACGGTCGATAAACAGGTTCGACCGTGGTTTAACCATGTGTTGCCAGACTTGGATTTTGAGTTTCAGTACTTACATCATACTCATGGCACATCCCATGTTCAAACTGTGATCAGGTGAAATGTCCCGTTCTTATTGATTAAAAACGTTCCATATTAATTGATTTCGTTGCGAGGTTTTGACCTCTATATGAGACGTTTTTCAAAGACTGCATTCATTTTTAAACAAACCATAACCTTTATTTCATCAATAAAGGTTTAAAAAGCTTTACGTAGATTATCAAATAATGATAATCTAAAATATCCTGTTTACACACGACCATTACATAATGGTTTACAATACAAATATGTTACAACAAAATAAGTTTCTTGAATGCAGTTTTTACACAATATCATACAAGCATGGACTCCAAATCTTGTCCTTATTTAAGTATGCGACAGCGGAAGCTCTTAATAATCACCTGAGAATAAACATGCTTAAAACGTCAACAAAAATGTTGGTGAGTTATAGGTTTAACCTATATATATCAAATCGTAACAATAGACCACAAGATTTCATATTTCAATACACATCCCATACATAGAGATAAAAATCATTCATATGGTGAACACCTGGTAACCGACAATAACAAGATGCATATATAAGAATAGCCCCATCATTCCGGGACACCCTTCGGATATGATATAAATTTCGAAGTACTAAAGCATCCGGTACTTTGGATGGGGTTTGTTAGGCCCAATAGATCTATCTTTAGGATTCGCGTCAATTAGGGTGTCTGTTCCCTAATTCTTAGATTACCAGACTTAATAAAAAGGGGCATATTCGATTTCGATAATTCAACCATAGAATGTAGTTTCACGTACTTGTGTCTATTTTGTAAATCATTTATAAAACCTGCATGTATTCTCATCCCAAAAATATTAGATTTTAAAAGTGGGACTATAACTCACTTTCACAGATTTTTACTTCGTCGGGAAGTAAAACTTGGCCACTGGTTGATTCACGAACCTATAACAATATATACATATATATCAAAGTATGTTCAAAATATATTTACAACACTTTTAATATATTTTGATGTTTTAAGTTTATTAAGTCAGCTGTCCTCGTTAGTAACCTACAACTAGTTGTCCATAGTTAGATGTACAGAAATAAATCGATAAATATTATCTTGAATCAATCCACGACCCAGTGTATACGTATTTCAGTATTGATCACAACTCAAACTATATATATTTTGGAATCAACCTCAACCCTGTATAGCTAACTCCAACATTCACATATAGAGTGTCTATGGTTGTTCCGAAATATATATAGATGTGTCGACATGATAGGTCGAAACATTGTATACGTGTCTATGGTATCTCAAGATTACATAATATATAATACAAGTTGATTAAGTTATGGTTGGAATAGATTTGTTACCAATTTTCACGTAGCTAAAATGAGAAAAATTATCCAATCTTGTTTTACCCATAACTTCTTCATTTTAAATCCGTTTTGAGTGAATCAAATTGCTATGGTTTCATATTGAACTCTATTTTATGAATCTAAACAAAAAAAGTATAGGTTTCTAGTCGGAAAAATAAGTTACAAGTCGTTTTTGTAAAGGTAGTCATTTCAGTCGAAAGAACGACGTCTAGATGACCATTTTAGAAAACATACTTCCACTTTGAGTTTAACCATAATTTTTGGATATAGTTTCATGTTCATAATAAAAATCATTTTCTCAGAATAACAACTTTTAAATCAAAGTTTATCATAGTTTTTAATTAACTAACCCAAAACAGCCCGCGGTGTTACTACGACGGCGTAAATCCGGTTTTACGGTGTTTTTCGTGTTTCCAGGTTTTAAATCATTAAGTTAGCATATCATATAGATATAGAACATGTGTTTAGTTGATTTTAAAAGTCAAGTTAGAAGGATTAACTTTTGTTTGCGAACAAGTTTAGAATTAACTAAACTATGTTCTAGTGATTACAAGTTTAAACCTTCGAATAAGATAGCTTTATATGTATGAATCGAATGATGTTATGAACATCATTACTACCTTAAGTTCCTTGGATGAACCTACTGGAAAAGAGAAAAATGGATCTAGCTTCAATGGATCCTTGGATGGCTCAAAGTTCTTGAAGCAAAATCATGACACGAAAACAAGTTCAAGTAAGATCATCACTTGAAATAAGATTGTTATAGTTATAGAAATTGAACCAAAGTTTGAATATGATTATTACCTTGTATTAGAATGATAACCTACTGTAAGAAACAAAGATTTCTTGAGGTTGGATGATCACCTTACAAGATTGGAAGTGAGCTAGCAAACTTGAAAGTATTCTTGATTTTATGAAACTAGAACTTTTGGAATTTATGAAGAACACTTAGAACTTGAAGATAGAACTTGAGAGAGTTCAATTAGATGAAGAAAATTGAAGAATGAAAGTGTTTGTAGGTATTTTTAGTCGTTGGTGTATGGATTAGATATAAAGGATATGTAATTTTGTTTTCATGTAAATAAGTCATGAATGATTACTCATATTTTTGTAATCTTATGAGATATTTCATGCTAGTTGCCAAATGATGGTTCCCACATGTGTTAGGTGACTCACATGGGCTGCTAAGAGCTGATCATTGGAGTGTATATACCAATAGTACATACATCTAAAAGCTGTGTATTGTACGAGTACGAATACGGGTGCATACGAGTAGAATTGTTGATGAAACTGAATGAGAATGTAATTGTAAGAATTTTTGTTAAGTAGAAGTATTTTGATAAGTGTATTGAAGTCTTTCAAAAGTGTATAAATACATATTAAAACACTACATGTATATACATTTTAACTGAGTCGTTAAGTCATCGTTAGTCGTTACATGTAAGTGTTGTTTTGAAACCTTTAGGTTAACGATCTTGTTAAATGTTGTTAACCCAATGTTTATAATAACAAAAGAGATTTTAAATTATTATATTATCATGATATTATGATGTACGAATATCTCTTAATATGATATATATACATTAAATGTCGTTACAACGATAAACGTTACATATATGTCTCGTTTCAAAATCATTAAGTTAGTAGTCTTGTTTTTACATATGTAGTTCATTGTTAATATAATTAATGATATGTTTACTTATCATAATATCATGTTAACTATATATATAACCATATATATGTCATCATATAGTTTTTTTTTTTTTACAAGTTTTAACGTTCGTGAATCACCGGTCAACTTGGGTGGTCAATTGTCTATATGAAACCTATTTCAATTAATCAAGTCTTAACAAGTTTGATTGCTTAACATGTTGGAAACATTTAATCATGTAAACATCAATCTCAATTAATATATATAAACATGGAAAAGTTCGGGTCACTACATCAGGCAGTGAAAGTCATAACTGGCACACGACTTTTCATTTTGACACTTTTCGACACTTTTAAAGGTTTCGCCGTTTGCTAGATAGAGGTTTATTAACTTGTGTTATTTACCATACGTACACGTACATGGATTTATTGTAATCATAAAAAAAAGGGCACTTTTAAATATCGACGTGGCATTATTAGCCAACATATTATTACTCATTAAACACATAAATCTTATATAATATTCTTTTTAAATTATATCAAGATTACTTATTAAACAATTGTATAACTCTTTATTAATGCAAAATATTAATAAAGTAATTATATATTATTTTTATATAAAATAATTATAAAATAAATTATTATCATTTAGAATTGATTTAATTCACAATTTTATTTATTTATATTTCATATTATGAGCTATTTAACGTTAATTATTTAGTTTGATCGAACGTAGTTTTAATCAAAATTAGTAAAAGTCGTAGCTAGTAGTAGGTATATATGAGGGCTGAAATGTTTTTATGTGTATGAATGAATAATTTTGAAAAAAGTAAGTGTGTCAGGTTAGTCTTTGACCACCATCTCTATAATGTACTCTCTAATTTCTGTAGCTGTCAGTAGAATGAATGGTTGAGAACCCCATTCTCAAACACTTCTCTTACTACTCTTCTTTTGTCTTTTAGCTTCCCACTACTCTTCTTTTGTATTCATACAATTGGTGATAGGTGATGGTGGTGTATACAATGTATACATTGGCGTGTATATATATATATATATATATATATATATATATATATATATATATATATATATACACGATGACTTTCGATGGCAGCGGTTAGAAGATGTGGTCAGGCTTGACAATTTGTTGATGATTGTTGACTGTTTTTGTTGTAGTACGGGAAATTCGCTCAAATACACTTTTTTAAAGTTTTATTTCAAAATACACTTTTTTTTTAAAAAAATTGTCTATTTACACAATTAGGTCAACCATCATTTGGGTCGACTACCATGTGGTATGGTCGACCACCACAATTTTCATTGTGGTCGACCATAGTTTATAATTGACAAGGTCGACTACCTTGTTTGGTAGGTCGACCACTGTATTCGACCCAAAAAATACACGGGAGACCTTAATGTTGGTCGAGTATACAAAATAACACTGAAATAGCGAGTTCACACATTTCAAATTACAAAATTTCGCTCCACAAGCCCTAGATACGAACCATCAACCCTGATTCATTGCAGAATCACTCAATTGCAGATTCAATCAATTGCATATAAACCCTAATTCGCTCGTCACGCAAAGATGACAGATATTGAGGTAAAACCTAATTCATGTATATTTGTGTATATGTAACTCAATGTCTATGTGTTAGTGTATGTCTATGTGTGTATATGTGTAATGCCCCATTCATATCGATTATAAACGTTACATAATAATTGATTTCATTGCGAGGTATTTGACCTCTAAATGATACATTTTACAAACATTGCATTCGTTTTTAAAAGACAAACTTTCATTACATCGAAAGTTGACAGGCATGCATACCATTTCATAATATATCCAAACTATAAATGACTTAATCTGTCATATACTTAATAATAAACTTGTTGAACTCAACGACTCGAATGCAACGTCTTTTGAAATATGCCATGAATGACTCCAAGTAATATCTTTAAAATGAGCAAATGCACAGCAGAAGATTCTTTTAATACCTGAAAATAAACATGCTTAAAAATATCAACCAAAAGGTTGGTGAGTTCATTAGTTTATTATCAATAATCAATTCATAATTTTAATTGACCACAAGATTTTCATTTAATCAATACACATAACCTGTGTATAAAAATCATTCATATGAATTGAACACCTGATAACCCATATTAACAAAATGCATCAAAATATCCCCAAGGATAAACAGAACCACTCGTCTGTAGAGAATAGATCGACAGAACCACTCGTCTGTAGAGAACAGAACCACTCGTCTGTTAGAGAATTTATCTATCTTTAGGATTCGCGTTAATTAGTGGCAATTATAATAAACACTAATTCTTATGTTACCAATCTAATAGAGGTGATATCCGGTATAATAATCCAACCATAGAATGTAGTTTTGAGTACTTGTGTCTATTTCGTCAAACATTTATAAAAGCAGCGCATGTATTCTCAGTCCCAAAAATATATATTGCAAAAGCATTTAAAAAGGGAGCAAATGAAACTCACAATACTGTATTTCGTAGCAATTATGTATATGACGGCACTGAACAAGTGCAGGGTTGGTTTCGGATTCACGAACCTATATTAGTATATATATTTATATGTTGGTCAATATCTGTCTAACAATTTAAGTCAAATCATAGTGTATCACAATCCTAATGCTCGAGACCGATATGCAAAAGTCAACAAAAGTCAACTTGACCCAAAATGACTTCTAAAATCTATACATATTTATTATCCAACTTAAATATAGTCGTCTAATATATTTAAATATATTTATTAGATTTTATTAAATTAAATAATACAAGTCATTTATTAATAAATAAAAATTTATATTAAAATTTATATATGATAAAAATATACTTTTATATATCTCAAGTAATAAAATTTATACAGTTCACTCAATATCATAAAAATATAGTGGTATGTATTATTAATGTAATTGTATCACATATTTATTTGATAAAATAATACTGATGATAATAATAAGGAGTAAAACTTATATTATTTTGTAATAATAATAATAATAACAATATTTATTTACTAATGATGATATTAATTATAATAAAGTGATAATTCTAATCATGATAATTTTAATAATAACGATATTTTTTAATATTAACTATAACAATAATAATATTTTATATAAAAATAATAATTTTATTCAAAATGATAATTTTTAATAATAATAATAATACTAAAATGATACTAAAAATGATATCTTATAATAACAATGATATTTCTATTAAAAATGATAATTTTAATAGAATGATAGTTTTAATATTAATGATACTTTTAATAATTATAATAATGATAAAAATAATGAAAACGATATTCTTACAATATTTTAATTTCATCATTTATTATAATGTATTAATGATAAAAATTTATTTTAATATATAGTAAAAATATTTTTTATATAGTAAGCATTATAATTTGTATAATGTTCACATAATATCTTTTTAATGATAAAAATGTAGTGATATGTATCATAAATATATATTTGTATCAAGTATTTATTTGATTAAATAATATAATATTGATAATAATAATAATAATAATGAACCAAAAGTTGAATTATTTTATTATAACAACCCTCACATTTCCATACTTGAATTGACTAATTTGCCTATAGGGTTATTATCCATACGTAATATATAATTAAATTCGACGTTGATTAAATATTTATTTTTAGTCGACACGTTTTGTTAACTAAAGTTTATATATATTATGTAAAATAACTTTAGTTAATATTAATGTTAATGAGTACTATATATATAAAACTACATGTAACATAATTATTAATTAAGTGATAAGTTATTTTTAATTAGTATTTATATTTATATTTATATTTGTAGCTAAAAAAATAAGATTTTTTATACAATTCAAGCCCATGAAATTTGACTAATACTTTTCTTAATTTTTTTTCAAAAACAATCTTATCAAAAACATTTTCCACATTTTTTTCATTTTTGTCAAAATTGGCATTCTTGAAAATTTTATTTTATTATTTTTTTTTCTTTTTCACCTACCATTTTTACCTATAAATACTAACCTAAAACTCATATATATTTTTCACACAACCCCTAAATCTTTCTCTCAAAATTTTGAAGAAACTTGAGGTACTTTCTTTTCCTTCTTTTTATTTCATTTTTTTTCTTTGGATTTACATAAAATAATATATAAATCGGATTAAATAGTTATAAATCATTAAAATTAGTAAAAATAATTTTTGCAGATTCTATTAATCACATATAAGTTATTAAATTCAAAATATTAATTTATATGTTGTGCTATATATTTTTTTTATTTTTGTTTCGGTTAGTATATATATACTATAAATCAATAAAAATTAGTATATGTACTTAAAAACTGGAAAAAATATTTTCATAACTTTAAATTAACATAAAAAGAATATTAGAATTGAAATCAAAATTTATTACTATTTTATATATATATTCTATATTTTAATCAAAACCGCTATATATATATATATATATATATATATATATATATATATATATATATATATATATATATATATATATATATATATATATATATATATATATATATATATATATATATATATAGATAAAATAGATATAAATGATATAAAATATTAAGATCAGGAAGAATTGTATAAAAATTAGTTGGAACTGTTAAGGAACATGTAAAAATGATTTTTAGAATTTTTGGAATATTATTTATATTTAATTACGAATTACTTATTAATCAAACACAAAAACTATGAAAAATTCGTAATAAAATATTAAACAGTAATAAAAATAATTATAATTTTTTTTGAGATTACTATACTTTTATAAACAAGCAAAAATTATAAAAATTAAATAAATGGGTAGATTATTATTTAAATAGAATTTACTTTTGCATTATTCTAAACCGAGAGAAATAATAAAGAAAATACAAAATAAATACAAACGTGTATTAAATATATTTTTATAAAATTTTTATATGATTAGTAGCATCACTAGATACTGTAAAAAAATATAAAAATTAATTTTAAATTGTTTTTCCTATTTATTTAATTATAGGCCGATTAGAATCGTTAAATAATTAGAAAACATTAAATAAATAATATTTTGATATAAAATTTGATTTAATAATTTTTATAACATTTTAAAAATATTATAGAACCTGTAAAAAAAATATAAAATTATTTACTTAGGTTGATTTGATATTTATTACCTAATTAATTTTGATTTAATCTAAACCGAGAACATATGCAAAGAAAAATGGAAATAAATATAAAAACTTGGAAAAATTATTTTTGTAAATGTTTCTACTGATTCATATACCTAACTAGAGTTATAAAAATTATGAACATAATTTTTAGGTGTCTAATGGAATTAATCAACAAATTAAATCGTATATGTATATAATTCGGCTAAACTAATTAAATACATATAAATACATTAATATTATATTGTTACTATTATTATAAAACATCAAAATAATACTTATAAAAACTAATTAATTCCTTTCCCTATTATACATACATATACTTTATTAATTCATAAAATACAATAATATATATAATAATAAACCTAAACTTATATACACTTAAATAAATAATAAAGATAATCGAATTATTAATACGATAACAATAAACTTATTAATATCATATTATTAATACATAAACATGTCGTATTTCTATACTCACATAATGGGTGAAGGTTATGATCAAAAGATAACGTATGACTTATACGAACTCACCGCTATTTACGGTAAAGTGGATGATGTCTAGGTTGCCATAATGGGAATAAGGTTTTGGATTAAACGAAAGGTTGTAGACTTATAGTCCAACTGAAAGTTCCTGACCCCCGGTTACATCTGGTCATCCCGACTTACTTAATAGCAACGAAGTTTGGACGAAGTTGTACAACGTCTTAATGTGGAGGATTATAACCCAAACTTTCTAAAACTATAAACCTGCTTTAAAAGGAAACTTTTCAAAAGTAGAAACTCTTACTATAAATTGTCACTATTAATATAATCCTTATATTAATAAACATACTTTTTGTCTGTTAGAACATAACTGACTAAACGTTATATCTCTAGGTTGAGATCTCCGTTACTTGCTTCCGTCATTTCTTTTCTTTGTGGATTATCTTCAAATGCTATTTAAGGTGAACTTCATAGCCCCACTTTTTACTGTTTCATAAATGTTTTACAACTTTTGGGGTGAGACACATGCTTGCTTTATAACTGTTTTATGCTTAGACACAAGTACTAAATTGTTAACTATGCTGTCATGATTTGATTCATGCTAAATCCCTACGGTAATATCGTTAATTGCTATGTTTAAATGCAAACTTAATTATTGTGAGTAGGCCTATTGAGAGTAACGTATCTAACCATTCGACCGTTGGTCTTTGGTTACATAATAATGATTTCACGGCACTGACAGTACAAGGTGTCACAGGGTAAATTTTGTTTAGTAGCGATATTACAAACTGCAGCAACACTTTTAGATTGATATTTCTATATCAATCAACTTTAAACTAAATCTTGTGATCTATCATTATTATCAAAATCATTGTTTATGATAAACCTATGAACTCACCAACCTTTTGGTTGACACTTTTAAGCATGTTTTATCTCAGGTTCTTATATATTATGCTTCCGCTGTAGAACTTTGATGTACTTAGAAGTCAAGCCATGCACTGGGACCAGAGTTAACATCTGCGTCAATGTCGATTTTGATGGGGTGTTACAGTTGGTATCAGAGCGGTGGTTGTAGGGAACTAGGCTGTCTTAATGTGGATAACCCAGATTAATAGGGTGCATTAAAGTCTAGTCTACAGCCTGACCTATAGCTTTAAGATATTATTACTTGCATTATACATATACATATCTCTTATTCTGTAACTCCGGGAGGAAATTCCCATTGTGATTCAAAGTATTCTATAACTCACGCGAGTTATCTTCATAAACCTACCTTGGTTAAGGGAACCAATGGATGTCACTCATGATTTTTGAAATTCTTGACATTCCTATGTCATCTATCATGGTTTTGTGTATTACATGAAATGTTATCTACGATTTTTGAAATTTCTATGTTTGTTACTACTCATACTCAAACGTATATAACTCCTTGTTATATTACGTATATATGTGCCCTTATGCCTTTATGCATCGATTTGCGAATCGAAAAATGTCATTGAGTTATCGAGAATCTCAAAGACATTATAATGTCATCACTACTTATATTCATTACTTTTAAATCTTTAATTTCTCGTTATTTTTTATCATTGAATTTTCTTGACGGATGGCGTCTACGAAACTCTAGGATGGAAGGGTTTGAATTACCGATTTAAAAGATCCTATAGCTTAAGCCCCTAGACCTGAATAGGCTATTACGAATTGAAAGTCTTTAATCAAAAGTTTATCTGATTACATACTTATCATTTTTAATCTAGACACGTCATACTGCTATTATTGGAGTATAGACACATCATATCTTATTATATCTTATCATATCTATCTTAATAGACTTTGTCTAACACTTTTTCTAAATTTCCTCCGTAAATTACGGAAATCTTTTTTTTGCTATATATACGTATATCAAGAATACAAATATATCATTCAAGATTCAACACTCATCTCATAACAAAAACCCTTATTCCGATCAGATAATATGGATTTCTCACTTGATTCCTCGACCTCCTCAAGCTCCAATGGCAGTGTAACCGGAATGAACCAACCAATTAGTCATCATCTTTTTTGGATGAATGGGGGTGGGTTCGTAGTCTACTTAATCAATGGAGAAGTTAAGAAGGTGATCCTTTTCACCCACCAAATTGTCCTATTGGTGAAGAACCTGAAGCGCTTACCGGAGAACCCGTTCAGAACACTATTTTCACCCTCATTTTCAGGGTATCCCACCACGAGTATATAATAACTAGAATTCTAGATCTTATTCAGCCACTCGTTCGAACCGCCAATCATCCCGGAATAATAGAAGAAGTCAACGAGCTTTGCGCTCGAGTAGTGGCTTTAGAAAATATGGTGCAAAACCTACGAGCACCAGCAGCAGCACCAGCAGCATAACCAGCACCACCAGTACCATCAGCATCACTACCAACAGCATCAGCTTCACCAACAACAATATCAGCATCCCACGTCTCAATATCATAATCGGTACCTCAAACATCGACATTATACGCCTATAGATACCAAGGAATATTAGTAATAATGAGTTAAGATGTATTGACTCATTCTTCCTGAATAATTATATATGTATACTTTATATAAATATGGTTTGGAACAATAATAAATCTTTTCGTACTAAAGCTATTACGTGTGAATCTTAACTAGTATGTACTACTTGGTTAATTCATATCACTAATATGCTATGATGTACATCCTTCGTTAATGACTTAACAATCGTTAATCACTGCTTCAGCACAATAAACTCCGTTTCATAATAAATTAAGTGTATTATTCAAATACATGTTTGATTTTACACTTTCATTTTCGATGTACTCGAAACTTTTTAGAAAACATTATTCGTGTCTTGTGAATTTCACAAGAATTCCACGAGCACCAACATCATATACCGAGGTATATCAATAACAATGAACAATGAAGTATTGATTCATAACTCCATTAAAGAAATATTCCGCGACGATTATGTAATCTTTCAAGTTTTGAAGATTATTTATTCTCGTTCCAACCACAAATCAAATGAGTTTAATATTATATTAACTCATTAAATCAATATTATATTTGAAGAATACATATTTGAACGTATATCTCCATAAATATTGTAATTAAAGTTCTTTTGTACAAACTGTTAATTGTGAAAATATTTTAACGGGTAGGTAATACCCGAGAAATATGTATATCTCACATTAATATGTTGCATTGTACATTCTTCAATTCTGATTCAATAATCAGTAACTATACTACTTACGTTCACAATATATGTGTATCCGTTCACTAAAGAACAACCACTTTCATACAAATTCAAATACATACTCTGATTTTGACATATCAGAATTCAAGTAAAGCTTTAGCAGGTGTTATCTTCCTAAAGATTACTCAATTCATATATATATTCATTCGTATTCTGTGATGAATTATAACGTCAAACCACCGAAATTAGAACCATTGATGGTTACATCCTACGCTTAAACACTTCAAATTCAAAATTCTTGAAAACACCTCGGATTGATAATCAATGATTCAGATTCGTTAACCTTGAGAATGCTGACGAAGCACCAAAAGCTATAGATGGTCTTAATGGCCAAAAGTTTGATGATAAAGAATGACGTATTGAAAAAGCTCAGATTTGGAACTGAAAAACGGATTGAGCTAACCATGAAGGAGACCAAGGACAAATACAAGGACCAAACCCTATATTCAAAGAATCCAGGTAATTCTGGATCCGATGAAATCTTTAGAGAATATCTTGCTCCGAAGTCATGTTAAAAGCTTGCGAAAAAAATTTCTTCATCAACTTTCGAACTTAGAAATTCCAAAATATCATCATAAATATCTTCGATATTTCTGAAGATATTTTCATAAATATTCTCGTTCAAAATTATATACCTCTTCGTACTATCTGTATTACATTATATTGGAAACTTCTGTAAAATCTAAGTATAAATTATGAATGAATTCTGATGAAGTGTTGGGAATTGAAGCATGAGTTAGTATAATATAATGACGTCAGGCCAACGTGATTATATTACAGTAAATCATGCTGAGTTTCTAATGGGACGTGATAAAGGTTCACAGATCATACCCTCATCATGAACCATGTTACATAATTCTTTCATTCTATTTAACCTCTAAACATATCAAGAAAATATTTTTCTTGATGATTCGGTCTTTTCCAGATATTCTGGTAATTTGACAAATCAAATCGTGTTATTACCTTTTCTTTCTACTTTATATATTATGATCATTCGAAACTTCATATTTACGAATTCTGGACCATTATTCGCTTGACTTGAAGTCGGGAAGGAAAAACAAAAGCACGGAGCTCTGACATATAAGGGAAAATATAAAGCCCGATAACAACACGAAAATTACAAACCGTGTATATCAATACGTATTGCAACGTAAAGACACGGGAGAATTAAAAATATTATAACCCTAAGGGAATAGTAGAAGAAAACAAATTCCTCTGGTGGTAAATGAAAAAGAAGAATGACTGTATATATGGTCAATATAATAACAAGAATCAATACGGGATTGAGCATAGTAACAAATCTTTTGAAAGTATGAATTGAGGAAGAAAGTATAGAAGTGGTGAAGATAATGAGACGGAAGAAGCTAATTTATAGCAAAATTCCAGACACAGCAATTAAGGAAATTTTAATTCCCTTAATTACCAGATAATCAAATCTTATACAAATTATAAAGATTTTCTTTAAATCCCTTGAATTTCGGAAATCAACTTTAATTATGTCAAAAGTTAAGGCAAACAGATATTTCCTTATTTCAAACTTTTACGATAGCTTCGTTTATACTCTTCCTATAATCAAATCGTTTTATCCATATTATTCAAAGGCGATAAAACGCTAATTTTCAACTCATATTCATCATTTTTATTGTAAACAATGACGATCTCTATCAAATTTCATGACCTTGATTTTCACGAACTCCTCTCTGTTTTGTCTGCCCTAATATTGCGGCATAAACGCTCAAGGTTTAAATGAGCTTAATATTATTCGTAACACATTTCATGTATCCAATTTACTAAAAATACCTGTATAACATCATCATTTTGAATGACCTCCGCATTAATAATAAAATGCACTACATAGAAGAACCTATAGAAATTATGGTTCGTATGATTTAAACTCTTGAAACAAAACAATATTCTATCCGTTGGAATTCACGCAAGGCCCCTAGTATACCTGGGAACGTGAAGACCAAATAAAATGGAAATATCCCCACCTCTTCTAAACCGTCGATGCATTCGAGAAGTCTACTTGAAACTTCGGGACGAAGTTTTCTTTAACGGGGAGGTACTATAACAACCCTCACATTTCCATACTTGAATTGACTAATTTGCCTATAGGGTTGTTATCCATACGTAATATATAATTAAATTCGACGTTGATTAAATATTTATTTTTAGTCAACGCGTTTTGTTAACTAAAGTTTATATATATTATGTAAAATAACTTTAGTTAATATTAATGTTAATGAGTACTATATATATAAAACTACATGTAGCATAATTATTAATTAAATGATAAGTTATTTTAATTAGTATTTATATTTATATTTGTACCTAAAAAAAATAAGATTTTTTTATACAATTCAAGCCCATGAAATTTGACTAATACTTTTCTTGATTTTTTTTCATAAACAATCTTATCAAAAACATTTTCCACATTTTTTTTATTTTTGTCAAAATTGGCATTCTTGAAATTTTTATTTTATTATTTTTTTTCTTTTTCACCTACCATTTTTACCTATAAATACTAACCTAAAACTCATATATTTTTCACATAACCCCTAAATCTTTCTCTCAAAATTTTGAAGAAATTTGAGGTACTTTCTTTTACTTCTTTTTATTTCATTTTTTTTCTTTCGATTTACATGAAATAATATATAAATCGGATTAAATAGTTACAAATAATTAAAATTAGTAAAAATAATTTTTACTGATTCTATTAATCACATATAAGTTATTAAATTCGAAATATTAATTTATATGTTGTGCTATATATATATTTTTTATTTTTGTTTCGGTTAGTATATATATACTATAAATCAATAAAAATTAGTATATGTACTTAAAAACTGGAAAAAATATTTTCATAACTTTAAATTAACATAAAAATAATATTAGAATTGAAATCAAAATTTATTTACTATTTTATATATATATTCTATATTTTAATCAAAACCGCTATATATATATATAGATAAAATAGATATAAATGATATAAAATATTAAGATCAGTAAGAATTTTATAAAAATTAGTTGGAACTATTAAGGAACATGTAAAAATGATTTTTAGAATTTTTGGAATATTATTTATATTTAATTACGAATTACTTATTAATTAAACACAAAAACTATGAAAAATTCGTAATAAAATATTAAACAGTAATAAAAATAATTATAATTGTTTTTTGAGATTACTATACTTTTATAAACAAGTGAAAATTATAAAAATTAAATAAATGGGTCAATTAGTATTTAAATAGAATTTACTTTTGCATTATTCTAAACCGAGAGAAATAATAAAGAAAATACAAAATAAATACAAATGTGCATTAAATCTATTTTTATAAAATTTTTATATGATTAGTAGCATCACTAGATACTGTAAAAAAATATAAAAATTAATTTTAAATTGTTTTTCCTATTTATTTAATTATAGGCCGATTAGAATGGTTAAATAATTAGAAAACATTAAATAAATAATATTTTGATATAAAATTTGATTAATAATTTTTATAACATTTTTACAGAATATAGAACCTGTAAAAAAATATAAAATTATTTATTTAGGTCAATTTGATATTTATTACCTAATTAATTTTGATTTAATCTAAACCGAGAACATATGCAAAGAAAAATGAAAATAAATATAAAAACTTGGAAAAATTATTTTTGTAAATGTTTCTACTGATTCATATACCTAACTAGAGTTATAAAAATTATGAACATAATTTTTAGGTGACTAATGAAATTAATCAACAAATTAAATCGTATATGTATATAATTCGGCTAAACTAATTAAATACATATAAATACATTAATATTATATTGTTACTATTATTATAAAACATCAAAATAATACTTATAATAACTAATTAATTCCTTTCCCTATTATACATACATATACTTTATTAATTCATAAAATACAATAATATATATAATAATAAACCTAAACTTATATACACTTAAATAAATAATAAAGATAATCAAATTATTAATACGATAACAATAAACTTATTAATATCATATTATTAATACATAAACATGTCGTATTTCTATACTCACATAATGGGTGAAGGTTATGATCAAAAGATAACGTATGACTTATACGAACTCACCGCTATTTACGGTAAAGTGGATGATGTCTAGGTTGCCATAATGGGAATAAGGTTTTGGATTAAACGAAAGGTTATAGACTTATAGTCCAACTAAAAGTTCATGACCCCCGGTTACATCTGGTCATCTCGACTTACTTAATAGCAACGAAGTTTGGACGAAGTTGTACAACGTCTTAATGTGGAGGATTATAACCCAAACTTTCTAAAACTATAAACCTGCTTTAAAAGGAAACTTTTCAAAAGTAAAAACTCTTACTATAAATTGTCACTATTAATATAATCCTTATATTAATAAACATACTTTTTGTCTGTTAGAACATAACTGACTAAACGTTATATCTCTAGGTTGAGATCTCCGTTACTTGCTTCCGTCATTTCTTTTCTTTGTGGATTATCTTCAACTGCTATTTAAGGTGAACTTCATAGCCCCAATTTTTACTATTTCATAACTGTTTTACAACTTTTGGGGTGAGACACATGCTTGCTTTATAACTGTTTTACGCTTAGACACAAGTACTAAATTGTTAACTATGCTGTCATGCTTTGATTCATGCTAAATCCCTACCGTAATATCGTTAATTGCTATGTTTAAATACAAACTTAATTATTGTGAGTAGGCCTATTGAGAGTAACGTCTCTAACCATTCGACCGTTGGTCTTTGATTACATAATAATGATTTCACGACACTGAAAATACAAGGTGTCACAGGGTAAATTTTATTTAGTAGCGATATTACAAACTGCAGCAACACTTTTAGATTGATATTTCTATATCAATTAACTTTAAACTAAATCTTGTGATCTATCATTATTATCAAAATCATTTTTTATGATAAACCTATGAACTCACCAACCTTTTGGTTGACACTTTTAAGCATGTTTTGTCTCAGGTACTTATATATTATGCTTCCGCTGTAGAACTTTGATGTAGTTAGAAGTCAAGCCATGCACTGGGACCAGAGTTAACATCTATATCAATGTCGATTTTGACGGGGTGTTACATTTATAATAATAATAATATTAATTATTTTAATAATAATAATAATAACAATATTGATATTTACTAATGATAATAATAATTTTGATAACAAATAATAATCTTTTGTAGTAATACTAATGTCATAATAATATTACTAATAAAAAGAAATAATGAAAACGATATTTTTATCTAAATCATAATCTTAATAATATTTTAACTGAATCATGATACTTGTACTCATTATTTCCTAATCGACTTGTTTAATAGCTTTTAGTCCTCTTTTATATCGTATTCATAATAATGATAATAATAGTAATCATAATAATTAGATGATACTAATATTAGTTTTAATGATAATGATACTAATAAGTATTATAATAATATTAATGATAATACCCATAATTATAATAATTATAATAATAATAATAATAATAATAATAATAATAATATTAATAATAACATAATGATAATAACGATAGTAATAACAATAATAATACGTATATTAATAACGATAATGATATTAATAATAATAATTAATTAATAATAATAACGACGATATAACGACGATAGTAATAATAATAATCATTTTAATAATAATAATAATAATACTAAAAATAATAATAATTCATTTGACCATATCTTTTAACCCGTTCATCGAAACCATAAGCTTTCTAAATGAAAATTATTAATTTTTCGCCAGCTTTCCAACGACATGCATATCATATATCTTATCTAAGTAGCATATGTATTAAATTCATGATTTATCATAAAATATTTAACGACGAAACTAAGCATACAAAACATGCATAATCATATATACTCGAGCACTAGTCAGGGATACACTATTAATATATAAAAGATAAGATATGAATGCTCACGTATCAATATTGTGATTCAATATTGCAGGAAAGTACGTAGACGCAACGACAAATGATAAACATTAGGTTGACCTCACGAGCAATACCCTCGAACAATACCCATAACCTCCATAGCTATAACCCATAATTTCCTTAGCTCTATCCCGTTTGAAAACTTATTTTGAAATTGCCTAAACATAAGTCCGTCGTAGTTCTTTATATATACTAATAATATCTTGAAATAATACTGAGTAAATATATATATATATATATATGTATATATATATGTAAATCGATTGAGAGAGTTTAGAGAAATATATTTTCAAGTTTCTATGAAATAATGAAACCTATTGAATTCTATTTATAATAGATTTTTGAATTATTAAAGTGAATTATTAAAGTATGAATTATTAAAGTGAATTATTAAAGTATGAATTATTAAAGTGAATTATTAAAGTATGAATTATTAAAGTATGAATTATTAAAGTGAATTATTAAAGTTAAAGTAAAGTAAAAGTAAAGTAAAGGTAAAGTTAAAGTATAGTTAAAGTATAAAACTATGTACGTATAATACACGTATAAATATATATAATATTAATTTAAATCGTTATATATATTTAATAAAATAAAATATAAATATCGTTATCTTTATCATACTGGTTAAGTAATGAGTTGTCAAAAGTGGTTCTACATATTTATAAAAGTTATATATGTTTTAATAATAAAGTTCTTTTTTAAACTGAAAACGTTTTTATACGTTTGAAACTAAATCAAATAAATATGATAATTTTGTTTTCCAAAACTAAATATATTTAAGAATCATTTTGTTAAAAGGTTAAAATAATGGAAATCGTTATATCATAAAACGTTTTTAGAAAAGTAGAATTATATATATTCATAATAGGTTTCAAGTTTTTAAATTACAGTCTGTTGGTGAAGCATGAGATAAAATCCAAAGGTTAAATAAACGTATGAAATCATCTTAATGAAAAATGTCGAGTTACTTTACTTTTCGATATCCAACATCTAAGTTATTTACACTCCACGTTCTTACTTTCATATTAAATAAAATGAAAGTTAACATAGTTATCTTATCAAGGTCACGAGGAAAATATTATAAAACATGAATTGGAAATTAAAAAAGAATTTCCACTAACCCTTGTCTAGTTCCCGTTAATTGACATATTTATTCTTACTTATAAATCACTTTGCCATTTTCCGAATGTTGTCAAAAAGAATAGATTTCTTAAATCACAGTGGACCTCACAACAGAGACCCGTAATTATATCACAATGTATCTGATAATTCAATCAATTGAATTATCTTTTAATTTCGTCGATAAACATTTATTGAAACAAATATGTAAAGTATTATACATTTAATACTTTGTTAACATTTTCAAATTATAATATATATACATATATATATACATATATATACATATATATATACATATATATACATATATATATATATATATATATATATATATATATATATATATATATATATATATGTATAATCACATCCATTTATATAATAGTTCGTGAATCATCGGAGTTTGGTCGGGGTTGAATGAATGTATGAACAAAGTTTAAAATTTTTGAAATTCAACTTAACAAACTTTGCTTATCGTGTCAGAATAATATAAAGATAACATTTAAATTTGGTCAGAAATTTCCGAGTTGTTACAATATATATATGTATGTATATGTAAATGTATATGTATATGTGTTATGGATGTAAAAGAAATCGTAAACTTGAATTTATAAACTATGGTCGACCAAACAAGGTAGTCGACCTTGTCAGTTATAAACTATGGTTGACCACAATGAAAAATGTGGTGGTCTGCCATACTGCATGGTAGTCGACCCAAATGCTGGTCGACCTAAGGGTGTAAATAGATAATTGTTTTCCAAAAAGTGTATTTTGGAATAAAATTTCAAAAAAGTGTATTTGGGCGAATTTCCCTTGCTGTACGGTTGCCACATGCTGCTACAGGTTGCTACAGGCAGGCTTTAGCTACTGCTGGTGATGGAAGGTGGTAGCTGGAGGCTATTATTGTGGCTAATTACTGTTGGCGATTGTTGTTGTATGATCGGTGTCGGGGATGTGTTTGTTTCATAAAATTCTTAAAATTTAGCAATTATGGATTTGATCTCTTTATGGCCCGGCTCTACGAATGATTCTGGTTGGTTGTTGCACAGTTGCTCGCGTTCATTCCATTCTTTCCATCATCGTGTCTGTTTAGGTGGGCGTGATGTTGTTGTCGACGTATTTGACTTGTTTGGCTTTGGAAAATTAGGTCTCGGGATTAGTGTTCTTAGGTTGCCCGGTGAGCATGGTTGTAGTGCGATTCTCGATGTGTGTTGGAAGCGGAGTTTTTGATTGGGGTCGGGTATTTATATGTTTAGATCCGATGATGTTTGTGTAGTGGTATTTATTTTTAACTCTCTAATGTGGTTGGTCTCGTTTCATTTGATCTTTATATATATATGTGTGTATGTCTAACGACCCGTCCTAATCCATCTGGACGAATACATTACATTTGGTTACATCACGAGGTATTTGACCTCTATATGATACATTTTACAAACATTGCATTCATTTTTAAAAGACAAGCTTTCTTTACATCGAAAGTTGACGGCATGCATACCATTTCATAATATATCCAACTATAATTGACTTAATAATATTCTTGACGACCTCGACGACTCGAATGCAACGTCTTTTGAAATATGTCATGAATGACTCCAAGTAATATCTCTAAAATGAGAAAATGCACAGCGAAAGATTTCTTTCATACCTGAGATTAAACATGCTTTGAAGTGTCAACCAAAAGGTTGGTGAGTTCATTAGTTTATCATAAACATTCATTTTCATCATTTTAATAGACCACAAGATTTTCATTTCCATTTCTCATAAATATACGTCCCATGCATAGAGACAAAAATATCATTCATATGGTGAACACCTGGTAACCGACATTAACTAGATGCATATAACAATATCCCCTACCATTCCGGGAAATCCTTTGGACATGACAAAAACGAATTCGAAGTGCTAAAGCATCCAGTACTTTGGATGGGGTTCGTTAGGCCCAATAGATCTATCTTTAGGATTCGCGTCAATTAGTAGATCGGTTTACTAATTCTTAGGTTACCAAGAAAAAGGGGCATATTCGGCTTCGATCATTCAACCATATAATGTAGTTTTGATTACTTGTGTCTATTTCATAAAACAGTTATAAAAGTTGCGCATGTATTCTCAGCCCAAAAATGTAAAGGGTAAAAAGGCAAATGAAACTCACTATATTGTATTTTGTAGTAAAAATACATATGACGACATTAAACAACTGAACGATGCAGGGTTGGCCTCGGATTCACGAACCTATATCATTTGTATATATATTAATATACATAGTTGTAATCGAACAAATATATATAAATTTTATTAGTTATATCCTTTTTATATTAATAACATATATAGGTTATTTATGTAAGTGTAGTTATATAAAATTCATACTAAATTTCATGTAAAATCATATATTTATATTATATCTTAAATTATGTGTTATATATGTTTATTTTGTATATGTATTTTAAATAATTATTATAGTTATATTAGTATCTATATATATTTAGTATTATATTAAAAATACCTAATTTGTTAAATGTAGTATTTATATAATGTTAATATGTTTTTCATATAGTTTTGTGGAATCTCCGTATAATTATAGTGTATATGATAAGTGTGTTCTTATGTACAAGATATTTATTTGTTAAAAATGATAGTTTTGATTTTAATATTTTTCTAGTGATAATAATAATAACTTTATTAATAATGATAATATTAATAATAATAATGTTATTGTTAATAATGATACTTTTAATTAATAATATTAATAATAATAATAATAATAATAATAATAATAATAATAATAATAATAATAATAATACTAATTGTTACAAAAGTGATACTACTACTAACACTGATAATGATATCTTGTATTATTTTCATAATAATAATAATAATAATAATAATAATAATAATAATAATAATAATAATAATAATAATAACCCTAAACATGATAATAATACTAACACAACTATTAGTGATAATAATAATAATTTTCATACTTGTAGATATAATCATAATACATGTAAATTTTATTATAATACTTATTTTAATAATACTAATATTAATGAAAAACAATAATTTTATCATTTTCATAATAATGCTAATAATATTAGTTGTTATCATTATAATAATAATAAATGATAAATATTATCCTAATACTTGTATTTGTAAAGATAATAATAATTATATTAATAATAATAACAATATTGATAATTATATTAATGATTATCTTAATAATAAAAATACTAGTAACAATAATATTAATGATATTAATAACAATAACAATAATAATAATAATTAGTATTAACAATAATAATAATAATAATAATAATAATAATAATAATAATAATAATAATAATTATTATTATTATTATTATTATTATTATTATTATTATTATTATTATTATGAGAGATTTCAACCTTTGAAGAAAAGATCAAAAAGAACTGCCACCGCCGGGACTCGAACTCGCGACCTCACGCTCACCCGTTAACGCCTTTTCCCAGTCCCCTGTAACCTATTTTCTGAATTAACTTAGTATCTAAATCCTTTTAACCCAATATATTACGGTCCCAATTGAAATATGATAGCCCAACAGAAAAACTAAATTGGGCCTCGGCCCAATCATCGAAATAAAAACTCTCGGCCCGTACTTCAAACCTATAACATAACGGTCCAGAATTAGGTTTAAAGGATATTACGGTTTAGGTTTTTGCAGTTTCCTTTTTGATCTAAAAGAATTCAGGAATAGGAACAGATTATCAATGGTAGATCGAAGGTTCATAGAGACCTTCGATGATACTGGGTGACCGGAGTATGGCAGACTAGCATCAGTCACTTCTCTTCATCGTTAACAGATTCATAGTATCATCATCCTTCATCGATCGATCATTTAATCGGTCAATCAAATGATTCAAGTAAGTATTTGATTCATAAATTCTTCTCCTAATTTATTCATCCCTTTATATGTACTCTGTATATATATATATATATATATATATATATATATATATATATATATATATATATATATATATATATATATTTGAATCGAATGGAAACAGTAATGAATGGGTTTTGAATAGTGAAAAAGAAACAGGAAAACAGTTGCAGCTACAATGATATATTAATAATTACAGCAGTAGTTTTGATAGGTTTGGGTCGCGTGTTGGTGACGGTGTTCGAGCAGAAAGATGAATAGAAACAGAATGAAATCGATAGTAGCAATAGTGGAAGGTGTATATCGATGATGAAGAGGATGGTGGGTTTCTGTCAGGAAATTACGAAACCACCATAAAAGATGGTAATAGTAGTTCGAGCAGTAGTAATATCGGCGGTTGTTGTTATTGAACAAAAACAGACCCAATGGAGGGCTTGATGAACCGTATTTATAGTAATACAAGTGTGTAGGGTTAAAGATGATAATGGTTATTGTTTGGTCTCGAGTTTAATTGAATAGAAACAAGTTGATCGATGGTGGTTTGGGTTGCAAAAAGTGGGCAGGAGATGCCATTCATTTGATGGGGTTTTGAGCAGAAAAGGGGACGAACAGAAAAGATGTAGAAGCATGATTAGCAGCAGGTTCGTGGTGAATTTGGGTTTGATGTTCAATGGTATTAGCAATATGATGTAGTTTTGTTGGGTGGTGCACGACAATAAAGGTGCTTGGTTTGTGAACCAAAACAGAAACATAGCAGTTGCTCTTCGAAGTACAGCAGCAATGAACCACAGTAATATCACTTCTATATTATTTTGCAGGTTTTATGGTTATTGATTATGGTGATTGAAGAATAGAAAGAGAAAAAAAATAGGAGCAGGTGGCTGTTTGTTGTTAGTCTACCTTCCCTTTGAAATGAACAAGGAGTAGACAATATATCACAAGTAGAATAGGAGACAAGAGACAAATTCAGATAACGATGTGTAACAACTTCTTATAGTGATGTTATTTATTGCATAAATATATATTATATATATATATATATATATATATATATATATATATATATATATATATATATATATATATATATATAAAGAAAGATAGATAAGAGATTAGATTGTGAAGGATTGGAAAGGTAACACAGGTGGTGTGAGTTTGGTTGTAATACTTCATTATATATATCACGGATCAAGTTAACTGTGTTTATGTGTCGACATGTATATATATGCTTTTATGTATATCTGATTTTTATATATATATATCCATATATATATATATATATATATATATATATATATATATATATATATATATATATATATATATATATATATATATATATATATATATATATATATATATATATATATATTTGTTTATATGTATATATAATTTAAATCTAATCAATATTAATAATTATCAATGTATTAATTATAATAATATTATTTACATTTATATTAATACTAATATTAATAATAATAAATGATAATAATAAGATAATAATTATATTATCATTATTAAATATAATAGTTTATAGATTTCAAATAAAAATACAATTAATAATATTAATAACACTGATATAATAATAATAGTACTAATTATATTAATATTAATATTATTAATAATAACCGTATTAATTTTTATATATCAAATTCGTATCTATAGATTATATATTTAAATAACACTAGTCTTGATATTAATGTTGAAAGTAATAACACTAATATTATAACAATTATATTTTTACTTATAATTACATTTAATAACTATTACAATGTAATAATTCTTAATAACAATCATATATATATAGATAATACTATTATATATATTTATATATATATCCATTTTATTATTAACTTAATTTTTCTATTTATTATCTTAATTGTTCTATTTGATAAAAATATTATATATATATATATATATATATATATATATATATATATATATATATATATATATATACTTCTATATTTATATATATTTACATAATTATTTACACAATTGTTCGTGAATCGTTGGGAGTAGTCAAAGGGTAACTGAATCCATATAAACAGTTCAAAAATTTTGAGACTCGGTTTAATAGACTTTGCTTATCATGTCGAAATCATATAAGAGTAAAGTTTAAATTTAGTCAGAAATTTCCGGGTCGTCACAGTATCTACCCGTTAAAGAAATTTCGTCCCAAAATTTGCTTGGGATGGTCATGGCTGACAATAAGTATGTTTTCATGACTCATACGAGCTAGAAATTAGAGTTTTACCATCATTAAGTAATATAGATAAAACAATTCGATTATTCGAAGAGCACGAATGAAGCTATCACAAAAGAGTGAAATGAATAAATAAAGTTTAGTCTTAACTTTTGACGTTGTCTTGGCTGAATTCCGAAATTCAAGTAATTTAGAGGAAATATTCGTATTAAGATTTGGTTCTCCGGTAATTAAGGAAATTAAGATCCTCTTTGGTTAAATGCGATAATCTGTTTCGATTGCTCTGTCGGATTTTTTTTTCACTATAAATCAACCCTCTTCGTTTCCTTTATATTTTGGAGTTCCATCCCTTTTGTTTTTCTCTTCCCGACTTTAAGTTGAGCGAATATTAGTCCAGAATTCGTAGGTATGAAGTTTTGAATGAACATGACTAATGTTCTGAGAGAAAGATTGTAGTAGCATGATCTTGCTTGATTAAATTACCAGAATTCAAGAGGAAAGATAGAACTATCAAGGAATATGTTCTTGATATAATTAGAGATCAAGTAGAATGCAAGAGTCGTGTAACATGGCACATGATGACGTTAGGGTATGTGAATCATCACGTTTCATTAGAAACTCAGCATGACTTACTGTAATATAATCACGTTGATCAAGTGTCATTATATTATACTAACCCATGTTTCAGTTCTCAACACTACTTCAAAATCATTCATAATTCAAATTCGAATTTTTTTAGAATTAGAAACTAGAGTAGTTTCCTTTACGATGTAATATAGATAGCACGAAGAGATAAATAATTTCGGACGAGAATATTTATGAAAATATCTTCAAAAATATCGAAGATATTTAAGATGATATTTTGGAATTTCTAAGTTCGATGGTGGATGAAGAAAGATTTTCCGCAAAATTTTAACATGAGTACAGAGCAAGATATTTGTGACACCACTATTTTTTTATAATAAATACGTGGCGGAAGCATAATATTAATTAAATGCGATATCGACATTTGTACAAACTGATGTCACGTGTCATTAAAACAATTTACATATTAACAGGAAGAGACGTAAATACATTCTGTTTTCAAAAGTACACGGTTCATATTCTAAAAGACCACATCAGAGTTTCTTCATAGTCAAACATAACATCACCATGCCCGTCTTCTCCCCAAAACATGATATCTACAAAAGCTAATAACCTGCAGGGAGGAGATGGAGGGGAATTAGCACGAAGCTAAGTGAGTACGACTAACTACAGGCCATAGCATACATAAGTGTTATACTAATCATGTCACAATAGTCTAACACACAAACGTCACCCAAGTGCCATCTACAGAGACTCTGGCGGCTCGGCCAAACCATTAACCACCAGCTGATCGGACTGGGGCTTACCAGAAGTTCCTCCACCACCGTATGTATATACATAATCCACACGCGATGGACGCGTCATTCACATATATATACACCACCGCTGTCTAGGCTACCACAGAGGAACCCAACCCGCAGGTTGGTCTCTCCTACTGAGGCTACCACACAATAGGGACACACCGGGCTCCAGCAGACAAGCATCAACTAACATGCAGTCATCACAAGTACTAACTAACCACAATAATAAGTATATCTAACAAGCATGGCAATCATAATATAACATGCTTCTATATACTATATTCTCCAGTTAGTCCCACTCACCATATACCAGCAAACGAGAAGGTATTCAGCTATCTAATCACTGAACCTTCTCTTTCTCCTTTTCTCCTGAGAAAAACATATACACAAGTTAGTTTCTGTTTGTTAACATAAAATAACGCAATATATAAATTTTTATATCAAAAACTGTCCGCTAAAAAATTTTGCTTAACACTTTGCACTTTCAGAATTTACATCATAAACGTCAAAATACAAACGGGTAGCATAACGGCTAAAAATCAACACTTAGGTAAAATATTCTGCCCTGGACACTCAGTCGGTCGACTGACTCTTACAGTCGGTCGACTGTCGACACAACCGGTCGACTGACCTTCCCAGTCGGTCGATTCATTTGGTATAACATCAATCGGCCGAAGGTAAATCTCAGTCGGTTGGTTGTCTTCGTCAATCGGTCGGTTCAACCCTCAGTCGGTCGACTGTCGACCGACAGTCGGCCGAGTGTGTTCATCTTCATCTGAAACTGAACAAAGGCTACGAACTTCACGATGAAATCCTCAAATCTCGATCTAGAGCTCGTTTTAAACACCAAAATCAACCACGACTTGTTCACTACTTGTTATAGACTCAAAACCCACAACAATTTGACCATAACAATACTTAAATCACTTGTTTTGACACAAATTTACACTTTTATGAAAACTAACACAAAACCTTAAATTTCTCAAAGATTAGAGCATGGAAGCTTGTGATTCTTACCTTAAAAGAATCAGTGAATCACAAGGAACACAAAGATATGAACAATTTGAGCTCTAGCTAAAGATTAAGGATTAGGGTTTGATTGTAGGTGAGGACGATGAAGAACGGGTGTGTTAGGGAATTTTCTAGAAATGGGAAGAAATGAGCTGCACTAGTTACTTAATTGTGGATAATTCCCACACTGTGTGACACACGGGTATTTATCAGTTATCTGATATCTTTCGTACATCATTTGAAGACCCAAACGAAGTCCAAATTAAATAAATAAACCTGTTCTGTGATCCTTGTCACAAACTGGTGCTAACTACATCATTATTTAATAATAAATATTAAATAAAAATAAAAGCATATAATAACGCAATGCAAACTTAAGGGCAATCTAGTAATCTTACAGCTAGGCCCGATTGAGGATGTTACAATATTCGTTGAAGGTTTCATCGGATCCAGAATTACCTGGTTTCTTTGAATATATGGTATGGTCCTTGTATTTGGCCTTGTTCTCCTTCATGGTTTGCTCAATCTGTTTTACAGTACTAAATTTTCTGAGCTTTTCCAACATACTATTCTTTATCATCAAACTTCCGATGATTAAGGTCATTTACGATTGTCTACGGTTTCTGCTGCTTCATTCAGCTTTTTCAACATTCAGAGTATTGATTTGTAGACTGAGTGCTTTTCAGAATTTCAGAATGAAAGATCATATTTCTAAGATATAAATGTTATAATTGTATATATAACTGTTGATGTAGACATGCTGCGAGATTTCAAAATACTGATTGCTAATTCCCGGTAATTGGTATGGCGATTCTTGTTACAAGGTGCTGATGAGTATAGAGTTTCGATAAAGATAACGATTTTTCGGAAAGCTAAAGATCAATAAAATTGTTGGTAAGTTTACTGCTAATGTGGCGGAATATAAATGGTTCCCTGATAATGATGACGAAAAGCAAAGTTATATATCAAGGTTATAATAAAGCTAATCCGAATGAAAATCGAAGTTCATTTGCTGGAGCTGTGACAAAATTGGCTAATTTGGAAAGGGATTCTACGGCTATTTTTGGTAATAACAACGTCAAAGGAGCTAACACAGATACGTGTTAAACGTTTATTCAGGTTCCGAGTGTTTTCAGGTACATAACTATATGCATCAATCTTTTCTTCCGTAGATGAGGTGAGGTTGGTTCATCATCTCGATTGAGGTGTTTTCAAGAATCATGAAAGGTTTGAACGCAGATTGTAATCGTCAAGATACAGATGAGGTTTAAGATGAAATCAAGTGGCAAACTTGAAGAATTGTTTAGTTTCATATGTTATAATCAATATTTTAATTCATTTTAATTGTCCAATATTGGTAGTCCACAGTTGATAGTCCACAGTTAGCAGTTCAATAATTTAATATATAATATTCGAATTAAATAATATGTATCGTGACCCGTGTACATGTCTCAGACTCGATCACAACTCAAAGTATATATATTATTATTGTAGAATCAACCTCAACCCTGTATAGCTAACTCTAGCATTACTGCATATAGAGTGTCTATGGTTATTCCAAATAATATATATAGATGCGTCGATATGATATGTCAAAACTTTGTATACGTGTTCCGATATTTAAAGTGCGTAAAATAAATAACAGAAATTAAATGACGATAAATAAAATTGTGAGAATTAAATTGTGATAAAATAAATTACGATAATTAAATTGCGATAAATAAATTGCGATAAATAAAATGTAATCAGTTAGCTAGGAACAGTTAGCTAGGAACAGTTAGCGTGGATTCTTAACAAAATTCTTCTCATAGTTAAATTGTTTGTTTCTAACAAATTTTATTTTGTCCAATGTTTTCTTCATTATGTCACTTGCTGGATTCTGATAAGTCAAAATCCAAATATGAAATTAAATGAAAATGGTTATTCTGTGGTGAACGGATTCGTATATCTGTGGATGTAAGTAGGATAGTAATTGACCGTTGAATTCAGATTCAAAGAATGTACAATGTAACTTATTGAAGTGAAATCTAAATATTCCTTGGGTATTACCTACACGTTAAAATATTTTCACCATTAACAGTTTGTACAAAAGAATTTTTAATTACAATCTTTATGAAAATATACTTACATATATATTTCCTTCAGATGTAATCATGGATTTAATGAGTCAATAAGATATTAAACTCATTTGATTTATCGTTAGAACTAGATTACATAATCTCTAAAACTTTAGAAATTACATAATCGCCATGTCGAGCGAAATGATATTAATAACAATAACAATAATAATAATAATTAGTATTAACAATAATAATAATAATAATAATAATAATAATAATAATAATAATAATAATAATAATAATAATAATAATAATAATTATGAGAGATTTCAACCTTTGCAGAAAAGATCAAAAAGAACTGCCACCGCCGGGACTCGAACTCGCGACCTCAATCTCACCCGTTAATGCCTTTTCCCAGTCCCCTGTAACCTCTTTTCTGAATTAACTTAGTATCTAAATCCTTTTAACCCAATATATTACGGTCCCAATTGAAATATGATAGCCCAACAGAAAAACTAAATTGGGTCTCGGCCCAATCATCAAAATAAAAACTCTCGGCCCGTACTTCAATCCCATAACATAACCGGTCCATAATTAGGTTTAAAGGATATTACGGTTTAGGTTTTTGCAGTTTCCTTTTTGATCTAAAAGAATTCGAGAATACTAACAGATTATCAATGGTAGATTGAAGGTTCATAGAGACCTTCGATGATGCTGGGTCACTGGAGTATGGCAGACTAGCATCAGTCACTTCTCTTCATCGTTAACAGATTCATAGTATCATCATCCTTCATTGAGCTCATGTTCATTTATATAAATTTGTAAGTTTATGTTTCATTTTAATTCATTTGAGTGTGGCGGTGGTTGAAGATGAGTGGGTTAAGATGATTGTGATGGTGGTGGTGGTTGAAGATGGTGGCGGTGGTTGAAATGTCCCGTTCATATCGATTGTAAACGTTTCATATTAATTGATTTCGTTGCGAGGTTTGACCTCTATATGAGACGTTTTTCAAAGACTGCATTCGTTTTATTTAAAAACAAACCATAACCTTTATTTTATCAATAAAAGTTCAAAAACCATAACATAGATTATCAAGTAATGATAATCTAAAAGATAACGTTTTACACACGAATATTACATACTGGTTTACAACAATATTACACATTGATTTAAATCTCCGAATGCAGTTTTTAAACAATATATTACAAGTATGCTGACTCCAATTCTTGTCCTTAAATTAGCATGCAACAGCGGAAGCTTTTAATAATCACCTAAGAATAAACATGCTTAAAAGTCAACAAAAATGTTGGTGAGTTATAGGTTTAACCTATATATTTATCAAATCGTAATAATAGACCACAAGATTTCCATTTCCATTTTTCAATAACATGCAAACTGCATAAAAACCATTCATATGTTGAACACCTGGTATCTGACATTAACAAAATGCATATAGAATGTAGCGACCCGATAAAATCTTCATTGACAGCGCCGACTACTTAGGTCCCGTTACGTGGTCATAAGTCTTTAAAATAACGTTTGACCAAAATATGTCGCCTTCATTTCAAAAGTAAAGATTGTTTCCAAGTTTACAAGAATTGTTCAACCAAAAGTTACGTTACAAAGTTATAAGTACAAATGAAACCTATGCGAAACAGTTTTAAATAAAGTCAAAAGACGCTCCATGTATGCACATATACTCGACATCCATTGCAAGTATCAAAATAATGAGCGGAAGCATGTATCACATATCGTTCAAAGACCTGAGAAAAACATAGCAATCTGTCAATGAAAACGTTGATGAATTCATAGGTTTAAGTAAGTAAGTGAGTAAAAAGGTAAGTTGAACCACAAGATTTGCAACACTGATATAATAGTAATACATTCTAAAAGTTAATATTCACGAGCAACCAATTATCAAGGCTTAACATTTCTTCCATAGAACCCCATCACAATAGTGTTAGAACATACACTGTTTCTCAAAAATATATTTCATTCGTAGACGGTAGCGAACCGTCTGAATGAGGGTTTGTCAAGCCCATATGGATCCATACAACATAAGTTCTCGCTTACACCCGGCAAGTGTAACTAATGATAATTGAATTGAGGATTTTGTTCTAAACTAGTATGTAGAATGTTTGTTTTCCTGTACTTGTGTTCACTTAGTAAAAAGAAATGTTTATGTTTTCTCATCCCAAATGTAAGTTCAAAAGAGTAAAAGTGGGACTATGATCTCACCTTGAGTGCAAGAGTAAAAAGATACTTCAACAAGTAACGTGCAAAGAACAAACGCTAGTCTTGACCTAAACAAGTAAGTTGTATCAATAACGGTAAACACGATTGGTCAAAGTTGTTCAATTAGTCATATGGCTCGTTATGACTCGATTATGTAGCATGTGAATCAAATTGTCAAGTTTCATGCAAGATACAAGTATAGAAACAAGTTAGAAAGGTTGCATAAGTATTCGGTTAAGTTTGACTAAAAGTCAAACTTGGTCGGGTCAAAGTCAACGAAAAAGTCAACACATTCAGGTCGGGTCTCGAACTATTTTTCTGAGGTTTCTAATCATATATAAGCATGTTAGAGGGATCCTTCTCGGATCCTGTGACTTGAGCTTGAACTATCTCTACGGGCCATCTTGGGTCCTTCTCGGACTTGAACTATCTCAACGGTTGTTTCTTGAATAAGTTCGGATCCTGTGAATTGCTTGTCACCTACTTCGGTCCATCGAATAGGAGAGCGACATTTGCGGTTATAAAAAGTTTCGAAAAATGTGCGTTAACATGCGAGTGGCAACTACTGTTGTAAGAGGGATCAACTAAAGGCGACAATACAAGTTTGTAACATGTTTTTCCAAGATGTAAATCGTTCGTTTGCTTGGTTCGTTGGTTTGTGGATGATACGCGGTACTCATGTTTACACGTGTTCCTAAGGCTTTTTGTAAACTAGATGTGTAACGAGTATTTTGATCCAGGATAATTGATAAATGTACACCAGGTTGGAATAGAATCCTTTAAGACATGTTTGAACAAGTTAGTTAAAGCTCGAAAGCATTTGTTGGTACAAGTTTCTTATCAGCTACCAAAAACGTTTGTCAGGGATATTCACCCTCGTGGCGAGCACTAGTAATATGTGAAGAGTCTCTCTCTCCATTGAGAAATTATATAAAAGATTTCCTTATACGGAAGTACGATCGAAAAGATAGGAGTGAATTGAGAACTTAGAATAGGATGAGTTTTATACCGTGAGGTAGCTATATCGCACATCTAGTGGCCAAATGTTGAGACTTGGTGGGAGACAAGACAACACACATAGTCGTATAGTTTGGGGTTGAGTGGTAGATGGCCAATTATCAGAAGCATAAGGACGATAAGTCAAAGAAGAAAGAGGTATCATTGGATTGTGTGTTATCTTGGGTCCCAGTAATATCAAACGGTAGTAGTGAAAAAGCAAAGTTATGTAACGTGGTACGTGATGACGAGGAGATTGATGGGGTCCATGCATAAGTGTTCCAATTTTTCAGGCATAATAACGAATTTCAGTTTCCTTGATTTCGAGTCAAGAGGGTATGCCTTTCAGGCGTCCACGTAGAAAGATTTCCATATTGTGCTATACGAATTTAGCTAGTAAGGTTGGTGTGAAAAATCACGTTCAAAGTTCGGACACGGAGAGGTTTAATTCTTTCCTCAGTGAGTTAACGGGGTTAAAGGACGAGCAACACGAGAAAAGTCGGAAATGAATCTGTGGTAATGACTGGCGAGTTCTAAGATTTTACGAATATAAGTCAGAGTCGTGAGGGTTTCTCGATTAGGTGGGGCTTCAATTTTTGCAAGGTTTACTTCAATACCTGGACCACTAACAACGTGGTTTAGGAAATTGACTTCGTTTAGCCAAATTCACACTTGGAGAATTTGACGTAGAGTTGCTCTTTTCTCAAGAGTTCGAGTGTATGACGGAGATGTTGTTCGGTTTTCTTCCTTATTGTTGAATAGATTTAGACATCATCTATAAACACGATAACGGATTTATCTAGCTACGTTTGCATACGCGGTTCAGGAGGTCTATGAATATGGACGGAGCCTTGGATAAATTGAACGGTTACTAAAAGAAATTCATAACTATCGCAACTAGTTCGGAAAGAGGTTTTGGAGACATCTTCTCCTTTAACCCTCATTTGATGATAACCAGAATGGAGGTTGACTTGGAATACACACATGATCCTTGCAATTGACCAAGAGGTCATCGGTATGGGGAAGAGGATATCGGTTCTCGACCGGAAATTACTTAGTTCACAATAATCTATACAAAATTGTAGGGAAACATTTCTTCTTAACGAATAGGTTTTGAGCTCCCTAGTTCTATAGGTATCAAGTCAAAATTTAAATTATCCACCCAATAAGTTTAACGTACACCCTCCGATAAAATTTGTCGGTATGCAATAGTTTTCCATTGGTCACTTGAATGGCCTAAATAATATCTAGGGGGAGTGGTGGAGTGCAAAGGGAAGGTTCCAATGCCTTGGATACAAAACATTTTATCGGCACCCGAATCGAATAAATATGAAACATAAGAGTTGTTGAGAAGAAACGTACCCGTGACTAGTTCATTGTCATTTCGAGCATCCTAGGTGTTAAGGTTGAAAGCTCATTCGCGTACATTGGTGTTTGCTTTCTTCTTTGGACATGCATTCTTAAAATGACCCAGTTGGCCACATTCGAAACAAGCACCCCTTCTGCGTGCACTGGGCACCTTTTTAGCGACGGGGGCGGCACCTTTAAAACCATGGGCCACATGGACACTTCTTTGACACTTGTTGCAAAATGGTCGAGTTTCGGCATAACTTTTCCTGCCGCCGGGGGTGAAAGGCTTCTTGGTGGAGTCGTGGTGGTTGTGGTTGCTTGATGGAGAGGCTTCCCATTTTCTTTTGTTGTTATTCGATTGGTCCTCGGTCGTTTGTGCTGGCGCTTCAATTTCTTCCACCGTTTTTATAAATCGGCGGGCTATCATCACAGCCTCTTGTAGGTCGGCGGGTCTTGATGGCATTACCCCGTGTAGAATGCTCTTAGGGAGGCCATCCATGTAAAATTTAACTCCTTGGGGCCCGGGGGCCATGAGGTTTGGACAAATTGAGGCTAGTTCGGCAAACCGTTGATTATAAGCTTCGAGGTCATTTCGGGCCATTTTTAAATCTCTCGGCCCCTGTTCGAGCCTTCGAGTCTCGTCGCGCGGGAAGTATTCGGTGATCATTCTTTCTCCTAATTCGGCCCAAGAGAGTGTAAAGGCTTCATCGATACCCACCGATTGTACATACGTGTTCCACCATGAGAGAGCAATACCGGTGAGAGTGAGGGTGGAAAACTTGACCTTATCTTGGTCCCGACAACTGCTTATGCTAAAAACGGCTTCCGTTTGTTCGAACCATCGGGTGAGAGCAACCGGTCCCCCGGTTCCATCGAAAGTGGGAGGGTTGTACTTCATGAAGTTTTTGTAGGAGCACCCCTCGTTTGAATTACTGGCTCCCTGATTGTCGTTGTGGTTGGAGAAGTGATCGGCCACTGCCTCACCCACGGCGGTGGCTATCATTCGTTGAAAAGCTTGTTCGAGAGTTTTGGAAGGAGTATTATGTTGACCTTGGTGAGCCATTGTTCCTTCATGACACAAGAATACCGTTGATTAGTATTATCAATAATACTAATCGTGATATGGAATCAAGATAAAGAGAAAAATTTTCCTTGACTCACCTTAAATTCTTTATGTCATAATGTCGGAACGTTCATATGAGTCACCGTAATATAATCCCGAAAATTATATTACCCTGATTCATATGTGCATTCGACATCATTTCATATAGTCAAGGTGGCGTGTCAATCAAATCAACCACGTGAGATTAAGGTAGAATAAGAGTTAGATGTGAATAAAAGAGTTCGAGTATAAATGCACAAGTAGTCAAGTAATTCCTACTTCAAGTCTATATGCCGGTTGTAGTCTAGATTCACTAATGTACCCTATGACTCGGGGTTGACACCAATGAACTCTAAATCCCTACAACCAACGCTATGATACCATCTGTAGCAATAGATGGGGTAGAAACCCACCCAGTGCCTTTCCAGCTAACCGCTTGGTGACCACTGAGTGTACCTCAGACACTGATTTTACGGCCCACATTTCTGTCAAACTGCCAACCCTCAAATTCCAAGGGATCGCAAGGGGTAAGAGCCAATGCTTCGTCACAGGTAATACTGTGAGAACCCCCTCTACGATTAACCCGCTAAAAAGCATAGTCCGCCCCGGCGTGACAGCCGGACGCGCGACTACCTTTACGGCTAAAGTTAAACCCGCTCTGATACCATCTGTAGCGACCCGACAAAATTGTCATTGATGGTGCCGACTACTTAGGTCCCGTTACGTGGTCATAAGTCTTTAAAATAACGTTTGACCAAAATATGTCGCCTTCATTTCAAAAGTAAAGATTGTTTCCAAGTTTACAAGAATTGTTCAACCAAAAGTTACGTTACAAAGTTATAAGTACAAATGAAACCTATGCGACACAGTTTTAAATAAAGTCAACAGACGCTCCATGTATGCACATATACTCGACATCTAATGCAAGTATCAAAATAATGAGCGGAAGCATGTATCACATATCGTTCAAAGACCTGAGAAAAACATAGCAATCTGTCAACGAAAACGTTGGTGAAATCATAGGTTTAAGTAAGTAAGTGAGTAAAAAGGTAAGTTGAACCACAAGATTTGCAACACTGGTATAATAGTAATACATTCTAAAAGTTAATATTCACGAGCACCCAATTATCAAGGCTTAACATTCCTTCCATAGAACCCCATTACAATAGTGTTAGAACATACACTGTTTCTCGAAAATATATTTCATTCGTAGACGGTAGCGAACCGTATGAATGAGGGTTTGTCAAACCCATATGGATCCATACAACATAAGTTCTCGCTTACACCCGGTAAGTGTAACTAATGATAATCGAATTGAGGATTTTGTTCTAAACTCGTATGTAGAATGTTTGTTTTCCTGTACTTGTGTTCACTTAGTAAAAAGAAACGTTTATGTTTTCTCATCGCAAATGTAAGTTCAAAAGAGTAAAAGTGGGACTATGATCTCACCTTGAGTGTAAGAGTAAAAAGATACTTCAACAAGTAACGTGCAAAGAACAAATGCTAGTCTTGACCTAAACAAGTAAGTTGTATCAATAACGGTAAACACGATTGGTCAAAGTTGTTCAATTAGTCCTATGGCTCGTTATGACTCGATTATGTAGCATGTGAATCAAATTGTCAAGTTTCATGTAAGATACAAGTATAGAAACAAGTTAGAAAGGTTGCATAAGTATTCGATTAAGTTTGACTAAAAGTCAAACTTGGTCGGGTCAAAGTCAACGAAAAAGTCAACACGTTCGGGTCGGGTCTCGAACTATTTTTCTGAGGTTTCTAATCATATATAAGCATGTTAGAACAAGTTACATGTGAATCGGGGGTGCGTAGCATAGCAAACATTTTTCGTAAAATGACCAAACAAAACAGCACCTGGCAGTTAATTGGGGCGACGTCCCAATATGCTGGACGGCGTCCAGTATTGAAGGACTGGACGGCGTCCCAACATCTGGACAGCGTCCAAATGTGCACCCAGGTCCTGTTTGCTGAAACTCTTAAGTGCACGAACCAAAACTCAACCAATCCCAATTTATGACCCGCAAACAATCAAAACATGTATCTTATATCATCAGAAAGGTATTTTGACGAGGAAAACAACTAATCACTTTTCATCAATCAATCTACCACTTACAACAACCAAAACCGCATTTAATGTTCATCATATCACATTCAAGTTCATAAATCTCATTTCATGTTTCGGGTAACCAATTTACATGTATGATATGCCGTTTCGAAGGTAATCAAGCATACAATCCAACTAAACACTTTTTAACAACATCTCATGTCATTCAAGGCATCAAAAGTTCATTTCAAGTTCATTAAACCCTAACCCAAAGTTCACCAAATCAATAATCATGTTTATGAAGTTTTCTTAATCAACCTACACATCAACTTGAAGCTAATGATGCTAGTAACACATTTAATACATGTACTTTTAATATCTAACAACATATAAACAACTAAATAACTAAATCAGACATACCAAACTTCAAGTTCATGCTAGTTACTTAAAATCACAAGATCGAGCATATAAATCACATATTCATGTTAGACTTGAGTCATAGACACTAATTAACACTTTTATAATTCAAAAACATCAAGAACACAAAATCTAGTGATTTTAGAAAGTTACCCAAATGAGGTGAAATTGATATCAAGTTGTAGAGGATGAAGAGAGGATTCCAAATATGTAATTTGTTTTGTAAAACACTTGCTAAATCGGATTTGGATGATGAATGTATGAATTTGAGTTTGAGAGAAAAGTTGAAGTATTGAAAGAGAAGGAGATGAAATGAATGGATGAGGAAGAGTGTTGACTCTTTGACCCAGTCACCTCTTTGCCCATTTGACAACCTTAGTCCCTCAAGTTTGAATCGGGGACGGGAATTAACCGAATGAAATATTTTGAATTATACGAGAGTACGGAAGATGTTATAATCCGATAATAAAAATATTAAGAACGTTAGCTAACGGAAGGTACGAATCTAGATACGAAGGATATTATTTAAAATAAAAAGACGGGCGTTAAAATAAATTTAACTGAAAAATGCGGGATGTTACATAGAATATCCCCAAAACAGAAATCCATCTGTATTAATAACTCGAAGTACTAAAGCATACCATTTTCCAGTATGGGGGGAGTTACTGCCCGTAGATCTACCTTTAGGATTCGCGTCAATTAGGGTGTCTGTTCCCTAATTCTTAGGTTACCAAGCTAAAAGGGTGATATTCGGAATTCATAATCCAACATAGAATGTAATTTCAAGTACTTGTGTCTATTTTGTAAAACATTTACAAAACTGCATGTATTCTCATCCCAAAATATTAGATAGTAAAAATGAGATTATAACTCACTTTCACAAATTATCACTTCGTCGGAAAATAACACTTGGCCACTAGTCGATTCACGAACCTATAACAAATATGTATATATATATATATATATATATATATATATATATATATATATATATATATATATATATATATATATATATATCAAAGTATGATCGAAATATAATTATACCATATTTTATTATGTTTTAACGATTTAAGTTTGTTAAGTTGATAGTCCAACGTTTGTAGTCCACAAATAATTGTCCACAGTTAGTAGTACAGAAATAAATCAATATATATTATCTCGAATCAATCCACGACCCAGTGCATACAAGTCTCAGACTCGATCACAACTCAAAGTATATATATTATTCTGGAATCAACCTCAACCCTGTATAGCTAACTCGATCATTACCGCATATAGAGTGTCTATGGTTGTTCCAAATAATTTATATAGATGAAGTCAATATGATATGTCAAAACATTGCATACGTGTCTATGGTCTATCGAGGTTACATAATATGTTAGAGTACATGTATAATACAATATAAGTTAGTTAAGTTATGGTTAGTATAGATTTGTTACAAATTTCACGTAGCTACAACAAGAAAAATTATCCAATTTTGTTTTACCCATAACTTCTTCGTTTTAAATCCGTTTTGAGTGATTCAAGTTGCTATGGTTTCATAATGAACTGAAATTTATGAAACTAAACAGAAAAAGTATAACTTTATAGTCGGAAATACAGGTTACAAGTCAATTTTGTAAGAGGTAGTCATTTCAGTCGAAAGAACGACGTCTTGATGACCATTTTGAAAAACATACTTCCACTTTGAGTTTAACCATGATTTTTGGATATAGTTTCATGTTCATAAGAAAAATCATTTTCCCAGAAGGACAACTTTTAAATCAAAGTTTATCATAGTTTTAAATTATCTAACCCAAAACAGCCTCCGGTTTCACTACGACGGCGTATGTTCGGTTTTACGGTGTTCTTCGTGTTTCCAGGTTTTAAATCATTAAGTTAGCATATCATATAGATATAGAACATGTGTTTACAAATATTGCATTCATTTTTGAAAAGACAATCAATCTTTCATTATATCAAAAGTTGACGGCAGGCATACCATTTCATAATATATCTAACTATAATTGACTTAACAATAATCTTGAAGAATTCAACGACTCGAATGCAACGTCTTTTGAAATATGTCATGAATGACTCCAAATAATATCTTTAAAATGAGCAATTGCACAGCGGAAGATTTCTGTCGTACCTGAGAATAAACATGCTTTAAAGTGTCAACCAAAAGGTTGGTGAGTTCATTAGTTTATCATAACAATCATTTCAATATTTTAATAGACCACAAGATTTCATATTTCAATTTCTCATAAACATACGTCCCATACATAGAGACAAAAATATCATTCATATGGATTGAACACCTGGTAACCGACATTCACAATATGTATATAAGAATATCCCCATCATTCCGGGATCCTCCTTCGGACATGATATAAATTTCGAAGTACTAAAGCATCCGGTACTTTGGATGGGGCTTGTTGGGCCCGATAGATCTATCTTTAGAGTTCGCGTCAATTAGGGTGTCTGTTCCCTAATTCTTAGATTACCAGACTTAATAAAAAGGGGCATATTCGATTTCGATAATTCAACCATAGAATGTAGTTTCACGTACTTGTGTCTATTTTGTAAATCATTTATAAAACAGCGCATGTATTCTCCGCCCAAAAATATATAATGCAAAAGCAATTAAAAAGGGAGCAAATGAAACTCACAATAATGTATTTTGTAGTAAAAATACATATGACGACATTGAACAAGTGTAGGGTTGGCCTCAGATTCATGAACCTATATCATTCATATATTTATTAATACATATACTCGTAACTGAACGAATTTATTTATTATATCTTAATTTATATATTATATATATTTAATTTGTGTATATATATTCAAAATGTTTATTATTAATATAGTTATATATATTTGATTAGTATTTTAATAAAAATCCTAACTTGTTATATATGGATATTTATATAAATTTTATTACTATGATTAAAACATACTTATAACTTTAATAATATCTATAAAACTTTTATTTTCATACATGTAATTATTTTAATAATAATGATATAGATAATATTGGTACTAATAATAATGTTAGTTTTAATGAAAAACAAAATAATAAATTTAGTAAGAATTATCATAATGATACTAATAATAACAATATTATTAATGATAATCATGTTAATAGTAATAATGATTATATTTATGATAATACATATGTTACTAATAATAATAATAATAATAATAATAATAATAATAATAATAATAATAATAATAATAATTATTATTATTATTATTATTATTATTATAATAATAATAATAATATGAATTTTTAAGATGACTACCTTCAAAGGAATTGACCCAAAAAATATTACTGCCACAACAAGGACTCGAACCCCCGACCTCTCGCATACCCGTACCCTCTCCTAACCAGCTGGGCTGTTGCCTATTTTCTGATTTAAACCGTTCTAATTTATTTATAACCTGTATCTATTTTATTTCTTATTTCCTATTCTTCTTCTTCAACACAACCAGTCGACAGTAGATTCAAATTAACCAACACAATAACTAGCTCATGGTTTAAACTAATTTGTACTTAAAACACCAGTAATTGATTAAGGATATTGGTATAAAGAAAAACGAGGAAAAAAAATAAGAGAAGAGCTGCTACTGCGTTCGTGAAGAACATTCCAAACTCAATCATCAAAGTTAAAATCTTGAATGTTTTAGAAGAAAATTATAACACAAATTATGTTTAAAATCAATGTTAGAAACTTTCTCGATTATCAGTTTAACTGGAAACTTAAAAACAATAACGAATTTCGCGAAGAACGATTCTTTGACTTTTAGAAAATTAACTTTGACTTCTCAAATTCGAACTCGATATAAAAGATTGAAAATTGAAACTTCCCAGAAAGATTGTTTAACAGATTCCTAACAAAACAACGTTAATACATTTTGAGATTTAAATCAAAATCATTTTAATCGAAAATTGGAAAAGAAACAGGGAACTGACGGTTTGTTCTTTCCATTTTTTGTTTAAAATTTGATCGACACAGAGGTATTAATTGATAATTGATAATACTGGTGAAGTGATTGAGTGGTTTTCTATTTAATATCATCAGTGAATCATTTGTTTATAGCAAAAACTCTCGACATCAAGAATAATCAGGTATAAAAAAAATATAAAAAAAAAATATAAAAAGCTGACGAGTTGTTAGCAGATTTTGGGATGATATAGGTGAATGATTTGACTGGTAACATTTTTGGGATACAAAAACAAAATTTTATAAAGTGATAGGGATGTGAAACGGGATTTGATTCTCCTAAATATAATTGCGTGCTTATCTATATTTTTTTTACACTGTATTTATATATACATTTTCTTTTATCTGTATAAGTATTTAATATACATATACATACAGTATCTGGTACATATATATGTATATGTATCTGATTATATTTTGTATTAACAAATATATATGTATATTAATAATAATATTAATACTAATATTAGGTATATTAATATTAAAAAATTAATATTAATGATAATAGTAATAGGGATAATTGTATTGATAATATATCATTAATACAAATTAAATAAAAATACTAATAACAATAATAATAGAAATGCTATATCTTAATGATAAAAGTAACTAATAATTCTAATAATAATAATAGTTTTTAATGATAATATTATCTAATAACAGTACTAATATTAATCATAAATAAAATTTTAATTTTACTACTACTTATGACATTACCAATACTTATAATAATATTAATAATATTAAATAATAATTCTAAATCAAATGTACCAGATTTCATATATAATAATATTAGTAATACTGATGTTACTACTAATATTAATATTTATGTAAGTAATAATTTTAATATAACAACTATATTTTAATTTGTATTTTATATTATTAATTATGGAATATCTACTAATCATATAACATATTATGTAATAACTTCTATTGAATCATTATTATTTATAAATTATATATATATATATATATATATATATATATATATATATATATATATATATATATATATATATATTATAAAGTACATATACATAGAAATTATTCATATTTATATATAGATTCATTTTAAATTACATCATATTTATTTTGTAACTTATTTGACATATTTCATTTTAATATTTAAATTATATTTTATAAATTCAAATTACTATATATACTTACATTCATATATATGTATTTATTATCAATTAATGGTTCGTGAATCGTCGGACACAGTCAAAGGGTAATTGATTACATGAATATAGATTTCAAAACTTTCGAGACTCAACATTACAGATTTTGCTTATCGTGTCGAAACCATATAAAGATTAAGTTTAAATTTGGTCGGAAATGTCCGGGTCATCACAGTACCTATCCGTTAAAAGAAATTTCGTCCCGAAATTTGAGTGAGGTGGTCATGGATAACAATAAAAATGTTTTCATGACGAATATGAATTGATAAATAGAATTTTATCATCATTGAGTAATGTGGATAAAACAATTTGATTATTCGAAGAGTACGAATGAAGCTATCACAAAAGATTGAAATAGGATAAGTAAAGATTCGTCTTAACTTTTAACAGAGTTAGGGTTGAGTTTAGAAAATAAGGTGCGTCTTAACTTTTGACGTAGGGAGTTGAATTCCGGAATTCAAGGGATTAATGAAAATCTTGAAAATCCATAAGATCTGTTTCTTCAAGATTTATGGAAATTAGGATCTCTTTAATTAAATGCGATGATCTGTCCCGATTGCTTTGTTTGTTATTTCCACTGTAAATGAACTTCTTCCGTTCCATTATTTTCCACCATTCTCGTTTTCTACACTTTAATTCATATTTCCAATTCATCAGTCAATATGCTTAATCCAGTTTTAATTCTGGATATAATTCTGACTTTAATATCAATCCTTCTCCTTTTTCATCTACCACCGAAGGAATCTATTCACTTTTACTATTACCTTGGGGTGATAGTATTCCTAATTATCCCGTATCTTTATATTGCTATACGCATTGATATAGACGGTTTGTAATTCCTGTGTTGCTATTGGGTTTTATATCTTTCCTTATATTTTGAAGTCCCTGCTTCTGTCTCATATAATCATTGTCATCCACAGTTAATGCTTTCTCTTATTTACTGTGATTTATACTCCCATCTTTATTTCAGATCTTCATTCTTTTGTTTCCTCTTCCCGACTTTAAATCAAGCGAATAATGATCCAGGATTCGTAGGTATGAAGTTTCGAATGAACATAACTAACGTTCTAAGAATGAGATTGTAATAGCATGATTTTGACTTGTTAAATTACCAGAATCACCAAGAATAGAAACTATCAAGAATATACTTTCTTGATATTTTCAGAAGTTAAGCAGAATGAAAGAGTTATGTAACATGGCACATAATGACGTTATGATCTGTGAATCATCACATTCCATTTAGAAACTCAGCATGACTTACTGTAATATAATCACGTTGATCAAGTGTCATTATATTATACTAACTCATGCATCAGTTCCCAACATTACTTCAATAACAATCATATTTTAAACTCGAAAGTTTACAGAATATAGAAACTAACAGTTTCCATATGATGTAACACTGATAGCATGAAGAGATTAATGATTTCAGATAAGAATAGTTATGAAAATATCTTCAGAAATATGGAGGATATTTATAATGAAAGATACGATAATATCTCGGAATATCTAAGATCAGAGGATGATAGAAACTATTGTCCGTAAGGGTTTAGAGTAAGGAGCAAGATATTCATTAAAGACTTTAGTAGACATTGAATCATTTGGATTCTTTGAAGTCAAACTTATTCTTTGTGATTTGTCCACGGCTTTCTTCATAGTTTCGCATAATCTGCTTTTCGGTACTAAATTTTCTATTGAATGTTTAAAATATAATGATACACAGGAAGCACGAAGAGGTATATAATTTCGGACGAGAATATTTATGAAAATATCCTCAGAAATATCAAAGATATTGATGATGATATTTTGGAATTTCTAAGTTTGATGGTTGATGGAGAAAGATTTTCCGCAAGATTTTAACATGACATCGGAGCAAGATATTCTCTAAAGATTTCAACAGATCTAGATTTATCTGGGTTCTATGAATTTAGGGTATGTTACTTGTATTTCTCCTTGGTTTCCTTTATGGTTAGCTCAATCTGCTTTCCAGTTCCAACTTTTATGAGCTTTTCCAACATACTAATCTTTATCATCAAACTTTCGATGATTATGGTCGTTTACGGTTATCTACAGTTTCTGCTGCTTCATTCAACTTTTTCAACATTCAGAGTATTGATTTGTGACTGAGTGCTTTTCAGAATTTTAGAATGAGAGATCATAATTCTAAGAGATAAATGTCATACATATAACTGTTAATGTAGATATGCTGTGAGTTTTCAAAATTCTGATTGCTGATTCCCAATAATTGTTATGGCAGTTCTCGTTATAAGATGCGGATGAGTATATGATAGGGTTTCAGTGAATAAATATAATGATTTATCAGAGAGATTTAACCAAGAAGCAACGAGGTTTCTGGTATGTCTGCTGGTAATATGGTAAAATATGAAAGGTTCCCCGGTAACAATAAAAGAGCACGCATATATATCAAAGTTATAATAAGGTTAATCCAAATGAAAAGTCGAAGTTGACTTGTTGGAGATGTGACAAAATTTGCTAATTTGGAAGGGATTACTAAGTTATTTTGGGTAATAATAACACTAAGGAATTAGCACAGTTATGTATTAAACGTTTATTCAGTTTCCGAAAGTTTTTTAGGTGCATAACTATAGGCATTAATCTTTTCTTCCGTAGATGAAGTGCGGTTGGTTCATCCTCTCGATTGAGGTGTTTTTAAGAATCATGAAAGGTTTGAACGCAGAATGTAATCGTAAAGATACAAATGAGGTTTAAGACGAAATCAAGTGGCAATTTTTGAAGAAATGTTTAGTTTCATATGTTATAATCAATATTTTAATTCATTTTAATTATCCAATGTCGTTAGTCCACAGTCGATAATTCACAGTTAACAGTCCAATAATTCATATATAATTTAATATATAATATTCGAATTAATTAATACGTATCGTGACCCGTGTACATGTCTCAGACTCGATCACAACTCAAAGTATATATATTATTGTAAAATCAACCTCAACCCTATACAGAGAACTCGATCATTACTGCATATAGAGTGTCTATGGTGATTCCAAATAATATATATAGATGTGTCGATATGATATGTCAAAACCTTGTATACGTGTCCCGATATTTAAAGTGCGTAAAATAAATAACAGAAATTAAATGACGATAAATAAAATTGCGAGAATATAAATTACGATAAATAAACTGCGATAAATAAATTGCGATAATTAAATTGTGATAAATAAATTGTGATAAAATAAAATGTAATACGGAATTAACAGTTAGCTAGGAACAGTTAGCTAGGATCTTGTTAGTGTGGTTTCTTAACAAAATTTCATATTGTTAATTAGTCTGTTTCTAATCAATTTTTATTGTGTCCATTATTTCTTCATTATGCCACTTGTTGGATTCTGGCAAGTCAAAATCCAAATATGAAATTGAATTTGAATGAAAATGGTTATTCTGTGGTGAACGGATTCGTATATCGGTAGATGTAAGTAGGATAGTAAATGACTGTTGAATCAGCTTCGTCGAATGTACAGTGTAACTTATTAAAGTGAAATCTAAATATTTCTCGGGTATTACCTACCCGTTAAAATATTTTCACAATTAACATTTTGTACGAAAGAATTTTTAATTACAATCTTTATGAAAACATATATACATATATATTTTCTTCAGATGCAATCATGAATTCATTGAGTTAATATGATATTAAACTCATTTGGTTTACCGTTAGAACTAGAATACATAATCTCTAAAACATTTAGAGATTACTTAATCGCCATGAAGAACGAAGATAATCGATGTAGAACGATACGTAGAATGATGATTATGCTTGAGGTATAGATTGCGAGGTTGTGACATGTGATGATGTTGTTGTTGTTGGTACTAGTTATGTTGCTGGTGCTGCTGATAATGGTACTGTTACTGTCGGTGCTACAAGTGTTGTTGGTGCTGGGGTTGATGATGATGTTGGTGATACTGTTGGTGCCGGTGATGTTGTTAAAGCTGGTACATTTTGCACCATTGTGACGATCGCTCCAAATCCATATGGACGAACACGTCATTCATTGATTTCATTGCGAGGTATTTGACCTCTATATGATACGTTTTGTAAACATTGCATTCTTTTGAAAAGGCATACCATAAATGAATATTTAATTCCAAGGTTTTCGACATCTGATGATTTCTACATATAGACAATCACCGTAAATAATAGTTTACAATAATAATACTTCCGTTGACAATGCAGTCAAAATACATACATGATGATGGTTTTGTGAATGCAACATTTTCTTGAATAAAGCATGCAAGACTCCATGCACATAGCTTGTATATCATGTAAGCAAACAGCGGAAGACTTCTAGGGAACCTGAGAATAAACATGCTAACAAGTGTCAACACAAAGGTTGGTGAGTTCATAGTTTTAATGTTTCGTATAATCTGTATATAAAGGTGGATCACAAGATTTCAGTTGTTTCATCCAGAAACGTTTATCAATAGATTATATAAAAGTGGATCACAAGATTTCAGTTGTTTCATCCAGAAACGTTTATCAATAGATTATATAAAAGTGGATCACAAGATTTCAGTTGTTTCATCCAGAAACGTTTATCAAAATATTCTACGAAATTGAGCACCCTGGTAACTAAACTTTAACGTATATATAATTTGTACCCTTTGTATAATCATCTTAATAATACACGCAAACCAACGTGTACGCTTCTCAAATAGCATACGTCCGTTAAAAGGCTAGTGCTCTAGCTCGGACGGGGATATCAAGCCCTATGGATCCATATACTACTACTCGCGCCCACCAGTTCTTATAACTGGCAGTTACTAGTTACCAAAGCTAAGGGATTTTCGGTTCAAACTCAGTGTAGAATTTAGTATGTACTTGTATCCATTGTGTTTAAAATAAAGTGCATGTATTCTCAGCCCAAAAATATAGATTGCAAAAGCAATTAAAAAGGGATAAATGAAACTCACGCATATAAATATTGTATATCGGTTAATAAAGCATTTGCATGTATTCTCAGCCCAAAAATGTAGAGAGTAAAAGGGATCATATGAAACTCACGCATATAAATATTGTAAATCAGTTAGTAAAGCATTTGCATGTATTCTCAGCCCAAAAATGTAGAGAGTAAAAGGGATCATATGAAACTCACGCATATAAATATTGTAAATCAGTTAGTAAAGCATTTGCATGTATTCTCAGCCCAAAAATGTAGAGAGTAAAAGGGATCATATGAAACTCACTGTTTTATATTGATATACAATATTGCAGGAAAGCACGTAGACGCATTGGATATAATAAGCACGAGGTTTGATTCACAAAATACCCCCGAATATTACCCATAACCTCCTTGGCAATAACCCATATTTTCCTTAGCTCTAGCTTTCTCGGAAACTCGTTTTGAAAAATTACTTGGACAGCACTCCGTCGTAATATTTTATGTACATTATTATTTTTGTATCGCAAAAATAATAACACTAATAATAAAAATAATAAGATTAATAATAATCTTATTATTATTATTAATAATAATAATAATAATAATAATAATAATAATAATAATAATAATAATAATAATAATAATAATAATAATAATAATAATAATAATAATAATAATAATAATAATAATAAAATAAATAAATACGGAGTAAAAATAATATATGTGTGTGTGTGATTTATCTGGCCAAAACTCGAGAATTTATAGCACTTGGCCTGAAATCTGGAGTCATGCGACTCGCATGGAAATGGCCTTCTGGCCATGCGACTCGCATGAGGACCAGGGACAGCTCACATTGTTTTTGTCCTAACATTTGTCGACATAATAAAATATAAATATAATATATATAATTTAAATTAATTAATTATATATTATATTAAATTCACGTGCATAGTTGACTTGTAATTTTTGTTCCGATAAGTCTTACGTTGTCACTCGACTTATGTCCCGGTTCCGGTTTTTCGAACGCCCTTTCGTACGCTGAGAAAACTTGTACTTTACGTTTCGTGAATCGTACCTTTGTCAAAATATAGTCTTAAATCATCCATAAAATATACCACTGTAGCAAAGTTACTGTCAATTTTTACTGTAGCAATTCACTGTAGCAAAGTCAATTTCACTGTAGCAAATAGTGATTTTCGAAAACACTGTAGCATTTTGAGTAATGTGGCAATTTGAAAACACTGTAACAAATTAGTGTTTAACTGGTTCATCTTAAACGCTTTAGTTAACTTATCTAATTATCAATTGAATCAATAAACGAATGTTACTATCGTTTATTATATATATGTATATATCTTTTTAATATACATAAATCAGTTTTTAAATACACATTGGAAGTTATTTATAAATAAATTTTAATAATAAATATTTCAACTTATCATATACATTCAAATAGATATTTAAACCAATAAGTTTAATGTACGGTATCAAACAATTAATACATTGTTACCTTTTCATGTTATAGTATATATGTATCTATTTACATATAATTGTTCGCGAATCGTCGAAAACAACCGAAGGGTATTTAAATATATAAAAGTAATTCAAAAATTTTGAGATTCAGTTTTACAGACTTTGCTTATCGTGTCGGAAATGTTAATCATACAAAGATTAAGTTTAAATTTAGTCGAAATTTTCGGGTCATCACAGTACCTACCCGTTAAAGAAATTTCGTCCCGAAATTTGAGTGAGGTCGTCATGGCTAACAATAAAAATGTTTTAATGACGAATATGGGTTGATAATAGAGTTTTATCTATGTTTGAATAATATAGATAAAATAATCCAATTACTCGAAGCGTATGAGAGAAGTTATCGTAATAAAGTGAAATGGAGAATAAAGATGCGTCTTATCTCTTGATGTAGTAACGATTGATTTCCGGATTTTAAGGAATAGAAAATCTTCATAATTTAAATAAGATTTGATTTTTCAGAATTTGCGGAAATTAAGATTTTCTTTGATTAAATGCGTAATCTGCCTCTATTGCTGCGTCCGATATTTTGCTATAAATTGACCTCTTTCGTTTCATTTATTTTCAACACTCCTATAATCTTCTTTCTTATTTCATACATCCCAATAGATTGTGAAAATGCTTAATCCAGTTCTGATTCTTGATATTTTCCTGGCTATCGTATCCTTCATTCTTCTTTTTCATCTGCCACCAGAGGAAGTTATTTTCTTCTACTATTACCTTGGGGTTATAGTGTTTTTCATTCTCCCGTGTCTTTATATTGCTATACGCATTGATATACACGGTTTGTAATTTCGGGGTTGTTATCGGGCTTTATGTTCTCCATTATATTTCGGAGCTTCATGCTTTCGTTTTCTCTTCCCGGCCTTAAGTCAAGCGAATAATGGTCCAGAATTCGTAGGTATGAATTTCAGAATAAACATAATTAATGTTCTAAGAAAGAAACGGTAATGGCACAATCTGACTTGTCAAATTACCAGAATATCCGGAAAAGACCAAATCATCAAGAAAATATTTTCTTGATATGTTTAGAGGTTAAATAAAATAAAAGAGTTATGTAACATGGTTTATGATGAGGGTGTGATCTGTGAACCTTTGTCACGTTCCATTAGAAACTCAACATGACTTACTGTAATATAATCACGTTGATCAAGTGTCATTACATTATACTAACTCATGCTTCAGTTCCCAACATTACTTCAAAACATCCATTTTTTTCGAATTTTTTTTAGATTTTAGAAATTAAAATAGTTTCTTTTATGATGTAACACAGATAGCGCGAAGAGGTAATGATTTCAGATAAGAATGGTTTAAAAAAATATCTTCAGAAATATGGAGGATATTTATAATGGGAGATACGATGATATCTTAGAATATTTAAGATAAGATGATGATGAAGAATATTGTCCGCAAAGGTTTTAGTGTAAGGAGCAAGGTATTCTTTAATGATTTCAGCAGACTCTGAATCATTTGGATTCTTTGAAGGTAGATTTAGTCTTTGTGATTTGTCCACAGCCTCCTTCATGGTCTGCTCAATCCGTTTTTCAATTCCAAACCTTCTCTTTTTCTCTGCTTTACCACCATACTATTCTTTATCATCAAACTTTTGACTGTTAAGGTCGTTTACAGTTTTTGCTGCTTCATCAACATTTTTCCAAAATTCGGAGAACTAGTTTCGTAGTTTGGGGTGTTTTTCAGAAACTTCACATTCGAAGTATGTAAGTCCAGGAGGTAGACGTTATATGTACATATAACTGTTGGCGTAGACGTGCTACAAGATTTCAAGATACTGATTGCTAATTCCCGATAGTTGGTATGGCAATTGCCGTTACAAGATGTGGATGAGTACATGATACGGTTTCAATGAGTATAAAGATTTTTCGGAAGGTCAAAGATCAATGAAGTTGTTGGTAAATTTACTGCTAATGTGGTGAAACATGAAAGGTTCCCTGATAACAAAAACGTATATGCCAAAGTTACAAGTCTGAAAGGTCATCGTTGACTGATTGAACGATTGATAATACTGGATACTTTGAAAAGGAATTGCAAGGTTATTTTCGGTAAAAACAATGCTAAAGGATTTATCACAGATACGTGTTAAAGTTTTACTTAGGTTTCGAGAGCTTTCCAGATGTATGATTATAAGTACAAATCTTTCTTCTCGTAGATATCGTGTAGTTGGTTTGTCTTCTCGTTTGTTCATTAGTTGAAGTGTTTCCAAGAATTTCGATGGGTTTGAACGCAAAATGTAATCATATGATGTTCTAGTACTGTTCTGAATTCAAAGCATGGTTTTCGAAGCATGGTTTTGAAAGATGTAGGAATCTAAGAGTGATGTTTTTCGTTTAATCTTGACTTGGATTCTGATCTATCGAAATCAGAATATGAAATTGAATGAAAATGGTTATTCTGCGATGAACAGATACGTATATCTATAGGTTTGAGCAGTATAGTTAATGATTGCTGAATCAGAATTGAAGAATGTATAGTGTAACATATTAATGTGGAATTTATATATTTCTAGGGTATTACCTACCCATTAAAATATTCTCATCATTAACAGTTTGTACAAAAGGATTTTCAATTATAATCTTTATGAAAATATATGTATGTATATTTCCTTCAGATGTAATATAGATTTAATGAGTTATTAAACTCATTTGATTTTCGGTTGGAACTAGAAACGAATAATCTCTTCTATATTAAAGATTACATAATCGTCGCAGGATATTTCTCCAATGAAGTTATGAATTAATACTTCATCGTTTATAGTTATTAGTATTCTTCGGTGTCTACGGTGCGTATGAGGTTGATACTCGTGGGACAGATTGTGAAGTTGAGATTTGCGATGCAGATGTTGTTGGTGATGGTAATGGTACTGTTGGTGTTGTTGTCGGTGGTACTGTTGATGCCGGTGATGCTGCTGGTGTTTGTAACCTTTGCACCATATTCTCCAAAGCCACTACCCGAGCACGAAGCTCGTTGACTTCTTCTACTACACCAGGATGATTGGCGGTTCGGACGAGCGGATGAATAAGATCCAGAATTTGAGAGAGTATATGATCATGACGAGATATTCTGGAGATGAGAGAGAAAATGGTATCACGAACAGGTTCGCCGGTAAGTGCTTCAGGTTCTTCGCCAAGAGGGCAATGTGGTGGATGGAAGGGATCGCCTTCTTCTTGTCTCCAATAATTAAGTAGGCTACGAACTCATCCCCAATTCATCCAGAATAGATGATGGCTAATTGGTTGATCCATTCCGGTTACACTGTCTTCGGAATTCAGGTGAATATCCATATCGGAATAGCTGTCAGTGTTTGAACTAGATATGGGATCCATCTTGTATAAATAGGGAGATTTTTTTTTTATATGAATTAGATTATAGAATTTAGTTTGGTATTCTTCAATACATAATTTACATATGTATATATAATACCAAATTCCATAAATCACGGAGAAATTTTCGGAAGATATCAGGAAAAGTTTACAGTAATAGATACGCTAAGATAAGAATTTTTGTCTATACACTATTTATGCAATAAATGCAGGAAAATGTGTCTAGACTTAAGAATGATAAGCATGTAATTTTCGATAAGAAATGATAAGCAAAACTTTTAACTTGCAGACACGGTCGAAGTCCAGACTTACTAATGCATCTTAACAACTATCAGTTAGACACATTCATGCAAGACCTGATTCGCTAGGACCAACGCTCTGATACCAACTGTGACGATCGCTCCAAATCCATATGGACGAACACGTCATTCATTGATTTCATTGCGAGGTATTTGACCTCTATATGATACGTTTTGTAAACATTGCATTCTTTTGAAAAGGCATACCATAAATGAATATTTAATTCCAAGGTTTTCGACATCTGATGATTTCTACATATAGACAATCACCGTAAATAATAGTTTACAATAATAATACTTCCGTTGACAATGCAGTCAAAATAGATACATGATGATGGTTTTGTGAATGCAACGTTTTCTTGAATAAAGCATGCAAGACTCCATGCACATAGCTTGTATATCATGTAAGCAAACAGCGGAAGACTTCTAGGGAACCTGAGAATAAACATGCTAACAAGTGTCAACACAAAGGTTGGTGAGTTCATAGTTTTAATGTTTCGTATAATCTGTATATAAAGGTGGATCACAAGATTTCAGTTGTTTCATCCAGAAACGTTTATCAATAGATTATATAAAAGTGGATCACAAGATTTCAGTTGTTTCATCCAGAAACGTTTATCAATAGATTATATAAAAGTGGATCACAAGATTTCAGTTGTTTCATCCAGAAACGTTTATCAAAATATTCTACGAAATTGAGCACCCTGGTAACTAAACTTTAACGTATATATAATTTGTACCCTTTGTATAATCATCTTAATAATACACGCAAACCAACGTGTACGCTTCTCAAATAGCATACGTCCGTTAAAAGGCTAGTGCTCTAGCTCGGACGGGGATATCAAGCCCTATGGATCCATATACTACTACTCGCGCCCACCAGTTCTTATAACTGGCAGTTACTAGTTACCAAAGCTAAGGGATTTTCGGTTCAAACTCAGTGTAGAATTTAGTATGTACTTGTATCCATTGTGTTTAAAATAAAGTGCATGTATTCTCAGCCCAAAAATATAGATTGCAAAAGCAATTAAAAAGGGATAAATGAAACTCACGCATATAAATATTGTATATCGGTTAATAAAGCATTTGCATGTATTCTCAGCCCAAAAATGTAGAGAGTAAAAGGGATCATATGAAACTCACGCATATAAATATTGTAAATCAGTTAGTAAAGCATTTGCATGTATTCTCAGCCCAAAAATGTAGAGAGTAAAAGGGATCATATGAAACTCACACATATAAATATTGTAAATCAGTTAGTAAAGCATTTGCATGTATTCTCAGCCCAAAAATGTAGAGAGTAAAAGGGATCATATGAAACTCACTGTTTTATATTGATATACAATATTGCAGGAAAGCACGTAGACGCATTGGATATAATAAGCACGAGGTTTGATTCACAAAATACCCCCGAATATTACCCATAACCTCCTTGGCAATAACCCATATTTTCCTTAGCTCTAGCTTTCTCGGAAACTCGTTTTGAAAAATTACTTGGACAGCACTCCGTCGTAATATTTTATGTACATTATTATTTTTGTATCGCAAAAATAATAACACTAATAATAAAAATAATAAGATTAATAATAATCTTATTATTATTAATAATAATAATAATAATAATAATAATAATAATAATAATAATAATAATAATAATAATAATAATAATAATAATAAAATAAATAAATACGGAGTAAAAATAATATATGTGTGTGTGTGATTTATCTGGCCAAAACTCGAGAATTTATAGCACTTGGCCTGAAATCTGGAGTCATGCGACTCGCATGGAAATGGCCTTCTGGCCATGCGACTCGCATGAGGACCAGGGACAGCTCACATTGTTTTTGTCCTAACATTTGTCGACATAATAAAATATAAATATAATATATATAATTTAAATTAATTAATTATATATTATATTAAATTCACGTGCATAGTTGACTTGTAATTTTTGTTTCGATAAGTCGTACGTTGTCACTCGACTTATGTCCCGGTTCCGGTTTTTCGAACGCCCTTTCGTACGCTGAGAAAACTTGTACTTTACGTTTCGTGAATCGTACCTTTGTCAAAATATAGTCTTAAATCATCCATAAAATATACCACTGTAGCAAAGTTACTGTCAATTTTTACTGTAGCAATTCACTGTAGCAAAGTCAATTTCACTGTAGCAAATAGTGATTTTCGAAAACACTGTAGCATTTTGAGTAATGTGGCAATTTGAAAACACTGTAACAAATTAGTGTTTAACTGGTTCATCTTAAACGCTTTAGTTAACTTATCTAATTATCAATTGAATCAATAAATGAATGTTACTATCGTTTATTATATATATGTATATATCTTTTTAATATACATAAATCAGTTTTTAAATACACATTGGAAGTTATTTATAAATAAATTTTAATAATAAATATTTCAACTTATCATATACATTCAAATAGATATTTAAACCAATAAGTTTAATGTACGGTATCAAACAATTAATACATTGTTACCTTTTCATGTTATAGTATATATGTATCTATTTACATATAATTGTTCGCGAATCGTCGAAAACAACCGAAGGGTATTTAAATATATAAAAGTAATTCAAAAATTTTGAGATTCAGTTTTACAGACTTTGCTTATCGTGTCGGAAATGTTAATCATACAAAGATTAAGTTTAAATTTAGTCGAAATTTTCGGGTCATCACAACCATGTTCTCCAAATTTATTACTCGAGCGCGAAGTTCGTTGACTTCTTCTATTATTCCAGGATAATTGTTGGTCGGAACGAGCGAATGAATAACATTCAGAATTTTGGATATCATATAGTTGTTGCGTGGTATCCAGAAAATGAGAGTGAAGATAATGTTTCGAATGGGTTCGCCGGTGTGTGTTTCAGGTTCACCGCCAAGAGGGAAATTTGGTTGATGGAAAGCATCGCCTTCTTCTCGTTTTCATTGATTAAGTCGACTACGAACTCATCAGATGAATTGGGGATAGATGATTGGTTGATTCATTCTGGTGACACTGCTTTCGGAGCTTAGGTGAAACTCCATATTGGAATAGCTGTCGAAATCCGAGGAATTCGAACTGGTTGAGGGATTCATCTCATACGATCAGATAAAGGATTTTCGATAAGAAATAGATTATAGGACGTAGATTAGTACCCTGCAATACATAGTTTACATATGCATATATAATACTAAAATCCCATAAGTTACGGAGGAATCTACGGAATTTGTCAGGCAAAGGTAACAATAACAGATACGCTAAGATATGAATTTATCTATACACTGTCCATGCAATAGAGGCAGTAGGACGTGTCTAGATGTTAAGGATGATGAGCAATTAATTTTTCGACACTAAATGATAAGCAAAACTTTTGACATGCAGACACGGTCGAAGTCCAGACTCACTAATGCATTCTAACAACTATCAGTTAGACTCACTAATGCAAGACCTGGTTCGCTAAGACCACCGCTCTGATACCAACTGAAAGGACCCGCCCTAATCCATCCGGACAAGTCCACATCGATTATAAACGATTCACAACAGTTGATTTCATCGCGAGGTACTTGACCTCTATATGATACATTTTACAAACATTGCATTCATTTTTGAAAAGACAATCTTTCATTATATCAAAAGTTGATGGCAGGCATACCATTTCATAATATATCTAACTATAATTGACTTAACAATAATCTTGATGAATTCGACGACTCGAATGCAACGTCTTTTGAAATATGTCATGAATGACTCCAAATAATATCTTTAAAATGAGCAATTGCACAGCGGAAGATTTCTGTCATACCTGAGAATAAACATGCTTTAAAGTGTCAACCAAAAGGTTGGTGAGTTCATTAGTTTATCATAACAATCATTTCAATATTTTAATAGACCACAAGATTTCATATTTCAATTTCTCATAAACATACGTCCCATACATAGAGACAAAAATATCATTCATATGGATTGAACACCTGGTAACCGACATTCACAATATGTATATAAGAATATCCCCATCATTCTGGGATCCTCCTTCGGACATGATATAAATTTCAAAGTACTAAAGCATCCGGTACTTTGGATGGGGCTTGTTGGGCCCGATAGATCTATCTTTAGAGTTCGCGTCAATTAGGGTGTCTGTTCCCTAATTCTTAGATTACCAGACTTAATAAAAAGGGGCATATTCGATTTCGATAATTCAACCATAGAATGTAGTTTCACGTACTTGTGTCTATTTTGTAAATCATTTATAAAACAGCGCATGTATTCTCAGCCCAAAAATATATAATGCAAAAGCAATTAAAAAGGGAGCAAATGAAACTCACAATAATGTATTTTGTAGTAAAAATACATATTACGACATTGAACAAGTGTAGGGTTGGCCTCGGATTCATGAACCTATATCATTCATATATTTATTAATACATATACTCATAACTGAACGAATTTATTTATTATATCTTAATTTATATATTATATATATTTAATTTGTGTATATATATTCAAAATGTTTATTATTAATATAGTTATATATAATTGATTAGTATTTTAATAAAAATCCTAACTTGTTATATATGGATATTTATATAAATTTTATTACTATGATTAAAACATACTTATAACTTTAATAATATCTATAAAACTTTTATTTTCATACATGTAATTATTTTAATAATAATGATATAGATAATATTGGTACTAATAATAATGTTAGTTTTAATGAAAAACAAAATAATAAATTTAGTAAGAATTATCATAATGATACTAATAATAACAATATTACTAATGATAATCATGTTAATAGTAATAATGATTATATTTATGATAATACATATGTTACTAATAATAATAATAATAATAATAATAATAATAATAATAATAATAATAATAATAATAATAATAATAATAATAATAATAATAATAATAATAATAATAATAATAATAATAATAATAATAATAATAATATGAATTTTTAAGATGACTACCTTCAAAGGAATTGGCCCAAAAAATATTACTGCCACAACAAGGACTCGAACCCCCGACCTCTCGCATACCTGAACCCTCTCCTAACCAGCTGGGCTGTTGCCCATTTTCTGATTTAAACCGTTCCAATTTATTTATAACCTGTATCTGTTTTATTTCCTATTTCCTATTCTTCTTCTTCAACACAACCAGTTGACAGTAGATTCAAATTAACCAACACAATAACTAGCTCATGGTTTAAACTAATTTGTACTTAAAACACCAGTAATTGATTAAGGATATTGGTATAAAGAAACACGAGGAAAAAAAATAAGAGAGGAGCTGCTACTGCGTTCGTGAAGAACATTCCAAACTCAATCATCAAAATTAAAATCTTGAATGTTTTAGAAGAAAATTATAACACAAATTATGTTTAAAATCAATGTTAGAAACTTTCTCGATTATCAGTTTAACTGGAAACTTCAAAACAATAACGAATTTCGCGAAGAACGATTCTTTGACTTTTAGAAAATTAACTTTGACTTCTCAAATTCGAACTCGATATAAAAGATTGAAAATTGAAACTTCCCAGAAAGATTGTTTAACAGATTCCTAACAAAACAACATTAATACATTTTGAGATTTAAATCAAAATCGTTTTAATCAAAAATTGGAAAAGAAACAGGGAACCGACGGTTTGTTCTTTCCATTTTCTGTTTAAAATTTGATCGACACAGAGGTATTAATTGATAATTGATAATACTGGTGAAGTGATTGAGTGGTTTTCTGTTTAATATCATCAGTGAATCATTTGTTTATAGCAAAAACTCTCGACATCAAGAATAATCAGGTACAAAAAAAAATATAAAAAGCTGACGAGTTGTTAGCAGATTTTGGAATGATATAGGTGAATGATTCGACTAGTAACATTTTTGGGATACAAAAACAAAATTTTATAAAGTGATAGGGATGTGAAACGGGATTTGATTCTCCTAAATATAATTACGTGCTTATCTATTTATTTTTTTTATTTTTTTACACTGTATTTATATATACATTTTCTTTTATCTGTATAAGTATTTAATATACATATACATACAGTATCTGGTACATATATATGTATATGTATCTGATTATATTTTGTATTAACAAATATATATGTATATTAATAATAATATTAATACTAATATTAGGTATATAAATTTTAAAAAATTAATATTAATGATAATAGTAATAGGGATAATTGTATTGATAGTATATCATTAATACAAATTAAATAAAAATACTAATAACAATAATAATAGAAATGCTATATCTTAATGATAAAAGTAACTAATAATAATAATAATAATAATAATAGTTTTTAATGATAATATTATCTAATAACAGTACTAATATTAATCATAAATAAAATTTTAATTTTACTACTACTTATGACATTACCAATACTTATAATAATATTAATAATATTAAATAATAATCCTAAATCAAATGTACCAGATTTCATATATAATAATATTAGTAATACAGATGTTACTACTAATATTAATATTTATGTAAGTAATAATTTAAATATAACAACTATATTTTAATTTGTATTTTATATTATTATTTATGGAATATCTACTAATCATATAACATATTATGTAATAACTTCTATTGAATCATTATTATTTATAAATTATATATATATATATATATATATATATATATATATATATATATATATATATATATATATATATATATTATAAAGTACATATACATAGAAATTATTTATATTTATATATAGATTCATTTTAAATTACATCATATTTATTTTGTAACTTATTTTACATATTTCATTTTAATATTTAAATTATATTTTATAAATTCAAATTACTATATATACTTACATTCATATATATGTATTTATTATCAATTAATGGTTCGTGAATCATCGGACACAGTCAAAGGGTAATTGATTACATGAATATAGATTTCAAAACTTTCGAGACTCAACATTACAGATTTTGCTTATCGTGTCGAAACCATATAAAGATTAAGTTTAAATTTGATCGGAAATGTCCGGGTCATCACATGTAGTTCATTGTTAACATACTTAATGATATATATAATTATAATTTTATCATGTTAAATATAGTGTAACAATATCTTAATATGATACATATGTATTTAATAAGACGTTGTTATAACGATAATCGTTATATATATCGTTTCGAGTTTCTTAACTTAGTAGTCTCATTTTTATGTATATAACTCATTGTTAATATATCTAGTGAGATACTTACTTAACATAATATCATGTTAACTATATATATATATATATATATATATATATATATATATATATATATATATATATATATATATATATATATATATATCATCATATAGTTTTTACAAGTTTTAACGTTCGTGAATCACCGGTCAATTTGGGTGGTCAATTGTCTACATAAAACTCATTTCAATTAATCAAGTCTTAACAAGTTTGATTGCTTAACATGTTGAAAACATTATTCATGTAAATATTAATCTCATATAATATATAATCATGGAAAAGTTCGGGTCACTATAGTGGTGGGGGTTGAAGATATGTAGGGTTTTTAATTTGGGTATGATTAAAATGAGATGACAAGGAAGAGGGTGAAAGGATAAGTTAAATAATAAATTTAACGACCCGTTCATATCGATTATAAACGATTCATCTCAATTGATTTCATTGCGAGGTAGTGACCTCTATATGATACGTTTTACAAACATTGCATTCGTTGAAAGATAACTCATTTCAAAATATAACCTTTCGATACAAATGATATATGATTCTCCTAATATGAATGACTAATCTTTTATAACAGTCTTTTTGAACTCATTGACTTGAATGCAACGTCTTTTGAAATATACCATTAATGACTCCAAGTAATATTGCTAAAATGAGCAAATGCACAGTGGAATATTTCTTTCATACCTGAGAATAAACATGCTTAAAAGTGTCAACCAAAAGGTTGGTGAGTTCATAAGTTTATCATAACAATCATTTTAATATTTTAATAGACCACAAGATTTTAGATATTTAATTGTACACGTAACCCGAGTACAAAATAGTACGCATAACCTGCGAATTAAAAATCATTCATATGGTGAACACCTGGTAACCAACATTAACAAATGCATCTGTATATAAAAATCGAAGTACTAAAGCATCCATAACCTGGATAGGGTTTGTTAGGCCCATAGATCTATCTGCAGGATTCGCGTTAATTTGGGGTCTGTTCCCAAATTCTTAGGCTACCAAGCTAAAAAGGGTGATATTCGGTATAATAATTCAACCATAGAATGTAGTTTCAAGTACTTGTGTCTATTTCGTAAAACAGTTATAAAAGCAGCGCAATGTATTCTCAGTCCCAAAATATATATTATAAAAGCATTTTAAAAGGGAGCAAATGAAACTCACAATACGATATTTTGTAGTAAAAATATGCATACGACGGAATTGAACAATGCAGGGTTGCCTCTTATTCACGAACCCTCGTGTATCAATATCGTATATCGTTATCGTTATCATTATCGGAACCGTATCAACCGTCATCAAAATCTATGAACATCGTCATCATCTATAGACCATCACAACATCATCATACCTATCTCTCTTCTCGGCCCAACAGAATATTGGATCTCGGCCCAATAGTGAAACAACTTTATGGCCCAATATTCAAACTAAATCACAGCCCAATTATGCAACTCAATTCACGACCCAATTAACTTTAAAGGAGTCCACATTGTAATAGTCCAAGTCATCTATGTTCACGGCCCAATTGAAGATTGTGGTCCAACAATATAAATAAATATAAGGTCTGTATGAAGAAAAAGAAAAAAAAAATAAACGATGGCCTACAGGATCCTTATAACAATCGGTTAAAAGAAAAAAAATAAACAAGTGGGATTATCTTTTTCTTAAAGTGGTCGACCAACACCAGGAATCGATCACTTCGTTTTCTCTTTTTTATTAGGTTTACTAGCCTGTCAAGGTAGGTTTTACGTTCAAAAGGGAACCACGATCAAATCGTATTGCCAGCCGATTAAACAGAAGAAGAAAAAAAATACACCAACATCTTATCTATCGTGTATTACTGTAACATCAATATCTTCAACAAAGCAGAAGTAGAATCAGAATTGAAACGTACGGTGTGCAGTAGTGGTGATGAGGGTTTCCATGGTTGGCGAACAGAAGAAAAAAAATATAGATGAGCAGCCGTTTAAATGATGGTTTTGGGTTAACGAATAAACATAAATAATTAAGTAGCTATAGCAGTTTAGCAGCGACCTTGTTCACAACATAAATTAGTTTGAAAGTATTTCAATAGCGGCTAATTTGATGGTTTTAGGTTGGCGTTTGGTCTCAGCAACAAAACATAAACAGCTACATAAGATAAAACATCTTGCAAGTGGTTTTCATGGTTGAGTGTGGTAGTATAACGGTTCAAAGTAACAACAACAATGGAAGTTGAAATCCTCTAATGGCATCGGTTGGTGATGTTCAAGATATAGAAATGAAAGAAAAAAAATAATAACGATAATTATGGTGAGGGTTTCATGGTGGTTGTAGGGTGGAGGTGGCCGGTGAAGTGGTGGTTGATTGTCATCGAATAGCCCAACCAAAGTGGTGGTGGATGGTGAGTTTTGTTTAGTTGCGAGGTGACACGATCAAACAGCAGCAGCAGTAGCTCGTGATAGTCAAGAAGAAAGTAGAAATAGAAGGTCGTGCAGTAACATAACAGGTGGTGTTTAATGGTGTTTGAAATAAAGATGGTGATGGGTTACTTTGGTCACATCAACAGCGAGATAAGAGAAGAAAAGTGATGGGATGGTGGTTTAGTGGGTTTGTTATTGGTGTTATGAAATTGTAACCAAGATGGCAGCAGCAGTGGTTTAGAGAGGGTGACGGTTCAAATGGGTTTCTTGGTTTTGCTTTTAACTTATTTGAACAGAAAATAGAAAGTATAATCTGCAGCAATGATGGTGTTTTATTCTATCATTGTATAAGTAAATGGATGTATATATATATTTAAGATAGAATTTAGATAGATTGATAATGGAATCATTTAACAATCAAGTACAGTAAAAGTTCAATTATAGGTGTTGTGTTTGTCAAAAGAGAATAGTGATACATATGAAAGTATCTCATTCATCGATTATATTGTTAAACTGTGTAAGTATATTAAAATGATCGGTGACCCCATTAGCTTGACTAATAAATAGATAGATGATAGGTATGGTGTTCTCAAGTAAAATTTCATCAATCAATTTGTCCTAAAAAAAATTAGAGTTCAATTATGTACTGTAATTTACAATTTCCTCGTTGAATGTAAAGTAAGCATACATGTATCAAAGTATACAAATATTATTACTATCACTTTATAACTATATACTTTTTAATAATAAGTTTTATTATATCTTATATTATTTTACCTTTTTATCCCAATTAATTAAATCGTATATTACTTCAAATTACATTTCAATTTAATATATTTTATATGTACATTTGTATATATATGTAGATTCATTTTAAATAACAACTTTATTATATCGTTTATTATTTTACAAAATTAATTCTATTAACTAAATAATATAATATTTCAAATTATATTTCGAATTAATATATATATATATATATATATACATATTTAAAAATATATATGTATCTATTTACAAATAGTTGTTCGTGAATCGTTGGGAATTGTCGAAGGTCAATTGAATATATGAAACAGTTCAAAATTTTTGAGACTCAACCTAACAGACTTTGCTTATCAAGTCAAAAATATTAAATCGTATCGAGAGTTTGATTTAAAATTATTCGAAATTTTCCGGGTCGTCACAGTACCTACCCGTTAAAGAAATTTCGTCCCGAAATTTGATTGAAGTCGTCATGGCTAACAAGAAGGATGTTTTTCATAACGAATATGAGTTGATAAATAGAGTTTTATCACCATTGCGTAATTGGGATAAAATAATTCGATTACTCGAATAGTATGAATGAAGCTATCACAAAAGAGTGAAATGAGGTAATAAATATTCGTCTTGACTTTTGACGTAGTTACGGTTGATTTCCGAAATTCAAGGAATTTAAGAAATCTTCTAATCAGAAAGAAAATGTAATAGCACGATTTATTAGCAACTGTTGGAATTACAGAAGAATAGAAATATCAAGGAAATATTTCCGTGATATGCTTTAAGATTAAGTAGAATGAAAGACTTATGTAACATGGTTCATGATGAGGGTATGATCTGTGAACCATCATCACGTTCCATTAGAAATTTCAGCATGACTTACTGTAATATAATCACGTTGGCCAAGCGTAATTATATTATACTAACTCACGCTTCAAATCCCAACACTTCTCCAGAAATCATTCATAATTAAAACTCGAATTTTACAGAAAATTGGAAATTAAAACAGTTTTCAATATGATGTAATACAGATAGCGCGAAGAGGTATATGATTTCAGACAAGAATATTCATGAAGGTATCTTCAGAAATATTGAGGATATTTATAATTCGATGATATCTTAGAATTTCTAATATCGATGGATGATGAAGAAGATTTGTCTGTAAGAGTGTAGAGTCAGGAGCAAGATATTTGCAAAAGACTTCAGCATACACTGAATCATTTGGGTTCTTTGAAAGTAGGTTTAGTCGTTGTGATTTATCTACAGCCTCCTTCATGGTTTGCTCAATCCGTTTTCCAGTTCCAACTTTTCTGAGCTTTGCCAACATACAATTTTTTTATCATCAAACTTTTGGCTGTTAAGGTCGTTTACAGTTTTTTTTTTTTTGTGTTTTTTTTTTTTTTTTGCTTCATTTAACTTTTCAAAATTCAAAGTATTGATTCGTAGACTGGGTGCTTTTCAGAATTTCAAAATGGAATGTCATAATTCTAAGAGATAAAGGTTATATGTATACATATAACCGTTGATGTAGAAACGTTGTGAATTCAAAATACTGATTGCTGATTCTCGGTAATTGGTATGGTAATTCTAGTTATAAGATGTGGATGAGTATATGATAAGGTTTCGATAAAGATAATGATTTTTCGGAAAATTAAGGATCAACAAAATTGTTGGTAAGTTTACTGCTAATGTAGTGGGACATAAACGGTTCCCCGGTAACGATGACGAAAAGCAAACTTATATCAAGGTTATAATAAGGAAAATTCGAATGAAAAGTCGAAATTAATTTTGCTGGAGGTGTGACAAAATTGGCTAATTTGAAAAAGAGTTGCAATGTTATTTTCGGTAATAACAATGCCAAAGGAGCTAGCACAGATACGTGTTAAACGTTTACTCAGGTTCTGAGTGTTTTCAGGTGCATAACTATATGCATCAATCTTTTCTTCCGTAGATGAAATGCGGTTGGTTCATCCTCTCGATTGAGGTGTTTTCAAGAATCATGAAAGGTTTGAACGCTGATTGAAATTGTCAAGATACAAATGATGTTTAAGATGGAATCAAGTGGCAACTTGAAAAAATGTTTAGTTTCATATGTTATAATCAATATTTTAATTCATTTTAACTGTCTAATGTTAGTAGTCCACAGTTAGTAATTCAATAATTCATATATATTTTAATATATAATATTCGAATTAATTAATACGTAACGTGACCCATTGTATACATGTCTCAGACTCGATCAAACTCAAAGTATATATATTATTTTAGAATCAACCTCAACCCTGTATAGCTAACTCAAGCATTACCGCATATAGAGTGTCTATGGTTATTCCAAATAATATATATAGATGGCATCGATGTGATATGTTAAAACATTGTATACGTGTCCCGATTTATCCGACGATATTTAATGTGCGTAAAATAAATAAAAGAAATTAAATGACGATAAATAAAATTGCGAGAATTAAAATTGCGATAAATAAATTATGATAAATAAATGTAATAAAGAATTAACAGTTAGCTAGGAACAGTTAGCTAGGATTTTGTTAGCGTGGATTCTTAACACAATTTCTCATGGTTAATTTGTTTGTTTCTAACAAATTTTATTTTTGTCCAATGTTTTCTTCATTATGCCACTTGTTGGATTCTGATAGGTAAAAATCTAAATATGAAATTGAATGAAAATGGTTATTCTGCGGTGAACGGATACGTATATCTGTGGATGTAAGTAGGATAGTAAGTGACTGTTGAATCAGATTGAAAGAATGTACAATGTAACTTATTAATGTGAAATCTAAATATTTCTCGGGTATTACCTACCCGTTAAAATATTCTCATCATTAATAGTTTGTACGAAAGAATTTTCAGTTACAATCTTTATGAAAATATATATACATATATATTTTCTTCAGATGTAATCATGGATTTAGTGAGTTAATATGATATTAAACTCATATGATTTACGGTTAGAACTTAGAGTACATAATCTCTAAAACATTAGAGATTACGTAATCACCATGTCGAACAAAGATAAATGAGCTAGAACGGTACATAGAACGAAAATAATTGATGTAGAACAAGATGTAGAACAAAGATTATGCTCGAGGTATAGATTGTGATATTGAGGCGTGTGATGTTAAGGCTTGTGTTGTTGATGGTAAAGGTGCTGTCGGTGCTGATGTTGGTGGTACTGTTGGTGTCGGTGATACTGCCGGTGCTTGTGATGCTTGCAAGTTGTGCATCATATTCTCCAAAGCCACCACTCGAGCGGGAAGCTCGTTGACTTCTTCTATTATTCTGGGATTGTTGGCGGTTCGGACGAGTGAATGAATAAGATCTAGAACAGTAGATATTACGTAATCGCTGTGAGATATCTGGGAAATGAGAGTGAAAATGGTGTTTCGGACTGGTTTGCAGGTAAATGCTTCAGGTTCTTCGTCAAGAGGTGAATTCGGTTGGTGGAAAGGATCGACTTATTCTCGTCTCCATTGATTAAGTCGACTACGAATACATCCCCAATTCATCTAGAATTGATGATGGCTGATTGGTTGATCCATTCCGGTTACACTGCTTTTGGAGCTCGAGTGAAAATCCATATCGGAATAGCTGTCGAAATTCGAGGAATTTGAACTAGTTGCGAGTTCCATCTTGCACGGTTAGATAAAGGATTTTCGATATGAAATGATTTTTGGATATCAGATGATATTCTAATTACATAGAATATCTATATATATAGAACAAAGGATTTCGTAGATTATGGAGGGATTTACGGAATATGTCAGGAAAGTTTACAGTAACAGATACGCTAAGATATGAATTTTGTCTATACACTATTCATGCAATTAATACAGTAAGATGTGTCTAGACTAAGAATGATAAATAGGTAATTTCCTACGGATGATAAGTAGATGATTTTCGACTAGAAATGATAAGCAAAACTTTTGACATGCAGACACGGTCGAAGTCCAGACTTACTAATGCATCCTAACAACTATCAGTTAGACACACTAATGCAAGACCTGGTTCGCTAAGACCACTGCTCTGATACCAACTTTAACGACTCGTTCATATCGATTATAAACGATTCATTTCAATTGATTTCATTGCGAGGTATTGACCTCTATATGATACGTTTTACAAACATTACATTCTTTGAAAGACAACTCATTTCAAAATATAACCTTTCGATACAAATGATATATGATTCTCCTAATATGAATGACTAATCTTTTAAAACAGTCTTTTTGAACTCAATGACTTGAATGCAACATCTTTTGAAATATGTCATGAATGACTCCAAGTAATATTGCTAAAATGAGCAAATGCACAGTGGAAGATTTCTTTCATACCTGAGAATAAACATGCTTAAAAGTGTCAACCAAAAGGTTGGCGAGTTCATAGATTTATCATAACAATCATTTCAATATTTTAATAGATCACAAGATTTCAGATATTTAATTGTACACGTAACCCGAGTACAAAATAGTACGCATAACCTGCGAATTAAAAATCATTCATATGGTGAACACCTGGTAACCGACATTAACAAATGCATCTAGAATATCCCCAAATATACAGGTACACTCATCTGTATATAAAAATCGAAGTACTAAAGCATCCATAACCTGGATGGGGTTTGTTAGGCCCATAGCTCTATCTTCAGAATTCGCGTCAATTTGGGGGTCTGTTCCCAAATTCTTAGGCTACCAAGCTAAAAAGGGTGAAATCCGGTATAATAATTCAACCATAGAATGTAGTTTCAAGTACTTGTGTCTATTTCGTAAAACAGTTATAAAAGCAGCACATGTATTCTCAGTCCCAAAATATATATTGCAAAAGCATTTAAAAAGGGAACAAATGAAACTCACAATACTATATTTTGTAGTAAAAATATGCATACGACGGAACTGAACAATGCAGGGTTGGCCTCTGATTCACGAACCCTCATGTATCAATATCGTATATCGTCATCGTTATCATTATCGAAACCGTATCAACCGTCATTAAAATCTATGAACGTCGTCATCATCTATAGACCATCACGACATCATCATACCTATCTCTCTTCTCGGCCCAACAGAATATTGGATCTCGGCCCAATAGTGTAACAACTTTACGGCCCAATATTCAAACTAAATCACGGCCCAATTATGCAACTCAATTCACGGACCAATTAACTTTAAAGGAGTCCACATTGTAATAGTCCAAGTCATCTATGTTCACGGCCCAATTGAAGATTGTGGTTTCAACAATATAAATAAATATAAGGTACGTATGAAGAAAAAGAAAAAAAATAAACGATGGCCTACAGGATCCTTATAACAATCGGTTAAAAGAAAAAAAATAAACAAGTGGGATTATCTTTTTCTTAAAGTGGTCGGCCAACATCAGGAATCAATCACTTCGTTTTCTCTTTTTTATAAGGTTTACTAGCCTATCAAGGTAGGTTTTACGTTCAACAGGGAACCACGATCAAATCGTATTGCCAGCCGATTAAACAGAAGAAGAAAAAGAAAAAAAGACACCAACATCTTCTCTATCGTGTATTACTGTAACATCAATATCTTCATCAAAACAGAAGTAGAATCAGAATTGAAACGTACGGTGTGTAGTAGTGGTGATGAGGGTTTCCATGGTTGGCGAACAGAAGAAAAAAAATATAGATGAGCAGTCGTTTAAATGATGGTTTTGGGTTAACGAATAAATAGAAATAATTAAGTAGCTATAGCAGTTTAGCAGCGACCTTTTTCGCATCATAAATTAGTTTGAAAGTATTTCAATAGTGGCTAATTTGATGGTTTTAGGTTGGCGTTTGGTCTCAGCAACAAAACATAAACAGCTACATAAGATAAAACATCTTGCAAGTGGGTTTCATGGTTGAGTGTGGTAGTATAACGGTTTAAAGTAACAACAACAATGGACGTTGAAATCCTCTAATGGCTTCAGTTGGTGATGTTCACGATATAGAAACGAAAGAAAAAAATAATAACGATAATTATGGTGAGGGTTTCATGGTGGTTGTAGGGTGGAGGTGGCCGGTGAAGTGGTGGTTGATTGTCGTCGAATAGCCCAACCAAAGTGGTGGTAGATGGTGAGTTTCATTTAGTTGCGAGGTGACACGATCAAACAGCAGCAGCAGTAGCTCGCGATAGTCAAGAAGAAAGCAGAAACAGAAGGTCGTGCAGCAACATAACATGTGGTGTTTAATGGTGTTTGAAATAAAGATGGTGATGGGTTACTTTGTTCACAACAACAGCGAGATAAGAGAAGAAAAGTGATGGGTGTGACGACCCGAAAATTTCCCACCAAATTTAAACTTAATCTTTATATGATTTCGACACGATAAGTAAAGTCTGTAATGTCGAGTCTCAAAAATTTTGAACTGTTTCATATATTCAATTGATCTCCGACCATTCTCGACGATTCACGAACTTGTAATTGTAAATAAATATGTATGTATGTATGTATATATATATATATATATATATATATATATATATATATATATATATATATATATATATATATATATATATAAAATGTATAAGTATCAAATATTTAAATAATGTTATCATATAATGAATTATATAATTACATAATTAATAGATTGTAATATTAATATTAATATATTAAATGTAGTTACAAATTAAAATATAATTGTTATACTAATATTATTATTACTTTCATTATTAATATAAAGATCAGTATTAGCTATTTTATTATTTTCAATATAAAACATATGAAAGTTAACACATGTAATTTGTTATATCATTATTATTACTAAAAATTATCATTTTTATTCCAAAATTATTATTATTATTATTTCTATTACTTTTAGTCATTATTCTTATTATTATTATTAGTATTACTTGGATATTAATAATATTATTATTATTAATATACCTAATTATTTGTTAATACAAATTATATATAGTAATGAAATATAAATACAGATATATGTATATACAGTTATATAAAAACAGATATATATATATATATATATATATATATATATATATATATATATATATATATATACAGATACACTATATGAATCAGTATTATTGTATTTAGATTAAATAAATATAGAATTATGCAAACACAGAATCAAAATCTGTTTCACATTACAATCATACTGTAAGTAATATGATTTTCTGGCTCTGATCTAGTACAAATCAAGATTTAATCACAAGAATAAAACAAACTTGGATAGGAATCAGAAACAGAAGAATGTACGAAATTGTTACATCTGATTTATATTTTCTTGTTTTCTTCTTCTTGTTCGAAGAACCCTGTCTGCGTTCTGTTACACGTCGACTTCACAATCGTCCTTGAAATCTTGTTACTGTATAATCCTGTCTGAATTTTGTTACCGTCGACCTCAATAAGCACTACACAATCAAATTTTATTCAACTTGTATATAAATATTTTTTTTATGTGTACCCGATTGATTCTTCTGTCGACCCAATCAAGCTACGAAACAAACTGTAATTGAATCTTTTTCTTTTGCCTTGCAACTTGGACTCCAGCTGTTTCCATATATATACAACAACTACTTTTGATTGTTAAGTAATGAAAGTGGGTCAGTCAAATACAACTTCATCCCTATTCCACGTACAAAAGGTTTATACAAGAATCCTTAAATTAATTCTAAGTGGACCGTGATTTTACGTATGCTAAAGATGATGAATGATAAAATAATAGTGGAGGGTAAAAATGAATGGATCTACGTTTTCCTTTTTATTCTTTTTCTGGATTTTTGTCGATAAGGAGTGCAAGAAATGGGATTGTGTAGACCAGGCCGTAAATCACTTTATTAGGATCTTCTAAACGGGCTAAGCTTAAACTACTCTTGGGCTCTTGATTTTAGACTGGGCCGTGTGCTTTTATTTTCTGTTGGGCCGAGGAATTTGGCCAGAAAAATGCTGTGTGATAAGTCGATAGATGATGATGATAGTGGACTATATTGTTCATGATTAGGGTTATGATGATCATGGTAATTACGATAATGAGATAGATGATGAATATGATGATAATGGGAAAAGAAACGATGCTGTGATGATTATGGTTTAGATTTATGATTAGGATTATGATTTTAACTAGGTTTTTGATAATGATGATGAAACTTGAGATAGATGAGATGATGATTAGACAATTGTGATGATATAGAGATAGATGATGGGGACGATGAAGAAATAGGGAAACAGAAAACATACGATTTATATATATTTAGAAACTGATTTAATTCAAGAAAGCAATGACAGATCCATGGTGGATGGTGTTTGGTTTAACGAGAGGTCGACGGTTCGAAACCGTGCTGCGACACTATATTTTTAGTTATTTCCTTAAGGTAGTATACTTATTATTCCTATTATTAGTATTATTATTATTATTATTATTATTATTATTATTATTATTATTATTATTATTATTATTACAACTATATTATTATTATTATTATTATTATTATTATTATTATTATTATTATTATTATTATTATTATTAACATTACTAACTATAACTTTAGTTTTAAATGTATGTTGTATATAAAATATAACTATATTTTTATGATCTTAAACTAAAAAGATAGATATCATAAGATAGATACAAACGTTAGATATATAAAAGTATATATAATAAGTATACTACTTTTACTAATAAAATACTTTTCGTTCATTTACGTTTTAATATAACTCGAATCTGTTAAAGATACTATCATATTAAAAATTATGAGTATTTAAAAATATTAATACTAAGTATTTATTCAAAATATATTAATAAGGTATATAATATATTATTATGATAATTTAATAAAATATATATAAAATAAAAATATTTAAGTAATTATTAATATTAAATTTAATATCACAAGTATATTACTAATATCAAAATATATATATTTATTTGAATATTATTATATGTGTTAATATACATACTTGGTATAGGTTCGTGAATTCGGGGCCAACTTTGCATTGTTCAGTTCCGTCGTATGCATATTTTTTCTACAGAATATCGTATTGTGAGTTCATTTGCTCCCTTTTACTCTTTACATTTTTGGAACTGAGAATACATGCACTATTTTTATAACTGCTTTATTAAATGTTTATGAAATATATTTTGAACTGAGAATATATGAAATGTTTTTATAAATGTTTGACGAGATAGACACAAGCAAAACATTCCTCGAATGAATTATTATGCAGACAGAAGTTCTGTGGATTATTATTGAATTAGTTGGACGTGATAATTGCCACTAATTGTTGTGAATATTTTTCCCCTGATTATTATTGCTTGGAAACCTAAAATTTAGAATCAGATATGGCCCTAATTCACGCGAATCCTAAAGGTAGCTACTGGGTTTAACACCCCCACCCAGAATGTTCACTAGACGGAAGAGCTAGTGGGCGTGGTGTTTAGTACTTCGAGGTTTATATATTTATACAGACGAGATGTTCTGTTTTGGGGATATTATTGACGCGCATTATATGTTAAGGTCGGTTACCAAGCCTAGAAAAGAAAGGCGAATGTTATGTATCGAGAGAATGATTTTATACACAGGTTATGTGTATGTTATTTGGTACACGAGATATGTGTACGGTTACTAAGATTTATGAAAAATGGTTTCGTACACGAGATAGGTGTACTGTATTTAAATCTTGTGGTCTATCAAAATGATGAATTTTATTGCTTATGATAAACCTATGAACTCACCAACCTTTTGGTTGACACTTTTAAGCATGTTTATTCTCAGGTACGAAAGAAATCTTCCGCTGTGCATTTGCTCATTTAGAGATAATACTTGAAATCATTCATGGCATATTTCAAAAGACGTTGCATTCAAGTTGTTGAGATCATAAAGAATATTATTAGGTCAATTATAGTTGAATATATTATGAAATGATATGGATGCCGTCAACTTTCGATATGATGAAAGTTTGTCTTTTAAAAACGAATGCAATATTTGTAAAATTTATCATTTAGAGGTCAAATACGTCGCAATGAAATGAACTATTGTGAATCGTTTATAATCGGTATGAACGTGTCCTTTCAATGGGATGGTGGTTTAGTGGGTTTGTTATTGGTGTTATGAAAATGTAACCAAGATGGTAGCAGCAGTGGTTTAGAGAGGGTGACGGTTCAATTGGGTTTCTTAGTTTTGCTTTTAACTTGCTTGAACAGAAAATAGAAAGTATAATCTGCAACAATGATGGTGTTTTATTCTATCATTGTATAAGTAAATGGATGTATATATATATATATATATATATATATATATATATATATATATATATATATATTAAGATAGAATTTAGATAGATTGATAATGGAATCATTTAACAATCAAGTACAGTAAAAGTTCAATTATAGGTGTTGTGTTTGTCAAAAGAGAATAGTGATACATATGAAAGTATCTCATTCATCGATTATATTGTTAAACTGTGTAAGTATATTAAAATGATCGGTGACCCCATTAGCTTGACTAATAAATAGATAGATGGTAGGTATGGTGTTCTCAAGTAAAAGTTCATCAATCAATTTGCCCTGGAAAAAAAAATTAGAGTTCAATTATGTACTGTAATTTACAATTTCCTCGTTGAATGTAAAGTAAGCATACATGTATCAAAGTATACAAATATTATTACTATCACTTTATAACTATATACTTTTTAATAATAAGTTTTATTATATCTTATATTATTTTACCTTTTTATCCCAATTAATTAAATCGTATATTACTTCAAATTACATTTCAGTTTAATATATTTTATATGTACATTTGTATATATATGTAGATTCAATTTAAATAATAATTTTATTATATCGTTTATTATTTTACAAAATTAATTCTATTAACTAAATAATATAATATTTCAAATTATATTTCGAATTAATATATATATATATATATATATATATATATATATATATATATATATATATATACACATATTGAAAAATATATATGTATCTATTTACAAATAGTTGTTCGTGAATCGTTGGGAATGGTCGAAGGTCAATTGAATATATGAAACAGTTCAAAATTTTTTAGACTCAACCTAACAAACTTTGCTTATCATGTCAAAAATATTAAATCGTATCGAGAGTTTGATTTAAAATTAGTCGAAATTTTTCGGGTCGTCACAATAAAGAAAAGAAATAAAATGAAAAGACTAAAGTTCCCTCACATGCTTTGCACATGATTGAACAAACGGCTGATTTTGACAGAAAGTAGACGGGAGGACGAGGAATGTAGATTTCTGATACTTTAGGGACGAGGGATGCACAAAAAAAAGGACAGGGAGTCAAAATTGATGTAAAATTCAGGGACGAAGAATGAAATTTTATCTTATATTTGATTATGAGACCTTTTGTCATAACTCGATACATCAGCTAGATTATTTTTTGATGTTTGTCAATTATTTTTTTGATGTTTGTAATATATTATGGAGGTGATGATAAAACATAATAGTCATTAAAGTTGGTCATTATAGCTTTTATTGTAGTCAATGTGCCCAATTTTTTGTATTTTAGTTTGTACCTCCGTTATAAGTTCTTGTATATTGGAGTGTTGTGGTTGTTAACTTGTTATCTATTAACCAACTTTCGTAATATAATTGTTCGCTTTTAAAAAAGGCAAATTTTCCAGAATGATAATATAAGTGACACTTTTTTTTTAAATATAGGGTATATCCAACTTTTTTTTGCCCAAAAAGGTGTATGATTTTAATTTACCGCTTAAAAAGGATTCTGATTAGAAAGCACGCAAATTGAGGTAAAATCAGACACGTGTATTTTTTCCATATTCGGCCTCGAATTGTGTTTCTTGAACCGCCAACGGGTCGGGTTGGGAACCTCCTGACGGTGTGCTAACATTTTGTTGCGGAGGTGCGAAGCTGAAACTTTGTTGTGGCGGACGGTAACAGAAATTTTGTTGTGGCATTAAGTACCGCGCGAAACCGTATTGTTGTTGTGGGATATTTTGTTGTGGGTAATTATATTGTGGGTAATTATGTTGTGGGACATTTTGTTGTGAAAAAGGAATGTTATGTTGCAACGAATCGACGAGTAACGAGTTGAACATGTCTTGAGACACCGTGTTGTTTGTAGTTTGCGATGCAGTTATTTTTTGTTGACGTTGTTGATTTTCTTTGATGATGACATTGTTGAAGATTAGAAAAGAAAATTTATATTTTGAATTGTGAAATGGGATATGAGATGTGAAATGAGTTGAAATGGGGTAGGAGTATATATAAGATAATAATTTGTAATTAAAAAAAATTAAATCAAATGGCTAGAAGGATTTTTTTTATATTAAAAATTGCAAATTTTATTAAATTATATCTGTTTGAGCGTCTTTAATTCTGTCTAAACCAACCATACCCATCGACGGACGGCCCAACGGCGGGGCGTAGCAACGGCGCCATTGAACGACGCCATCAACGCCGGTCCAACGGCTGACCGTTGTGAGCAGTCTTAAATTGTAGGTTTTAGTTTGTAGGCGTGTATGGTTCAATTGTATCGTTGTATTAACTTGAAACGTTTCAACTAGATGTTGTTTGCTAAATTGAAGTGTGTTAATTGTCAAATTTAACATCTTTTATGACTGCAAAAAACACTTGAGTTAAATCTATTTGCATAATACACAATTTTTGACATATAAATATGCATTTGCAGTCATTAGGGGTGTGCATGGTACGAGAAGAACCGAAGACCGTACTGGACCGAACCGATTTCGAACCGAACCGAGCGTTTTCGGTCCGGTCCTTGGTCCAAAATTTTACTAACCGTACCGAACCGATAATATTTGATCCGGCCCTCGGTCCATGTTTTTGCTTCAAATTGGGATTCAGGACGAAACCGAACAAATTTGGTCAGGAACTGTACCACGCACACCCCTAGCAGTCATATAATGATACACACTTGCACAAACTTGAATGTACACAAATATAGTTGCAGTCACATAAATGTACACAAATATCATTTGTAAACGTCGATAAAAAAGTAATATAAAATGTAACAGACTGAAACCCGGGCTAGTTGTAAGTTGTCTATTTTTGCCTTTAGGGTTTGTGCTTAGTCTTAAGTGCTTTTATTTTAATTATTTAATTAGTATTTTATTATATTTGTGTTGTGTCCAGTTTGTGACAAGGGTCCCAGAACAGGTTTGTTTATTTTATTTGGACCTCGTTTGGATTACCTAATCTTGTGCGAAAGATATCAGATAACTGGTAAATACCCGTGTGTGATGGGGTATTGTGTTTTAACACAAATAAGAGCTGGTGACCAGCTCCCTTCTTGAAGTTTCCTGATTTTTTTCATTTCACTCTCTCTCACTAAACCTAACCTCACCATCTCAAACCCTAAATCATTTGATCTCGAATTGAAGCTTGATTTTGGTGTCAAATCGTTCCTTATGTTGTTGTGATTCTAACAAGGTAAAGTTTATCTGGTTTCGTGATCAAATCAGTGTCAAAATGGGTGTTTTAGTCAAGTTTTATGAAAGTGGGTTTTGATGTCCAAATTGGTTCAATTTGTTGTTGTTTGTTCATAAAAGTTGTGGGTTTATGTTTCTAAATGTCTAGTGTAAAAGATGTAACCAGTTTTGAGGACAAAAACGTGTCCAAAGTCGAGATTTGGTGATTTTGGGTTGAAACCCGTCACTTTGCTGCTGTTGCAGCTGATGAACTACCTTCGGCCGATGGTCGTTGACCATCGACCGATGGTCGTTGACCATCGACCGATGGTGAGGACGATCGGCCGATGGACGAGACCATCGACCGATGGTGTATGATTTCTGACCAGCGGATGTAATTTTGACGATCGACCGATTGGGGGAGACCATCGACCGATGGTGTGTTGACGATCGACCGATGGATGGGACCATCGACCGATGGTCTTAGGCAGCGAAATTCTTACTAAGTGTGGAATTCTAGCCGTTATGCTGCCCGTTTGTATTTTAGTGTTCATGATGTAAATTTTGAAAGTGCATAAGTGTTAAGCATGAAAATTTTAGCGGACGCAAATTTTTACTAATTTGCTATAATTCGCTGTCAGTGTGTCTAATCCTGATGGGAACACTATTCTAACTTGGTTTTTGCTGTTCTCAGGAGATAAGGACAAGGAGGAAGCTCAGAAATAATAACTGAGCAGTTGCTGGTAATTGGTGAGTGGGTCTATCTACGGATAGAGTTTAAGTAGCATATCATGCTACTGTGGTTGACTCTTTTACCATGCCTAGTGTAGAAATTGCCATGTTAGAATAATAATATCGTTGCCTGATGTTGTATGTGAATTTTGTGTACACTGTGTGAATGGCACCAGTCGGGCCTAGGGAGACTGGGGACTCGAGACCGTGCCTAGGAGAGGTTAGAGTCCGTATGAGGTCAACCGTGCCTAGGGGAGGTTGGGTCCATAGGCTACTAATTGTGGAGTATAGTGTGAACGATGCACCCCCTGCATCTGGATAACTATACTGTGAATTGAGTAACAGGGACTATCGGTAGACTCAGGCCCGATCAGCTGGGAGTCGTGTGCTCGTACAAGCCGCCGATCCTCTTATTGTCTTTTATATGCTAGTTGGTAGTTAGCAGGTATTGTTGATGTATATAGCTTGTGTGTGACTTAAGCTATATCTGTTAGATAGATTCCATTCACTTAGCGGTGCGCTAATCCCCCACATGTTTTCCCCCTTGCAGGTTTAGGTACTGCTAGTCGGGATGGGTGATACAGCAGATGACATGTTTGACAACCAACTCTGATGTGGACTTTTGTTTAAATAATGTTTTGTAATAACGTAACACCTGTGGTTTGTAATAAAGTAATTAACTAAGGATTTATGGTAATCATGTTGTTATCGAATAAGGGTAATTATGTAAATGAAGTCTTCCGCTGTGTATATAAAAAAAAATGGCCGGTGTTACATAAAAGATGGGGAAAACAAACACGTGTCCGATTTTACCTCGATTTGCGTACTTTTTTAAATCAGAATCTTTTTTAAGCGTTAAATTAAAATCATACATCCTTTTGGGCAAAAAAAAAAGGTTAGATATACCCTTTATTGAAAAAAAAAATGTCACTTATGTTACTTTTCTGGATAATTTGCCCTTTAAAAATGATTCTTTCATTGGTTGAGAAATATGAATAATGAATTTATTCCCCAATACATTTTGTTATGGTAAGACGTGCCAACATATTAAAACCGGTAGTCATATTTCGTTAAAATGTAGTATATTCATTGGTTAAATCAGGAATTTTTTAACTGGGGGCGAAATTTTCTAAAAAACCACATTCACTGCAACTTTTTTTCTTCTATTATTTCATGAAAATAAAGCTTTTGCGTCATGGGCTTTTGGATTGGGGTAAAATGTAGAGGTTTTTGGGCAAAATATGGAGGATTTTGAGCAAAATATGAAGGCTTTTGGGACTAAAGAAATCAACTTTGGGCAATTAAAAAAATCAAAATTTTTAAGCCTGAAAATCTTAAATTCACTGGCGGCATATGCCCCATACCCCTTAGTATTTTCACCCTTGAGTATTTTTGTTTTTTCTAAATTTGTGTAGATGTAAGGTCTAGGGATGGCGTCCGCAGGCAACGGATGTGGGTTCTATATACCCGCGACTCGTCTGTCGGGTTGTTTTTTTGCTCATTGAGAGCCGTTACCCGCCCGTGGATAAAATAAATTCGCTCATGCCCGTGACTTGCGGATACCCGAGACCCGTAGGTAAACTCGCGGGTAATAATAATACACTACTTTGTTATTTTTTTTTAAGAAAAGTTAGAAAATTTTATTATTTATAAACAATATGTACAATTAACATGTGTAAAATGACGTAAAAGTTCAGTTCTTTACTTATGTAATATTATATTTTTAATCATTATTGCATTACAAGTGAAATTCCTTTTAAATTGATAATTGTATGTATAAACTCGCGGATAAATTAAAAAAAGCCTCATGAATTAGCGGACCGGGTTTTATATTTTACCCGCACATCAAAGATCAAGTACCCGCGGGTCACGGGTTTTTCTCGCCCATTGCCATCCCTAGTAAGGTCTTGATATATTGACAAGGTTGACGGAATGACTTCTCGTCCTGACGAGAGAAATAAAAAACGCTCGTCCAAAGCCGGTTTATCGGATTAGTTCGTGTTTGTCGCTCATGGGGTTGTTTTTGTGGTTTTTGTACTTTGATCATTTTGGCAATTATGATCTTGGGCTTTTGTGTTTTGTTAGGTTATTTTATGTTGTGTGGTTTTCGGCATAGTTGGGCTCGTATTGAGTTAGCATTTGTTTAGCTTTGTCTAGGTTAGTTTCTCTCTTTGAGCCTCTCGTCGTTTAGTTTTTTTTTTCCTTTTCTTGTATCGGTTTAGGATTCTTTCATCTATTGATGAAGTTTTTTTATTTTAATATAGTATTCGTTATTTTCAGTGTTGCAAAAGTCGGCCGAGTCGGCCGACGCGTCGTTTTTTAGGCATGACCGACGCGTCGTTGCTAAAAAGTCGGTCAAAGGTAAAAAGTCGGTCAAAGTCGGTGGAATTCGGAAAAAGTCGGTAATTTTTTTTTTTTTTTTTTTTTGTAATACTGTCAATAATTGTTAATTGTTCATGTTTATTGTAAATATAGTTTATATTTAAAGATTTGATCTATATAATATTATATATAAATATATATTTAATAAAACTATTTTAAAAAGTCAACGTTAGTCAACACCCGTTGCGTCACCGTTGCGTCACCGTTGCGTCCGACGCGTCGTTTTTTAGGCATAGCCGATGCGTCCCCGACTCGCGTCTTTTACAACCTTGGTTATTTTAGCCACACACAAAAAAAAAAAAAAAATTATGTGTATTGTCTCTAAATTTCGTTTATGTATTGTCCTGGTGTGATCATGTTATGTTCTATAACTTTCAACGAAGTAAAAAGGGACAATGGTATATGTAGTACTAACAATAACAAGTAGTCTCTTTTTTATTCATTGCATTATGTCGTATGATTCTTTTATCATTTGTTGTCTCGCTATCTAATCATTAGTTTAACTAAACATGTCTATTTGAAGCAAGTTACGTACTAGGTAGCATGTTCAAAACAACCACATATAGTTTTACATTACATCATCTATCATTTGATTACCTATCGGAGTACTAAAAGTAAACCATCAGCTTTACATTTATTGTTACCACATACACTAAAATATAAAATGTGGTGGCACATGTTTATTTGTTGACGTTGTAGCACATAAATAAAGAGAACGAAAAGATTATGACGGATCATGTTCATCAAGAAATGACCTAAAATAGCCTAACGAATTAGGCATAGAGCTTATTTCTAATTATATAGTTGATGATTTCTCGATGGTTGACCGAATCAAATGATATTTTTGTATAACAAATATGTTAAAAGACTAGTTAACTAAATAATTTGATTCTCTGTTTACTTTTTGCCCTTTGTGATGGGGTAATATTATTTTTGTATCTTCCAGATTAATTATTATAAACTAAATACTACATATTAATTGTTCAATAAAGTAATAAATCATTAACATATGTAATCCATATCAAAAAATGATTTTAAAAGTAACTTTGTTTTTGTTTGCATTATTAAATAAAGGTTTGATAAATTCGATAGATAAAAAACATCAGAAAAAGAAAAAGAAAATTATTGATATTGGTAAAATAATTTTCATCAAAATTAATAATAAAAGAAAGTTACTATTGACTCTTTAAAATAAAAGACTAGATAACATATTCGTTATACAAAAATATTCGTTATATACTTTTAAGAAATTTACTCCTTGACATATTCGTTTTATACTTTTAAGAAATTTAACTAGTCTATTAAATACGTATTAATTAATAAATAATATACATATTATTAAGGAGTATTATTACGTAGTATTAAGCAAGGTGGCAAAATTCACTATTCGGAAATTAATTGGTCAGGACTTTGAAAAGATTAATCGGAAATTCGGGGATTAATCGGACTGTACTGTATACAATTAAAAATTAAATTTTAAAGATTATATATGTCAATATAGAAAAAAAAATCATAAATATAAAATAAATTCTAATATAATTGTCTAAAATTGTTCATTTTGCTCTAAAACTATAAAGTTTTAATTTAAATTCACGTTAAAATGTTAAACTTTTTTTACTTTGACCGGTTTTGGTTATCAAATTCGGTTTTGACTCATCAATTGACGTTGACCGTTTAATTAAATGGATTTTTGAAATCGGAACGGATTACTCTTAAAAATGATTAATCGAAGATTAATCGGCGAGTAATCGGGTTTTTTACAACACTGGTAATAAGTATTAGTAAATGTTTTTTCTGGCAGAAATCCTTTTGGCCAGAAGGTTGCTGGTTACTTCATAGTTTTGCTTCGATGGCCTGGCTTCGGTTGCAACCTTTTTTTGCTTAGGAAGTGGTGGTTGTGGAGCGCGTTTTGAAGGTGGTAGGAATCTGTTTCCTGGCTATTTTCCTGGCGACATTTTGGCTGGTTGTCGACGGTTTGTTTTGTTTGTTTGTTGCGATTTCGATCGGCATTCTCCCGACCGTTGTTGCTGGTTATCTTGTTTAGTTGTTTAGTGCAATCGTTTTTTAGAATATCCTATGTCGGTTTGTTGTCTTGATTAGTTTTCTAATAAATGGTGTTTTCCATTCTATTGGTGGGACTATTTGTTTAGGCGCCTGTTTATGTCGCTTGTTTGGCTTTGATTGAATTTTCCTTGTAATTGTAATTTAATTGTACTTGTTGATATTCGAATTTGTTATATATTACCATTACGTTCTTTCAGTAAAAACTAATAATGATATACATATATATACTGATATACATATATGTTTATGGAAAGCAACATATCCATCTATCTTTTCTCTTTCATATATCCTTTCTATATCTCTCTTAAATTAGTTTTCTTTGGCAAACATCTCACTCTCAAGCATCACCATTCATATCAGGTATATTCATTTCACTCTTTACTTTCTTTGTTCCCCTTTTTCCAACTCAAACGCTAAAAGCAAAAACTGTAGACCAAATTTATTAACCATAATTAGACACACATGTTGGTGGTAATAACTTGCACAATTATTATGTTGATTTAGAGTTATACAGATTTAGAACACATAAAGAGTTCATTTATTTTATTTTTGACGGAAAAGAAAAAAAAAAACTATATACTTATATATAACAAATAGAGGATTTCATCCAAAAGATGAAAAACTCTAAAACGTAATCATATAAAGAGTTCATTTATATAATTGGATCATGAGTCACAAATAATAAATGCTTTAAAAAAATTTCTAAGTGTTAAAGACTGTCATTAACGTGCAACATATCTTTATACAAGCGGTTACATATTGACTTTAAAGTGAACTGTACAAAGATTTTTATCCTATTAAAATAACAGATTTTAGATTTGTCCTTAGAAATTTTTGAATATTGATTGATCTCGTTTTAAATCATTTGTAAAAGTTATTGACTAATTGTACTTATAACGTACGGAAGGAACCTTGCTGTTGGAAGTTATAATGTGAATTATTAATTAATAAAGGTAAGAGTTGAAGGATTGCAACAAATAATGGAGTTTTCGTCATCATCAAAAAGGGCTAAAACTCCTGCCAACGGGAATAATATAATTGTATCGTGTTTAGTCGACGGGTGTAACGCTGACCTTAGTCAATGCCGAGAGTATCACCGTCGTCATAAAGTATGTGAAGTCCACTCAAAGACACCTAAGGTCACTATTGCTGGCCGAGAACAACGTTTCTGTCAACAATGCAGCAGGTACAACTTGTTCTTGAGCCCTCAGTATATTTATTTCTATTTAGAACGGCAAAAACCATAACAAAATGATCTAGTGGTTTCGCAGTTAAAATAAATAAATAAATAAATAAAACTTACAACATGTTTTTAAAAGGAAAGTTTTGAAGAATATTTGCAAAGTATTTAATTATGTGTATAATTAGTACTTTTATACTCGTAAAGAAGTAGTACATGTTATATTCTAGAAATGTTAATGCATTTGAATATATGGAATTATGGATAACAAAATAAGGCAAAAAAATGGACAGGTTTCACGCACTGTCGGAATTTGATGAAGGTAAACGAAGTTGTCGAAAACGTCTAGATGGTCATAATCGACGACGTAGGAAGCCTCAAGCAGACCCTATTTCTAGAACAACAACCACCTTCCTCTCAAATCAACAAGGTTTCTTCCTATCAAAACTATTACATATTTATATAAAATAAATAATTTAATAACCCTAAACATAACTTTCACTAATCAACTAAAAGTGTGTAGTGAACTTAAAAATAGACTTAAATCCAAGTTAAAAAATGTGACTGGTCGAAGTAAAGAATAATTAATGAATGAGTAGAGATTGAAGTAGTATAGTACGGTACAATATTTTAAAGTATAATTTGTACTCTATAGATTATAGAGTAATATTTGTCGTGTATTAAATTATTAATCATCGCGGATGTAAAGCACGGAGAGAAGAAAAGAAAACACATGTTTGGGCCGTTATCTGATTTTTTTGTACTTTGTAAGTTGTAACAAGCAATATTGTTCATTTGGGTCGGAAACATTGGGCAAGTAAATTAACCTCCTCTACTGGCCCAACAGGATAACCTTTTACTGGTCCAGTACAAGTAAAGGACATCATCTAAAAAAGTCCTTTTTTAAAATTGAGCCAATTTTAACTCTCCAATACTCCGTACCAAGGTTGCAAAATACGTGAGACGGGGTCGAGATGGTCGGGTCTTAAAAAGGTCGAGACGTTCGAGACGGGGTCGAGACGGGGGTCGAGACGGACGTTGACCAAAGTTGACTTTTAAATATATAAGTATAAAAATGCTTATATGTATACATATTTTAAAGCTAAAAACTTTAATTAATTAATTTATACCGATAATTGCTATCATCGTTAATTTAATACAAAAAATTCAAACTAAAATACGATATATTTTACCGATTTTATCGATTTTCTCCCTTTTCTGAATGTTGACCGACTTTGACTCGATTTTTTTCAACTTTAACCCGAATTTTGATCGTTGACTGTCATATTAGACGGTTTTCTACGAGACGGGACGGACTAGTCACCAAACCGTCGAGACGTGCGTCGAGACTTCTCGAGACGGGGTGTTTTGCAACAGTGCTCCGTACTAGTGACAGGTTATATGGCAAAACTAATTTTTTAAGATAAATAATAACAGTAGAATATTACAATAATGACGAGTAGAACGTTTTGTATAAGTTGAATGCTTCTAAAATTTAGATCATTTTTAATAATATTACTTTTCGGTGATATCAACATCTATCCATGTAACTAATGAGACCCAAATATTAATCTGTTTGTGAATTTCGTTTTGTTGGAATATCTTGTTACAGGCATTGCAAGGATATTGTCATTCAATAGCCCACAAGTACACTTGATGGGCTCTTCTAGGGCCGTTGGATTCAAACCAGAGAGCCCATTTGGCCCATTTAATAACCAACCATCTTTAAACTACCAAACTAGACACCACTTGAACATAGAATCATCACCACCAACTCAAGCAAACCAAAATGGGAGTGACAATCACTTCAACTTCATCCAACAACTATCACAACCACCAACGGTTTCTTCAAATCAAATGAATCGATCTAGTAACTCTCGTGCTCTCTCTCTTCTGTCATCATCGCCGCCAACTCATCAAACTCCAACGATCATACCACCAATGCCGAGTGTTATGGGTCAATATGGTTTTGGACATGATATGCTTTCTGAATCAAGTGGTACCACACTTCAATTTCAAGGAATGTTTAATGATGATCATGGTGGCTCATCTTCAAGTGGGATTAAACAACAAACATTGTCGTTTAGGTGGGATTAATTGGTGGTTTGTGGTAATTTAGATGATCCGTGTAACGTTTGTGGAAGAATTTCGTGTGTAATATGGATTCACTAGACCTATTTGGCTTTATGAAATAATGAGAAATAAATAATAAATAATGGTGCATTGTGAATGTATGTGTTTCTTGTAACTTTCTAATTCATTATTTATCACAACAACAAACACCCAATTTCACATGTGTGGCGTATGGGGGAAGTGCGATATAGACAATCTTTCCCCTATCCTAGAATAAAGATAAGTTATTTCTGCACCAAGAGAGAAACAGTTTCAAGAGTATGGAAGGTCATCCCTCGCTCTATTCGGCAGATAAAGAGATTGCTTCCAAGAGGACTTCTGACCTTTAAGTAAGAAAAAAAAAGTTAAAGAATAAAAAAAAAAAAAAATGAGACGCCGTGAAAATGATCAAATTTTCATGGATTTTAAATCTTGTCAGAAATTCAATTTAAACTCTACGCGTCAGTCAAATCGCCAATAAACCGACGTTGTTGTTAACTCAATTAATAGAGCCCGCTAATTCATTATCTATCAAGAATTTATTTACTATTTTGTTTGGATTTTATAAGGAAAGGTAAACAAAATATAAAAAGATTAAGCTTCTTACTAGTACAACAGATGCATTTTGATATCACATTAACTTCGCTAATCCCTTACTCTCGCTATCTCAAAGTGTCTGTTTAATTTTTGTTTCCCACTGTTAGACTAGATATTTAGCTCATAGCCTATATTATTTGTATTGTATAAGCTCAGCCCAATTAGCTTGGTTAGGGTTATTTGCCTATATATATGGCTTTGTGTTATGTACATAGGAATCAAACAAGTGTATACCATATACTTTGAATACTATTCATTTTGTCTTTTTCTTTTTTTTCCTAACCCGCCTCGATACGTTAGAAAACGTATTGTTAAAATGTAAACAAAGATAAGTTGATTTAAAAAATCATTTTTTTTTTTTTTGAAAAGCAAGTAAAACTTTCATTGATAAATGGAATATTTACAAAGCCCTATAAACTATACATTATGATGTGTCATAAATATGGATAAAAAAGAAAAAAATGAACCTCGAATCATAAAAACATGAACGATGAGACACTAAACCCCGCGGCACTTGAGTGAATTCGAGCTGAGCTGGAGCGGCCAGACAGTACCGCTGATGCGATGACAAAGTTGACCACTACAGCCCATTTAACCAAGTGAATAGTGTGATCTACGACATGACTTCATGACCGGTTTCGAGACCGTACGAGAGCTTTGTATCCAATTAGCCGATGCCCGTGCTATGAGTGTTCAAGGATGTGTAGAACGAGGGATTGATGAGCCACTGATGCCATTCGATTGTTGATTTCTTTGATCTTTTAGATATCCATGAAAATGATTGTGTTTGGATCTCGGAAAGTATAGTGGCAGGACACCAATCTTTCTTACTAAATACTTTGGCATTTTGGTATTTCCATAATATGTAAATTGTGGTCCATTTTGTTGCTTGCCAAATGTATTTACCAGAGGATGATGTGGTGAATGTTTGATCAGCTGAAGTAGTGTCTTGGAGGTTGGAAAGCGAGTTTGTGGAAAGATTCCACCAAGATAAGATTGCGTTCCAGATCGTTTGGGTTGAAGTGCATTGGAGTAGAATATGTTCTATGGTTTCGACATGTGAGTTACAGAGTGGGCAAAGAACGGTATCGAGATCAATGCTTCGCTTATCTAATTCTACTCTAGTCGGGATTCTACCAAGTAAGATCCTCCAAATGAAGATGTTAATCTTTTGTGGTATGAGTTTGTTTCTGGGCGTATTGAAGGTGTTGGAAGGTATTTCGAGTTTGAGGTTGTCTAAAATGGTTGAGAGGGATTTTGTAGTGAAGAATCCGGAATTATCTAAGTTCCATATCCAAGTATCGGGTTTTTCAGAAAGGTTAATGGAAGAAAGCAGGTTGTTTAGTTCCGATAGTTCATTAAGTGTTCGTCCGTATGGTTCACGAGACCAATTCCAAGTTCCGAAAGTGAGCGAATTGGTGGAAGAAATGCGTTCCGATACTAATGCATTTTTATTTGATTCAAGCATGTAGAGTCTTCTGAATTTGTGACGATCGCTCCAAATCCATATGGATGAACATGTCATTCATTGATTTCATTGCGAGGTATTTGACCTCTATATGATATGTTTTGTAAACATTGCATTCTTTTGAAAAGGCACACCATAAATGAATATTTAAATCAAAGGTTTTCGACATCTGATGATTTCTACATATAGACAATCACCATAAATAATAGTTTATAACAGTACTTCCGTTGACAATGCAGTCAAAATAAGATACATGGTGAAGATTTGGTGAATGCAACGTTTCCTTGAAAAATATGTCATGTAAGACTCCATGCACATAGCTTGTCTAATATCTAAGCAAACAGCGGAAGACTTCTAGGAAACCTGAGAATAAACATGCTAACAAGTGTCAACACAAAGGTTGGTGAGTTCATAGTTTTAATGTTTCGTATAATCTGTATATAAAGGTGGATCACAAGATTTCAGTTGTTTCATCCAGAAACGTTTATCGAAATATTCTACAAGATTAAGCACCCTGGTAACTAAACTTAACGTATATATAATTTGTACCCTTTGTATAATCATCTTAATAATACACGCAAACCAACGTGTACGCTTCTCAAATAGCATACGTCCGTTAAAAGGCTAGTGCTCTAGCTCGGACGGGGATATCAAGCCCTATGGATCCATATACTACTACTCGCGCCCACCAGTTCTTATAACTGGCAGTTACTAGTTACCAAAGCTAAGGGATTTTCGGTTCAAACTCAGTATAGAATTTAGTATGTACTTGTGTCCATTGTTTTTAAAATAAAGTGCATGCATTCTCAGCCCAAAAATATATATTGCAAAATCATTTAAAAAGGGAGCAAATGAAACTCACATCAAATCAGTTTAGCATTTGTATCAATTTCATAAAATGGTTATAAAAGCATTCGCATGTATTCTCAGTCCTAAAAATGTAAATAAAAAGGGAGCAAATGAACTCACATCAAATCAGTTTAGCATTTGTATCAATTTCATAAAATGGTTATAAAAGCATTCGCATGTATTCTCAGTCCCAAAAATATAAATAAAAAGGGAGCAAATGAACTCACGTATCAATATTGTGGTTCAATATTGTAGGAAAAGTATGCAGACACAATGATAGTGATGAACACATAGTTGGCCTTGGATTCACGTATCAATACCCTCTAACGATACCCATAATTTCTTTAATTTAAAACGGTTTGAAACCCGAATTAAAAACACGCGTGAATCTTGTTATAGGACATTACTACTAAAAAAAAGTAGAAAATAAATAAACAAAATATATGGAGTATCATGTTGTACGTATGTGTGTCTTTAAAAAAAATAAAGTTGTTATCATAACCACAATCTAACTCAAATTGCTATATAATTACGTGTTTTAGTTTATTAGACCTGGCCACTTGATATTTATATTACTAACTTTTTGGAAAGTGCAAAAACATGCGGCCATCATTTTTGTTTGTTATCGCAATACTATACATAGCGTGACATTTTTTTGTCTTAAGATACCGACACTTTTAATAATTTTAAATTACGGACCGCTATTTAATGTCCCGTTACCAATTATAGATATCAAAAAGTCTTAGCAAGATTCTAAAATATAGGATGATGTTAAAATCTTTATCCTTTTCATGAGAGCTAAGAAATAAGTTGTTAAATGTGGTTCTAAATATTTATAAAAAATTATATATGTTTTTAAGAAGACACAACACTCCAAATGTTATATATAAATTTTATAATAAAAGGTAATGATATTTTTAATAATCTTAGAGTTTTTAAAGATGTTTCTACTCCTCATTATTTATATAAAAATATATAGTAAAACTATTTGGTTAAACATATATATATATATATATATATATATATATATATATATATATATATATATATATATATATATATATATATATATATAACATGTCGATCTATAAAGTAACCTACATGATCTATCACTAGTCCCGTGAATTTTGTTATCTTTATGTTTAATTGACGTGTAAAGCTAGATGACATTAACCTAATTATTATTATTTATTTATTTATTTATTTATTTTCGAATACAATAAGTTGTACTAATTTTCTTACATGCAGATCTAACTTTACATTGCGTAAATAATAACATTCTAGATTGGAGCAACAGTATACTTTCATAACATCTACTAATTGCACTTCATAATACCCATAAGATTACTAAGTCATTTATTTAAAATCATAATACATTAGCTATTTAAATCACACCACATGTGAAAAATCTTTGAGTTTAAGCTTTAGAAAACAACTCATAAAAAGTGTGTCCATGTCTAAAATGCTTTATACGTTTGTTTAAAGAAAACTGACTACCCAAAATGTAATACATAAAGTTTATAGTTTTAAATAATTAAAAAGATAATTATATTTTTAACCAACTTAAAGTTTTCAAACGTTTACTAACTCACATCTTATATATAATATATATTAAAATATTATAGTTTGTTGTTTACTTCTTTATATATAACAACGTTTTGCAATATGGGTTTGTTCGTGAATCGTCGGAACGTCAAATGGGTATATGAATGTTTGAAAATATTTTAAATGTAACACAACAATTTTATTATCTTGTTGGAATTATCAGAGTTTAAATTTGACCGAAATTTCCGGGTCATGACAGTACCTACCCGTTAAAAGAAATTTCGTCCCGAAATTTGGTTAAGGAAAGTTGATAACGAAAACCAGAATATTCTCGTATCAAGGAATATGATATAATTTGAATTCTCATCATGAATTCGATTGTTCGTATAATCATTATCAAAGAAGTATAATAAAATGGATTAATGGAGTATTTTGAATACCTTGAATGAATCGAGTTCCGTTTATAAATAGCATGAGTTCAATAAATATAGAGTTTTTCATTTTTGCGAAAATATGGAAAGAACAATTCGATAACGCGAAGAGTATGAATGAAGCTATCGTAAAAGATGGAATCGAGAAAAATAAAGTTTCATCTTAACTTTTGACGTAGTCACAGTTGATTTTCGGATTTCAAAGAATTTAAAGAAAATCTTCGGAATCTATATAAGATTTGATTCTTCGGGATTTAAGGAAATTAGGATCCTCTTTATTTAAATACAGTAACCTGCCTCGATTGCTCTGTCTGGTACTACCCCTATAAATTGACCTCTTCCGTCTCAATATTTTCTCCATCCCTACTTTCTTCTCCTAATTCATACATTCAAAAGATTGTGAAAAATGCTCAATCCAGTTCTAATTCTGAACATTATCCTGATTTTTGTAACAATAATCCTCCTCTTTCAATTGCCACCAGAGGAATCTTTTTACTTCTATTTTGCCCTAGGGGTTATTGTATTTCTCATTCTCCCTTGTCTTTATCTTGCTATTCGCATAGACATACACGGTTTATGATCTTTCTTGTTTGCTGCGATTTATACTCCTGTTCTTATTCCAAAGCTCCAGATTTTTGTTTTCTCTTCCCGACCTCAAGTAAAGCGAGTAATGGTCCAAAATTTTGTAAGTTGGGAGTTTCGAATGAACTTAATGTTCTAAGCAAGAAGGATCGTAATATCACGATTTGACTTGTTAAATTACCAGAGTCTCTGAGAATAGGACTATCAAAAATATATTTTCTTGATATGTTCAAAGGTTAATTAGAATGAAAGAGTTGTGTAACATGGCATATGATGACGGTATAATTTGTGAATCATCACGTTTCATTAGAAACTCAGCATGACTTATTGTAATATAATCACGTTGATCAAGTGTCATTATATTATACTAACTCATGCTTCAGCTCCCAACACCACTTCAAAAATATTCATATTTTAAACTCGAAGGTTTCAAAATTTAGAAACTAAAATAGTTTCTTTTATGATATTACACAGATATCGCAAGGAGAAAATTGATTTCCGATAAGAATGACTATGGAATTATCTCCAGAAATATGGAGGATATTTATAATGAAAGATACGATGATATCTTAGAATTTCTAATATCAGAGGATGATGAAGAATATTGTTCGCAAGGGTTTAGATTCGGAGGCAAGGTATTCGTTAATGGCTTCAGCAGATACTGAATCATTTGGATTCTTTGAAGGCAGGTTTATTCTTTGTGATTTATCCACATCCTCCTTCATACTTTGCTCAATCCGTTTTCCAGTTCCAAACCTTCTATTTTTCTCAGCTTTACCACCATACTATTCTTTATCATCAAACTTTTGACTGTTAAGGTCGTTTACAGTTTTTGCTGCTTCATCAACATTTTTCTGAAATTCGGAGAACTAGTTTCGTAGTTTGGGGTGTTTTTCGAAAATTTCACATTCGAAGTATGTAAGTCCAGGAGGTAGACGTTATATGAACACATATAACTGTTGGCGTAGACGTGCTGCAAGATTTCAAAATACTGCTTGCTAATTCCCGATAGTTGGTATGGCAATTGCTGTTACAAGATGTGGATGAGTACATGATACGGTTTCAATGAGTATAAGGATTTTTCGAAAGGTCAAAGATCAATGAAGTTGTTGGTAAATTTACTACTAATGTGGTGGAACATGAAAGATTCCCCGATAACAAAAATGTATATGCCAAATTTACAAGTCTGAAAGGTCGTCGTTGACTGGTTGAACGGTTGATAATACTGGATACTTTGAAAAGAAATTGCAAGGTTATTTTCAGTAATAACAATGCTAAAGGATCTTTCACATTTTTGAAGTCAAAGTATAGCTTTGAAAGGTGTAGAGATCTAAGAATGATGTCACCCGTTAAATCTTGACTTGGATTCTGATCCGTCAATATCAGAATATGTAATTGAATTTGTATGGAAACGATTGTATATCCCTGTGAGCATAGTTAATAATTTTTGAATCAAAGTTGAAGAATGTACAGTATAACATATTAATTGTGAACTTATATATTTCCCGGGAATTACCTACCCGTTAAAGATTTCACAAGTAATATTTTGTACAAAAGAATTTTTATTACCGTCTTTATGAAAATATATGTATGTATATTTTCTTCAGATGTAATACAAATTTGATGAGTTAATATCATATTAAGCTCATTTGATTTTTGACTTGAATTAGAAATGAATAATCTCTAAAACATTAAAGATTTAATAATCTTTACGGAGTATTTCACTAATGTAATCAATACTCAGTTTTATTGATATTTTCTTAGTGAATCATGTTGGTGCTCATGGAACTCTTGCTAACTTCGCAAGGTACGAATGATGTTTTCTAGAAAGTTTCGAATATATCAAAGATGAAAGTATAAAATCAACTATATACTTAGTTTATTATGAACTGTAATTCATTGAGTTGGAAACAGAGATTGTAGTTAACGATGGTTAAGTCATTAACGAAGGATGTACATCATAGCATATTAGTAATATGAATTAACCAAGTAGTACCTACCAGTTAAGATTCACACGTAATAAATTGGTATGAAAAGATTTATTTTGATTTCAAAATTCATATATATTAAATATACATAAAATTTCTTCAGGAGAAATGAGTTAATACTTCATCGGTTATTGTTGCTGGTATTTCTTGGTAACTACGGTGCGTATGACGTTGATGCTCGTGGAACAGATTGTGAAGTTAAGGTTTGCGATGCGGATGTTGTTGGTGGTGGTAATGGTATTGTTGGTGTTGTTGTCGGTGGTACTGTTGATGCCGGTGATGCTACTGGTGCTTGTAACCTTTGCACCATATTCTCCAAAGCCACTACCCGAGCGCGAAGCTCGTTGACTTCTTCTACTACACCGGGATGATTGGCGGTTCGGACGAGTGGATGAATAAGATCCAGAATTTGAGAGAGTATATGATCATGACGAGATATTCTGGAGATGAGAGAGAAAATGGTATTACGAACAGGTTCGCCGGTAAGTGCTTCAGGTTCTTCGCCAAGAGGGCAATGTGGTGGATGGAAGGGATCGCCTTCTTCTTGTCTCCAATAATTAAGTAGGCTACGAACCCATCCCCAATTCATCCAGAATAGATGATGGCTAATTGGTTGATCCATTCTGGTTACACTTTCTTCAGAGTTTAGGTGAATATCCATATCGGAATAGCTGTCGAAATTTAAGGAATTTGAATTGGATACGGGATCCATCTTGTATAATTAGATAGATAATTTTTGATATGAAATAGATTATAGAATTTAGATTGGTACTCTTCAATACATAATTTACATATGTATATATGATACCAAAATTCCGTAAATTACGGAGAAATTTTCGGAAGATGGCAGTCAAAGTTTATAGTAACAGATACGCTAAGATATGAATTTTGTCTATACACTATTCATGCAATCAATACAGTAAAACGTGTCTAGACTTAAGAATGATAAGCATGTAATTTTCGACAAGAAATGATAAGCAAAACTTTTAACATGCAGACACGGTCGAAGTCCAGACTTACTAATGCATCTTAACAACTACCAGTTAGACACACTCATGCAAGACCTGGTTCGCTAGGACCAACGCTCTGATACCAACTGTGACGATCGCTCCAAATCCATATGGATGAACATGTCATTCATTGATTTCATTGCGAGGTATTTGACCTCTATATGATATGTTTTGTAAACATTGCATTCTTTTGAAAAGGCACACCATAAATGAATATTTAAATCAAAGGTTTTCGACATCTGATGATTTCTACATATAGACAATCACCATAAATAATAGTTTATAACAGTACTTCCATTGACAATGCAGTCAAAATAAGATACATGGTGAAGATTTGGTGAATGCAACGTTTCCTTGAAAAATATGTCATGTAAGACTCCATGCACATAGCTTGTCTAATATCTAAGCAAACAGCGGAAGACTTCTAGGAAACCTGAGAATAAACATGCTAACAAGTGTCAACACAAAGGTTGGTGAGTTCATAGTTTTAATGTTTCGTATAATCTGTATATAAAGGTGGATCACAAGATTTCAGTTGTTTCATCCAGAAACGTTTATCAAAATATTCTACAAGATTGAGCAAATGAACTCACATCAAATCAGTTTAGCATTTGTATCAATTTCATAAAATGGTTATAAAAGCATTCGCATGTATTCTCAGTCCCAAAAATGTAAATTAAAAGGGAGCAAATGAACTCACGTATCAATATTGTGGTTCAATATTGTAGGAAAAGTATGCAGACACAATGATAGTGATGAACACATAGTTGGCCTTGGATTCACGTATCAATACCCTCTAACGATACCCATAATTTCTTTAATTTAAAACGGTTTGAAACCCGAATTAAAAACACGCGTGAATCTTGTTATAGGACATTACTACTAAAAAAAGTAGAAAATAAATAAACAAAATATATGGAGTATCATGTTGTACGTATGTGTGTCTTTAAAAAAAATAAAGTTGTTATCATAACCACAATCTAACTCAAATTGCTATATAATTACGTGTTTTAGTTTATTAGACCTGGCCACTTGATATTTATATTACTAACTTTTTGGAAAGTGCAAAAACATGCGGCCATCATTTTTGTTTGTTATCGCAATACTATACATAGCGTGACATTTTTTTGTCTTAAGATACCGACACTTTTAATAATTTTAAATTACGGACCGCTATTTAATGTCCCGTTACCAATTATAGATATCAAAAAGTCTTAGCAAGATTCTAAAATATAGGATGATGTTAAAATCTTTATCCTTTTCATGAGAGCTAAGAAATAAGTTGTTAAATGTGGTTCTAAATATTTATAAAAAATTATATATGTTTTTAAGAAGACATAACACTCCAAATGTTATATATAAATTTTATAATAAAAGGTAATGATATTTTTAATAATCTTAGAGTTTTTAAAGATGTTTCTACTCCTCATTATTTATATAAAAATATATAGTAAAATTATTTGGTTAAACCTTTATATATATATATATATATATATATATATATATATATATATATATATATAAACATGTCGATCTATAAAGTAACCTACATGATCTATCACTAGTCCCGTGAATTTTGTTATCTTTATGTTTAATTGACGTGTAAAGCTAGATGACATTAACCTAATTATTATTATTTATTTATTTATTTATTTATTTATTTTCGAATACAATAAGTTGTACTAATTTTCTTACATGCAGATCTAACTTTACATTGCGTAAATAATAACATTTTAGATTGGAGCAACAGTATACTTTCATAACATCTACTAATTGCACTTCATAATACCCATAAGATTACTAAGTCATTTATTTAAAATCATAATACATTAGCTATTTAAATCACACCACATGTGAAAAATCTTTGAGTTTAAGCTTTAGAAAAAAACTCATAAAAAGTGTTTCCATGTCTAAAATGCTTTATACGTTTGTTTAAAGAAAACTGACTACCCAAAATGTAATACATAAAGTTTATAGTTTTAGATAATTAAAAAGATAATTATATTTTTAACCAACTTAAAGTTTTCAAACGTTTACTAACTCACATCTTATATATAATATATATTAAAATATTATAGTTTGTTGTTTACTTCTTTATATATAACAACGTTTTGCAATATGGGTTTGTTCGTGAATCGTCGGAACGTCAAATGGGTATATGAATGTTTGAAAATATTTTAAATGTAACACAACAATTTTATTATCTTGTTGGAATTATCAGAGTTTAAATTTGACCGAAATTTCCGGGTCATGACAGAATTGGTTGCTAAGAGCTTCTGTTCCGAACCATTTTTCCAGCCAAAATTTGGTGTTGTTGCCATTCCCTATTCTTTTTGTTATTGAGGTGGTGAAATTAGCTCCAAGATTGTCAGTAATTTTTTCGACCTTGATGATTTCATTCCATATTGTGGTACCTGAAACATTTCTAGAGAAGACATTAGTATTCAAAAAATATTGGTGGTTGATAAAAGAGGATCTCATTAAAGCTCTCGACTGGTTTTGGACCAATTCCGAAATCTCTAAGGGCTGCAATGCTTCCTTCTTCACACTAATCCCCAAAAAATCCAATCCTATCGGTTTTAACGAATATCGTCCTATCTGCCTAATCGGAAGCTACTACAAAATACTCACAAAAATCCTGTCCAATAGACTTTCAAAAGTTATCCACAAAATTATTGGAATAGAACAGACCGCCTTCCTCAAAGGTAGATATATCCTTGACAATGTCCTTATAGCAAACGAACTAATTGATGAACTAAAAAGAAAAAAACAAAAGGGTCTCATATTCAAAGTGGATTTCGAAAAGGCATTCGATTGCATCGAGTGGGATTTCCTTTTTGATACCATGAAAAGTATGGGATTCGGCCCCAAATGGATCAGTTTCATCCACGCATGCCTCTCCTCCTCTTCAATCTCCATCCTCATCAATGGTTCCCCGACCACGGAGTTCTCCCCTGGTAGAGGCATCCGCCAAGGTGACCCAATATCACCTTTCCTATTCATAATCGCGGCGGAAGGCCTCAACATTCTCGCCAAACGGACCATTGCAAATGACCAATTTCGTGGTATTTGAGTCGGCCATGACAAGATTGTAGTATCTCATCTCCAATATGCAGATGATACAATCTTCTTTGGCGAATGGGGCAAACGTAATGCGAAAAACATATCTAAACTATTAAAATGCTTCGAAAACATATCTGGCCTAAAAGTAAATCTCAAAAAAAGCAATCTTTACGGGATTGGTGTCTCAAAAAACGACGTCGAGGAGATGGCCAAATATATCGATTGCTCGGCCGGATCAACACCCTTCACATACATTGGACTTCCGATTGGGGTCCCTTCCAATCGGGCTTCATCTTGGCAACCGATTATTGATAAGTTCGACAAATGTCTTTCCGACTGGAAAGCCAAGTCCATGTCATACGGCGGCCGCCTCACCTTAATTAAATCCGTCTTATCCAGTATACCTTTATACTACTTTTCCTTATTCCATGCACCCGTAAAAATAATCAACGTACTTGAATCAAAAAGAAGAAAATTTTTTTGGGGAGGTTCGGACACAGAAAATAAAATAAACTGGATTAAATGGGAACACATCATCTTACCTTACGACAAAGGCGGGTTGAACATCGGGTCTCTTTTCTGCAAAAATATTTCCCTACTATGTAAATGGTGGTGGCGATTTTATAATTAAAAAATCATTTTTAGATACAAGTTATATGTTACCTATTTACTCCGTATTATTTTATTGTTCCATTAAAATTAAAAAATTAATTTATATTTAATTTATGACAATTAATTTGGTACATACAAAAAGATATTACACTCGTCGCATCTCGCGAGCTTCCTACCTTGTTTAATCGATTAAAAGATAACATTTGATTAAGGAATAATGTTATAGTAGAATTTTTTAAATTGTATGCACATATATTTGATTTGTAGTGTATTATATATTTGTAGTGATATTGAGTTGAATATTACTACAAAAAGAGCCTAGAATATTATGATTGTGTAGGATTTGATACCCTATGGTTTTATTTATTAATTGAGTGTTAGGGAATTTACTCTCATGAAGTATTTCTATTTGAATATGTGAATGGCCTTTCGATGTTGGACACAATTACGCATTGGTAGGTCCCACGAAAACAATAATTTGAGTTGAACAATGTTCTTCGTAATCCATATCTTAGAGTAAAGTGAATTTTGGTAGTTAATTAATGACAAATATCTCATCCTTCCATTTATTGGAATCAACCTCTTTTTATTAAGATTCTAACGGAAAACCGTCCATCCATCCAATATTGGGTTCTATTATTCCACAAGATTTAATATCAGATGAACACAGTTTGATTGTGTTTGATTAACTAATTAGGCAGTTTGAATAGATAAATATATTACATTATATTTAAAACCACCCTATTTATAATTTAAATCACTAATTTCCACTCTATTAGTGACGCATTCAGCTCTTTTCATGCTCTAACATGTCGAACGTGCAAACGTGAACCACACACAGCTACGATGTTACATGTAGTATGACTATTTAGCTATATGTAGTCCTGATGTGTGTTATCACCTAAATTAATATACTAAACCGAATGATTTTATCCCACAAATCAAGAAATTATTCCTGATCAATGAAGTAAAGTACTCAATCTATTAAGATCACTTAAAATACTATACACAATTGTGTTATTACAATATCATTCAATTACCATCAATTCATGAACCTATAAATTTGAACTACAATGGATCTTATGAAATAACAAAACTAATCAAACATAATAACTTCAATAAACCAAAATATAAAACAATCCAATGTCACAAGTTTTACATCAAAGCAAACACTAATAAAGTTTAGTCAATCATGTTCATAGATAAATCAATCAAACGAATGGAAAAAAATAAAATCCATAATGATCTCACAAAAATTAATGAAAATTAAAGTACCAATAGTGTTAGAATGATCAATTCTTGAAACTTGATGATAAACCCTTTAGATTTGGTAAAGAATTGCTTTTGAATGACTAAAATTGCCCAACTCCAGTCCTAAAATCGTCCAAAACAAGATATGATCAATTGTTGCTCGAAAATAGGATTTTAAACAAATCGGCCCGACTGCACCCTTTTTCGCCATCGCGAAGTAGACAAAGGGGAGGGTCTCGCGATCAGGAGGGCCTTATATTTCTGTTGGCCGTGTTCGTTTTAAATTGTACTCGTGACGCGAAAAAAAAAAACTCGATGTAACCCTCGCAAACTGGAGAATATTCTCGCCAAAGGGAGACTTTAAAATCTCAAATTTGGCCTGAAAAATAACTTGAACATATACTTTGATTCCGACTCAAACCAGTTTTAATATTTCTGACTTTTATGCTCTGAAACAAATATAATCTACCAAAAACAACGCAAATAACCTCTCGACATAAAAAACGCAATTTTCCACAAACATCGTCACTAAAATCTTCCATATTTGGCGTGAAACTAACATGAATATGACCGATATCGCGATATAAAACATGTGGTTTGACTAAATAAATAAAAAGAAACATATCAAACACAGCTTTTACTTTATTTTAAAAATATTATTTTCGATGATTGCACTACAACTAAAATGTTAGAGTTATTAAATTAAATAATTTAGGCGATCGCTATTATAATATTAATACGCACTATTGTTTTTAAAAGCTTGTACCATTTATGTTAGGTGTAAAATGTTGTAATTATAATTTTTTTTTTTAATATAGGGTAATTAAGAGTTACTCCGTATTTAAATTTAGAAAGAGTATCTAATAATTATTTATGTATAAATATATAAATGTGTGGATAATACGAATGTGAATGACTAAGTTACTTCTTTAATATTGTATAATTATAATTATCAAACTCATAAAAAATTTAATTTAAAGGATAAAAATAAAACAATTTAGGTACTAAGAATGCAAGGATAATTTTTGTTCTTATATTAGCATAAATGGTGGCGGAGATGATAGCGGTAGTGCGAAGGCTGATGATGTGGCGGAAGGATGGGATTAATTTGGAAGCGAGGGGGTATTAATGTAGGGAGAAATTAGGGGGAAAAAGGGCGATATCGCATCTCCCAGTCGAACGACCAAAATTTGGATTGTTTTTAGTATATAAAGAAAATGATATTTTTAGATGAGTCATAATTGACTATATCCTTTCACTAGAAAATTGGCAAAAATTTGCTTTTGATAGGAAAGAAGGTAATCGTAGACTCAAAATTCACAAAATATTTTTTCATTATTTCCTCTTTACACTTGATTGGAGTAAAGCACATCTTTTGATTCTATTTCAAATTCAACTCAAGTATATTAAGGCTATTCCCAACACAGCGTCTCTTTTTCTCCGTCATCCCAGTTGGCAATTTGTTTGACGCTTAATGCCCGGGCGTCAGTTAGAAATTTGACGGAACAAAAAGGTGTGTCAAATTTTTTTCCAGTCAATCAGATTTCGCCACAAATTTTTTTATACGTATTATCAATTAATATATTTTATACCTAACTACCTATAATATTTTACCACATCGCTCATCACACATTTAACACTCAAATTTGACACTTCTCTTTAAAAACTTCACTTCTTGACTCTACCACATCACCAAAAAGTATATCACTTGTCTTTCGCATAACAATCATGATTAGGAGTAGTCTAATGTGTAACGAGTATGTTAATTAATAGGTTTGGGCCTGTTTATGAAGCATTCTTCTACCAAATTCTAAATGGGCCTTTAATCTATTTGCAGGATCTTTGGGCTTATGCTACAGTACTCATATATACCTATACCATAATTATTATTACGAATGTTATGTTATTAACTATTATTACGAATGTTATTAACGATTATACATAGCCGCTACATATTGAATTTAAAGGTATTGTACATAGATGTCGTTAGGAACATCAAATAACTAATAACCACATATGACATATTTAAAGTATGTTATCCCAATAGAATCTGATGAAAAGCAAGACCATTGTGAGACCAACGAACATAGCTAAAAGGTCTTCACTCAACACAACTTATACTCCTATAAATAATTGGTTAAACTTGAAATATCAATACCAACCTCAACAACCCAAAACATGGAGACAAGTTCTTCACAAAAAGCCGCAGGGTTCGTAAAGAATACGTTTTTTAGCACCTTCTACAAAACCACCAAGCCACCACCACCACTACCAACCAGCGTCCTCAACAAGCCAAACCAAAAACCGTCAGCCATGAAAAAAGTTCCATCGTTAACGAATTTCTTTCTTGGTTCGTCTGACGGTTATGTTCATGGACCTAGTGGTGGTAGTGGTGATGCAAAGGTTGACATAAGGGCTTCCCATTATATCTCATCTTTCAAAGAACGACTTATACTTGAAGAGCGAAACGTCACTAATGAAAGAGTCGAGATGTATAGAAGAAATTGATAAAGTGAAGTCGCTTTCAATACTATTTAAATAAAGTGTTTTTGTGTGTGTGTGTGTGTGTGTGTGTGTGTGTGTGTGTGTTGGTGCGTTTACTGGTTATTTATCAAGTGAAAGTACTTGATATGAAGTTTGTGTCTTGATGATGAAGATGATTGTGTATGTAAATTTTATGTGAAGTTTGGAGTTGTGTGCTTAAAGACAAGCAATGCAAAACAGATAAATACAGTACATGTTTGTTTCTTAAGATAATTTAGTTCTCATATACGGAGTAATAACTTTTGATGTTAAGAAAACAATAGATATACTTATTTCAGTTATTTTCGTATTTTATTGTACATAGTTTTGTCAAGTGATGGATTGAAAAATTAAAGTGTCCCGTAGCACTATTATTATGTTGCTCATAGTAAAAAAAAAAAAAAAAAAAAAAAAAAAAAAAAAAAAAAGTTATTTGGTGGAACATGTATGTAATATTTTATAAAGAGAAATGATTCGGCTACTATTTTTTTTACTTAAAAACTTTCAAATAATTGAAATTAACCGATAGTATAAAGAGAAATATTGTTTTAATGTTATTGTTTTTTTTTAAAGAAAAAAAATACTAATAGTAATTAGTTTATGTTATTAACTCCTCAATTAGAAGAACTTTTAAATGTGAAAAATGATTGCATATATAGCATCGCTCTTTCATAAAATTGAGAGCTAACTAATAGTTTTAAATAAATAACATACAAAAATACAAAATGTGAGAATATTAAAAAAATAATAATTACAATTATTGAAGCTATATTTAAGAAAATATTTTGTGCATAAATGATAGCACATCAAGATATATAAATCAAGATATATAAGAACTTGAATTATAAGATCCACTTAATTTCTAACTTAAATCATAAGATCCAAAAACCCTATTTTAGTCATAATTTTTAAAATTTAAGTTTTAGGTGTTTGATAAACAAGACTATTGATAGCTTAACAAATAATTAGAGGAATGTACAAAAAAAGAAAAAAATGATATGACCTTTTGTTGCAATATGGTTAACTTACCTTTTTATTTTTACATTTTAAGTCTATAAAATCATACTTACTTGATTTTTATGTTTAACTTAACTATCAACTTTGGTTATTTACAATTCAAAAATGTAATTGTCAAAAATCACAATTTAAACACGAATTCAAATCCGCTTGTTAGTTAACTATTAATAGCACACACGTTAGAATTTCATTTCAATCAAAGTATTTGGGATACTTCAATTTAATTTATTGGTAATTTTATTTTATGAAAATTAAAACAAACAAAAAAGTCATTCCTGTTATAAAAGTCATGGATGCTAATTTTATTATTATTATAAACATTGTATAGTAGTTTTTTTTAGTATATATATGTGTGTTATGAGCACATAAGGTGTACACCAAAAACATATATAAAACACCTACTTCTCTCATATTCCCTCTATATACTTATTAGTATTCTACAGTCAAGAACCAGGCCACTAAAGGAGGTTATAAGCCTACAAAATTATAACACGTTATCAGCACGAAGTGCTCTGTATAATCAAGGTGTATCTAAGCAAGCACACGTCACTAATCTAGGTAAGAAATTGTTTAACTTTTATTAACTCCACTAACATTTATATTTATGTTATTTAAGTTATATATGGTCGGTTCTACCACCTGAATTATATTTCTGTAATCTAACTTTTATTAACTCCACTAACATTTATATTTATGCTATTTAAGTTATATATGGTCGGTTCTACCACCTGAATTATATTTCTGTAATCTAACTTTTATTAACTCCACTAACATTTATATTTATGTTATTTAAGTTATATATGGTCGGTTCTACCACCTGAATTATATTTCTGTAATCTAACTTTTATTAACTTCACTAACATTTATATTTATGTTAAGTTATATATGGTCGATTATACCGCCTGAATTATATTTTCTGTAATCTAACTCTTATTAACTTCACTAACATTTATATTTATGTTATTTAAGTTATATATGGTCGGTTCTACCACCTGAATTATATTTCTGTAATCTAACTTTTATTAACTCCACTAACATTTATATTTATGTTATTTAAGTTATATATGGTCGGTTCTACCACCTGAATTATATTTCTGTAATCTAACTTTTATTAACTTCACTAACATTTATATTTATGTTAAGTTATATATGGTCGGTTATACCGCCTGAATTATATTTTCTGTAATCTAACTCTTATTAACTTCACTAACATTTATATTTATGTTATTTAAGTTATATATGGTCGGTTATACAGCCTGAATTATATTTTCTGTAATCTAACTCTTATTAACTTCACTAACATTTATATTTATGTTAATAAGACCTCATGATTGTACGCAACACGTCATTTGACAACACGGTACTTTATGTACGCAACACGTCATTTGACAACACGGTACCATGGGTCGAGATTAATTCCGATCAATACGAATATGATGGGGTCTTTATATGTTATCTAACATTTATGATTACTTATGCAATTAATCATTATTTATTTCATGCATACTAATGTTTATTCTTAAATTTATAATCTTAAAAGTTAAAATAAGAAAAAATAGTCTGTATTTTTATTAAAAGTAAATCTTAAAAATTAAAATAAGAAAAAGTAGTTTGTATTTTTATTAAAAGTTAAAATAAGAAAAAGTAATTTGTATTTTTATTAAAAGTAAATCTTAAAAGTTAAAATAAGAAAAAGTAGTTTGTATTTTTATTAAAAGTAAATCTTAAAAGTTAAAATAAAAAAAGTAGTTTGTATTTTTATTAAAAGTAAATCTTAAAAGTTAAAATAAGAAAAAGTAGTTTGTATTTTTATTAAAAGTAAATCTTAAAAGTTAAAATAAGAAAAATAAATTATAATAATATATATTATAACTTAATATATATTATAATAATATTATTAATAATATAATATGAACCTATATTCTATCCTTCCCTTATGATTTTTTTATTTGTAATCATACCATTATTCCTTTGTTTGCTACTTATGAATCTAAACTAATTCTAATTTCATGTTGTTATTTGTCTATAAAAAAAAATTGATTATGATTATGATTATGATTTATGTTGTTCATCTTTCTGAAAATAGAAAATGTCAAACTTATCAAAGCTTGAGTTTGATGCCTTAGACGTATCGGGAACAAACTACACATCATGGGTTATGGACGTAGAAATAAATCTTGGATCATTGGGTATTCTAGAAACTTTAAAAGAAAATAATACTTGTTCTGATCAAGATAAATTAAAATCAATTGCTTTTATTCGCAAACATATTGATACCACTTTAAAACATATGTTTCTCACTATCAAAGATCCACATGTTTTATGGAAAAGTATCAAGAGTAGATTCGATAATCAAAAGGAAATATTACTCCCAGCTGCGAGGGAAGAATGGAGAAATCTAAGGTTCCAAGATTTCAAAAAGGTAAGTGAATACAGCTCGGCCATGTTCAAGATCCGTTCAAAGCTTCAATTCTGTGGTCAAGAAATAAGTGATGCTGATATGATGGAGAAAACTTTCTCCACAATGCATTCTGCAAACATAACTGTGCAAGAAAATTTAAGATTGCAGAATTATAAAACTTTTTCCAAACTTCAAACTTATCTCTTAGTTGCAGAAGTTAATAAAGAATTACTGATGAAAAATCAAGAATATCGTCCTACCGGTGCGCTAGCATTTTCTGAAGCTAATGCTATTAACAATAATAATAATAAAAGAAGAAATGCACATGGACAAGGGCGTGGACAAGGTCGTGGCCATATTGGCCAAAACCATCATCATGGAAATTACCATAACAATAATAAAAATCATAACTATGTTCGAAATCACCCTTATGGTAATGGTCGTGGTGGTCGTGGACAAAGAAATAATAATCCACAAAATTATAAAATTCAAACACCATACAATCCCACAAATCACAATGTTGAAGAAGGCTCTTCAAAGAATGTTGAAGATTCTTGTTACCGATGTGGTAAAATTGGCCACTGGTCTAAAAACTGCCGAACAAATCAGCATTCTGTTAATCGGTATCAAGAATCCCTAAAGGGAAAACGAAAAGAAGCAAATCTTGTGGATGACCTTGATACAAAAATCACTGAGCCAACTTGTGACTACTTTAATGAATAAATTTCTAATATCTATGTATATAGATATCCTATTATATGTTTCCGTTAAATAAATGGTTGTAGATTTTCAATCTACACCATATCTAGTTTACTACATATTTCCTTATTATGTGCTATCGTTTGTAACATGTTTTGAATGTAATATATTGATGAATTATGTACTCATTATTTGTTTCTCATATTTTTTTTGAAGTTCATGATGTATACTGTTGGAGTAAAAAATCAGTCAAATGGTGGAGATATTTGTATTGCAGACAGTGGTGCCACTCACACCATACTCAAATCTAAAAAATATTTCACAGACTTGAAAGCAACGGAAGGAACTATACATACTATATCAGGTCCTGTGGACTTAATAAAAGGAATGGGAAAGGCAAAATTCATGTTACCAAATGGTATAAATTTTCTGATAAATAATGCCTTATTTTCTCCCATGTCAAAGAGAAATTTGTTAAGTTTCTCTGACATATACCAAAATGGATATGATTATCAGTCAGTGACAACAGAAAATGAAAAATATTTAAGTATCACTGATAAGAATCGTGTAATTGAAAAACTACCAAGACTTCATTATGGTTTACATTATACACATATAAATGTACCTGAAGTAAATGTGGTAGTTAAAGAAAAATCATGTGATCCTGTAATGATCAGTTTGTGGCATGAGAGATTAGGCCACCCAGGATCAACAATGATGAAAAGAATAATACAAAATACACATGGACATCCATTGGCGGATCAAAGGATCCCTCATGATGCACTTATCCCATGTACATCATGCTCACTTGGAAAGTTGATAATAAGACCATCACCTCTTAAGGTCGAAAAAGAATCACCAATGTTTCTTGAAAGAAATCAAGGTGATATATGTGGACCAATTCATCCACCATGTGGACCATTTAGATATTTTATGGTTCTAATAGACGCATCTAGTAGATGGTCTCATGTTTGTCTATTATCAAGTCAAAATATGGCATTTGAAAATTTTCTTGCTCAAATTATTAAATTGAGAGCACATTTCCCTGATTATACTATTAAAAGGGTGATACTAGATAATGCCGGTGAGTTTATATCTCAAGCATTTAATAACTTTTGCATGTCTATTGGGATTATTGTTGAACATCCCGTTGCCCATGTGCATACACAAAATGGTTTAGCTGAATCATTAATTAAACGATTGCAGCTAATAGCTAGACCATTGATAATGCGAACAAAACTCCCAGTATCTGTATGGGGCCATGCAATTTTGCATGCTGCATCATTGATTCGCATTAGACCAAGCGCAAGTCATACATATTCTCCCTTGCAACTTACTTTTGGCCATCAGCCAAATATTTCCCACCTTAGAACATTTGGTTGTGCGGTTTATGTCCCTATCGCACCACCACAACGCACTAAAATGGGTCCTCAAAGAAGGATGGGAATATATGTTGGATATGAAACATCTTCAATAATAAGATATATTGAACTCATGACGGGTGATGTTTTTACAGCACGTTTTGCTGATTGTCACTTTAATAAAACATTATTCCCTAGATTAGGGGGAGAAATAAAAAATAAAGAAAATGATGTTTCATAGTGTGAACCTCAATTAATGTATCTTGATCCTCGCACAAAAGAATGCGAGACCGAAGTTCAAAAAATAATGCATATGCAAGAACTTGCGAATAAATTGCCTGATGCATTTACAGATACAAAAAGAGTGACTAAATCATATATACCAGCACCAAATGCTCCAGCTCGAATTGAAATTCCAAAAACTGGCAATAATGTCATTCTTGAGTCTTTGCCACGCCAGAAACGTGGGAGACCAATTGGTTCCAAAGATAAAAATCCTCGAAAAAGAAAATCAGCTGATAATGAGGTAAAAGAAAGTGTTCAAGAAGAACTACAAATCAATACTCCTTCTGCAGAGGAGATTGATGATGTCAATACGGAATTTTCAATCAATTATGCACATTCAAAAATATTATGGAACCGAAATGAAATGAAAAATCTTGATGAGATATTTTCATATAATGTTGCATATGACATCATGAATGATGATGATGATCCAGAACCAAAATCTGTCATGGAATGTCAAAATAGACATGATTGGAATCATTGGAAAGGAGCAATACGAGCTGAATTTGAATCGCTCAATAAATGAAAAGTTTTCGAATCTATCATTCTCACACCTAAAGATGTGAAACCTGTGGGATATAGATGGGTTTTTGTACGAAAAAGAAATGAGAAAAAATGAAGTTACAAGGTATAAAGCTAGACTTGTAGCTCAAGGTTTTTCTCAAAGACCAGGAATTGATTATGAGGAAACTTATTCTCCTGTTATGGATGCAATTACTTTTAGATACTTAATCAGCCTGGCAGTTTCTAAAAATTTAGAAATGCATCTCATGGATGTTGTGACTGCTTATCTTTATGGATCACTTGATAGTGATATATATATATGAAGATACCTGAAGGATTTAAGGTATCAGAAGTAACCAATGAAAAACCCAAAGAAATGTACTCAATCAAGTTACAAAGGTCTTTATATGGGTTGAAACAATTGGGTCGCATGTGGTATAAACGATTAAGTGATTACTTGATAAGCAAAGGGTATACCAATAATGTGACAACCCGAAAATTTCCAACCAAATTTAAACTTTAATCATTATATGTTTCCGACACGATAAGCAATATTTGTTAAGTTAAATTTCAAGAATTTTAAACTATGTTCATACATTCATTCAACCTCGATCAAGTTCCAACGATTCACGAACCATTAAACGAATATGATTATATATGTATATGTGTATATATATTATAACTTGAAACGTAAACAAAATATTAGATTAAATACTTTACATGATTGTATCTGTTTCAAAATATTTATCAATGGAATTAGAAGATAAGATCAAATGATTGAATTATCAGATATATTGAATTATGATTACGAGTCTCTGTTGAAAGGCCTACGTTGATTTGAGAAATCTTTCCATTTTAACAATATTCGGAAAATGGTAAAGTGATTTATAAATAAGAACAAATTGTCAATCATTGAGAACTAGACAAAGGATAGTGGAAGATTGAATCTCATAAAGACTCGATTGATCTATTTAGTTTCAAACATACAAAAACGTTTTTAGTTTAAAAAGAACTTTATTATTAAAACGTATAAAACTTTTATAAATATCTAGAACCACTTTTGACAACTCATTACTTAACTATAATGATAAAGATAACGATATTTATATTTTATTTTATTAAATATATATAACGATTTAAATTAATATTATATATATTTATACACGTATTATATGTACATAGTTTTATACTTTTACTATATTTAAACTTTACCTTTACTTTATTTTTACTTTACTTTAACTTTAATAATTCACTTTAATAATTCATACTTTAATAATTCACTTTAATAATTCATACTTTAATAATTCACTTTAATAATTCATACTTTAATAATTCACTTTAATAATTCAAAAATCTATTATAAATAGAATTCAATAGGTTTCATTATTTCATAGAAACTTGAAAATATTTTTCTCTAAACTCTCTCAATCGATTTACATATATATATTTACTCCGTATTATTTCAAGATATTATTAGTATACATAAAATATTACGACAGAGTGCTGTCCGAATGATTTCGAAATTGTTTTTCGAGTAAGATAGGATTAACGAAATTATGGGTTATATGTCATAACCCGTCCTTAACCATAAGAACGAGTTAGATAATGTATGATTTCATTGCGAGGTATTGACCTCTATATGCGACATTTTTAAAAGAACAACTGCATTTATTTTACATTACAAACCATAACTCTTATATTAATACAAGCTTTAGACAATATAAAGATGATTATCGTTTAGCGATAATCTTAGACTTACAAACTTTACATGTGATGATAACAATACGATTTCTAGCATATTTTACATTACAATTCCTCGGATATGCAGTTTTATTTTTGACACAAATATGCATACTCAAGATCTTGCTTAAATTCAACATGTTGCAGCGGAAGCTTTTAGTTATCACCTGAGAATAGACATGTTTAAAACGTCAACATAAAGTTGGTGAGATATAGGTTTAATGCTGGCAGCGGTATAAATATAGACCACAAGATTTCATATGTAAACATTTTAATAAAAATATTCTAAGTGGTTGAGCACTTGGTAACCATACTTAACATTTAATCACGTCGCATATTCCCTTTATTATGAAATCTTACTACACCGTACCAAGTGTAGTTACGAAACGAAGTACTGTGCAACCGTTGAATACTGGTCGTCCAGTCCGGTTGGGGTTGTCAGGCCTGATAGATCTATCAACAGGATTCGCGTTTACAATACCGCTGTAAATATTAGTTACCAAGCTACAGGGAAGTATGCCAGTGGTACAACTCAACGTAGAATATATTTTTCAGTTACTTGTGTCCATAACGTAAAACATAAAATACATGTATTCTCATCCCGAAATACTTAGAGTTTAAAAGTGGGACTATATACTCACTTTCGTCTTGAAGATATGTAATTTTGACTTGGTCTCCGATTGATATCACAAACCTAACCATATATAATATATCAATACCTTTTCTTTTTAAACAATCGTCACATATATATACTTATAATACTTTTAATACTTTTAATAATTCCTTAGTCCGTAGTTAGCAGTTCGATGTTAGTAATTCAATTTTAAATGGTTCATTTTTAGGTGTTTAATAAACCCCCAACGAAATAAATAAAACCCCCATCGTATATGTATTGGTCGAGATTAATCTTGACCCACGGTACCGGTGTTGTCAAATGACGTGTTGCGTACATAAAGTACCGGTGTTGTCAAATGACGTGTTGCGTACAATCATGGGATCTTATGATTAATCTTCTCGTATTGTTTACGGGTGATCCTGAACCATATAAAATTAAATTATGAGTACATATATATAAAATATCATGTTATTTTAAAAAGATGTGATTTATTTAATTTTCTCCAATTATTTTCGTAGCTAAACTAGTCTTGGATATCCGATTTTGTTTTGGTCGTAGTTTCTTCGTTACAACTCCGTTTTCGTTGGTTCAACTTGCCACTTCCTTGGATCGAGTCCCTCTTTAAGACTATGAACTGTAAATACCTTAGTTTGTATTCGAAATCACAGGTCATAGGTCAAACTTTAGTGAAACTTATGAAGTTAATCATTTTCCATCATGTAAACAACCTTAAATGATTATTTTCCTAAAAATACTTATACTTTGAGTTAAATCATGAAATTTTTATGTGTTATCATATTCATAGTAAAAATCATTTTTCCAGAAAATAAATCTCTAATTCAAAGTTTAAGATGGTTTTTAATTATCCAACCCAAAACAGCCCCCGGTTGCACTCCGACGTCGTAAAAACAGTTTTTAAGATGTTCTTTGAAAAACCAAGTTATACCTTGTTAAATTAGCATATATTTAAGTTATATTACAGGTCTTGAAGTATTTTAAAAGTTAAGTTAGAAGGATCTATTTAGTTTGCAAACAAGTTTGAAAACATTCAAACTATGTTCTTGTTGTTAAAATTTTATACCACAAAATAAGATAGCTATATATATATGAATCGAATAAGGTTATGAACAAAGTTACTACCTCAAGTTACTTGGACAAGATTGCTGTAAAAGAGGAGTAAGAACCTAGAACCAAAAGGGTGATGGAATTGGATGAAAGATTGGAAGTAAACTTGTGTTCTTGGAAGGATTCTTGAAGTGTTTTTGTAAGAGTTTTCTTATGGTGATTAAGTGATGTTTTTATGGCTAGATCTTCATGGATATTAGCTGAATGGTTATGGAGGTTAAGGCTCTTAAAAGTGTGTGTGTTTTAGCTAAGAAAATGGAAGAGAAAATGAATCAAAATGGAGATCCTCCCATGTCTTTAAAAAACGTGATCCATGGGGTACAAGGACAAGATTTTAGTTTGTAATTTTATGTATTTAGTCAACAAACTTCCAAATACCAATTACCTTATACATAATTCATTGAACAAGGGCTGGTTGGTGGTGATTTTATGTGTATATACCAATAGTAAATACGTATAGAAGCTAGGTATGATACGAGTACATGTACTCTAGATATACGTATAGAAATTTTGTGAAAAATGGAATGAGAATTCAAATATAGCTATCTTTTGTGAATACACTTATATTGTTTTATGTATTTAAGTCCTTAAAAAGTGATTAAATACATTACTTATACGATATATGTATAAACATTATAGGTCATAAGTATTTATGTCAAATAACGTTACGTATGGTTATCGTTTTGAAAACTTAAGTTAGTAGTTTCAAAATATACTTGTAACTTATTGTTAATACAAAATGAGGTATTAAAACATTCTTAGATCATGTTAAATATGTATATATACATATATATATACACAAACGTATAATTATCATATATTGTATAGTTCGTGATATCATCGGTCAAACTAGACGGTCAAACGTTGTGTAAAACTCTTTTCGAAGACATAAGTCTCAACAATTTGGATTGCTTGTCATGTTGGTAAGGTTTAATTTATGTAAATATTAATCTTATAAGTATAGAATGATCGAAAAAGTGCGGGTCATTACAGTACCTACCCGTTAAATAAATTTCGTCCCGAAATTTTAAAATTGTACCTATTTTGCGTCATCGGGAAACAAGTGTGGATACTTTTGTTTCATTTGATCCTCTCATTCCCAAGTAAACTCGGGACCCCTTCGAGCATTCCAACGAACCTTAACGATCGGTATGTTGCTCTGCTTGAGCCGTTTAACTTCACGATCCATGATTTCGATTGGTTCTTCGATGAATTGTAGTTTCTCGTCGACATGGATTTCTTCAAGAGGAATGGTGAGGTCTTCCTTTGCAAGACACTTCTTAAGGTTCGAGACGTGAAAGGTATTATGTACTCCGGCGAGTTGTTGCGGTAACTCGAGTCGATAAGCTACCGGTCCAATGCGTTCGATGATCTTGAACGGGCCTACATACCTTGGGTTTAGTTTACCCCTTTTTCCAAAACGTATTACACCTTTCCAAGGTGACACCTTTAACATAACCATGTCACCGATCTGAAACTCTAATGGTTTCCTTCGGACATCGGCGTAGCTCTTTTGGCGACTACGGGCTGTTTTCAATCTCTCCTTGATTTGTACTATCTTTTCAGTAGTTTCATGTATGATCTCGGGACCAGTTAATTGTCGATCTCCTACTTCATTCCAACAGATAGGAGATCTACACTTCCTCCCATACAGTGCTTCAAATGGCGCAGCTTTAATGCTCGCATGATAACTATTATTATACGAGAATTCTGCTAACGGTAAATACTTATCCCATCCGTTTCCAAAATCGATCACACATGCCCTGAGCATGTCTTCAAGAGTCTGAATTGTTCTTTCACTCTGCCCGTCATTTTGCGGATGATATGCGGTGCTCATATCCAAACGAGTTCCTAGGGCCTCCTGTAGTGATTGCCAGAACTTTGAGGTAAATCTACTATCACGATCGGATATAATGGAAATAGGTATTCCATGCCTTGAAACAATTTCCTTTATATACAATCGTAATAGTTTCTCCATTCTATCCGTTTCCTTTATAGGCAAGAAATGTGCAGACTTGGTGAGACGATCAACAATCACCCAAATGGTGTCGTATCCCCAGGCAGTCTTTGGTAACTTCGTGATGAAATCCATGGTAATACCATCCCATTTCCATTCTGGGATTTCTGGTTGTTGAAGTAACCCTGACGGCTTTTGGTGTTCAGCTTTGACTTTGGAACAAGTTAAACATTCCCCAACATATGTTGCAACGTCTGTCTTTAAATTAGGCCACCAATAATGTGTCTTAAGATCTTGATACATCTTTCCGACTCCGGGATGTATCGAGTATCTTGTCTTATGTGCCTCGTTCAATATCAACTTCCTTAATCCACCCAACTTCGGTACCCAAATACAATTTGCAAAATATCAAATTCCGTCTTCCCGTATAACGAGTTGCTTCTCATACTTCTTCATTATTTCATTTCTTATGTTTTCTTTAGTAAGTGCTTCTCGTTGAACTTCTTTGATTTGCGAGTTGAGATTCATGCGAATTTTTATGTTCATCGCTCGAACTCGAATTGGTTCTCGTTCCTTTCTGCTTAAAGCATCGGCCACCACGTTCGCCTTCCCGGGATGATAACGAATTTCACAATCATAGTCATTTATTAACTCGACCCACCTACGTTGCCTCATGTTCAACTGTTTCTGATCAAAAATATGTTGAAGACTTTTATGATCAGTAAACACAATGAATTTAACCCCATACAAGTAGTGTGTCCACATCTTCAATGCAAACACTACTGCTCCCAATTCTAGATCATGCGTCGTATAATTCCGCTCGTGAATCTTCAATTGTCGGGATGCGTATGCAATAACTTTCTTCCGTTGCATAAGAACGCAACCAAAACCTTGTCGCGAAGCGTCACAATATATTTCAAAATCATCGTTCCCTTCAGGTAACGATAAAATAGGCGCCGTAGTCAACTTCTTTTTCAGTAATTGAAATGCACTCTCCTGCTCAGAAGTCCATTCATATTTCTTCCCTTTTTGCGTTAACGCTGTCAACGGCTTAGCTATTCGGGAAAAATCTTGAATAAACCTTCTATAATAACCGGCTAAACCCAAAAATTGGCGTATCTGCATTGGTGTCTTAGGAGTCTCCCATTTTTCAATGGCTTCAATTTTTGCTGGATCAACCTGAATTCCTTTGATACTAACAACGTGGCCAAGAAATTGCACTTCTTTCAACCAAAAAGCACACTTAGAAAATTTAGCATATAGCTGTTCTTTTCTCAACAACTCTAATATCAACCTTAAATGCTGCTCATGCTCTTGCTCACTCTTGGAATAGATAAGAATGTCATCAATGAAAACAATAACAAACTTATCTAAATATGGACTACAAACTCGATTCATGAGGTCCATGAATACAGCTGGCGCATTCGTCAATCCAAACGGCATGACCAAAAATTCGTAATGACCGTAACGTGTTCGAAAAGCAGTTTTCGGTATATCTTCTTCTTTGACACGTAATTGATGATAGCCCGATCTTAGGTCAATTTTCGAGTACACACATGATCCTTGGAGTTGATCAAATAAGTCATCAATTCTCGGTAGTGGATACCGATTCTTGATAGTTAACTTATTTAATTCACGATAATCTATACACATTCGGAAAGATCCGTCTTTCTTCTTGACGAATAAAATTGGAGCTCCCCACGGTGAAGTACTTGGTCGTATGAATCCAAGATCCAGTAATTCTTTTAACTGACTCTGAAGTTCTTTTAACTCGGACGGTGCAAGTCTATATGGAGCACGGGCAACTGGTGCAGCTCCTGGTACAAGATCTATTTGAAATTCTACAGATCTAAATGGAGGTAATCCCGGCAACTCTTCCGGAAATACTTCAGGAAAATCTCTTGCCACAGGCACGTCATTGATGCACTTCTCTTTTTCTTTCTTTTCGACTTTATTAACATGTGCTAAGATAGCATAGCACCCTTTCTTCAAGCACTTTTGAGCTTTCAAATAACTAATGAGTTTTAGCTTTGAGTTACCCTTCTCTCCATAAATCATTACTGGCGTTTTATCCTTACGAGGAATGCGAATTGCCTTCTTGGCGCACACAACTTCAGCTCCTATTTTGGACATCCAGTCCATGCCGACTATTACATCAAAACTTCCTAATTCTATGGGTATCAAATCAATCTTAAATGTTTCTCCGGCTAAATTTATTTTACAATCACGGCAAATTTTATCGGCTTTAATTAGTTTACCATTAGCTAACTCAATCATGTACTTAGCATCTAGAGGTAATGATGAACAATTCAATTTAGCGTGAAAGTCTCTACACACGTAACTTCTATCAGCACTAGTATCAAATATAATAGATGCGGATAAGTTATTAATGGTAAACGTACCCGTAACAAGCTCCGGGTCTTCACACGCCTCTCTAGCATTAATAACAAATGCTCTCCCTCGTGCAGGTCCGATATTCTTCTCTGGATTCGGGCACTGGCTCTTATAATGACCCTGTTTCCCACATCCATAACAAGTAACAGTAGCCAAAGCAGTTCTATTTGCATTAGTGGCAGGAGTCTTGGTACCATTTGTATTTGTAACGAGAGCCCTACAATCTTCAGCAAGATGACCCTTTCGATTACATTTGTTGCATACCACATTACAGTAACCAGAGTGATGTTTGTGGCATCGGTTGCATAAAGGATTTTGTCCTTTATAACCAAAGCTTAAACCACTACCCGCACCTTGCGTGATTTCTTGTTTCTTAAAAGATTGTTGTTGGTTACCTCGATCATAATTTCCATTCCACTTTCTTTTGTTACCTGATACCTTCACATCAGTATTGGATACTTTCTTATCCATGATGACCTGATCCATTAGCTCGTTTGCCATGGTTATAGCTTCATGAATTGTCTTAGGTTTCGATGCTGTAACATTTTCCTTGACCTTTTTGGGCAAACCATCTTTGTACATTTCAATCTTCCGTTCTTCGGTTGGAACCAATTCAGGACATAGCAAAACTAATTCCATGAATCGCTGATTGTAGTTGGTGATTTCAGTACCAACAACCTTCAGGCTTCGTAATTCATCTTCCAACTTCCTAACCTCGTTCCTTGGACAATACTCGTTGATTAACATTGTTTTGAATTCTTCCCAAGGAGTATCATAAGCTACATCTCCTCCTACAGCCTTCACATAATTTTTCCACCACGTGAGTGCACTATCTTGTAAAGTGCACGATGCATACTTGGTCATGTCCTTTTCAACACAACCACTTATTTTAAACACAGTCTCCATCTTTTCTATCCACCGGGTTAAACCGATCGGTCCTTCTGTTCCACTGAATGATGAGGGCTTGCAAGCTTGAAAAGTTTTGTAAGTGCACCCCACACGAGGATTTGGGTTAACTGCAGCACCTCTTGCAGCCTCGACCCATAACATTCTGTCGTTCACTCGCTGATTGATGAGTTCCTGGATTTCTTGTTCCGTCATTCGGTTCAATCGCGCCATATTCTTCTATAAGAATGAAAAGAAAATAATTATTCACATGGAATATTATAGATGTAGTGTATATTTACAGTACATTATAGCTTATTAATTATATGAACCAGGTATTATTATAAAAGCCTTTTCTTCTTATTAGCGTTTTATAATTATATCTAGGGTAGTACCTACCCGTTAATGTCCATACTTAATAGCTTAGTACAGAATCAATTACTACCATCTAAATAATACTTAACCATGGAAAATTATTGCATTTCACACTTCACTATTTTACATATGCTTATCTTACATCGAACATTAAGCAAACTACACTAATAATATTATACAAAACATTATATGATCCCATGGTTTAATACGGCAGCGCATCGTTTGGTCTATTTTCTAAGACGTTTAGGTTCAATGAATCGCCTAACGCTTATCCTAGCTGTCTGCCTATATTTTGGCTGTGGGACTGAAGAACTGGATGCCGGGATAGAACGAATAGGAATAGCGGGAATAGGGGTGGTAGTGTCTAGTGGAGTTGGTGCCACATCATCCTTACTAAACTCGGGATTTGAATTTTCTAATTCATTAGCCTTTCGTTTCTTTCCTAGTTCGAACTTGTCTTTTGTAATTTCCTGTATTTCTTCCTCGGGTTCACTTTCCTCCTCGGGTTCACTTTCCTCCTCGGGTTCACTTTTCGGGTTCTCTATAGTCGGTTCATCCGGAATTTGTGAGTCTTCCCCAAAGATATTATTTTCGTCATCGGATAGGTTAATGACTGGAACACCATCTGAAGATTCTGGTTCGGAGTCGCTGAATGTGATAACAAGTTTTGAGCCCGACATCTATCACACAACAACTAACCCATTAGTACTACATAATATTTACATATAAATTTTAACCAACAATGATAAGCAATGGTTTTTAAATCAGACCCGGTCAAAGTCCAGACTTACTAATGTATCCTAACGACTTATCAATTAGACACACTAATGCAAACCTGGTTCGCTAAGACCACCGCTCTGATACCACATGTCATAACCCGTACTTAACCATAAGAACGAGTTAGATAACGTATGATTTCATTGCGAGGTATTGACCTCTATATGCGACATTTTTAAAAGAACAACTGCATTTATTTTACATTACAAACCATAACTCTTATATTAATACAAGCTTTAGACAATATAAAGATGATTATCGTTTAGCGATAATCTTAGACTTACAAACTTTACATGTGATGATAACAATACGATTTCTAGCATATTTTACATTACAATTCCTCGGATATGCAGTTTTATTTTTGACACAAATATGCATACTCAAGATCTTGCTTAAATTCAACATGTTGCAGCGGAAGCTTTTAGTTATCACCTGAGAATAGACATGTTTAAAACGTCAACATAAAGTTGGTGAGATATAGGTTTAATGCCGGCAGCGGTATAAATATAGACCACAAGATTTCATATGTAAACATTTTAATAAAAATATTCTAAGTGGTTGAGCACTTGGTAACCATACTTAACATTTAATCACGTCGCATATTCCCTTTATTATGAAATCTTACTACACCGTAGCAAGTGTAGTTATGAAACGAAGTACTGTGCAACCGTTGAATACTGGTCGTCCAGTCCGGTTGGGATTGTCAGGCCCGATAGATCTATCAACAGGATTCGCGTTTACAATACCGCTGTAAATATTAGTTACCAAGCTACAGGGAAGTATGCCAGTGGTACAACTCAACGTAGAATATATTTTTCAGTTACTTGTGTCCATAACGTAAAACATAAAATACATGTATTCTCATCCCGAAATACTTAGAGTTTAAAAGTGGGACTATATACTCACTTTCGTCTTGAAGATATGTAATTTTGACTTGGTCTACGATTGATATCACAAACCTAACCATATATAATATATCAATACCTTTTCTTTTTAAACAATCGTCACATATATATACTTTTAATACTTTTAATACTTTTAATAATTTCTTAGTCCGTAGTTAGCAGTTCGATGTTAGTAATTCAATTTTAAATGGTTCATTTTTAGGTGTTTAATAAACCCCCAACGAAATAAATAAAACCCCCATCGTATATGTATTGGTCGAGATTAATCTTGACCCACGGTACCGGTGTTGTCAAATGACGTGTTGCGTACATAAAGTACCGGTGTTGTCAAATGACGTGTTGCGTACAATCATGGGATCTTATGATTAATCTTCTCGTATTGTTTACGGGTGATCCTGAACCATATAAAATTAAATTATGAGTACATATATATAAAATATCATGTTATTTTAAAAAGATGTGATTTATTTAATTTTCTCCAATTATTTTCGTAGCTAAACTAGTCTTGGATATCCGATTTTGTTTTGGTCGTAGTTTCTTCGTTACAACTCCGTTTTCGTTGGTTCAACTTGCAACTTCCTTGGATCGAGTCCCTCTTTAAGACTATGAACTGTAAATACCTTAGTTTGTATTCGAAATCACAGGTCATAGGTCAAACTTTAGTGAAACTTATGAAGTTAATCATTTTCCATCATGTAAACAACCTTAAATGATTATTTTTCTAAAAATACTTATACTTTGAGTTAAATCATGAAATTTTTATGTGTTATCATATTCATAGTAAAAATCATTTTTCCAGAAAATAAATCTCTAATTCAAAGTTTAAGATGGTTTTTAATTATCCAACCCAAAACAGCCCCCGGTTGCACTCCGACGTCGTAAAAACAGTTTTTAAGATGTTCTTTGAAAAACCAAGTTATACCTTGTTAAATTAGCATATATTTAAGTTATATTACAGGTCTTGAAGTATTTTAAAAGTTAAGTTAGAAGGATCTATTTAGTTTGCAAACAAGTTTGAAAACATTCAAACTATGTTCTTGTTGTTAAAATTTTATACCACAAAATAAGATAGCTATATATATATGAATCGAATAAGGTTATGAACAAAGTTACTACCTCAAGTTACTTGGACAAGATTGCTGTAAAAGAGGAGTAAGAACCTAGAACCAAAAGGGTGATGGAATTGGATGAAAGATTGGAAGTAAACTTGTGTTCTTGGAAGGATTCTTGAAGTGTTTTTGTAAGAGTTTTCTTATGGTGATTAAGTGATGTTTTTATGGCTAGATCTTCATGGATATTAGCTGAATGGTTATGGAGGTTAAGGCTCTTAAAAGTGTGTGTGTTTTAGCTAAGAAAATGGAAGAGAAAATGAATCAAAATGGAGATCCTCCCATGTCTTTAAAAAACGTGATCCATGGGGTACAAGGACAAGATTTTAGTTTGTAATTTTATGTATTTAGTCAACAAACTTCCAAATACCAATTACCTTATACATAATTCATTGAACAAGGGCTGGTTGGTGGTGATTTGATGTGTATATACCAATAGTAAATACGTATAGAAGCTAGGTATGATACGAGTACATGTACTCTAGATATACGTATAGAAATTTTGTGAAAAATGGAATGAGAATTCAAATATAGCTATCTTTTGTGAATACACTTATATTGTTTTATGTATTTAAGTCCTTAAAAAGTGATTAAATACATTACTTATACGATATATGTATAAACATTATAGGTCATAAGTATTTATGTCAAATAACGTTACGTATGGTTATCGTTTTGAAAACTTAAGTTAGTAGTTTCAAAATATACTTGTAACTTATTGTTAATACAAAATGAGGTATTAAAACATTCTTAGATCATGTTAAATATGTATATATACATATATATATATACACAAACGTATAATTATCATATATTGTATAGTTCGTGATATCATCGGTCAAACTAGACGGTCAAACGTTGTGTAAAACTCTTTTCGAAGACATAAGTCTCAACAATTTGGATTGCTTGTCATGTTGGTAAGGTTTAATTTATGTAAATATTAATCTTATAAGTATAGAATGATCGAAAAAGTGCGGGTCATTACAGTACCTACCCGTTAAATAAATTTCGTCCCGAAATTTTAAAATTGTACCTATTTTGCGTCATCGGGAAACAAGTGTGGATACTTTTGTTTCATTTGATCCTCTCATTCCCAAGTAAACTCGGGACCCCTTCGAGCATTCCAACGAACCTTAACGATCGGTATGTTGCTCTGCTTGAGCCGTTTAACTTCACGATCCATGATTTCGATTGGTTCTTCGATGAATTGTAGTTTCTCGTCGACATGGATTTCTTCAAGAGGAATGGTGAGGTCTTCCTTTGCAAGACACTTCTTAAGGTTCGAGACGTGAAAGGTATTATGTACTCCGGCGAGTTGTTGCGGTAACTCGAGTCGATAAGCTACCGGTCCAATGCGTTCGATGATCTTGAACGGGCCTACATACCTTGGGTTTAGTTTACCCCTTTTTCCAAAACGTATTACACCTTTCCAAGGTGACACCTTTAACATAACCATGTCACCGATCTGAAACTCTAATGGTTTCCTTCGGACATCGGCGTAGCTCTTTTGGCGACTACGGGCTGTTTTCAATCTCTCCTTGATTTGTACTATCTTTTCAGTAGTTTCATGTATGATCTCGGGACCAGTTAATTGTCGATCTCCTACTTCATTCCAACAGATAGGAGATCTACACTTCCTCCCATACAGTGCTTCAAATGGCGCAGCTTTAATGCTCGCATGATAACTATTATTATACGAGAATTCTGCTAACGGTAAATACTTATCCCATCCGTTTCCAAAATCGATCACACATGCCCTGAGCATGTCTTCAAGAGTCTGAATTGTTCTTTCACTCTGCCCGTCATTTTGCGGATGATATGCGGTGCTCATATCCAAACGAGTTCCTAGGGCCTCCTGTAGTGATTGCCAGAACTTTGAGGTAAATCTACTATCACGATCGGATATAATGGAAATAGGTATTCCATGCCTTGAAACAATTTCCTTTATATACAATCGTAATAGTTTCTCCATTCTATCCGTTTCCTTTATAGGCAAGAAATGTGCAGACTTGGTGAGACGATCAACAATCACCCAAATGGTGTCGTATCCCCAGGCAGTCTTTGGTAACTTCGTGATGAAATCCATGGTAATACCATCCCATTTCCATTCTGGGATTTCTGGTTGTTGAAGTAACCCTGATGGCTTTTGGTGTTCAGCTTTGACTTTGGAACAAGTTAAACATTCCCCAACATATGTTGCAACGTCTGTCTTTAAATTAGGCCACCAATAATGTGTCTTAAGATCTTGATACATCTTTCCGACTCCGGGATGTATCGAGTATCTTGTCTTATGTGCCTCGTTCAATATCAACTTCCTTAATCCACCCAACTTCGGTACCCAAATACAATTTGCAAAATATCAAATTCCGTCTTCCCGTATAACGAGTTGCTTCTCATACTTCTTCATTATTTCATTTCTTATGTTTTCTTTAGTAAGTGCTTCTCGTTGAACTTCTTTGATTTGCGAGTTGAGATTCATGCGAATTTTTATGTTCATCGCTCGAACTCGAATTGGTTCTCGTTCCTTTCTGCTTAAAGCATCGGCCACCACGTTCGCCTTCCCGGGATGATAACGAATTTCACAATCATAGTCATTTATTAACTCGACCCACCTACGTTGCCTCATGTTCAACTGTTTCTGATCAAAAATATGTTGAAGACTTTTATGATCAGTAAACACAATGAATTTAACCCCATACAAGTAGTGTCTCCACATCTTCAATGCAAACACTACTGCTCCCAATTCTAGATCATGCGTCGTATAATTCCGCTCGTGAATCTTCAATTGTCGGGATGCGTATGCAATAACTTTCTTCCGTTGCATAAGAACGCAACCAAAACCTTGTCGCGAAGCGTCACAATATATTTCAAAATCATCGTTCCCTTCAGGTAACGATAAAATAGGCGCCGTAGTCAACTTCTTTTTCAGTAATTGAAATGCACTCTCCTGCTCAGAAGTCCATTCATATTTCTTCCCTTTTTGCGTTAACGCTGTCAACGGCTTAGCTATTCGGGAAAAATCTTGAATAAACCTTCTATAATAACCGGCTAAACCCAAAAATTGGCGTATCTGCATTGGTGTCTTAGGAGTCTCCCATTTTTCAATGGCTTCAATTTTTGCTGGATCAACCTGAATTCCTTTGATACTAACAACGTGGCCAAGAAATTGCACTTCTTTCAACCAAAAAGCACACTTAGAAAATTTAGCATATAGCTGTTCTTTTCTCAACAACTCTAATATCAACCTTAAATGCTGCTCATGCTCTTGCTCACTCTTGGAATAGATAAGAATGTCATCAATGAAAACAATAACAAACTTATCTAAATATGGACTACAAACTCGATTCATGAGGTCCATGAATACAGCTGGCGCATTCGTCAATCCAAACGGCATGACCAAAAATTCGTAATGACCGTAACGTGTTCGAAAAGCAGTTTTCGGTATATCTTCTTCTTTGACACGTAATTGATGATAGCCCGATCTTAGGTCAATTTTCGAGTACACACATGATCCTTGGAGTTGATCAAATAAGTCATCAATTCTCGGTAGTGGATACCGATTCTTGATAGTTAACTTATTTAATTCACGATAATCTATACACATTCGGAAAGATCCGTCTTTCTTCTTGACGAATAAAATTGGAGCTCCCCACGGTGAAGTACTTGGTCGTATGAATCCAAGATCCAGTAATTCTTTTAACTGACTCTGAAGTTCTTTTAACTCGGACGGTGCAAGTCTATATGGAGCACGGGCAACTGGTGCAGCTCCTGGTACAAGATCTATTTGAAATTCTACAGATCTAAATGGAGGTAATCCCGGCAACTCTTCCGGAAATACTTCAGGAAAATCTCTTGCCACAGGCACGTCATTGATGCACTTCTCTTTTTCTTTCTTTTCGACTTTATTAACATGTGCTAAGATAGCATAGCACCCTTTCTTCAAGCACTTTTGAGCTTTCAAATAACTAATGAGTTTTAGCTTTGAGTTACCCTTCTCTCCATAAATCATTACTGGCGTTTTATCCTTACGAGGAATGCGAATTGCCTTCTTGGCGCACACAACTTCAGCTCCTATTTTGGACATCCAGTCCATGCCGACTATTACATCAAAACTTCCTAATTCTATGGGTATCAAATCAATCTTAAATGTTTCTCCGGCTAAATTTATTTTACAATCACGGCAAATTTTATCGGCTTTAATTAGTTTACCATTAGCTAACTCAATCATGTACTTAGCATCTAGAGGTAATGATGAACAATTCAATTTAGCGTGAAAGTCTCTACACACGTAACTTCTATCAGCACTAGTATCAAATATAATAGATGCGGATAAGTTATTAATGGTAAACGTACCCGTAACAAGCTCCGGGTCTTCACACGCCTCTCTAGCATTAATAACAAATGCTCTCCCTCGTGCAGGTCCGATATTCTTCTCTGGATTCGGGCACTGGCTCTTATAATGACCCTGTTTCCCACATCCATAACAAGTAACAGTAGCCAAAGCAGTTCTATTTGCATTAGTGGCAGGAGTCTTGGTACCATTTGTATTTGTAACGAGAGCCCTACAATCTTCAGCAAGATGACCCTTTCGATTACATTTGTTGCATACCACATTACAGTAACCAGAGTGATGTTTGTGGCATCGGTTGCATAAAGGATTTTGTCCTTTATAACCAAAGCTTAAACCACTACCCGCACCTTGCGTGATTTCTTGTTTCTTAAAAGATTGTTGTTGGTTACCTCGATCATAATTTCCATTCCACTTTCTTTTGTTACCTGATACCTTCACATCAGTATTGGATACGTTCTTATCCATGATGACCTGATCCATTAGCTCGTTTTCCATGGTTATAGCTTCATGAATTGTCTTAGGTTTCGATGCTGTAACATTTTCCTTGACCTTTTTGGGCAAACCATCTTTGTACATTTCAATCTTCCGTTCTTCGGTTGGAACCAATTCAGGACATAGCAAAACTAATTCCATGAATCGCTGATTGTAGTTGGTGATTTCAGTACCAACAACCTTCAGGCTTCGTAATTCATCTTCCAACTTCCTAACCTCGTTCCTTGGACAATACTCGTTGATTAACATTGTTTTGAATTCTTCCCAAGGAGTATCATAAGCTACATCTCCTCCTACAGCCTTCACATAATTTTTCCACCACGTGAGTGCACTATCTTGTAAAGTGCACGATGCATACTTGGTCATGTCCTTTTCAACACAACCACTTATTTTAAACACAGTCTCCATCTTTTCTATCCACCGGGTTAAACCGATCGGTCCTTCTGTTCCACTGAATGATGAGGGCTTGCAAGCTTGAAAAGTTTTGTAAGTGCACCCCACACGAGGATTTGGGTTAACTGCAGCACCTCTTGCAGCCTCGACCCATAACATTCTGTCGTTCACTCGCTGATTGATGAGTTCCTGGATTTCTTGTTCCGTCATTCGGTTCAATCGCGCCATATTCTTCTATAAGAATGAAAAGAAAATAATTATTCACATGGAATATTATAGATGTAGTGTATATTTACAGTACATTATAGCTTATTAATTATATGAACCAGGTATTATTATAAAAGCCTTTTCTTCTTATTAGCGTTTTATAATTATATCTAGGGTAGTACCTACCCGTTAATGTCCATACTTAATAGCTTAGTACAGAATCAATTACTACCATCTAAATAATACTTAACCATGGAAAATTATTGCATTTCACACTTCACTATTTTACATATGCTTATCTTACATCGAACATTAAGCAAACTACACTAATAATATTATACAAAACATTATATGATCCCATGGTTTAATACGGCAGCGCATCGTTTGGTCTATTTTCTAAGACGTTTAGGTTCAATGAATCGCCTAACGCTTATCCTAGCTGTCTGCCTATATTTTGGCTGTGGGACTGAAGAACTGGATGCCGGGATAGAACGAATAGGAATAGCGGGAATAGGGGTGGTAGTGTCTAGTGGAGTTGGTGCCACATCATCCTTACTAAACTCGGGATTTGAATTTTCTAATTCATTAGCCTTTCGTTTCTTTCCTAGTTCGAACTTGTCTTTTGTAATTTCCTGTATTTCTTCCTCGGGTTCACTTTCCTCCTCGGGTTCACTTTCCTCCTCGGGTTCACTTTTCGGGTTCTCTATAGTCGGTTCATCCGGAATTTGTGAGTCTTCCCCAAAGATATTATTTTCGTCATCGGATAGGTTAATGACTGGAACACCATCTGAAGATTCTGGTTCGGAGTCGCTGAATGTGATAACAAGTTTTGAGCCCGACATCTATCACACAACAACTAACCCATTAGTACTACATAATATTTACATATAAATTTTAACCAACAATGATAAGCAATGGTTTTTAAATCAGACCCGGTCAAAGTCCAGACTTACTAATGTATCCTAACGACTTATCAATTAGACACACTAATGCAAACCTGGTTCGCTAAGACCACCGCTCTGATACCACATGTCATAACCCGTACTTAACCATAAGAACGAGTTAGATAACGTATGATTTCATTGCGAGGTATTGACCTCTATATGCGACATTTTTAAAAGAACAACTGCATTTATTTTACATTACAAACCATAACTCTTATATTAATACAAGCTTTAGACAATATAAAGATGATTATCGTTTAGCGATAATCTTAGACTTACAAACTTTACATGTGATGATAACAATACGATTTCTAGCATATTTTACATTACAATTCCTCGGATATGCAGTTTTATTTTTGACACAAATATGCATACTCAAGATCTTGCTTAAATTCAACATGTTGCAGCGGAAGCTTTTAGTTATCACCTGAGAATAGACATGTTTAAAACGTCAACATAAAGTTGGTGAGATATAGGTTTAATGCCGGCAGCGGTATAAATATAGACCACAAGATTTCATATGTAAACATTTTAATAAAAATATTCTAAGTGGTTGAGCACTTGGTAACCATACTTAACATTTAATCACGTCGCATATTCCCTTTATTATGAAATCTTACTACACCGTACCAAGTGTAGTTACGAAACGAAGTACTGTGCAACCGTTGAATACTGGTCGTCCAGTCCGGTTGGGATTGTCAGGCCCGATAGATCTATCAACAGGATTCGCGTTTACAATACCGCTGTAAATATTAGTTACCAAGCTACAGGGAAGTATGCCAGTGGTACAACTCAACGTAGAATATATTTTTCAGTTACTTGTGTCCATAACGTAAAACATAAAATACATGTATTCTCATCCCGAAATACTTAGAGTTTAAAAGTGGGACTATATACTCACTTTCGTCTTGAAGATATGTAATTTTGACTTGGTCTACGATTGATATCACAAACCTAACCATATATAATATATCAATACCTTTTCTTTTTAAACAATCGTCACATATATATACTTTTAATACTTTTAATACTTTTAATAATTTCTTAGTCCGTAGTTAGCAGTTCGATGTTAGTAATTCAATTTTAAATGGTTCATTTTTAGGTGTTTAATAAACCCCCAACGAAATAAATAAAACCCCCATCGTATATGTATTGGTCGAGATTAATCTTGACCCACGGTACCGGTGTTGTCAAATGACGTGTTGCGTACATAAAGTACCGGTGTTGTCAAATGACGTGTTGCGTACAATCATGGGATCTTATGATTAATCTTCTCGTATTGTTTACGGGTGATCCTGAACCATATAAAATTAAATTATGAGTACATATATATAAAATATCATGTTATTTTAAAAAGATGTGATTTATTTAATTTTCTCCAATTATTTTCGTAGCTAAACTAGTCTTGGATATCCGATTTTGTTTTGGTCGTAGTTTCTTCGTTACAACTCCGTTTTTGTTGGTTCAACTTGCCACTTCCTTGGATCGAGTCCCTCTTTAAGACTATGAACTGTAAATACCTTAGTTTGTATTCGAAATCACAGGTCATAGGTCAAACTTTAGTGAAACTTATGAAGTTAATCATTTTCCATCATGTAAACAACCTTAAATGATTATTTTTCTAAAAATACTTATACTTTGAGTTAAATCATGAAATTTTTATGTGTTATCATATTCATAGTAAAAATCATTTTTCCAGAAAATAAACCTCCAATTCAAAGTTTAAGATGGTTTTTAATTATCCAACCCAAAACAGCCCCCGGTTGCACTCCGACGTCGTAAAAACAGTTTTTAAGATGTTCTTTGAAAAACCAAGTTATACCTTGTTAAATTAGCATATATTTAAGTTATATTACAGGTCTTGAAGTATTTTAAAAGTTAAGTTAGAAGGATCTATTTAGTTTGCAAACAAGTTTGAAAACATTCAAACTATGTTCTTGTTGTTAAAATTTTATACCACAAAATAAGATAGCTATATATATATGAATCGAATAAGGTTATGAACAAAGTTACTACCTCAAGTTACTTGGACAAGATTGCTGTAAAAGAGGAGTAAGAACCTAGAACCAAAAGGGTGATGGAATTGGATGAAAGATTGGAAGTAAACTTGTGTTCTTGGAAGGATTCTTGAAGTGTTTTTGTAAGAGTTTTCTTATGGTGATTAAGTGATGTTTTTATGGCTAGATCTTCATGGATATTAGCTGAATGGTTATGGAGGTTAAGGCTCTTAAAAGTGTGTGTATTTTAGCTAAGAAAATGGAAGAGAAAATGAATCAAAATGGAGATCCTCCCATGTCTTTAAAAAACGTGATCCATGGGGTACAAGGACAAGATTTTAGTTTGTAATTTTATGTATTTAGTCAACAAACTTCCAAATACCAATTACCTTATACATAAGGCATTGAACAAGGGCTGGTTGGTGGTGATTTGATGTGTATATACCAATAGTAAATACGTATAGAAGCTAGGTATGATACGAGTACATGTACTCTAGATATACGTATAGAAATTTTGTGAAAAATGGAATGAGAATTCAAATATAGCTATCTTTTGTGAATACACTTATATTGTTTTATGTATTTAAGTCCTTAAAAAGTGATTAAATACATTACTTATACGATATATGTATAAACATTATAGGTCATAAGTATTTATGTCAAATAACGTTACGTATGGTTATCGTTTTGAAAACTTAAGTTAGTAGTTTCAAAATATACTTGTAACTTATTGTTATTAATACAAAATGAGGTATTAAAACATTCTTAGATCATGTTAAATATGTATATATACATATATATACACAAACGTATAATTATCATATATTGTATAGTTCGTGATATCATCGGTCAAACTAGACGGTCAAACGTTGTGTAAAACTCTTTTCGAAGACATAAGTCTCAACAATTTGGATTGCTTGTCATGTTGGTAAGGTTTAATTTATGTAAATATTAATCTTATAAGTATAGAATGATCGAAAAAGTGCGGGTCATTACATTATAGCTATGGAGGTGATTGAGTATGGTTCATGGGTATGCTCGTGAGGTCAATATAGTGTTTATCATTTCCGTTGCGTCTACGTACCTTTCCTGCAATATTGAATCTCAATATTGATACGTGAGTACTCATAATTTAACTTTTACATACTAATAGTGTATCCCTGACTAGTGCTCGAGTATTTAGGATTATGCATGCTTGTACTTTTGATATTGCCCTTAGACAGGTTAGGTTGAATCTTGAATTAGTTACACTTGCGGTTGAGATAAGGTATAAGATATGCATGTCCTTGGAAAGCTAGCGAAAAATTAAGAACTTTTCCTTTAGATATCGAATGGTTTCGATGAACGGATTAGAAGTTATAATCAATTGAATTTTTGATATTTTTATTAAAAATGATTATTATTATCGTCGTTTTTATCGTCGTTCTAGTTTTATCTTATTATTATCATTATTATTATCTTTATCAATAAAAGGGATTTATCATTAAAAATTGTTATTTTTTTTATTATTACTATCGTTATTATCGTTAAAGTTATAATTAGTATTATTATTATTATCCAATTATTATTATTATTATTATCATTATTAATATATATATCATTATTTAAAAATGGTTATTGTTATTGTTATTGTTATTATTATTATTACTATATTATCATTAAGATAATTATTAGTATTATCGTTAATAATGTTATAGTAACTATCATTATTAATATTAGTGTAATTAAAATAAATATTTGTAACACCTAATTATTTTGATTACTATTATTATCATTATTATGAACACGATATAAAAAACGATTAAAAGCTATTAAACGAAATGATTAGGAAATAATGAGTAAGAGTATCATGATGAAATTAAAATATTATAAGATATTGATTTAGATAAAATTATCGTCCTTATTATTTTTATCATTACTATTATTATTAAAAGTATCGTTAGTATTAAAACTATCATTTTAACAAAAATTATCATTTTAATAGAAATGTCATTGTTACTATAAAATATCATTATTATTATTATTTTAAATAGAATTATTATTTTAAAGATAATATTAAAAATTATCGTAAATATTAAAGTTATCATAATTAGAATTATCGTTTTATCATAATATCATCTTAGTAATTATAAATATTGATATTTTTATAATAATAATAATTATTATTACAAAATAATACAACTTTTACTTACTATCATTATAGATATTATTTTATCAAATAAATATGTGATACAAACATATTTTACTACGTGTAATAACTTACTTTAATAATACCTATCATATCATCTTTATGATATTAAATGAACCCTATAAATTTTATTACTTAATATATATAAAAGTATATTTTATTATATAAATTTAATATAAAATTTTATTTATTAATAAATAAATTATATTATTTACTCTAATAAATCTTTTAAAAGTATTTAAAAATATAAAACGACGATATTTAAACTATATATTAATCATGTATAGATTTTTGGAAATTATTTTGAGTCAAATTTACTTTTGTTGACTTTTGCATATTAGTCTCGAGCATTAGAATTGTGGTACACTATGACTTGAACTAATTTGTTAGACAAATATTGACCAACACATAAATATATATAATTAATTTAGGTTCGTGAATTCGAGGCCAACCTTGCACTTGTTCAATGACGTTATATATATTTTTACTACGAAATACAGTATGGTGAGTTTCAATTGCCTTTTTACCCTTTATATTTTTGGGCTGAGAATACATGCGCAATTTTTATAAATGTTTTACGAAATAGACACAAGTAATCGAAACTACATTATATGGTTGAATTATCGAAATCGAATATGCCCCTTTTTATTAAGTCTGGTAATCTAAGAATTAGGGAACAGACACCCTAATTGACGCGAATCCTAAAGATAGATCTATTGGGCCTAACAAACCCCATCCAAAGTACCAGATGCTTTAGTACTTCGAAATTTATATCATGTCCGAAGGAGGATCCCGGAATGATAGGGGATATTCTTATATATATCTAGTTAATGTCGGTTACCAGGTGTTCACTATATGAATGATTATTTTTGTCTCTATGCATGGGACGTATATTTATGAGAACTAAAAATGAAATTCTTGTGGTCTATTAAAATGATGGAAATAAATGATTATGATAAACTAATGAACTCACCAACCTTTTGGTTGACACTTTAAAGCATGTTTATTCTCAGGTGTTAAAGAAATCTTCCGCTGTGCATTTGCTCATTTTAAAGATATTACTTGGAGTCTTTCATAGCATATTTCGAAGAACGTTGCATTCGAGTTATTGAGTTTATCAAAGATTATTATTAAATCAATTTATAGTTGGATAGTGGATATTATGAAATGGTATGCATGCCTGTCAATTTTTGATGTAAAGAAAGTTTGTCTTTTAAAAACGAATGCAATGTTTGTAAAATGTATCATATAGAGGTCAAATACCTCGCAATGTAATCAACTATTGTGAATCGTTTATAATGTATATGAACGGGTCCTTTCAAATAATCTTATTTGCCCATGTGTTTTCATTAAGAAAACAACATCCGGATATGTGATCATAGCTGTTTATGTTGATGATCTTAACATCATAGGAACAAATAAAGAGATCCATGAAGCCATTCAACTTCTAAAGAAAGAATTTGAAATGAAATATCTCGGAAAAACCAAGTATTGCCTTGGTTTACAAATTGAGCATATGCCTAATGTTTACTTATACATCAAACAACATATACTGAAAAGATTTTAAAACGTTTCAATATGGACAAGGCAAAACCATTAAGTACTCCTATGGTTGTTAGATCACTTAATGTTGACACTGATCCATTTCGTCCCTGTGAAGATCATGAAGATATCCTGGGACCAGAAGTACCATATCTTAGTGCAATTGGAGCTCTTATGTATCTTACAAATTGTACAAGACCTGACATTTCTTTTGCAGTTAATTTGTTGGCAAGGTTCAGCTCAGCTCCTACCAAAAGACACTGGAATGGGATCAAACACATATTTCGATACCTTCGAGTAACTACTGATTTAGGATTATTTTATTCTAACGAATCAAAACAAGATTTGGTTGGTTATGCAGATGCAGGTTATTTATCTGATCCACATAAAGCTAAATCTCAAAATGGATATGTATTCCTAAATGGAGGTACCGCAATATCATGACGTTCTCAAAAACAAACACTTGTTGCAACATCATCAAATCATGCCGAAGTGATTGCATTACATGAAGCTACTCGGGAATGTTTTTGGTTGAGATCAATGACACAACTCATTACTGATTCTTGTGGACTAGAACGCGATAAAAGTCCAACAACTATATATGAAGATAATGCAGCTTGCATAGCACAGATGAAAGAAGGGTATATCAAAAGTGACCGAACAAAACACATACATCCTAGATTTTTCTCATACACTCAAAATCTCATTAAGGACAACGTGATTGAAATGAGATATGTTCAGTCCAGCAAAAACTCTGCCGACCTTTTCACCAAAGCGCTTCCAACTGCTATTTTCAGAACACACGTTCATAATATTGACATGAGACATGTCCAGAAGATGTAACAATTCAGGAGTTGCCTACTTGAGGGGGAGTCAACTCTATGCTGCACTCTTTTTCCCTTAGCTAAAGTTTTATCCCAATGGATTTTCTTTAGCAAGATTTTTAACGAGTCAGTACTAGTTATTCTATAATAAAATTGTCATTCAAGGGGGAGTGTTATAAAAGTCATGGATGCTAATTTTATTATTATTATAAACATTGTATAGTAGTTTTTTTTAGTATATATATGTGTGTTATGAGCATATAAGATGTACACCAAAAACATATATAAAACACCTACTTCTCTCATATTCCCTCTATATACTTATTAGTAGTCTACAGTCAAGAACCAGACCAATAAGCCCTACAAAATTATAACAATTCCCTATTTCGTTATTGTTTGTTTTTTCTATCAACTAGCAATACACGTTTCACGCTTGTAAGAGTATAAAACTTAATCACAAGCTCGAACATATCGATACTGAATCCGTGTTTTATTTCCGATTGTAAAATTTCATAAAACATCCGACTCAATTATGGCCAAAATTAGGGTTTTCTTCATCCTCGCTCTTTTTCTTCTCTCGTCTTCATTCTTCCTTCAAGGTACTTTGAATCTCATCTCAGATCTAGATTCATTTCAGCATTTCTTATGATTCAGATCACGATCGAAGATTTTACTCTTCTAATTTCTGAATTAGATTCATGTATTTCGCTTACTGTTTGTATGAATTTAATTGCGTGTTTGTAGATTTGTTAATACGTTATGTAATTGACTAATTTTAGCTCATCTAAGTTCAGTTGACTTTTTGATATGGTGGTTTAGATTTCAGGTTTAGCTCTCTGTTCATGCATGTATCGATTTCAGCAAATCTGTTTACAACAATCTTGAAATAAATTAGATTCATTAATCATTACATGTTATTTGTGCCTAATCAATGTGTTCACCTCTTAATTGATATTGTTTATAAATGTAAATGTAATGTATGTTAGTTAAAATTGTTTAATTAAATGATTAAATTAAAAACTAGATTCAGAACAGTGGCCTGGTATTTGGGATTGCAAATGAGGTCTTATTGCTATCATAAATGCTGTCATATTTTTCATTTTGTTGTGGAAATTAATTAATTAGTCTGCTCTGTAGTTGCTAGGTCTCAGTCTGACGTGGACACCGATGCTGACGCCGAACTCGTGGCGGAAACTGTCGAGGAAGGAGCAGATGTTGGAACATTTGTTGATGATAGCCAGGACTTTGGTTTTGGGAATTATAATCCGGCTCCTGGTGTTGAAACGGTCTGCGTTTTCCCTAAAAACACTGCAAAATGTAGGTGAATTTAAGTTGTTTGCTTGTTTAAGGAACTCACATTGTTGTCATCAAATGTAACGTCTAACGTATTGTTTCTGCAGCGGTTGTAGCTGGGCAAGAAACTGAAGTATTGATTGGAATGAAGAATGAGGGTACTATTTTGTAGCGGATACTGTTAGTCAAATATATTTATTCTATAAAGTGGTTTTACTTACTATTGATTAATGAACAGGGGAGCAGAAAGTAAAGGTTCTTGCAGTTCATGCTAGTGTTCGTCTTCCATATGATCATCGGATGTTGGTCCAAAATCTCTCTACAGTGGTAATATACCCTTTTATAAAGAAGTTTTTTCTTATTAATATGTAGATAACTTTTAGCAGACAAATGATTTAACGTCTTTCAGCATCAATAATTGTCATTATTCTATGTCAATTTTACACTAGATTCTAATATGCTTTGTGTTTCTTTATGATTCCAGGCTTTCAACGATGCATCAGTTCCTGCTTCAGTGCAAGCTACTTTTCCCTATATATTTGCTGTCAGCAAATTCTTACAGGTGGAAACTTTAACACTTAACTTTGATATTCAAGATTGTCCATAGATTTCAAGAATTGTGATTCTCTTTTGGATCATATGAAAATGATCATTAGCCATAGTAAACTAATTACATTATATGGTTTTGTAACTTGTGAAAACAGTCTCATTTGGAAAAAGGGCAAACTAATATCATCCCACATATATGTACAATTCACATGTATATACATGAGATTGACATTTGATTTTACTTGCAGCCTGGAACATTTGATCTTGTTGGGACAATAGTTTATGAGATTGATCAAGTACCATACCAAAATACCTTTTATAATGGCACCATTGAAGTAACTGAAGCTGGTGGCTTTGTTAGTGTTGAAACTGTGTTCCTTGTTTCCCTTGGACTTGCTCTTCTTGTGCTCGCTGGTTTGTGGGTCCGCACTCAGTTACAAATGCTTTCCAAGGTAAATTTAACAAACTTGTTTGGTAATCATCAACTAGATCTGATTAAATGTTGGATGTTTATGGTTAAATTTATGTGATTCAGAAAACCAAGAAGATAACAAAGGTGGAAGTTGGAACCCGGACTGTCGATGCATCCATGGATGAGTGGCTGAAGGTTTGTTTTGTTTTTTTGTTTTTCCTTTTTATTAATCAAATTATCTTTTCTATGTGCATCATATACAATGTTTGCTAATCAACACCTTGTTGTTTCAACAGGGAACTGCTTATACTCAATCCCAATCAAACAAATTGAAAAAGAAAAAGTAGATGAGAGATTTTGTTATCTTGAGCAAATGAACTCTGTTGTAGAATGAGGCAGAAATCTCTTTTTCTTGGAGTTTTAGCTAGCCATTACTGACATTTGTTTTACTGCTAGTGTCTAATGTTATTTGCAATTTTAATTTTGCCATGTTTGACGAAAATACCTTACATGTTGTGGTTTTGAACTTCGACAGTTTGTCAAATGGTTTTCAAATGAGAGAGAGTAATAGTAAAATTTATCCGACAAATATTGCTAAAAATGTGTAATCTTTACTACAAATGGTTGGGGTCTTGAACTCTTTGGGAGAGGTAGCGGGTTTAAATTTTGAGGTGGTCAGGATAGGTTTGGGAAACGGTCACGAACTGTTCTTTTTCTTGACCCTTCCGAGTAACTTTTTTTTTTTTTTTTTTTTTTTTTTCTTTTTCTTTTTCTTTTTTTTTTTCTTTTTCGGCAAAGAGAAAACTTATATTAATTTTGAAAACCATACAAGGCTGGACATACCCAAGCCCAAAAAACCAAATACAAATACAAACCAAAAACCTCAGAAACTATACAGCCTAGTGCATACTAAAACAGCAATTGCCTCAATTAAGATCCCACATCTTAGCAGCTTTATGCACAGCAACAGATTCCTTAACTCTGAAAGTAAGCAACTTCAATTTAACATAATCCTGAATATCTTTGCACAGAACAGATGCATCCTTCTTCTTTTGGGAAAAAAAGCCTATTATTCCTCTCAATCCAAATGAAATACGCACAGGCTGCTATCACAATCCTGTTGATAATACACCAAATATTACTTGAGTAAGGGTATTGAGCCATAGCATTCATAATTCCAGGCAAGATATTAGGCAGACCCCTAAACACCAATTTACTTCTCAGCAAATCCCAGACAATAACACTATAATCACATAGGAAAAACAAATGATTTATAGAGTCATTCTTTTTCCCACACAATGAACATAAAAACACCTTGTTGGGGAACCAACTTTGCATTCTGTCTTGAGTATGTAACCTATTTTGAACAGCAAGCCACAAAAATAAAAGCATGCTTAGGATCAAAATATTTAAACCAAACCACATGATGCCAGATAACTTTACTTTTGTTGCTTCTAAAATCCTCCAGACTTGAGTAGAGAAAGGCACCTTATTACCATCATTTGTAATCCATAACCATTCATCCCTGTCATTTCTTCTATCAATACATACATGAGGCATGACTTTATCTCTTAAAGCTAATAAGAACTTCCAACCATTGCTATCATTTGACCCAGGATGAATATCCCAAAAAACTTCTCCCATTAAGCTTAATCACATTGACCCATTTTCCCCAAAGAGATTCTTTTTGAGTCAATAATCTCCAATTCTGTTTGACCAGCAAAGTTTCATTCCATTCTTTTAAGGATTTTAACCCTAAACCACCCTGATCTTTAGGGAAACATACAGATTTCCAAGCAACTTTTGCCTTTCCCTTTGAACTCTCAGACTGACCCCATAAAAACCCTTTTAACAAATTTTCAATATCCTCAATAACACCTTGAGGAATCACATAAACAGATGCCCAATACAACTGCATTGCACTCAAGACAGAAGCTACTAATTGTAACCTTCCTGCATCTCCAATTATTCACCTTACATCTCACTTTGTCTATTAAACTTTTGCAGTCTGCAATACTTAATCTTTTGGCCAAAAGTGGAACCCCCAAATATTTCATTGGCAAATTACCCACTGCAAAAGGTAAGACATCAATAATCCTAGCCTTTATATGTCCATGAACACTGCCAAAGAAGATCATACTTTTACTAACATTAGGCATGAGTCCAGAAACCTGACCAAATTATTCTAAAACATCCTTTATCACCTTAATTGATTGCACATCCCCATGACACAATATAAGGTCATCTGCAAAGCAGATATGAGCAAGTTGCATTTTCTTACACTTATGATGAAACTTGAAGTTCCTGTTGTCTTTAATATTTTTCATCATAATCAAGTTGAAAGCTTCCATAACCAAAGTAAATAAGTATGGTGACATGGGGTCACCCTGTCTAAGACCCCTACCCCCTTGAAAAATCCTTGAGTTTCTCCATTTATACAAATAGAAAAAGAGGAGGTTGTTACACAGGTCATGATCCAATGCACCATCTGTTCATGGAATCCAAACATAACCAGAATATCTTTCAAAAAAGCCCAATCTACTGTATCATATGCTTTCTGAATGTCTATCTTTAATGCACATCTCTTTGGACCATTAAGCCTATTATAACCCTTTAAAACCTCCTGTGCAACCAAAATGTTATCATGTATGACCCTTCCAGGAACAAATGCACTCTGATTACAACTCACTAATTTATCTAGCCCCATTTTCAGCCTATTTGTAATGACTTTACTAATACACTTGTAAAGAACATTACAACAAGCTATAGGTCTAAAATCAGTAACTTTATCAGGGGTGTCTAATTTAGGAATGAGGGCTATAAGAGTATAATTAACCTCTCTCAGTAGTTTGCCATTATTGAAAAAATCCTTTACAGCACTGCACACATCAGGGCCCACTATACCCCATGCTTTTTAGAAAAAAAGTGATGAGTAACCATCTGGCCCTGAGGCTTTATTGTCATCAATGTCAAATAAAGCATCTTTTATTTCCTCATTAGTAACCTGCAACATCATAGCTGTGGCCTCAACCTCATTAAGCTTATTACTAAAGATATCACCCATATCTAATATTGATTTACATTGTCTTTTTTCCCCCAAAAAACTTTGAAAGTGTTTAACAAATTGTTGACCCACTTGATCACCATTATATCTCACTCCATTAACATCACAAATATAATCAACCCTACTCCTCTGCATCTTGCTTTTAAGAATACTATGAAAGAACTTTGTATTTCTATCTCCCTCAGATAACCATTGAATTTTAACCTTTTGTTGTAATAAAATCAATTCATCCTGCTTTGCAGCTTCATAATCCAACAATGACTTGGTAGCATTCTGTCTTAAACTGATATTGTGAGGATCTAAATCAATAGCAGCTTGATTTCTCTTTAGCTCTTCTCTTAATTCTTTCACCTTGGTAAAGACATTACCATTTGCCCAATTCAATCTATTCAATTCCTTCTTTAAAATTTTAAGCTTAGAGACTACTTGAAACATCATATGACCATTAACTTTAGTCTCCCAAACTTTGGCCACAATCTTCAAGAACTCTTCCTTTCTAACCAAATGATTCATAAACCTAAAGGCTCTTTTCCTCTTTTGCATACCATTAGGGATAACCAAAATAGAAGGACTATGGTCTGACACAAGATAAGGCAAAAAAATGCCACTAGATTGTGGAAAATTGGAAAGAAAAGCCTCATTACACATTATTTTGTCCAATTTCTTTAAAGTACCACAAGCAGGATTCTTTAAGGACTTTGTCCAGGTAAAATGAAAGCCAGCACTTCCTATATCATCCATCTCAATCTCATTAATGCATTCATTTAGCATCTTCATATCTTCAGTCACAGATGAACATCCTGAACTATGCTCAGAAACATACTTAGTGACATTGAAATCACCCATTAAAATTCATGGAAACTGATTAACAACTGAAGCTTGTCTATTTAATTCCTTCCATAAATTTTGTCTAACCCTGCCACTATTACTAGCATAAATGAAACTGCAAAAATATTTAGATTTTTTATCCTTAGTTTCAATAATGCAAAAGACAACTTGTGATGCCCCGTACAAAATCATCGTGTACGAATCATCAACAACAGGATCATTACAAGGTCAAATACTATATACTGTTTCAAAAGAAGTTTGCATTCATGAATAAAGGTGATGTCTTAACCAACATCAAATGTCTTACAAAAGTATGCTTCAATGAACAGAAGCAATTAGTAATAGTACGTGACCCAATGGTCGTTACAAATCATTGTTTCAAAAGGTAACATAGTTTGAATGCAAATAAAACGTTTCATGCGGTGACAACTCTAACAAGCGCAGCGGGAGTCTACAAGGCATGACTAGTACAACAGCGGAAGCAAGCAAACCTTAAGCACCTGAGAAAAACATGCTTAAAAACGTCAACACAAAGGTTGGTGAGCTATAGTTTAAGTATAACAGTAATGTAAGGTAGGCCACGAGATTTCAGTGCTTCAACAGCGTTTCAAAACAGTATGAAAAGTATATGTATAACCGTGGGCACTTGGTAACTAACTTAACGTTTATCATCCCCTAAAAGTACACTTGGCGAGTGCGTATGTTTACGAAGTATTAAACACCCGTTAAATGCTAGCGCTACTAGCCCGAGTGGGGATGTCAAACCCTATGGATCCATATCTAAGATTCGCATTCACCGGTTTAAAGACCAATGACTAAACGTTACCGAGCTAAGGGGAAAGTTTATGCCGTTGTATAACCCACACATATATAAAGTTTAAGTACTCGTGCCTAGTATGTAAAATGTAAAATGCGAATGTATTCTCAGTTCCCAAAATAGTTAAAGTAAAAAGGGATGCTATAACTCACAGTGTAAATTAGTAGTAAAGTTGTTTCGGGAAAGTAAGCAAGTATGTAGGTTCGGAAAGTCCTCAACCTAAGTCAAAAGTTACTAAGTCAGTAAATCGTTTCCAAAGATTTAAATGTATATAAATTAGGTCTTAAGTATCATCATCATTCATCACCAAACAAAAAGTATAAAGTAAGTTTCATTCTAGAAAAGAGTTTAAAACAAAGGCTGACTTCGATCAGTCGCCAAGGCATCTATAAAAACTGAATTGAGTTGGGACCAGTGGCCATGGCTCCATATATGAGTCCTTTAGTTTTTGTAAAAATTCCAGAACCAAACTCGTCTTCGTTTGACCATGGCGACGGTTTAAGTGCGAGTAGGTCAGAATTTTCAGCACAACGTTAAAAGGACATAGTGACGTTCGGAGGGCCATAGATCCTAAACCGCAACTCGGATTAAGACGAGTCTTAAACAAAAAATTATCTACTTGAACATAGATAACTTAAAATCAACTTTAAAGTAGCCCAGGTATTCTGATCAGACCGGAAAAACAGTAGGTTTAGTGTTCCGGTGGGTTCTTGGTGCTCGATGCTCATCACGGTTCTCATCCTTGATGCATATAGCTTCAAGTGTACAACTCGTTATTGTGTTTGCATCATCTTTACCAAGTTTTGACCATCATAACACAAGTGTAAGTCTAATATAAGTAGCACAACTCAATTAAGTGTTGCAAGTAGTTTGATTAACCAAAGTTATATCAAGATCTTAGATCCGACACATACATGAACTCTAAAAGTAATATTAAGCTACAAACTTGAAAGTAAACTAAATAATCAAGATCTTAAGTTGTAGAACATAGTTCTTAGTTAGATCTTGAAGATCCAAGACTCAAAAGTCTAGATCTAAAGTTACTAAGTTAAATCCTAAGTCATAACACTTGAATCTTTACTCTAATGAAACCATAAGTTATGAAACTTAGATTCTCATCTTGTAAAGTGTATGTAAGCTCATAAGCTCTTGTTTACAACAAAATTAGAAGACCATAAGCTATAGAAACTTAGATCTTTCATAAGTATATGAAGTTATAACTAGAAAGTTATACTTCCATGTTCTTGAACTTATAAAGTTAACTTTAGTTTCAAGAAGTATGAGATCGAGATTAACTTGTAATACTTGACCATTTAACCATAATCACGAATTCAAAAGTACAAGAAATGAAGAAATAAACTAATCTACAAGTTATTAAGTTCATGGTTGTTCATACTTTTAAAGATTCAAGCCAAGGCTTTGATCTTTAAGAAAGTAAACCTTAAGTTTACAAACATGAACACAAGTAATGATTTTACAACTCATGAACTTTCTTTCTTTAAAACATTAATTGTTGAACCATAAACTAGAAAGTTTAGGTTCTTATTTGTTCTTGAAATAACAAGATAATATGAAGAATAAACTAGGTAGTTTGATTCTTACAACAAGCAAGTAAACAACAACAACAACAACTAGTAAGTAATTAAACATTAAACAAGAACAAGTAATGATGATGATGAGGTGTTTAGGTTTCGGTTTTAAAGAAAGAAAAAGGAAGAACATAAAGCTTTTTACTTACAAGGTTAGAGAGAAAAGAGAGTAAAAGAAATTACAAGTAAATGTGTGTGTGTAAAAGTGAGGAAAATACAAGTGCATAACTAATCAAAATTGCAAACAAAACTTCCCTCCCACCCTTGTATGGCCGACGGTTTTGGAAGAAAAAAGAGGAAGGGATCAAATGCTCTTTCAACATGGGAGAGTGGTGATAGCTTAGAATGGAAATAAAGCAAATTGACATGGGAAAGAGATGTAAAGGTGCTAGTAACTAGATTCCCATTTTCTAATTAATCTTGTGTTAAGCTTAATAAGTCACTAGCAAATTATTGGGCTCCTAATAGTCCATTAAGAAAGGTAGGGTGGGCTTCCAAGTCCATTAACAAGAATCCATTAATAAAAGTCCCAAGTATGTAAGTATGTAACAAATTAAATAAATAAGCCCGAGTAATTAACTAGTAACCTTAGTTAATTAAAAATGATTAATAAAAATTAATCATGAATGTAAATAATATTTGAAATTATTATTCGTGTAATGTACGTGTGTCGCAAAGACGATTCGGGCCATGCAAAGTCATGTACGGTAACAAGTAAATGCATAAAAATACATTTATTAAATCACAAGTATTAATAATAAATATTATTAATGAAACGTTGGAAAATCCAGGGTCGTTACATTACCCACCTGGATTTTAAGTTGAGGTAGATGGAGGAGTCGGAAAAAGGTGAGGATACTTCTGCATCATTTGATCCTCTCGCTCCCAGGTAAACTCAGGTCCTCGCTTGGCATTTCATCGTACTCGGACGATCGGAATCTTGTTGCGTTTCAAAGTTTTGACCTCACGGTCCTTAATTTCAACAGGCTCTTCCACGAAGTGGAGTTTGTCATCAATTGTAAGTTCTTTCAATGGTATGACATCTTCCGGTTCAGCAAGACACTTCTTCAAATTCGATACATGAAAAGTAGGATGAACTGAGCTCAATTGAGTTGGAAGATCTAAACGGTAAGCAACGGGTCCAACACGCTCCAAGATTTCGAAAGGACCAATGTATCGTGGGTTTAACTTTCCACGTTTTCCAAAACGGATCACACCTTTCCAAGGTGCTACTTTCAACATAACACGGTCGCCGACGTTGAATTTGAAGTCTTTACGTTTGAGGTCTGCATAACTCTTTTGATGATCACGGGCAGTCTTAAGTCTCGCTTGAATTTGAGCAATCTTATTCGTTGTTTCATGGACTACCTCGGGTCCGGTGATTTGCTTTTCACCTACCTCGGCCCAACAAATAGGAGATCGGCACTTGCAGCCATACAACGCTTCAAAAGGTGCGGCATTAATACTCGAATGATAACTGTTGTTGTAAGAGAATTCGGCTAGCGGCAAATGCCTTTCCCAAGCCTTTCCAAAATCAATGACACAAGCACGCAACATGTCCTCCAAAGTCTGAATCGTGCGTTCACTTTGCCCGTCGGTCTGTGGGTGATATGCAGTACTCATGTCGAGACAGGTTCCCAAGGATTCTTGCAAAGAATGCCAAAATCTGGAAGCAAAACAGGGATCGCGATCTGAGATGATCGATAAGGGCACACCATGACGAGATACAACCTCTTTTATGTATAGTTGAGCGAGTCTCTCCATCGTATCCGTTTCCTTCATGGCTAAAAAGTGTGCAGATTTAGTGAGACGGTCAACGATAACCCAGATGGTATCGTATCCGCCCACCGTCTTTGGTAACTTCGTAATGAAATCCATTGTTATCCTTTCCCACTTCCATTGCGGGATTTCGGTTGTTGAAGTAACCCAGAAGGTCTTTGATGTTCGGCCTTAACCTTCGAACAAGTCAAACACTTACCAACATACGTTGCAACATCTTTCTTAAGATTCGGCCACCAATACTGTTCCTTAAGATCGTGGTACATTTTGCCCGCTCCGGGATGAATCAAATATCTCGACTTATGGGCTTCATCTAGTATAAGGTTCCTTAGATCCCCATAATGAGGTACCCAAATTCTTCTGGCATAGCATCGGAGTCCAGTCTCCTTAACTTCAAATTGAGAAACGAGAATGTTCAAGTGTTCATGAGATATATTTTCCTCCTTGAGAGCCTCATCTTGGGCTACTCGGATCTGGATGTTGAGATTTGAATGAATGGTGATGTTCAGTTCCCGAACACGAAGAGGTGCCATCCTCTCCTTTTGGCTTAAAGCGTCAGCTACAACATTGGCCTTGCCAGGGTGATAACGAAGTTCACAATCATAGTCATTCAGCATCTCGATCCATCGATGCTATCTCATATTCAGTTGCTTCTGATCGAAGATATGCTGGAGGCTTTTATGATCGGTGAAAATAGTGTTCTTTGTTCCATAAAGATAGTGTCTCCACAGTTTTAATGCAAAGACAACGGCTCCAAGCTTGAGATCGTGCGTTATGTAATTTCGCTCGTGAATCTTCAGTTGACGGGAGGCGTAAGCGATAACCTTTGTTCGTTGCATCAGTACACAACCAAAACCACTTTTCGAAGCATCACAATAAACGACAAAATCGTCACTGCCTTCAGGAAGTGATAAGATAGGTGCGGTGGTTAACTTCTTTTTCAAAGTTTGAAATGCAGATTCCTGTTCGGGCTCCCAAATGAACTTCTTCCCCTTGTGAGTCAGCGCGGTCAAAGGACGCGCAATCAGAGAGAAACCTTCAATAAATCTTCGGTAGTAATCGGCGAGACCTAAAAATTGGCGAATATGCGTCGGAGTAGTGGGGGTTTCCCACTTGCTGATAGCTTCAATCTTGGCAGGATCAACTTTGATACCCTGGTCGCTCACAACATGACCCAGAAATTGGACTTCCTTCAACCAAAATTCACACTTGAAGAATTTGGCGTAAAGTTGCTCTTGTCTCAAGAGTTCAAGCACTAGACGAAGATGTTGTTCATGCTCTTCTTCTCTCTTGGAGTAGATGAGGATATCATCTATGAAGACGATAACGAACTTATCCAGGTATGGCTTGCAGACACCATTCATGAGGTCCATAAATACGGCAGGTGCATTGGTTAATCTGAATGGCATCACGAGAAACTCGTAATGACCATAACGAGTTCTGAATGCAGTCTTCATCACATCGCTCTCTTTCACCCTCAACTGGTGGTAACCGGATCGCAAATCGATCTTAGAGTAAACGCTCGATCCTTGTAGTTGATCAAAAAGATCGTCAATGCGGGGAAGAGGATACCGATTCTTGATCATCAATTTGTTGAGTTCACGGTAGTCGATACACATGTGGAAGGATTCGTCCTTCTTTTTCACAAACAAAACAGGTGCGACCCAAGGCGAGAAACTTGGTTGGATAAATCCACGGTCTAGCAGTTCTTGTAATTGGCTCTGCAACTCTTACATTTCGGAAGGTGCGAGTCGATAAGGTGCACGAGCTACAGGTGCAGCTCCTGGCACTAAATCAATCTGAAACTCCACTGCTCTCGGTGGCGGTAATCCAGGCAATTCCTCGGGAAAGACATCGGAAAACTCGTTCACGATTCGAACATCGTTCACACTCTTCACCTCGGTTTCTAATGTTTTCACATGTGCTAGAACAGCAAGACGTCCCTTTTTCATGATATTTTGCGCTTTCATGAAACTAATGAGATTCAATTTCAAGCTACATCTCTCTCCGTAAATAATCAGTGGCTCACCATCTCCTTGTGGTATACGAAGAGCTTTATCTCCACAGATAATGTCGGCCCTTATCTTGGTCAACCAGTCCATACCGACAATAACATCAAAGCTTCCCAACTTAATAGGTATTAAGTCAATCTCGAAATCCACACCAGCTATGTTGATAATAGCTCCTCGGCTAATTTGGTCAACTTTCTCAAGTTTTCCATTGGCTACCTCTACAAGCATACTCTCCTTTAAAGGAACTAACGACCAATTTATCTTATCGCAAAAGTGTCTACATACATGACTTCTATCGACACCAGTATCAAATAGGACAGAAGCTAATAGATTTTTGATAGTGAATATACCTGTCACAAAGTCGGGGTTCTCACGAGCATCCCTTGCATTTACATTGAAAGCTCGTCCACGCAGTGGTCCGCCGTCCTTTCGCTTGTTGGGACACTCATTTCTGAAGTGGCCCGTCTGTCCGCATTCATAACACTTTCTCGGTCCAATGGGGTTCGGCTTTCCAGTCATGGTGGTGATCTTGCAGTCTCTTCCAATATGCCCGGTCTTTTTTCATTTTTCACAAACAACGTTACAATACCCGGTATGGTGCTTGTAGTACCTCTTGCACTGCGGTAGTGTACCCTTGTAGTTGGGGTTCGCGCTTGTGTTCGGGTTGGGATTTCCACCGTTGTGCCTCTTAGCGGGGGTTTGATCATAGGCTCTCCCCTTATTGTTATCCCACTTATGCTTATCACTACTACCCGCTTCGGATTTTGCCTTTTCCGGTTCATCGATAATGATTTGGTTCATTAAGGTATGCGCCATGCGCATTGCTTCCGGGATATTGGGTGGCTTGGACGAGGTGACATTTCCCTTAATAGACTTAGGAAGTCCTTACAAGTACCTTTCCATACGCTTAAACTCCGGGGTAACCATGGTAGGACACATCAGGGCTAATTCTAGATACCTACGGTTGTAACCATCGAGGTCGTTTCCCACAACCTTCAACTGCATAAACTCAATCTCCATTTTCTGGATCTCTGTCCTAGGGCAATATTCCTCAATCATGGCCCCTTTGAATTCCTCCCATGGCGTAGCATACGCCTCATCAATACCCTTTGCTTGAGCCAGAGTGTTCCACCAAGTTAGTGCACCGTCTAACAGCGTACATGAAGCATACTTGGTTTTGTTCGCCTCTGAGCAGTTACTAACTAGGAACACAGATTCTAATTTCTCAAACCACCTAGTGAGACCAACTGGCCCCTCAGTTCCACTAAAGTTGTGGGGCTTGCATGAGACACCGCTATTTTTTTTTTTAAACGTGGCGAAAGCATTAACATTAATTAAATACGATATCAACAATTGTACAAACCAATGTCACGTGTCATTAAAACAAATTACATATTCACATGAAAAGACGTAAATGCATTCTGTTATCAAAAGTACACGGTTCATATTCCAAAAGACCATATCAGAGTTAACCCTGTCAAACATAACATCGCCATGCCCGTCTTCTCCCCAAAATGCAACATTTACAAAAGCTAATAACCTGCAGGGAGGAGATGAAGGGGAATTAGCACGAAGCTAAGTGAGTACTACTAACTACAGGCCATAGCATACATAAGTGTTATACTAATCATGTCACAATAGTCTAACACACAAACATCACCCAAGTGCCGTCTACAGAGACTCTGGCGGCTCGGCCAAACCATTAACCACCAGCTGATCGGACTGGGGCTTACCAGAAGTTCCTCCACCACCGCATGTATATACATAATCCACACGCGACGGACGCGTCATTCACATATATATACACCACGGCTGTCTAGGCCACCACATGATGAACCCAACTCGCAGGTTGATCTCTTCTACCGAGGCCACCACACAATAGGGACGCACTGGGCTCCAGCAGACAAGCATCAACCAACATGCAGTCATCACAATGTACTAACTAACCACAACAATATGTATATCTAACAAGCATGGCAATCATAATATAACATGCTTCTATATACTATATTCTCCAGTTAGTCCCACTCACCAATTACCAGCAAACGAGAAGGTATTCAGCTTTCTAATTACTGAACCTTCTCTTTCTCCTTTTCTCCTGAGAAAAACATATCCACAAGTTAGTTTTTGTTCGTTAACATCAAATAACACAATATATAAATTTTTGTATCAAAAACTGTCCGCTAAAATTTTTTGCTTAATACTTGTTCACTTTCAAAATTTACATCATAAACATCAAAATACAAACGGGCAGCATAACGGCTAAAAAATCAACACTTAGATAAAATATTCTGCCCTGAATACTCAGTCGGTTGACTGACTCTTACAGTCGGTCGACTGACTCTTACAGTCGGTCGACTGTCGACACAACCGGTTGACTGACCTTCCCAGTCGGTCGATTCATTCGGTATTACATCAATCAGCCGAAGGTAAATCTCAGTCGGCCGGTTCACTTAACAGTCGGTCGGTTGTCTTCGTCAACCGGCCGGTTCAACCCTCAGTCGGTCGACTGTCGACCGACAGTCGGCCGAGTGTGTTCATCTTCATCAAAAACTGAACAAAGGCTACGGACTTCACAATGAAATCCTCAAATCTTGATCTAGAGCTCGTTTTAAACACCAAAATCGACCACAACTTGTTCACTACTTGTTATAGACTCAAAACCCACAACAATTTGACCATAACAACACTTAAATCACTTGTTTTGACACAAATTTACACTTTTATGAAAACTAACACAAAACCTTAAATTTCACAAAGATTAGAGCATGGAAGCTTGTGATTCTTACCTTAAAAGAATCAGTGAATCACAAGGAATACAAAGATATGAACAATTTGAGCTCTAAAACAAGAATCAAGGATTAGGGTTTGAAGTAGGTGAGGAAGATGAAGAACGGGTTTGTGTGAGATGGTTCTGGAAAAATGCAAGAGAGAGACAGCACTAGTAACTTAATTTAGGTTAATTTCCCACACTGTGCAACACACGGGTATTTATCAGTTATCTGATATCTTTCGTACAACATTTGACAACCCAAACAAAGTCCAAATTAAATAAACAAGCCTATTCTGTGACCCTTGTCACAAACTGGTCCTAACCACGTCATTATTTAATAATAAATATTAAATAGAAATAAAAGCATATAATAACACAATACAAACTTAAGGGCAATCTAGTAATCTTACATCTAGGCCCGATTGAGGATGTTACATTGCAGCTTTGAAACTCTTTGTATGTGCATCCATTACGAATGGGCTGGATAACCGGTGGCGGTGGAGCTTGGGGGTTCATTTCCGCTAAAGCTGCGGCGACTCGTTCATTGATCATTTCCTCGATTTGGGCTGCGGTGGGTGTTGATCTTCCGTTGGCCATTGATGTTCTAAACAAAAATTTTGACTCAAGTTAAAATCCAGCATTCAAATAGTAATAATACAGTATATGGTAACCAACATGGAATCAACACATCACATGTTTATTAAGTAATGCAACTAGGTACAAATACCACAGAATCATCATACAGTAACGTAAATAGAACACCGTGCAAGAATTAAATAACGTAAAGTTCCATTCATTAATAATAATAAGTTGCATACATTCGCATAGGTTCGTACATTACATAATTGAAACATGAAACTACAACTAGATTACATAATGAAATCTACTACAAAAGCCCTACGGTGACGGTGGGTGTAGGATGTCCATTACATGGAACATCTGGTCCTCGAGCTCAGCTACCCGAGCACAGAGGATCTCCACCTCTCTCGTCAGTTCCTCGATAGAGGGAAATGGTGGGGTAGGCGGTGCAGTCGGTATGGGTGGAGCTGGTGCAGCTGGTGGTGCAAATGGTCCGGCTCCAGAAGTGGATGGTGAACAGCGGTAAGGCTTACGGATGAAGGGATCAGCAGGATACGGCACAAGCCACTTATGGGCGGTAACCCTACGACGCCGACCATGAGAGTCAATGAATGGTCGACCTCCATTAATCCCTAGAATGACGGTACCATCGAAACGGTACCGCTTCTTCGGCGGGGTGGAGGGTGGCTGTACAGGTGCATCATCAGGGTCCTCATCTGAATACTCGTCACTAGAGTCGTTGGAGAATGAGTCATCGGATGAAGAATCGGAGGATGATGGGTCGTCTAAATCGGCTGGGGGTGGCTGCATGGGTGGCTCTCCTCGGGCGGCCATCATCTGCCGGTATCTGTCGGGTCCGATCGGTACGAGACGTCCATCAGGAAGGCGTTGGCACCAATGGTTATACTCATTACGGACCGGACCTTCCCCAAGTTCTGCGGGAATCACAGCACCACCGGGATGGTGCTGTGGCTCCGGAGGTCCTGGGGCAAGTGGAGCTGGAATCTCCAGTGGGTCCACTTGTCCGTCTGAGGTAACCACTGGGTCGGGCGTATGGCTACTGGCTCCAGAGGATGAAGCGCCTGAGTCACTGGAAGGTGTCGATGACGGCATCTGAGAATCGGCAACAATGGTCGGTGAGGTGGCTGATGAGTCTGTGTCGCTGTCCAAAATGATGACAGGTGGAATATCCGACATCTGAACAAGGAAAAATAACTTTTTCCATGTCAGTAAGTCATAAAGCAAGCACGTATTAGGCAAAGTAATTACGACAGTCTAAATCATGCATAGCATTGAATAGTATGGCAATAATAACAAATCGTACAGAAGTAGCATACGATTAAAAGCAGATAATAGCATGCAGTAGTGAAATCATGTAGTAGCATACGGCATATAGCAGTAGAAGTAAGCATCATCATGCAGTAAGTTTCGTGGTAACAAGTAAACTAGCAAGTTGTAGATTAGTCCTATTAGTGAATCCTACTCGGGTCGGTCCAGACTCACTAATGCAACCTAATTCCCTACAACCAATGCTCTGATACCAAATGTGATGCCCCGTACAAAACCATCGTGTACGAATCATCAACAACATGATCATTACAAGGTCAAATACTATATGCTGTTTCAAAAGAAGTTTGCATTCATGAATAAAGGTGATGTCTTAACCAACATCAAATGTCTTACAAAAGTATGCTTCAATGAACAGAAGCAATTAGTAATAGTACGTGACCCAATGGTCGTTACAAATCATTGTTTCAAAAGGTAACATAGTTTGAATGCAAATAAAACGTTTCATGCAGTGACAACTCTAACAAGCGCAGCGGGAGTCTACAAGGCATGACTAGTACAACAGCGGAAGCAAGCAAACCTTAAGCACTTGAGAAAAACATGCTTAAAAACGTCAACACAAAGTTTGGTGAGCTATACTTTATGTATAACAGTAATGTAAGGTAGGCCACGAGATTTTAGTGCTTCAACAGCGTTTCAAAATAGTATGAAAAGTATATGTATAACCGTGGGCACTTGGTAACTAACTTAACGTTTATCACCCCCTAAAAGTACACTTGGCGAGTGCGTATGTTTACGAAGTATTAAACACCCGTTAAATGCTAGCGCTACTAGCCCGAGTGGGGAAGTCAAACCTTATGAATCCATATCTAAGATTCGCGTTCACCGGTTCAAAGACCAATGATTAAACGTTACCGAGCTAAGGGGAAAGTTTATGCCGTTGTATAACCCACACATATATAAAGTTTAAGTACTCGTGCCTAGTATGTAAAATGTAAAATGCGCATGTATTCTAAGTTCCCAAAATAGTTAAAGTAAAAAGGGAAGCTATAACTCACAGTGTAAAGTAGTAGTAAAGTTGTATCGGGAAAGTAAGCAAGTATGTAGGTCCGAAAAGTCCTCAACCTAAGTCAAAAGTTACTAAGTCAGTAAATCGTTCTCAAAGGTTTAAATGTATGTAAATTAGGTCTTAAGTATCATCATCATTCATCACCAAACAAAAAGTATAAAGTAAGTTTCATTCTAGAAAAGAGTTTAAAACAAAGGCTGATTTCGATCAGTCGCCACGGCCTCTATACAAACTGAATTGAGGTGGGACCAGTGGCCATGGCTTCGTATATGAGTCCTTTAGTTGCTGTAAAAATTCCAGAACCAAACTCATGTTCGTTTGACCGTGGCGACGGTTTAAGTGCGAGTAGGTCAGAATTTTTAGCACAACGTTAAAAGGACATAGTGACGTTCGGAGGGCCATAGATCCTAAACCGTAACTCGGATTAAGACGAGTCTTAAATGAAAAATTATCTACTCGAATAGAGCTAACTGAAAATCAACTTTACAGTAGCCCAGGTATTCTGATCAGACCCGAAAAACAGTAGGTTTAGTGTTCCGGTGGGTTCTTGGTGCTCGATGCTCATCACGGTTCTCATCCTTGATGCATATAGCTTCAAGTGTACAACTCGTTGATGTGTTTGCATCATCTTTACCAAGTTTTTACCATCATAACACAAGTGTAAGTCTAAGATAAGTAGCACAACTCAATTAAGTGTTGCAAGTAGTTTGATTAACCAAAGTTACATTAAGATCTTAGATCCGACACATACATGAACTCTAAAAGTAATATTAAGCTACAAACTTAAGAGTAAACTAAATAATCAAGATCTTAAGTTGTAGAACATAGTTCTTAGTTAGATCTTGAAGATCCAAGACTCAAAAGTCTAGATCTAAAGTTACTAAGTTAAATCCTAAGTCATAACACTTGAATCTTTACTCTAATGAAACCATAAGTTATGAAACTTAGATTCTCATCTTGTAAAGTGTATGTAAGCTCATAAGCCCTTGTTTACAACAAAATTAGAAGACCATAAGCTATAGAAACTTAGATCTTTCATAAGTATATGAAGTTATAACTAGAAAGTTATACTTCCATGTTCTTGAACTTATAAAGTTAACTTTAGTTTCAAGAAGTATGAGATCAAGATCAAAACTTCCCTCCCACCCTTGTATTGTGACGACCCGGGAATTTTTGATCAAATTTAAACCTTACTCTTTATATGATTTCGACATGATAAGCAAATTCTGTAATGTTGAGTCTTAAAAATTTTGGAACAGTTTACATAAATGCATTTACCCTTTTGACTGCTCCCGACGATTCACGAACAATTGTATGTAAATAAATATGTAAATATAAATATAAGTATATTTATAATAATTCGAAATAATATATGATTAATTGTAAGAACTAAATTGTAAAATAATAAATGATATAATAATAATTAAGTTATTATTAATCTATAAATATAACACATGGTTTCTGTACATATTTATTATTAGGTGTATGTTAAAAATATAAAAGTTATACTATTAACCTTACTTTTATTATAAATGAAAATATTAACATTTGTATTATTAATATTATTAATTTTAATATGAGATATAAATATATACATATAAAATTTGATATGTGTAAGTGATAATATTATTATTAATATTAATATTACTATTAACATTATAACTAATAAGATTATGAGAACTATTGATATTATTATTATCATTATTGGTAATTATCATTGATGTTAGTATTAATACTATTATATTATTATCATTTATCATTATTAGCCTTTGTTAATAAAATTATTATTTATAATATTATTATTAGTATTATTGATATTAATACTATTAATATAATTATACTAGTTATTTATAAAGAGAAAAAAAAAATCAGAATTTGATACATATACAGATATATAATCCATATATACAAATACAAATATTTATAATTACTTATACATATAAAATACAGATATATATATATATGGAACCAGTATTATTACTTATTATTATTTAGAATTATTATATATATTATTAATTATATATAATATAAAAACAAGAACAATTCGTACCAGTTGTTACGAGTATCAACTTAACTATTCCAAATGTGATTTTTTTTTGTCTCCAATCTGTTTAACATCGATTCCTAATCCACTTCAGTATCAAACAAAGTCTGTTAGGGTTGTTGTCCTTTTATTGTTATTTTATTTTTTTTTCTTTCTTTTTCTCTGATTTGATTTAATCCTGTCGAGGTTACTGGATTACAAAACAAGTGTGTATTCAGTGTTTTGATAAGCTCATTCAATTTCACATTCACAATATCAATTACAACCATTTTACACAGAGTATAATTGTTAATTTAACAATTTTTTTTTAAAACTGTCGCATACCTCTGTTCATGGTTTCCTTTGTCAAAAGCTCAATTTCTACTGAAACTTTAAAATCCATAAATGTAGGATTGTTAAGAATACTCTAAACAATCTTTCTGGAAAATTCGGTGTTCCAATTCCTCCAAACACGATCGAATTTACGAGTCAAACTTTTATTTTCAAAAGTCAACTGATTTTTCAAAGATCAAATTGGAGTGTTATAAATCAATTTTGTTAAAATTAAGGATTTATAAAGTTTCTAGGAATCATTTGGAACATAATTCATGTAAATATTTTCTAAAACGTGACCAAACTCGAAAATGAATTTTTTTTCTTCTTTATTCAGCGGCGGCAGGAAGTTTTTTTTTCAATTTATTTTTGTTGTTTTCAAATCATTCAAGAGCAATACTTTTAGTTCTCTGTTGGTTTACAAGTGTTAATTGAAACTGTAAATTTGCTACTTCGATTTTAAACTTCCATGGTTGATGTGATTATGATGAAGATGATGAATATGGGAAAAGATAATACGGGATATAAAATTTAGAACGTATAAAATAACAGAAAAACGGGGTTTGGCTGGATGGTAGGAAGTGTTTGTGCGTGAGCGGGAGGTCTCGGGTTCGAGCCCGGCGAGTAGCAACTATTTTTTTAAATGACCTTATGAGGTAGCTTTTAATTTCAAAAATCTTTAATATTATTATTATTGTTATTATTATTATTATTATTATAAATTATTGTTAATGTAAGTTGTTATTATTATTAATATCATTAATATGTTTATTAGAATAATTAAAAGTATTATTATTAAGGATATTACTAGTATAACCATTATTATTATTAACATGATTAGGGTTATTAATATTATTATCATTAATATTAAAATTTGAGTCATTTTATAAATATGAGTATTATCAATATGTTTATAATTATTAATATTATCAATACTAATATTATCGTTATTGTAGTATTATTATTATTATTACTAGTAGTATAATTGGTAATGTAATTATTATTATTATTATTATCATAACTATCAGTATCATGTCTATTACTATTATTATCATCATAAGTATTATAATTAATATCACTATTATTATTAGTATTAATAATATATGTATTATTATTATTATTATTAATAAAAATAATGGATTATTATTATTATTATTATTATTATCATTATCATTATTACTAAATATATCATTATTGTTAAAGTTACAGTTTTTGTTAAAATCAGTATCACCATTGAAATTAACATTTTTGTCAAAATTATCAATTTACTATGAAGATTATTATTACTATTATTATTAAGAATTATCATGAGTTTATCAAAATTAGTATTATGTTATTATCATTATTATTATTATTATTATTATTATAACTTTTAACACTAATATTATTATTATTAATATTATTACAATAAAAACTTGTTATTAAAATACTTATATAAAACATATATAAAAATATATAGATATAAAAATATAATCAATTGAAATAATATATATATTAATATATAACTTATTAGATTACGATTATATATATTAATATATATACAAATGATATAGGTTCGTGAATCCGAGGCCAACCCTGCATTGTTCAGTTTTCGTCATATGTATTTTTACTACAAAATACATTACTGTGAGTTTCATTTGATTCCCTTTTACTCTTTACATTTTTGGGACTGAGAATACATGCACTGTTTTAATAACTGTTTTACAATATTTATAAGCGTGAGTTTCATTTGCCCTTTTTACTTATTACATTTTTGGGCTGAGAATACATGCGCAATTTTTATAAATGTTTGACGAAATAGACACAAGTAATTGAAACTACATTATATGGTTGAATTATCGAAATCGAATATGCCCCTTTTTATTAAGTCTGGTAATCTAAGAATTAGGGAACAGACACCCTAATTGACGCGAACTCTAAAGATAGATCTATCGGGCCCAACAAGCCCCATCCAAAGTACCGGATGCTTTAGTACTTCGAAATTTATATCATGTCCGAAGGAGGATCCCGGAATGATGGGGATATTCTAATATGCATATTGTGAATGTCGGTTACCAGGTGTTCAATCCATATGAATGATTATTTTGTCTCTATGTACGGGACGTATGTTTATGAGAAGTGGAAATATGAAATCTTGTGGTCTATTAAAAGTTATGAAATGATTATTTATGATAAACTAATGAACTCACCAACCTTTTGGTTGACACTTTAAAGCATGTTTATTCTCAGGTATGAAAGAAATCTTCCGCTGTGCATTTGCTCATATTAGAGACCATTCTTGGAGTCATTCATGACATATTTCAAAAGACGTTGCATTCTAGTCGTCGAGTTCATCAAGATTATTATTAAGTCATTTATAGTTGGATGTATTATGAAATGGTATGCATGTCGTCAACTTTCAATGAAATGAAAGTTTGTCTTTTAAAAACGAATGCAATGTTTGTAAAATGTATCATATAGAGGTCAAGTACCTCGCGATGAAATCAACTATTGTGATTCGTTTGTAATTGATGTGGACTTCGTCCGGATGGATTAGGACGGGTCCTTTCAGTTGGTATCAGAGCGATGGTCTTAGCGAACCAGGTCTGCATTAGTGTGTCTAACTGATAAGTCGTTAGGATGCATTAGTAAGACTGGACTTCGACCGTGTCTGCATGTCAAAAGTTTTGCTTATCATTTCGTGTCGAAAATTACCTGCTTATCATTCTTAGGGAATCACTTGTTTATCATTCTTAATCTAGACATATCTTACTGCCTGGATTGCATGAATAGTGTATAGACAAAATTCATATCTTAACATATCTGCTACTTCATATCTTAGCGTATCTGTTACTGTAACTTTGCCTGACATATTTCGTAGATTCCTCCGTAACTTATGGGATTTTAGTATTATATATGCATATGTAAATTATGTATTGCAGGGTACTAATCTACATCATATAATCTATTTCTTATCAAAAATTCTTCATCTGATTGTACGATATGAATCCCTCAACCAGTTCGAGTCCCTCAGATTTCAATAGCTATTCCGATAGTTACTCCGACAACTATTCCGACATGGATATTCACCTAAGCTTCGAAAGCGGTGTCACCAGAATGAATCCATCAATCAGCCATCCTCAATTCATCTGATGGGTTCATAGTCGACTTAATCCATGGAGACGTGAAGAAGGCGATCCTTTTCATCAACCAAATTCACCTCTTGGTGAAGAACCTGAAGCATTTACCGGCGAACCTGTCCAAAACACCATTTTCACACTCATTTCCAGGATACCACGCAATGATAATATGATATCAAAAATTCTAAAACTTTATTCATTCGCTCGTTCCTACCGACAATCATTCCGGAGTAATAAGTCAACGAGCTTCGAGCTCGAGTTGTAGCCTTGGAAAATATGGTGCAAAACGTACCAGCTTCAGCAACATCACTGGCACCAGTAGTACCATCAATAACAGCATCGGTACCATCAACAATCCATGCCTCGATATCACCATCTGTACTTTGAGTATGATCTTCGTTCTACGTATCGTTCTACCTCATTTATCTTCGTTCGACATGGCGAATATGTAATCTCTAAAGTTTTAGAGATTATTTATTCTAGTTCCAACCGAAAACTAAATGAGTTTAATATTATGTTAACTCATAAAATCCATGATTATATCTGAAGAAAATATATATGTATATATGTTTTCATAAAGATTGTAATTAAAAATTCTTTTGTACAAACTGTTAATGGTGAAAATATTTTAACGGGTAGGTAATATCCGAGGAATATTTAGATTTTACATTAATAAGTTACATTGTACGTTCTTCAAATCTGATTCAACATTCAATTGCTATTTTACTTACATCCACAGATATACGAATCCGTTCACCGTAGAATAACCATTTTCATTCAATTTCATATTTGGATTTTGACCTATCAGAATTCAACAAGTGGCATAATGAAGAAATAATTGACACAATAAAAATTGATTAGAAACAGACTAATTAACAATATAAAATTTTGTTAAGAAATCACGCTAACAAGATCCTAGCTAACTGTTCATAGCTAACTGTTAATTCCGTATTACATTTTATGTTATCGCAATTTAATTATCGCAATTTTATTTATCGTCATTTAATTTCTGTTATTTATTTTACGCACTTTAAATATCGGGACACGTATACAAGGTTTTGACATATCATATCGACCCATCTATATATATTATTTGGAATAACCATAGACACTCTATATGCAGTAATGCGGGAGTTAGCTATACAGGGTTGAGGTTGATTCTACAATAATATATATAGTTTGAGTTGTGATCGAGTCTGAGACGTGTACACGGGTCACGATACGTATTAATTAATTCGAATATTATATAGTAAACTATATATGAATTATTATTTGTACACTGCTAACTATGGACTATCAACTGAGGACTATCAACATTAGACAATTAAAATGAATTAAAATATTGATTATAACATATGAAACTAAACAATTCTTCAAGTTTGCCACTTGATTCCATCCTAAACCTCATTTGTATCTTGACGATTACAATCTGCGTTCAAACATTTCATGATTCTTGAAAACATCTCAATCGAGAGGATGAATCAATCGCATTTCATCTACGGAAGAAAAGATTGGTGCATATAGTCATGCACCTGAAAATACTCGAAACCTGAGTAAACGTTTAACACGTATCTGTGCTAGCTCCTTTGGCGTTATTATTACCGAAAATAACCATGCAACTCCTGTTCGAGATAGCTAATTTTGTCACAGCTCCAGCAAATCAACTTTGACTTTTCGTTTGAAACAACCTTATTATAACCTTGATTTATATGTGTGCTCTTTTATTGTTACCGGGAAACCTTTTATTATATTCCACCATATTACCAGCAGATGTACCAGCAACCTCGTTGCTTCTTGGGTTAAATCATTCTGATAAATCATTATATTTATTCATTGAAACCCTATCATATACTCATCCGCATCTTGTAACGAGAACTGTCATACCAATTACCAGGGAATCAGCAATCAGTACTTTGAAAACTCACAGCATATCTACATCAACAGTTATATGTATAACGTTTATCTCTTAGAGTTATGATCTTTTATTATGAAACTGAAAAGCACTCAGTCTACAAATCAATATTTTGAATGTTGAAAAAGCTGAATGAAGTAGCAGAAACCGTAGACTACCGTAAACAACCTTAATCATCGAAAGTTTGATGATAAAGAATGATATGTTGGAAAAGCTCAGAAAAATTGGAATTGGAAAACGGATTGAGCTAACCACAAAGGAGACCAAGGACAAATACAAGGATCATACCCTAGATTCAAAGAATTCAGGTAATTCTGAATCCGTTGAAATCTTTAGAGAATATCTTGCTCCGAAGTCATGTTAAAATCTTGCGGAAAATCTTTCTCCATCAACCATCAAACTTAGAAATTCTAAAACATCATCATCAATAACTTCGATATTTCTGAGGATATTTTCATAAATATTCTCGTCCGAAATTATATACCTCTTCGTACTTCCTGTGTATCATTATATTGGAAACATTCAATAGAAAATTTAGTACCAAAAAGCAGATTATGCGAAACTATGAAAGAAGCTGTGGACAAATCACAAAGAATAAGTTTGACTTCAAAGAATCCAAATGATTCTGTTTCTGATGAAATCTTTAACGAATACCTTGTTTCCAAATCTAAACCCTTACGGATAAATCTTCTTCATCATCCCTCGATATTAGAAATTCCAAGATATCATCGTATCTTTCATTATAAATATCCTCCATATTTCTGGAGATATTTTTTTATAACTATTCTTATCTGAAATCATTAATCTCTTCGTGCTATCAGTATTACATCATATAGAAACTGTTAGTTTCTATATTCTGTAAACTTTCGAGCTAAAAATATGAATGTTATTGAAGTAATGTTGGGAACTGATGCATGGGTTAGTATAATATAATGACACTTGATCAACGTGATTATATTACAGTAAGTCATGCTGAGTTTCAAATGGGACGTGATGATTCACAGATCCTAACGTCATCACGTGCCATGTTACATAACTCTTTTATTATGCTTAACTTCTAAACATATCAAGAAATATATTCTTGATAGTTCTATTCTCAGTGATTCTGGTAATTTGATAAAACAAATCGTGCTAATACATTAGTTCTTATTTAGAACACGATGTTTATTCGAAATTTCATACTTACGAATTCTAGACCGTTACTCGCTTTACTAGAGGTCGGGAGGATAATAAAAAGGCAAAGAGCTCTAAAATATAAGAGAAAATATAAAGCCCAACAACAACACCGAAACTACAAACCGTGGATATCAGTGCGTATAGCAATATAAAGACACGGGAGGATTATAAATACAATAATCCCTAAAGCATAGTAGAAATAAACGGATTCCTCCGCTGGAAGTTGGAAAAGGAGAATGATTGTTGTGATAATCAGGATAAGGACAAGGATCAGAACTGGATTAAGCATTTTCACAATCTTGTGGATGTAAGAACCAGGAAAGAAAGTATAGGAATGGTGAAAATTATGGAACGGGAAGAGTTTAATTTATAATGGAAATATCAGACGGAGAAATCGAGGCGGATCACCGTATTTAATTATAGAGATCCTAATTTCCTTATTCGCCGAAGAATCAAATCTTTTAGATTTCGAAGATTTCCTTTAAATCTCTTGAATTCCGAAATTCAACCAAGACAATATCAAAAGTTAAGACACACCTTATTTTCTAAATTCTACCATGACTACGTCAAAAGTTAAATCTCTATCTCAGTATGTTGTGACAGCTTCACTCGTACACTCCACCTAATCGAATCTTTTCATTTATATTAATCAATAATGATAAAACCCCATTTATCAACTCCTATTCGTCATGAAAGCATTTTTATTGTTAGCCATGACCACCACCTCACTCAAATTTCGGGACGAAATTTCTTTAACGGGTAGGTACTGTGACGACCCGGGAATTTTCGATCAAATTTAAACCTTATTCTTTATATGATTTCGACATGATAAGCAAAGTCTGTAATGTTGAGTCTTAAAATTTTTAGAACAGTTTACATAAATGCATTTACCCTTTTGACTGCTCCCGACGATTCACGAACAATTGTATGTAAATAAATATGTAAATATAAATATAAGTATATTTATAATAATTCGAAATAATATATGATTAATTGTAAGAACTAAATTGTAAAATAATAAACGATATAATAATAATTAAGTTATTATTAATCTATAAATATAACACATGGTTTCTGTACATATTTATTATTAGGTGTATGTTAAAAATATAAAAGTTATACTGTTAACCTTACTTTTATTATAAATGAAAATATTAACATTTGTATTATTAATATTATTAATTTTAATATGAGATATAAATATATACATATAAAATTTGATATGTGTAAGTGATAATATTATTATTAATATTAATATTACTATTAACATTATAACTAATAAGATTATGAGAACTATTGATATTATTATTATCATTATTGGTAATTATCATTGATGTTAGTATTAATACTATTATATTATTATCATTTATCATTATTAGCCTTTGTTAATAAAATTATTATTTATAATATTATTATTAGTATTATTGATATTAATACTATTAATATAATTATACTAGTTATTTATAAAAAGAAAAAAAAATCAGAATTTGATACATATACAGATATATAATCCATATATACAAATACAAATATTTATAATTACTTATACATATAAAATACAGATATATATATATATGGAACCAGTATTATTACTTATTATTATTTAGAATTATTATATATATTATTAATTATATATAATATAAAAACAAGAACAATTCGTACCAGTTGTTACGAGTATCAACTTAACTATTCCAAATGTGATTTTTTTTGTCTCCAATCTGTTTAACATCGATTCCTAATCCACTTCAGTATCAAACAAAGTCTGTTAGGGTTGTTGTCCTTTTATTGTTATTTTATTTTTTTTCTTTCTTTTTCTCTGATTTGATTTAATCCTGTCGAGGTTACTGGATTACAAAACAAGTGTGTATTCAGTGTTTTGATAAGCTCATTCAATTTCACATTCACAATATCAATTACAACCATTTTACACAGAGTATAATTGTTAATTTAACAATTTTTTTTTAAAACTGTCGCATACCTCTGTTCATGGTTTCCTTTGTCAAAAGCTCAATTTCTACTGAAACTTTAAAATCCATAAATGTAGGATTGTTAAGAATACTCTAAACAATCTTTCTGGAAAATTCGGTGTTCCAATTCCTCCAAACACGATCGAATTTACGAGTCAAACTTTTATTTTCAAAAGTCAACTAATTTTTCAAAGATCAAATTGGAGTGTTATAAATCGATTTTGTTAAAATTAAGGATTTATAAAGTTTCTAGGAATCATTTGGAACATAATTCATATTGTAAATATTTTCTAAAACGTGACCAAACTCGAAAATGAATTTTTTTTCTTCTTTATTCAGCGACGGCAGGAAGTTTTTTTTTCAATTTATTTTTGTTGTTTTCAAATCATTCAAGAGCAATACTTTTAGTTCTCTGTTGGTTTACAAGTGTTAATTGAAACTGTAAATTTGCTACTTCGATTTTAAACTTCCATGGTTGATGTGATTATGATGAAGATGATGAATATGGGAAAAGATAATACGGGATATAAAATTTAGAACGTATAAAATAACAGAAAAACGGGGTTTGGCTGGATGGTAGGAAGTGTTTGTGCGTGAGCGGGAGGTCTCAGGTTCGAGCCCGGCGAGTAGCAACTATTTTTTTAAATGACCTTATGAGGTAGCTTTTAATTTCAAAAATCTTTAATATTATTATTATTGTTATTATTATTATTATTATAAATTATTGTTAATGTAAGTTGTTATTATTATTAATATCATTAATATGTTTATTAGAATAATTAAAAGTATTATTACTAAGGATATTACTAGTATAACCATTATTATTATTAACATGATTAGGGTTATTAATATTATTATCATTAATATTAAAATTTGAGTCATTTTATAAATATGAGTATTATCAATATGTTTATAATTATTAATATTATCAATACTAATATTATCGTTATTGTAGTATTATTATTATTATTACTAGTAGTATAATTGGTAATGTAATTATTATTATTATTATTATTATCATAACTATCAGTATCATGTCTATTACTATTATTATCATCATAAGTATTATAATTAATATCACTATTATTATTAGTATTAATAATATATGTATTATTATTATTATTATTATTAATAAAAATAATGGATTATTATTATTATTATTATTATCATTATCATTATTACTAAATATATCATTATTGTTAAAGTTACAGTTTTTGTTAAAATCAGTATCACCATTGAAATTAACATTTTTGTCAAAATTATCAATTTACTATGAAGATTATTATTACTATTATTATTAAGAATTATCATGAGTTTATCAAAATTAGTATTATGTTATTATCATTATTATTATTATTATTATTATAACTTTTAACACTAATATTATTATTATTAATATTATTACAATAAAAACTTGTTATTAAAATACTTATATAAAACATATATAAAAATATATAGATATAAAAATATAATCAATTGAAATAATATATATTAATATATAACTTATTAGATTACGATTATATATATTAATATATATACAAATGATATAGGTTCGTGAATCCGAGGCCAACCCTGCATTGTTCAGTTTTCGTCATATGTATTTTTACTACAAAATACATTACTGTGAGTTTCATTTGATTCCCTTTTACTCTTTACATTTTTGGGACTGAGAATACATGCACTGTTTTAATAACTGTTTTACAATATTTATAAGCGTGAGTTTCATTTGCCCTTTTTACTTATTACATTTTTGGGCTGAGAATACATGCGCAATTTTTATAAATGTTTGACGAAATAGACACAAGTAATTGAAACTACATTATATGGTTGAATTATCGAAATCGAATATGCCCCTTTTTATTAAGTCTGGTAATCTAAGAATTAGGGAACAGACACCCTAATTGACGCGAACTCTAAAGATAGATCTATCGGGCCCAACAAGCTCCATTCAAAGTACCGGATGCTTTAGTACTTCGAAATTTATATCATGTCCGAAGGAGGATCCCGGAATGATGGGGATATTCTAATATGCATATTGTGAATGTCGGTTACCAGGTGTTCAATCCATATGAATGATTATTTTGTCTCTATGTACGGGACGTATGTTTATGAGAAGTGGAAATATGAAATCTTGTGGTCTATTAAAAGTTATGAAATGATTATTTATGATAAACTAATGAACTCACCAACCTTTTGGTTGACACTTTAAAGCATGTTTATTCTCAGGTATGAAAGAAATCTTCCGCTGTGCATTTGCTCATATTAGAGACCATTCTTGGAGTCATTCATGACATATTTCAAAAGACGTTGCATTCTAGTCGTCGAGTTCATCAAGATTATTATTAAGTCATTTATAGTTGGATGTATTATGAAATGGTATGCATGTCGTCAACTTTCAATGAAATGAAAGTTTGTCTTTTAAAAACGAATGCAATGTTTGTAAAATGTATCATATAGAGGTCAAGTACCTCGCGATGAAATCAACTATTGTGATTCGTTTGTAATCGATGTGGACTTCGTCCGGATGGATTAGGATGGGTCCTTTCATGTATGGCCGACGGTTTTGGAAGAAAAAAGAGGAAGGGATCAAATGCTCTTTCAACATAGGAGAGTGGTGATAGCTTAGAATAGAAATAAAGCAAATTGACATAGGAAAGAGATGTAAAGGTGCTAGTAACTAGATTCCCATTTTCTAATTAATTTTGTGTTAAGCTTAATAAGTCACTAGCAAATTGTTGGGCTCCTAATAGTCCATTAAGAAAGGTAGGGTGGCTTCCAAGTCCATTAACAAGAATCCATTAATAAAAGGCCCAATATGTAAGTATGTAACAAATTAAATAAATAAGCTCAAGTAATTAACTAGTAACCTTAGTTAATTAAAAATGATTAATAAAAATTAATCATGAATGTAAATAATATTTGAAATTATTATTCGTGTAATGTAAGTGTGTCACAAAGACGATTCGGGCCATGCAAAGTCATGTACGGTAACAAGTAAATGCATAAAAATACATTTATTAAATCACAAGTATTAATAATAAATATTATTAATGAAACGTTGGAAAATCCAGGGTCGTTACACAACTTGTCTATCCATATGTAACACCATAACATCCACCTTATTCATATCCTATCCAAGGATAATTCTACAACTATTAATACTGATATTAACATTAGATTGCCAACTCCAGCCTTCAAAAACATAATTACAGCACTTAACTATATTTCCAGGCTTGAGATGAGTCTCTAAAATATCACATACACTAATTCTTTCCTCTCTAATAAACTTTTTTAATTCTTTTTGTTTATCTACAGTACTCATACCCCTAATATTCCAACTAGCAACTCTAAATTCCATTAGAGACATTTAAAACAATTTATCCAGGACGGAAGGGTCATTGCCCTGCAAATCATTCTCCCCAACATTACTTTGCTTTTTGGAACTTGCATACACTTCACCATTACCATCCTGATCACTTACATTTAAATCATCTTCATCAGTTAAAACAACATACTTATTCATACTAACCTTTATCTCATCAATCTTATGCTTATCAACCTTCCATATCTTAGGAGTAACTTTCACAAACTCCTGTCTCACTTTAGGAACATACATTTTCTTTCCTAGTTCTTAAGCTTTACCCTTTCCTTTATTAGTTTGCAGAGCTTTCTTGTGATTCACCAATACAAAACCTTCAGAGTCCTGAACTACTTTTGTCTTTTCACCTTCTATTTCTGCACTTTTTCTAGGCCTTTGCTTACACACATCATGATTGTGTCCAAACACAGAGCAATGGGAACATAAAGCAGGTTTCCAGTCATAACTCACTTGGACCTTTTTGATACCTTTTGTTACTTTCTGCTTGTCTTTATAGTGGATATCAACATGATCCAAAAATCCTTTTGATGCCTCAATCTCAACCATAACTCTTGCAAAATTAGCCCTTCCCATTCCCTTGTTACACATATTTGCAGTCATATGATCCATCACAATAGGCTTCCCAAGTTTACTAGCTACTGCACTAATACCTTTAGAGTTCCATGCTTCAAGTGGCAAATTTTCCAATTTGACCCAAACTGGCAGTTTGGTAGGTTCAACCTTTTCAATGTCTAGGTCAGGTGACCATTTAGCAACAAATAAGGGTTTACCTTGCACAATCCATGGCCCTTGTTCAATTACCTTATTCATACCATCAACATCTTTAAACTTGAAATAACATATTTGCTTATTATCCATTATAATCTCCCTAATACTAACTTTATTCCACATTTTTCTTAGATTGAATTGGAGCATACCATACGATATGTTACCACCAATAACATAACCATATGCAGTTGTATTCCATTTTAAACTACTTTCCTCAACATACTCTTCATCAAAAATAGCAATCTCAGAACCATCTTCCTCAACAGTTAAAGGTACATAGCATAGTTTCCTATCATCACAATTATCAATAGCTCTAGCATATGAAACCTTACCAGTATGCATAATAGGATCAATAGGATCAATATTCTCAATAACAGATTTCTGATTATCATTTTCAATCACAGGATCCTTACCTTGCTTCTGATTGCTCTTATTGAGTTGAGTCTGACCTAGAGGTGGAAACTCCTCTTGAGAATCTTCAATAACCTTCTCAATCGAACATTCATTTGGCTTATCTACAGATCCGGCTGCTTCCCCTTCCCTAACATCATTTGAATGATCACATTCATCTGATTCCTTACTCTGTACACTTTCTACATCTTTTGATTTTAAACTGTGAATTGAATTCGAGAATTTAATCGGTATTCTAACTTTTCTTTTTGTAGCTCTACTATTGGGAGACATGATTGTACCACAATCCGAGCTTTAGAACTTGAAAAATTGTAAACGAGAGCGAAAAATTAACAAAAAACGGAACAGAATCGACGAATTTAGGGTTACGAAGCTCAATTTAGGGCAAAAATGGTGGAAAACCATTTTCCCGCCTAAATCGCCAAACGGCCAGGAGAGAGAAAACCATTTTAATCAAAAGAAACAATCCCCTCCTGAGTAACTTGAACAAGGGAAAACGTCGTAACCTTTTTGTGTGTGCTTAATTTATTTAAGAAATAGTCAGGAACTGTTCTCATATACATCATAGTTCAAAATACTTGCCCCTCTTGAGTAACTTGAATAAGAGAAAACCTTATAACCTCTTTCCCCCCCTTAATTTACACTCTACTAGCGAACAACTAGCGAATTCGCGAAAGTATATTTATTATTATTATTATTATTATTATTATTATTATTATTATTATTATTATTATTATTATTATTATTATTATTATTATTATTATTATTATTATATCTAGTCCCCCCGGTGGTGATCTGGCGGTGTTTTGGTGCTAGTATGGTGGTGGTCCAATAGTGGTCAGATGGTGTTTCACTTGTATGATGGTTCAGTGGACCAGTATGGGTCTAGTTGTCAAGTAAGGGTCGAGTTGTAATCGAGTGATGGTTCAGTGGTTGTCCGGTAGTAATCAGTTGGTCTGGTGGTGTTAATGGTCCAATGAAGGAGGTAGTGGTGGTGTTTGAGAAGTAATCGTGTTACTTGAAATTCAAATAAACAAATCAATTATTGAGATTCAAATAAACGAATCAATGGATGATATGAGGACAGTGACAATTATTAGATCAAAAAGAAGAGATCAATTATAGAAATTTATAGTTGATAGCTATTTAGATGGTCAAAATTCAATCTTTTAAAAATGATGACATAATAACAATTTAGAAAAATTTGAAAATTGATTTGTTTATAGGAATGGAAGCAAACACTTTTCTAATGATATATATATATATATATATATATATATATATATATATATATATATATATATATATATATATATATATATATATTATAATTTTTTTAGCAATATAACGTTTTTTTAAGGTGATATAGCATGATTTTATTTAAATGTTTGACGTTTATGATATTTGAAAATATTATCTATTATATTCTAAGATTTAAAATTAGATACATTTTAATGATTATTTAATCAGTTTAATTGAGAAAATTACACATGTACAAATTTAATTAAGTTTAATTAAGAAGTTAATACGTAGAATTAATGGTATGCGTTGTATAATAATATATACATATACATATACATATACATATACATATACATATACATATACATATACATTATACATTATACCATACATTATATTATAATAATAATTATTATTATTATTAATCCCTATATTACTAATTGTGGTGGGGAAAGGTGTCGTTTGACACCCACCACCTAAAACCCGGGTCAAAACGACAATGGCCCAAAACCTAACCCAAAAAATACAAAATACCCCCTCAACTATAATCAACTTACAAAAACTACCCTGAACTCCAAGGGGGTAAAACAAAAATTCTCTCAATTAAAAAAAAAATTTCACCGAAACACTTCGACAGCTCGTATCTTCTTCCTCGCTCCGAGTTAAATTTCACCGACCACATCGTTAAACTCGGAAAAATTTTATGAACAAAATGAAACTAACTACATTCGAAACGGACACTTTTTAAAAAACGCTAAACACAACAACAACCCGTATCTTCCCGCTCGCCGCGAGTTAAATTTTTTCGACAGCAGCGTCATACTCGAAATAATTTTGTGAACAAAACGAAAATAGGTACGTTCAAAACGGACACTTTTTAAAAAACGCTAAACACATCGACAACCCGTATCTTCCTGCTCGCCGCGAGTTAAATTTTTTCGATAGCATCATTAGACTCGAAATAATTTTATCAACAAAACGAAACTAACTACGTTCGAACCGAACAGTTTTTAAAAAACACTAAAGACGACGACACCTACAACGGCGCTTAACACATGGGCCATTTTCCCTTCTGTAAATACATAAAGCTACGTTTAATATGAATATGCAGGCCGAAAGCTCCCGACGCATCGCGCGGGCCGGATCCGGACTAGTTATCACTAATACTAATTGTGATGAGGATGTACTGTTCACAGGGACAATTACGTCATTTTAGTTCTTTTTTATTCATAATTACATTTACGCCACTACCATCACTTAACCTCTAACTTCCATCACCACCACCACCAACAACCACCCGCCATCATCACCCTCCTGCCACCGTCACCATCAACATCCTGCCACCGCCACCGCCATCCTTTGCAAGTCGGTTAGAAAAAGAGAAAAGTGGCGGAAGGCCAAACAAGAACCACCGTGAATCACCTTTTTACGACACCAACAACAGCCCTACGACCTTTAACGACCAACTTGAACCACTACCACAACCACCAGCATGAGCCACCACTATCGCTCAGTAACGAGAGCGGTTTAGCCGAAAAAGATAATTGAGGTGGCGTGAGAAAGACGGTATCTGTGAAGTGACTGCTGGTTCGGTTGTGATAAGCGTCGTTTGAGTGGTAATGGCAGCCGACGTTTAGATCGACGAATTGGACGAATCTGGTGTTGATTCTTGGCTGTTAAGTGGTGATCAGCCTTTGCAATAAGGTGGTGTTTGGCGGCAGTCGCTGAATTTGGGAGAGGATGACTTGAGAGGATTTTAGGGTTTAATTTAAAGACAAAAAGATAAATAATTTGGGTTTTATTTGAAAGGAAAATAACATGTATGGCCTGACCGATGGATCATTCACAAGCAAGAAAATTGGAGTGGACCGGAGCATATTTCAAAGTCCATATATGTTAAGTAAAAATGGGGCAAGAAAATTGGAGACAATTTATGAGTAGATATTTTCTCTAATAAAACTTTACAAAAGAAAATACACATATAAAAAGATTTCTTTATTAATTGACTGTTTTGTAAATGTTGAGTCAAGTTCTATAAAATTTAAACATGTTTTATAAAATTTTTATTATGCAATCGCAACTTTTTTTCACTCTTTTTCATTTTCATTTTTTTTTAAATGTTTGATTAACCAACAATTAACTGTTTTTGTTTCACCTTCTTTTTTCATTCCATAATTTTTTTTAGCATTCAACTAAACCGTCACCGCTTTTTTACGTTCAATTAATCCATTGTTAACCGATCAAAATCACCCCGCAGCGAAGTGCGGTTTCTTATCCTCGTTATAACTATATTCAGTTAGAAAATGTAAATTGAAACCGTTCATTCAGCGCCAATTTTGACTTTTCTTTTCATTTCGGATGTTTTTACGAGTTATATATTTTACAACGTAATTCAGACATAAAAGAAATAGTGGAGCAATGGTTTGTTATGCCCTTTAGTTCCCGGCAGCCCCGGTTCAAATCATGCGGTCTTCATTTTTTTCCTTTTCTTTTTTAAAGTTTGAATTTACCCTTATTATTTTTCAACTTTAGTCCACCAACTCTTCCACACCATTTAATTTTTTATTTAATCCCTTTCAATTTATTTTTTTATCAATATTCCCTCCACCATTTTACAATGTTTTTTTCACAATTTTATTTTATTTTCTTTACAAAAGTAATAAAATTATGTCAGTTTTAATTAGTTTAATTGTTAAAAAAGAACGTTGAATTAGGTGCGTTTGATCTGTTAGCCGGTATCAGAACCTAAAAAACACATTAAAATTTAAATTTACATATAAAAATCCCAAACATTCAATACTCAATATATCTTATTTAAAGTTTGAATTTACCCTTATTATTTTTCAACTTTAGTCCACCAACTCTTCCACACCATTTAATTTTTTATTTAATCCCTTTCAATTTATTTTTTTTATCAATATTCCCTCCACCATTTTACAATATTTTTTTCACAATTTTATTTTCTTTTCTTTACAAAAGTAATAAAATTATGTCAGTTTTAATTAGTTTAATTGTTAAAAAAGAACGTTGAATTAGGTGTGTTTGATCTGTTAGCCGGTATTAGAACCTAAAAAACACATTAAAATTTAAATTTACATATAAAAATCCCACACATTCAATACTCAATATATCTTAAAGTATAAGTTGTTGTTTTTATTATGGATCTATGAAACTTTTCTTTTAAATTTAAAAGTTACTCTTTGTATATGTTTATGATTTTGTTTGCTATTGATTTTTTTCTTAAACATTTAACTATCATTTTCTGGGTTATGTTAAACTCATTAACGTTAAATTATTTCAATGACAAACATATATACTTACATATGAAAAAAAACTTACGCATACATTTAACAGCAATATCTCTTAAAAGATTATACATGGTCGACCACACTTCGACCACGGTGACCCCAAAACTTGTTATATACATTATACATTTATACGTTATATTATACATATACATATATATACATTACATTAAAACGTAAATCAGAAATAGTTTTGTATTACTCCGTAATATCAAAAAAGTATATGAACGCATCTTGCCATTTCCAGCTGCTATGAAACTATCAACGTCCCTTGTCTTCGATGGATACGGATGCACCGTCACCGTCCACTAACCGACCACATGTCACTCTATGTAAATAAAATAAGTCGTAACAAAGAATTTTAATACTAACGCAAGTTTATGTACAAGTCATCATGCTTCCATCCTATTGACAACTGTAATCAGTTGCTAAAACTACAAAACGTCAATAGATAGATACAGGATATACCTAGGGTATATGCATATGTAGCGAGGGGCTATTAATTATCAGAAGACGAAAAGTTAGGTCTAGAAGAAAATGGGACGGAGAAAGCTCGAAATAAAACGGATCGAAGACAAAAGTAGCCGTCAAGTAACGTTTTCTAAACGGCGATCAGGCTTGATTAAAAAAGCACGCCACTTTTCCGTTCTCTGCGACGTCGATATCGCCGTCATCGTTTTCTCAGCCACTGGAAAGCTCTACGATTTCTGCAGCCGCAGTTCTAGCAGGTGCGTTTAATTTCAACGGTTTATATGTTAAATTCCTATATACACACACGTGTGTGTGTTTGTATTGTTCTATATATACTTCTATGGAGACTATAAGCTATAGATATATAGCTGCATATATAGGCGTAACCTGTACGGAATTTATGTGGAAGCTTCTAGGGTTCTAACCATCCCAAGGTAGCCCAAGTGGTTGGGGCCCTGAGATCCTTGCAAGAGGTCTCAGGTTCAATTCTTGGGGTGGCCAGGGAAGGGTTGGAAACAGCCAGAGAGTATTCCTGATGGACTGCGTACAGTAGAGTATGGGGTCGGATTACTCGCCCTTCCCGGGTAACCCGAACAGGGAAAACCTTACAACTTTACTCTTCTAGGGTTCTAATTGATTTAATATGTGATTTTATGTGCATCTTGCTTATCACACCTTAATCAATCCACGATTGCTGCAGAATTTGCTAGGGTTAGTAGTTCGTAGGTCTCGAAATAGATTGACAATCAGCTATTTTTAGCGGCACGAGCGGCTTCGAAAGTGGCCAATGGACGGCGACTGGTTTGATTTTTGCACCTTGATTTTGTCGATTTTAATAACGAAGCTAGCTTTGTAACCATAAATATATGTTAGCCTTTTGGAGGTTGTCTTCAAAGTGATTAAGGTAACAAAGATCCACCTGTTATTGAAAGTTTATTGTACGCATTATTGTGTGTGGATAATCAAGCTGTCAATCATTGTAACCGTTGTTCATGATCTCGGGATGATTTCCAGTTTTAGTATTTTTACTATACAAATTTTATGATTAGTAGTCGGTTTAGGCATCAATACATCATATTTATTTCGAATTTGAGTAAACATGTTCAAGTGTTCACACCAAATACAATGTTCTTTCATATTTATAACTAAAATGGTTTTTTTCTGTTCTTTATCTTGTTCTAAGTTGAAATATACTCCGTAATTAACTAGCACAAATTTGAACAAAAAAAACATCATATTATATTGTTATAGTAAGTTGTTCGATCAGTTTTCAAAACTTAAAACATACTTGCAATGTGGCTGCGCTATGAAATTAAATGAGCAAATCTTACATAGATATAGATTGAATAGATAGAATTGAACAACAAGATGTAAAAGCTTTATGGATTTGTAGGAGAAAACTACTTAATCAAAGAAGAAGAAAAAGTTAGAATTACGAATTATTTAGGTTAGTTTGACAAATAACTTCGTAATTGAAAAACTTACTCGAGGAGTTGAAAACTGCATCTCTCATACTAAGATTGGTCAAAGCACACGTTGCTTTGCGAAATGGAATGGTAATTTGTATGCTTATCGTTTGTGTGTTTATCATTTAGCGTTTTGTATGTTTTTGATAGTATGTGATTATTTAAGGAAAGAAAAACTTGTAATGATCGTATAGCCCAAACACAATGTCAGAGGGACTTCCCCTTAGACTTATATACATACATTTGTTTTATCCCATGACCGATGTGGGACTTTGGTTTGCACCCTTACAAACCTCCCCTCAAACCTAAGTCCATCTAGGCCTCCCCTCCAACGATAGTCTGGATCCAACCTTTACCGCCGTCAACTCGGAACTCTCAACCTGGTGGGAGAGGCAGGGAGATTTCGATACAAGGCTTCCAGGATCAACTCATCGTGCCAGGGTCCCCCTCGAACGAGAGCTGGGTCCACTCATCGCTGCTCAAGACCGAGAGGTGCGCCACGTCGCTGCGTGCGCTCAGGGGTGCGCCCTACTGCGCCGTCCACCACATCGGGGCTATGGCCCAGCTCTGATACCACTTGTAAGGATCGTATAGCCCAAACACAATGTCCTGCAATATAAGCCCAAGAGTCTATCCTTTTCTAAAACCAATTGGTGATAGAGGGACTTCCCCTTAGACTTATATACATACATTTGTTTTATCCCATGACCGATGTGGGACTTTGGTTTGCACCCTTACAAAACTCACATAATATTATCACAAATGTACATCATTTAAAGTGGGTTATTCATATGCCTTTAGAGTTATTAAACTTATCAAGGTTGTTACACATTAGTATAGTACTCAATAATGGTGTGAGTTGGAATAGATACCCGAACTTTTTAGCTCTTTCTTATCATTGAAAATCTTGGATAGGTGTCCATTTCTCACATGGTTAATGGTTGAATATATAGTGTATGTAGGATGAAGAAAGAACACGTACCTTACTTGTTTCAAAAGACAGCAACAATAATTTCTTTAATCTATTGCTCATAAGGTATGAGATGGGAGGGTTGAATATTGATAGATAAGATATTCAACCATCCTATTTGCCATTTTTGGTAGATTGTTTGAGAAAATGATAGGAAAGAGGCTCTTACATACCGATAAAATCAATCATCTATGTTAGGGTGTCAAAACAATTACGAAAAGTAAATAAGCATGAGAATTGAGGGACACAAATAGCTAGTTAGTCCAAAATCACATTTGTCAACGTACTCACTAGCAAGTCTCTTATTAATCTTGATATAAGAATTAAGAGTTACAATTATATACGGCTTCTATTACAAGTGAAAAAATGTACATGAATATATATGCTTTGCTTGTTGAAGAAAAAGATCTGTTTTGCTTCCTGCATTCAAAATTACTAGCACCATCTTCATTTTCTTGTTTGAATTGAAATTTGTAAACGGAATTTATAAAAGTGATACATAATACAAAATCAATTGAAGAATGGCTACATAATACAAAATCAATCGAGGAAAGGAATATAACATAACATTATATTTCAATAGGTAGTGTAGGATCTTAAGTGTCTAAATGGAGTTGGTTAAACCATGAACGGTTTATTTTGTTAGTAATTTAACATTGTGAGGTACATGCCGAGAAACCACCCGCTAGTCTATTAGGATACAAAGAGCATGTTAATCGAAACTAGCGAGCTAACATATTGACTCATATTGATAAGTGAGCTACTCGTGCCGTGTCTAGTTTAGAATGCTATGAATTAGTGGTGAATTTCTCAAGCTGCGTGAACTGACATTAGGTCAGCTCGGATTTGATTAAACCAACTCACTTAAACCTTAAACCAACAATTACCTTAAACCAACTCACTTAACCTTTACATACTAGGTCAAGGGAGTTCCATGACTTGAAACCATAGTCGTGACATAATTATCGAACTTTAAATGTCGAATATATTATATTTCCCAACAACAAAGATTACGGTAAAACCATTTGAATCTAATATATATGTTTTATTGCCTCGATGCGAAAGGTCCTTGGAGAAACGTCCATCGATGATGGAACGTCCAACTATCTAAGTTTATAGAATTGATACACACATAAAATTTGCCATCAAAAACAAAATTCGAAGTAATTACATACAGAAAACCCCATCCTTCGGGTTATATTGGATGCATAGGAAATGAACGAGATAACTTTGTAAACTACAAAGCCTAGAAGCAACACACTAGGAGCCGAAGATTAAAAGATTCTTACACATTATGGTTTCAAGTTGGCTAAAGTAAATAAAATGCAATTATACAAATTAGACTTTTAAAGTGTGAATCAAGTTCATCACTATGTGATACCATGTAATCCATCTTTCTTCCTAATTTCTTGCTGGTTAATCCGCTCAATGATCTAATACGAAGGTACCATAACATGTACACAATGATACGTATAAGATCATAGTCAACCCTTCTATTCTCGAAGGACTTTTTTCACTAAAATACCCTAGCAATTTATACTAGGTTGTAGCAAGCGGCACTTAGGTTACAAGTACTCTTTCTAATGTAGTCCGACTTTTTTGCTCCAGTTTACAATCCAATGGAGTTTTACAACATTTACTAAATCATTGATTGTATGCTACTTTAAATGGAACAAGCTTCTTTGCTATGATGTTGTATAACAAATAGAGTTGATTAAACTATTACACCAAAAAAGTCTTTAAGGATGTATTTGTTTAGGTAGTTTAAATAAATTGTTATTCTTAACTCATATGGCTTAGGAATTCTTATCTAACTTAAGTGACATAGTAAAAGTACTGCTCTTATGTTCTTTTACTCAACCAATTTATGCATCGAATTTCATTCACCCCTTGATTGGAATTGACTTTGTCTACAAGGATTTTCGATTTGTTAATAACGATAACGATTAAATAAGGAATGTTATTTACTTTTCAGTTGTAAGTAAGCAAAGTATTGAACATCGCTTTAGATTTCTACCCATCCCAGGGATTCATCATATATATTCCTATATAAGCTATTTTAAGTATTTTTTTTAAAAAAGTAGACCTCGTGCAAAATGAACTAAAAAACATTTTACTATATTATTTTACAATTTTTATTTGTGCCCATTTAAGTCAATTTACAACTATAAGTTTCCAGCTCCAACAACTTTGCTAAGCACTTACAATAAGTAAGCTCCAACTAGTTTTATCAAAAGTTATTTGACATCTATATGTCCATTTTTTCTTGCCTACAAACTTCACTCTTCCAAGTGAATAAGTGGTTACATCTATCTATCTATATATCTATATCTATATATATCTATAGTAATTGAGTCCTAGAATCATAAATATGGTGTATTAAATACGGTTAACTCAATAAAATTTACCAGTTAAATTTAATACACGGTTAAAAAAGGTTAAAAATTATTATGGTAAAAAATTTAATAAAAAGATAAATACCATATTAAATAAAAACGTCACAAATATATTTTAAGCAATTAATGAGCAATAAATATAAAAACCTTTCATCTTCTAAGTAACCTAAGTTATTTTTTTAGCCTATCAATATGTCATCTTCATTCCATTTTTCATATCAATCATACAAAAGAGCACATCATATTACTAATATTGTATTCACGATTTTTTTTAGATGGAAAGAAGAAGAAATGATATATAGATTATTATAGCAGATATAGTATATGATATATATACTTATATATATTAAACATAATATATGTTTTTTGTTTTTGTAGGTATCGAAGAAACACCAATTTCAAAATATTGTAAACCGCGGACAAGGCAAAAAAAACGTGGTTGACTTTATGTTGGATCGATTCGTCCGAAGATCTCCTTTTAATGTTAATATTATGATATTATGATTATTATTGTACATTTGTATAACTTATATGATTAATAATTAGGATTATGATTACTATTATGATTATAATTCATAATTATATAATTATAATTATGAATATGATTACGATTATTATTTTTATTGCTATTATATTTTAGTTATAATTCATATAACTGTATGATTATTATAGGTGTAACATTTTTTATAGGTGCAATGACACTATTATGAGTTAAACTCATAATTATAATTATGAATATGATTACGATTATGATTAATTATTATTATTATTATTATTATTATTATTATTATTATTATTATTATTATTATTATTATTATTATTATTATTATTATTATTATTATTATTATCATTATTATTATTATTATTATTATTATTATTATTATGACGTTTTAGTTATAATTTATATAAGTATGATTATTATAGGTGTAATATTTTTTATCCATGTAAATATCTAGATCATGTTTATTTAATTAATTTCCATATATATATATATATATATATATATATATATATATATATATATATATATATATATATATATATATATATATATATATATATATATATATATATATATATATATATATGCAACGATATCTATTAATATAAATATGAAAGATAAAAAGTTTGAAACTATTATTATTATTTATGTCATAGCTTAATTTTAAATTTATGACAAAATAATGATAAGGAAAATGAAAAGATTGAAACTAATCATATAATTTATGACATATAAATTTTACTTATTATGAATGAATGTTTATAACTAAAGTTAAATTAAGGAAAATAAAAAGATAACATGTATTGTAAAGTTTATAAGCTTTACTACTCTTGATGGTGTTATATATCTTTATTATAATAGTTAATAAATAATTATTAATTTCATATTAATTGTTATGAACCTTCAATTTTATTATATTCACGAGTTTTATATTTTGTGGTGTAGTAATACGTAACGGTTCATGTTCATATTTAGGATTTTTTTTATATACTCCAATTATTATGTATCTACTTATTGTCACATATAAAGTCGTAAAGAAACATCTTGAAAAATTTAATGGTAAATTTAAAGGTAATATATGTTTTAATATTATGAATCGTACTACATTATGTAAACTTTGATATCATTTGTTAACTCATTTAACCACATTTAGTAAACTTTTGTTTATATATAGTTTCATGATTAGTACATATGACCCGAATGTGCAGATTTTCATAGTGGCAAACAAAATATATGCACAAAATTCTACTTGACCACTTGCATAATGGGACCAACATCAACTTTCACTTCAAGATGAATATGTTTTCAACCAATTCCCGCCATAACTCAAACCATTCGGAATACGAATTTCAAAATAGTGAAATTTGAGACAAGTCGTGCAACGCACGGGCATTGCCTCCTAGTATGATGGTATGTTTCAGTGTATCCACTTGCCATCATTATGTTTTTCCATGAGTCGGTGATTCACTATTTCTAACAATATTTAATCTAAATTATTTTCTCCGACTCCGTGTTTAAGAGTGGACCATTGTGCATGAAATTTCTTACATCACCACTAACTTTCTATATGTTTTCGACCCCTGTGTTTCAGTGTGGAACATGTTCTTTCTAGGTATAAGAAAAGTTGTCTTCACGAGGGAGAGAGAACTATACAAGATGCCAATGGAGATTTAGTGAGCACCCAACTTATTTGAGAGCTAGTTGCCAATTACACAAATGATACATATTTAATTTAATGATTAATGAGATGTGCTGAATATTCACAGTGCAAAAAATTCCAAACATGCAAACAACTTCTACGCACAGTGGAAATGTAAGTTATAGTCACATTGTTCACACGAGTTGATATAATATGACATTGCGTTTGGAAGTTGGTGCCATGAACTTGAACTCTATGTGCAGGCTTGACGATGAGAATAATACTGAGGAGCTATCTGTGACTGAAATGATGCAACTAGAACAAGAACTTGGTGATGCTCTTGTTCACACACGAATAAAAAAGGTGATTGTCCGATTCTACTTACTTGATTGTGTGCAAAGCTGTTTGTAGTTTTATACTTGTATATTGCATCACTTTCACATTGTTTCTTGGGTTTATTAGTTTTGATTTCTACTTATATTGCTCAGTGTTTTAGTTATCCATGCTATCGAAGGTGTTGTCTATCATTATCTTTCCTAGCTATATGTTAAAGCTTTTAAGACTATTAATTTCTGTCATATGTTACTTAGTGCTCCTATGTTTTGGATAGAAGATAGAAATGAAGAAAGTTGAGCATTTTTACTGTGGATTAATGAAGGCCACACTAGAAACCTAAAATTAAAAGAAGACAAAATTACTCAGGTCGTCCTTGAACTTGTACCCAAATCACTAGGGTCGTCTTTAAACTTTTTTTTTAACTGGTGTCGTCACTATTCTTTGAAAAAGTAACTCTTGTTGTCCTTCCGCTTAACAGACGTCTATATTTCCGTTAAACTTGATCATGTGCCAAACATGTGAGGATATTTTTGTCATTTAACCACTTCCTTTTGTCACTTTTCCCCATCCCTTTAAATCTTCATATCAATTCAAAAAAATAAGAACCCTAATATTTATAAAATAAGAATCTTAAATATTTATGAGATGGAACTAATCAAATTAAACCCGAATCAAAACCAGACCAAACCAAAAATTATATCAAACAGTCGGTACTCCTCTGTTATCATGTATTTGGGAACATATACGACTTCATATAAAAACCAAGAACGAACTATATGCGTATGTATCTATATACGAGCTATAGATACTAATAATCACATAAAATGATAATAAAAATCAACAAATGAAGGAACCAATTTCATCATAACCACTTCCTTTTTGTCTCGCTTTCACTTTTGTTATAACCGAAGGAACCAATTTCATCATACGATTGGACTTGATTCAACAAATGAACACAGAAATAAAAATCAATTAATGTTAAATATCACATATGGAATCTCGAAATTTTTCGGCAAGTTGAAACTAATATTCTGGTGGTTTAAATTTTCCGACACCGAATTTATACTAATTAATTGCTTTTGCAATCGATCACCAGCACGACGCCATTGTAGATCTGGAGTTACGGTGGTTCAGAGCTCCATTTGTTGATCGAAATCTCTGAAGTTTAACAGAGAGATAACGTGAGATGGTGGTTTGCAGCGGTGGTCAATGTCTCCAGTCAGATGCGGCGTTTGAGAAGATGATGGTCAATCAACAATCATCACCATCCCCACCCAGTTCATCTACAAACTTCATCATCTCCCTAAAATTTCAACCACCACCACCGTCACCGCCACTCAGGTCACCTGCAACATCTCCGCCGTCACGATGATGATACAACGATGATGTTTTTGTTCTCTGCAAGTGACTGATTTAGGGTTTATTCTCTTGTTGCTTTGTATGTAATTTGGTTGCTTTGATTTAGGGTTTACTCTTACTTTGTAAATTATTGTGTTTAATTGGTCTTGAATAATGGGTGGTGATGAGGATGATGAATAGATCATGAAGATGATGAATCCACGAGGAAGATGAAGATGATGATTTATTAAAGGACAAGATTATTAGAGGAATTTAGGTGAAAGTGTTATGGTTTTGGGTAAAGAATTTGGGGTCTGAAATAATGAGAAATATATTGAGGATAAAGATGAAGATAAGGGGTGCAAGACTTAAAGGACGGAAAAAGACTGAAATACCCTCACGTGATACGCACATGATTCAGGTTAACGGTAAGTTTAGACGGTAATGAGACGGAAGGACGACAGACGTTACTTTTTGAAAGAATAGTGACGACCCCAGTTAAAAAAAAAGTTTAAGGACGACCCCAGTGATTTGGGTACAAGTTCAAGGACGACCGGAGTAATTTTGTCTTAAAAGAACGAGATATGACTTTTAACCTGAACATCGTAAAAGTGGGGAATTGTCTAGTTATGATTGTAGGATTATGGTTCATGTCCTAATTAGCACATTACACACACGGGCTAATATCCATATTAGTTAGGTCTTAATTGCCGGAGATTTAATGCTAACGCTACTAGATAGGGGAGCAACTACTACACACTGGAAAAAGATTTTGTAGGTTGAGATAACGCTCTTGAACGGTTGCGTCCAATGAAGGTTTTACCTTTGGATGATGCAAACCAGGTACGGTGATTAAGTTAGTCACATACTTGCATATGATTAATTAGCTACAGTGAAACAACAAAAAAGAAAAAATTTCAATTCTATTCATTTGAAATTACGAGATATCTTGGTGGTCTGATTTTAACACAATGCTATGTAGACCAAGATTGTTCTTAGTTATATAACCTTTAGATTTACGACTTTAACCTTCTTTCATACTCACAGTTTATAGATCTTCTCCATCACCAATCAACCTCTATTATTAGTAGAAAACCCGTATTGACACATCATGTGTACGTAGAAATTAAACACGAAATGGGTAAGTATGAACCCACAATACCCGAACACAACAGTCTAAGAAATGACATGTACTGTGTTCATGGCCTCCTTAATGAGTCTGCATCTATTTCAATTTCATGTTTTAGAGTACCGTGTGTAGCGACCCGACAAAATCGTCATTGACGGCGCCGTCTACTTGGGTCCCGTTACGTGGTCATAAGTCTTTAAACAACGTTTGGCCAAAAGTATGTCGCATTCATTTCATAAGTAAAGATGTTTCAAGTGTTACAAAGTAGTTCAAAGGCTAGTTACGTTACAACGTTTTAAGTACGAATTAAACCTATGCTACACAAATTTAAGTAAAGCCAAAAGACGCTCCGTATACATGTATACTCGACATCCAAGCAAGTATCAAAAAGTAGAGTGTGGAATCATGTATCATTTAGCGTTCAAGGACCTGAGAAAACATATAGAAAACTGTCAACGAAAAACGTTGGTGAAATCATAGGTGTAGTAGTAAATGTTTTTTTTTAACCACAAGATTTTGTATTGCCATAACGTTGATTATCAAAATCATTTTCATTTCAAAGTTGTTATACGTTTGTGAAGCACCCAATTATCAAGACTTAACTGTTCACGAACCCCGTTATCATAGTGTTAGAACCTACACTATATACTCGAAAATATATTTCATCCGCTAACGGTAGCGAACCGTTCGAATGAGGGCTTGTCAAGCCCATGTGATCACACAACATAAGTTCACGTTTACACCCTGCAAGTGTAACTAATAATAATTGAATTGAGGCCTTTTTATTCTAACTCCACGTGGAATGTTTGTTTCCGTACTTGTGTTCAAAGCATAAAAGTATTATACGTATATGTTTCTCATCCCACAGTTTAAAGAGTAAAAGTTGTTGAAAATGTGGGACTATGATCTCACCTTGGTTGCACGAATAGTATAATGTACTTCACAAAGTAACGTGTGCAAGAACGAATGCTAGTCTTGACCTAAACAAATAGGTTCGTATTAATATCGGTAAACACGGTCGGTCAAAGTGTTCAATTAGTCCTATGGCTCGTTACGACTCGATAATATAGCATGTGAGTCACGTTGTCAAGTTTCATGCAAGATACAAAGATAAAAGCACGTTGGAACGATTGCATAAGTATTTGGTTAAGTTTGGACAAAAGTCAATGTTGGTCAAGTCAAAGTCAATGAAAAAGTCAACACGTTCGGGTCGGGTCCCGAACTATTTTTCTGAGGTTTTTAATCATATATAAGCATGTTAAAACAAGTTACATGTGAATCGGAGGTGCGTAGCATAGCAAACATTTTTTGTAAAATTGTAAGGTTGGTCAGTCCCTGGCCACGCCTAATGTCGCGCCGCGACCAAGGAGTGCCGCGCCGCGGCAATCAACGTGAGCTGGTGCCTGGCCAGTTTCACTTGTTCAAGTCTCAACCAAACTTCAATTAAGCACAATTCGCAAACCGTAAACACTTAAAACGTATACCATACATCATTGGAAAGGTAAATTTACGAGGAATGCAACTAAACACATTTCATCAACCAAGATCATCATTTACAATAATCAAATTTCCAAATTGAATGATCATTTAATGCTCATCATAAATGTTTCAAGTTCATAAATGCATATTGATGATTTGGGAATTAAATGCACACATATGATACGCCGTTTCGTAGGTAAATACGCATACAATACAACTAAACACTTACAAACAACATTGCAAAGCATTCAATGCATCAAAAGTTCATTTTACTTCTATCAAACCCTAACTCAAAATCACAAATTTAACAATTATGTTTATGAAGCTATTCCATGTCAACTTACATACCAAATTGAAGCTAGTGATGCTAGTAACACATTTAATACATGCACTTTTAACATCTAACAACATTTAGGCAACCAAATCTCAAGATCAAGCACACCCATTTCAAGTTTAAGCTAGTTACTTAAAATAACAAGATCGAGCATATAAATCATATATTCATGTTAGACTTGAGCCATAGACACTAATTAACACTTCTATAAGTTAAAAACATCAAGAACACAAAATCTAGTGTTTTTAGAAAGTTACCCAAATGCAATAAAGTTGGTATGGATTCGAAGAGGAAGATGCAAGGATTCCGAATATGTAATTTGTTTTAGTTTATGCTTGCTAGATCGAAAATAGATGATGAATCTTTGAGTTGGTTGTTTGAGATAGAAGTTGAAAGTAAAAGAGAAAGTGAAAGATGAATGAATGGAGGAGGATGGAGTTGACTAGTTGACCTAGTCATCTCTTTGCCCTCTTGGCAAGTTTAGTCCCTCAAGTTTGATTCGGGTGCGTGAATTATCTAAACGAAATATTTTAAAACGCGTATTAACGGGAGATGTTATAATTATATAACGGACTTTAAAATAGTATAACGGAAAGTAAACGGAAAAAGACCGGATGTTACACCGTATCTCTATGAATATGGGTGGCGTAATGACCTGGGGAGGCACGTGGGTGGCAAAGATTTTATGCCATGTTGATCCAACACACTTATAGTCCGAACAATTTGAAGTGTCTAATCTGATTACTGAGTGTATACTATAGCAATAATAGATACTTTCAAGCAAATCATCTGCGACGTTTTAAGATTAAATATACATTGGACACCTTTTGACTTGTTTGACCCATTTGACCCTTCATCATTTCTAGCCTCTTTTTTTTCTTTCATTTTACCTGTAGCCTGTGGGATCCCTACGACATCAACTAGAGAATCTAAGGGGACCTGTAAAGATAATAAATACGGAGTACAAATGGGTCGACACCATCAAGAAATGCAAGCTGATTATCAAGATTTATTAGGATGTTAGGTAGACAGCCAAAGGAGACTTTTAAAGATGAGGTTAGTAACGAGTCGGCACAATCTAGAAACGTGAGCTGCATATTCTGATTTTACTCGCATAGAATTATAATATCACTTTCTGTTCATTATCTATAACAGCAAATACAAGACATCAATATAGTGAAGTCTTGATATTTCTCTCTTGAAGTTAGTGAAGTCTTAATCTACACCTGTACCTAATTGCACAACTACCCTGCTCATGTTTCCTTCATATCAATTTAATATGATGATTATTACAAACACTACTTAAACTTTATTGATTGGATTTCTTAGTCTTTTTGATTGAATTTCTTGTTGTTGAAAAGAAATCTTGGTCTATGTGGTTAAAAAACCCAATAGACTCCTTGTAAATTTTTTTTTTATACCTTTTTTATACCTTTTTGCTAGTTTTTAATCTATTATGCCTTAAAAAAAATTACTTAAATTCCTTTCATCCAGAACTAGTGGCATTCTGGCCAATGCAACACTTGGCATGTAATATGTTATGATAAATATACAGTCATTTACTTCTGAAAGCACCAACAGTTGTAAGTGTTAGAACAATTAGATGATTTGGTGTTACGTAGTGAAGAATACTCAAAGGGTGTGTTGGATATCATGTATGATACTTTAATAACCAACTACGGATTCCACTAGTTGTGTGGTAGGGTATCAGACTTTTAAAATAAATAGAACTTCATTGAATCAACTATCAATTACTCTTGCATTCTATAATATATAATCAAACCATAATTTTTGTTTTTTTTTTTTTTACGAGGAACCCCCTAGCGACGAGCCATAATGGCTCCCCTCTAGTTGGTAAACCCCGGGTAAACGGCAAGCCAGGCCTCCACTGCTACCAGGCAAAGCATCCTCTAGTCAATCAATCACTAAATGGAGCTCGCCCCAAGGTATTTGCCTTGAAGGGAATCGAACCCGTGACCTCTTGCTTCATTGGAAGTCCTGGAAACACAACTGATGATGGAGTACGTATCAACCCTTAAAGGAAAGGTATGCTTTCAATTTCATTTTTTCTCATAGGTACGGTTGAAATCTATTTTGTATGTTAGTGCATAAGGTATTTGAAAGTGTGTTTGATTACCTCTTAATTGAATGGTTCAACGTTGAAATTCTGCATTCAACGCGTTTGTTTCTTGTTTCTGATGTTTCCGAGCTCCGAATGATATATGGTGCTAAATGGTAATGTAAAATGAACCATTCAGAGTTGAAGTACTCTCTTAAACATTAAACACCTAAATTTTATGTTGTATTCTTATTAATTATATCAAGAACACGTATTAAACAACTATATTCTTTTTTGAACAATGCAAAAGGTTAATAAGGTAATTATATATCGTTCACATTGTTCATTCAAAACTATTATCAAACAGGTTATTGTCATTCAGAACCACCTTTAGTTAATGCTATCGTCATTCAGAACCACCTTTAGTTAGAACCTTTGAATCGTTAAGATTATGAACCATCTAGCGCTAAATTATTCATTATTATCAAACGCCCCCTAAGTTTACCATTTAATGCAACATTTTGGCCTTGACAACTAAAACTAATTTATATTGTTAATTGTTTGCATTTGTTCCCCATGAAGACTGTATATTTCATAGGGTCTGCTATGTGGTTAGCACACTAGATTATTAATGAAAAGTTGTATCACTCACTTGGGTGGTCATTTTATATGGAGATGTATGTTGACATTTGTGGGAGACTTCTGAACACAAAATAAGCGCTCGTGCGTATCACGTGCTTGCGCACACTTATTCGTTAAGTCATGCGCTAATTTAGTTAGCAATCTATGGGCGCACAATGCAACTTTGCTTTGCACACAAGTCACGATCTTATCTTAACTTAAGTCGTAATCCTTTCTTAGTTCATATCCCGTTTATTATGGAAAGTAGTTAAGGAGAATCCCTGCTTACTTAGGATATCTAGGGTTAGGTTTCACGATAAATACAAACGCTAACCTCATATTTATTAACACGTTACATTTTGGATACTCGGCTTACGATAAATCTAAAACTATGAACACAACTTACGGTAACATGTATGTTCTTCGAACATAAACCTACGAAACCCGACGGCCATTGTTACGGTTAATCCAACGATGGTAGACTGTGTAGCGACCCGAAAAAATCGTCATTGACGGTGTCGTCTACTTGGGTCCCGTTACTTGGTCATAAGTCTTTAAAACAACATTTAACCAAAAGTATGTCGCATTCATTTCAAAAGTAAAGATGTTCCAAGGTTTACAAAGTAGTTCGACAACTAGTTACGTTACAAAGTTTAAAGTACAAATGAAACATATGCGACACAATTTAAAAGTAGCCAAAAGACGCTCCACGTATGCATGTATACTCGACATCCAAGCAAGTATCAAAAGTAATGAGCGGAAGCATGTATCACAAAACCTTCAAGGACCTGAGAAAAACATAGAAATCTGTCAACGAAAACGTTGGTGAAATCATAGGTTTAAGTAAGTAAGTACAAGTGAACCACAAGATTTGTAACATTGATATACTAGTAATACATTCCAAAAGTTTGTTTCACGAGCACCCAATTATCAATGCTTAACATTCCTTCCATAGAACCCCATCACAATAGTGTTAGAACATACACTGTTTCTCGAAAATATATTCCATTCATAAACGGTAGCGAACCGTTTGAATGAGGGTTTATCAAACCCATATGGATCCATACAACATAAGTTCTCGCTTACACCCGGCAAGTGTAACTAATGATAATCGAATTGAGGATTTTGTTCTAAACTCGTATGTAGAATGTTTGTTTTCCTGTACTTGTGTTCACTTAGTAAAAGAAACATTTATGTTTTCTCATCCCAAATGTAAGTTCAAAAAGAGTAAAAGTGGGACTATGATCTCACCTTGAGTGCACGTATGTAAAAGTACTTCAACAAGTAAACGTGTGCAAGAACGAATGCTAGTCTTGACCTAAACAAATAGGTTTGTATCAATATCGGTAAACACGATAGGTCAAAGTGTTCAATTAGTCCTATGGCTCGTTACGACTCGAATATATAGCATGTGAATCACGTTGTCAAGTTTCATGCAAGAATCAAGTATAAAATAAGATTAGAACGATTGCATAAGTGTTTTGTTATGTTTGACTAAAAGTCAAACTTGGTCAAAGTCAACGAAAAAGTCAACGGGGTCGGTCGGGTCCCGAACTATTTTCCTGAGCTTAGAAATCATATATGAGCATGTTGGCCAAGTTTCATGTTGATCGGGGGTGCGTAGCATACTTAGAAGTAAGCGAAAATTGACATTTTTGGGCAGTCTGCCTCAGATGCGCCGCATCCAAAGCAGATGCGCCGCATCTGTGTCTGGTGCAGCAATTCTGGGGCAGTTTAACACTTAGACAATTTCAACTTCAAACGATCTTAACTTTTGACTCGTTAACATTCAAAACACGTATCTTATATCGTTGGAAAGGTAATTTAAAGAGGAATACAACTAAACACATTTCATGAATCAATTCCATCATTAACAACAATGAAAACCTCAATAAATGAACGTTAAATATTCAAAATCGAAGTTTCAAGTTCATAAAACGCATTTCTTGACTCGGGAATCCAATTTACACATACGATATGAAACATACAATACAACTAATCACTAACTAATAACATTTCATGGCATTCAAAGCATCAAAAGTTCATTTTAGAGTTCATCAAACCCTAATCAAAATCATGAATTCAACCATTTTGTAAATGAAGCTTTTCTAAATCAACATACACATCAAAATAAAGCTAATGATGCTAGTAACACATTTAATACATGAACTTTAACATTTAAACAACATTTAATCAACCAAAAGCAAGGATTAAGCACACCCATTTCAAATGTTCAAACTAGTTACTCAAAACAACAAATCGAGCAAACAAAACATGTATTCATGTTATACTTGAGCCATAGACACTAACTAACAACTTTATAAGTTAAAAACATCAAGAACACAAAATCTAGTGATTTTAGAAAGTTACCCAAATGTAATGAAATCGGTATGGAATCGAAGAGGAAGTTGCAAGGATTCCAAAAATGTAATTTGTTTTGCAAAACACCCGCTAGCTCGGATTTGGATGATGATTCTTTGAAATGGGGTGTTGAGAGAAAATGGAGGAAGTAGTAAAATGAGAGAGAGATGAATGAATGGGTAAGAGGGGTTTGACCCTTTAACCTAGTCAAAGGTTTGATCCTTTGGCGAGTTTGGTCCCTTAACTTTCATTTGGGTGCGTGAATTACCTAAATGAGATAATTTAAAACGCGTATCAACGGGAGATGTTATAAATATATAACGGACTTTAAAATGAATAAACGGAAAGTAAACGGAAAAAGGCGGGATGTTACAGACTGAGCATTAACCACCCTACCTAGAATTAGATTAGGGCTATTCACGGTAAACCGAACCGGAGAGTTAAACCCATTAAGTCCTTAAACGCCCATCTATTGCAATCAACGTGTATCCAGTCCCAGTGACAAATACATGCTCGATCAACTACATATATGTAGTGACCCGAACTTTTCCATGTTTATATATATTAATTGAGATTGATATTTACATGATTAAATGTTTCCAACATGTTAAGCAATCAAACTTGTTAAGACTTGATTAATTGAAATATGTTTCATATAGACAATTGACCACCCAAGTTGACCGGCGATTCACGAATGTTAAAACTTGTAAAAACGAAATGACGATATATATATGGATATACATATGGTTAACATGAGATTATGATAAGTAAGTATCTCCATAAGTATATTAACAATGAGTTATATACATATAAACAAGACTACTAACTTAAGGATTTCGAAACGAGACATATATGTAACGATTATCGTTGTAACGACATTTAAATGTATATATATCATATTAAGATATATTAATATATCATAATATCATAATAATATAATAATTTAACATCTCATTAGATATAATAAACAATGGGTTAACAACATTAATTGAGATCGTTAACTTAAAGGTTTCAAAACAACACTTACATGTAACGACTAACGATGACTTAACAACTCAGTTAAAATGTATATACATGTACTGTATTTAGATGTATTAAAATACTTTTGGAAGACTTCAAGACATATATCAAAACACTCATACTTAACGAAAATGGTTACAGTTACTTTTCCATTCTTTTCTTTCATCAAGAATTCTAGTCGTATTCTTACCCGTATTATACACAGCTTCAAAACGTACTTACTATGAGTATATACCAATAGGAACTAGCATGGGATTCCACTCTTGATTATGTCATGTATGACTAATCAATTTTAACTTCTACCATGAGCTAGTCAACTAACTAGAACTCTTTTTAACCCCACTCACCACTCACCAATTACCACTCATCATTCACTCCATTTCACTTCCAATTCTCTTTCTAATTCTCTCTCAACATACACACACACACAATTATGAACGTATTTTTCCAGTAGTTAATAATCATCTTCATCAAAAATCACTTCAAGAATCAAGCTATAATCATCATAGGAAGAACACTTCAAGAACACTTCAAAAATCCCTTCAAGTTTACTAATTTACTTCCAAGCTTTCTAATCCATTCCAAGTAATCATCTAAGATCAAGAAACCTTTGTTATATACAGTAGGTTATCTTTCTTATTCAAGGTAATATTCATATTCAAACTTTGATTCAATTTCTATAACTATAAACTATCTTAATTCGAGTAAAAATCTTACTTGAACTTGTTTTTGTGTCATGATCCTACTTCAAGAACTTTCAAGCCATCCAAGATCCTTTGAAGCTAGATCATTTCTTGTCACTTCCAGTAGGTTTACCTACTAAACTTGAGGTAGTAATGATGTTCATAACATCATTCGATTCATATATATAAAACTATCTTATTCGAAGGTTTAAACTCGTAATCACTAGAACATAGTTTAGTTAATTCTAAACTTGTTCGCAAACAAAAGTTAATCCTTCTAACTTGACTTTTAAAATTAACTACACACATGTTCTATATCTATATGATATGCTAACTTAATTATTTAAAACCTGGAAACACGAAAAACACCGTAAAACCGGATTTACGCCGTCGTAGTAACACCGCGGGCTGTTTTGGGTTAGTTAATTAAAAACTATGATAAACTTTGATTTAAAAGTTGTTATTCTGAGAAAATAATTTTTATTATGAACATGAAACTATATCCAAAAATTATGGTTAAACTCAAAGTGGAAGTATGTTTTCTAAAATGGTCATCTAGACGTCGTTCTTTCGACTGAAATGACTACCTTTACAAAAACGACTTGTAACTTATTTTTCCGACTATAAACCTATACTTTTTCTGTTTAGATTCATAAAATAGAGTTCAATATGAAACCATAGCAATTTGATTCACTCAAAACGGATTTAAATTGAAGAAGTTATGGGTAAAACAAGATTGGATAATTTTTCTCATTTTAGCTACGTGAAAATTGGTAACAAATCTATTCCAACCATAACTTAATCAACTTGTATTGTATATTATGTGAAATGTCCCATTCTTATTGATTAAAAACGTTCCATATTAATTGATTTCGTTGCGAGGTTTTGACCTCTATATGAGACGTTTTTCAAAGACTGCATTCATTTTAAAACAAACCATAACCTTTATTTCATCAATAAAGGTTTAAAAAGCTTTACGTAGATTATCAAATAATGATAATCTAAAATATCCTGTTTACACAGGACCATTACATAATGGTTTACAATATAAATATGTTACAACAAAATAAGTTTCTTGAATGCAGTTTTTACACAATATCATACAAGCATGGACTCCAAATCTCGTCCTTATTTAAGTATGCGACAGCGGAAGCTCTTAATAATCACATGAGAATAAACATGCTTAAAACGTCAACAAAAATGTTGGTGAGTTATAGGTTTAACCTATATATATCAAATCATAATAATAGACCACAAGATTTCATATTTCAATACACATCCCATACATAGAGATAAAAATCATTCATATGGTGAACACCTGGTAACCGACATTAACAAGATGCATATATAAGAATATCCCCATCATTCCGGGACACCCTTCGGATATGATATAAATTTCGAAGTACTAAAGCATCCGGTACTTTGGATGGGGTTTGTTAGGCCCAATAGATCTATCTTTAGGATTCGCGTCAATTAGGGTGTCTGTTCCCTAATTCTTAGATTACCAGACTTAATAAAAAGGGGCATATTCGATTTCAATAATTCAACCATAGAATGTAGTTTCACGTACTTGTGTCTATTTTGTAAATCATTTATAAAACCTGCATGTATTCTCATCCCAAAAATATTAGATTTTAAAAGTGGGACTATAACTCACTTTCACAGATTTTTACTTCGTCGGGAAGTAAGACTTGGCCACTGGTTGATTCAAGAACCTATAACAATATATACATATATATCAAAGTATGTTCAAAATATATTTACAACACTTTTAATATATTTTGATGTTTTAAGTTTATTAAGTCAGCTGTCCTCGTTAGTAACCTACAACTAGTTGTCCACAGTTAGATGTACAGAAATAAATCGATAAATATTATCTTGAATCAATCCACGACCCAGTGTATACGTATCTCAGTATTGATCACAACTCAAACTATATATATTTTGGAATCAACCTCAACCCTGTATAGCTAACTCCAACATTCACATATAGAGTGTCTATGGTTGTTCCGAAATATATATAGATGTGTCGACATGATAGGTCGAAACATTGTATACGTGTCTATGGTATCTCAAGATTACATAATATACAATACAAGTTGATTAAGTTATGGTTGGAATAGATTTGTTACCAATTTTCTCATTTTAGCTACGTGAAAATTGGTAACAAATCTATTCCAACCATAACTTAATCAACTTGTATTGTATATTATGTAATCTTGAGATACCATAGACACGTATACAATGTTTCGACCTATCATGTCGACACATCTATATATATTTCGGAACAACCATAGACACTCTATATGTGAATGTTGGAGTTAGCTATACAGGGTTGAGGTTGATTCCAAAATATATATAGTTTGAGTTGTGATCAATACTGAGATACGTATACACTGGGTCGTGGATTGATTCAAGATAATATTTATCGATTTATTTCTGTACATCTAACTGTGGACAACTAGTTGTAGGTTACTAACGAGGACAGCTGACTTAATAAACTTAAAACATCAAAATATATTAAAAGTGTTGTAAATATATTTTGAACATACTTTGATATATATGTATATATTGTTATAGGTTCGTGAATCAACCAGTGGCCAAGTCTTACTTCCCGATGAAGTAAAAATCTGTGAAAGTGAGTTATAGTCCCACTTTTAAAATCTAATATTTTTGGGATGAGAATACATGCATGTTTTATAAATGATTTACAAAATAGACACAAGTACGTGAAACTACATTCTATGGTTGAATTATCGAAATCGAATATGCCCCTTTTTATTAAGTCTGGTAATCTAAGAATTAGGGAACAGACACCCTAATTGACGCGAATCCTAAAGATAGATCTATTGGGCCTAACAAACCCCATCCAAAGTACCGGATGCTTTAGTACTTCGAAATTTATATCATATCCGAAGGGTGTCCCGGAATGATTGGGATATTCTTATATATATGCATCTTGTTAATGTCGGTTACCAGGTGTTCACCATATGAATGATTTTTATCTCTATGTATGGGATGTGTATTGAAATATGAAATCTTGTGGTCTATTGTTACGATTGATATATATAGGTTAAACCTATAACTCACCAACATTTTTGTTGACGTTTAAAGCATGTTTATTCTCAGGTGAATACTAAGAGCTTCCGCTGTTGCATACTAAAATAAGGACAAGATTTGGAGTCCATGTTTGTATGATATTGTGTAAAAACTGCATTCAAGAAACTGATTTCGATGTAACATATTTGTATTGTAAACCATTATGTAATGGTCGTGTGTAAACAGGATATTTTAGATTATCATTATTTGATAATCTACGTAAAGCTTTTTAAACCTTTATTTATGAAATAAAGGTTATGGTTTGTTTTAAAAATGAATGCAGTCTTTGAAAAACGTCTCATATAGAGGTCAAAACCTCGCAACGAAATCAATTAATATGGAACGTTTTTAATCAATAAGAACGGGACATTTCAGTTGGTATCAGAGCGTTGGTCTTAGAGAACCAGAAAATTTGCATTAGTGTGTCTTATCGAGTTTGTTAGGATGCATTAGTGAGTCTGGACTTCGACCGTGTTTTCTTTAAAAATGATTGCTTAACATTTTTGTTGGAAACTATATATTTTTAACATATGAATATTATGTGATATATTAATCTCTTAACGTGTTTGATATTATGTGATAGATGTCTACCTCTAGAACAAGTCCCATTGACTCACCTAATAATAATGAAGAGTCAAATGTAAATTGGAATGATTCGTGGACTGATTCACAAGTTCCCGAAGAGGAACCGGAAGAAGAGTCGGAACCGGAAGAAGAATCGGAACCGGAAGAAGAATCAGAACCGGAAGAAGAAATAGAACCGGTGGGGGAAATAATAAAACGGTTAAGTAAAAGAGAATCCTCAACCAATCGACCAAGGTTAATTATGGTCAATGGTGTTTCCGCCAAGGAAGCAAAATATTGGGAGGATTACCAATTCTCCGATGAATCTGATTCCGACGAGAATTCCGATGATGTTATAGAAATTACCCCAACTGAATTTAAAAAGGCAAAAGAAAATAATAAGGGAAAGGGCATAAAAATAGAGAAATCTAATTCCAACCCCGATGAACTTTATATGTATCGTCAACCCCCGAAGTCCTTAAGTTGTAACAATGACCCGGGAACCTCTAAACCACCAGGTTTTTCTAAACCAATGTGGACAACGACGGCTCGTATTAGGGGAACATCATATATCCCTAGAAACTTGGCAAAATGAACCAAAACCGAACAAGAAGAAACGAGCGAGTCAGAATAAGATAGTTGTATTCATGTGGTGTAATATATGTAATATAGTGTGCTTATGCTTTATGATATATGTAAAAATTGCTTGTATTAATAAGTATTTTTTTTATGAATCTAACTCTTGTCTATTTTACAGTATAAAAACACAAAATGGATAGACAACCCAATATTTTAAGAGACCTACCCGGAGACATGATTGATGAAATCTTGTCTAGAGTCGGTCAGAATTCCTCGGCACAACTATTTAAGGCGAGATCAGTTTGTAAGACATTCGAAGAACGTTCCAAGAATGCCTTGGTTTATAAAAGGCTTTCGTTCGAAAGATGGGGGATATAACATTGGGAAATCCATAAGTTACGATGTGTTTACTTTGACGCATATATTGCGGGGGAACCCAAATGCTATTTTACGCAACGGGTTAAGAAATTATTTTGACTCAGTATATCCGAATATAGGACTTCGTGATTTAGAAAAAGCGGCTAACATGCAACATAAAGAAGCATTTTATGCTTACGGGTTAGTAATGTTCGCTTCTCACCAAAGTGAGAACAAGAACATCGGGCTACAACTATTAAACAAAACGTTCCCACAAGTGACGGAGTCGGTAATTGGGGTAAGAAATGAGGTTTTTAGGTTATTACGAGACTGTTGGTCATTACGTAACCCTCGTCCCTTTGACGACGTTACAACACGCTGTCTTATCAACGGCCATAACGGTTATGTTCCACAAGACCAAGAATGGGAAGTAGTCCTAGTAAAACCAGAATGCATGACTTGTTTCTGGACGTATGAATTACGTGTCTTTATTGCCTTTGCTGAACGACTTGTGTACTAGCTAGAATTATCTTCACAACTATCTTGTATCAAAGTTATTGTGTGCTATATTTCATGCTTTATGTAAAATAAGCGGTATTGTAAGTTTGTAAAATATTGTATAAAAGTTTGAACGCGAAATATTATTACAATCAGTTTTTCATATAGAATTGTAGTAGTTGAATTGTATATTAGCTACTAAGTATGAACTTAACGGGTAGGTACTACCCGAATTTAAACTTATAAAACGCTAATATGAAGAAAAAGCTTTTATAAATGAGTTCATATTATGCTACGAAATACTATTAACTACTCTTAATATTCTGTATGATTAACTTGTTCCATTTGACTATTTTGAAGGAAATGGCACCGACTACTCGACACACCGTGAATATGAATGAAGAGGAATTCCGTACTTTTCTAGCTTCAAACATAGCCGCAGTACAGGTTGCGCTACATACCAACAATAACCTTGGATCTGGCAGTACAGGAAATCGTGTAGGATGCACCTACAAAGAATTCACTGCCTGCAAACCTTTGGAATTTGATGGAACCAAAGGACCGATCGGATTGAAACGGTGGACCGAGAAGGTCGAATCGGTGTTTGCCATAAGTAAGTGTACTGAAGAGGACAAAGTGAAGTACGCTACGCATACCTTCACAGGTTCTGCGTTAACATGGTGGAATACCTATCTAGAGCAAGTGGGACAAGATGATGCGTACACACTACCGTGGTCAGCATTCAAGCACTTGATGAACGAGAAGTACCGTCCCAGAACCGAGGTCAATAAGCTCAAGACAGAACTTAGAGGGTTACGAACCCAAGGATTTGATATTACCACGTACGAAAGACGATTAACAGAATTGTGCCTATTGTGTCCGGGAGCATTTGAAGATGAGGAAGAGAAGATCGACGCGTTTGTGAAAGGATTACCGGAAAGAATCCAAGAAGATATAAATTCACACGAGCCCGCCTCCATACAACAGGCATGTAGAATGGCTCACAAACTAGTGAACCAGATTGAAGAAAGAATTAAAGAACAGACTGCTGAAGAGGCCAATGTGAAGCAAGTCAAAAGAAAGTGGGAGGAAAACGGTGATAAGAATCACCAATACAACAACAACAACAGCAATTACAACAATAATCGCAACAATTATCCCAACAATCGCAACATCAATCGCAACTACAACAAACGGCCCAACAACAACAACAACAACAACAACTACAACAATCATCCCAACAACAATAATAACCGCAACAACAACAACAATCAGAAGCAGCTATGCCAAAGGTGTGAAAAGTATCACTCGGGGTTCTGCACCAAATTTTGCAACAAGTGTAAAAGAAATGGTCATAGCGCGGCGAAGTGTGAGGTCTACGGACCAGGGGTTAATAGAACGAAAGGAACAAATGGTGTCGGAATGAGTAATGGCGGAGCAAGTAGTGTCGGAGCAAGTTATGCCAATGTAGTTTGTTATAAATGTGGAAAACCGGGCCACATTATTAGAAATTGCCCGAACCAGGAGAACACGAATGGACAAGGCCGCGGAAGAGTTTTCAATATTAATGCGGCAGAGGCACAGGAAGACCCGGAGCTTGTTACGGGTACGTTTCTTATTGATAATAAATCTGCTTACGTTTTATTTGATTCGGGTGCGGATAGAAGCTATATGAGTAGAGATTTTTGTGCTAAATTAAGTTGTCCATTGACGCCTTTGGATAGTAAATTTTTACTCGAATTAGCAAATGGTAAATTAATTTCAGCAGATAATATATGTCGGAATCGAGAAATTAAACTGGTTAGCGAAACATTTAAGATTGATTTGATACCAGTAGAGTTAGGGAGTTTTGATGTGATAATAGGTATGGACTGGTTGAAAGAAGTGAAAGCAGAGATCGTTTGTTACAAAAATGCAATTCGCATTATACGAGAAAAAGGAAAACCCTTAATGGTGTACGGAGAAAAGGGCAACACGAAGCTACATATTATTAGTAATTTGAAGGCACAAAAACTAATAAGAAAAGGTTGCTATGCTGTTCTAGCACACGTCGAGAAAGTACAAACTGAAGAAAAGAGCATCAATGATGTTCCCATTGCAAAAGAATTTCCCGATGTATTTTCGAAAGAATTACCGGGATTACCCCCACAGTGATCCGTTGAATTTCAAATAGATCTTGTACCAGGAGCTGCACCAATAGCTCGTGCTCCTTACAGACTCGCACCCAGCGAGATGAAAGAACTGCAAAGCCAATTACAAGAACTTTTAGAGCGTGGTTTCATTCGACCAAGCACATCACCGTGGGGAGCTCCTGTTTTGTTTGTCAAGAAGAAAGATGGTACATTCAGGTTGTGTATCGACTACCGAGAGTTGAACAAACTTACCATCAAGAACCGCTACCCACTACCGAGAATCGACGACTTATTTGATCAACTACAAGGCTCGTCTGTTTATTCAAAGATTGACTTACGTTCCGGGTATCATCAAATGCGAGTGAAAGAAGATGATATTCCAAAGACTGCTTTCAGAACACGTTACGGTCATTACGAGTTTATGGTCATGCCGTTTGGTTTAACTAATGCACCAGCTGTGTTCATGGACCTTATGAACCGAGTGTGTGGACCATACCTTGACAAGTTTGTCATTGTTTTCATTGATGACATACTTATTTACTCAAAGAATGACCAAGAACACGGTGAACATTTGAGAAAGGTGTTAGAAGTATTGAGGAAGGAAGAATTGTACGCTAAGTTTTCAAAGTGTGCATTTTGGTTGGAAGAAGTTCAATTCCTCGGTCACATAGTGAACAAAGAAGGTATTAAGGTGGATCCGGCAAAGATAGAAACTGTTGAAAAGTGGGAAACCCCGAAAACTCCGAAACACATACGCCAGTTTTTAGGACTAGCTGGTTACTACAGAAGGTTCATCCAAGACTTTTCCAGAATAGCAAAACCCTTAACTGCATTAACGCATAAAGGGAAGAAATTTGAATGGAATGATGAACAAGAGAAAGCGTTTCAGTTATTGAAGAAAAAGCTAACTACGGCACCTATATTGTCATTGCCTGAAGGGAATGATGATTTTGTGATTTATTGTGACGCATCAAAGCAAGGTCTCGGTTGTGTATTAATGCAATGAATGAAGGTGATTGCTTATGCGTCTAGACAATTGAAGATTCACGAACAAAATTATACGACGCATGATTTGGAATTAGGCGCGGTTGTTTTTGCATTAAAGACTTGGAGGCACTACTTATATGGGGTCAAAAGTATTATATATACCGACCACAAAAGTCTTCAACACATATTTAATCAGAAACAACTGAATATGAGGCAGCGTAGGTGGATTGAATTATTGAATGATTACGACTTTGAGATTCGTTACCACCCGGGGAAGGCAAATGTGGTAGCCGATGCCTTGAGCAGGAAGGACAGAGAACCCATTCGAGTAAAATCTATGAATATAATGATTCATAATAACCTTACTACTAAAATAAAGGAGGCGCAACAAGGAGTTTTAAAAGAGGGAAATTTAAAGGATGAAATACCCAAAGGATCGGAGAAACATCTTAATATTCGGGAAGACGGAACCCGGTATAGGGCTGAAAGGATTTGGGTACCAAAATTTGGAGATATGAGAGAAATGGTACTTAGAGAAGCTCATAAAACCAGATACTCAATACATCCTGGAACGGGGAAGATGTACAAGGACCTCAGGAAATATTTTTGGTGGCCGGGTATGAAAGCCGATGTTGCTAAATACGTAGGAGAATGTTTAGCGTGTTCTAAGGTCAAAGCTGAGCATCAGAAACCATCAGGTCTACTTCAACAACCCGAAATCCCGGAATGGAAATGGGAAAACATTACCATGGATTTCATCACTAAATTGCCAAGGACTGCAAGTGGTTTTGATACTATTTGGGTAATAGTTGATCGTCTCACCAAATCAGCACATTTCCTGCCAATAAGAGAAGATGACAAGATGGAGAAGTTAGCACGACTGTATTTGAAGGAAGTCGTCTCCAGACATGGAATACCAATCTCTATTATCTCTGAAAGGGATGGCAGATTTATTTCAAGATTCTGGCAGACATTACAGCAAGCATTAGGAACTCGTCTAGACATGAGTACTGCCTATCATCCACAAACTGATGGGCATAGCGAAAGGACGATACAAACGCTTGAAGACATGCTACGAGCATGTGTTATTGATTTCGGAAACAGTTGGGATCGACATCTACCATTAGCAGAATTTTCCTACAACAACAGCTACCATTCAAGCATTGAGATGGCGCCGTTTGAAGCACTTTATGGTAGAAAGTGCAGGTCTCCGATTTGTTGGAGTGAAGTGGGGGATAGACAGATTACGGGTCCGGAGATTATACAAGAAACTACCGAGAAGATCATCCAAATTCAACAACGGTTGAAAACCGCCCAAAGTCGACAAAAGAGCTACGCTGACATTAAAAGAAAAGATATAGAATTTGAAATTGGAGAGATGGTCATGCTTAAAGTTGCACCTTGGAAAGGCGTTGTTCGATTTGGTAAACGAGGGAAATTAAATCCAAGGTATATTGGACCATTCAAGATTATTGATCGTGTCGGACCAGTAGCTTACCGACTTGAGTTACCTCAACAACTCGCGGCTGTACATAACACTTTCCATGTCTCGAATTTGAAGAAATGTTTTGCTAAAGAAGATCTCACTATTCCGTTAGATGAAATCCAAATCAACGAAAAACTCCAATTCATTGAAGAACCCGTCGAAATAATGGATCGTGAGGTTAAAAGACTTAAGCAAAACAAGATACCAATTGTTAAGGTTCGATGGAATGCTCGTAGAGGACCCGAGTTCACCTGGGAGCGTGAAGATCAGATGAAGAAGAAATACCCGCATCTATTTCCAGAAGATTCGTCAACACCTTCAACAGCTTAAAATTTCGGGACGAAATTTATTTAACGGGTAGGTACTGTAGTGACCCGAACTTTTCCATGTTTATATATATTAATTAAGATTGATATTTACATGATTAAATGTTTCCAACATGTTAAGCAATCAAACTTGTTAAGACTTGATTAATTGAAATATGTTTCATATAGACAATTGACCACCCAAGTTGACCGACGATTCACGAACGTTAAAACTTGTAAAAATGACATGACGATATATATATGGATATACATATGGTTAACATGAGATTATGATAAGTAAGTATCTCCATAATTATATTAACAATGAGTTATATACATATAAACAAGACTACTAACTTAAGGATTTCGAAACGAGACATATATGTAACGATTATCGTTGTAACGACATTTAAATGTATATATATCATATTAAGATATATTAATATATCATAATATCATAATAATATAATAATTTAACATCTCATTAGATATAATAAACAATGGGTTAACAACATTAATTGAGATCGTTAACTTAAAGGTCTCAAAACAACACTTACATGTAACGACTAACGATGACTTAACGACTCAGTTAAAATGTGTATACATGTACTGTATTTAGATGTATTAAAATACTTTTGGAAGACTTCAAGACATATATCAAAACACTCATACTTAACGAAAATGGTTACAGTTACTTTTCCATTCTTTTCTTTCATCAAGAATTCTAGTCGTATTCTTACCCGTATTATACACAGCTTCAAAACGTACTTACTATGAGTATATACCAATAGGAACTAGCATGGGATTCCACTCTTGATTATGTCATGTATGACTAATCAATTTTAACTTCTACCATGAGCTAGTCAACTAACTAGAACTCCTTTTAACCCCACTCACCACTCACCAATTACCACTCATCATTCACTCCATTTCACTTCCAATTCTCTTTCTAATTCTCTCTCAACACACACACACTATTATGAACGTATTTTTTCAGTAGTTAATCATCATCTTCATCAAAAATCACTTCAAGAATCAAGCTATAATCATCATAGGAAGAACACTTCAAGAACACTTCAAAAATCCCTTCAAGTTTACTAATTTAGTTCCAAGCTTTCTAATCCATTCCAAGTAATCATCTAAGATCAAGAAACCTTTGTTATATACATTAGGTTATCTTTCTTATTCAAGGTAATATTCATATTCAAACTTTGATTCAATTTCTATAACTATAAACTATCTTAATTCGAGTAAAAATCTTACTTGAACTTGTTTTTGTGTCATGATCCTACTTCAAGAACTTTCGAGCCATCCAAGATCCTTTGAAGCTAGATCATTTCTTGTCACTTCCATTAGGTTTACCTACTAAACTTGAGGTAGTAATGATGTTCATAACATCATTCGATTCATATATATAAAACTATCTTATTCGAAGGTTTAAACTCGTAATCACTAGAACATAGTTTAGTTAATTCTAAACTTGTTCGCAAACAAAAGTTAATCCTTCTAACTTGACTTTTAAAATTAACTACACACATGTTCTATATCTATATGATATGCTAACTTAATGATTTAAAACCTGGAAACACGAAAAACACCGTAAAACTGGATTTACGCCGTCGTAGTAACACCGCGGGCTGTTTTGGGTTAGTTAATTAAAAACTATGATAAACTTTGATTTAAAAGTTGTTATTCTGAGAAAATGATTTTTATTATGAACATGAAACTATCTCCAAAAATTATGGTTAAACTCAAAGTGGAAGTATGTTTTCTAAAATGGTCATCTAGACGTCGTTCTTTCGACTAAAATGACTACCTTTACAAAAACGACTTGTAACTTATTTTTCCGACTATAAACCTATAATTTTTCTGTTTAGATTCATAAAATAGAGTTCAATATGAAACCATAGCAATTTGATTCACTCAAAACGGATTTAAAATGAAGAAGTTATGGGTAAAACAAGATTGGATAATTTTTCTCATTTTAGCTACGTGAAAATTGGTAACAAATCTATTCCAACCATAACTTAATCAACTTGTATTGTATATTATGTAATCTTGAGATACCATAGACACGTATACAATGTTTCGACCTATCATGTCGACACATCTATATATATTTCGGAACAACCATAGACACTCTATATGTGAATGTTGGAGTTAGCTATACAGGGTTGAGGTTGATTTCAAAATATATATAGTTTGAGTTGTGATCAATCTGAGATACGTATACACTGGGTCGTGGATTGATTCAAGATAATATTTATCGATTTATTTCTGTACATCTAACTGTGGACAACTAGTTGTAGGTTACTAACGAGGACAGCTGACTTAATAAACTTAAAACATCAAAATATATTAAAAGTGTTGTAAATATATTTTAAACATACTTTTATATATATGTATATATTGTTATAGGTTCGTGAATCAACCAGTGGCCAAGTCTTACTTCCCGACGAAGTAAAAATCTGTGAAAGTGAGTTATAGTCCCACTTTTAAAATCTAATATTTTTGGGATGAGAATACATGCAGGTTTTATAAATGATTTACAAAATAGACACAAGTACGTGAAACTACATTCTATGGTTGAATTATCGAAATCGAATATGCCCCTTTTTATTAAGTCTGGTAATCTAAGAATTAGGGAACAGACACCCTAATTGACGCGAATCCTAAAGATAGATCTATTGGGCCTAACAAACCCCATCCAAAGTACCGGATGCTTTAGTACTTCGAAATTTATATCATATCCGAAGGGTGTCCCGGAATGATGGGGATATTCTTATATATATGCATCTTGTTAATGTCGGTTACCAGGTGTTCACCATATGAATGATTTTTATCTCTATGTATGGGATGTGTATTGAAATATGAAATCTTGTGGTCTATTGTGACGATTGATATATATAGGTTAAACCTATAACTCACCAACATTTTTGTTGACGTTTAAAGCATGTTTATTCTCAGGTGAATACTAAGAGCTTCCGCTGTTGCATACTAAAATAAGGATAAGATTTGGAGTCCATGTTTGTATGATATTGTGTAAAAACTGCATTCAAGAAACTGATTTCGATGTAACATATTTGTATTGTAAACCATTATGTACTGGTCGTGTGTAAACAGGATATTTTAGATTATCATTATTTGATAATCTACGTAAAGCTTTTTAAACCTTTATTTATGAAATAAAGGTCATGGTTTGTTTTAAAAATGAATGCAGTCTTTGAAAAACGTCTCATATATAGGTCAAAACCTCGCAACGAAATCAATTAATATGGAACGTTTTTAATCAATAAGAACGGGACATTTCAATATAGAGATCATACCTTATTAAGAGTCCACAGCCTCATATCATCAAATGTGTTGTTATTGTACTTATAGGATGTAATTTCTAGTTTCCGATAAATTAGTCGTTAATCTATGGAGGTCTACACTTATTGCTGGAGATTGTAGAGGTCCAATGTGTTTGTTTCCGATAAGGGGTCTGAAATATATACCTAATCTCTTTAAGACATATCAGTACAGTAATCGAGTTTCACCATCATCTTCACCTCATTGATTACTCAAACTCTTTCAAGAGGTTCAAACTCTCGACTTTTAATTTTGTTCAATGCTATGGTATTTTCTTAAATGTCATATACACGTGCCAATATATTTATCCCTACGTTATTAACCACTTTTCTTCTTAACTATTGGTGATGTTTATGTTTGGTACTGTTTAAAAAATATCAGTCGAAGAAATATGTACCTTGATTAGTCAAACCTTATAAGCAATGTTGCAAAATTCGCTACTCGGGGAGTAATCGGCAATTTGAGGAGTAATCGGATTGGACTTTTTATACTTTTAAATAATAAGTTTCAAAATTATATGTGTAAATATAGAAGAAAACGATAAACATAAACTTCATCATAATTGTCTAAAAATATAAATTTGGTCAAAAACTCTAAAATTCTAGTTTAAATTCATGTTAAAATGTTAAAATGTTGACTAATTTTGACTTTGACCGACTTTCACCAGCAAATTCGATTTTAACCCATTAACCGGCGTTTATCAATTAATCAAACGGACTATGAAAAATTGGATCGGTCTACTCTTAAAAAGGAGTAATCGGGGTCTTTTACAACAATGCTTATAAGAGTTTGAGTAACCTACATACAGTGTTGTAAAACTCGGAATTACTTTGCGTTTACTCATTTTTTGAGAGGTCCGATCTGACTAATCTAAATCGGTTATAAATCGGTCACCGCGGATTAATCGGTCAACATCCGAAAATCAGCCACCATAAATTGGGGATTGATCGGATTAATTGGAATTAATGGGTCAAAGCAGGGATTAATTGGTCAAAGTCAAACTTAGTCAACATCTAATCAGTCACCATAAATTGGGGATTGGTTGGATTAATTGGGATTAATGGGTCAAAGCAGGGATTAATCTGTCAAAGTCAAACTTAGTCAACATATAATCAGCCACCATAAACTGGGGATTGATCGGATTAATGAGTCAAAGCAGGGATTAATCGGTCAAAGTCAAACTTAGTAGAACTTAGTCAACACCCAATTAATTCCCGACTTTCCGATTACTCCCTTCAAAGTCCCGACCGATTACTCACCAGTTAGTGTTATTTGCAACCTTGCCTACGTGGTAAGATGGTGGAACTTGGTTTCTACAGTGATGGCATCTGCCCCTTGTTCTGTTTGGTAGATTGTGCTGACAAATGGTTCAGAGTACGAGTTATCAGCATTCTTTACATTCTTTCATGCAGTCCCTCAGGTCTTGGCACACTCTTGATCATATGGATACAAAAAACAGCTACTAGTAGGGGCATTAGTTGTTTAATTCCTGCTTCATATAATTGCTGCTGTGCTTCCAGATATGTATGTGGTTAGTTGTGAAAGTGAGTTAATCACACACAAACGTTTTAGATGAAGACATTAATGATTTAATGGGCATAACAATTTGAAATGGAGTACCTAATATCAGCCGATGAACTCAAGCCCATTGCTTTATTGTACGTGGAGGCTAATTCATCTGGTTAATTGCAAGTTCGTTTTAGATCACACCATCGTTTCCTGTTATTTGTGTACATCGGGCGTATATTCTTTTATTCTGTCATTTAGAGCCCGAATAAACTCACTATTTACCTTGTCAACTTCAAATTTTGCAAACAGGAAAGGGAACTGAGTGAAGAAAATGAAGAAATGGTAACAAAAGTAAGCTTCTTACTCTATTTCATAAATAAAAAAAAATACACTTTCGAATATATATTGTCCTTAATCAAAATTGTAAATTCCTTGGAAATAGTTGTTTGCTGTTGGTTACATCAGATTGTACATTTTTGGAAATATTTCTTCTTTTGGTCACACAACATCCCTGGTCCTATTTTTAGAAGAGGTTGTTAGCGGTTGTTTACTAATTTTCTGAATTTGCCTCTGTTTTCATTTGGCTCTTTTTCTGGAGGGGTGTCTGAATCCATGTCTCCTGGAAACAGACTAATTTTCAGATTCAGTGGGAGTTTAAGAGACAATTAAATAACAATTTTACTTATTGAATTAAGAGCGGTACAAAAACGGATCATTAAGTGGTAAGTAAACAGGCCCTTGGTCTCTATAAGCTAGCACAAAAGTACTAGTCTTGCATCCTAAAATGTAGCTTTAAACATCTTTATTTCTTTTGTTTTTTCGAGAGGCTTAGCTTTAAACATCTTGTATGTATGCTTTTATAATTAAACATTAATGTAATGTAATGTAACTAGTTAGGTAACAAAAAACTGAGTAGATGTTTCTACTTACAGATAGCATCAGCAAAGCAGAATATTGAAGGATCTGATAATGGTGGTGTAGGTCTAAACTGCAACTAATCAGTTAATGACACTGATCATCATTTGCTTGTTACTTATGCACCAAATGTGCATTTGTATTTGTCCTATTTCATATATGAAGTTGATTTAAGGTTAAGAGTCTAATCTCATAAGATTGATCTGCCTTTGTGTTTATAGGCAGAGTCTATTCTCTTGTTTATGTTTTTGTGAATGTAATATTATGTTACCCCTGCCAATGGGTCTTGTTTAATTATAATAAGAGCTTCACCAGTAAGAAAGAGTTCATTTTTTAATGTTTTAGTTTCTTCGCTCACTCAAGAGCCAAACCAACACTGATCCTAGGTGGCGGTGACATGTTATAGTAGTTATTAAAATGTTTCCTATTGGCTAATGTAATGTAAGCTGTATTATCAGATCTCCAATGAAGAATTATCTTACGTGGAATTTATTTTTTAAATAAATTATATCTGCACAGTTGCATCATAAATCTTATTTAGGTTAAAGTATTATATTTTATGCAACAAACAACTGAATGGCAGGGCCAAGTTATTTTCTCTAGTAATTATTCCGTACATGAATACGCTTTTATTCTAGGTGATAATTTTTCCAAGTTATTTCTCTAGTAGTTAATTGTATTCGACCCAAATTAAGTGATTAATAATTGATATATAACAAGTGGGAGGTTCGGCGTGTTGTTTTTGTAGAAAAAATTTAATAAAATTTGACAAAAAAAGTAGGAGGGGGTTTTCCGTAAATGAAAAGCAGACAAAAAAGTAAGAAGAAGGGGTAAATTGGAAATGAAAACTGGTCGAGGACTAAAAGCGGACAAAAAAAGTAGGAAGGGGATAAATCGTAAATAATGGTAGGGTGTAAATGAAAAATGGGCGATGACTAAAAGAAGACAATTGAAAGTGAAGACTAAATTGAAAATTTCAATTTGATATTGAAGGTTGAGGAATAGTAAACCCGAGCCTACGCATCCAACTCGAGTAGAATCTGAGCCTAGGCTCGGACCCAAAACTAACTTTCCGGATTAATTATTATTATATATACAATACAATGGATAGTTGTTGGTAAATTAAAGAGATTTATTTATTTAACAATTAAATGTTATGTTTGCCTTTTTACTTTAAGCAAAGATAAAGTTGATTTGTTTATTTATGAAAGTAAACATCTATTTTTTTTGGGTAAAGGGTTACCCCGATGAACTTTTATTAAAGAATAATAAAAGATTATGTTACAAAAACAATGAAGCACAACTACTTTAGGAGAGCCCTAAAGCCAAGCACAACCAAGCCTATCAAGAGGCTGGACAACACAGCCAAAAAACATACAAAACATAAAAAACATAGCTGAGACATCACTCTAACTTCCATGCTATCTTGAACAACTTAATCTGGCTGGAGTCTTTGAAACGAACCGAGAGAAGTTTCAGCCGGACCGCCGAGTAAATGACTCCAAACAACTCCTTCGATGATCTTCTTTTTGGTTTGAATAACCTAGAGTTCCTTTCTTGCCAAATAAAGTAAACCGTAGCTGCAAAAATAAGCTTGGCCACCAGAGTATTCGCACTTTTCTTTGCTGAAAGCCCAACAATATCATTTGTAACTATTGACCATATATAGCTATTAAGCCCCTGGGCACACTGAGTCACAAAATCCCAAACACATCTCGAATAACGACATTCAAAAAAAAGGTGATCATGGGAGTCTTGACATTCCATACACAACGAACATCTTAGAACCTGACCTTGTCTAACTTCCCAATCCTTCAACTTATCTTGAGTTTTAAGCTTTTGTTTCATGAGGAGCCAAAGAATGAATGTGTGCCTGGGAATACAATTGGAATGCCATATGACCTCAAACCAAGGCACAATTGAACCAGAAGGCCTAATTGTCTCATAAGCAAGACTAACACAGAAATGTTGAAAGTCACCATCCTTACCTTGCCACTTTATTTTATCCCTTGCATTTGTAAGTGCAGGAAGCTGGATTGAACCAAGCAAAGGGTACTTTGTCAGCCAATGGTTCGGCCAAAGCCATCTGTTCCCCTCGATTAAATCTGTCACACGAGCATAACGAGAAAATCCAGCTGCGTTAATGTCTCTCCAAGATATAAATTTAATTAAAGGACCAACATTATTCCATTTATCAAACCAAGCAAGAGCTGTTTCGCCATCTCCAATACTATAAACCATATGAGTATGAATAATCTCTCGACAATTTAAAATCCGTCTCCAACTCCAACTTGCGTCCGGTTTAATTGGAGCATCCCAAAAAGAGTAATTTTCAAGGTGATATGCGTGAACCCATTTAACCCACAAGGATTCTTTATGGGTAATAATACTCCATATATGAGTTGTAATGAGAGCGATATTCCAATATTTTAATCTTTTAATTCCAAGACCCCCTTCCTCCTTTGGCAAGCATAAATCATCCCATTTCACCTTGGCCTTCCCCCTTTTCATGTCGCCTTGACACCAAAGAAAACCGCGTAATAATTTCTCAATATCTTTGATGATTGCGTCCGGAAGCATGAAAACGGAAGCCCAGTATACCTGCATAGTCGTTAGGACTGAAAGGATGAGTTGCACTCTCCCAGCAAAGGAAAGAAATTTATTCTTCCAATCTTCAATTTTTCTCTTAACTCTCTCCACCAAAATTTTACAATCTCGGTACATCAAACGGGATGAAACAAGCGGGACTCCCAAATATCGTACAGGAAGCTGACCCTCATCAAAAGGCAAAATATTCAGGATTTCCCCCTTTAGAGTTTGAGATACATTTGCAAAAAATGCGGTACTCTTAGAGAGACTTGGAGTTAATCCTGAACAAGCCTTAAACTCATCGATGGCATCTCGAATTACCTCAACTGAATGCTTGTCAGCAGCCGCAAAAAGAAATAGATCATCTGCAAAACAGAGGTTAATAATTTTAATTTTCTCACATTTAGGGTGGTATCGAAACTCATCCCCATTTGTAGCCTTTCTAATCATCATCAAAGATAAAACCTCCATAACCATCGTAAAAAGATAAGGGGATAACGGGTCTCCTTGGCGGAGACCTCGTTTACCCGGAAAGTAGCCATTTAGATGCCCGTTTATGCTGATAGAATATGATGCGGTTGAAACACATCGCATAATCCATTGAACCATCTTCATGGGGTAACCGAAACCAACCAGACACGCCTTCAAAAATTCCCAATCTACTGTGTCATATGCCTTTTGAATATCAACTTTAAATGCACATCTCGGAACACCACGGTTAAGGTGATAATTCTTCATAATTTCCTGAGTAAGAAGTATATTGTCTGATATCCTTCTCCCGGGCACAAATGCGGACTGATTATCACTAATGATTTCCTCCAAGCTCGTTTTAATTCTATTAGATATGACTTTACTGATACATTTGTATATAACGTTACAACAAGATATCGGACGATATTCGGTTACCTTCGTAGGGGTTTGTACCTTTGGAATTAAGCTAATAATGGTATGGTTTATCTCTTTCAAGAGTCTGCCATTTTTAAAGAAATCTTTCACAGCTTTAACAACGTCATTCCCTATGATATCCCACGCTTTTTTGAAAAAAGCCGAAGAATAACCGTCCGGACCTGGAGCTTTTAGCTCATTTATATCGAATAAAGCATGTTTTATCTCATCCGTGGATACAGGAACAACCATCCGAGCAGCATTTTGATTTCCGATTCTTTTTGTAAACAACGACGATGGGTCAGCAATGGGAATACAATTTGCACTTGTTCCCAGAAAATTTTTATAGTGTTGCACTAAGATATCACATACAGCATGCCCTTCAACTAAAGTCCCTTCTTGATTTTCAATCGCATGGATTTTGCTATGATGATTACGCCCCTTAACCACATTATGAAAATATCTCGAATTGCTATCTCCAACACGAAGCCATTCTACTTTCGATTTTTGCTTTAGAAAACACTCCTCCTCATACAACGCTTCATTGTATTTCTTAAGAGTTACACTTTCCTGATTTCGAGTATCCTTGCAGTCTGGATTTTTGTCTAGCATAACCTGCACCTCCTCAAGCTCACGCCTAAGATTAATCACATTTTCATGTAGATTCCCCTTACTCCACATTATCTTTCTCATTTGTTTCTTCAGGAGTCTAAGGCGTTTTGCCACCCTAAACATCATGTGGCCTTTGATTTCTACCTTCCACCCTTCTGCAACCATATCTTTAAACTTTTCATGCTCAGTAATATAGTTACTAAACTTGAAAGGCTTTGGTTTGTTCTCCCCATTCTGCGCAAATTTCAAAATGGCCGGGCAGTGGTCCGAGATACGGTAAGCTTGAAACAACACATATGCATCCCCGAAAGTAGATATAAACTCTTCATTAGCCATAACTCGATCTATTTTCTTCAACAATCCCACCTCTGCATTAGGTCTTTGGTTCCAAGTGTAACGAAACCCCGTGTGGTTAATATCTACCATCTGCACATTATCAACACATTCTTGGAATTCTCTCATTGCTATTGTAACTTTTGAACTACCCACCGACGAGTCTTCCAAACTCAAAGAAGCATTGAAATCACCCATCATAACCCAAGGATTTCCATTAATAAAACGATTATGCATTTCCAATTCCCTCCATAAGGGTCTACGCTTCACATATTGGTTAGCAGCATAAATAAATGAAATAAAGAAGCTTTGATCATCAGCTATCGACTTTACTTGACAGTGAATAGCTTGATCAGACACAGCAAGAATCATTAATTGAACTACATCCACGTCCCAACCAATAATAATACGTGTACCACGAACACATACGCTATTATTTGATGACCAGCTCCACCGTGGAAAAACCGAACTACATATTCTACTTAATTTATCAATAGCTACGTGTGACTCCAGAATGGCGCAAATACTAAGCTTGTTACTTGAAACTACATCTTGAACCTCACTTTGTTTAGGGAGGCGGTTCAACCCCCTTATATTCCATGAAGCGATGTTAACCATTTAAACCGTCTAAACCGGGAGTGCTTGCCCCCTCAGAATATTTTTTCGATTCCATAAACTTGGCCATTTCATCATTACCCGGCTCCACCTCGATAGGCTGCTCATCTTTGTCTGTTTGTGGCTTAACACCATTTCCCTCTTCATTGCAATTGATCAGAACATCAAATGGATTTTCCATATTCCCCATTCCTACACCACTTGTCGGTTTATTTGTGTCCACAACGGGTTTCGGCTTCGGCCTGTAAACAAACTTTGGCTTCACATTATTTAAAAAAATGCCAGCAACCCCCTTCTTTGCTACATTCTTATTTATAACTTGTTTAAATCCATCATTAGTAGTCACTACAGTATTCGCATCCACGGGTATCACTTTCGGACATTGAGCATCCCGATGGCCAAACACTTTACAACACGCGCATCTCGGCGGCTTCCACTCATATTCAATTTTAATCTCATCAATCGTCTTATTATTTGTCGCTAGACTAGGTGTGCCCACCTTCAAGGTCTCTTTTAAATCACTTTCGGATCCCACCTCAATCATAGCTCTTGCATAATTCGGTCTTCCCCATGACTCTACACACATGGTAGATGTGTACGAGTCAAGCATCATTGGCTTACCTATCTTTGAAGCAATCACGCTTAGCCCCACCTCAGTAAACGCAGCTAAGGGTATATCGTACAATTTTACCCAAACAGGGACTCTTGTAAGGTCCTCTTTAGACAATGATACTTCCGGTGACCAAGAATTAAGAATAATCGGGACATTACGTATCATCCATGGACCCCCTTCCATAACATCTATCATACCTTGTTCGGACTCAAATTTAAAGAAATAAAAGCCCTTTGCATTCATCATCACCTTTTCAAATTTAAAGAAGTAAACATCTATTTTTGAAACAAATTAAAATAAATGTATGACGAAGAAAAGAAGAGTGTTAGAATCCGTCTAATGGACTGTTAGCTGAAAATGGTTAATTTTTATTAACCTTTTTCTTTACATAACTAGTAGGTTATAAGTTTGTTATCAGCTGGTAAAGGTAACTAGTTGGACTATTATTAGCTGTCAAAATGTGGGTAATTTTTATGATACTGAAAAATGGTCAATTTCTGCGACTGTTTTAAATGCAAACATCATGTACTCAGGACCAGGTTACAAAGCTTTTCTATTTTTATGATACTACATATAAGCAACTCAAGTGACTAATATGAGTCTTACAACATCACCTAATATATCGAGTCATATATGGACTCTAGGCTTTGACACGTCTTCATATAACTCACAATAAATTTGTTTAAACTACCACACCAATGCAAATCTTCAAGGGTGTAATGTTTAATAAGGTAGTGAGTCTTCCCAAGATACGGTTAGTTGACGAAAGTTGAGCTTGATCTTGATCACCATTCATTCATCGTTCATAGTATTTTCTCACTTATTGTATGTGACATCCCACATCCGTATGCACTGTTTACCTGTGTACACAAACCTCATAGTGAATATGCCAGTTACATTGTCACATTGTGACTTTGTGACTTTCAAAATAGCCATTAGTCCTTAATATGCCAGTTAAAAGAAGTTGTACAGTGGAAACTTGGTCACTATATAGTGGGGGCATATGCCCCTTGTTTTGCTTGGTAAGCTGTGCTGACAAATGGTTCAAACCACGGGTTATTACCACAACTTACCTTATATATGTTGTGAAGTACCTTAGGTCATACTTCACTTTTGATCAGATTCCTTTTGCATCTTGCTGCATTAAAAAACGGATGAAAAAAATGTTTACTTTCCTATAGTATGAGATAGTGGGGTCACTTATCTTCCTCGGAAAATCGGTACTCGGTCAAAATCGGTCAAAGTCAAACTTGGTCAACGTCTGTGTACTCCCCGAGTTGCGAGTTCTCCAAACTTGACTGTATGTGGAGGCTAACTCATCTGGTTGGTTGCAAGGTCGTTTAGATACTACACCTTCATGCCTCATTCCCTCCTGGTATTTGTGTAAATCGAGACCATTTTCCATTATCCTGTCAGGGAGCATAATATAAATTAGAGCTCGATAAATTCACAGGGTAAACCTGATCTACTCTATATATGCGAACTGGAAAGTAACATAAGTGAAGATAATGAAGAAATGCAGAATAAAGTAAATTTCTTTCTCAGTTTAGCAAAAATATCACACTTATGAATGTAATCATACATAAAAAATTGTAGATCTCTTGAAATAATCTTACAAATAACACCCTTGTCTTATTCTTACCATTAAAGAGATGAATTTTTATAAATAGGGTTGCAAACGAGTCGACCCGAGCTCAAACTCTACTTATTTAGTCTAAGCTTGAGCTCAGTTTGATAGTGCGACGAGTATTCATGGCGCAGCTTGATACCCACCTTCGTGGGATTGGGTTTTGTTGTTATTGTTGTTGTTGTAAAAAGAGTTTTTTTTTAAACTAAAAATAATTTCACATATGCAACATTAGGCGTTGACCAATTAATCAAAGTGACTTTGAAAAACTGAATCGCTCTGCTCTTAATAAGGAGTAATCGGGATTAATCGGGATCTTTTACAACAATGCTTATAAGAGTTTGAGTAACCTACATAAAGTGTTGTAAAACTCGGAATTACTTGGCGATTACTCATTTTTTCGAGAGGTCCGATCTGATTAATCAAAATCGGCTAAAAATCGGTCACCGGGATTAATCGGTCAACATCCGATAATCAGCCACCATAAATTGGGGATTGATCGGACTAATTGAGATTAATGGGTCAAATCAGGGATTAATCGGTCAAAGTCAAACTTAGTCACCATCTAATCAGTCACCATAAATTGGGGATTAATTGGGATTAATGGGTCAAAGCAGGGATTTTAATCTGTCAAAGTCAAACTTAGTCAACATCAAATCAGCCACCATAAACTGGGGATTGATCGGATTAATGAGTCAAAGCAGGGATTAATCGGTCAAAGTCAAACTTAGTAGAACTTAGTCAACATCCAATTAATTCCCGACTTTCCGATTACTCCCTTCAAAGTCCCGACAGATTACTCACCAGTTAGTGTTATTTGCAACCTTGCCTACATGGTAAGATGGTGGAACTTGGTTTCTACAGTGGTGGCATCTGCCCCTTGTTCTGTTTGGTAGATTGTGCTGACAAATGGTTCAGAGTACGAGTTATCAGCATTCTTTACATTCTTTCATGCAGTCCCTCAGGTCTTGGCACACTCTTGATCATATGGATACAAAAAACAGCTACTAGTAGGGGCATTAGTTGTTTAATTCCTGCTTCATATAATTGCTGCTGAGCTTCCAGATATGTATGTGGTTAGAAAATTTTTTAGCTTTAGAAAATTTGTCCAGATCTCATTCTTGGTTTCATCTCATTTTCATTTCCAAGTTTTTCTTTAATCAATTTTTTAGCTTTAGAAGAGAGATGAGGGGAGAGAGAGAGAAAACCGTGAGGAGAGAGAGAGTTTCCGGTGAGATTTTGAGGGCAGGCACGTATAGGGATAGAGATCGATACAACGGTGGATTTCAAGAACGACTAACAAGTCTATTCGGCGTTCATCTAACATCTTTCATGTTTTTCAATTTTCCCGATGATTGGAATGCGGAGAAACTATGGAAAACTTTCAAGATTCATGGTGACATTCGTGATGTATACATGGCGAGCAAAAGACTTAGAAATGGGAAAAGGTTTGGATTTGTGAGATTCTTCAAGGTGGATGATGCTGACCGTATGCTGAAATCTCTAAGCAACATTGTATTTGATGGGCATCCGATTAGGATATACAAAGCAACAGATAGAAAAGCAAATGAAGAGCACAAAAGAGGTAGTTCCGACGGTGGGTACTATAACACAGGGTGCAAAAGAGAACTCATGAACACTTTCAGGGACGATAGGAATTATCGGGATGTGGCTGATCAGCAGCATGGTGATTTAAGGGAAAGTATTCGAAATAGAGACTTAAGGGTGTTTCTAAACAGGAAGATTAAGGTGGCGGCGTCTGATAAACAGAAAGTAATGGAGGTTCAAGCTACTAGAAACACTCATTTTAGTATCAAGCGTACCTTGGTAGGGTCGGTTAGAGATTGGAAAATCTTACCCCAATTCGTGGAGTTATGCAAGGCAGAAGGTCTAAACAATTGTGCTTTCAAATATTTGGGTGGCCTTGAGGTGCTACTCATGTTTAATTCGACGGTGGAGGCAGAGAATATTCTGAACAACCGTGACCATGCCATTCATAAATGGTGTTCGGCTACTTACATGCTTAAAAATCCACTAATGTTAAGTAGAAGACTGACTTGGGTCGAGATTAGAGGGGTCCCGGTTGGGTGTTGGAATGAGGAGACATTTCGATCGATTGCTAGATCATGGGGTGATATTCTGGAAACTGAAAATTGCTCTACAAAGGAGGGTCATCAGAATTTGATTTCTGGTAGTGTCTTAATTCAGGTATACGTCTCAAATCACATCGAAGGGGAAATTAAAGCGTGTGTGGGAGAACAATCATTCACAGCCTATGTCAAAGAGAAACCATTTTGTCCATGCCACATGATGATTGAAGATAGGAAGGATGATATTGAACACGATGACATCTCGGATTCAGAAGGGGATGATGAATTTGTACAAGACACCTTTGATAATACTGACGAAGAAGATGATGATCTTGAAAGTGATGATGAAGAGGTAGATGAAGAAATCATTATGGAAAATCCATTCGAGGCTCTCAATCCTGATGGTAACTGTAGGGTCGCCGGAAGTCATCATCGCCGGCAGGATAGGGTTGCAGAAGATGAAGGGTCTGGTACTCGTAATTTTTTCCAAGAAAAGAATGACGTGGAGGCATTGGGTTTCCCAACAGGCGCCGAAAAAATTAATAGCCCTAATAATAACTACTCCTTGTCCCCAGGTTATTCTGTATCCTCTAAAAAGTCGTGTAAATCTTCTTCACGTGAATCGGGCGGTTCCAAGAAAGGCGAACAAAAGTTAAACGGGCCTGTAAATCAGTTTGGGCCCAATAACGGTAAGATGGATGTTGGGCCTGAAGTGAAAAAGGGGTGTTTGGGACAAAAGGGTATTGGGCCTGATGACCCTGAGTCCATTGTTAATCGAAATAATAACAAAAACTCGGGTAGGATTATGCAGAATAAATCGATGGGATCTGGTCAACATCGTACAGGTAACCTCAATCACAAAAACAAAAACGGTGGAGTGGATAAGAAGGACTGTTGCTGGTCAAACATTTGTCGGTGGAAGACGTCTTCAAGAATGATTAACCTCAAAAAAGCTGCTAGAAAATCGAGAGCAGATCAACCCCTTAAATCGGTCTGTAGTTCGTGTTGCAGACATTCGATTGAGGAGTATCTGGCTATGGATGATAACGGGGAGGGAGAAAGATTCAATTCCTGCATGCCTTGTCCAAGTGAAGCTAATTGCGCAACCTCTGAATCAGCGGGGGTTAGAGAATATGGGTGCAAACTTGGCCTTAAATGGAAGCAAAAGCTTCCAACTCAGTAAGCTATGTCTGCTCCTGTAACTCGTTTTTAGTTTTACTTTTATGAAGATAATCTCCTTAAATATTAGAGGGTTCGGGGCTCGTAAAGAGCTGGATAAAATGGGGTGGGTCAGGAAACTCATTCTTAAGGAAAAACCGTCTTTTTTGGCTCTGCAAGAAACCAAACTCAATGTGGTAGATAGATCGTGGGTCAATAAACTATGGGGATCGGATGATTTTGAATTCCTACAAATTGAAAAAGTCGGAAAGTCGGGTGGTCAATTGTTGGTTTGGGATACGAATCTGTTTGATGCAGAACAAGGGATTCGATTTGATTTTGGGATTGGGGTAACAGGGAATTGGAAATCCAACGGCTGTATTTTTAATTTATTGAACGTTTACGGGCCACATGATGATTGTAGTAAACAAAAATTTTGGGATGATATGACTAATATCGTGTCCAGTGATGCCTGGATACTTTGTGGGGATTTTAATGAAGTGAGAAATGCATCCGAAAGATTTAATTGTGAGTTTTTGGAATACATGGCAAAAAAATTCAACGAGTTCATCGATGAATGCAACTTGGTAGAAATCCCCCTGGGAGGCAGGAACTTCACAACAGTAAGTGATGATGGGATAAAATATAGCAAGCTGGACCGATTCCTGGTGACAGAAAGATTTATTAATTTGTGGAAGGATTTGACGGCGGTTGTGTTGGATAGACATCTATCAGACCATTGTGCAATTGTTTTAAAGGACGAAGAGAGAAATTTCGGGCCAAAGCCGTTCAAAATTTTCGATGTGTGGCTCGAGAATGAAGAGGTCGATCAGGTTATCAAAGAAGCATGGCACTCCTCGGTTCCTGATATTGCTCGAAAGGACTGTGTATTCAGAAATAGATTGAAAAACGTTAAAGCTGCTTTGAAAGAATGGAGTCGGGGCAAAGTCGACCAGTTGGATGAGGAGATTGAGAAATTAAAAGAGACAGCAAATAATCTGGAACTAAAAGCCGAACTATGTACATTGGATGAGGAGGAGCTAGATAGGTGGAGGAACTCTAGAAAATTATGGTTCGAAAAGGAGAAAATAAAAGGCGACATGCTTAAACAGAAGGCGCGAATTAAATGGGTTATGGAAGGGGACGAAAATACAAAATTTTTTCATTCGGTGATTCGTAGGAGAAATAATGCTAATAATATTCGGGGGTTGTCAATCGACGGTATTTGGAACGATTTACCCGAGGATATAAAATTAGAGACTTACAACCACTTTTGTAACAGATATAAGCAACCGGTATTGGATAGGCCTAGTCTAGAAGACTTACATTATCCGGTGCTCTCTGATTATGAGTCTAAATCTTTAGAGGAAAAATTTGAGGAAAAGGAAATTCATGAAGCAATTCTTGATTGTGGAAGTTCAAAGGCGCCGGGTCCGGACGGGTTCAATTTTCGATTTTTCAAGAAATATTGGGAAGTGTTGAAAGGTGATCTCATCAATGCTATCACTTGGTTTTGGGAGAGTGGTGAATTTTCAAAAGGATGTAACGCCTCGTTTGTTACCTTAATTCCTAAGAGATCGGATCCACTTAAAATTAGTGATTTTCGACCGGTAAGTCTCATCGGTAGTTACTATAAAATAATTGCCAAGATCCTCTCGAATCGTCTTAGGAAAGTTATACCTTCGGTGGTAGGCTCCGAGCAAAGTGCATTCCTTAAAGGGAGATTCATTTTGGACGGTGCCCTCATTGTGAATGAATGCATTGATTTTCTCAAATCGAAAAAGGCTAAAGGATTACTATTCAAAGTGGACTTTGAAAAGGCGTTTGATTGTATAAATTGGGAATTTCTAATGGAGGTCATGAGGTGTATGGAATTTGGTGAGAAATGGTGTAAATGGATTTATTCGTGTCTTAGTTCGGCTTCGATTTCGATACTTGTGAATGGGTCCCCGACAAATGAATTTTTGATTGAAAGGGGAGTTCGGCAGGGTGATCCTCTTTCACCCTTCCTTTTCATTTTAGCGGCGGAAGGTTTGAACATCTTGACAAAAGCGGCTATTGATAAGGGGCTCTTTAAAGGAATTGAGGTAGGTTGTGACAAAATCTTAATCTCGCATCTCCAATATGCGGATGACACCATCTTTGTCGGGGAGTGGAACCGGGAAAATGTTACTAGCCTTCATAAGCTTTTAAGTTGCTTTGAGCTTGCTTCGGGGTTAAAGGTTAATTTTCAAAAAAAAAATTTTAGCTTTAGAAAATTTGTCCAGATCTCATTCTTGCTGCTTAAAATGTATTTTGAACATCTTCGTATATATATGCTTTTATTTTTATACACAAACTGCATTAAAACTAATTAAGTACATAGTAAAAGCTATAAGATATTTGACTTACAGATTGCAACAGCAAAGCAAAATGGTGCAGCAGCAAGAGATGATGATGATGATGATGATGATGATGATGATGATGATGATGATGATGACGATGATGGTGGTGGTGGTGGTGGTGGTGGTTGAACGACCTTGCAACTAACCAGATGAATTCACCCCTACATGTTGTTACAATTCCTCTTTTCAATGGCTAGCTACTTGCAATTCAGATCTATAGAAAATAGAACAATTAAGACATGAGATCAGCAAATAATCTAATAAAAAACATTGGGTTCATGTATATTGTTATTTTATGCACTAATTAATTACTACATTATACAGTTGTTGTACTATATATTGATAATTGATTGAGACTAACGCCAATCTCTTTCTGTTTATTTACGTTTGAAGGCGACTAAAGGCCTAAGAATCTGACCTAAAAGACTAGGCTTAATTGTGCTGTGTGTGTTTTTAAGCTAATGTAAGTTCTTTGTTTAATTTACCTGCTAAGAGATGGAAACAAGAGCTTCACCATGAAGAAAGGGTTAGTATTTTTCGTACTTAGTTTTTACATTTGCCTATTGGGTACCGTAAGTCGTAAGCTGTATATATAGACATATAAACGTATGATATCTATAATGTAGTGTATAATGTAGTGAGACGATGAACTAGAGTATGTAGAGAACTCATAGAATTCATAGATTGAACTTCAATCTATGTGGAGATTGAACTTCAATCTATGGGAAAAAAATACAATCTTCAAAAAAAAAAAAAAAAAAAATTTGCAAAAAAAACAGTCAATCTGCACAGAAAAAAGTGAATCTGCAAAAAAAAACAGTCAATCTGCACAGAAAAAAGTGAATCTGCAAAAAAAAAAAAAAAAAAAACGTCAATCTTGACTCGATCTGCAAAAAAAAAAAAAAGTCAATCTGCACAGAAAAAGTCGATCTGCAAAAAAAAAACTGCAAAAAAAACGCAGATTGACTCAATAATTTGCATAAAAAAAGGAAAAAAGTCGATCTGTAAAATTAAAAAAAAAAAAAACTGGAAAAAATCGTCAATCTGCACGCAGATTGACTCGATATGCAAAAAAAAAATCTGCACAGAAAAAAAATTCTACAAAAAAAAAAAAAAAATGTGAATCTGCACGAGTTCCATGGGTTCTCTACTACCTTTGGTTCTCCATGGATCCTCACCCCTATAATGTAAACGGGTGGTGGTTTCTCTATTTTTTTTTCCGTTTCTTTACAAAAAAAAAAAGAAGAAAAATGAAACTTTATATAAGCAAGACGTTTTCTAAAAAAAAAAAAAAAAAAAAAAAAAAAAAAAAGCCTATCAAAACCAGAACAAGCAATAAACCGAAAAGCCTTGCAGGTAGATAATGAACATATACCAAACCTAACCTAAGTGCTATCTAAAACTAAGCCATGCCGAGGACCACATTAAAATAAAACAAGTTGAACTACCACAACAATCAAACACCGGCAAACTACAAACGAACAACCAAACAAAAAGCACACTACAAAGAAAATGATACATATATACGGTGGCGGAACCATGCTTTTTTTTTCACCGGGAGAAAAAAAAATTAAAACTGTAACAAGTTTTTTGGACAAAATACGGAGTTTTTGGGGCAAAATTTGGAGGTTTTTAGGCAAAATATGGAGGTTTGGGACAAATTTTAAAGGTTTGTGGGCAAAATTTGAAGTTTTTAGGACAAAATTTGAGCAAAATTCGAATGTTTTGGACAAAATATGTAGGTTTTGGGGCAAAAAAAAATCCACCGAGAGCAAAGTCGAAAATTTTAAAATATTAACACTGAAAAATGCAAATCCACTGGGGACGGGCGCCCCGCCTCCCCTGCCCCCAAATAAAAACGCCCCTGAATGTATATCTAAACAATCAAAGAACAAAAACTACACCGAACTAGAGAATCAACTAACACAAGTTTATCAGCTGCGATATAAGCTCTTCGTTCCCGGCTTGAGAGTAAAGTGTATAAATGTCATGGTTCAACTGTACTTTTTGTTTACTTTACACTATTACTCGTTACTTTTTACGTATCTTTTTGTCCTACACAATACGTTATTGATATAAAAAATGTATCTCGTTATTTTCAAAAATTGACAATTAAGTTTATACGGTTCAAAAAGGAATATTAGGTAATAAAATAAAAAACGCTAGAAGTATTTTATTACCTCTAACATACCAACAGACACTTCTGTGGTTGTCGTTATGAGTTTACTCCCAAGTCGTTTGCACCACTTCCTTATATGCATATTATAATTATAATTTTATTTTATAACTTACTATATTACTAGTCGCTAACGCCTATTCAATTGTTGAGTCCCGGTTTAACGGATTGTTGCCTATCCAAGTCAAAGTCTCGCTTGTGCCTGACCCACACTTTTACGTAATATAAAGACTACCAATTTTTTAGATTGGCGTTAAAAAAAAAGAATTTACTGTTTTTTAGTAGATACAAAGATTTTATTATGGAACTGGCAAGAAGTTATAGGGAGAGGTTGGTAAAAAAAAATAAAAGAGATTGGTGTTGATATGAAGAAGCGAAGTTTAAGAAAAATATGTGAAGATATGGAATGACTTTAGACGTATTGTAACGTGTTTGAGCTCGAAAGTCACTCAACACGTTTTTTTTTTTTGGTTGGTGGCGTCAGAGACGGATCTTGAACAATTTTAGTGGGAGGGCCAAAATCATTTCAAAAAAATTATATAAGAAAAATTCTAAAATCTTGGAAGGGCTATTATATAAAATATTTATATTTTAGATCCGAGAACATAAAATTTACACTAAGAGAACAAATTTTTGGAGGGGCCACTGCCCACCCCTGCCACCCCAAAGATCCGTCCCTGGGTGGCGTGCTTGGTCTAGCACGAAGGGATGACAATAATCATCCGATCCGATGGATATCCATCCGATCCGCTTAAAGCGGATATGGATGATCTAAATGGATGAATATTGGATATGGATATGGATATGGATGTTTTTTGGATCGGATATGGATGACAATTTGTAATCCATGGATGAACCCTATACATATATATATATATATATATATATATATATATATATATATATTCCGTTCACTTTTTATTACATTAAATTTCAATACGTCCAAGTCTTAACGTTGGGATTTTTTTCTACAAAGCTAATTGATATTTCGATCTAACGTACCAGTAGAGGTGATCATATTCTTATATGTATGATGTTTATTTGTTGTTATCATATCGTATATATGTAAATATACACACAAGTTATAACATATTAGTTAGTTAAGTGTTATCGAGCTTTTAGGTATATACATTATGACTTATTTTTAAGTAATTTTATAACAAACGATGACTTTAGCTAAAATTAAGTTGAAAAAAAAAAGATTATAGATGACTTATCCAGTGGATATCCATTAACCCGAATAATTCATCGGATATGGATATGGATATGGATATGGATATGGATGGATGAAACTTTGATTAACGAATATGGATATGGATATGGATGAAACTTTGGTTAATGGATATGGATGTGGATATGGCGTAATCCGATCCATTGCCATTTCTAAGCACGAGGAACTTTTTGGTGTGCAGTGTTCAATGGTTTTTTTATTGCCAATTTAACATATGTAAAATATTTTAATTTTGTTTTAATCTAACTCTCAATTATATTTTAATTAATTACATAACACACTATTTTTTTCAACATATTTGCTACATATGCGTTAATTACCCCCAACACACCAAAAACGTTTTTACTACGGAGTACTACAATTAGTCTTACAGGGAGTGGAAAAAAGTGTATTGCTATAGAAGGTGTGAAAAGTGGTGGGTCATGTAGCATAACTCTTGCGGGTCATCCTATTTATGGAAATCAAACTGCAATCGTGTCCGACGCTTTGACCGTTAATGGCGTTATTGGGTCTCAAAGGGGGTGAGGATGTTCGTGATCGTCAAAATTGTAGGGCAAATGATGCGCTTGATGACTTGGAAGACGATGCCGAGGTTGCATTTTGGCTCTTTGTGATTTGGATGTGGCCTCTGTGTTGGATTCGACTAGTGTGGAGAGTACGGAAATTTAAAGTCGACACCAGTTCTTGAAGAAGAACCTCTTGTTCCATCAGCGGCGGAACTTGAACTCGGATACAGGTGGGGCGAGTGTAAATTTTTTTTAATTCTTTCATAGTCAGCAGGGACGAACACTAAAAAAAATCTAATTTTTTAGTAATTTTTCTTTTTAGTGTAAAAATTTTTGTTCCGTAAAATTCAGGGTGGACGGACACCACCTTTGAAATACCTTAAGTACTGCCACTGTGTTCCATTTTCTTTGAATGTTGAAAATCATGGACAATGGAATTTTGTAAATGGGTCTTCAAATAAGACTCCTAAAATTGTTTTGGTCCCAACTGTTGTGTGGAGATGAGAAACCATGTACCAAAATTGGACCTATACCTTTTTTACTAACTATTGGATCATCGGATTTTCTCACGAGTAAACGGGTATCCTCAGTTAGTTACTAACTCTCTGGTTATCAGGTTTTCTCGCTATTATCCAATATCCCCGTTATTAGTCATTCTCATTCACCATTCGTCTATTTCAATTTTTGTTTTGATAATGCCATTAAAATGAGTAATAAATCAAAATTATTATATATAAATATCAAAAATGGTAAAATACCACATTGTAGCTTATATTATTATATTAAATTATATTAAAGAAATTGAAATCCACTTCGGGTCGAGTATACGGGTATACGGGTCGGGTATGGGGGTGTGTGTAACATCCCGTGTTTTTCCGTTAAATTTATTTTTAACACCGTCTTTTTTTTTAAATAATATCTTTCGTCATCTATATTCGTACTTTTCGTTAACTAACGTTCTTGATATTCCCGTTATTTAATTATAACATCTCCCATTTACCCTTCCGTATTTAAATTAATTCGTTTGGTTAATTCACGCACCCGCTTTCAAACATGAGGGACCGAAGTTGCCAAGTGGGCAAACTAGTTGGCTAGTCAACTAGTCAACCCACTTATCACCACTCATTCATTCATCTTTAACCTCCTCACCTCTAACACTTCCACTTTTACTCTCAAACACTCATATCATTCATTCATCATCTAAATTCGATCTAGGAAGCTTACATCAAAACAAATTACATATTCGTGATCCTCTCTTCATCCTCTACATTTTGGTACCAATTTCATCTCGTTTGGGTAACATTTCTAAAACTCTAGATTTCATGTTCTTAGTGTTTTTGACTTGAAATGGTGTTAGTTAGTGTCTATGGCTCAAGTCTAACATGAATATTTGTTTGATTTGCTCGATTTGTTGTTTTGAGTAACTAGTTTGAATATGAAAAATGGGTGTGTTTAATCTTGAGTTTTGAGTGATTAAATATTGTTTAAATGTTAACGTTCATGTATTAAATGTGTTACTAGCATCATTAGCTTCAATTTGATGTGTTGGTTGATTTAGAAAAGCTTCAATTGCAAAATAGTTGAATTCATGATTTTGATTAAGGTTTGATGAACTTTAAAACGAACTTTTGACGCATTGAATGCTATGAAATGTTGTTAGTAAGTGTTTAATTGTATTGTATGTTTCATTACCTTCAAAACGGCGTATCGTATGTGTAAATTGGATTCTTGTAACATCCTTGAACCGGGCCTAGTTGAAATGGTCTATTTTGCCGTTGTGTGGTTTTATATGTTTTTATTTTAATTAACATTTATTGTTATTTGATGACGTGGTTATGACCAGTTTGTGACAAGGGTCACAGAACAGGTTTGTTTATTTAATTTGGACTTCGTTTGGTTTGCCAAATGATGTACGAAAGATATCAGATAACTGATAAATACCCGTGTGTCACTCAGTGTGGGAATTAAACCCATTAAGTGACTAGTGTGCTGTCTCTCTCTTCTCATTTCCAGATCCTTCCCAAAATAACCCGTACTTCACCTTCTCCTCCTATCAAACCCTAATTCCAAATTCTTGTACTAGAGCTCAAATCGTTCATAGCTTTGTGTTCTCTACGATTTACTGATTCTTTTAAGGTAAGGTTTGTATCATTTCTTGATCTAATCTTTGAGAAATTGAAGCTTTTGTGTTAGTTTTTATTAAAAGTATAAATTGGGTCAAAATGGGTTGATTTGGTGTTGTTAGTGTCAAAATCTTGTGGGTTTGTGTTTCTAAATGATTAGTGTATCAGATTTGGTAAGTTTTGAGGTTAAAAACGAGCTCTAGATCGAGAATTGGATGAATTTGGTTGAAACCCGTCACTTTGGTAGCTGCTACTGCAGATGAACTACCCTCGGCCGATGGTCTCTGACCATCGACCGATGGAGTGAGACGATCGGTCGACGGACTATACGATCGACCGATGGTGGAAGTCCTTCGACGAACGGTTGAAAATTTAACGATCGACCGATGGTGTAGTCCACCGGCCGATGGAGTAGTGACGATCGGCCGATAGTCTCTGACGATCGACCGATGGTCTTAGACAGTGAAATTTTTACTAAGTGTTGATTTCTAGCCGTTATGCTGCCCGTTTGTATTTTGAGATTTTGATGAAAATTTCAAAAGTGCACAAGTGTTAAACAGAAAAATTTTAGCGGACAGATTTTCTGACAAAATTTCTATATTTGTGTTATTTGGTGTTTATGGACATAAACTAACTCGTGTATATGTATTTCTCAGGAGAAAAGGAGAAAGAGAAGGTTCAGTGATTAGATAGCTGAACACCTTCTCGTTTGCTGGTAATCGGTGAGTGGGACTAACTGTGGAATTTAGTATAGAGTAGCATGTTATATTATGACTGCCATGCTAGTTAGTTGTACTTATTGATATAGTTAGTTAGTTTATTGTGATGACTGCATGTTAGTTGATGCTTGTCTGCTGGAGCCCAGTGCGTCCCTATTGTGTGGTAGCCTCGGTAGGAGAGATCAACCTGCGGGTTGGGTTCCTCTGTGGTAGCCTAGACAGCCGTGGTGTATATATATGTGAATGACGCGTCCGTCGCGTGTGGATTATGTATATACATACGGTGGTGGAGGAACTTCTGGTAAGCCCCAGCCCGATCAACTGGTGGTTAATGGTTTGGCCGAGCCGCCAGAGTCTCTGTAGACGGCACTTGGGTGATGTTTTTGTGTTAGCTCTTTGTGACATGATTAGTATAACTGTTCTGTATACTATTGCCTGTGGTTATTCGTACTCACTTAGCTTCGTGCTAATTCCCCTCCATCTCCTCCCTGCAGGTTATTAGCTTTTGTAGAGATGATGCTTTTGGGGAGAAGACGGGGCATGCTGATGTTATGTTTGACAGGAGCCAACTCTGATGTGTCTTTTCCTATAAAACTAAACTTTTGTTGAAACGTCACGTGACACCATATGTATTAGTTAAATGCTAGCTGTCAACTGTTTTGGTTATGTAATTATGATATGTTTATATTATTATAATGGTTTAATTAACGTTAATGCTTCCGCCACGTATTTATAAAAAAAAAAAAAATCAGCGGTGTCACAAGTTGGTATCAGAGCTGAGTTTGGCAGCATGTGCATTGTGATCTACATGTCATGTTCCCAAACTTAGAAGAGTCATGTCAAACATAACATGCTGGGGATGGGTTAAGTGAGTATTAGGACAGGTTATGTGTTAGTTGTTAGTACTAACCGAGTTTATACTAAGCTTTGGTGTAAGATGATGTGCAGTACAGGTATGATTGATAGTGACGGTAACGCTGTGACCCCAACGCCCCTAGAACAGTTAGAGCTGCAGAGTACAGATTTATATCAGGTGAAGAACCCCGGAGACAGATGTCAAGGTTGTAAGGACAGTTATTGAAGATTCAGGGCAGGTAATATACGTTAGAGCAGTAAGTACAAGTGGACTTAGATATTATACTTCAGATCAGACGGTCTAGTCAGTGTCAGGTGGATGTTCAGTTTCTGCTTAGATGTAACCGCGATGGATAGTATTTTAGTCACCGATGATACAACATCGACAACAGTTCGACAACCGTACTATTATCTGATAAAGAAGCATTCGTCGTCAGTAGTAATAGTAATAAAATAATGATAATAATAAAGAAAAAGATTCTGTTGGACGGAGTTGGTGTACTCGACCTATTAGGTATTCCTGGTTAATTTGATCAGTGAATTAGGAAGTTTATTGGATTTAATCAAGTAGAAGGATAAAGATGAAACGATATGGGTTCTTTGTAAAAGATGAGGAGTGACAGGTACAGGTTGTTCTACTTCGGGGTATGATTCCTTCTTGCGATGTTAAATGTGGGATGTGGTATGATAAATCAAGAGGCGAAGTTGGATTCTTGCAGAGATAATATATATATAGAGGATTTATCAACTTATGGGATACAAAGCGTTACAGTGTTCGACAAATCAGAGATTGAGTTCTGGGGTGGGGTCCGGGGCACAAAATTTATCAGCCGGGTGATCTTCTGCTCTTGTTGTTGGACAGGAGAGGAGAAACCCCACAGATGATATAGTTGGAGCATGTTAGATGTTGACGGAGGCTTGTGATACATAAGATGACTTAAATGCCGGTACGTGTTTTATTACATTTTGTAATTTGTTAGTGCATATTGTAAGTCGTCATTTGTGGATATGTATGCTTCATAAATGTTGTTTGATGTGGTAGTGGAAACGGTTAAATGGCCTTAGAAAATTTTCCTTTTTAGCTAGTACATAGTGGCTTAGTTACTGTAGCGTGTTTACATGCTAGTTTGGATTTGCTACTTTTATTGTATGCAACATGTTAGATTTGTTAAGTACCATGCTTTAGGTATTAGTTAGTATGACTGATTTTGATTGGCTTGTTAGTCCGGAGTTGATCTGATATTGTTATGCGTACTTTGGTTGTATTAAATTAAGACTTGTAAGAAGTCTTTCTCTTTACCAAAGACCGTTGACTGGTTGGACACACGTAGTGACCAGTGGGGACTGTTTAGGTAGTAGTTCCCTTATTTCTTGACCCGAGACTTGTACCTTAGTTTGTGGCCGTATGATATGTAGTCTGTAGGTTTACAGACTGTGACTGAAACAGTAGGTGACTGGCCTAGTAGTGATATTATATGCTTGGACTTGTTGTGTGGAACCTGTAGGGTTGTCAAGTAGAACTATCTTCCTACTTTGGTTTAACATCACCTTGTGTATGGTCCTTAGAAATTTATTGGGGGAGGCTTTCCTTATTTGGTCTCTTGAGGAGATAGAGACAGACTTTGACTTGACCTTAGATTAGATAATAATTGTACTACTGACTTCAAGATCAGTGGAAGTGTCGGACGATGTTTTGGGAATATCGTGGCTAGTATTTTCTTAGAGTAAATTGGTATGGTTTGACCATGATTATTTCCAACGGTAGTGAGATCTCGTTAGTTGACAGTTGTGACTATATACGGCGGGAATGTGGGCGGTGAACCGTGTGAACTCTTTAGAGAATATGTGACTTTTGACTTAGAATTGTGATTGGAACATCGTTGGAATTGCATGGTATGATTTAATATATTCCTATACTTTGAGAGTTGTGTGACATTTGTACTTGACGATTGTAATCTCCAGGGATATGAATGGTAATGATGGGGTTAGTTATTGGTTGATGATATCATGTTCTGAGGGAACTATAACTTCTTCATTTAACAGTTGTAACTGTAGAGGATTTGGGTAGAAATGTCAGGATTTACCAGTGTGTTTGCAAAAGTGGATCAGTTGGGTAAATTCGAATAGTGTGATTGTGACAGGTGCGTTAGTATACCGAGATAGTTGCAATCAGGTGATCCAGTTAGAAACTTTACGTTAGAATAAATTCGTATTAGTGGATTGTAACTATCAGTGACCAGAGGAACATACTGTGATAGATTGACAGACTTGATTAGGGACTTGCTTCGAAATACTCGAAATGAAAATATGATTTAGGATGATGTATTATGTCTGGCCAACAAAAATACATCATGGTAAATCATGCAGTAGTTTCGGGAGTCGGAGGAGACGTAGCAAGTGACGAATAAGATGATAATTGATGTTTGGTATATATATGGTTTCGATGGATTGTAAACTATAGTTTGATTATGTATATATGAAATCTTCTTAAAGAAAGAAACTTGATGGATAATGATTGATATTTATTAGTGGAATTTCCTTTAATGTCGGTTTATTGCGATTTTTCAGAGGATTTTGATCAGAAGTTGACTTTCAGATTTGGTATTGATCGTTGGACTGGAATTAGATATTGGTTTATTATTGGTTAAACATTGTTAAATTGCGAATCCTAATGGAGTTTTAACCAAGTGATAACCTTACGGAGGTAGTGTGTGGTGTCCGATTTGTATGCTGAGATTATTTGATGGATATAACTTGTTAATAACCGTGTCATAACAGTATACGTGGATATCCGTTAGTATAAATCATTGATGGTATGATTGAAAGTGGTTTGAGAATCGTGTTTGTAATAATTCTTATTGTTGTAGAGATGATCAGAGATATATTCTAGTCGACGGATTATTGAGTATATATAATAATATTCTTGCGAGAATTGTGGTTAAATTCTTAAATACCGGGTTAGTAATGGGTATGTAACTACAAATTTGGGTAAGTTTAGTGAACCAGTGTTGACATTGTGGTTCAGAAATTGCGAGAATTGATTGAACAAGTGTTTTCAAGTAATGTGATGACGACGAATTTATGGTTTAGATGAATTGAATTGGAAAATTCGATGGAGTTATCTAATGGGTAATCTCGTAACCTGATGATATGGTTTACATATGATGAATTAAAAGTGGATTTCCATTCGTCTTTATGATGTGTGATGTACAATTGTCGTTCTAATGTAGAACTTTTTATGGAGAATTGACGAAAACCAAAATGTTAGTGATAATTGATGGGTTAAATGGTGAACAATTACCTATGACTGGGGAAAGAGTGTGAAAATTTATTAGAATCGATGACGGATCGATGTATTGTCTATGTGTTGTTTCCTGTTTAAAAGGAGTTTAACGGTAGATGGTATTGAACTGATGAGTTGTTATCCTTTTATCTTAGAACTCGGATAGAAAATGACTTGCGCAGTTTTTGAAATATGATTGGCCGATGGTACTTACTTATGTGTGCAAGAGAAGAGTGTGATACTATGGTCAATTGTGTAGTAAATTGTCTGACTATTGTGCTGTATGATTGGAATTTAGTGAATTAGAGGAATATCTGTTGCATGTACTTAGAAATTTTTAAGAAAGATAACTGCATAAAAGAGATAGATGCTATGACAAAATGAGTAATTTGTTGATAACAGATGACATAGTGATTTGATATGGACCTTGATCTATGAAAGGACCGTGGAAATTGAGAATGATGATTGTTAGAACTACGAAAGTTAGTTATCCTTTACATCTTGTTAGAAATGGTGGTTGGTTTTAAATGATAAGAGTTTTGATTTGATTATTGATTCTGGTAAGTAAATTTGTTGATTTTGTTGATGAGAAAGACCTTGGTGGTGATTTAACCGACTATGTGTGTTGGAGTACTTGTGTATCGTACGTTTGACTAGCACTTAGATTAGAGAACAGTGGATGTGATTAGAACCTGTGACTTTATTTGTTTTGGTAGACCAGATTCCGAGGACGGAATCTCTTTAAGGGGGGTAGATTTGTAACATCCTTGAACCGGGCCTAGTTGAAATGGTCTATTTTGCCGTTGTGTGGTTTTATATGTTTTTATTTTAATTAACATTTATTGTTATTTGATGACGTGGTTATGACCAGTTTGTGACAAGGGTCACAGAACAGGTTTGTTTATTTAATTTGGACTTCGTTTGGTTTGCCAAATGATGTACGAAAGATATCAGATAACTGATAAATACCCGTGTGTCACTCAGTGTGGGAATTAAGCCCATTAAGTGACTAGTGTGTTGTCTCTCTCTTCTCATTTCCAGATCCTTCCCAAAATAACCCGTACTTCACCTTCTCCTCCTATCAAACCCTAATTCCAAATTCTTGTACTAGAGCTCAAATCGTTCATAGCTTTGTGTTCTCTACGATTTACTGATTCTTTTAAGGTAAGGTTTGTATCATTTCTTGATCTAATCTTTGAGAAATTGAAGCTTTTGTGTTAGTTTTTATTAAAAGTATAAATTGGGTCAAAATGGGTTGATTTGGTGTTGTTAGTGTCAAAATCTTGTGGGTTTGTGTTTCTAAATGATTAGTGTATCAGATTTGGTAAGTTTTGAGGTTAAAAACGAGCTCTAGATCGAGAATTGGATGAATTTGGTTGAAACCCGTCACTTTGGTAGCTGCTACTGCAGATGAACTACCCTCGGCCGATGGTCTCTGACCATCGACCGATGGAGTGAGACGATCGGTCGACGGACTATACGATCGACCGATGGTGGAAGTCCTTCGACGAACGGTTGAAAATTTAACGATCGACCGATGGTGTAGTCCACCGGCCGATGGAGTAGTGACGATCGGCCGATAGTCTCTGACGATCGACCGATGGTCTTAGACAGTGAAATTTTTACTAAGTGTTGATTTCTAGCCGTTATGCTGCCCGTTTGTATTTTGAGATTTTGATGAAAATTTCAAAAGTGCACAAGTGTTAAACAGAAAAATTTTAGCGGACAGATTTTCTGACAAAATTTCTATATTTGTGTTATTTGGTGTTTATGGACATAAACTAACTCGTGTATATGTATTTCTCAGGAGAAAAGGAGAAAGAGAAGGTTCAGTGATTAGATAGCTGAACACCTTCTCGTTTGCTGGTAATCGGTGAGTGGGACTAACTGTGGAATTTAGTATAGAGTAGCATGTTATATTATGACTGCCATGCTAGTTAGTTGTACTTATTGATATAGTTAGTTAGTTTATTGTGATGACTGCATGTTAGTTGATGCTTGTCTGCTGGAGCCCAGTGCGTCCCTATTGTGTGGTAGCCTCGGTAGGAGAGATCAACCTGCGGGTTGGGTTCCTCTGTGGTAGCCTAGACAGCCGTGGTGTATATATATGTGAATGACGCGTCCGTCGCGTGTGGATTATGTATATACATACGGTGGTGCAGGAACTTCTGGTAAGCCCCAGCCCGATCAACTGGTGGTTAATGGTTTGTCCGAGCCGCCAGAGTCTCTGTAGACGACACTTGGGTGATGTTTGTGTGTTAGCTCTTTGTGACATGATTAGTATAACTGTTCTGTATACTATTGCCTGTGATTAGTCGTACTCACTTAGCTTCGTGCTAATTCCCCTCCATCTCCTCCCTGCAGGTTATTAGCTTTTGTAGAGATGATGCTTTTGGGGAGAAGACGGGGCATGCTGATGTTATGTTTGACAGGAGCCAACTCTGATGTGTCTTTTCCTATAAAACTAAACTTTTGTTGAAACGTCACGTGACACCATATGTATTAGTTAAATGCTAGCTGTCAACTGTTTTGGTTATGTAATTATGATATGTTTATATTATTATAATGGTTTAATTAACGTTAATGCTTCCGCCACGTATTTATAAAAAAAAAAAAAAAAAAAAAAATCAGCGGTGTCACAATTCTCGAGTCAAGAAATGCGTTTTATGAGCTTGAAACTTTGATTTTGAACATTTAACGGTAATTCGACGAGGTTTTTGTTATTTTAAATGATGAACTTGATTGATGAAATGTGTTTAGTTTTATTCCTCGTCAAAATACCTTTCCAACGATATAAGATACGTGTTTTGAATGTTTATGGTTCATAAGTTATGGTTGTTTGAAGTTGGATTCGTGCTTGAGTGTTCAAAAACTACCAGACTTTCTGAACAACCATAATGAGCGCCGCTCAGGGTCCTGGAGCGCCGCTCCGGGCCCCTGCTGTCCAAAAATATACATTTTCGATTAATTCTAACTATGCTACGCACCCCCGATCAACATGAAACTTGGCCAACATGCTTATATATGATTAAAAAACCCAGAAAAATAGTTCGGGATCCGACCCGAACGTGTTGACTTTTTCGTTGACTTTGACTTGGACCAAAAGTTGACTTTTATTCAAACATAACCAATACTTTGTTTAAACGTTATAACCTTTCGTTTACACTTATATCTTGCATGAAACTTGACAACGTGATTCACATGCTACATAATCGAGTCGTAACGAGCCATAGGACTAATTGAACACATTTCGACCGACCTTGTTTGTGTCTTACCCGGTATTGATATAACTTACTTGTTTAGGTCAAGGCTAAACAACTTTCATGCACACATTTACTTTGTGAAGTACATTTATACTCGTGCACTCGAGGTGAGATCATAGTTCCATCTTTTCAACAACTTTTATACTTTTAAATCATGGGATGAGAAACATATAAAGTTTTATACTACATACTTTATACTTTGAACACAAGTACGAAAACAAACATTCCACGTGCGAGTTAGAACAAAAAGCCTCAATTCAATTATCATTAGTTACACTTGCAGGGTGTAAACGTGAACTTATATTATGTGATCACATGGGCTTGACGAGCCTCATTCGGACGGTTCGCTACCGTTAGCGGATGAAATATATTTTCGAGTATAGTGTATGTTCTAACACTACATAACAGGGTGCAAAACAGTTAAGTTTGATAATTGGGTGCTCGCGATACAAACAACAACTTTTGGAATGCAAACGATGTAACGACCCTGGAAATTCCAACATTTATTTATTAATAATTATTATTATTATTACGTGTGATTAAACGAATGTATGTTATTACATTTACATGTTGCCATGATTGCCCGTACTTGACTTTTAAGTGCCCGAAACGTCTTTGTGACACTCGAAACTTTCACGACTAATATTTTTAGATATTATTTGCATCCATGATTAAGTTTATTAATCATTTTAATTAACTAAGGCTTTTAGTTAATTACTTGAGCTTTGTTGGACTTAACTTGTTAGTTACTTGAACTTGGGCTTTTATTGGTGTTAATGGACTTAAAGAGCCCACTCTACTTCTTTAATGGATTATTTAGCCCATTTAACATGTAAGTATTACCTTAGAATTAAACTAGACTAATAAACCTTGTATGGAATCTAGTTACATGATACTTCCCATGTAAGCACCCTCATTAACCAACTTTTAAAGGCTTTACATGTATGAGACTAGTAGATAATTTCCTACCCCTCTTTTCCTCTTTGGCCGTGACTTTGGGGGTTGTAAAGGGAGGGTTTGGTTTCAAATTTTGTTTACTTCTTACTTTCATTCTTTCATTCCAAAACACACACAAAGTTACTTGTATTTTTCTCTCTACTTTTCCTCTCACTTTTCTCTCAAAATAGTGTAAGTAACATGAACATTCTTCCTCATTTCTTGTCTTAAAAACCGAATACTTAGAACCTCTTTATCATCATCATCTTTTGTTACTTGATTATTGTTTACTTACTTGTAATTGTTAGTTGTAATTGCTTACTTTGTTGTTGTTGTTCTTTACTAGTTACAAGATCAAACTTACTAGTTTGATTCTTCATTCATCTTGTATTTACAAGAACATTTAAGAACATTAACTTACTTGTAGTGACCCGTCCTAATCCACCTGGACGAATACATCAACATCTGGTCCCAGTGCGAGGTATTTGACCTCTATGTGATACGTATTGTAACATTGCATTCGTTTGAAAAGGTATTTCATAAATGAATATATAAATTCCAGGTTTTTAACATCTGCTGATTCCTACGTATAGATAATCACCATTTAAATGGTTTACAATAATACATCTGTTGACAATACAGTCAAAATAAGGTACATGGTAATGGTTTGGTGAATGCAAGTTTCTTGTATATTGCATGTATGACTCCCAGCACATAACTTGTATCACGTATAAGCAAACAGCGGAAGACTTCTAGAAACCTGAGAATAAACATGCTAACAAGTGTCAACACAAAGGTTGGTGAGTTCATAGTTTTAATATTACACATAATCCGTATATCAATGTGGATTACAAAAGTTCAGTTGTTTCATTCAAAACGTTTATCAATATGTTTTAAATAAAATGTGGACCACAAGATTTCAGTTGTTTCATCTGAAACGTTTATCAATCGGTTCTACAAAGTTGAGCACCCTGGTAACTAAACTTTAACGTATAATAAGTACCCCTCGTTTAACATGCAACCAACATGTACAATACACGCAATCCAACGTGTACTAACTTCAAATAGCATACGTCTGTTTTATAGTTCAGGCTAGAGTTTCTTTCTATACCTGGAACAGACGGGGATGTCAAACCCTATGGATCCATATACTACTACTCGCGCCTACCAGTTCTTATAACAGGCAGTTACTAGTTACCAAAGCTAAGGGATTTTCGGTTCAAACTCGGTGTAGAATTTAGTATGTACTTGTATCCATTGCGTTTAAAATAAAGTGCATGTATTCTCAGCCCAAAAATATAGATTTCAAAAGCAATTAAAAAGGGAGCAAATGAAACTCACACAAAATTAGTTTTAGTATTTGTATCCATTTAGTAAAACAGTTTATAAAACTGCGCATGTATTCTCAGCCCAAAAATGTAAAGAGAAAAAGGGATCATATGAAACTCACGCATATAAATATTGTAAATCAGTTTATAAAGCATTTGCATGTATTCTCAGCCCAAAAATGTAGAGAGTAAAAGGGATCATATGAAACTCACAGTTAAATATTGATATACAATATTGTAGGAACGCACGTAGACGCATCGGAGATGATAAACACGAGGTTTGCTTCACAAAAATACCCCTGAACATTACCCATAACCTCCTTGGTAATAACCCATATTTTCCTTAGCTCTAGTTCGCTCGGAAACTCGTTTTGAAAGTGACACGCTCAAGACCTCGTCGTAGTATTTTATGTATAATATTAATACTACTAATAATAATAATAAGATTAATAATAATATTAATCTTAATAATAATAATAATAATAATAATAATAATAATAATAATAATAATAATAATAATAATAATAATAAATACGGAGTAATATATGTGTAAAAAAAATGGAAGAATTCGACTGAATTTATAGAGGTTGCCTGCCCAGCCTTCCCATGCGATCGCATGGGTCTGAGGCACAATGGCCATGCGATCGCATGGCCTCTTTTTCCAGCTCACAATCATTTTGTATTTTAGTTTGTCGACATATTTAAATATAATATATATTATATTTAATTTATATAATTATTTATATATTATATTATATTTACGTGCATAGTTAACTTGTAACTTTTGTTCCGATAAGTCGTACGTTGTTACTTGACTTATGTCCCGGTTCCGGTTTCTCGAATGTCCTTTCGTACGCTGAGAAAACTTGCATTTTACATTTCGTGACTCGTACCTTTGTTAAAATATAGCCTTAAATTATTCCTAAACTATACCACTCAAAGTATATCTTAAACTTTCGAGTATTTTGGTCATTTACTTCTATAAATCATCGTCTCACTATTTGTTAAAATACATTTTTAAAATAGTGTTTTTACTGTAGCAATTCACTGTAGCAAAGTCAATTTTACTGTAGCAAATAGTGATTTTCGAAAACACTGTAGCATTTTGGGTACTGTAGCAATTTGAAAATACTTTATCAAATTAGTGTTTTACTGGTTCATCTTAAACGTTTTAGTTAACTTATCTAAATATCAATCAAATCAATAATCGAATGTTACTATCGTTTACTAAATAACTTGAAATCATATATATTCAATTAGATATATAAACCAATAAGTTTAATGTACGGTATTATGCAATGAAAACTTTGTTACGTTTTCAAGTTATAGTATATATATGTATCTATTTACATATAATTATTCGCGAATCGTTGAGAAAATCGAAGGGTACTTGAATAGTTCAAAAATTTTGAGATTTAGTTTTACAGACTTTGTTTATCGTGTCGAAATCATTAATCCTTTAAAGATTAAGTTTAAATTTAGTCGCAAATTTTCGGGTCATTACAGTACCTACCCGTTAAAGAAATTTCGTCCCGAAATTTGGTGAAGGAAAGTTTAATAACGTAGATCAGGATATTCTTGTATCAAAGAATATGATATAGTTTGAATTCTCATCATGAATTCGTTTGTTCATAAAATCCTCATCAAAGGGATATAATAGAACGAAATGTTTTGTATACCTTAAATTAGTCGAGTTTTGTTTATGAATAGCGTGAGTTAAATAAATAACAAGTTTTTCACCTATGTGTAAATATGGATAAAATAATTCGATTACACGGATAGTATGAGTGAAATTATCACAAAATAGTGAAATGAGGTAATTAAAGCTTCGTCTTATCGTTTGACGTAGTCAGAGTTGATTTCCGGAATTTAGGGAATAGAAAATCTTCATAATCTAAATAAGATTTCATTCTTCGGAATTTGCGGAAATTAGGATTTTCTTTGATTAAATGTGTAATCTGCCTCAATTGCTATGTCTGATATTTCGCTATAAATTGACCTCTTCCGTCTCATTATTTTCACCATCCCTACTTTCTTCCCCAATTAATACATTCAAAAGATTGTGAAAATGCTAAATCCAGTTCTGGTTCTTGACCTAATATTGACGTTTGCCACAATCATCCTTCTTTTCCAGCTCCCACCAGAAGAATCTGTTTATTTCTATTATGCTCTAGGGATTGTTGTATTTATCATTCTCCCGTGTCTTTATCTTGCTATTCGCATAGACATACATGGTTTATGATCTTTCTTGTTTGCTGTGATGTATACTCCTGTTCATATTCCGAAGTTCCAGGTTTTTGTTTTCTCTTCCCGACCTCAAGTCAAGCGAATAATGGTCCAGAATTCGTAGGTATGGAGTTTTGGATGAACATAGTTAATGTTCTGAGAAGGTAATCGTAATGGCATGATCTTGATTTGTCAAATTACCAGAATATTCGGAAAAGACCGAATCATCAAGAAAAATATTTTCTTGATATGTTTAGAGTTTAAATAGAATAAAAGAGTTATGTAACATGGTTCATGATGAGGGTGTTATATGTGAACCTTTATCAAGTTCCATTAGAAACTCAGCATGACTTACTGTAATATAATCACGTTGATCAAGTGTCATTATATTATACTAACTCATGCTTCAGTTCCCAACACTACTTCAAAAACATCCATTTTTTTCGAATTTTTCAGATTTTAGAAACTAAAATAGTTTCTTTTATGATGTAATACAGATAGCGTGAAGAGATAAATAATTTCGGATGATAATAGTTATGAAGATATCTTCAGAAATATCGAAGATATTTATGATAATATCTTAGAATTTCTAATATCGAAGGATGATGAAGAAGATTTGTTCGTAACGGATTTTGAGTCAGGAGCAAGGTATTCGTTAATGGCTTCAGCAGATACTGAATCATTTGGATTCTTTGAAGGCAGGTTTCATCTTTGTGATTTGTCCACAGCCTCCTTCATGGTTTGCTCAATCCGTTTTCCAGTTCCAAACCTTCTCTTTTTCTCAGCTTTACCACCATACTATTCTTTATCATCAAACTTTTGACTGTTAAGGTCGTTTACAATTTTTGTTGCTTCATCATCTTTTTCAAATTCGAAGAACAGATTAGTAGGTTAGGGTGCTTTTCATAAGTTCAGGATTAATCTCATAAGTCCAGAAGATAGGCGTTATATATATAGTGATTTCCGGAGAGATTCAAATTGCAGAGTGACGGAGTCGCTGGTACATTTACTGCTAATATGGTGGGATATAAAAGGTTCCCCGGTAACAAAAACGTATATACCAAAGTTTCAAGTCTGAAAGGTTGTCGTTGACTGGTTGAATGGTTGATAATACTGGATACTTTGAAAAAGGATTGCAAGATTATTTTCAATAATAAGAATGCCGAAGTATTTATCACAGATACGTGTTAAAGTTTCACTTAGGTTTCGAGAGCTTTCCAGATGTATGATTATAAGTATAAATCTTTCTTCTCGTAGATATCGTGTAGTTGGTTTGTCTTCTCGTTCAATCTTGACTTGGATTTTGATCTGTCAAAATCAGAATATGTAATCGAGTTCGTATGGAAACGGTTGTTCTTGGGTGAATGGATACGTATATCTTGTAGGTTTGAACAGTATAGTTAATGATTGCTGAATCAGAATCGAAGAGTGTATAGTATAACATATTAATGTGAAATTTATATATTTCTAGGGTATTACCTACCCGTTAAAATATTCTCACCATTAACCGTTTGTACAGAATAGTTTTTAATTACAATCTTTATGAAAATATATGTATGTATATTTCCTTCAGATGTAATATAGATTTAACGAGTTATTAAACTCATTTGATTTTCGGTTGGAACTAGAAATGAATAATCTCTTCTATATTAGAGATTACATAATCGCCACAGGATATTTCTCCAATGAAGTTATGAATCAATACTTCATCGTTTATGGTTATTAGTATTCTTCGGTGCCTACGGTGCATATGAGGTTGATACTCGTGGAACAGATTGTGAGGTTGAGGTTTCCGGTGCGGATGTTGTTGTTGGTGGTACTAGTACTGTTGTTGGTTGTGCTGCTGGTACTGGTGGTGCTACCGGTGTTGCCTGTGATGCCTGCAAATTGTGCATCATATTCTCCAAAGCCACAACTCGAGTGCGAAGCTCGTTAACTTCTTCTATTATTCCGGGATGATTGGCGGTTGGTACGAGAGGATGAATAAAGTTTAAAATTCTGGTTATCATATAATCGTTGCGAGATATCCTGGAAATGAGGGTGAAGATAGTGTTTCGAACGGGTTCGCCGGTAAGTGCCTCAGGTTCCTCACCAAGAGGTGAATTCGGTTGGTGGAAAGGATCGCCTTCCTCTTGTCTCCATTGATTAAGTTGATTACGAACCCATCCCCAATTCATCCAGAATTGGTGATGACTGATTGGTTGATTCATTCCGGTTACACTGCTTTCAGAACTCAGGTGGAAATCCATATCGGAATCCGAAGAACTCGAATTACTTGTAGAATTCATCTTACACGGTTAGATAAAGAATTTTCGATGTGAAATGATTTTCGGATATCGGATGATATTCTAATTACATAGAATACCTTTATATAGTACAAAGGTTCCGCAAATTACGGAGAAACTTTCGGAAACTGTCAAGTAAAGGTAACAGTAACAGATATGCTAAGATATTCATTTTGTCTATACACTAGTCATGCAATCCATGCAATAAGGTGTGTCTAGACTACAAATGATAAGCAGGTAATTTTCCACACAAGGAATGATAAGCAGGTAATTTCTAACAAGAAATTATAAGCAACAACTTTTATCATGCAGACATGGTCGAAGTCCAGACTCACTAATGTATCCTAACAATAACCGGTTAGACACACTAATGCAAATTCTGGTTCGCTAAGACCAACGCTCTGATACCAACTGTAGTGACCCGTCCTAATCCACCTGGATGAATACATCAACATCTGGTCCCAGTGCGAGGTATTTGACCTCTATGTGATACGTATTGTAACATTGCATTCGTTTGAAAAGGTATTTCATAAATGAATATATAAATTCCAGGTTTTTAACATCTGCTGATTCCTACGTATAGATAATCACCATTTAAATGGTTTACAATAATACATCTGTTGACAATACAGTCAAAATAAGGTACATGGTAATGGTTTGGTGAATGCAAGTTTCTTGTATATTGCATGTATGACTCCCAGCACATAACTTGTATCACGTATAAGCAAACAGCGGAAGACTTCTAGAAACCTGAGAATAAACATGCTAACAAGTGTCAACACAAAGGTTGGTGAGTTAATAGTTTTAATATTACACATAATCCGTATATCAATGTGGATTACAAAAGTTCAGTTGTTTCATTCAAAACGTTTATCAATATGTTTTAAATAAAATGTGGACCACAAGATTTCAGTTGTTTCATCTGAAACGTTTATCAATCAGTTCTACAAAGTTGAGCACCCTGGTAACTAAACTTTAACGTATAATAAGTACCCCTCGTTTAACATGCAACCAACATGTACAATACACGCAATCCAACGTGTACTAACTTCAAATAGCATACGTCTGTTTTATAGTTCAGGCTAGAGTTTCTTTCTATACCTGGAACAGACGGGGATGTCAAACCCTATGGATCCATATACTACTACTCGCGCCTACCAGTTCTTATAACAGGCAGTTACTAGTTACCAAAGCTAAGGGATTTTCGGTTCAAACTCGGTGTAGAATTTAGTATGTACTTGTATCCATTGCGTTTAAAATAAAGTGCATGTATTCTCAGCCCAAAAATATAGATTTCAAAAGCAATTAAAAAGGGAGCAAATGAAACTCACACAAAATTAGTTTTAGTATTTGTATCCATTTAGTAAAACAGTTTATAAAACTGCGCATGTATTCTCAGCCCAAAAATGTAAAGAGAAAAAGGGATCATATGAAACTCACGCATATAAATATTGTAAATCAGTTTATAAAGCATTTGCATGTATTCTCAGCCCAAAAATGTAGAGAGTAAAAGGGATCATATGAAACTCACAGTTAAATATTGATATACAATATTGTAGGAAAGCACGTAGACGCATCGGAGATGATAAACACGAGGTTTGCTTCACAAAAATACCCCCGAACATTACCCATAACCTCCTTGGTAATAACCCATATTTTCCTTAGCTCTAGTTCGCTCGGAAACTCGTTTTGAAAGTGACACGCTCAAGACCTCGTCGTAGTATTTTATGTATAATATTAATACTACTAATAATAATAATAAGATTAATAATAATATTAATCTTAATAATAATAATAATAATAATAATAATAATAATAATAATAATAATAATAATAATAATAATAATAATAATAATAATAATAATAATAAATACGGAGTAATATATGTGTAAAAAAAAATGGAAGAATTCGACTGAATTTATAGAGGTTGCCTGCCCAGCCTTCCCATGCGATCGCATGGGTCTGAGGCACAATGGCCATGCGATCGCATGGCCTCTTTTTCCAGCTCACAATCATTTTGTATTTTAGTTTGTCGACATATTTAAATATAATATATATTATATTTAATTTATATAATTATTTATATATTATATTATATTTACGTGCATAGTTAACTTGTAACTTTTGTTCCGATAAGTCGTACGTTGTTACTTGACTTATGTCCCGGTTCCGGTTTCTCGAATGTCCTTTCGTACGCTGAGAAAACTTGCATTTTACATTTCGTGACTCGTACCTTTGTTAAAATATAGCCTTAAATTATTCCTAAACTATACCACTCAAAGTATATCTTAAACTTTCGAGTATTTTGGTCATTTACTTCTATAAATCATCGTCTCACTATTTGTTAAAATACATTTTTAAAATAGTGTTTTTACTGTAGCAATTCACTGTAGCAAAGTCAATTTTACTGTAGCAAATAGTGATTTTCGAAAACACTGTAGCATTTTGGGTACTGTAGCAATTTGAAAATACTTTATCAAATTAGTGTTTTACTGGTTCATCTTAAACGTTTTAGTTAACTTATCTAAATATCAATCAAATCAATAATCGAATGTTACTATCGTTTACTAAATAACTTGAAATCATATATATTCAATTAGATATATAAACCAATAAGTTTAATGTACGGTATTATGCAATGAAAACTTTGTTACGTTTTCAAGTTATAGTATATATATGTATCTATTTACATATAATTATTCGCGAATCGTTGAGAAAATCGAAGGGTACTTGAATAGTTCAAAAATTTTGAGATTTAGTTTTACAGACTTTGTTTATCGTGTCGAAATCATTAATCCTTTAAAGATTAAGTTTAAATTTAGTCGAAAATTTTCGGGTCATTACATTACTAGTTTATGTTCTACTTTTAAAGTTTCAAAGACTTAAGTTCATGTGTTGTGAAAACATACTTGTAAGTCATGTTAGTAAACTTTAAAGTTTACTTTCTTAAAGATCAAACTTTGGTTTGAATCTTTAAAGTATGAAATCCATAAACTCATTTACTTGTTTATTTAGTGTTACGTGCACTTTAATTTTATGATTTTGGTTGTTGTTGGTCAAGTACTACAAGTTAGTCTTGATCTCATATCTCTTGGAACTAAAAGATAACTTAAAAGTTCAAGAACACATAAATAAGTTTTCTTTAAATATAACTTTGTATACTTATGCTTGATCTAGACTTTTGGGTCTTGGATCTTCAAGATCTAACTAAGAACTATGTTCTACATCTTAAGATCTTGATTAGTTAGTTTACTTTCAAGTTTGTAACTTGTTATTAGCTTTAAAGTTCATGTATGTATTAGATCTAAGACTTTGATGTAAGATTGGTTCATCAAAACACTTACAACTCTTAAGTGAAGTTGTGCTACATGTCTTGGACTTGCACAAGGGTTATGATGGTCAAAACTTGGTAAATATGATGTAAACACATCAATGAGTTATACACTTGAAGCTATAGGCATCAAGGATGAGAACCATGATGAACATCAAACACCAAACCCACCGGAACCCATTATTTTTCTGCTTACTGTTCTCTGCCTACTGTTCTGCTGTTTGTAACATCCCGCATTTTTCCGTTAAATTTATTTTTAACACTATCTTTTTTTTTAATAATACCTTTCGTTATTTAAATTCGTAGTTTCCGTTGACCAACGTTCTTAATTTTCCCGTTATTTAATTATAACATCACTCGTTTACTCGAGCGTTTTTAAAATATTCGTTTGGTTAATTCCCGCACCCGCTTTGAAACTTGAGGGACCGAGGTTGCCAAGTGGGCAAACTAGTTGACTAGGTCAACTAGTCAACCCACCTTATCCATCCATTCATTTCACCTCCCACCTTCTTCCTCTTTTCTCTCTACTTCCCTTTCATGAACTCAAACACCCATCTTCATAAAATCATCATCTAAATCCGGATCGAGAAGCAAACTTCAAAACAAATTACATTTTCGTGATCCTCTCTTCATCCTCTACATTTTGGTACCAATTTCTTCACATTTGGGTAACGTTTCTAAAAACTCTAGATTTCTCTAAATTCATGTTTTGACTTGAAATTGTGTTAGTTAGTGTCTATGGCTCGTGTATAACATGAATATATGTTTTGTTTGCTCGATTCGTTGTTTTGAGTAACTAGTTTGAACATTTGAAATGGGTGTGCTTAATCCTTAATTTTGGATGAGTTAATGTTGTTAAATTGTTAGAGTTTATGTTTTAAAAGTGTTACTAGCATCTTTAGCATCAATTTGATGTGTAGGTTGATTTGGAAAACATCATTAACATGATTATTGGTTTTGTGATTATTGATTAGGGTTTGATGAACTCTAAAAGGAAATTTTGATGCTTTGAATGCCATGAAATGTTATTAGTTAGTGATTAGTTGTATTGTATGTTTCATTACCTTCAAAACGGCATATCATATGTGTGAATTGCATTCCCGAATCTTAAAATGCGTTTTGTAAACTTGAAACGATGGTTTTGAAAATTTAATGACCACTTGACGAGATTTTGGCTATTGTAAATGATGTTTTTGCTTGATGAAAAGTGTTTAGTTGTATTCCTTGTCAAAATACCTTTCCAACGATATAAGATACTTGTTTTGGATGTTTACGGTTTAGGATTTATGGGTATTTGAAGTTGGATTCGTGCTTGAGTGTGAAAACTGCCAGAATTCTCTGCACAGGTAATGGCGCGGCGCGCCATATACCCGCGCGGCGCGCCAAAGTGGTCTGTCCAACTTTGTCGATTTTTGAATAATGTTTGCTATGCTACGCACCTCCGATTCACATGTAACTTGTTTTAACATACTCATATATGATTAAAAACCTCAGAAAAATAGTTCGGGACCCGACCCGAACGTGTTGACTTTTCGTTGACTTTGATAGACCGAAGTTCGACTTTTTTTTCAAACTTAACCAAATTATTGTGCAATCTTCCTAACTTGTTTCTATACTTGTATCTTGCATGAAACTTGACAAATTGATTTATATGCTATATTTAATCGAGTCGTAACGAGCCATAGGACTAATTGAACACATTTCGCCTGATCTTGTGACGTAACCGGTTAATTAATACAACTTACTTGTTTAGGTCAAGGCTAAGCAACTATCATGCACACGTTTACTTTGTGAAGTACTTTTATACTCGTGCACTCGAGGTGAGATCATAGTCCCATCTTTCAAACAACTTTTATGCTTTAAACTATGGGATGAGAAACATATACGTATCATACTTTTATACATTGAACACAAGTACGAAAACGAACATTCCACGTACGGGTTTGAACAAAAAGCCTCAATTCAATTATCATTAGTTACACTTGCAGGGTGTAAACGTGAACTTATATTATGTGATCACATGGGCTTGACGAGCCTCATTCGGACGGTTCGCTACCGTTAGCGGATGAAATATATTTTCGGGTCTAGTGTATGTTCTAACACTACGCAAAGGGTGCAAAACAGTTAAGTTTGATAATTGGGTGCCCGGGATACAAACAACAACTTTGGAATGAAAATGATTTTGATAATCATCTTATACTAAATCTTGTGGTTCAAATACAACGTTTACTAAAACACCTATGATTTCACCAACGTTTTTCGTTGACAGTTTTCTATATGTTTCTCAGGTTCATACTTGGCTATTTGATACATGCTTCTGCGTACACTCATTTTGCTTGGAGTCAAGCATGCATGCATACACTCTGATTTCTTGCTTGGGGTCAAGCATACATACATACATACGCTAGTGATAGCACCTTTGGATTCAAACATATTGTTTACATACTTACGCTATTTATAGCAATCGCGATTTTAAACTAATTATGTCGCAAGTTACCTCATTTATAATTTATACTTTTGCAAACTTAAAATTGTTGTCGAACGGTTTTGTAAACTAAACTTTGCAAGCATGATACGTTTCAAAAGAATGCGACATAATTTTGGTCAAACGAGTCTCATATAGGGACTACGACCACGTTTCGGTACCTCGGTTAGTAACGCCGTCAATGACGATTTTGGTCGGGTCGCTACAGATGGTATCAGAGCGTTGGTTGTAGGGAACTAGGATGTGCATTAGTGTGTCTGACAGAGTCATTGGGACGCATTAGTGAATCTAGACTACAACCGGATAGTTAGCCATTGCATTCTGACATACATTTGCTATAGATAGCACTTACTTGACTACTTGGCATTATACTTGAATCATTCTTAGGCAAACTTTTTAATGGTACCCAACCTTCATCATACGAACTCATATTCCGCCACTTTTTGGTAACACACGTGAATTCAAGGTTTATACGCGTACGGATGACCACGACTTCGTTAGTCACTCTAGTTCGGGAATTCTGACTCCTTGGTTGTTATCCACCCCGTCTCAGCTTACTATCCACAAGTGTTGTAAAGTTACCACCACCACTCTAGATGAGTATCGTCATCACTATTTATCACTATGGTTGCGTACTACTCGTTATCATGACTCGTTACTCTTTTCATACCTAAATACATTATTGTTTGACTCGAACCGCATTGACGTGAACAATCATTTATACACTTCCCTTGGGGAACGCTTCCTTAGAGTTGCAGAAATTCTTTCGATTTAATACGAGTCACGTTTGAGACGTCGTTACATTTTGTTCATTTTAGATCTTCACAGTTACACGAACTTGATGTTATGGAGTGATGTGGGAATGGAGGTATGAGTTAGCGTAATATAACGACACTCGATCAACGTGGTTATATTACGGTAAGACATACCAAAGTTCTAATGACACGTGATGGTGGTTAGACTCGATCAACCTAATCACCACCATGTGCCATGTACATGACTTCATCTATTCATGTTTGGACATCTGAAAACTCCGAAAGTACTGACAACAACCATACCGGGGACACACCTTCGAATATTGTCGAACCATATTTATGCTTCTGAATGAATGACGAATTCTTTCAACTTCAAACATACGATTCAAACCTTGGAAATCATAAAACGAATTCGTGTTATCGACTTCAAAATTTCTTGAGAAAAGTCATTGCCTTTACTAAATTCTCTTACGCCGATGGTTATCATTCAAGTCTTAACGTCAGACCTTTTGAAATCTTATGTGACCAGAAACGTCATTCTCCTTTTGTAGAACCAAGTTAATGATAATCAAACCACCGAACCCGAGCTAATTCATGGAACAACCAAGAAACTTCTTTAACCTCATAAAGGCTCGAGACGACCGTAGTCGCCAAAGGAGCTATGCCACTGTTATACGTAAACTTTTCAAATTCCATGTGGAAAACCGCGTAACGTTAAAAGTCGCACCTTGAAAAGGTGTAGTCCATTTCGGAAACGTAGAAAGCTATATCCGCGATATTTTTAGTCCTTTTGAAATTTTGGGGTGTGTTGTGCCCGTTGCTTACCGCTTCGAACTTCCGACTCAAACAAATTCCGTTCATCCTACATTCTGTGTATCAAACTTAAAGGCGTGTCTTGCGAGACAAGAACTTGTTATCCTCTTCGATGAACTTACTATCAACGATAAACCTCACTTCCAAGGAGGACCGGTTGAAACTATAAATCGTGGAACCAAACTTTAAACCAACGTAAAATCGCGACTGTCGAAGTTCGTTGAAATACCCGAGGGAGTACCTTCACTTATTCATAGAACCGACAACGCAAGATCTCGAGGAAGAAACAACGACTACTACTTCCAACTAAATTTCGGGACGAAATTTCTTTTAAGGTGTAGGTAATGTAACATCCCGCGTTTTTCCGTTAAATTTATTTTTAACACTATCTTTTTTTTAATAATACCTTTCGTTATTTAAATTCGTAGTTTCCGTTGACCAACGTTCTTAATTTTCCCGTTATTTAATTATAACATCACTCGTTTACTCGAGCTTTTTTAAAATATTTGTTTGGTTAATTCCCGCACCCGCTTTGAAACTTGAGGGACCGAGGTTGCCAAGTGGGCAAACTAGTTGACTAGGTCAACTAGTCAACCCACCTTATCCATCCATTCATTTCACCTCCCACCTTCTTCCTCTTTTCTCTCTACTTCCCTTTCATGAACTCAAACACCCATCTTCATAAAATCATCATCTAAATCCGGATCGAGAAGCAAACTTCAAAAAAAATTACATTTTCGTGATCCTCTCTTCATCCTCTACATTTTGGTACCAATTTCTTCACATTTGGGTAACGTTTCTAAAAACTCTAGATTTCTCTAAATTCGTGTTTTGACTTGAAATTGTGTTAGTTAGTGTCTATGGCTCGTGTATAACATGAATATATGTTTTGTTTGCTCGATTCGTTGTTTTGAGTAACTAGTTTGAACATTTGAAATGGGTGTGCTTAATCCTTAATTTTGGATGAGTTAATGTTGTTAAATTGTTAGAGTTTATGTTTTAAAAGTGTTACTAGCATCTTTAGCATCAATTTGATGTGTAGGTTGATTTGGAAAACATCATTAACATGATTATTGGTTTTGTGATTCTTGATTAGGGTTTGATGAACTCTAAAAGGAAATTTTGATGCTTTGAATGCCATAAAATGTTATTAGTTAGTGATTAGTTGTATTGTATGTTTCATTACCTTCAAAACGGCATATCATATGTGTGAATTACATTCCCGAATCTTAAAATGCGTTTTGTAAACTTGAAACGATGGTTTTGAACATTTAATGACCACTTGACGAGATTTCGGCTATTGTAAATGATGTTTTTGCTTGATGAAAAGTGGTTAGTTTTATTCCTTGTCAAAATACCTTTCCAACAATATAAGATACTTGTTTTGGATGTTTACGGTTTAGGATTTATGGGTATTTGAAGTTGGATTCGTGCTTGAGTGTGAAAACTGCCAGAATTCTCTGCACAGGTAATGGCGCGGCGTGCCATATACCCGCGCGGCGCGCCAAAGTGGTCTGTCCAACTTTGCCGATTTTTGAATAATGTTTGCTATGCTACGCACCTCCGATTCACATGTAACTTGTTTTAACATGCTCATATATGATTAAAAACCTCAGAAAAATAGTTCGGGACCCGACCCGAACGTGTTGACTTTTCGTTGACTTTGACCGACCGAAGTTCGACTTTTTTGTCAAACTTAACCAAATGATTGTGCAATCTTCCTAACTTGTTTCTATACTTGTATCTTGCATGAAACTTGACAAATTGATTCACATGCTATATTTAATCGAGTCGTAACGAGCCATAGGACTAATTGAACACATTTCGCCCGACCTTGTGACGTAACCGGTTAATTAATACAACTTACTTGTTTAGGTCAAGGCTAAGTAACTATCATGCACACGTTTACTTTGTGAAGTACTTTTATACTCGTGCACTCGAGGTGAGATCATAGTCCCATCTTTCAAACAACTTTTATGCTTTAAACTATGGGATGAGAAACATATACGTATCATACTTTTATACATTGAACACAAGTACGAAAATGAACATTCCACGTACGGGTTTGAACAAAAAGCCTCAATTCAATTATCATTAGTTACAGTTGCAGGGTGTAAACGTGAACTTATATTATGTGATCACATGGGCTTGACGAGCCTCATTCGGAAGGTTCGCTACCGTTAGTGGATAAAATATATTTTCGGGTCTAGTGTATGTTCTAACACTACGCAAAGGGTGCAAAACAGTTAAGTTTGATAATTGGGTGCCCGGGATACAAACAACAACTTTGGAGTGCAAATGATTTTGATAATCATCTTATACTAAATCTTGTGGTTCAAATACAACGTTTACTAAAACACCTATGATTTCACTAACGTTTTTCGTTGACAATTTTCTATATGTTTCTCAGGTTCATACTTGGCTATTTGATACATGCTTCCGCGTACACTCATTTTGCTTGGAGTCAAGCATGCATGCATACACTCTGATTTCTTGCTTGGGGTCAAGCATACATACATACATACGCTAGTGATAGCACCTTTGGATTCAAACATATTGTTTACATACTTACGCTACTTATAGCAACCGCGATTTTAAACTAATTATGTCGCAAGTTACCTCATTTATAATTTATACTTTTGCAAACTTAAAATTGTTGTCGAACGGTTTTGTAAACTAAACTTTGCAAGCATGATACGTTTCAAAAGAATGCGACATAATTTTGGTCAAACGAGTCTCATATAGGGACTACGACCACGTTTCGGGACCTCAGTTAGCGACGCCGTCAATGACGATTTTGGTCGGGTCGCCACACTGTTTCTGTAACAGAACAGTAGACATGGGCTGTTGTGATTATGATTTTCAAATTTATCTTTTCGATTAGATAACTTTTCATATAGGACTCGTCTTAATCCGAGTTACGGTTTAGGATTTATGGCCCTCCGATCGTCACTATGTCCTTTTAACGTTGTGCAGAAATTTCTGACCTACTCGCACTTAGACCGTCGCCACGGTCAAACAAAGACGAGTTTGCTTCTGGAAATTTTACCACACTTAAAGGACTCATATACGGAGCCATGGCCACTGGTCTCACCTTATTTCAGTAAGGGTAGAGGTCGTGGTGACTGACTGAAATCAGCCTTTGTTTTAAACTACTTTCATAAACGAAACCTACTTTACGCCTTTTGTTTGATGATGAATGATGATGACCCTTAAGACCTTGTTTACATACTTTTAAACCTATTAAGACGATTTACTGACTTAGTACTATTTGACTTAGGTTGAGGACCTTCGGACCGATTACTTGCACACCTTTTCCGAACCGACTTTACGACTACATTATCATTGTGAGTTATAGCATTCCCTTTTTACTTTAACTTTTTGGGAACTGAGAATACATGCGGATTTTATGTTTTACATACTAGGCACGAGTGCTTAAACTTATATATGTGTGGGTTATACAACGGCATAAACATTCCCTTTAGCTCGGTAAGGTTTAGTCATTGGTTTTTGAACCGGTGAACGCGAATCTTAGATATGGATCCATAGGGTTTGACATCCCCACTCGGGCTAGTAGCTCTATCATTTAACGAGTGTTTAATACTTTGTAAACATACGCACTTGCCAAGTGTACTTTCAGGGGGTATAAACGTTAAGTTAGTTACCAAGTGCCCACGGTTAACATATACTTTATCATACTGTTTTGAAACGCTCGTTGTAGCACTGAAATCTCGTGGCCTACTTACATTACTGTTGTACTTAAACTATAGCTCACCAACCTTTGTGGTGATATTTTTAAGCATGTATTTCTCAGGTGCTTGAGGTTAGCTTCCGCTGTGTACTTGTTATGCTGTACACACCCGCTGCTTAGAGTTGTCACCTCATGAACTACTTTATCTTGCATTCAAACTTTAGTACTTTTGAACTATGCTTTGTAATGACCATTTTGGGTCACGTACACTTATTTATTTGCTTCTACTTAGCGAAGCATGCTTTTGGATTGTAAAACATTTGACGTTAGTTATGACGTCACCTTTTATTAATGAATGCAAACTCTTTTTGAAATCGCATATAGTACTTAACCTTGTAATGATCCTGTTGTTGATGGTCCGTACATGATGATTTAGTACGGGGCATCACATTTGGTATCAGAGCATTGGTTGTAGGGAATTAGGTTGCATTAGTGAGTCTAAGACCAACCCGAGTAGGATTCACTAATAGGACTAATCTACAACTTGCTAGTTTACTTGTTTCTGCGGAACTTACTGCATGCTGCTGCTTGCTTTTACTGCTATATATCGTATACTGCTACTTGTTTACACTACTGCATGATATTATCTGCTTTTGATTGCATGCTACTGCGTTATATTACTGCACGTTACTGTTTACTACTACTTCATGTTACTGCTTACTTCTATTGCTGCATGAACTTACTGCATGTTACCGTTTCCTTTTACTGCTATGTAAACTCGCTGTATGCTTTTGCTTACTCTCATTACTGCATGCCACTATCTGCTTTTAACATGTTACTTCGGTATGATACTGTTACTATTGCCATGCTACATGCTGCTGTAGTTGTTATGCTTGGATTACGCGCTTGCTACATGTCTATTATTCGTTGTACCGACGTGGAGAACTTATCCTTCCCAGTTCAGATGTTTTCCTGAACTACTTTCCCGCTCGTCTAACCCTAAGAACAAGTAGTGTAATCCACCTGTTACTACTGCTCCACCGTTCCTGAGATCGAAACATTACTTCACGCAATCTAGAAGATTGTTCAGTTGACACATACCCTGTACGCTTTCATGACCGTCACTTAACTCTTTCATTCTTCACCACCGCTCGACGATCTAACGACACCTCTGGACTTAGTTCCCTAACACTACTAGACATTGGAGCAGTCGGGAAGGCATTCCCTTTAACAAGGTCGTAGTGTCTTCTACTGATGCTCAGCCATACCCAAAGACTTGGGAGTCGCCTCGAGACACATCGTATCACTACTTGCTACACGTACAACTCAACACGAGACCCAGATTGAATTTCTAGAAAGGAATCTAACGACGTTACTTGGACCCGAATATTTTAAAGAAACTTCGAGGCATTTAAGCATTGGTGCACGACCTATGGAACATACGCACCCACACCGAGAAACCATGAGATTAGTTGTGTAGATTCTGTTTTGAGATGGCATAGATATAGCACCGTTAGATGAAATTGTGTATAATTGGAAGTGATCACGTTACATTGACCATATGGAATGGTATTGGAATGAACGCACGATTTAGTACAATATAATGACGCCGGGCCAGCGTAATTATATTGAAGTAAATCATGCAGAAGTTCCAATATTACTACATGAGGAATATGGGGTGATCCAGGGGAAAATTTGTTAGGAATCACTTGAGCATACGCGATATAGCCTGTTAAAGGTAGGAAAAGAATAACCACGTAGCCCAGATACTATACAAGAAGGGCTTTAATTGCAGGACTGATAACCCGAAAATTTGTTATAGATATCGACACCCTGGATATTTAAGGAAAAGTTTCCCTATAGGAAAAACTTTAAACTTACCTGCGGTAAAGAAACCATTATGAAAACTTGCATGGATCCTGATTCTCGTTAGGGTACGTTTCGGCACAACGTTTTATTGTTTTGGAGTTGTTCAATACTAGAATGATAGAAACCTTACATCTAAGAACCTTAGCGTTATCATGAATAATAAACGATCAACAACCATGGGAATTAAGTATTCTATAGGACACAAGCAAATGGTAAACTGAGGAAGATAGATGAATAATTTAAGGTAGTACTTTAAGATTAACAGGTGGGTCATTTGGGGATGACCTCATATTAACCAAACTTGGGAGTTTTAATGTAGTAGTTGAAAAGGATTAGTTACCTACGTACAGGCATATGTTATTTGAGAAGATTGATAGAATTTTTCACAGTAGTACAGTAAGATTTGATTTGGGGTGAACTATAAGATTAACCTAATACTCATCAAGTTAGGAAGTTTGATGAAATAGTTGGAACGAACTGACTTTCAAGGATGAAAGAGGAATTTATTTATAATCAGGAAAATTTATTCGTATACCTCGCAAGAATGGTGAAACTATTATGGGGAGAGATGTAGCCCGAAAACTGAACCTTATTAGTTACATGACAACAACCCGAAATCTCACAATGGGAATGGGAAGAAATTCATCACTAACTACCAGAGACGGTAGGCGGTTAGGACATCATCTGGGTTATTATTGACCATCTCGCCAAAACTACTTACTTCCTAGCCATGAAAGAAACCGATACAATGGACAAACTTGCACAACGATACGTAAAGGAAATTTTATTCCGTTACTTCAGCAATTCAAATTCTATATTGAAGATTTCTCAAGAATCTCATTTGATACTCATTCTTACGCAACTCTAAATCCTAACTTATTACAAGGAATTTCTTATTCGATGATAACCACAACATCATCTTTCTTACCTCGATATTAGTTATACCGGTTCGAAACCTTCTAAAAATCAATGAGTGGTTAACTCTCATCCTCATGCCCTCCCATTCGTATCTCACTTATAAGCAACAACTTCACACTTAAGCATTTTTTTTGGTCAAAAGACTTATGCCCTACAAATAGTCGTCAATCACATATAAATTCAATGGTTTTTATTACCTCAAATATCACTCAAATTTTCAAAAGTCTTTTACACGATTCTCATCAATCTTTTCCAACTTGTAACCCCCGAAATATGAAAATTTTGTTTGCCAAAATTTTTCACACATTATTTTACTGTGCTATCCTCTCAAAGCTTCATAAAAATAAATTTATTTTGTTTGCCATTCATGAAAATTTTTGAACTCGTATCCGTTATATAAAATAAATTAAATGAGTATTAATTTTTGACAAGTACATATGAAACTTCACTTTCACTGTTACAAATCAAATCTTTTATTCAAAAGATATCATACTTTGAACGGTACGTGTTGTACATAACCCTAATTTACTAAGAACTTCATTCCTTCTCTTACATTGTCACCATAAACGATTTTTATAAAACCTTCGTTGCTTATTATATAAAACTTTTCGTTGCTCATTCGTACCCAAGTCATCATGAAAACTTTGCAACCGTTGAAATCGAAAGATTCATGTGTGTATGTGTTGAAGACACTTCTGCCACATCATTCAGAGCCTTTGGGCATCCACTGACACTTAAACCATTTAAAAACCATTACGTTACCCCATGGATTTGTTTCACCACACCAGTTAGAACAATGCTCTTTCTTACATGACTCTAAAAACTGACTCATTCCAAGAAACTCTCATTTAGTGATACCAACACCATCAGTATTCTGACCTTATCATTAGTCATGACCTAGTTGGCATTTTGTAAATTCAAGAAGCGATTAACTTCTCATCCTCGTGCTCTATCCTTCGTACCTCACTCTTTAGCAACGGCTTCGCACGTGAATATTTTGGCCCAAAGACTTGTGTCCCGATTATTACTAAAACTACATTTATGTCATTAGTTTTCATTTCCTAGTAACTGGCCCCCGATGATTCAAAGCTTTTCCACTCAATCTTTTCCAACTCGTAACCTTTGAATTACGAAAACTATGTTTATCAAAATTTTTACACATTGTTTATTTGTGCGGTCCTCACAAGATTTACAGACAATGAAAGTACTAAAAACTTTTAGGTCACTTAAACGATTTATAAAATCATATATGTATAAATTTATACTTACTTATTTTGATACTAAGTTATATCTTCAATTATTTAAAAAAAAAAAAGAAAAAAAAAACGCTCCTTACCGAGTTATTCAACTTAAGTCAAATAGTTTTGAGTAAAATGGTACACGTTGTACCTACTTCTAAATTTACTAGGAACTTCGTTCCGTTTACGTTGTCACAACAAACATTTAAAGGTTTTGTTTTTCAAAACTCCGTTAGTTGATTTTATTAAAGGTTTTCGTATATTATACTACACCATGTATGGAACACACTTTTTCTCGCCCTCTGTTAAGAGATGAAACTTACTATTAAGATCTCTTATTAAAAACTCTTGAGCCACTTTGGATGGCGGTTTTATAAAAAAAATTATTAGAAAATCTTTGCACTCATAAAATGTTCTTTTAAAGCTAGACATGACAAAAATGCGGGCCGATAAATCAGTTTTCAGGGTGCACTCAGTAGCCACCCCATCGTAGGACAAGCACTAGGTGAGTTTCCACTCTCAATACTTCACGGCTAAACGCAACACCCTCATAAACATCATCTCTATGAATCAGTATGTTGAGATACAAGAATCATTTTGGAGATTCTTTTCACTCGGAATAAACCATTCTTTAGGACCAAGAGTTCACGTATCTTCTCATCCGCTCGCCCCCTTAAGTACACAGATAAATTCAGAACGAACCACACAAGGAGTTCACTCTCACGCTTTTCGTGCGACTTTCTTTTGGAAATGTAATATAAGATACTCTGAGAACCTGTGAATCTTGATACCCCCTTTGGGAGGAGACTGCTTAAAACATCTACGATACTGATGTGGTTACTCTACACATTCATTCCTTCATTGGTTCCAACTGTATGTTGCTCTAGTTAACGTTAACCCTAACTTCAACATGGAACTGAAAGGATGAAGTTACATTACAGAACTATGCTTTCATTCCATCCAAGGATAAGTCCATCTACAGTGTGGTAAAATGGGAGGTACCTTTCATTTTTCGCTCAGACCATCCTAAAGACACTAAATAATTATGGCTTGCAAGTCCGATTGGTCACTTTCAGCTAAAATTTCAACTCATTAATTCAAATGAAACGTTCTTAAATATCGGGTTCCTTATGCCTATGGCCTCCTTCTGAAATCAAGGGGTTTTGTAAAATCCGTGGCTAACGCTATCCAGACATCAAATCGCATGGTTGTGATCACCATGTTTTCTATCCTACCTGTCAGCTTTGTATTACGACATAAGTGCTCGATGTTTTAGATGAGTTTAGAAACATTCATGATGCATTTCATGCATCCATCTTACTGAAGATGCCTGTAAGGCTAGACACACCATCTATCCTTTTGTGGATATACATTCAGATGACATACTCATGTTAAGCAGAAACGAAATCGATTTGCGGATCTTTTAAGACACGAGACTTAATTAATGGCATGTACCCATTCTTACTTTCATACACCGAAATACCTTTCAGGGTAAATAACTTACTTCTGAGCCCACGGGTCTCACGGAACTATGATACGCTCCTTCTTATTCGAATACGGTACCATTATTGGACACTCCTTAAAATTTCGGGACGAATTTTCTTTAACAGGTGGGTAATGTAACGACCCTGGAAATTCCAACATTTATTTATTAATAATAATTATTATTAATACGTGTGATTAAACGAATGTATGTTATTACATTTACATGTTGCCATGATTGCCCGTACTTGACTTTTAAGTGCCCGAAACGTCTTTGTGACACTCGAAACTTTCACGACTAATATTTTTAGATATTATTTGCATCCATGATTAAGTTTATTAATCATTTTAATTAACTAAGGCTTTTAGTTAATTACTTGGGCTTTGTTGGACTTAACTTGTTAGTTACTTGAACTTGGGCTTTTATTGGTGTTAATGGACTTAAAGAGCCCACTCTACTTCTTTAATGGATTATTTAGCCCATTTAACATGTAAGTATTACCTTAGAATTAAACTAGACTAATAAACCTTGTATGGAATCTAGTTACATGATACTTCCCATGTAAGCACCCTCATTAACCAACTTTTAAAGGCTTTACATGTATGAGACTAGTAGATAATTTCCTACCCCTCTTTTCCTCTTTGGCCGTGACTTTGGGGGTTGTAAAGGGAGGGTTTGGTTTCAAATTTTGTTTACTTCTTACTTCCATTCTTTCATTCCAAAACACACACAAAGTTACTTGCATTTTTCTCTCTACTTTTCCTCTCACTTTTCTCTCAAAATAGTGTAAGTAACATGAACATTCTTCCTCATTTCTTGTCTTAAAAACCGAATACTTAGCACCTCTTTATCATCATCATTTTTTGTTACTTGATTATTGTTTACTTACTTGTAATTGTTAGTTGTAGTTGCTTACTTTGTTGTTGTTGTTCTTTACTAGTTACAAGATCAAAGTTACTAGTTTGATTCTTCATTCATCTTGTATTTACAAGAACATTTAAGAACATAAACTTACTAGTTTATGTTCTACTTTTAAAGTTTCAAAGACTTAAGTTCATGTGTTGTGAAAACATACTTGTAAGTCATGTTAGTAAACTTTAAAGTTTACTTTCTTAAAGATCAAACTTTGGTTTGAATCTTTAAAGTATGAAATCCATGAACTCGTTTACTTGTTTATTTAGTGTTACTTGCACTTTAATTTTATGATTTTGGTTGTTGTTGGTCAAGTACTACAAGTTAGTCTTGATCTCATATCTCTTGGAACTAAAAGATAACTTAAAAGTTCAAGAACACATAAATAAGTTTTCTTTAAATATAACTTTGTATACTTATGCTTGATCTAGACTTTTGGGTCTTGGATCTTCAAGATCTAACTAAGAACTATGTTCTACATCTTAAGATCTTGATTAGTTAGTTTACTTTCAAGTTTGTAACTTGTTATTAGCTTTAAAGTTCATGTATGTGTTAGATCTAAGACTTTGATGTAAGATTGGTTCATCAAAACACTTACAACTCTTAAGTGAAGTTGTGCTACATGTCTTGGACTTGCACAAGGGTTATGATGGTCAAAACTTGGTAAATATGATGTAAACACATCAATGAGTTGTACACTTGAAGCTATAGGCATCAAGGATGAGAACCATGATGAACATCAAACACCAAACCCACCGGAACCCATTATTTTTCTGCTTACTGTTCTCTGCCTAATGTTCTGCTGTTTCTGTAACAGACCAATAGACCTGGGCTGTTGTGATTATGATTTTCAAATATATATTTTCGATTAGATAACTTTTCATATAGGACTCGTCTTAATCCGAGTTACGGTTTGGGATTTATGGCCCTCCGATCGTCACTATGTCCTTTTAACGTTGTGCAGAAATTTCTGACCTACTCGCACTTAGACCGTCGCCACGGTCAAACAAAGATGAGTTTGCTTCTGGAAATTTTATCACACTTAAAGGACTCATATACGGAGCCATGGCCACTGGTCTCACCTTATTTCAGTAAGGGTAGAGGTCGTGGTGACTGACTGAATCAGCCTTTGTTTTAAACTACTTTCATAAACGAAACCTACTTTACGCCTTTTGTTTGATGATGAATGATGATGACCCTTAAGACCTTGTTTACATACTTTTAAACCTATTAAGACGATTTACTGACTTAGTACTATTTGACTTAGGTTGAGGACCTTCGGACCGATTACTTGCACACCTTTTCCGAACCGACTTTACGACTACATTATCATTGTGAGTTATAGCATTCCCTTTTTACTTTAACTTTTTGGGAACTGGGAATACATGCGGATTTTATGTTTTACATACTAGGCACGAGTACTTAAACTTATATATGTGTGGGTTATACAACGGCATAAACATTCCCTTTAGCTCGGTAACGTTTAGTCATTGGTTTTTGAACCGGTGAACGCGAATCTTAGATATGGATCCATAGGGTTTGACATCCCCACTCGGGCTAGTAGCGCTAGCATTTAACGAGTGTTTAATACTTCGTAAACATACGCACTTGCCAAGTGTACTTTCAGGGGGTATAAACGTTAAGTTAGCTACCAAGTGCCCACGGTTAACATATACTTTTTCATACTGTTTTGAAACGCTCGTTGTAGCACTGAAATCTTGTGGCCTACTTACATTACTGTTGTACTTAAACTATAGCTCACCAACCTTTGTGGTGACATTTTTAAGCATGTATTTCTCAGGTGCTTGAGGTTAGCTTCCGCTGTGTACTTGTTATGCTGTACACACCCGCTGCTTAGAGTTGTCACCGCATGAACTACTTTATCTTGCATTCAAACTTTAGTACTTTTGAACTATGCTTTGTAACGACCATTTTGGGTCACGTACACTTATTTATTTGCTTCTACTTAGCGAAGCATGCTTTTGGATTGTAAAACATTTGACGTTAGTTATGACGTCACCTTTTATTAATGAATGCAAACTCTTTTTGAAATCGCATATAGTACTTAACCTTGTAATGATCCTGTTGTTGATGGTCCGTACATGATGATTTAGTACAGGGCATCACAAACGATTTGGATAATCAACTATAAAAAATCTTGTGGTTCAAAAACAACGTTTACAAACACCTATGATTTCACCAACGTTTTTCGTTGACAGTTTTCTATATGTTTCTCAGGTTCATGATTGGTAATTTGATACATGCTTTCGCGTACACTCATACTTGCTTGGGGTCAAGCATACATGCATACGCTTTGATTACTTGCTTGGAGTCGAGCATACATGCATACGAATAGTGATAGCACCTTTGGATTCAAACAAATGTTTACATACATATTTACGCTATTTATAGCAACCGTGATTTTAAACTAATTGTGTCGCAAGTTATTTCATTTATACTTTATAACTTTTGTAAACTTAAACTTGTTGTCGAACCATTTGGTAAACTAAACTTTGTAAGTCTTGTACGTTTCAAATGAATGCGACATAATTTTGGTCAAACGCGTTTCATATAGGGACTATGACCACGCAACGGGACCTAAGTTAACGGCGTCGTCAATGACGAATTTGTCGGGTCGTTACAGATGGTATCAGAACATTGGTTGTAGGGATCTAGGATGTGCATTAGTGTGTCTAACAGAGTCGTTAGGACGCATTAGTGAATCTAGACTACAACCGGATAGTTAGCCATTGCATTCTGACATACATTTGCTATAGATAGCACTTACTTGACTACTTGTGCATTATACTTGCATCATTCTTAGGCAAACTTCTTACTGGTACCAAGCTTTCATCATACGAATCCGTATTCTGCCACTTTCTGGTAACACATGTGAATTCAAGATTTATACACGTAAGGATGACGACGACTTCATTAGTCACACTAGTCCAGGAACTCTGTCTCCTCGGTTGTTATTCGTCACCATTCCAACTTACTATCCACAAGTGTTGTAAAGTTACCACCACTACTTTAGATGAGTATCGTCATCACTACTTATCACTACGGTTACGTACTACTCGTTATCATAACTCGTTACTCTTTTCGTGCCTAAAGACATTATTGTTTGATTTGAACCGCATTGACGTGAACAATCATCTATACACTTCCCTCGGGAAACGCTTCTTCAGAGTTGCACTAATTCTTTCGATTCGATACGAGTCACGTTAGAGATGCCGTTACATTTTGTTCATTTTAAATCTTCACGATTACACGAACTTGATTCTATGGAGTGATGTGGGAATGGAGGTATGAGTTGGCATAATATAACGACACTCGATCAACGTAGTTATATTATGGTAAGTCATACCAAAGTTCTAATGACACATGATGGTGATTGGACTCGATCAACCTAATCACCACCATGTGCCATGTACATGACTTCATTTTTCTTGTTGGATATCCGAAAACTCCGAGAATATTGATAACAACGATACCAGGGACACATCTTCGATTATTTTCGAACCATATTTATGCTTCCGAATGAATGACAAATTCTTTCGACTTCAAACATATGTTACACGTGTATACTATCTCGTTTTCGCACAGTTTTATCGACGAACTACAAAATGTTTGGTATGCTCACATCGAGGCGGAAACTTCTCTTGCATTACACTCGTACTTCCGTTTAAGGAAATCTTTTATCTAAATTCTCAATGGAGAGAGAGACTCTTCACATTATACTAGTATTCGCCTCGAGGGTGAATAGTCTTAACGAACATTTTCGAAAACCGATAAATTTTCCGTGGCGGAAATTCTTTAGAAACAAAAACTTGTTCAAAAATACATCTTGAAGAAATGTACCTCGTTTCGGATCGAGATGCTCGTTTCACTTCTAAATTTTTGGGGTGCCTTACAAAAAGCCTCGGGACCACGTTTAGACATGAGTACCGCGTATCAACCACAAATCGACGGACCGAGCAAACATACGATTCAAACCTTGCAAACCGTAATATGAATTTGTGTTATCAACTTCAAATTTACTTGAGAAAAGTATTTGCCTTTAGCCGAATTCTAGTACTACAATAATTTTCATTCGAGTATTAACGCCACACTTTTCGAAAACTCATATAGCCGCAATTGTCGTTTTCTTAATTGTTTAACCAAAGTAGGTGACATGCAAACCACCGGACTCGAACTCATTCATGAAGTAGCCGTTAAGATCATTCAAATCCAAGAAAGGCTCAAGATGGCCAGTAGTCGCCAAAGGAGCTATGCCGAACTCGAACTCATTCATGTTAGAAGCTCTTTCTAACTCACGAAATCCTATGTTGGGATATGTTGAGTCAAAATATGTTCTTAACCCGTAGCGTAAAATTGCATTTGGGTTCCCTGCATTTAACGCTTTAAATAAAACACGGCGTAACTTACGGTCTCCCCAATGTGATATACCCCACCTATCAAAGGAAAGCCTTTTATAAACTAAGGCATTTCTGGAAAGTCTTTCAAATGTTTGACAAGTTAATTTCGCCATAACTATATGTGCTGATAAATTCTGACCGACTCTAGACAATATTTCCTCAATCATATCCTCTGGTAGGTCTTCTAAAATATTCGGTTGTCTACCTTTAACGTCCATTTTGTTTTTATACTATAAAATAGACAGGATTAGATTTGAAAAAGATAATTAACAAACAATACAAGCAATTTTTACATAGAACATAAAAGTACAAGCACACTACAATACATATAATACACAACATGATTACAACCCTCTAATCCGAATCACTGGTTTCATCTTCTTCGGACTTGGTTCGTTTTCCAAATTTTCCAGGGATATATGGTGTTCCTCTAATACGAGCCTTCGTTTTCTACAATGGTTTAGAAAAACCTGGTGGTTTAGAGGTTCCCGGATTATTGTTACATTTTAGGAAATACGGACGTTGCCGATACATATAAAGTTCATCGGGGTTGGAATCAGGTTTCTCTATTTTTATACCTTTTCCCTTATTATTTTCTTTTGCTTTATTAAATTGGGTCGAGGTAATTTCTATAACATCATCGGAATCCTCATCGGGATCCGATTCATCGGAATATTGGTAATTTTCCCAATATTTTGCTTCCTTGGAGGAAACACCATTGACCATTTTTGACTTTGGTCCGTTGGTTGAGGATTTTCTTTTATTTAATCGATTTACTGTAGGTATCAATATTTCTTCCTCCGAAACCTCTTCTTCTTCCGATTCTTCCTCTTCCGGTTCCTCCTCTTTCGGTTCCTCTTCTTCTGGTTCCTCCTCTTCCGGTTCCTCCTCTTCCGATTCCTCTTCGGGAATTTGTGAATCTTCCCAAAGTATATTCGACTCTTCATTATTATTAGGTGAGTCGATGGGATTTGTACTAGAGGTTGACATCTATCACACAATATCAAAGACGTTAAGAGATTAATATATCACATAATATTTACATGTTAATAATATATAGTTTCCAACAAAAAATATTAAGCAATCGTTTTTGAAGAAAAACACGGTCGAAGTCCAGACTCACTAATGCATCCTAACAAACTCGGTAAGACACATTAATGCAAAAATTCTGGTTCTCTAAGACCAACGCTCTGATACCAACTGAAATGTCCCGTTCATATTGATTATAAACGTTCCATATTAATTGATTTCGTTGCGAGGTTTTGACCTCTATATGAGACGTTTTTCAAAGACTGCATTCGTTTTTAAAACAAACCATAACCTTTATTTTATCGACAAGGTTAAAAAGTCACCACCTAGATTATCCAGAAATGATAATCTAAAATACCACACTTACACACTACCAATACATATTGGTTTACAATATTAATATGTTACAACAAAGTAAATCTCGAATGCAGTTTTAAACAATATTATACAAGCATGCTGACACCAAATCTTGTCCATATTTTAGCATGCAACAACGGAAGCTCTTAATAATCACCTGAGAATAAACATGCTTTAAACGTCAACAAAAATGTTGGTGAGTTATAGGTTTAACCTATATATTTATCAAATCGTAATAATAGACCACAAGATTTCATATTTCAATATACATCCCATACATAGAGATAAAAATCATTCATATGGTGAACACCTGGTAACTGACCTTAACAAGATGCATATAGAATATATCCCCTATCATTCCGGGACTCCCTTCGGACATGATGAATTCGAAGTACTAAAGCATTCGGTACTTTGGATGGGGCTCATTGGGCCCAATAGATCTATCTTTAGGATTCGCGTCAATTAGGGTGTCTGTTCCCTAATTCTTAGATTACCAGACTAAAAAGGGGCATATTCGGTTTAATAATCTAGCCATAGAATGTAGTTTCATTTACTTGTGTCTATTTTGTAAAACATTTATAAAACTACATGTATTCTCATCCCAAAATATTAGATTTTAAAAGTGGGACTATAACTCACTTTCACAGATTTTTACTTCGTCGGGAAGTAAGACTTGGCCACTGGTCGATTCAAGAACATATAACAAATATGTACATATATATCAAAGTATGTTCAAAATATATTTACAATATTTTTAATACGTTTTAATGTTTTAAGTTTATTAAGTCAGTTGTCCTCGTTAGTAACCTACAACTAGTTGTCTACAGTTAGATGTACAGAAAAATAAAGCAATATATATTATCTCGAATCAATCCACGACCTCATGTATACAAGCCTCAGGCTAGATCACAACTCAAAGTATATATAATATTTTGGAATCAACCTCAACCCTGTATAGCTAACTCCAACATTACTGCATATAGAGTGTCTATGGTTGTTCCGAAATATATATATATAGATGGGTCGATATGATATGTCAAAACATTGTATTTGTGTCTATGGTATCCCAAGATTACATAATATATTAGAATACATGTATTAATATATTAGAATACATGTATAATATAATATGAGTTAGCTAGGATATGATTAATATAGATTTGTTACCAATTTTCACGTAGCTACAACAAGAAAAATTATCCAATCTTATTTTACTCATAACTTCTTCGTTTTAAATCCATTTTGAGTGATTCAAGTTGCTATGGTTTCATATTGAACTTAAGTTTATGAATCTAAACAGAAAAAGTATAAGTTTATAGTCAGAAATACAGATTACAAGTTGTTTTTGAAATGCCCCGTTCATATACAATATAAACGATTCACAATAGTTGATTACATCGTGAGATATTTGACCTCTATATGATACATTTTACAAACATTGCATTCGTTTTTAAAAGACAAACTTTCTTTACAACGAAAGTTGACGGCAAGCATACTATTTCATAATACCTCCAACTATAATTGACTTAATAATAATCTTGATGAACTCGACTACTCGAATGCAACGCCTTTTGAAATATGTCATGAATGACTCCAAGTAATATCTCTAATATGAGCAAATGCACAACGGAAGATTTCTTTCATACCTGAGAATAAACATGCTTTAAAGTGTCAACCAAAAGGTTGGTGAGTTCATAAGTTTATCGTAAACAATAAAATTCATCATTTTGATAGACCACAAGATTTAAATGCTGCATGATACAAATGGGCCCGAATCCTATACCCATTTGTAATGTATATGCGATATCTTTTAAATACAGTACACCTTTCTCATGTACGAAATCATCTTTCATAAATCTTAGTAACCGTACACTATCTCGTGCACAAAAATAACATACACATAACGTGTGTATAAAATCATTCTCTCGATACATAACATTCACTTTTCATTGCTTTCACAGCTTGGCTTGGTAACCGACCTTAACATATAATGCGCATAATAATATCCCCAAAACAGAACATCTCGTCTGTATAATAATCATATAAACTTCGAAGTACTAAACACCACGACCACTAGCTTTTCCGTCTAGTGAAAATTCTGGGTGGGGGTGTTAAACCCGATAGCTACCTTTAAGATTCGCGTCAATTAGGCGTGCACTAATTCTCAAAATTAGTGATGTTCCCTAATTCTTAGGTTATCAAGCAATAATAATCAGGGGAAAAATATTCATATCAATTGTGGCAATTATCACGTCCACATAATTCAATGGTGGCGATTATCACGTCTACATAATTCATTCGAGGAATGTTTTGCTTGTGCCTATCTCGTCAAACATTTATAAAAGTATTTCATGTATTCGCAGTTCAAAATGTATTTCAAAAGCATTTAATAAAGCAGTTGTAAAAGTAGCGCATGTATTCTCAGTCCCAAAAATGTAAAGAGTAAAAGGGAATCAAATGAACTCACCTAATGTATTTTATAGTAAAAATACATATAATGACATTTAACAACTGAACAATGCAGGGTTGGCCTTGGATTCACGAACCTATATCATTTGTATATATATATTAAAATATATTCGTAATCAAACAAACTTATATTTGTGTAGTTATGTTTTAAGATTAATATTTATATAATTAATACCTATAATATATTATTTTATCTGATATATAACTTAATTAACATTATATCTATATAAATACTATTGTGATAATTAAAACATAATATTATGTATTGTTTGTATACTTATGTAATAAATATATTTTTATATACATATCTTCTGTAAAAAAAAATTAACAATTGTAATAATACTAGGTTAAAGGTAATAATAATAATAATAATGGTAGTAATAATAATATCATAATTAAAATAAGGTAATAATAATAAATATAGTAATAACAATGATAATATTATCTATAGTTAGATAATAATAATGATAATAATACTTATTAATATCTTAAAAAAACTTAATGATTTTATATATATATATATATATATATATATATATATATATATATATATATATATATATATATATATATACATACATACATATAGGTACTTTGTTTATAATATGCACGACTATAGTTATGTTATTTATATCCCAATCAATATAAATCTTATATTTATCTAACTACTTTTCTTATTCAAGATCATAAGATTTTTCCATAATTTTCAAGTTTAGTTCATAAACGTATAATATACTTAATAATAATAATAATCATAGTTGTAACTATAATATTAATAATAATAATAAATGATAATTAATACTTGTATTAGTGATAAAATTACATTTCTAGTAATATTAATTTTAGTAATGACAATGATATTAATATTAATTATACTAAAAATCTTATTACTAATATTACTTAATAACAACAATAATAAATGATAATAATAATAACAATAATAATAATAATAATAATAATAATAATAATAATAATAATAATAATAATAATAATAATAATAATAATAATAATAATAGTGTATACCCTTGGAGAGTTTTCTAAAAAAATAATTTCCCATTGGAGACTCGAACCCGTGACCTCTCGAACACCTGACAACCCATTGAACCACTGAACCATATCTGCTACTCGGATTAAATCACAACCTAAACTTATTAAACCCTTATGTTCGTCTGACTTCTTCATCTTCACAATTTACGGCCCAATCAGAAAATAAGTCTCGGCCCAGCATCATTCTTGGCCCAACAGAATCTCTTGGCCCAAAACAAAATCATGGATGATTGCTGTGATATATTTCAGATGGGTTCCAGTTTAAAAAAAAAATATCGAATTAAAAGTGGAAAGTGGGGCAGCAGCAGTAAAACAACGACAACATCACCATCATCATGAATCCTTCCCTTAACATCATCAAATCACTATCGTGATTTCTTAATAGACATCATCGTCCAAAAATTTTCATGATCCTCAACTTCATCATGCATCACCGTCATCATTTCCTTTCCTCATCGCTAGTTACCATCATCTCTTTATATCATCATCATCATCGTAACATCATCACTGTATCATTCATCTCAGCACTGTTCATCATCGTTGTCATGTTTTAGTGGGTTTAACGTCCGATTGTAAAAATAAACACGAATATAGCTGTAGTCGAGAACAGACACAACAGATGGGTTTCGGTTTTCATTTGATTTGAAAATAAACATCAAAACCCAGCTGCAACAGTGAAGTTGCAGGTGGTTTTTCATAGTCGTTATTTATTTGTAACTCGACATTAATAGACGTGGAAGGAGCCACAGTTTCAAGCTATAAAGATATATTTGGTTTTGAGCTGTTCAGACAGAAACAACAACGGGTAGCAGTAATAACATGTGACGGTTTGATGAGATGTTTAATGACCTTGGGTTAGATGGTGTGATTTTCTGTAGTCGTGATTTGATCACCGAACATAAATGGAAAGTAGTAGCAACACACAATAGCAAAAGGGTTTGGTGGTTGCTTTTGTGGGTTTAAAGTGGTGTTTTGGGTGACCTCATTCGAAATAGAAAGAAGAGGGTATGGTGATCGGTGATGGTTGTAACAATTGGTTCATGGTGTTTGAGTGATGATAATGGTAGTTTTATGTAAACGGTATGTATATGTATATAGAGAAAGAGGTGGTGAGGAGTGTAAGGTTGATGGCCGATGGTTCACAAAATAGATGATGAATATTGTGATGGAAAGTCATGTAAGGTGACTAGGTTCCTCCTTGTAAGTGTAATGTATCTTCATATGTAATAAAATATGTAAATATAGATATAGAAATAGATATAATGATATTTAATGTATTATAAGTGATAGTGGTTGGATATGAAAAGATAGATAACAGAAATTCACATGCAATATAGTATACTAATAATCAGATATATTGGTTTGTCTACCGACAATTTCATGGGCTATTATTTTGTACTCCGTTGTTATATTAGTGGCGGATAAAAGTCTTCGAAAAAATTCTAAATTTTTAAATTAAGTATATTTATTTATTTTGATCATTATGGTATAAAATTCGATCATTAATTTAATAAATAAAAATTACATCAACTGTCCCTCTCATATTTGGGTAAAATATAAAAAGTGTTAAAATTAAATATTTAGATCCTAAATATACTTTTAATAATCCTATAACTTATATAACTCATTTTCGTATCACCGTTTATTTTAAAATTATATAAGTTTATTTTTAACTCTTTTACTATTAATCGAGTTACAATTGAGCGTTACCGTTGTTTGCTAAATAACATCGAAATCACAAAATATATTTAATATACTTTTTATGTACATATATAGATTTATTTTATATAATAAATTTTATTATGTATTTTATTATTTTATAATTTAAATCATATATTAAATCAACTATATTTCAAAGTATTATATATATTTATATATTTAAATATATATGTCTTTATTTATTTATATGTAATGGTTCGTGAATCATCGGAAATGGTCGAAGTTAAACTTGATTGTATAAAAATAGTTCAAAATTTTGAGACTCAACATTACAGACTTTGCTTATCGTGTCGAAATCATGTGAAGATTAAGTTTAAATTTGGTCAAAAATTTTCGGGTTATCACAGTACCTACCCGTTAAAGAAATTTCGTCCCGAAATTTGAGTGAGGTGGTCATGTCTAACAATAAAAATGTTTTCATGACAATTATGAGTTGATAAATAGAGTTTTATTACGGTTGAGTAATATGGATAAGATAATTCAATTACTCAAAGAGTACGAGTAAAGCTATCACTAAATAGTGAAATGAGAAAGACATGTTTCATCATAACTTTTGACTAGTCATGGTTGAATTCCGAAATTCAAGGAATTTAAAGAAAATCTTCGAAATCCGAAAGATTTGATTCTTCGGCGAATAAGGAAATTAAGATCTCTATAATTAAATACGGTGATCTGCCTCGATTACTCTGTCTGATATTCCCATTATAAATTAAACTTTTTTCGTTCCATTATTTTCACCATTCCTATACTTTCTTTCTTAGTTCATACATCCAAAAGATTGTGAAAATACTTAATCTCGTTCTAATCCTTGATGTTTTTTTTCTAATTATCATTTCTGTTATCCTTCTTTTCAATCTTCCACCAGAAAAATCTGTGTACTTCTATTATTACCTTGGGTACTACTATTCTTAATTATACCGTGTCTTTCTATTGCTATTCGTATTAATATCCACAGTTTGTAATTTCTGCGTTGTTGTTGGGTTTTATATCTTCCCTTATATTTCGATGTCCCTGCTTCTGTCTCCTATAATCATTGTCATCCACATTTAATGTTCTCTCCTATTTGTTGCGATTTATACCCCTATTTACATTTCGAAGCTTTATGCTCTGTTTTCTCTTCTATCCATTAAGCACATCAAATAATGATCCAGAATTCGTGAGTATGGAGTTTCGAATAAACATGGCTAATGTTCTAAGAGAGATATTGTAATAGCACGATCTTGATTGGTTAAGTTACCAGAATTCAGAAGAGAAAAGATTAAACTTATCATGAATTTATGTTCTTGATATGTTTATAGATTAGATAGAATGTAAGAGTCGTGTAACATGGCACATGATGACGTTTAGTCTGTGAATCATCACGTTTCATTAGAAACTCAGCATGACTTACTGTAATTTAATCACGTTGATCAAGTGTCATTATATTATACTAACTCATGCTTCAGTCCCCAATACTACTTCAAAAACATTCATAATTTAAACTCGAATTTTTCAGAGTTTAGAAACTAAAACAGTTTCCTTTCTGATGTAATATAGATAGCACGAAGAGATGAATAATTTCGGACAAGAATATTTATGAAAATATCTTCAGAAATATCAAAGATATTTATGATGATATTTTGGAATTTCTAAGTTCGAAGGTTGATGAAGAAAAATTTTCCGCAAGATTTTAACATGACTTCGAAGCAAGGTATTCTCTAAAGATTTCATCGGATCCAGAATTACCTGGATTCTTTGAATATAGGGTTTGGTCCTTGTATTTGTCCTTGATCTCCTTCATGGTTTGCTCAATCCATTTTTCAGTACCAAATTTTCTATCAAACATTTCCAACACTCCATTCTTTATCATCAAACTCTTGGCCATTTAGGCCATCTACAATTTTACTATTTCGTCTGCATTTAATGCAGCCATATCTGAATCGTCTGTTATCAATCCGAGGTGTTTTCAGGAGAATTGTGTTTTTAGATGATTAAACGCTGATGGTAGTATGGTGGAATATAAAAGGTTCTCCTGTAACAATAAAAGAACACGCATATATATCAAGGTTATAATAAGGTGGTTTCGAACGAAAAGTCGAAGTTGACTTGCTGGAGCTGTGACAAAATTGGCTAATTTGGAAAGGGATTGTAAAGTTATTTTGGGTAATAACACTAAAGGAATTAACACATCTATGTGTTAAACGTTTACTCAGTTTCCGAGAGTTTTCAGGTGCATACTATATGCATTGTGAGCCCCGTACAAAACCATCGTGTACGGATCATCAACAACAGGATCATCACAAGATCAAACACTATATGCTGTTTGAAAACCGATTTAGATTCATTAAAAAGATAACGTTTTACAAAGATAACATGTCGTAAGACTTATTACAAACCATTGTTTCAAAATAACATAAGTTTACGAATGCAAAACATAAGTTTCATAATTTGAGACATCTCTAGCAATGCAGCGGATAACTAGTATAGTAGGTCCATAACAGTAATTCAATAACAGCATGACAGCAAGTGAAACATCATGACATCAAGTCTAACAGCGGAAGCAATAAACCTCTAGGCACCTGAAAATTACACGCTTAAAAAGTTAACACGAATGTTGGTGAGCTATAGTTTAAGTTGTAATCGTAACGTAAGATAGGCCACGAGATTTCAGTGCTGCAACAGCGTATCAAAACAGTATGAAAAGTATATGCATAACCGTGGGCACCCGGTAACTAGACTTAACGTTTATAACCCCCTGAAAGTACACTTGGCGAGTGCGTATGTTCACGAAGTATTAAACACCCATTAAATGCTAGCGTGACTTGGATGAACCTTCTGTAGTAACCAGCTAGTCCTAAAAACTGGCGTATGTGTTTCGGAGTTTTCGGGGTTTCCCACTTTTCAACAGTTTCTATCTTTGCCGGATCCACCTTAATACCTTCTTTGTTCACTATGTGACCGAGGAATTGAACTTCTTCCAACCAAAATGCACACTTTGAAAACTTAGCGTACAATTCTTCCTTCCTCAATACTTCTAACACCTTTCTCAAATGTTCACCGTGTTCTTGGTCATTCTTTGAGTAAATAAGTATGTCATCAATGAAAACAATGACAAACTTGTCAAGGTATGGTCCACACACTCGGTTCATAAGGTCCATGAACACAGCTGGTGCATTAGTTAAACCAAACGGCATGACCATAAACTCGTAATGACCGTAACGTGTTCTGAAAGCAGTCTTTGGAATATCATCTTCTTTCACTCACATTTGATGATACCCGGAACGTAAGTCAATCTTTGAATAAACAGACGAGCCTTGTAGTTGATCAAATAAGTCGTCGATTCTCGGTAGTGGGTAGCGGTTCTTGATGGTAAGTTTGTTCAACTCTCGGTAGTCGATACACAACCTGAATGTACCATCCTTCTTCTTGACAAACAAAACAGGAGCTCCCCACGGTGATGTGCTTGGTCGAATGAAACCACACTCTAAAAGTTCTTGTAATTGGCTTTGCAGTTCTTTCATCTCGCTGGGTGCGAGTCTGTAAGGAGCACGAGCTATTGGTGCAGCTCCTGGTACAAGATCTATTTGAAATTCAACGGATCGATGTGGGGGTAATCCCGGTAATTCTTTCGGAAATACATCGGGAAATTCTTTTGCAATGGGAACATCATTGATGCTCTTTTCTTCAGTTTGTACTTTCTCGACGTGTGCTAGAACAGCATAGCAACCTTTTCTTATTAGTTTTTGTGCCTTCAAATTACTAATAAGATGTAGCTTCGTGTTGCCCTTTTCTTCGTACACCATTAAGGGTTTTCCTTTTTCTCGTATAATGCGAATTGCATTTTTGTAACAAACGATCTCTGCTTTCACTTCTTTCAACCAGTCCATACCGATTATCACATCAAAACTCCCTAACTCTACTGGTATCAAATCAATCTTAAATGTTTCGGTAACCAGTTTAATTTCTCGATTCCGACATATATTATCTGCTGAAATTAATTTACCATTTGCTAATTTGAGTAAAAATTTACTATCCAAAGGCGTCAATGGACAACTTAATTTAGCACAAAAATCTCTACTCATATAGCTTCTATCCGCACCCGAATCAAATAAAACGTAAGCAGATTTATTGTCAATAAGAAACGTACCCGTAACAAGCTCCGGTCTTCCTGTGCCTCTGCCACATTAATATTGAAAACTCTTCCGCGGCCTTGTCCATTCGTGTTCTCCTGGTTCGGGCAATTTCTAATAATGTGGCCCGGTTTTCCATATTTATAACAAACTACATTGGCATAACTTGCTCCGACACTACTTGCTCCACCATTACTCGTTCCGATACCATTTGTTCCTTTCGTTCTATTAACTCCTGGTCCGTAGACCTCACACTTCGCCGCGCTATGACCATTTCTTTTACACTTGTTGCAAAATTTGGTGTGCAGAACCCCGAGTGATACTTTTCACACCTTTGGCATAGCTGCTTCTGATTGTTGTTGTTGTTGCGGTTATTATTGTTGTTGGGATGATTGTTGTAGTTGCTGTTGTTGTTGTTGTTGTTGTTGTTGTTGGGCCATTTGTTGTAGTTGCGATTGATGTTGCGATTGTTGGGATAATTGTTGCGATTATTGTTGTAATTGCTGTTGTTGTATTGGTGATTCTTATCACCGTTTTCCTCCCACTTTATTTTGACTTGCTTCACATTGGCCTCTTCAGCAGTCTGTTCTTTAATTCTTTCTTCAATCTGGTTCACTAGTTTGTGAGCCATTCTACATGCCTGTTGTATGGAGGCGGGCTCGTGTGAACTTATATCTTCTTGGATTCTTTCCGATAATCCTTTCACAAACCCGTCGATCTTCTCTTCCTCATCTTCGAATGCTCCCGGACACAATAGGCACAATTCTGTGAATCGTCTTTCGTACGTGGTAATATCAAATCCTTGGGTTCGTAACCCTCTAAGTTCTGTCTTGAGCTTATTGACCTCGGTTCTGGGACGGTACTTCTCGTTCATCAAGTGCTTGAATGCTGACCACGGTAGTGCGTACACATCGTCTTGTCCCACTTGCTCTAGATAGGTATTCCACCATGTTAACGCAGAACCTGTGAAGGTATGCGTAGCGTACTTCACTTTGTCCTCTTCAGTACACTTACTTATGGCAAACACCGATTCGACCTTCTCGGTCCACCGTTTCAATCCGATCGGTCCTTCGGTTCCATCAAATTCCAAAGGTTTGCAGGCAGTGAATTCTTTGTAGGTGCATCCTACACGATTTCCTGTACTGCTAGATCCAAGGTTATTGTTGGTATGTAGCGCAGCCTGTACTGCGACTATGTTTGAAGCTAGAAAAGTACGAAATTCCTCTTCATTCATATTCACGGTGTGTCGAGTAGTCGGTGCCATTTCCTTCAAAATAGTCAAATGGAACAAGTTAATTATGCAGAATATTAAGAGTAGTTAATAGTATTTCGTAGCATAATATGAACTCATTTATAAAAGCTTTTTCTTCATATTAGCGTTTTATAAGTTTAAATTCGGGTAGTACCTACCCGTTAAGTTCATACTTAGTAGCTAATATACAATTTAACTACTACAATTCTATATGAAAAACTGATTATAATAGTATTTCGCGTTCAAACTTTTACACAATATTTTACAAACTTACAATACCGCTTATTTTACATATAGCATGAAATATAGCACACAATAAATTTGATACAAGATGGTTGTGAAGATAATTCTAGCTAGTACACAAGTCGTTCAGCAAAGGCAATAAAGACACGTAATTCATACGTCCAGAAACAAGTCATGCATTCTGGTTTTACTAGGATTACTTCCCATCCTTGGTCTTGTGGAACATAACCGTTATGGTCGTTGATAAGACAGCGTGTTGTAACGTCGTCAAAGGGACGAGGGTTACGTAATGTCCAACAGTCCCGTAACAATCTAAAAACCTCATTTCTTACCCCAATTACCGACTTCGTCACTTGTGGAAACGTTTTGTTTAATAGTTGTAGCCCGATGTTCTTGTTCTCACTTTCGTGAGAAGCGAACATTACTAATCCGTAAGCATAACATGCTTCTTTATGTTGCATGTTAGCCACTTTTTCTAAATCATGAAGTCCAATATTTGGATATATTGAGTCAAAATAATTTCTTAACCCATTGCGTAAAATAGCATTTGGGTTCCCCGCAATATATGCGTTAAAGTAAACACATCGTAACTTATGGATTTCCCAATGTGATATCCCCCATCTTTCGAACGAAAGCCTTTTATAAACCAAGGCATTCTTGGAACGTTCTTCGAATGTCTTACAAACTGATCTCGCCTTAAATAGTTGTGCCGAAGAATTCTGACCGACTCTAGACAAGATTTCATCAATCATGTCTCCGGGTAGGTCTCTTAAAATATTGGGTTGTCTATCCATTTTGTGTTTTTATACTGTAAAATAGACAAGAGTTAGATTTATAAAAAAAAATACTTATTAATACAAGCAATTTTTACATATATCATAAAGCATAAGCACACTATATTACATATATTACACCACACGAATACAACTATCTTATTCCGACTCGCTTGTTTCTTCTTCTTCGGTTTTGGTTCGTTTTGCCAAGTTTCTAGGGATATATGATGTTCCCCTAATACGAGCCGTCGTTTTCCACATTGGTTTAGAAAAACCTGGTGGTTTAGAGGTTCCCGGGTCATTGTTACAACTTAAGGACTTCGGGGGTTGACGATACATATAAAGTTCATCGGGGTTGGAATTAGATTTCTCTATTTTTATGCCCTTTCCCTTATTATTTTCTTTTGCCTTTTTAAATTCAGCTGGGGTAATTTCTATAACATCATCGAAATTCTTGTCGGAATCCGATTCATCGGAGAATTGGTAATCCTCCCAATATTTTGCTTCATTGGCGGAAACACCATTGACCATAATTAACCTTGGTCAGTTGGTTGAGGATTTTCTTTTACTTAACCGTTTTATTATTTCTCCCACCGGTTCTATTTCTTCATCCGATTCCGATTCTACTTCCGGTTCCGATTCTTCTTCCGGTTCCGACTCTTCTTCGGTTCCTCTTCGGGAACTTGTGAATCAGTCCACGAATCATTCCAATTTACATTTGACTCTTCATTATTATTAGGTGAGTCAATGGGACTTGTTCTAGAGGTAGACATCTATCACATAATATCAAACGCGTTAAGAGATTAATATATCACATAATATTCACATGTTAAAAATATATAGTTTCCAACAAAATTTGTTAAGCAATCATTTTTCAAGTAAACACGATCGAAGTCCAGACTCACTAATGCATCCTAACAAACTCGATAAGACACACTAATGCAAAATTCTGGTTCTCTAAGACCAACGCTCGGATACCAACTGAAATGTCCCGTTCTTATTGATTAAAAACGTTCCATATTAATTGATTTCGTTGCGAGGTTTTGACCTCTATATGAGACGTTTTTCAAAGACTGCATTCATTTTAAAACAAACCATAACCTTTATTTATCAATAAAGGTTTAAAAAGCTTTACGTAGATTATCAAATAATGATAATCTAAAATATACTGTTTACACACGACCATTACATAATGGCTTACAATAGAAATATATTACATCGACATATGTTTCTTGAATGCAGTTTTTACATAATATCATACAAACATGGACTCCAAATCTTGTCCTTATTTTAGTATGCAACAGCGGAAGCTCTTAATATTCACCTGAGAATAAACATGCTTTAAACGTCAACAAAAATGTTGGTGAGTTATAGGTTTAACCTATATATTATCAAATCATAATAATAGACCACAAGATTTCATATTTCAATACACATCCCATACATAGAGATAAAAATTATTCATATGGTGAACACCTGGTAACCGACATTAACAAAATGCATATATAAGAATATCCCCATCATTCCGAGACACCCTTCGGATATGATATAAATTTCGAAGTACTAAAGCATCCGGTACTTTGGATGGGGTTTGTTAGGCCCAATAGATCTATCTTTAGGATTCGCGTCAATTAGGGTGTATGTTCCCTAATTCTTAGATTACCAGACTTAATAAAAAGGGGCATATTCGATTTCGATAATTCAACCATAGAATGTAGTTTCACGTACTTGTGTCTATTTTGTAAATCATTTATAAAACCTGCATGTATTCTCATCCCAAAAATATTAGATTTTAAAAGTGGGACTATAACTCACTTTCACAGATTTTTACTTCGTCGGGAAGTAAGACTTGGCCACTGGTTGATTCACGAACCTATAACAATATATACATATATATCAAAGTATGTTCAAAATATATTTACAACACTTTTAATATATTTTGATGTTTTAAGTTTATTAAGTCAGCTGTCCTCGTTAGTAACCTACAACTAGTTGTCCACAGTTAGATGTACAGAAATAAATCGATAAATATTATCTTGAATCAATCCATGACCCAGTGTATACGTATCTCAGTATTGATCACAACTCAAACTATATATATTTTGGAATCAACCTCAACCCTGTATAGCTAACTCCAACATTCACATATAGAGTGTCTATGGTTGTTCCGAAATATATATAGATGTATCGACATGATAGGTCGAAACATTGTATACGTGTCTATGGTATCTCAAGATTACATAATATACAATACAAGTTGATTAAGTTATGGTTGGAATAGATTTGTTACCAATTTTCACGTAGCTAAAATGAGAAAAATTATCCAATCTTGTTTTACCCATAACTTCTTCATTTTAAATCCATTTTGAGTGAATCAAATTGCTATAGTTTCATATTGAACTCTATTTTATGAATCTAAATAGAAAAAGTATAGGTTTATAGTCAGAAAAATAAGTTACAAGTCATTTTTGTAAAGGTAGTCATTTCAGTCGAAAGAACGACGTCTAGATGACCATTTTAGAAAACATACTTCCACTTTGAGTTTAACCATAATTTTTGGATATAGTTTCATGTTCATAATAAAAATCATTTTCAGAGAATAAAAACTTTTAAATCAAAGTTTATCATAGTTTTTAATTAACTAACCCAAAACAGCCCGCGGTGTTACTACGACGGCGTAAATCCGGTTTTACGGTATTTTTCGTGTTTCCAGGTTTTAAATCATTAAGTTAGCATATCATATAGATATAGAACATGTGTTTAGTTGATTTTAAAAGTCAAGTTAGAAGGATTAACTTTTATTTGCGAACAAGTTTAGAATTAACTAAACTATTTTCTAGTGATTACAAGTTTAAACCTTCGAATAAGATAGCTTTATATGTATGAATCGAGTGATGTTATGAACATAATTACTACCTCAAGTTCCTTGGATAAACCTACTGGAAATGAGAAAAATAGATCTAGCTTCAAAGGATCCTTGGATGGCTCGAAGTTCTTGAAGCAGAATCATGACACGAAAACAAGTTCAAGTAAGATCATCACTTGAAATAAGATTGTTATAGTTATAGAAATTGAACCAAAGTTTGAATATGAATATTACCTTGTATTAGAATGATAACCTACTGTAAGAAACAAAGATTTCTTGAGGTTGGATGATCAACTTACAAGATTGGAAGTGAGTTAGCAAACTTGAAAGTATTCTTGATTTTATGTAACTAGAACTTGTAGAATTTATGAAGAACACTTAGAACTTGAAGATAGAACTTGAAGATAGAACTTGAGAGAGATCAATTAGATGAAGAAAATTGAAGAATTAAAGTGTTTGTAGGTGTTTTTGGTCGTTGGTGTATGGATTAGATATAAAGGATATGTAATTTTGTTTTCATGTAAATAAGTCATGAATGATTACTCATATTTTTGTAATTTTATGAGATATTTCATGCTAGTTGCCAAATGATGGTTCCCACATGTGTTAGGTGACTCACATGGGCTGCTAAGAGCTGATCATTGGAGTGTATATACCAATAGTACATACATCTAAAAGCTGTGTATTGTACGAGTACGAATACGGGTGCATACGAGTAGAATTGTTGATGAAACTGAACGAGGATGTAATTGTAAGAATTTTTGTTAAGTAGAAGTATTTTGATAAGTGTATTGAAGTCTTTCAAAAGTGTATAAATACATATTAAAACACTACATGTATATACATTTTAACTGAGTTGTTAAGTCATCGTTAGTCGTTACATGTAAGTGTTGTTTTGAAACCTTTAGGTTAACGATCTTGTTAAATGTTGTTAACCCAATGTTTATAATATCAAATGAGATTTTAAATTATTATATTATCATGATATTATGATATATTAATATATCTTAATATGATATATACATTTAAATGTCGTTACAACGATAATCGTTACATATATGTCTCGTTTCGAAATCCTTAAGTTAGTAGTCTTGTTTTTACTTATGTAGTTCATTGTTAATACACTTAATGATATATTTAATTATCATATTATCATGTTATATATAATATAACAATGTATTAATATGCTTCATATATATTTATTAAGACGTGGTTATAACGATAATCGTTATATGTATCGTTTCGAGTTTCATACGTCAATAGTCTCCTTTTTAAGTATATAACTTATTGTTACTATTTTTAATGAGATACTTGATGATCATTATATCATGTTAAACATATATATTTATTCATTTATGTATCATCATGTCGTATACAACTTATAGCGTTCGTGAATCATTGGTAAAACTGGGTAATCAGACGTTTACAAAATTTCCGTTTCAATTAACCAAATCTTAACAAGTTTGATTGCTTAACATGTTGGAAACATTTAATCATGTAAATATAGTTTTCATTAAACATATAATCATAAAAAGGTTCGGAAAAGTTCGGGTCACTACATGAATCTTCCATGTTCTTGAAAGATTCATGCTTGAATCAACAAGATATAAGTAAGATCAAAGCTAGAAGGAACTTGATCTTTCACATAATGATGATGATGTACATGAATTTAAGAAGAAAAGAGGAAGGAAAAGAAAAACTTACAAGCTAGGAAAGAAAGAAAGAATAAGTGTGTGAAAAGCCAAAATGATCAAGTGTTGGAATGAGGGACTAAAGGCTAGTATTTATAGGCAAATGAAGATCACATGGATTGATGAGGTGGCCAAGACCATGGTGGAGGTGGTGGACGGCATTAGAGGGGGGAGTGGGAGACAAAAACTTCTTTTTGGCTAATGGTGTCTAAAGTGTGTCCTTTTGCTAGAATCTTATGTAACATTTAGATAAACCTTATCCATTATGCTAGTATGACTCATTAATTAATTTATTTATTATTTATTTATTATTATGGGCCACTAGTAATAATACTTGGCCTAATTAATTGGGTCACTAGCTAGAGTAGGGTGGGCTTGAGCCCAACAAGGTAGAAAGTCCAACAAGACTAACTATTGGGCTTTAGCAATTAAATAAATAAAATTAAGCATCCAAAAGCCTAGGTAATTATTATTAGAAAATAATAATTAATATTTCACAGTCCAGAAGTTCCGATTCCGACAAAAGTCAAACGTGCGCGCAGTCCGCGGTTTATTCGTAACGGCAAGTAACACAAACGGTTATAAAGCATCCAATGGACAAGTTAAGCATTCTACATACCCCAGGGCACGTTTTTAAGTATATATGAATATAAAACACGTGTGCCAAGGTTCCGGAGTAATAAAGTAACACATTACGCACAAATACGCAGTTTCGCTAAAATACAAAGTATAAAAGCAAGTCGAATAAGTCGGGTCGTTACATTACCCACCTGTTATTGGAAATTTCGTCCTGAAATTTAAGCTGATGGTGATGGAGTCGGAAAAAGGTGAGGATACTTCTGCTTCATTTGATCCTCTCGCTCCCAGGTAAACTCAGGTCCACGCTTGGCATTCCATCGAACTCGGACAATTGGAATCTTATTGCGTTTCAAGGTTTTGACCTCACGGTCCATAATTTCGACAGGTTCTTCCATGAAGTGGAGTTGGTCATCAATGGTAAGTTCTTCCAATGGTATGATAAGTTCCGGTAGAGCAAGACATTTCTTCAAATTTGATACATGGAAGGTAGGATGAACAGCACTCAACTGAGTCGGAAGATCCAAACGATAAGCAACCGGTCCAACACGTTCCAAAATCTCAAAAGGACCAAAATATCGCGGGTTTAACTTTCCGCACTTTCCGAAATGAATTACACCTTTCCAAGGTGTGACCTTCAACATTACTCGGTCACCCATGTTGAATTCGAAGTCTTTACGTTTAAGATCAGCATAACTCTTTTGGCGATCGCGGGCCGTCTTAAGTCTTGCCTGAATCTGAGAAATCTTCTCCGTCGTTACATGGACTATCTCGGGTCCGGTGATTTGCACTTCGCCTAACTCGGCCCAACAAATAGGAGAACGGCACCTGCGACCATACAACGCTTCAAAAGGCGCGGCTTTGATACTCGAATGATAACTGTTGTTGTAAGAGAATTCGGCTAGCGGCAGATGCCTTTCCTAAGACTTTCCAAAGTCAATAACATAGGCACGTAACATGTCCTCTAAAGTCTGAATCGTTCGTTCACTCTGACCGTCGGTCTGGGGGTGATACGCGGTGCTCATGTCGAGACGAGTTCCCAAGGCTTCTTGCAAAGAACGCCAGAATCTGGAAGCAAAACGGGGATCGCGATCTGAGATAATTGATAGAGGCACACCATGACGAGATACAACCTCTTTGATGTATAGTTGAGCAAGTCTCTCCATTGTATCTGATTCTTTCATTGCTAGAAAATGAGCAGATTTGGTAAGACGGTCAATGATAACCCAGATTGTATCGTATCCGCCCACCGTCTTTGGTAGCTTCATGATGAAATTCATTGTAATTGCTTCCCATTTCCATTGTGGGATTTTTGGTTATTGGAGTAATCCAGATGGCCTCTGATGTTCAGCTTTAACCTTCGAACAAGTCAAACATCTCCCAACATAAGTTGCAACATCCTTCTTAAGATTTGGCCACCAATACTGTTCCTTAAGATCGTGGTACATTTTTCTGGCTCCTGGATGAATCGAATATCTCGACTTGTAGGCTTCATCAAGTAAAAGGCTTCGTAAATCTCCATAATGAGGTACCCAAATTCTTCCGGTATAACATCGGAGTCCAGACTCCTTAACCTCGAATTTAGAGATGAGGATGTTTAGGTATTCACGAGATATGTTCTCCTCCTTGAGAGCCTCTTCTTGGGCTACTCGGATCTGGCTATGGAGGTTCAAATGGATGGTGATGTTCAGAACCCGAACACGAAGATGTACCGTTCTCTCCTTTCGACTCAGAGCGTCGGCTATAACATTGGCCTTACCAGGATGGTAACGAAGTTCACAATTATAATCGTGCAGCATCTCAATCCATCATCGTTGTCTAATAATCAGCTACTTCTGATCAAAGATGTACTGGAGGCTTTTGTGATCGGTGAATATGGTACTCTTTGTTCCATAGAGATAGTGTCTCCACAGCTTCAATGCGAAGACAACGGCTCCAAGTTCGAGATCGTGAGTAGTGTAGTTTCGCTCATGGACCTTTAGTTGACGAGATGCATAGGCAATGACCTTCGTTCTTTGCATCAATACACAACCAAAACCATTCCTCGAAGCATCGCAGTACACAATGAAGTCGTCACTGCCTTCGGGAAGAGATAAGATAGGTGCGGTGGTTAACTTCTGCTTCAGGGTTTGAAATGCTGCTTCTTGTTCTTTTTCCCAAACAAAATTCTTCCCTTTATGAGTTAACACAGTCAAAGGACGCGAAATCAAAGAGAAACCTTCAACGAACCTTCGGTAACAACCGGCAAGACCTAGAAATTGGTGGATGTGAGTCAGAGTAGTGGGGGTTTCCCACATGCTGATAGCCTTGATGTTGGCGGGATCAACTTTGATACCTTGATCACTCACAATATGACCCAGAAATTGGACTTCCTTCAGCCAAAATTCACACTTGGAGAATTTGGCATAAAGTTGCTCTCGTCTCAAGAGTTCAAGCACTAACCGAAGATGTTGCTCATGTTCTTCTTCGCTCTTGGAGTAGATGAGGATATCATCTATGAAGACGATAACGAATTTATCCAGATAAGGCTTGCAGACACAATTCATGAGGTCCATGAACACGGCTGGTGCATTGGTTAATCCGAACGGCATCACGAAAAACTCATAATGACCATAGCGGGTTCTAAACGCAGTCTTCATCACATCACTCTCTTTCACCCTCAACTGGTGATAACCGGATCGCAAATCAATCTTAGAATAAACGCTTGATCCTTGCAGCTGATCAAAAAGATCGTCAATTCGGGAAAGAGGATATCGATTCTTGATCATCAATTTGTTAAGTTCGCGGTAGTCGATACACATGCGGAAAGATCCGTCCTTCTTCTTCGCGAATAAAACAGGTGCGCCCCAAGGCGACGAGCTCGGTTGGATAAACCCTCAGTCGAGCAATTCCAGCAGTTGACTCTGCAACTCTTGCAGTTCTGAAGGTGCCAGACAATATGGCGCATGAGCTACGGGTGCAGCTCCCGGCACTAGATCGATTTGGAACTCCACTGCTCTGGGTGGCGGTAATCCAGGCAACTCTTCCGGAAAGACTTCAGGGAATTCATTCACGATTCGCAAGTCATTCACACTCTTCTCTCTGATTCTAAAGCCTTCACGTGTGCTAAAACGGCAAGTCGTCCTTTCTTCATGATCTTCTGTGCTTTCATACAACTAATGAGGTTCAGTTTCGAACTACATCTCTCTCCGTATATAACCAGTGGCTCACCATCTCCTTGTGGTATACAAAGAGCTTTATCTCCACAGATAACATCGGCCTTTACTTTAGTCAACCAGTCCATGCCGACAATCACGTCAAAGCTTCCTAATTTGATGGGTATCAAGTCAATTTTGAAATCCACACCAGCTATGTTAATAATAGCTCCTCGGCCAATTTGGTCAACCTTTTCAAGTTTACCGTTGGCTACCTCGACAAGCATACTTTCTTTTAAAGGAACTAATGACCAATTTATCTTATCATAAAAGTGTCTACATACATAGCTTCTATCGGCACCAGTATCAAATAGGACAGAAGCTAAAAGATTGTTAATAGTTAATATACCTGTAACCAAGTCGGGGTTCTCACGTGCATCCCTTGCATTAACATTAAAATCTCTACCACGCGGTGGTCCGCCGTCCTTCTTCTTATTGGGGCAATCATTCCTAAAGTGGCCCTGCTGTCCACACTCATAGCATTTTCTTGGCCCATTTGGGTTTGTCCTTGCAGCTGGGACGGAAATCTTGTAGTTCTTACCAACATGTCCGATCCTGTTGCACTTTTCACAGACCGCGTTACAGTACCCAGTGTAGTGTTTGTAACACCTCTTGCACTGCGGTAAAGTGCCCTTGTAGTTCGGGTTTGAACTTGTGCCGGGGTTGGGGTTTCCACCGTTGTTGTGCCTCTTGGCAGGGGTTTGATCGTAGATTCTCCCCTTGTTATTATCCCACTTGCGCTTGTCACTACTACCTGCTTCAGACTTGGACTTCTCCGGTTCATCGATGAGAATCTGATTCATGAGTGTATGCGCTATGTGCATTGCTTCGGGAACATTCGGTGGCTTGGACGAGGTGACATTACCCTTGATAGACTTAGGGAGTCCCCAAAAGTATCTTTCCATACGCTTGAATTCCGGGGTGACCATGGTAGGACACATAAGAGCTAACTCAAGAAACCTCCGATTGTAACCATCGAGATCATTGCCAATAGCTTTCAATTGCATAAACTCTATTTCCATCTTTTGTATCTCGGTTCTCGGACAATACTCATCAATCATAGCCACTTTGAACTCCTCCCATGGCGTAGCATACGCATCATCAATACCTTGTGCCTGAGCCATGGTGTTCCACCACGTGAGGGCGCCATCAGATAGCGTGCAGGAAGCAAATTTGGTTTTGTTAGACTCGGAACAGTTGCTGACTCGGAATACTAATTCAAGCTTTTCAAACCATCTTGTGAGACCAATGGGCCCCTCAATTCCGCTGAAGTTATGTGGCTTACAGCTCTGGAATTCCTTGTAGGTGCACTGTTTTCGAACGGGTTGGATAACCGGCGGTGGTTCAGCTTGAGGGTTCATTTCCGCCAAGGCTGCGGCGACTCGTTCATTAATCATCTCTTCGATTTGAGCTGCTGTGGGTGTTGTTCGTGTGTTTGCCATTGCCCTTCAAAACAGAAATTTTGACTTAAGTCAAAATCCAGCATTTAATATATAATAATATAGTATATAGTAAACAGGGAAACAACATAATGCATGCCAATTAAGTAATGCAACCAGGCACAAATACCGCAAAACCAACATACAGTAATGTAAATAGAACACTGTGCAAGAATTTAACAATACAAAGTTCCATTAATAAAGAGTTGCATACATAAGTTCGTACATTACATAAGGAAAACTTGAAACTACAAACGAGATTACAAAATGGAACCTACTACAAAGCTCTATGGTGACGGTGGGTAAAGGATGTCCAGCACATGGGACATCTGCTCCTCGAGCTCAGTTACCCGAGCACGGAGGATCTCCACCTCCCTCGTCAGTTCCTCGACAGAGGGAGGGGCTGGCAGAGCAGGCGGTGCTGCTGGTGCAGGAGGTGCTGGTGGTGCAGATGGTCCGGCTCCAGAGGTAGATGCTGCATGGCAGTAAGGCTTACGCACGAACGGATCAGCAGAGTAAGGCACGACCCGCTTACGGGTAGTATCCCTACGACGCTGACCATGTGCGTTAGTGAACGCTCGACCTCCGTTGATCCCCGGAATAACGGTGCCATCGAAACGGTACCGCTTCTTCGACGGGGTGGAGGGTGGCTGCACAGGTGTATCATCAAGGTTCTCCTCTTCGGAGTCGTCGTCACTAGTGTCGTCTGTGGATGAGTCATCGGATGATGAATCAGCTGGGGGTGGCGGCGATCGGCGACCGGTAGTCATGATCCGGTATCTGAAAGGTAGGATCGGTATGACACGTCCATCAGGAAGGCGTCGGCACCAATGGTTATGCTCATTACGGAACGGAACATCCCAGTATTCCCCGGGAATCACAACACCACCGGGGCGGGGCTGTGGCTCCTGAGGTACCGGGGCAACTGGAGCTGGAATCTTCGGAGGGTCCTGGGCTCCGACTGCGGTAACCACTGGTACAGGTGTATGGCTGCTGGTTCTGGAGGATGAAGCACCGGGGTCACTGGTTAACGGGATCTGTGTGTCAGTAGCAGCAGTAGGTGAGGTGGCTGATGAGTCTGAATCGCTGTCCAAAATGATGACAGGTGGAATATCCGACATCTGAACAAGGAAAATAAATTTTCCATATCAGTAAGTCATAAGCAAGCAAGTATTAGGCACTATAACAACCTAGCATGGCAATCAGCACTAATCAGAGATAACATGTGAAAGCAGATAGTAATCATGCAAAGGCAGAAATAGGCATACAGTAAGTTCGCATGGCAGTAAAGATAAGCAATAGCATGCAGTAAGATCATAGCAGTAAAAGTAATCAGTAGCATGTAGTAAGTCTCGCAGAAACAAGTAAACAAGCTAGTTGTAGATTAGTCCTATTAGTGAATCCAACTTAGGTCCGGTCTAGACTCACTAATGCAACCAAATTCCCTACAACCAAGGCTCTGATACCAAGTGTGACGCCTCGTATAAAACCATCGTGTACGGATCATCAACATCATGATCATCACAAGGTCAAACACTATATGCTGTTTGAAAACCGATTTTCATTCATTAAAAAGATAACGTTTTACAAAGATAACATATCATAAGACTTATTACAAACCATTGTTCCAAAATAACATAAGTTTACGAATGCAAAACATAAGTTTCATAATTTGAGACATCTCTAGCAATGCAGCGGATAACTAGTACAGTAGGTCCATAACAGCAATTCAATAACAGCATGACAGCAAGTGAAACAGCATGACATCAAGTCTAACAGCGGAAGCAATAAACCTCTAGGCACCTGAGAAATACACGCTTAAAAAGTCAACACGAATGTTGGTGAGCTATAGTTTAAGTTGTAACAGTAACGTAAGATAGGCCACGAGATTTCAGTGCTGCAACAGCGTATCAAAACAGTATGAAAAGTATATGCATAACCGTGGGCACCCGGTAACTAGATTTAACGTTTATAACCCCCTGAAAGTACACTTGGCGAGTGCGTATGTTCACGAAGTATTAAACACCCGTTAAATGCTAGCGCGACTAGCCCGAGTAGGGATGTCAAACCCTATGGATCCATATCTAAGATTCGCGTTCACCGGTTCAAAGACCAATGACTAAACGTTACCGTGCTAAAGGGAATGTTTATGCCGTTATATAACCCACACACATATAAAGTTAAGTACTCGTGCCTAACACGTAAATTGCAAAAAGCGCATGTATTCTCAGTCCCAAAAATAGTAAAAGTAGTAATAAGGGATGCTATAACTCACAGTGATAAAAGCGGTAAAGTCGGTAATGAAAGTACGCAAGTAGTAAGTCAGTCCGAAAGGTCTTCAACCTAAATCAAATGTTACTAGGTCAGTAGGTTGTCTTTATAAATTCTAATAGTGCATAAAATAAGTTTAAGTGTCATCATCATCATCATTCATCATCATAAAAGCTAAGTAAGTTTGACGAGAATAGAGATCGAAATAATAGGCTGACTTCGGTCAGCTGCTACGACCTCTACGTAAATCAAAAAGACGCATGGTTAGTGGCTATGGCTCCGTATATGAGTCCCCTAACAGCTGACCAATTTTCAGAACCTAATTCGTCTTCGTTTAACCGTGACGACGGTTTAAGTGCGAGTAGGTCAGAAATTTCAGCACAACGTTAATAGGGTGTAGTGACTATCGGAGGGCCATAAATCCTAAACCGTAACTCGGATTAAGACAAGGTCTAAACGGAAAATAATATACTCGAACCGAACTAACTGAAAATAAACTTTCCAGTAGCCCAGGTGGTCTGATCAGATACGAAAATCAGTGGACAAGTGCTCTGGTGGGGTTCTTGGTGCTTGATGCTCATCACGGTTCTCATCCTTGATGCTTGTAGCTTCAAGTGTACAACTCGTTGATGGTTTAGTATCACTTTTGACCAAGATTCACCATCAATACACAATATGTTAAGACCAAGTAAGAACACAACTCATTCATGATTCTTAGATGGATGATGAACCAAGGTTACATCATATCCTTGGTCTTAACACAATTTCAATTCACAATAACAACTAAAGTTACAAACATTACATTAATTCAACAAGTAATAGCACAATATAAGTCAAATGAGGTGATGGAACCCTAAGATAGAGAGCTTGGATCCATTTCACACAAGTTACAAGGTTGCAAAGCTAGAAAGCTTGAACCTTTAAGTGTTCTTGAAGATCTTGAAGCATAAAGCTTGGATCTTTAAGATATATGAAGATAACAAACACAAGTTTGAATCTTTTTCACAAAACAACATGATCAAAGCAAAAAGAACTTAGATCTAACAAAAAGATATGAAGATCCAAGCTATAAAGCTTGCATATTGTTTGTTCTTGAAGATCTTGAAGCATAAAGCTTGGATCTTGAAGATGCATGAAGATTACAAACAAAAGTTTGAATCTTTATCATAAAATATAAAGATTAAAGTATAAAAGAAGTAGATCTACAAAAGATATGAAGATTCAAGCTAAAAAGCTTGAATCTTCCATGTTCTTGAAAGATTCATGCTTGAATCAACAAGATATAAGTAAGATCAAAGCTAGAAGGAACTTGATCTTCCACATAATGATGATGATGTACACGAATTTAAGAAGAAAAGAGGAAGGAAAAGAAAAACTTACAAGCTAGGAAAGAAAGAAAGAATAAGTGTGTGAAAAGCCAAAATGATCAAGTGTTGGAATGAGGGACTAAAGGCTAGTATTTATAGGCAAATGAAGATCACATGGATTGATGAGGTGGCCAAGACCATGGTGGTGGTGGTGGACGGCATTAGAGGGGGGGAGGGGGAGACAAAAACTTGCTTTTTGGCTAATGGTGTCTAAAGTGTGTCCTTTTGTTAGAATCTTATGTAACATTTAGATAAACCTTATCCATTATGCTAGTATGACTCATTAATTAATTAATTAATTAATTTATTATTTATTTATTATTATAGGCCACTAGTAATAATACTTGGGCTAATTAATTGGGTCACTAGCTAGAGTAGGGTGAGCTTGAGCCCAACAAGGTAGAAAGTCCAACAAGACTAACTATTGGGCTTTAGCAATTAAATAAATAAAATTAAGCATCCAAAAGCCCAGGTAATTATTATTAAAAAATAATAATTAATATTTCGCAGTCCAAAAGTTCCGGTTCTGACAAAAGTCAAACGTGCGCGCAGTCCGCGGTTTATTCGTAACGGCAAGTAACACAAACGGTTATAAAGCATCCAATGGACAAGTTAAGCATTCTACATACCCAGGGCATGTTTTTAAGTATATATGAATATAAAACACGTGTGCCAAGGTTTCGGAGTAATAAAGTAACACAGTACGCACAAATACGCAGTTTAGCTAAAATACAAGGCATAAAAGCAAGTCGAAAAAGTCAGGTCGTTACATGCATAATTCTTTTCTCTCGTAGATAAAGTGCGGTTGGTTCATCCTCAAGATTTAGGAGTTTTTAAGAATTATGAAAGGTTTGAACGCAGATTGTAATTGTCAAGATACAAATGAGGTTTAAGATGAAATCAAGTGGCAAACTTGAAGAATTGTTTAGTTTCATATATTATAATCAATATTTTAATTCATTTTAATTGTCCAATGTTATTAGTCCACAGTTGACAGTTCAATAATTCATATATAGTTTAATATATAATATTCGAATTAATTATACGTATCGTGACCCGTGTACATGTCTCAGACTCGATCACAACTCAAAGTATATATATTATTATAGAATCAACCTCAACCCTGTATAGAGAACTCGATCATTACTGCATATAGAGTGTCTATGGTTATTCCAAATAATATATATATATATATATATATATATATATATATATATATATATATATATATATATATATGCGTCAATATGATATGTCAAAACCTTGTATACGTGTCCCGATATTTAAAGTGCGTAAAAATAAATAACAGAAATTAAATGACGATAATTAAAGTGCGTAAAGTAAATAACAGAAATTAAACGACAGCGTATATCCGGTTTTACGGTGTTTTTCGTGTTTTCAGGTTTTAAATCATTAAGTTAGCATATCATATAGATATAGAACATGTGTTTAGTTGATTTTAAAAGTCAAGTTAGAAGGATTAACTTTGTTTGCGAACAAGTTTAGAATTAACTAAACTATGTTCTAGTGATTACATGTTCAAATCTTCGAATAAGATAGTTATACATATATGAATTGAATGATGTTATGAACATCATTACTACCTCAAGTTTAGTAGGTAAACCTACTGGAAATGATGAAAAAAAAACTTGAGCTTCAAAGGATCTTTGATGACTTGGAAGTTCTTGAAATAGAATCATGACACAAAAACAAGTTCAAGTAAGATTATTACTCGAATTAAGATAGTTATAGTTATAGAAATTGAATCAAAGCTTGAATATGAATATTACTTTGATTTAGAAAGATAACCTACTGTAAATAACAAAGGTTTCTTGATCTTAGATGATTGCTTGGAATGAATTAGGAAACTTGGAAGTAAACTTGTAAAGTTGGAAGTGTTCTTGATGTGTTCTTGAGTAATTGTTTTTATGATGATTATAGGTAATAACCAAAGCTTGTATTTGATAATTTTTGCTGGAAAAATAGTAACTTAGACATTCATGGAAGAGTGTGTGTGTTTTGAAAGAGAATTGAGAAGAAAATTGGAAGTGAAATGGAGTAGGTGGTGAGTGGTGAAGGTGAGTGAGGTTAAAAGGAGTTCTTGTTTTTGTTTCGTTGCTCATAAGTCATGATAGTTGTCTAATTATTGGTTCTACATGTTTTTTTGACTATCTAGGGCTGCTAAGAGCTGAATTATTATGTGTATATACCAATAGTATATACGTCTAGGAGCTGAGTATTGTACGAGTACGAATACGGTTGCATACGAGTAGAATTGTTGATGAAATTGAATGAGAATGTAATTGTAAGCATTTTTGTTAAATAGAAGTACTTTTATATGTGTCTTGAAGTCTTCCAAAAGTGTATTATTACAACATAATACACTACATGTATATACATTTAACTGAGTCGTTAAGTCATCGTTAGTCGTTACATGTAAGTGTTGTTTTGAAACCTTTAAGTTAACGATCTTGTTAAATGTTGTTAACCCATTGTTTATAATATCTAATGAGATGTTAAATTATTACATTATCATGATATTATGATGTATTAATATATCTTAATATGATATATATACATTCAAATGTCGTTACAACGATAATCGTTACATATATTTCTCGTTTCGAAATCCTTAAGTTAGTAGTCTTGTTTTTACATATGTAGTTCATTGTTAAAACACTTAATGATATGTTTACTTATCATTTATCATATTTAAACATAGTGTAACAATATCTTAACATGATTCATATGTATTTAGTAAGACGTTGTTATAACGATAATCGTTATATATATCGTTTCGAGTTTCTTAATTCAATAAACTCATTTTTATGTATATCACTCATTATTAACATACCTAATGAGATACTCACTTATCATAATATCATGTTAACTATATATATATATATATATATATATATATATATATATATATATATATATATATATATATATATATATATATATATATATATATATATATATATATATATATATATATATATATATATATATATATATCCATATATATGTCATCATATAGTTTTTACAAGTTTTAACGTTCGTGAATCACCGGTCAACTTAGGTGGTCAAATGTCTATATGAAACCTATTTCAATTAATCAAGTCTTAACAAGTTTGATTGCTTAACATATTTGATAGTGTTCCAAATGAACATATATTTAGTAGCAATATCGTTCCAATATGTAAAGTTTTTAAATGTAATTTCCTTATTTTTAGTTGTAATAGTTAAATAAATAAGTGCGAAGACGAAAGACGCAAATCGCTCGAAAATGAAGATTTAAAGACAAAAACGAAGATTTGAAAGACCAAAACGTCCAAAAAACTAAAAAGTACAAGATACAATTAAAAAGGTTCAAATTATTGATGAAGAACGTCTAAAAATGACAAGAGTACAAGTTACAAAACGCAAAGTACACGATATAAAATTGTACGAAAGGACGTTCGAAAATCCGGAACTGAGGCATGAACCAACTTTCAGCGCTCGACGCAACGGTGTAAAAATTACGAGTCAACTATGCACAAGAATAAAATATAATATTTAAATAATTCATAATAAGAATAATATTAAATAATAAAAAGTTGTTAATTGAGCATAGTTCAGGGGTCGTAAATGAAAATTCAATTTCTAATTTGCCTATAAAAGCGATCTATGTAACGATGAAAAGAGGAAGAATTTTTTTCGATCTTTTTTTTTATCAATCAAATATCTATATCAATTATCAATATCTATATTCTATATCTCTATCATAATGTTAACTTAATAAGATATAACAATAATCTTAATTTTAATTTTAAATTATGATAATAATAAGATTTATAATAGAGATCGTTTGAGTGTGTAAGTCGAAATTTTGTCCGTGTAACGCTACGCTATTTTTAATCATTGTAAGTTATGTTCAACCTTTTTACATTAATGTCTCGTAGCTAAGTCGTTATTATGCTTATTTAAAATGAAGTACTCATGATGTTGGGCTAATTACTAAAATTGGGTTATTGAACTTTGGACCATAATTAAGGTTTGGGCAAAAGACCGACACTTGTGGAAATTGGATTATTGACTATTAATAGATGGGGGGTATTGTCTAATTGAGTGACAACTCATTGGAGTCTGTCGAACCTATCTTCAAATTAATTAACCTAATAATTAATAATGATTATGGTTGTCCTATTTAGTGACGTTCATATGGAATCTGTTATAATCATTTAATTAATCAATTGGGTTGGGTAATTGATTATTCATTCTGATCAAGTGGATGAATTAATATTCATAAACTAATTAAAACAGGGGTGGATTACATACAGTGATAACTGGTGTAATTGTTGACAGAAGTGATAACTGCGTCACAGTTTAAATCCTTAATCAGTTGGAATATTTGACTTCGGGTATAAGGGTAATTTGACGAGGATACTCGCACTTTATATTTATGACCGATGGACTATTATGGACAAAAACCAGATAGATGTATCAAATAAACCAGGACAAAGGACAATTAACCCATGGTAATAAATTAAAATCAACACGTCAAACATCATGATTACGGAAGTTTAAATAAGCATAATTCTTTTATTATATTTCTCATCGTATCTTTATTTACTGTCATTTTATTACTCGCAATTTTATTTTCTGTCATTTTATTTATCGCAATTTATTTTACGCACTTTAATTTTTGTCATTTATTTTTACGCTTAAAATCGACAAACCGGTCATTAAACGGTAAAACCCCCATTTTATAATAATACTACTACTTATTTATATATATATTTTTACAAATAAACTTAATAATATAGCGTTAACTTCACCAGCTCCCTGTGGAACGAACCGGACTTACTAAAAACTACACTACTCTACGATTAGGTACACTGCCTATAGTGTTGTAGCAAGGTTTAGGTATATCCCATCCGTAAATTAATAAAACTTGTGTCATATTTTGTAGTATTTCCTAGTAAAAATAATACTATTTCGTACTACTCTGCTCCAACATCAAGTTTTTGGCGCCGCTGCCGGGGAGCGCTAAAACGCTATATTTTTAATTATAATAATATTGAAATAAAATATAATAATATAATAATATTGAAATAGAATATAATAATATAATAATATTTAAGAATCAAAAATATACGTAAATTTTAAAAAAAGTCGTATTTATTAAATACTTCAGGGGTATATTATGTAACTTATAATTAATAATTGCTATCATGTCGCTTTCATGTGAATAGTAAATTAATTAATTTATTTTTATTTACTATTCATGAATAGTAAATGAATTAAAAAAAAAAAAAATTCGTTTTTAAAAAAAAAAAAAAAAAAAAAAAAAATTTTGTGTAAAAAAAAATCGTTTTTTTTTAAAAGAAAAAAAAAATTCGTTTTAAAAAAAAAAAATTTGTAAAAAAAAAAAAAAAATCGTTTTTTTTTAAAAAATTTTTTAAAAAAAAAAAAAAAAAAAACGTAAAAAAAAAAAAAAAAAAAAAAAAACGTAAAAAAAAAAAATATATATATTTTTAAAATTTTGTCTCTAAAAAAAAAAAAATGTTTTTTTTAGTTTTATTACCTTTAGATTTTTAGACTATAGTCGCAACTTTTAGTATTAAGTTTAGTTTTGCCATAGTTATTTTTACTTCTAGAATTTTTAGGCTTTGCCGTAAAATCCCTTAAGTGCTTATTCCTTAGACTAAGTTTTAGGTGCTTTAGAATTTTACGACGCCGTATTTCGCACTACTTTCTTATTTTTATTTTTCGACGCCTATTTTTCGACCTTTTATTTTTCGATCTTTTTCGACGAACTCTTTTTCTTTCTTATTTCTCGCTATTCTAGTTTTAGGACATAGATTTTTATTCTACTTCTTATCTAAATTTCTTAAAATTACGAAAATTTATTTTAAGTGGTTAAATTAATAGACATCAAAATTTTCTGGTTCGTAGTAATAGTTGGATTTGTACGTGGACCGGGTTATTGGAGCCAAACAGTACTCAATTATATTGAGACCAAACGAATCCTGCCCCTCTGCTGCATCTTTTGGCTATTCGAAACGTGGGCAAAATCAGAAAAGTCTATTAATTGGATAACTTATATAATTTTTCTTTCCTTTTAAAAACTAATAGGATATTCAGTGAATGCACCGAGTAAAACGTTCACCACCTTTCATACGTTCACCACCTGTAACTCGATCAAGACATTTAGCAAATATTGTCGCCGTTGATTTTTCTTTAGAATCGTCATCTAGTCGAACAAGAACTCCAACTCAAATTTCCGATAATCCATTTTTTTGAACCCGACTTCACAATTAAGAACCCGGAGCATATTCAAGGACAATTCCAAGATCCTGAACCACTAATTATTCCTCCTGAGCCACAAACCATTAAATCAGAATCCTCTAGTGATTCGGATACAACAAATTCAATTATGGAAAATCTGGAACCTCTAAGTATGGAAGATCGAATGAGAGCCACACGCACGGGCCAAGGTCACGCCATTATTAAACCAGAAGTTAATGCTCCAGATTATGAAATTAAAGGACAAATCCTACACATGGTAACTAACCAATGCCAATTCAGTGGTGCACCGAATGAAGATCCTAACGAACACCTTCGTACGTTTAAAAGAATTTGTACACTATTCAAAATCCGAGAAGTGGAAGATGAGCAGATCTATCTCATGTTGTTTCCCTGGACTTTAAAGGGAGAAGCCAAAGATTGGTTAGAATCGTTACCTGAAGGGGCGATTGACACATGGGATGTTTTAGTTGAAAAATTTCTTAAACGATTCTTTCCGGCATCCAAAGCCGTGAGACTTCAAGGAGAAATTGTTACGTTCGCGCAAAAGCCAAATGAAACATTATATGAGGCGTGGACAAGATTCGGAAGGATGTTGAGAGGATGTCCTCAACACGGTTTAGACACTTACCAAATAGTACAAATATTCTACCAAGGTGTCAACGTTGCTACACGAAAAGACATCGACATAACAGCTGGTGGTTCCATTATGAAGAAAACCGCAACTGAAGCTTACAAAATTATTGATAACACAGCCTCCCACTCGCATGAGTGGCACCAAGAAAAAGATATTGTTCGTTCATCTAAAGTGGCTAGAGCCGATTCTAGCCATGACTTTGATTCCGTTTCCGCAAAAATAGATGCTTTCGAAAGACGAATGGAAAAGATGAATAAAGATATTCACGCAATACGAATCAGTTGTGAGCTATGCGGTGGACCACACTTATTGAAAGATTGTCACATTGAACCAACATTGGAACAACGAGAGAATGTTTCCTATATGAACCAAAGGCCTGGAAATAATTATCAAAATAATTATCAACCGCCAAAGCTAAACTTCAATCGAAATCAAAACATTCTTTACAATCCAAAAGGACCCGAAAATAACTGGTATAACCAACAAGGTCCGAATAACCAACCAACTCAAAACAACACTTTCAATCAACAAAAACCTGGCTTATATAAACCACAACAACAAACCGAAGAGAAAAAGTCAAATATGGAAGACGTGGTATTCAAGCTAGTTGAATCTCAAACACAATTTATTGAAACTCAAACCCAAACGAACGAGAGATTTGATCAGTCATTAAGAACTCAACAAGCTTCCATTTTGAATCTAGAAAAACACGTAGGTACTCTTGCTAGCATGATGAGTGAGAGGGAACAAGGAAAGCTACCGAGTAATACTGAAGTAAATCCTCGGAATGAGAATGTTAATATGGTTTCAACGAATTCTGAAAAACCAGCACCAGAAGATGGGAAGGTTTTAGATGAGAGTAACAATGAAGAAGTTACACCACCACCACCCGAGTATGTAAAGCCAGTGGTGGCACCATACAAACCACCCATCCCGTTTCCAAGAAAAGGAGTTGAGTATGAGCAAGTGATAGGTAATAAAGATTGTGATACCTCTGGAAAGAAGAAGAAGAAAAAGAATAAGAAAGTGCAAGAAACAAAAGCCGTAAATATAAACCCGGTGAAGACAGTTCCACCAAAACCTCCACCTAGGGTAGGTGATCCGGGTGAATTTATTGTTCCTTGTCTACTTAGTGATTGTGTCATGTATGATGCACTAGCAGATTTAGGTGCAAGTGTAAGTGTTATGCCTCTTTCCTTATATAAGAGATTAGGTGTAGGTAAGTTAAGTCCAACGGATATGAGTGTTCGACTCTTTGATCAAACCATTAAGCACCCAGTTGGAATTGCTGACAACCTACCCGTTCAAGTAGGCAATTTAACTTTTCTAGTCGAATTTATTGTCATTGACATAGAAGAGGACCCAAACGTTCCTCTAATTTTAGGTCGACCATTCTTTGCGTCCACCGGGGCGTTATTTGATGTAGGAAATGGAAGAATGACACTTAAAAGTGGTAACAAATCAATCACCTTTATGATTCAAAAGTCTAAATCTCCACCAACTAAAACCGTTGAACCAGTAAAAACGATTGGTAATAACCATGTTGTTTTACCAACTCCAACGGTAGTGCTTAGCAATAATAAAACGCCTAAGTGTGGGGAAAATGAAGTAAAACCTAATGATGACTTGATAATAAAGAACCCCGTTGTTGATACGAAATTAAATGACCCCGTTATTAACAGTTCAATGAAGAAACTTTTTAAACGGGCTATCGATGCTAGAAGTAAGGGGAACTTTAAGTTATGTAACCGGTTAGTATCCAATCTGTCGCCTAAAGAAAAGGCGAAACTAGTTGAATTTTGGGATATTACGGAAGAAGCCGGGCACTGGCTTAAAGAAAAAGTCACAGATAGGAAAGTTGATTATGGACCAAAAGAAATTGACGATGAAGTTAATCACAATTTCGACACCACAGCTACCTAAGTGTGGGGAGATTCAAATGTTCTAAGAAAATGTTATCTAGAGTTAGTTGTTCTGTTCTCGTGTAGTTCCGAGAATGGAATCCGATTGGTCTTTTCCGCTAGCAGACACTAAAGAACTAGTTTTCTCCCCCCATTCTGAATTTTTGTTTTTTTTAGGTTTTATATGAAATTAATATGCTTTTAAGTTTTGTGTGATATTTAAAAACAAAATTTACTTTAATTCATTAAGTTGAAAATATGATTTCTAAAATTCGTCGTGAGTTGAAGACTAGGTCATTAAGCCGAAATTGCTTTACCCGAGGGTGGGACGGCAAATTTTGTTATCATTATTTTTAATTTTATTGATCTAAAGTATGCCAAAAAGATATTAGACTTTATAAATTTTTGAACGTGGGGTAATATACCCAACTTCAAAAATATGTATATATATGTTTGTATTTTATATTATGTACAAAACAGGGTAGAACAACGCACTTTCAAAGACTAACATTAAGTTCAGCAATAGCTACTGATTTTGACGACAAGAAGCAAAATATCAAATGTGATGTAAAATAATATGCTTACAAACTGGGTATTTTTAATCACTTTTCTACACTAATCACCCTCATGAATTTATAATTATAGTCTGATTTCATGCAAATGAGGGCATTGCATGATCTCAAGTGTGGGGAAGGGTTATAAATTCTCTCGGGTTTGCACTTAGTTTATTTGCCAAATTTTGTGAAAATTTGAAAAATTTTCAACTAAATGAATTTAAAATCATGTTTATACATATTTATGAACAGTGAAAACTAGGTGATAATACCGAAATTATCGTTACCTCGAAAAGGACATAAATTGAGAAACACCCTAAAACGCTTGAATTCATTTAAAATGAAATAAAAGAAAATAAAAAGGCAAAGAAAGAAACTAAGTGTGGGAAGAATGTACCAAGTTATTCAATTTAAAACATATATCACATATTTTTGTACAAACAATTGAAAATACTTTTGTTTTGAACGATAATCAACTGTTTTATCCGATGAAAGAAAAGAAGAGATGGATCTACACGATGAATCAATTCCATCATTTGAAGGAAGTAAAGTCTTCCGAAAAAGACACGCGCTTCTTGATTTAGGTCATGAAGTTGTCGTCCAGACCAGCTGTAGGTTGACGAAAAACCTAGAAAAGTCATCACTAAAATCAGCAGGAAATCCACGGACCTCAGCATCAAACAGGGTCGCCAAGTGGTCAGACTTATCCTAACCATGAGAGGGTCTGTCTTGTAAAATGGGGAGGGCACCGTGCAAATTAGCTTGATAAGACTAATGAATCAGATCCCCAGAAAGGATAATCTCCTTAAAGATTAAAAATCAGCTTTTAAGACTGATATTACTCAATCCTAGAGATTGACCTTAAAGATTGAGAATTCAAACTCATGGAATTCAATGATATCTAAACTCGAGCTTGAACGAGAAAATATTTTGATCAAAAATACAAACCGATTTGTTTTCTGAAAACCCATTTTCAATGCGTTCATTACCATTGAACGTAAAATCCTAAGAAATTCACCTGGAATTCATTAGGTCACCTGAACCAAATCGGGTGTCAACCGTAAGAACGGTGGTTGCATAGCATGGTCGGAGACAGGACCTTGTGCCAGACCGAAAAATTATAGGATGATCTTTACTATCGCTCCTACCAAGGATAGTTCTAGCATCCGACACGTTAATAAGACCATAATCATCTGCATGTCACGGGACATTGCCTTAACAGTTTCTTGTTCATCGCTTTCCTTTACAACCGGACGGTAGTTTGCCGAAAGGTAATATACGGGACAAGTAAACTGGACGTGTTGCTTTCCTAATACAAGGTTAGCAAGTGGGTAACACAAAACCACAAGTGTTGAGCTAAAATTTTCAAATCTGAAACCCACACAACCCACAAAAATATTTTGCAAACACCGGTGAAGGGTTATTCCGGAAAACTTATCTAGGGTAAAAGCTAGATTAAATTTTCAAAAAGATCAAATGTTTTCATAAAGATCCAATTTCCTTAAGGATCTACATTTTAATAGTCATGTGGGACTGTAAACCACCTTTCAAATGTGCACTTTGCTTTGGAAACCGAAAGTAAATCGGCTATTTGATTGCAAGTGTCGTTGACCTAAACCCAAGGCAACTGTGGATGACACACCCACCTTTAACCATCATTACTGTCATTGTTTATACCGCTATATCAAAATCACTGATGTACAAAATGTGATGAATAAAAAAGTGATTCATGTATGTTTTTATTTCAAGTTCTGTATTGCTTGAGGACAAGCAACGCTCAAGTGTGGGGATATTTGATAGTGTTCCAAATGAACATATATTTAGTAGCAATATCGTTCCAATATGTAAAGTTTTTAAATGTAATTTCCTTATTTTTAGTTGTAATAGTTAAATAAATAAGTGCGAAGACGAAAGACGCAAATCGCTCGAAAATGAAGATTTAAAGACAAAAACGAAGATTTGAAAGACCAAAACGTCCAAAAAACTAAAAAGTACAAGATACAATTAAAAAGGTTCAAATTATTGATGAAGAACGTCTAAAAATGACAAGAGTACAAGTTACAAAACGCAAAGTACACGATATAAAATTGTACGAAAGGACGTTCGAAAATCCGGAACTGAGGCATGAACCAACTTTCAGCGCTCGACGCAACGGTGTAAAAATTACGAGTCAACTATGCACAAGAATAAAATATAATATTTAAATAATTCATAATAAGAATAATATTAAATAATAAAAAGTTGTTAATTGAGCATAGTTCAGGGGTCGTAAATGAAAATTCAATTTCTAATTTGCCTATAAAAGCGATCTATGTAACGATGAAAAGAGGAAGAATTTTTTTCGATCTTTTTTTTTATCAATCAAATATCTATATCAATTATCAATATCTATATTCTATATCTCTATCATAATGTTAACTTAATAAGATATAACAATAATCTTAATTTTAATTTTAAATTATGATAATAATAAGATTTATAATAGAGATCGTTTGAGTGTGTAAGTCGAAATTTTGTCCGTGTAACGCTACGCTATTTTTAATCATTGTAAGTTATGTTCAACCTTTTTACATTAATGTCTCGTAGCTAAGTCGTTATTATGCTTATTTAAAATGAAGTACTCATGATGTTGGGCTAATTACTAAAATTGGGTTATTGAACTTTGGACCATAATTAAGGTTTGGGCAAAAGACCGACACTTGTGGAAATTGGATTATTGACTATTAATAGATGGGGGGTATTGTCTAATTGAGTGACAACTCATTGGAGTCTGTCGAACCTATCTTCAAATTAATTAACCTAATAATTAATAATGATTATGGTTGTCCTATTTAGTGACGTTCATATGGAATCTGTTATAATCATTTAATTAATCAATTGGGTTGGGTAATTGATTATTCATTCTGATCAAGTGGATGAATTAATATTCATAAACTAATTAAAACAGGGGTGGATTACATACAGTGATAACTGGTGTAATTGTTGACAGAAGTGATAACTGCGTCACAGTTTAAATCCTTAATCAGTTGGAATATTTGACTTCGGGTATAAGGGTAATTTGACGAGGATACTCGCACTTTATATTTATGACCGATGGACTATTATGGACAAAAACCAGATAGATGTATCAAATAAACCAGGACAAAGGACAATTAACCCATGGTAATAAATTAAAATCAACACGTCAAACATCATGATTACGGAAGTTTAAATAAGCATAATTCTTTTATTATATTTCTCATCGTATCTTTATTTACTGTCATTTTATTACTCGCAATTTTATTTTCTGTCATTTTATTTATCGCAATTTATTTTACGCACTTTAATTTTTGTCATTTATTTTTACGCTTAAAATCGACAAACCGGTCATTAAACGGTAAAACCCCCATTTTATAATAATACTACTACTTATTTATATATATATTTTTACAAATAAACTTAATAATATAGCGTTAACTTCACCAGCTCCCTGTGGAACGAACCGGACTTACTAAAAACTACACTACTCTACGATTAGGTACACTGCCTATAGTGTTGTAGCAAGGTTTAGGTATATCCCATCCGTAAATTAATAAAACTTGTGTCATATTTTGTAGTATTTCCTAGTAAAAATAATACTATTTCGTACTACTCTGCTCCAACATCAATATTGGAAACACTTAATCATATAAATATCAATTTCATTTAATATATTTAAACATGAAAAAGTTCGGGTCACTACATTTGGAAAGGTGTAATCCGTTTTAGGAAACGTAAAAAGTTAAATCCGTGATATTTTGATCCTTTTAAAAATCTTGGGGCATTTTGGACCCGTTGCTTACCGTTTCGAACCCCCAACACAATCGAATTCTGTTCATTCTATATTCCGTGTATCAAACTTGAAGAAGTGTCTTGCCGAACATGATTTGTCATTCCTTTCGATGAGCTTACTATCGATGACAAACTTCACTTCCTAGGAGGACCGGTTGAAATTATAGATCGTGAAACCAAACTCTGAGATGACGTGAAATCCCGACTGTCAAAGTTCGTTGAAATGCCCAAGGAAGTACCTTCGCTTATTCATAGAATTGGCAAAACAAGATCTCGAGGAAGAAACGACGACTACTACTTCCAACTAAATTTCGGGACGAAATTTCTTTTAAGGTGTAGGTAATGTAACATCCCGTGTTTTTCCGTTAAATTTATTTTTAACACCGTCTTTTTTTTTAAATAATATCTTTCGTCATCTATATTCGTATTTTTCGTTAACTAACGTTCTTGATATTCCCGTTATTTAATTATAACATCTCCCGTTTACTCTCGCGTATTTAAATTAATTCGTTTGGTTAATTCACGCACCCGCTTTCAAACACGAGGGACCGAAGTTGCCAAGTGGGCAAACTAGTTGACTAGGTCAACTAGTCAACCCACTTACCACCACTCATTCATTCATCTTCAACCTCCTCACCTCTAACACTTCCACTTTTACTCTTAAACACCCAAATCATTCATTCATCATCTAAATTCGATCTAGGAAGCTTACATCAAAACAAATTACATATTCGTGATCCTCTCTTCATCCTCTACATTTTGGTACCAATTTCATCTCGTTTGGGTAACATTTCTAAAACTCCAGATTTCATGTTCTTAGTGTTTTTGACTTGAAATGGTGTTAGTTATTGTCTATGGCTCAAGTCTAACATGAATATTTGTTTGGTTTGCTCGATTTGTTGTTTTGAGTAACTAGCTTGAATATGAAAATGGGTGTGTTTAATCTTGAGTTTTGAGTGATTAAATGTTGTTTAAATGTTAAAGTTCATGTATTAAATGTGTTACTAGCATCATTAGCTTCAATTTGATGTGTTGGTTGATTTAGAAAAGCTTCAATTACAAAATGGTTGAATTCATGATTTTGGTTAAGGTTTGATGAACTTTAAAACGAACTTTTAACGCATTGAATGCTATGAAATGTTGTTAGTAAGTGTTTAGTTGTGTTGTATGTTTCACTACCTTCAAAACGGCATATCGTATGTGTAAATTGGATTCCCGAGTCAAGAAATGCGTTTTATGAGCTTGAAACTTTAATTTTGAACATTTAACGATCATTCGATGAGGTTTTTGGTCTTTTAAATGATGAACTTGATTAATTAAATGTATTTAGTTGTATTCCTTGTCAAAATACCTTTCCAATGATATAAGATACGTGTTTTGAATGTTTACGGTTCATAAGTTATGGTTGTTTGAAGTTGGATTCGTGCTTGAATGTTCAAAAACTGCCAGACTTGCTGAACAGCCATAATGAGCGCCGCTCAGGGTCTTGGAATGCCTCTTCGAGCCCCTGCTGTCCAAAAATACACATTTTCGATTAATTCTAACTATACTACGCACCCCCGATCAACATGAGACATGGCCAACATGCTTATATATGATTAAAAACCCCAGAAAAATAGTTCAGTACCCGACCCGAACGTGTTAACTTTTTTGTTGACTTTGACTTGGACCAAAAGTTGACTTTTATTCAAACATAACCAATACTTTGTTTAAATGTTATAACCTTTCGTTTACACTTATATCTTGCATGAAACTTGACAACGTGATTCACATGCTACATAATCGAGTCGTAACGAGCCATAGGACTAATTGAACACATTTCAACCGACCTTGTTTGTGTCTTACCCGGTATTGATATAACTTACTTGTTTAAGTTAAGGCTAAACAACTTTCATGCACACGTTTACTTTGTGAAGTACATTTATACTCGTGCACTCGAGGTGAGATCATAGTCCCATCTTTTCAACAACTTTTATACTTTTAAATCATGGGATGAGAAACATATAAAGTTTTATACTACATACTTTATACTTTGAACACAAGTACAAAAACAAACATTCCACGTGCAAGTTAGAACAAAAAGCCTCAATTCAATTATCATTAGTTACACTTGCAGGGTGTAAACGTGAACTTATATTATGTGATCACATGGGCTTGACGAGCCTCATTCGGACGGTTCGCTACCGTTAGCGGATGAAATATATTTTCGAGTATAGTGTATGTTCTAACACTATGTAACAGGGAGCAAAACAGTTAAGTTTGATAATTGGGTGCTCGCGATACAAACAACAACTTTTGGAATGCAAACGATTTGGATAATCAACAATACAAAATCTTGTGGTTCAAAAACAACGGTTACAAACACCTATGATTTCACCAATGTTTTTCGTTGACAGTTTTCTATATGTTTCTCAGGTTCATGATTGGCTATTTGATACATGCTTCCGCGTACACTCATACTTGCTTGGGGTCAAGCATACATGCATACACTTTGATTACTTGCTTGGAGTCGAGCATACATGCATACGCTAGTGATAGCACATTTGGATTCAAACAAATGTTTACATACATATTTACGCTATTTATAGCAACCGTGATTTTAAACTAATTGTGTCGCAAGTTATTTCATTTATACTTTATAACTTTTGTAAACTTAAACTTGTTGTCGAACCGTTTGGTAAACTAAACTTTGTAAAACTTGTACGTTTCAAATGAATGCGACATAATTTTGGTCAAACGCGTCTCATATATGGACTATGACCACGCAACGGGACCTAAGTTAACGGCGCCGTCAATGACAATTTTGTCGGGTCGTTACAGATGGTACCAGAGCGTTGGTTGTAGGGATCTAGGATGTGCATTAGTGTGTCTGACAGAGTCGTTAGGACGCATTAGTGAATCTAGACTACAACCGGATAGTTAGCCATTGCATTCTGACATACATTTGCTATAGTTAGCCATCTCCATACCCAAACCAGCAAAAAATATTAAAACCATCCTCATACCCAGCCCACTACTCGAATACCAGAACCCGAACCCGACCCAAAAGTATCGGGTTTCTAATTTACCCATCAGTTACGGGTCTTTTTGCCATCCTTACGAGCAAGGGGTGGGTTCATCGAGTCTTAACCATAAGGGCTTTTTTCAAGAGTTAGATGAACAAGGTGTCATACCTCAACCTTCAGGCGCTCTTATAAGTGACAAATCATCCAACGTTTTAACATATTCCTTTCCAAATCGGAACAACAAAGGCGTTCATATCGATAAACTTGATGGAATAACTTCGCGACCGGATGAAAGAAATAAAAATGCAGAGCGAAGGCCGGTTAATTTGGTTAACTTGGTTAATGGTTTTTTTAGTTGGTTGCGGTTTACATTTAGGGGCTGTTTACTCTTTTTTCTTATTAAGTCATTACGTTTTCTAGTTTTGAACTCATTGTATTTTTCTATGTCCGTTAGAGTTTTTATTTTAGTGTAGGTGTTGTTTTCGTGTAGCTTGGTTAAAGTTAGCTTAGTTTAAATATTATTTATGGATTTAGAAAATTTACTTTTAATGAGCCGTTTTTTATTTTGAATTGGTTGTATCTGGTTCATATGTTTTTTCATTTATATGGATGAAGAGTTCCTAATTTTAATAGTATTTTATTTTATTAAAATGGAAAGTTTAATTTTTTTTGGACCGAAAATTCGGGACAGGACATTTGACAAGGAACGATAGTACGATGGCTCTTCCATGACGCAAAAGGACATAAGCTTGACATCGTTTTATTGGCCCACGAGTTAGGTAATTGACAGGAAATAAAGTTTTCACGGGTCCAGATATATTGTCGGCCATTTATAACCCCCAAAACAATCTACGGAACCCCTAAAATATTCAACCCCAAATAAACCTTTCTTCATGTTTTTTTTTTTTTTTTTGGCGAAAAAGTGGAGTCATTTATTAAAGGCCTTCATCAAAACAATGAAGCCTAACAATTACAAGTACAATGACGGTTTAAAAACGGTCATAAAACATTACAAGAATTGAGAACAAACATAAACATTACAAAGATGAACGAAACCGGCAACTAAACAAGAAACGAAGGATTATGATCCCACACATAGGCTTGTAGTCCGTGCACTAGCTTAAGATTAGAAGCCCAAAGAAAAACTTTGAGTTTGATACAACGAACGAGACTAGAACGACATGTAAACTTGCCATTGAAGATGATATCGTTTCTAGCATTCCAAATTGCCCAAATCGTGGCGGGCCCTATCAACTTCCAAAACTTGGACGTTTTTATCCCCATACCATAATACCAATCGAATGAGAAATCGAGAATAGTCCTTGGAATAACCCACCGAATATTCCACCAACGAAATAAATCCGTCCAAATACATGAAGACCATTTGCAATGGATTAATAAATGATCAATAGTCTCAATCTCAATTCTACACCAAACACATAAGGAAGATTGATTTGGAGGTAAAAATACGTCTACTAACCAAAACGTCTTTGACGGGAATACTTTTTTTGATTGCTAGCCAATGAAAGATCATAATCTTGGAAGGAACATTATTAGCCCACACGATTCTAGGCCAAATCGGGGAAGAGGCACAGTTCGATTGAATAAGAATACGAGTTGCATCTGCCACAGAGTATGAATCGTTTGGGCCTGCAGCCCATGTAACCTTATCATCCGCCACATGATTAAGCGAATAGTAGGCTAATAAAGAGGCAAGTTCTTGGGCCTTGAAAGAATTATAAATTGACAAAGGTTGGCCCAAGTGAAATTCCCAACCAGTCTGTGGCATTGATAAATCAGTAGGCATGCGAAAAAAATGAACACTTTGCACCTTAAAAGAACAAGAGAAGAACAATGAGGGAAATTCATCTTTCAAAATACGACCATCGACCCAAGGATCGTACCAAAATAAAATGCTTTTTCCATTACCTAGCTTCCACTTCCAATTGTTAGGACCAACTAAACCGAACGCGGACTCATTCTTTTGGAGGTTAACCAAATCTTTCCAAATTGGAGATAACATGGACGTATTTAAAGAAGCAACGTTGTTCATAAGTTTACCTCTAAAGGAAGGACCAAAGGAAGTAACAACAATAGACTTCCACAAACCGTGTTCGTTATTATTCAAACGCGCCCACCATTTAGCAAGCATTGCAAAATTTTTTAACCGGAGAGGAGTAATGCCTAAACCACCCAAATCTTTAGGCAAACAAACCGAATCCCATTTTACTAAACACGTTTTCTTTACAAGACAATCACCGCCCCATAGAAAATTTCTTCGATATTTTTCAAGTTGTTTAATAACGGAGATCGGGGCTTTATAGATCGACATGTAATGAAGAGGAAGATTGGATATAACCGCATTGACCATGACCAATCTACCTCCAAAAGAAAGACAACAACCTTTCCATCCGGCTAGTTTACATTTGAACTTTTCAATAATTGGATCCCACATTGTTTTTCTTACTCTAGCAATACCAATTGGAATTCCAAGATATTCCAAAGGAAACGCGCCCACTTTACAATCGAAGATGTCCGAAAAAGCTATCATATCTTCTTTAGAAACATGAATACCATATAGCATTGTCTTGATGGCGTTCATTTGTAAACCGGAAAGTTGGAAGAATAAAAGTAAGACTTGTTTGATCCGAAGAAGTTCATTAACATTCGGTTGAGCAAAAATAATAGTATCATCGGCAAATTGGGAATGATTAATTTGCAAGTTTTGACCGATTTTACAACCCTCCAAAACACCATTTTTGAGATCGTTGGAAAGGAGTTTGCTAAGAACCTCCGCCACTATAATGAACAAAAAAGAAGATAACGGGTCCCCTTGACGTAAACCACGCTTCATTAAACCTTCACGAGACGGAGAACCATTGATGAGAACCGAGAAATTAATATTAGAAATACAAGTCTTGATCCATGAGATGAACTTGGGTCCAAAACCCATGTTAAGTAACACTTGAATTAGGAATTAATGAGAGACGCAATCGTATGCTTTGGAAAAATCGATCTTCAAAAGGAGAATGGGTTTCTTCCTCTTTTTAGCCATATGCACAACCTCGCTAACAACCATCACGCCATCCATCAATAACCGAGATGGGACAAAGCCGTTTTGACTTTCACTTATAATAAAAGGAATTGCCTTTTTTAATCTATTTGCAAGGGTTTTTGCAATAATCTTATAAGGCGCATTAATGAGGCTAATGAGGCGTAGGTGATCAATAGTCATTGCCGATTTTGATTTGGGGATAAGAACAATGAACGAAGAATTGAAACCTTTAGGAAAAGCCGGATTGGTATGGAATTGATCAAACATATTCATGATTGTATCTTCAAGAAAGACCCAAGCCTTTTTGAAAAATTGTAACGAGTAACCATCGGGGCCGGGAGTTTTATTGCCATCAAAATTTTTTATCACGTTGAGAACTTCATCAGAAGAAAAGTCGTGTTCAAGACTTTCGACTAAAACAGTAGGAACCTGTGCCAAATTTAGTCCAGCCCAATCGAAATTGATATCAGTGGGAGGAGGAGGATTAAACAATTTTTCAAAAAATTCGATTGCATAGTCTTTCACAGTAGATGGATCTTCAACCCAAAATCCATTGATTTTTAACCCGGAAATATGAGAAGATTGTTGTTTGATGCGAGAAACAAGATGAAAAAATTTAGAGTTTTTATCGCCCAACTTTAACCAATGATATCGAGATTGAAGTCACCTCTTTGAACCAAAACGAATAGTGAGCTGTTTTTTAATTAACTTCAAAGCAGCGAGAGAAGCAATTTCGCCATCAGACAGATCCCTAACCTTGAAACAATTTTTAAGAAAGGAGATTTCTTTGGAACAGACTTGAAGATTGATATCATCGAGACTTTTTTGAGAGAAACACCATTCCTTTATTTCGACTTTCAACAGCCTCAACTTCTTACCAATAATAAAAGCAGCCCAACCATAAACTTGGAATTCGGCCCATTTTGATTCACAGAGTGTTAGAAAACCTCGCTGAGATAACCATGAGTTATTGAATCTAAAAGGCTTTGGACCCCAATAACAAAGCTTGTTTACCCAAATAATGGGCTTGTGGTCGGGTTTATCCGTTTGGGCAGATTGTAGAATTGCTTCGGGCCAAAGACTAGACCATTCGACATTAACAAGAACTCGATCAATGCGTGAAAACTTTCCATTTGGTCCTTCCCAAGTAAACTCGTCATTAGACAAAGGTTGATCAATTAAGGAAGCATTAAGAATAAACTCATTAAATGAATTAATGCTATTAAAATCAATAACTTCCCGTAACCTTTCATCCGGATGACAAACGGCATTGAAATCTCCCAACAAACAAATAGGACCCGGCCATTTGAGTGCAATATCCTTAAGTTGTGCCCACACCAATTTTTTCTTGCTCTCAAGATTCGGTGCATAAACATTAACAATTAAGATTAAACGATTGGAAGGAAGATACCTCAATATAGTTGCAATCCAATATCTCCTTTTCCATAACTTAATCAAGGTAAAAACATTGGATCTCCAAATAGATAAAAGACCACCCGATCTTCCACATGCTTCAACTTGGACACAATCGAAAATAAAATGCTTCCATATTTCATTGAGAACGGGTAGAGAAACTTCCTTAACCATAGTTTCCTGAATTGCGAGAAATTGTATTTGAAACCGATTGATCAACGAGCCCGCTAAACGACCTTTTGATTTGTTGCCTAGGTCGCGGGTGTTCCACGAGGCGAGCCTCATGGTTTCGAGTCTTTGCTTGGGGTATAATCTTCCGCCATATTCTCCATGAGAACGCCAAAGTTTTGTAATTCTTCATTGTATGAAATCTTTTTAGACCCGAATGGTTGACAGCCCTTTATACTTCCTTTGAACGAAGAGCTTTGGCCAAAAACATGGCTAATCTCGCACCAAGTGTACAGTGTACACTGACCGTAAGAGTCTTCAGCATATTTTTGATCAAAAACAACTCAATATGAGGCAACGTCGCTGGATAGAGTTGTTAAACAATTACGATTGTGAAATCCGTTACCACCCCAGAAAGGCTAATGTTGTAGCTGATGCCCTAAGTCGGAAAGAAAGAGTAAAACCTCTTAGGGTCCGAGCTTTGAATATTACAATTCATACTGATCTCACGAAGCAAATTCAAGCAGCACAGTTAGAAGCTTTAAAAGAAGAAAACGAAAAAGGCGAAATGAGCAAAGGGTTAGAAAAACAACTTGAAGTAAAAGCCGATGGAACCCTGTATTTTGCTGGTAGGATATGGGTACCAAAACATGGTAACCTAAGGCAACTAGTACTGGATGAAGCACACAAAACGAGGTACTCAATTCACCCAGGAAATGGGAAAATGTACCACGATCTCAAGAAGTTTTATTAGTGGCCTAATATGAAGACAGAAATTGCTACTTATGTAAGCAAATGTTTGACGTGTGCAAAGGTCAAAGCTGAGCACCAAAAGCCGTCAGGATTACTGCAACAACCGAAAATTCCGCAGTGGAAATGGGAAAGAATAACCATGGATTTCATTACGAAATTGCCAAGGACTACAAGTAGTCATGATACTATTTGGGTGATAGTTGATCGTCTAACTAAATCAGCTCACTTTCTATCAATAAAGGAGACAGACAGTATGGAGAAATTAACACGCCTATATTTGAAGGAAGTAGTTTCCAGGCATGGTGTACCTATCTCCATCATATCTGATCGCGACACCCGATTCACATCACGTTTCTGGCAGTCATTACAAAAAGCATTGGGAACTCGATTAGATATGAGCACCGCTTATCACCCACAGACAGATGGTCAAAGTGAAAGAACAATACAAACATTGGAAGACATGTTACGGGCATGCGTGATTGACTTTGGAACTAGTTGGGATCGACACTTACCGTTGGCAGAATTTTCATACAATAACAGCTATCATACCAGCATCAACGCAGCGCCATTTGAAGCACTTTACGGTAGAAATTGCAGATCTCCTATATGTTGGAGTGAAGTAGGAGAAAGACAACTTACTGGAAAAGAAATTATTCACGAAACCACCGAAAAGATCATTCAAATACAACAACGATTGAAAATGGCCATGAGTCGCCAAAAGAGTTATGCTGATGTAAGAAGAAAACCGCTAGAATTTCAAGTGGGCGACAAAGTCATGTTGAAAGTGTCACCCTGGAAAGGCGTTGTACGATTCAGTAAACGAGGAAAGCTAAGTCCTAGGTACGTAGGACCCTTTGAAATCACCGAAAGAATTGGAACAGTTGCTTATCGATTAAAGCTACCGCAAGAACTTAGTAGTGTTCACAACACATTTCACGTGTCAAATTTGAAGAAATGTTTAGCTGAAGAGGATGTCGTAATTCCTCTTGACGAAATACGAATCAATGATAAACTCCATTTTATCGAAGAACCTGTTGAAATCATGGACCGTGAGGTCAAACAATTAAAACAAAGCAAAATACCGATAGTTAGGGTTCGTTGGAACGCTAGACGAGGACCTGAGTTTACTTAGGAACGTGAGGATCAAATGAAGCAAAAGTATCCACATTTGTTCACTGATATCGCTCATGAAACAGGTACTACTCAAAATTTCGGGACGAAATTTTCTTTAACGGGGAGGTTATGTGATGACCCGGAAAATTTCGACTAATTTAAACCAATTCTCTATATGATTTAATATTATGTAAATATACATATATATATATATATATATATATATGTATGTATATATATATATGTACAAGTAAAAATGACTTTGCTACAGTAAAAATGACTTTGCTACAGTAAATACTATTTGCTACAGTAAACCACTATTTGCTACAGCACACTATTTGCTACAGTAACACTATTTGCTACAGTAACACTATTTGATGTCGACGGACTAGCAAACAAAAACGGATAAAGCGGCCATGCGATCGCATGGCAAAAACACTGAAAACTCATGCGATCGCATGAGCTACAGTAAATGGAAATATGCCTATAAAAAGGCAGTTTGCTCGACGAATTTATTACACCATCTTTCTTTTCTCTTCTTCTGTACATAAATTTTATATTTATAATTATAATTATAATTTTAATTTTAAGTTTAATAATAATAAAGTATATTCGAGGGTATTTTTAATTCGGGTTTCAAACCGTTTTAAAATAAGGAAATATTGGGTATTGTTCGGGGTATTGTTCTTGAATCCAAGGCCAACCATACAGTCATCTACCATCATTACATCTACGCAATTTGCCTACAATATTGAGTCTCAATATTGAACTGTGAGTTATAGTCTCCCTTTTTAAATACTTTAAATATTTTTGGGCTGAGAATACATGCAATTTATTTTAAACGCGATAAGACACAAGTACATACTAAATTCTACACTGAGTTAAACCGAAAATCCCTTAGCTTTGGTAACTAGTAGCTGCCAGTACATAGGATATGGACTGGTGGGTGCGAATAATTGTATATGGATCCATAGGGCTTGACATCCCCGTCCGAGCTAGAGCGCTAGCCTTTTAACGGACGTATATTATTTGAGTTTAAGACACGTTGGTTTACGTGTATTAAAACAAATGGGGTAATTATCACTATAGCGTTAAGTTTAGTTACCAGGGTGCTCTGTTAAGTAGAATCTATTGATAAACTTTTGATGAAATCTTGTGGTCTATCTTTATATATGTTTATGACTCGAGCAATTAAACCTATAACTCACCAACATTCGTGTTGACTTTTTAGCATGTTTTATTCTCAGGTCCTTAGAATGCTTCCGCTGTGATGTGCTTGTTGCCTGCATGGAGTCTCTCATGCTTTGTACAAAGTTTATTGCATTCAAAATAAAACTGCGTTGTGTAATAAATAATTGGACTGTGATGTCAACCTGTAAATTAAAGACTTATGTATTTCGGGGTTTTTCTTATACCTAAGCACTCGCCCACATGTTTATAACTTTCTATGTTTAGAAAATCACTTATTTTAATGAATGCAATATTTTATCAAAACGTATCATATAGAGGTCAAAACCTCACTGTGGAATCAATGATTAACGTGCCGCGTCAATAGCGATTTTGACGGGTCGTTACATCATTGTACTTAAACAAGTTCTTTTTTATTTCATCTGCAACACCAAATAGACCATAAGATTTGCTTCTTTCGGATTTGACAGCTTTGGATACTTTGTCCATTGAATTGTGAACCCCAACGGTAACATTAGTTTTCAGAGGCGTTTTGAAATTTGAATCGAAGGTGGTTTGAAACAGTTCACCTTCCTCTAGTGGTTGTTCCGGCTGCTTTTCCGGTGACTGAGTATTACCATTATCACCAGAATTTTGTTATTGGGGAGAAGCTTGTAGCACCTCAGTAGCCTTCATAAATTGTTGTAAAAGCAAATTGTACTCGTGAATTAGCTCTTCATCGATCAGCTCTACATCCTGATTGTATGAAATTTCCTCAACCCATAAATTACAAACAGTGTTATTTGCAATGTTAGCCGTTACCATTTTATCTATGGGACCAGGATTAAACACTTCAATAAGAGCAAAAGCTACATCAGCTCTTTTGAGATTATGCGACGATTCATTGATGTGTACAACTCTTCCAAAATTATGAGCAACTTCGATAGTACAACTGACACCACAACATTCAAAAGGAATACCGGAAATTGCCACTTTGGCGAATCTGGAGTACATATTCCTACGATTAACCATCGGAATCACTTCCACAAATTCAGATTCATTTAATGTAGGACCCCTAGTCATACGTTTGAAACTAGCTTCGTCTGCACATTGAACCACATAACTGAATAATCCCCAAGCTGAGACTGAAACGATTGCAATAAAACGGCTCTTTAATCAATTGAACAGTTTTTCTGCCTTAATTGGTTGTTTGTCCACAATTAGAGCAGTTAGGTGTAGTCGATTACACGTATCTGAGTTTTGTGACAGGTTGATTGAAGGAGATGGAGGATTAGGGTGAGATTTTTGTGACTGGGTTTCGACTTTAGGCAGAGCATTAACATTCAGTTCTTTTTTTGCATAGCCAACAAATAACCTTCTTTCATTAATAAATCTACCATTTAACGATTTCAATGCATTAGAAGCCTCTGAAATATATTGGAATTTAAGAAAGGCATAAGAATGATCTTTTTTCCATGAAATCCCTAAAATTGTGCCGAATTCTTGAAATAACTTCTGGATTGTGGATTGATCAGAGAATCTTGATAAATTTCCTAAAAAGATGGAAGATTTTATAGGAAACGTTGGTGATTTTCGTTGGCTGGATTTCGAATTGGATGAAGGATGCTGATTTTGGGGAAGATTGTGTTTAATTGGGATAGAATTTGAAAAGGTGGGTTTGAAATTTTGGGAGAGTTTTGGAGACATTTTTTTACCTTTTTCCTTTCTTCATGGTTAAGCACTTTTTCTTGTACCCTCATTTATTTAAAACTTTAATTTAAAGTCTTATATACATCGTGAGTGATGATAGGTAAACAACCAATTTTTACAAATACACAAACAAACATACTCTATAGTGCTGTACTTACATTCATAAAATATGGGTGATGATATGTAAACAACCAATTTTTACAAATATACAACCAAACATGCTTTACAATGTTGTACAGTACAACACTGTAAAGCATGTTTGATTGTGTATGTGTAAAAATTAATTGTGTATATATCACTCCCCATTAAATATAGGTAGTTTATATACTCGTAACACACAAATATGGCCTATTTGAGTTGATTTGTACGGATAAAAATTTGTACTCCGTATTTCGCTAAAAAAATGCTAGATAAATTTGTAAGTTAAATTTTGTAAGTTGCCGTTTAAAAAAAATTATTAACTACAATTTTGTAAGATAAGATTTAATAGGTGATTTGTCTATATTTTTCATATAAATAAAATCTTTATTGCTTTTCAAAAAAAAAAAAAATTTATTAGGTGATAATGAGACCGCCAGCAAAGCTTGTGTTTACGATCCGCCCTGACGTTCACCCTCGAAGGCACTGATGACATTCCCACTTCGTAGCTCCGCCCTCGAGCATCTCATGCTGCTATTTTTCTTTTTTACACATATTCAAGAATGAACGAGAGAAAATAAAATTACTTTAATTATTTGTATATGTGGCTTGAACATTTTACAATGAATTGTTCAATTATTTTGGTGTGGTAATGTCCTGGTGATGAATTATGTGTTTCAATTGAAGAAAGGAAGAGAATATGTTGATATGACGTTGATGTAACAGTTTGTCGTGGTGAGGAAAGACATCATTATTTTATAATAATGTGAACAAAAGACAAATACATGGTCGCATATCATAATTTGTACATATAAAGTAAAATATTTCATTGTTTTAAGTTTAATCGAATTAAATTATTTCTAAATATATTATTTATGCTCGTATATCATTATTTGTAATTTTAATAAATAATAAAAATAAACCTATGGTTATGATTAAAATTAATTATAATCTATAATTTCAGGATTAGAATTCTCTAATGTTACACATAACATAACTAGTCAAGTTAAATCAATAATAGCTATTAAATTTAATGATTGGTCAAGATTAAACTTAATTTCTTTCTAATTTTTATTTCTCCATTTTTTTTAAAAGGCAAGTAAGTTTTATAAAAAATATAAAAAGTACACGAAACATACTAGCAAGTAGCTAGATAAGACACAAGACCACACGCATCCGCACAAATATACGCACGAACAAAACTAGAGACTCGAACTAATGGAAACACTCTAGCACAAGGACACTAAAATCAACGCATCGCGACTATCTAAATAACACTATGTATAACGAATCCGATGACGCGCAGGAGAATCAACATGAGCAACAAACATCGTCATCTTCCGAGTCTTTCATCACATTCTCGATAAAATATCTTTCGTGCCATCGAAAATTATCCCGACGTCGGCTACGTTTCAGATTTCTCCGTCCCCAAACATGCTTAATGAAGTGACTTTTAATCAGAGGATGAACTTATTTTTCTTTAGCACGAAAACGAGCAACCGCGGTATGAGATAAATTAGAGGCCACGACACAATCTTTTTCGTATGGGCTAGGATCATACGAATATTATTTCTCCATTTTTAACAAATTCTTCCAATTCGGTATAACTTCCTACTACCTATACTGTTTTTCTTCCCATTTGACTCCTACTGATGTACAATTCATACAGGTAGTAAAAAATAAATATGTGCTTACAACTTGGATGACGTAAATATCGTACATGGAAGCTATAACTTTTGAAGATATACTAAACATTTTAGTATTCTTTTGTACAATTGTACTCCATGATGTATGCGTCATCTTTTGCTTGAAAACATATCTAAACATATTTTGTGAGTCAGATATGGATGACAATTTCATTCATGTATATATCCATCATCACTCAAAACACATATACATACATATAAATGTACTAAAATATATGCATACACATATATATTTCGATATACATATACATATAACGTAAAGATTTTAAAGTTACTAATAAAAATAAGAATTATAAAAGTTACAATTAGTAAATTGTAACTAATACTATTAAACGTTATAACATTTATATTGGTTTGAACATATATTCACTTATATTGTAATGTATTTTACTGAATTTAAGTCACACTCGATGATATGTGTAATAAACTGAAAAACATAAATAATGTACATTTACAGTTGCTATAATTTATATTTAAATTTAAATTCCACGTTGTTAGTTATAATTTTATTGAATATCTAATAGATATCCATTAACCCGCTTAAACCGTTGGATATGGATATGGATGAATGAAATAAATTCAAATGGATATTGATACGAATATACATGAACAAAATTAAATGGATATAAATATGAATATGTCATCACCCGATAAATATCTGATCCATTGTATTACATAGAGTCTATTTTGTGCTAAGAATTACGAGCACCATAAAACGGGGGTACTGGAAGTGTCAACATGATAGAACTTGACTTAGCTAAAGATGTTCATTTTCTGCCCATCTCGATAATCTATCATTAATTTGTTGGAGAAAATGTCGTTGATGGTATATTCCTTGCTTTTCTACTAAGCCTTGCGTAAGGGAACAATCATATCTAATCTAGTGGCTGGGGTCGCTACACATTTTTACTGTTCATCGAAGAATAAGAACATCATATCTAGAATTTGAACAAATAATGGTGCGTTCGAACAAATATTGGTTCTAACCAATGGTGTATTTTGAAAAAAGAAAAAATCTAAAAAGTGCAATCGATAAAAACTTTAAAAAATAATACTACCTCAAAATTCGTACAACAAATTTAAACACGTACGTACAATAATCTTTGAATTATAGCTTAAACATTTTCAAACATTAAAAATAAAAGTCACCGCCGCTCACTTAAAGTTGTTTTGATATCTATCTATGATGTTTAAAATATAGCTTATAATAATTATAATTATTAAAATAATGCTTTCTTCATAGTGAAGCTTAATAAATTGATATACTTACATACACTACACTCGCGATTCTAAGATGAGAACTTAATGAATTTCAGAAAATTTTTCAGTACTAATAATATTTGAATGATGTTTTAGTGATTGTTTATCATCAAAAAATTACAAAGTCGAAAAATATATAGTGTTCGAGTAATTAAATTTAATCGTGTCATATAGGAGAACTATATATTGAAAAAGTATATATAGTCTTACACTTAAATTTAATGTTATCCTATTCAAGTTAAATGATATTTACTACAAAAAAAAACTTTTAAAATAACGGTGTCCCGTAGCCTTACATCACATAGAGTCCCAGCATATTTTTCTATAACCGAATTATCCCATTTGGCAGAATTAAGCCGCCACCCCACCTGGCCATCTATTCAGTCGCAAATACTCAAGTATACACTCTTCCTTTTCATCTCTTACTTTTATTTAATTATATAATATAATATAAATAGAAATAATACCGAGTAATTATGATTAATAATTAATAATTATTACAGTATGTACGTATTATTTTGTTTCTTTAACTGTAAGAAACACACACACACACACTCAAGAAGATAACTCTCCATAAAAACTCAGCCAGATGAGTTTTCTGGAGTGAAACTTTATATCTTCATTTCATTAATCAATTAACAGCACAACAATGGCACACTTAGTGTACAAATGCAAGCAAATAATAAGAATCATCATCATCAATCTGTAACAATAATAATAAGATACATAATCCTTTCATGCCTTAAATCTTCACTCATAAAAGATCTGAAATGCAAATTAAGCAATAAGCAGTAGATCCAAGTAGGTAGCTAGCTAGCCTTTGAAAAGAGAAAGTGTAACCAGTTGGGGTGAATTCAACTGGTTAGTTGCATGGTCGTTCAGACCACCACCATCATCATATTCTGCATCTGCACCTACACCTGCACCTGCACCACCATTTTGATTTGCTGATTCAACCTGTAAGTCAAAACATCTACTCAGTTTTTGTTATTTACTATTATCAATCAAAGATCTACTAAACTAGTAGCAAGACATGAGATCTGGACATTATGTTTCAAAAATATGTTACATGAAAAAAAAACTGTAAATTGAACAACAAAATGAGATTAGACATAAAGAGCTTTTAGGCAAGAAATAACTGGTAAAGTTTTGCTAGATTTTTGTATTTACAAGATTTGAACATGGTAATCATATATGAATGACTAGATTCACCCTTTCATGGTAGCATAAATGGTTTCCAATTAGATTTTGTGGCCAAAGGCAGTTAAATTTAGAAACTGGTAGCATAAATGCTATCCAATTTGTAAGATGCACTTGGCCAAAGCCAGTTAGATTTAGCAAACGGTTATGGTTAATTTAATTAACTCTAACGAGATCCCGCGTACACCGGCTTATAAGAAGAATCTTCAAACTCGAAAGAAGAAATTGGTTCAAGGCGCCAAAATGGAACAATTTGCGTGTACATAAAGGAAATTTGAATCTTGAATTCGTTTATTCCGTTTTCTCGTTGTGTTGTTTGATTTTGGTTTCGTAGCTAGTTACTTTTGTTTAGTTATTTATTGGGATGGACTTTTGTTCAGTTTAGGTGAGGCTCGATATAGATAAGTTTGTTGCTAGCCACTTTTTAGATACGAGCCTCATCGGTGCGCCTCTTTTGTATATTTAGTTGAATTCGTTTTTGTTTCGAAAACGTTTTCCGTTTTATAAAAGTTTTCGTTATTTTGGGGGGGGGGGGAAAATGTACATTTTATACAAAACTTACTTGTTGCTCCATTTTGTCCTTCTCTTCGCTTAACTTCAATTCCTGTTAACATAAATATCAAAGTTGAAATTACTAAACTTTATTTGATTGCACTTGCATCCTTTTTAATTCTGAAGTATGATAATAGAAAAGAGAACTATATCAAACCAGATAATAAATATAAGTACCGCATAATCCAACACCAATTATAGGGTTGAAAGCATCTATCAGTTATATATACGATTTATTTATTTTTTTGAACGGCAAGCTTTGCATCAGTGTATCATTTATTTCAACGACACTCATCATTTGCACACACACACGCGTTCGGGAGGAAACCCGAATCGCATTACAGGAACCCGATCCTTTAACCATCCCGAGGGGCAGGCGGACCGGGTTTGAATCCTGAATGGATCCTTTAATAATAGTGTTTTATTCAGGCTCTTATTATCACGATACTTGTTAACAGGATGAGGTGATATAACCTCACTTTACAAGCAGGGGAGGCACGAAAGTGTGTTATCTGAATGACCTTGTGACTAACCAGATGAATTAACCCCCACATACAACTGAAGCAAAGCAATCAACTGGACTTTGTCAGCAATCCAGGTTAATCTTTTTCAAAATATGACCATAAATATATACAGTTATATGATTTACGTATGTATGATTACTTCAATGTTGCAACAAACCATTTGGACTTGGAAATCATTTGGAAGATCAACTACAAGTGATATTCTTAATGCTTTTGTCTATTTGGCAATGCAACAAGCTGCAAAATGAATACGGGTCCAAAGGTATAACAATGCTTCAGATACATTGCAACACAAATGGATAATTTAGGAACTTTTTGCAATTCCAATTCAACCCATAAAAGTAATTTAACAAGATTTGAGGCCCCTCTCAAGTTTTCATAAACTATGAATGATATAATATATGTGATAAAAAATTCTTAGTAACAGCATACCTTTTCTTTCAGGGTTGATATGTAATCCATCATCAACTGTGTCTGCATCCAACCAAAATTACAGTCAATTTACCGAGATTTAACGGCCTGTGAGCTTAATTCATCAGCTGAATGATTTAAGATCACAAGATGTTGATAATTGCATAAGCCAGTAAAAACTGAGGCCCCGTTTGGCTGACGGAATCCAATGGGATTTCGGCGGAATTGGAATTGAATTTAAACACGACACCAAATGGGGCCTGAGCTTCTCGGACTTTTCAAATTCAAAGACTCGTAAGACAAGAAAATAAGCTTAACCAACACCACTTCAATCATTAAGTTGTCCAACATGTCTCCACTAATTTATGTGTTGATCAGAATTTAAGAATATGTGACTGTAGCGTCAGATGGTCAAGCATCATCGCGCACACCGTTGAATGTTAATGACGACCTTAAAGACAAAATCTTGGGTAATTACAATCCATCATAACTTACAATGCTAAAAAGAATAATCTTATAATCCCAACAGTTTGTCTGTCTGACTCATTTATATTTTCCTAGTATGTCTAATCTGTTTTCAGTTAGAATATTTTATGGACTGTTGTTTTTCTATCCTAGGTATAGGTATACGGCATCGTGATAGAGTTAGATCCCTAACTCTTCTGGCAATGCAGAAATAAGCAATTAAACCTCTGTCCACTATCCGGCGTAGGGACAGGTATAGTGCTAATCATACGATACTTTGACGGATAGCGTTCCTCTGGTGGTGTTAGACATAGTGGGCCCTAGTGGGGCCCCGCACGAAGGGATATTAGCTCGGTGGGTAGAGCACGCCCCTAATAATTGTGTCTATGTAAATAAAAAGCAGCCCTGGATAAGCCTCAAGCGCAGGTGGTCTACGTGCGTCACTGATCAACCAAACCACTAGCCAGGTAGTAACCAGTTAGATTGCTAAAGCTATTTTACCTATGGTGGGCCAAATTGGCATTTACTATGTGCCAAACACAAAGTAGGTTGACAAAACCCATTTGGATCCAGGGGTAACCTACTGAGTGGCCATGAATAATCCACATTGCACTACCAGAAAACAAAAAGTCACATGCAGTCCTCCTAATGAGGCATCTAACCAATCTGTACCAACATTTAGGGCCTTTGGAAGGGACTCAATGACTGTGATGTGTATAAACTCAAATAAAACTTTGCCTTTCGAATCTTCAAACCAAACAGTAAACAGTGAGCATCGAGACAAAGATATCAACAAGGCTTCTTATTTAGGTGCCTATATCAAGAAGGCCCCTTAAAATGTTCTTGTTGGAAGAACATTATTATTGACAAGGTTGGAGAACTCGGAACTCGGTCAGAAATTTTTGGGGAGTCTTCGGGGAGAACTCGGATGCGTTAACTTTTTACTTTTTTAATATATATATAGATATATATGTGAGTGTGTGTGTTTGTTCTAATATAAATTCTAAGAGACTTTGACTAATTTGCCGAGTTTTGGCCGAGTTTCTGAGTTTTTGACCGAATTGCCGAATTTTTGACCAACTTGCCGAGTTACCGAGAACTCTCCGAGTTGGTCGAGAAATCGACCGAGTTGGGCGCAGAGAACTTGGCTAGTGATCTAAACCGAGAACTCCCCGAAAACTTGGCCGAGTTGGCCTAGTTTTACAACACTGCTATTGATTAGTAGAATACTCCAGCATTTAACCCATTTAGTTTATAAATGGGTCGAGTATGGCAACTCTTTATTAGAGACAAGATATGGCACAAAAAAGCAAGGGAACCGGTCTAATGGGTTGAACATCACATAACAACGTACTTTTAATCCCTAAAAGCTTCTTAATTAATTATATCTGGAAGAAGTAACTAGTTAGGCACAAACCATTTACAGCAAACTTCAATGCAGTTATCTACCCACAGTGTACTTGAGTACTCTGTCGTACAGACCCACTAGTGTAAGAGCTGAATCTCCCCTTTGACCTCCCCTTTGACTAGGACCGTAAATTATGGGCACTCTTGCCTTTGTATTTTGGCTTTACTAAACAGATGAATGAAAACACAGACAAAGGAGATATAGGTTTGATCGCTTTCATGTACACTTGTGAATTAACACATCAAAATAATATCGCAAGTGCTAAGGGGGATGTTTGGTTGAGGGTATTAGGGGGTGGAGGATGAAATAGGTAACAAATGATGGTGCTTGGGATCTTATAATGCAATGTTTCGTTACTTATTCGTGGGTAATAACCCATTCCACACCAATTTGCAGGTAATAGATACCATCATCCATCTCTAGGGGTAATGATATCGTTACGTAGCACTTTTCTAGCATACAAATGGGTAAACGGGTAAACTGATAAGGTTTTCCCTGATTAGGCTGTTCGGGAAAGGGGTATATTCTTTTTAGATGTACGTAGCCTATCCAGGTATCCCATGATTGTTCACGACTATTTTACCTAGCGACCCAAGATATGTTTATAGTGAAGATCAAACCTGAAATCTCTTGGGAGTAACTAAGGGCCCCACCCACTATTCTAGCGTATAACATGTATATATTTTTCTCTAACCTGTCAACCCTTAACTTTTTGGTCATGTTCGAGTTAATGTCTAACCCACCAGCCCAAAAGAAAAACATGAAATTTTACCCATTTGACACGAAACTAACCCATCGCCCAACATTAACACGAAAAACACCATTATGTTTCGTTATTCGAGTTGGGCTCGAGTCGAGGTTTATCAGTCCATTAATACAAAGATAACCAGCTAAATTTGACATGTTTGAGATGATTCCAACCCATTGGCCGGTATTAACCCTAAAGCAACATGCCTAACTAATAACCCGTTTACCTAACTCAAAAACACCATTATGTTTCATTATTCGAGTTGGGCTCGAGTCGAGGTTCATCAATCCATTAATCCAAAGATAACCACCCATATTTGACATGATTCCAACCCACCAGCCGAGATTAACCCCAAAGCAACATGCCAACCTAATACCCGTTTACCTAACTCATTTATGAAGATCGGCTTCAAGTTAAGTAATTTAGATTCCTCCCTAATTTGTCCCTATTACTTGTGATGTTCAATAGTATGAATAATATCAATGACAAATGTACTATGAGGGAAAGCTCATTGCATTGCTTAATATTTCCTTACCTTTCCTATTCCCATTTACTACTATAAACCATACGCACGATAAATAAACTTTTAGGAACATCTATATATCATAGATGGCACTCGCATATCAGTGGTACAAATTCCCTTATCCATGACTCAAACCCAGTACCTGCGAACCGATCATATGTACATTTGGGTTGTATATAAAAAGAACAATGATTGGAAAGTAAGATCATTCGAACAAATATTTTATCTATAAGTTCTGGGGTTTAGTCATTTTCATGGAAGAATTTAAATCAATTCATCAACATAAGGTTAAAACAAGGTTGTAAAGTCGCTAGTTGGAGACTAGTCAGTCGGGACCTTGAGAAAACTAACTGGTCAAGTAAGGAACTAGTTAAATGTCAACTAACTTTGATGTTAATTGTTTTTGATTGATTTTAACCGACTTTGACCGGAAAAAAACCAACTTTTGACCGATTCACTAGTTTAACCAGCATTGAGGGTCACTTTTGACCGACTAGGCCTAATCGGATCATATTTTCTATTTCATCATTCAAAATATAGATGATTTGTAGTTAGTAAATCAGTATCAGATGAATGGGTCTCTAAGTTAGCGGGGTGGGCATCTCCATGACCCACCTACGACCCTCGGGTAAATTTTGCAGCTTTACCACTGCACCTACAATTCACTAATCAAACAAACAATATGTACATTGTTTGTTCCTTCATTAAATAAAGTAACACAAACAAACTTTTCTGTCAAAACGTATGTACACCCTATAAAGGTACACAGATGGGTCTCCTAATTATCGATTTAATTACTTAATAAAAGAATCATATTTACAACTAAAACGTGTAAACACGTGAATAAGTAAATTAAATGGTTAATTAATAACATATAACATTCTGGATAAAAAGGACTGAATAATAAAATATTATACGAATGTAATTCAAAACCAACATATATAAAACAATAACACGTACAATCACCTTTCGCAATTGTGTTTGGACAAGAGCAGCATCAAGTTCGGTCTCTAGTTGTGTCATGTCAGTCACAGAGAGCTCATCGCTATTGTTCTCTTCAACGAGCCTGCACAAAGAGTTAAATTTCATAGTTGCTTGATCCATTCAGGTGGTTACACTTGACTTTATGTTTTTTTTTAATATCTTGTTTCTGTGTGTGGGCATGTGCCTCGTTATATATCTACGTACGTTAAATTTATTGCGGTCCAGATTATAAGTTACCTGTCAACTGTCTGTAGAAGCTCTTTACATGTTTGGAATCTTCCGCACTGCATCGAACATTCCTGTAGCAATTTTAGGTGCATTAATTCGTTACACGTGTAATTAATGATACCGAGTGTAAAATACTTAATAGTATATATCTTTCATAAAGTTATGGCTTACTAAAGTTTTATCAGCTCCTTCAGCAGAGGTCTCTCCCACCTCAAGACGAGCTTTCTCATACCTAGAAAGAATTTGTCCCACACTGAAACATGGGTAGTTTAGAACATGTCAGTGATTCGTACTGATGTAATCGAGTGCACGATTCATTCTAAGTGCATGAATTCAAATATATAAATACATATCTATTAATTAGAATGCAACAGAAAGCTTGAATCCATCGATAATGATACACCCCATGGAATGTATCAAATAATCCATATTTTGGATATGGATCATCCATTTAAAACATAGTGATTACCGGCATGGATCATATATTTGTAGCCGGAAGATGGAACCAGAACTAATGAAAAGAGTTGGTATATTCAAAGGAATGAAGGATAGGAAGAATGAAGTCCGGATAAGAAGATGATGATTTATAGATGAGCATAATATGTCCGCGGTTACCAAAGTACCGAATAGAAGGATACGGGAAAGATGTAGCCGGATGGGAATACTTGGAGAATATTTAGGTTGTGTTTACATGTAAGCCCTTTAGTTTGGACATTATGTGCGCTTCTGCACACATGTCCAAAATATCTAGGCAGTGACACACGAGTGGAGCGGCCGTGTCACGTCAGCCCGAATATCCAGGAAAGTTTGTTACGCACAAATTGTACGTGTGCCACGTCAATCATCCATGTAATAAACTTTCCCGCCTATAAATAGACCCCTTGGTCATTTATTTCACAACAAGCCAGAATCACATCTCAGATACAAGTTTAGTCAGAATTTTGACTCATTATCGGAATTCATCACCCTAGATATTAATTGCTCAATCTAATTGAGTAGATTAAACGATTGATTATTTTACAACCTAGCGAAATCTTATATTCTGATCAGCTTTGCACGATTGACGAAAATAAAACAATCGATAAATCTTCTTTTTCTCAAACTAAGCACTAGAACTTATTCTCTTCAGTTTTAGGTTTGATCATATGGCGCCATCTAAAAGTGTGAACAATTATAATCTCTAAAAGCAGCTCGGTATCAAAAGCAGGAGTCTCGGAATTCGGAATTCGATCAGATAACGAAAAATCCTAACGCTCCATCATGATTGGATTGGAGCAAGTTGATGACAGGTCTAGTGAATATTTATGCAGGGAATAAATTAGGAATGAGATAACAAGTCATATAAAATAGCAACAATTGTGAGTTAAATATACACAACAGAATTCAGCGAAGTTGGATACGCAAAAAGAAATCCAACTATAGTATTTATGTGCACTTAACCCTTTAACTAACTTCATATTAGCATGTTCCAATTTAATTGGTACAAAGCACAACAATAAGCCTAATGGGGTTCCACCCTGAAATCGATTGGTGATAGAAGGTGTAACTTATAAGTTTATATACTTGCTCCCTCAAACCTAGAAACTAAATTGATCAATTGTGCAATGGGCTTCTTCTTATGCTTTACACGAGATCCAACATTCTTTGAAAATAAGAAGACAAGGTTGTGATCCATTTGATCGTTCAACCGGAGTAGAGGGTTACCAAGAATTCCGTTTACGAACTATACATTAGCTCTGACACCACTTACACCACTTGTAAGAACCTTTTTTTAACCCATTCCATATAATGCCCTACACATAATCACACAAAAGTTCGACCTTAAAATCAATTGGATACTAGGCAAGTAATCGATGATACATGGTCACATTATTAGAGTGCTTACAAGTTACAATGTGGGAATTTGTGTTTAACACCCAACAATAACATTGTTGGAATGATCAACATATGTGATTATTGTGTAATTCGTTTTAGCTTTCTAAATACGAAATAGCCGAAAGTACCCATAATAAGTTGATCTTTTACTCAATATTTTTGTAAGAGTAAAGACTAACTATAAGCTTTCAACCTTAAATAACTTGATTCTTCTTCACATGCATATAAATGTATACTATGGTCTTAAGTTTGAAGAGAAGGTACATAAACGAAAGAAAGCTAAATATAATAGAAAAGGAGAAAGAAAAAGAGCAAATTCTTGAGATAGAAGGAGAATGAAGGGAAATGGTTTGTCGACAATTGTCCCATATTTGGAAAGAATATTTTGAAAGAATTGTGTTAGAACTTCCAATTTGTCTTGTTTTCATAGCCTCACTTTGAAACTACCTCATGTGTAATTTCCTTTCACTTGTATTCTCTCTTAAGAACGCAACCTAAGATCGAGAACTACAAGTTTTAACATGTAGAATCATTACGTTCGACGATCGCCTTTTAAACGAAGTGTATGTATGGGTAATCTAACACGTTTCTCAAGTACATAACAACATCCCTCAAAACGACGTGCCTTATAAAAGCACGGTACTTTAAACTTTCAACAACATGCTTCATTCCTATCAACCATATCTTTTTGCATCCTATGGAAATATTTTCACACAAGATTGTAAGTCTTGCGAATACACATTAGCCCTTTAATAGAGCTTATTTTGTATTTCAAGAAACAACTAGCAAGATTTTCTTTTAACATACATTGCTCTCTTTAGTATAGCTAACTACTAGGAAGCTTCCTATCCCACCTTTCGTGCAAGGTTGCAAGTGGTCGGGAGTACTCGGATAAGAATCATTTATATACTTTTAAGATATCTGTTTAGGAACATAAACGTAATAGATTATAGCAATGCTATTTGGAGAAAATGAACATAAATGTTCAAAGACGAATATAAAAATAGACGATCGATACTTCAAACATATAAATATTAGTCATACGGCCCGAAAATGGAATTTTAAAATTCTGGTTTTAAAGATAAAGTTAAGAAGTTGACCAACCGTTACCGAGCATTGAAGTTTTGATTAACTAACTAGTCCGACTCCGTGTTGGTCGCATCTGCAGCTACTCCGATCGTAAGCTGCTTAATATATATTTACCCACCTAATCTATATTTACAACATTTTCTACATGTAACAACCTACACCCTTAAACCTCTCACCTTCATCCACCTCATTGCACCACTCCTAGTAGCCCAAGTTCACAACACATAGTGACTTCTTAATTGTTGTGTTCGGTTTTCTTGTACTCTTTCATATTTACATATTTATATATTAGTTTGGTTAGCTTATCATGGAAGGACTTTCGTGTGCTTGAATTTAATCTTCCTTTCCATCCATGTTGAAGAATTTTTTCATGAAAAGCCTAGTGATCTTTTTGAGTTCAAAAGAAAAAAGCTCCTTTGACCACAACCAATATATCATTTGTTAAAAAATGAAATAATGTATCTCTTAAATAGCATGCTCATCCTACATCTCAATATAAGACGATCTAATGGTGGCGGGTCTAGTTAGTGTCTCTTCGGGTTTCAAGTTGCTAGTTATTCTCTTGTTCACTTCAAAGTTCCTATGTATGAAGTGGGCCGTTTGGTTCAATGTCAACCGGCTGGTTGGTTGCTTCAATCATTTGTGGTATAGTTGTGTATTAGTTCTCAATGTATTTGGTTATTAGTCTAGCTAGTTGAATTGTTCGTTTGGTTCAACAGTTCATTTTCAAGGGACTTAGAATGTGTGTTAGACTCCCGTCAATTGTTAGCTTAGTATTGTTGCGATTAGATCTTCGGATAAAGTGTGTAGTTGTACTTGATCTTTAATGACTTGCTTGTGTGTGTATCATAAAACCTTGGCTTGATCAATCTTCGAATCCTTTTATTTACGGATTATTTACATGCATGTTTTTCGCTAAAAAATAAAAATAAAAAATAAGATTACTTAATTTTGCAGTGTGTGTATCATAAAATTCTAGAGCCATGTTTTTCGCTAAAAAATAAAAATAAAAATAAAAAATAAGATTACTTAATTGTGCAGTGTGTGTATCATAAAATTCTAGAGCCATATAGCCTAATTGATGCTTTATTTATTATCTACAAACCGAATTTCATATCCTATACAGCATGATAATACATAAGCTCACATATAGCCAAAATTAAAGAGATACTCTACTACATAAAATCACATATTAATACCCCTACAAACTTCTATTTGTACTCACAACAAAACGCCGTACAGTTAAATTCGTACAGAATAGTACATAGACATAGACAGATGTGCAGTTTTATGCTGCAATGAGTAACAAATACAGCACATATATAATAATAAATAATAAATAATAAATTTAATTTAAATTTAATATAAAACAATAATAATAATAATAATATAATAATAAGACATAAAATGATGAAATTTTGTACCTGCTACAAGTGCCGCTACAGGATTCATAGAGCTTGCCGCCGGCGGAGAAAACGACGACGGCAATATCGACGTCGCAGAGAACGGAAAGGTGACGTGCTTTTTTAATCAAACCTGATCTCCGTTTCGAAAACGTAACTTGCCTGCTGCTTTTGTCTTCGATCCGCTTCATTTCAAGCTTCTTCCGCCCCATTTTTTCTTAATTTCTGTCGCCGACAGGACCTCTAAAACCTAATTCTTCAACTTATGAATTAAGACCATTCAATTCAATTAATTATATAAAATATACACGCCCTATCTCTTACACTTATCTTTCTAATGATATTTATGATAAAATTGATTAGCTGATGTGGAAAAATAAGAAACATGATCTGTGATTCTGTCTCTTTGTGTTAATAATGAAAATTTGTTGACGACGACCTACTAATGACACTGTCTTTTTACATTCTCTATACACGTGGTTTTTCTCACGTTTTTTTATTGACATAGTTACGCATACAGTCCCTCTGCTTTACACTGATTACACCCTCAGTCCTCAAACTTTTTTTCATGCATGGACAGTCCTCGAAGTTTGCACATTTTGCGCGTACAGTTCTTGACCCTAACGATCATTAGACCACTCCCTACATTTAGTTAACTCGTTAGTTACCTCTCATTACCTGTCATTACCTGTAACTAACCATAGGCACGAGCTAGTTACCCGCCTTAGTCATCCGCTTTCACCATGGATTTAACGGAGGTATGAGGCTTAGTTATAGAATTTGTGTGTTCCAATGGCTTTTTATTGTTTGGACTTGATGCTTTATTGCCTGTACGTTGTATATTAAGAGTGTATTGTTTTAGCCATGATAGGGAGTGTTTAGTTATGGATTAGTTATAAAATATTGGTGTTGATGTGGCGCTGATGTGGAAGGTTAAGAGGATGAATAGTTTAGTTAGGATAGGGAGTCAACTTAACAAGTTCTGTTAAGTGCGGTCACATGTCTAGCACATGGGGACTATTCTCGTTTATTTAAAAAATCTTATCACTTGCTCTTCAACCCTTTGTGTATAGAAAACCTACACCTCTGTTGATTAACAAAACTCAAAATTTAAATTATCATTTACATAAACGAAATAATAAAACTAAAAGCACTAATCGTTTTTTGTTTGAACAATCCTCAAATTTTGAGTAATAATCTGAAATAAGTTGAACACTAACTCAAAATTAGTCACATGTTTGCCTGTGTACGTGCAACCCCCAAATGATACAAACAAAAATAGTTATTCAAGTGAAAGTGACTAAATTCCTCTAAAACATTTTCATACGGGCTTAAAAAACTCTCCACCGTCCACTTTTTTGTCCACTCACCCGTGTAAATAAATATGCCCAACCATGTTTTTATATGCTAACCTATTTTTTATTATTATTATTATTATTATTATTATTATTATTATTATTATTATTATTATTATTATTATTATTATTATTATTATTATTATTATTATTATTATTATTATTTTAAAACAATTTTATTTCATTATATGCTAACCTATTTTTACCTTGAGATTTCATGTGCCTCATCTGCATCGGTGTACTTGAGGCTATACATGTCTATTATTTAGAACACGAATAAACATATTGTTTTTTTTTTCTTCCAATAATTGTTTTTTAAGGTTTGCAAAAGTATATTTGTGTCTATTTTTTCATTTTTATTTAATAAAGGATTTTATGAATTCTTGAAAGGCATATTATGATTGTAACTAACAATTTTGTCTAGATATAGCGAAATCATGTATTGATACAAAGGATTTACCGTCGCAATGCGCTAGTTATATATACTATTGAAACGTTGTTTAGGGTATAGGCAAAATCATTTATTGCAGCAACACGCGGATCATCTTGCTCGTTTGACCAAAACAACACGCAATATTACATGAAACGATAGAACATTACACCCCTTTTATCATATGTTATATGGAGTTGTAATCTCTTGAATCCGTTAATTTACTTGAAATTCAAGAGATCAATTAGAGCGCGACATGTGGGACGAAAATCACATGTGACTGGAAAAAAAGTTCCAAAAAAAAAAGATTCCAAATTTTTTTTTTTTTTGAATTTTTTTTTTTACAATCACATGTGATTCTGCATGTCAATCACATGTTATTGTAAACCTAATCACATGTGATTATGCATGTCAAATCAATTCACATGTGATTGTACAATCCAATCACATGTAATTGTACAATTCAATCACATGTGATTGTGTAGGTGAATCACATGGGATTGCAAAAAAAAAAAGGTGAAAAAAAATCGAAAAAAAAAAAAAAAAAAAAATTCGAATTTTTTTTTTTTGAAATTTTTTCTTTTTAATCGCATGTGATTTTCACGTCACATTTTGCGCTCTCATTGGTCCCTTTATCTCAACTTAATTTATGAATTTAAATGAATATTCCTTATGTTATTTGATCTATTAATGTCAAAAAATCATCATAAAAAAAAAAGGTTGGTGTGGTGTATATATCTTATCATCGCCCTCCGATATGCTATATGATGAAACAACCGAGTACAAAGCTGGTAGTGGTCATTGAGTACGACCGAGAACAACACATTGCCAATGGCGCCCTCGAAGCCAAGCCATAAGTGAGGCCCCTTAGAGGTATCGGGTCTCAAAGAGTAGGTCGTCAAAATTTAGATTGTGTGTATATCAACGCCCAAAGCGTACGTCGTCGTTTTTCCAGGTCACCTTCACCCTTCAACAGCTTCTCTGTCCCTACCTACTTTTATTCAGTACGTGGTATTTCACAAGGTCAATTTGATCATTTCCAGGCTACACTTTTTGTGCGATGACACCGCGCGTGAATTAAACGAATGGTCATCCTCACCCAAAGGAAGATAAGTATCCACGTCATCCACCTTTAAGCCGACTCAGCTCCAACTCTTCATCCTACGCGCGTACGTCCACGCTCCCTTTTTTTCATTTTTCCATTGCATTATCTTCTTTTTTTTGTTCTTCAACATATATACACCAACAATATTTCTCAAAAATTAATCATACAAAATCCGTCGATGTTTCACGTCGAAATCAATTCAAACAATCAAAAAAGCGTCTGATATTTGTAATTTCGTGTATCTTCTGTACTTTGATCTTCAATCAAACCAGTGAATCAAACAAACACGTTACACACCATCTCAATCAACTGATTTGGATAACGAATTATGGTTTTGGATCCAAACGTTATGATTAGAAGAGATTATAATCAATCTAGGGTTTTTCACGAGCTATCATCGTTGATATTAAACCTGTTACGTAATCCTCCGGCGCCGATTCAATTCTCCGATGAGGTATCATTTCGACGGCAGACTCAACAGATTCCGACTCAACGGATTCCGTTAACGAAGATAACTCCGGCGGGATTTGCGTCGTTACTGTTAGGGGTATCGTTATCGATGATGTTGTGTGGATCGATAACGTTTCTGTTAGGGTTTTTATTGATGCCGTGGGTTCTTGGTTTAGTTATGGTGTTTTATATCGTTGGAATCGTTTCCAGTTTAGTGATGATCGGTCGTGCTATTTTCTATCATACTTTTCCGCCAAAAAAAGGCGTTCCTGGTATGATTATTTGATTAATTTTGTTATGATACAAATAGATTGTAAAATGTTTATTCATAACTCCGTTATTGATGTTGTGTTGATAAAATTTATTTTCATCTAATATGTTAAAAGAGTGTATCAAATTATTGTTAAATTAGGTTCTCCTAGTTTGTGACATAGAAATGAGACTATTGGTTACTAGTCAATTGTTTATAGAATCCAAATTTTTTTCATGCGTAATTTATTTTATGTGTTAATTATACTAAAATCCAGCGAAAGATGTTGACTTGCATATAGGGTGATCCCTTGGTAATACCTATATATGTATAGGAAGTATTGAATTTTGTTAGAGTTGTCTTTTGTCTACTTTCGAAAAGAAATTGGATTCAAGTATTGTTTCTGTTACGCCATCTAGCATTGCAAATGCTGGACTTTGTGAATAGACCATCGCATACAGTGGCGAATGTAGCAATAACCCCGTGGGTCATAGGACACCGCTGCATGGCTTGATATATTTTCCAAATTTATAGTTTCTCTTTTAAATTGTATAGGACATCACTAAATTTAACTACCAGGACCCTTTATATTTATCGAGTTTTTAGGTTTTTTGAAAGTTGACTACCACTAAAATATCATTCAAATACAATTAGTACAGAAAAAATCTCGGCGCCCCAATGAATTATAATCCTAGAATGATTCAACTGATTGCATATGGCTGTGTTATTCAAAGCACTATGTTTGAGAATCAATTTTGGTGTGGATATGCATGATTCATGAGTAGTTCCCCTTTGCTTTAAGGATTTGTAAACGAAAGTGTGTTTTTTCTTTAATGATTTTAACTTTTCGTGAAGTGTTGGAGCAACGTTGGTTCCTTCATTTCCTAAATCGTTGGAGAAACGTTGGCCCCTTGATTCATTTGTTTTGTTCATGTACTTGACTGTTAGAAGTGTCATTTCGTTTTAAACAAAAAAACGAGTTTTTTTTTTTTTTTTTTTTTTTTTTTTTTTTTTTTTTTTTTTTTTTTAATTTGACTTTTAACTTTTTGCCAAGTGTTGGAGCAACGTTGGCCCCTTGGTTTGTTTGTTTTGTTCCTGTTAAATTTCTTGACAGTTGTTTTTGTATCTAGTGAATGTTGATTATCTCTTCTGTAGGGCAAGGATATGTCGTGCACTTTGTTGATGTTGGAATTATACTGTATATGAGTTATATATAACTATATAAGTAATGATTAGATCCCCTAAGCATAAGAACTTTAGGACAGTCAAAACAGAATATATAGTTTTTTGATATATGAAATGTAACATTCATTACTTTACTTCCTCTTGTAACATGTTACTGCAAAACTAAAGTTGGTATTTTTGTACTCCTATTAGTTTCCGTAGGACCATACGTATTTGTATATGATCTCCGTTGTAGGACTGTTATAGTATTGACTTTGCTTCTATACTGAAAACGGAACCTATAGAATTGTTGGTGGATGCCTTACATGTTGCAGCCTGGAAACTTTTGTGAACAAGTAGATACCGTTGAATTACGCACATGGTAGTATATGGTAGCATGTACACACGTTACTTTAAATAGATGTGCCGCTTCTAACGCAGAAATTAAACAGAGTTTCCGAATAAATGAAGGAAACGCTCTACTCAAAACATTGCATCCTTCTGGGCACATCCACATCAAAGAATACATGATAGATTCGAATTGATATTATATGGGGTTGCCAGATATCATTTTTGTGTGTAATTCATTCATTTTATTTTCTGCTATGTTTTACGGATGTTTGTATTATCTGATGGAAAAATGTAGGTTAAGCGATAAATGTTCCAGTTTTCTGGGTTTCTTTTTTTGTGTATAATGCAGGTTTCAGGATACATATTTTGTATATATGAGATCTTATATTTTTTTAGTAGATCCTTATTAGAATAGCATTCTACTAAGGAAGTTATAGAATAACTTTTTAAACGCGAATAAGTATGATTTGTTACATGTCATTAAAAGCAGTTTTTCTGAGTAGTAGTGAACTATTAAACTCCATTGTTAAGGAGGGTTTGAAGATGTCACATATTGTAGATAAATAATACATGAACAAAATCATTTTCTTTTGAAAGATTCATTACTGGTTGAAACTACAGAAGTTAAGTTCCAGCTAATTTTGCCCAAATATACTTTGTATGAATCAGGATCCTATAAATTTCAAACATGTAACTAATCTTTTTCTTAGGTTTGAGTGTTTGACTAAGAGAAAAGCTACAAATATACCCATTAAGGAGATGAGAACCAACAAAAATGGCAAGAATGTTGAGATTTTTTGAGCGAAGTTTGAGATAGTTTTGTTATGCGTAGCGTCTAAACAAGTCACGTTGAGCTCAGACTTAACTGCGTTCGAGCTGATCCATTTAAAATTTTTAGTCGCTCCGAACTTAATATATTAACTTCCGAGCTCAACACAACTTGTTTGATACTTACAAACCCGATCATCATCATCATCATCATCATCATCATCATCATTTAGTTATAAAATATAATTAGTAGATATACTTAAAGGTTCATTAAAGTACACGGAGTCGAGGTATTTTTCATCGTTTCTCAAATACGATGCCGACGACTCTTTCGGCGTTAAACCGCCGTCGCTGCTCGCCGTCGGGGTTCAAAGAGTCGATAGGTATTTTTCGCCGTTTCCCAATGCTCACCGTCGGGTTTAGTGTACCGTCGAGGTGCAGTGTCATCTCCAAAACTTTAGATTTACACTGAACCATTCCCACTTGAATTAGACACCGAACCATTTACTCATATCCGCTTTCAGTGTTGAATTTTAGTTTCTACCGATCACGACTCCTTTTGTTCTTAGGCTCGTGATTCTGATTCTGTTGAGTTCAACATAAAAAAAATGAATCTCGTTTACTAGGACGATCTTTAAAAAAATTAAGCTCATGCTCATTTTAATTCGACTTGGGTTGGTCGTTGAACAGCATACAGATTTCTTTGGAGACAAAAAGGGCGGTTATTAGTGTAAAAATTACTACAGTACAATTTTAGGAGTAAAGGAATTTTTTATATTTCCAAAAATTACAATCGCTTCGTGTTTTTCTTTACACCCCCATAAAGAGAAGTTTAATGTTTCACCACTGGTTTAACGAGTCAAATTCGAGTCAGTGTAGTAATCACTCGAGTCAGTTCAGTTATACTAAGTACGGAGTACTAAACAACATAACTACAACCATCTTAAGAGTATGTGCTTCAGATCTATCGCTTGGAAGAACAAAAATGAAGATAATTAATTTAACGTTAATCAAGTAATTAAATTACATACACATCACAATTTGCTTTAATCAAACCAAGTAAACAACAATTAAACACAATCGATCCATACAAAATAAACAAATGAACCAAATCACATAACAAGAAGGAAAAAAAGAAAAAAAAATAATAGCTAGCCGGTGTAGATATGAACACCGATGGCAATAAGAAAGATAGTAACAAGCCCAAAATAAATGATGGTGTGAACAAGTATCGAGAGTCCACTTGTTTGCATGTTACCAAACTCCACGACCCGGTTCCGACCCGGTATTTGCAACAACAAACCCGGTGACAACAACACAAACAGCACCACTGCTATCACCACTGGACCCCAATCCGCCATTTTCTAGCTATATGTATAAAAATAAATGTATTTAATTTAAGAGAAACGAATAGGCCGGTGGATTGATTTGTGGGTGGTGTGTGTTATATAGAGAATAGAAATCAATTGATTTATGGTTAAATTAAAAATATATATATTTTAAATAAATAAAATAAAGTAATAAATAAAAAGGAATGCGTGAGTGTTTAGAAGGAGGAAAGAATAAAAGAAGGTGTGAGAGATGTTTAATTTAAAATAGAAAGAGAAAGTAGAAACGTGGCGGTATCTTAGATCATGTGTTTGCCGACTCAATTATCCTTCTTGTCGCTATCTCACTACTTCGTGTTAGTTATTTGCGACACCATTTTTTTACTTCGTATTAATTTAAACTAGTAGTTCTAGTTAATTAATGATTAAATTATTATATTTTGTGTAATCACAGTCAAGTTAAATTTTGGAAGAGCGGGTTTAATGAAATATAATGATGACTCAAAAAGGAGTAGAAATGTTTGGTTCATTTTTGTTTTGAATGAGTGGGTTTTAGACGATTTGTATCGCTCACTTGCCACGGAAGTGACTTGCATATGTGTCAAAAGACACGCCTGAAAAATAGAGTATTGGCAGTGGCGGATTTTGAAGAAATTTTATGGAGGGGTCAATTATATACTGCAAAAATGTTTCCGATTGCTTCACTATATTAGTAAAACATTAGTGTTTCGGATTGCTTGACAAACTTGTTTTGAGTTTTATTATGATAGATAAATTAGTAAGTGTAGTTATGTTTTGAAGTTTACCTAATAAAATACATTCATGATTCATGAGATGCTACCCTTTATACACACTTAATTGATCCTATTGCTAAAAATAATTAAATTAAATGATATGTGGTTAATGTACATAATTTGGAAGTGATAAAAATAATAAAAAAAAATCTTACTCATGTGGAATCGAACTTGAGTCTGAGTGAAAGAAAAGGCCAAAGTGCCAAACAAACCACCATTCAATGATTTAATTATCTTTGTATCTTTGTATCTACTATATATCTTGAATTTTTGGGAGGGTCATGGCCCACATATGCCCTCTCAAAGATTCGCCTATGAGTATTGGGGCATTGATTGAGGGCGTTTCTTGCTCTTGTACTAGTTAAGTAACCCGTGAACTCACAGGTTGTTTTAAAGAAAAATATATTAAAAACTAATTAATAAAAATTTTAAGTTCTATATAAACTAAATCTCATATGGTCTTCAAATAACTCTTGCCTATATTATTGACATATGACTTTAATTTCTATAATCATACCAGTCTCTATTTCACTTTCATTTGAATTCCATTACAATCCCAACATCCTTCATGATCTTATATACACAATCCAACCCTATAGCTTAGATATATTTACTAATTGTGTTATACACATGAATCAAGATATACATATCTCGTAACATAAACAATTGACTTGTATAATTATTAACAATTTGTTAGGCATATGACCAAAAAATTAGTTTGACACATTTTAGGAAAGCATAAACTATAACAAAGACGAACCAATAAAATAGAAAAGAAACTTTGATAAGACCTGCCCGTTTTGCCATAGAAGATCAAGAAGACACTCATGAATCTACTGATGAAACAATTATGATTTATGCATCATAGATGATTTTGATATTACTATTTCATTTGCTACTAACTATATATATCTTAAAGAAATAAAAAAAAAAAAAAAGTCACCGTTGACACTATAAGTATGCCTCGTGAAAATAAATTTGATGTATAAATGATTAACATATTGACTATTGAACAGGGCCTTTAGCTATATGAATGCATTCACTTCCCAAATATTCGAGACATTATTGAATGCTAGAACTAATAACAAAGAAAACGAATAGTCTCATAAGAGCTTGTTACAGAATCAATTATAGTACTTGGATGATTTTTGTACAAAGTCAAAGATGAGAGAAATGGAAATTTAGATAAGAGGAAGATGAAGGTGAAAGAATTTAAATTTTGAATTAAGATAAAATGAGTAGTAAGTTCCTATGAATTTGTTAGCGGAGATGTGGAAACTACCAATCAAATTAATGAGGTGACAGTGAATTACAGTGAATTACTCCGTAATATTTAAAAGCATGAAAGACATAAGCAGAGTAATAATGTAATTATTTATCAATTATTATCATTAGTACAATTGATTGATAGAATTAATATAAAGTTAAAGAGGGAATTATGACATAAGCAAGGTTAATTGGTACAACCCTTATAAGCCATGTTACAACTCTAAAAAGCATATAGTGACTTCACCATGAACTCCCTTTTATTAGATAAGATAGATAGATAGATAGATTGGAATTCAACGGGGAAAAGCCATGCATGTTGCTTTGTACTTATTAATTTTATATTGATTTTAAAATACGGAGTATTATTTTAAACATTTTTTTACTACTTTATCACTTATACTTTAACACATCATCACAACACTCCTAACTCACACCAAAAACCCACACCACCAATACTTCACACAAAAAACTCACACATCCTAATCATCAAAAAGTGCAAAAAGCAACATACACCACCAACCCACGCCCCATAACACTACAAATAGTCTTAAGATACATGAGCAGATGATTTCGATTAACTCCGTTAATGCAAATTAATTTTGATTTTGTTTAACTTTATGTTTCAAATCGTAAATTTTTTCGGGCAAAAATTAAAACACGTAGTCGCTTTAAAGTAACTGAAAAACTGTTATTTTATATATGTTTTTTTTAAAAGCTGCCATTTTATTATAAGGAAACCAAATATAGTACAATAACTTGGGTTGGCCCAAGACTAAACGACACAATTACAAAGAAAATTATAGGATCATATTCATCAGATGCCGAGATTGCATCTATAAGTTACACTAGTTATTTTATTTTATTCTTTGAATAATTTGCCTTTATTTTTTTATCCTTAAATTACCACTTAAGTAATCCCACTTAAAATCCTAAAATGACTTCACGTCGAGTCTATTAGTCTTTAACACTCTTAAATTTTGACATCGGCTTTGTATTATTTGAACAGGGGTGTTTTAATTAAGCTGCTTATTTCAAGATGTAAATCGAACTTCATATCATTTTTTCTGAAAGATATGAACCAAAGAAACGATGTTGTCTAACAAAATTTATTACTTAGTGTATTTATATATTATATTATATAAATATAATATAATATAATATAATCAGGACGTGTCAGGTTCTTGAAATATAAAATAAAACCTCACAAAAATTAAACTTTTCAGTATGTATAAAAATTAATATTACTAAAAGTAATTAACAAAAAAAATTGAACGAAACCGCATGAGAGTATTTAATTCTCAAATAGTTGTAATCAAATTATACATCCTTTAAATAACACGTCACTCCTAAGTCCTAACACATTTGAAAGCAAATTTTGTTGAAACTTTTTCTAGATAATGATTTCTGATATATAATCATCAATAGTTATTGGCTCAAGCCGATACGAATCTTAACTAAATTGTTAAATGATTACTGAAGGCGTGTATATGAGTTAAAACTTAATGTATCATCAATTAACACGATTTGCACATATCTTGTTTTTCATAATATCTGAGTTGGTCTTTCAACTTTTTATTTAGTGGCGTAAAACTATTTCGATTATTGAGAGTATAATATACGTGTCTTTCAAAATTTTAGACCCTTTAAAAGTTTGAGCTCTTTCAAAATTTTGGGTGTATGCGATTGATCCACTTGCACACCATCTAACACATATGTAATTAATACATGTAATTAGCTTGTCACAACATCTTGAAACAGAAACACGAATAATGATACTTAGTTACTCCGAATATTTTAACAAGCAAGTCTGCTATGTGTGTGTTTGGATGAAACTTGTTGGAGCTCGAGCTTATGGACTAGAGCTTATTTTTAAAGCTGGTAGCTGGAGCTTATTACTTTTTATAGGGTGTGTTTGGCGCGTAGCTTATTGGAGCTTATTGAAGCTTATGGGAGCTTGAGCTTATGATTTTAATAAGCTCAAAATCATAAGCTTTGTTTGGTAGACAAAAAAAGTAGAGCTTATGAAAATCATAAGCTCTGAAAAAATAAGCTACTTGTAGTAGCTTATGAAAAAAAAGTAGAGCTTATGAACTGAAAAATAAGCTCCAGCTAGTTTACCAAACATTTATAAAAAATAATAAGCTCCAGCTACCAGCTTCAAAAATAAGCTCCAGCTCCAGCTTCTACTCATAAGCTCCAGCTCCAGCTATAAACTCCAGCTTCAGCTACTTTCGTCAAAAGTTATAGTTGTAGCAAGATATGCAAACTTCTGATAACTTTATATATACATATTATAATATTATATATAAAATATTTATACAAAACGCTAATTAGCTTATTACAATATCTTGAAACCATATTCAAGTATATCAGCACGTATCTGTAGAAAGTTGAGCATAAATAGATGAGTGAATTTAGGCAATCCAAATATGAATTTGAATTGCAAAGGTGAAAAGACAAATAATTGCGAAGTAGATAATAGTATGAACCAAGATAGCAACTCCGCTCGTTTGAAAACAACAAAAGTTAACACAACGCCCGCGTCCTGGCATCTGAAACAACAATCCTGGCGATAACAATGCAAATAGCAATACCGAAACCATAATGGGGCCCCAATCAGCCATATACCGGCCCTAGTCAAAAATATACTTGCTTAATTTTGAGATTGTGATTAAATTTGTGTTGGTGGTTGATTAGAGAGTGATGAAGGAATGGGATTTTATACATGGATGAAAACTTGGTTGAGAAGCAAAAAAAGAGGCTTTATGGGTGGATGAATGGGACGACATGGATAAGTTGATGAAGTCACTAATAGTTCACTCTCATTTTGCTTTTTTGAAAGGAAATAGTGTAAAGTAATTAGTATGAACTTTAAGTATAACGCGTGTTTGGGTTAGCTTAACTAAATTATATAGCGAGTTGAAGGAAGCTTTTGTGCCTTGTTACCAAAAATGCTTGGATATATATATATATATATATATATATATATATATATATATATATATATATATATATATATATATATATATATATATATATATATATATATTGTTATAATTCAGTAGGCTTATAACTACCTTTAGTGGCCTAGTTCTTGACTGTAGACTACTAATAAGTATATAGAGAGAATATGAGAGAATATGAGAGAATATATTTAGTGTGTTTTATAAACTCATAACACACATATTTATACTTAAAAAATCTACTATACAATATCTATAATAATAATAAAATTAACATCCAATTTAACTTTTATAACACTCCCCCTTGGATGACAATTTTATTAGAGAATAACTAGTACTGCCTCGTTAAAAACCTTGCTAAAGAAAACTCATTGGGATAAAACTTTAGCTAAGGGAAAAAGAGTGCAGCATAGAGTTGACTCCCCCTCAAGTAGGCAACGCCTGAATTGTTACATCTTCTGAACATGCCTCATGCCAATATTATGAATGTGTGTTCTGAAAATAGCAGTTGGAAGTGCTTTGGTGAAAAGGTCAGCAGAGTTTTTGCTGGACTGAACATATCTCATTTCAATCTGGTTGTCCTTAATGAGATTTTGAGTGTATGAGAAGAATCTAGGAGGTATGTGTTTTGTTCGGTCACTTTTGATATACCCTTCTTTCATCTGTGTTATGCAAGCTACATTATCTTCATAGATAGTTGTTGGACTTTTATCGCGTTCTAGTCCACAAGAATCAGTAATGAGTTGTGTCATTGATCTCAACCAAAAACATTCCCGAGTAGCTTCATGTAATGCAATCACTTCGGCATGATTTGATGATGTTGCAACAAGTGTTTGTTTTTGAGAACGCCATGATATTGCGGTACCTCCATTTAGGAATACATATCCATTTTGAGATTTAGCTTTATGTGGATCAGATAAATAACCTGCATCTGCATAACCAACCAAATCTTGTTTCGATTCGTTAGAATAAAATAATCCTAAATCAGTAGTTCCTCGAAGGTATCGAAATATGTGTTTGATCCCATTCCAGTGTCTTTTGGTAGGAGCTGAGCTGAACCTTGCCAACAAATTAACTGCAAAAGAAATGTCAGGTCTTGTACAATTTGTAAGATACATAAGAGTTCCAATTGTACTAAGATATGGTACTTCTGGTCCTAGGATATCTTCATGATCTTCACAGGGACGAAATGGATCAGTGTCAACATTAAGTGATCTAACAACCATAGGAGTACTTAATGGTTTTGCCTTGTCCATATTAAAACGTTTTAAAATCTTTTCAGTATATGTTGTTTGATGTACAAGTAAACCATTAGGCATATGTTCAATTTGTAAACCAAGACAATACTTGGTTTTTCCGAGATCTTTCATTTCAAATTCTTTCTTTAGAAGTTGAATGGCTTCATGGATCTCTTTATTTGTACCTATGATATTAAGACCATTGACATAAATAACTACGATATATATCTTGTCATTGTTTTCATAATTAAAACACATGTGCAAATAAGTTTATATGTATACACTTTTCTTATCAAGTAATCACTTAATCCTTTATACTATTGTATCAATCCATATAAAAATCTTTGTGATTCAATGGAATACATTTCTTTAGGTTTTGCGTTAGATGTTTCTGATACCTTAAACCCTTCAGGTATATTCATATATATCACTATCAAGTGATCCATATAGATAAGTAGTAACAACATCCATGAGATGCCTTTAAGTAACTACCAGGTTGATTAAGTATCTAATAAGTAATTGTATCCATTACATAAGGATAAGTTTTCCTCATAATTCATTTCTGGTCTTTGTGGGAAACCTTGAGTTACAAGTCTAGTTTTGCCTTGTATCTTCATTTGCACATTTCTTTTTCGGATAAAAATTCATTTATATCCCATACGTTTCACATCTTTAAAAGTGATAACGATTGATCCGAAAATTTTTCTTTTATTGAGTGATTCTAATTCAGCTCGTATTGCTCCTTTCTGTTGAGCTCAATCATGTCTATTTTGATATTCAATGACAGATTTTGGTTCCAGATCATCATCTTTATTCATGATGTAACATTATATGAAAATATCCCATCAAGATTTTTCATTTCATTTCGATTCCATAATATTGCATAATTTATTGCAATTTATGTATTTACATTTATCAATATCCTCTGCAGAAGGAATATTGATTTGTGGTTCTTCTTGAACACTTTTTTTTTTACCTCATTATCAGCTGATTTTTCTTTTCTAGGATTTTTATCTTTGGAACCAATTTGTCTTTCACGTTTCAGACGTGGCGAAGACTCATGAGTGACATTATTGCCAGCTTTTGAAATTTCAATTCTAGCTTAAGCATTTACTGCTGGTATATATGATTTAGTCACTCTTTTTGTATCTTTAAATGCATAAAGTAATTAATTTGCAAGTTTTTGCATATGCATTATTTTTGAACTTTCGTTTCGCATTCTTTTGTGCGAGTTCTATATACCTTAATTGATGTTCACATAATGAATCATCTTTTTATTTATTTTTCATTTCTCCCCCTAATATAGGGAACAATGTTTCATTAAAGTGACAATCTGCAAAATGTGCTGTAAAACATCACCCGTCATGGGTTCAATATATCTTATGATTGAAGATGTTTCATATCCAACATATATTTTCATCCTTCTTTGAGAAATCATTTATTGTGGTGGTGCAATTAAAAATACACTGCACAACCAAATGTTCTAAGATGGAAAATATTTGGCTCTCGACCAAAATTAAGTTGGTAATGGAGAATATTTATGACTTGCACTTGGTTTAATGCGAATTAATGTCGCATCATGTAATTTTACATGTCCCCATATAAATATTGAGAGTTTTGTACTCATTTCCAATTGTCTAGTTATTAGCTACAAGCGTTTATCTATTGATTTAGCTAAACCAATTTTGTGTATGCACATGAGTAACTGGATGTTCAACAACAATCCCTGTAGACATATAATAATCATTCAATACTTGAGATGTTAACTCACCAGCATTATCAAGTCTCATCCTTTTAATGATGTAATCAGAATAATGTGTTCTCAATTTAATAATTTGTGCAAGAAACTTTGCAAATGCCATATTACGGCTTGATAACACACAAACATGAGACCATCCGCTAGATGCGTCTATTAGAATCATGAAATATCAAAATGGTCCACATGATGGATGAATTGGTCCATATATATTCCCTTGAATTCTTTCAAGGAATATTGGTGATTCTTTCTCAATGTGCTTTTCATTAATCATCATATGCACTTTTAATCATATGCGCTGCGCTTTTCATCATATGCGCTTTTTATCATATGCGCTTTTTATCATATGCGCTTTTAATCATATACGCGCTTTTCATCATATGCGCTTTTCGGTGCTACATAGATATTTCTCATTATCTGTTATCATTTACTGATAATCATATCCATTATGATATATATATATATATATATATATATATATATATATATATATATATATATATATATATATATATATATATATCAGAGAAACTCAATTAATTTCTCTTTGATTTTGAGAAAACAAGGCATTGTTTATCAGAAAATTTTTACCATTTGGTAATATGAATTT